>NC_071993.2:31646250-32895000 GCF_028885655.2 Pongo abelii | reverse complement strand
AGAAAGAGAAGAGTTAGGATGACTTCAGGGTATTTGGCCTGAGCAACTGACCGCAGGTGGACAGCACTGTGGGAGGAGTGGGTTTGTGAGATCCAAAATTCAGCTTCACACTGTTAGACATCCAAATAGAGATTTCAGGTAGGCGGTTGCATATATAAAAGTATGGAGTTTGGAGGAGAGGTTTGAGCTGGAGATCAAAACTTGAGAGTCATCTTCATCGTTGAAGTTCAAAGCCATGAATTTGGATGCGATCACCAAGAGTAGGATCAAATCTGTAAAACAGCTGCCAATGATAGGGTGTTCCACTTACTCTTGACTTTAAGAGAATTCCTTGTCTCTAAAGGGTAAACTTCCAATTTGCATAACTTTTTGTTTATTCTGTTCTATATTCTTTAAGGAGAAAATACAAAAAGCTGCCTTTTTCTAGTGACTGATCAGAGTGACTAAAAATGTAAACGGTAAATTACTGGCTTAAATGTACTCAATAATTAGGATTAAAATTTCTGAAATCAACAGATAGAACAAGGCCTGGGTCCCCAAAATCTGCTTAGTATACCTGCTGTCCACAGGCACATTTATAAATGGCTTGGGGAACAATCAAATGAGTCTTGCGTTGGGGTTCATAAGTGACAAGCACTTCCATGTAGCATTTATCCTCTTATTTGACCAGACTAACTCTGAGATGCAGAAAAAATACAAATTAGTTTTATGTCCATTTTAAAATAAGGGCATTTAGCTAAAACCGGCATTTTGGGCCTCTAAAATTTCCATTTTTCCATATACTTCCCCACCAATGTTGTAATAGCCCATAGTGACCTGATACAAAAGAGTAATTTAAACACTAAAACCTTAGGGAAAATGAGAGATAAGTTATCAGGAAACCTTGACAACTAGTCTAATTAATAACTATCACTTATGGAGTATTTAACAGACCCTATGCATAGTCATTATCTCATTTAATCCTCACAAGAACCCTTTTAAGCAGATTCTAGGATTATCAGGATTATCACCATAACTGTAGGTGGGATTCAGTCAAGGTCAGATAGTGATTGGCGGTCTAGGATTTAAACACATATCTGCCAGACACCAAAGGTGCTATTAGCCCACCACTCCTATGTGGAGAAGCCTGGAAACAGGTTTGAGCATAGCTTCCTTGGTAACTTGCATTCCTATTGTGTTCCTAAAGAAATTGGTCCTGTTAATTCTGTTACTCCTGGCATTGTTATACCTTTGTCCATTTCATGAGAAGTCCAGAAAACCTCCCAAATGTGTGACTTTTTGCCCTAGATATAATTTTTTTTTTCCAGAAGAACGATGTAAACTGTTTTCTGAACTCCAAATTTAGAAGGTTTTTTCCATGAATTTTTTTTTCTTTTTTAAAATGGAGTTTGGCTCTGTTGGCCAGGCTAAAAAGTGCAGTGGTGCAATCTCGGCTCACTGCAACCTTCACCTCCCGGGTTCAAGCGATTCTCCTGCCTCGGCCTCCCAAGTAGCTAGGATTATAGGCACGTGCCACCACACCCAGCTAATTTTTGTATTTTTAGTAGAGACGGGGTTTCACCATGTTAGGCTAATCTCGAACTACTGACCTCAGGTGATCCAGCCGCCTCGGCCTCCCAGTATGCTGGGATTACAGGCATGAGCCACCGTGCCCGGCCTTTTTCATGAATATTAATGCATAATATGTTACAGATAGGTAGGCAGGGGGCTTCACAGCCCTGACTAATGCTCAGCAGAGCAGATCTACTTTTGTCTATGTTATATGTTGGTGTTCCACGTGAGAATTCTTTCAACAAGTGTTCCACAATTTTTTTAAAGTTTGAAATAGCAGCAACAGATGAATGAATAGACAAATAGCACATTGATTCAACAAATATTTATTAACTATGTCATGTGCTATTATAGATATGTAAAGGTGTGATCAGATGACCACTGAGGTCCAGGCAGCTATGGTTCAAATCCTGGCTGTGTCGCTGGCTAGTTGTGTGATTTCACATAAGTCACTTGCCTTCCCTAAACTTAAGTGTCTAAAATGGGGAGAAAAATAGTACTTAACATTGTTCATTGTTGAGAGAATTAAATGTTATATGCAAGTACAGTATTCACTCGCTCCAATGTTTAGAGGGAAAAAAAGATAAAGTACACAATGCCTTCGACTAAAAAGGACTGAATTTTTTTTTCTTTCTTTTTGAGACTCACTCTGTCGCCCAGGCTGGAGTGCAGTGGCATGATCTCGGCTCACTGCAGCCTCCTCCGCCCAAGTTTAAGCAATTCTCCTGCCTCAGCCTCTTGAGTAGCTGGGATTGCAGGCAAGTGCCACCATGCCTGGCTAATTTTTGTATTTTTAGTAGAGGTGGGGTTTCACCATGTTGGCCAGGCTGGTTTTGAACGCCTGACCTTGTGATCCGCCCGCCTCGGCCTCCCAAAGTGCTGGGATTACAGGTTTGAGCCACCACGCCCGGCCAGGACTGAATTTTATGCTGTTAAGATGATGCATTCAGATAGGCATTTGGGAAATAATTCACAGCTTGGTATTTGTTCCGGTTTTCCAGTTTTTTGCCAAATAAGTTACAGACACATATACCCTTCATTTCCCGTTCTATTACAATGAGAAATTCACTCAGTTCACTGTGGCCTAAATTGCAAAAGACATGCAAAGTTTAGCCAAGATATACTGGAGCCCGCTCACATTGGCTCATGAGAATCAGCTGTCAACGTTTTCAGGAATTTAATGAACTGCTTGCTAAACACTTATTATTTTTTATATAAACTTGCAGTTAAATATATAAAAGTGCCGGGCAAGTGGCTCATGCCTATAATCCTGTAATCCCGGCACTTTGGGAGGCCATGGCGAGTGGATCATCTGAGGTCAGGAGTTCAAGACCAGCCTGGCTACATGGTGAAACCCCATCTCTACTAAAAATACAAAAAGTAGCCAAGCATGGTGGTGTATGCCTGTAATCCCAACTATTCAGGAGGCTGAGGCAGGAGAATCGCTTAAACCCAGGAGGCAAAGGTTGCAGTGAGCCAAGATTGTGCCACTGCACTCCAGCCTGGGTGATAGAGCAAGTTCCCATCTAAAAAAAAAAATATATATATATATATAAATGCAAAGATAATACAAGAAAATAAAACTACAGACCAATATCCGTGGTGTGAGTATTGATGTAAGATTTGTTACCCAGAAAAAAAACCAGGGTTCGTCCACCTGGTAACAGACAACTCCCCATGAGAGTGTGGGTTTTGATCAATATGAGTTTTATTACTTGGCACACACAAAGAGAGCACTGGGCACATTCTCCAAAGCACTGTCTCCCTGAGGGAAAGTGACAGGAGGGTTTGCTGGGTGATGGAGATGGGAGAGGATGCATCATCGCACATAGAGGAGGAGGTCCCAGTTGTGCAGATGCGGTGAGTCATTATGTCAGCACGTAGGTCATGTATTATGGTAATGAAGTGATAGCTCCTCCCAGGGTGTGTCCAGAGTTTAGCATGGTAATGAAAGTTCACTGGGGTTCATCTATAAGTTGCTGGGGTCTGTCAGGGGCTGAGTTAAACTAACTAGGTGACCACATTCCACACAGGGTTTGGGGGAAAAAAAACAGGCTGATTGCTCAAGTTGATTAAAGTCCTATAGTCCCTGGAGACGCTCCCTGTCTTCTTACATGTCTTTTTTTTTTTTTTTTTTTTTTGAGATGAAGCCTCCCTCTGTCACCCAAGGGCTGGAGTCCAGTGGTTCAGTCTCGGCTCACTACAGCCTCCACCTCCCAGACAGAAGCAATTCTCCTGCTTCAGCCTCCTGAGTAAGCTGGGACTACAGGCATGCACCACCACGCCCCGCTAATTTCTGTAGTTTAGTAGAGACTGGGTTTCACCATGTTGACCAAGCTGGCTCGAACTCCTGACCTCAAGTGATCCACCCACCTTGGTCTACAGACGTGAGCCACCACGCCCAGCCTGCTTACAATGTTTTTAACAAAATACTAGCAAACAGAATTCAGGAGCACATTGAGAGGATTATACAAGATAACCACGTGGGATTTATTGCCAGAACGCAAGGATGGTTCAACATACAAAAATCAATCAATGTAATACACATCACTAACAGAATGATAGAAAAAAACGCACACAATCTTCTCAACTAATGCAGAATTGGACAAAATTCAATACCCTTCATGAGAAAAACACTCAACAAACTAGGAACAGAGGGAAACTACCACAGCATAATAAAGATGTGATAATCAGAAATGTATATATTTGTTCTTTGTCCCTGGTTCAAAACCCTTGGAATTTCCCCAGTGATAGGGGTGAGAGGAGCATCTCTTGTTATTCATAGCCAGCCCCTTTCAACAATACCTGTGTTTATGCTAATAAAGTGACGGTTCATGGGCCCCTAAATAGCTCCAGGATGGGGACTGGTTGCCAGAGGAACCAACCATGTGACTAGGGGACTGGAACTTTCAGTCTGACCCCCAGACTTGAGGGAAGTGAAGAGGGGCTAGAGATTGGGCTCAATTACCAATGACCAATGATTTCATCAATCATGCCTACTTAATGGAACCTCCATAAAACTCCCTAAATACCAGGACTCAGAGAGCTTCTGGATTGGTGAACACATCGAGGTGCTAGGAGGGTGGCAGGCCCAGAGAAGGTATAGAAGCTCAGCACCATCAGGCCAGGGGCAGTGGCTCATGCCTGTAATCCCAGCACTTTGTGAGGCCAAGGCAGGCGGATCATCTGAGGTCAGGAGTTTGAGACCACCCTGACCAACATGGAGAAACCCCATCTCTACTAAAAATACAAAATTAGCCGAGCTTGGTGGCACGTGCCTGTAATCCCTGCTACTCAGGAGGCTGAGACAGGAGAATCACTTGAACCCGGGAGGCGGAGGTTGCGGTGAGCTGAGATTGCATCACTGCACTCCAGCCTGGGCAACAAGAGTGAAACTACGTCTCAAAAAAAAAAAAAAGAAGAAGAAGCTCAGCACCACCAACCCCATCCCATCCCTATTTCTTGTCTTATGCATCTTTTCCATTTGCCTGTTTCTGAGTTGTATCCTTTATAATAAACTGGTAATAGTAAAGCCATTTCTTGAGTTTTGTGAGCTATTGTAGCAAACTATCAAACCTGAATGTGGGTGGATGGTCATAGGAACTCCCAATTTATACCCAGTTACAGTTAGTCAGAAGTACAGGTGGCAACCTGGGACTTGTGACTGGTATCTGGAGTGAGGGTGGTCTTGTAGGACTGAGCCCTTAGCCTATGTGATTTACACTAACTTGAGGCAGTGTCTGCATTGAATTGTAGGACACCCAGTTGGTGTCCAGAGGGTTGGAAAACTAGTTGCTGGTGTGGAAAAACTCCATATATTTAGTGTCGGAAGTGTTCTGAGTGAAAACTCTTCATTGACACATATGAAAACCCCACAGCTAACATTATACTCAATGGTAAAAGAGTAAAAAGTTTTCATCTAAGATCAGGAACAAGACAAGGATACCCATCGTCACCACTTCCATTCAACACAATACTACTACCTGCTCTCAGGTAGCAGTCCCAGTGAGAGCAATTAGGCAAGAAACAGAAATAAAACTCATCTAAATCAGAAAGGAAGAAGTAAAATTATCTCTTCATATAACATGATCTTATATGTAGAAAACCCTGAAGACTACACACACACACACACACACACACACACACACACACACAAACCTGTTAGAAATAATAGATTCAGTAGGCCGGGCATGGTGGCTCACACCTGTAATCCCAGCATTTTGGGAGGCTGAGGCAGGCAGATCAACTTAGGTCAGGAGTTCAAGACCAGCCTGTCTAACACGGCAAAACTCTGTCTCTACTAAAAATACAAAAATTGGCCGGGTGCAATGGTGGGTGCCTGTAATCCCAGCTACCTGGGAGGCTGACGCAGGGAGAGTTGCTTGAATCCGGAAGGTGGAGGTTGCAGTGAGCTGAGATCGGGTCACTGCACTCCAGCCTGAGCAACAGAGCGAAAGAAAGAAAAGAAAGAAAGAGAGAGAGAGAGAGAGAGTTACAATAGCACCAATAAGAATAAAATACTTAGGAATGCACTTAAACAAGGAGATGAAAGATTTATACACAGAAAACTACAAAACATGGCTGAAGAAAATCAAGACACAAATAAATGGAAAGACATCTTTTGTTCATGGATAGGATGACTTATTATTGTTAAGATATCAACACTATCCAATGTGATCTACAGATTTAATGCAACCCTTATCAAAATCACCACAGCAATTTTTGCAGAAATAGAAAAACTCTTCCTAAATGTCAAGGGATCCTGCATGGCCAAAACAATCTTGAGAAAGAACGATGTTGGAGGGCTCACACTTCCTGATTTCAAAACTTACTAAAACCTATAGTAAAAAACTTACTAAAACCTATAGTAATCAAAACAGTGTGGTAATGGCATTAAGACAGATATAGAGGCCGGGCGCTGTGGCTCACGCCTGTAATCCCAGCACTTTGGAAGGCCCAGGCGGGTGGATCTCTTGAGGTTAGGTGTTCAAGACTCAGCCTGGCCAACATGGCGAAACCCTGTCTCTACTAAAAACACAAAAATTAGCTGGACATGGTGACGCACACCTGTAATCCCAGCTACTTGGGAGGCAGAGGCAGGACAATTGCTTGAACCCGGGAGGTGGAGGTTGCAGTGAGCCAAGATTGCACCACTGCACTCCAGACTGGGCAACAGAGCGAGATTCTATCTCAAAAAAACAATAAAAAAATAAAATAAGGCTGGAGTGGTGGCTCACGCCTGCAATCCCAGCACTTTGGGAGGCCGAGACAGGCAGATCACCTGAGGTCAGGAGTTCAAGACCACCCTGACAAACATGGAGAGACCTCATCTCTACTAAAAGTACAAAATTAGCTAGGCGTGGTGGCGCATGCCTGTAATCCCAGCTACTTGGGAGGCTGAGGCAGGAGAATCACTTGAACCTGGGAGGCGGAGTTAGGTTGTGGTACGCCAAGATCGCACCACTGCACTCCAGCCTGGGCAACAAGAGCAAAACTCCATTTCAAAAATAAAATAAAATTTAAATAAATAAATAAATAAATAAAGTGTAATACTGAGAACTCTAGAACTTTTAGGAGAAATAAAGAAAAAGCTTCTTGGATTTGTTCAGATTTATTGGATATGATACCAAAGGCATAGGCAACAAAAGAAAAAATGCACAAATTAGATTACATCAAAATGTAAAACTTCTGACCCAGCTCAGAGGTTCATGCCTGTAATTCCACCACTTTGGGAAGGCAAGGTGGGAGGATTGCTTGAGGCCAGGATTTCAAGACCAGCCTGGCAACATACTGAGACACCATCTCTACCAAAAAAAAAAAAAAAAAAAAAAAAAAAATTGGGCGTAATGGCATGTTCCTGTAATCCTAGCTACCCAGGAGGCTGAGGGAGGAGGATTGCTTGAGCCCAGAAGGTTGAGACTGCATTCAGCCATAATCATAACACTGCACTCCAGCCCAGCCAACAGAGGGCACCCTGTCTCAAAAAATAAAAATAAAAACTTCTGGCTGGGCACCGTGGCTCACACCTGTAATCCCAGCACTTTGGGAGGCTGAGGCGGGCAGATCACAAGGTCAGGAGTTTGACACCAGCCTGACCAACACGGTGAAACCCCGTCTCTACTAAAAACATAAAAAATTAGCCGCACGTGGTGGCAGGCGCCTGTAGTCCCAGCTACTCCAGAGGCTGAGGCAGGAGAATGGGGTGAACCCGGGAGGTGGAGCTTGCAGTGAGCCGAGATCTCGAACACTGCACTCCAGCCTGGGCACAGAGCGAGACTGTCTCAAAAAAAAAAAAAAAAAAAAAAAAGTAGAATTACCATATGACCTAGGGATTCCACTTCTAAGTGTACATCTCAAAGAATTGAAAGCAAGGTCTTGAAGAGATATTTGTACATTTATGTTCATAGCAGCATTATTCACAAGAGCCAAAATGTAGAAACAAAGTGTCCATCAACAAGGAAAATGTGGTGTATACATACAATGGAATATTATTCAGCTTTAAAAAAGGAAATCCTGCCGGGCGCAGTGGCTCACGCATGTAATTCCAGCACTTCGGGAGGCCGAGGCGGGCGGATCATGAGGTCAGGAGATGAAGACCATCCTGGCTAATACGGTGAAACCCAGTCTCTACTAAAAATACAAAAATTAGATGGGCGTGGTGGCAGGCGCCTATGGTCCCAGCTACTCGGGAGGCTGAGGCAGGAGAATGTTGTGAACCCTGGAGGTGGAGCTTGCAGTGAGCCAAGATCGCACCACTACACTCCAGCCTGGATGAAAGTTCGAGACTCCATCTCAAAAAAAAAAAAAAAAAAAAAAGAAATCCTGTCACATGCTACAACATCGATGAACCTTGAGGACATTATACTAAGTGAAATAAAAGTCACAAAAAGACAAATGTGGTATGATTCCCCATATATAAGGTATCTAAAGTACTCAAACTCATAGAAATAAAAAGCAGAAAGATGGTCGCCAGAGACCAAGGGAGGAGGAAATAGAGAATTGTTATTTAATAGGTATAGTGATTCAGTTTTACAAGAGGAGGTCAGGCGTGGTGGCTCACACCTGTAATCCCAACACTTTGGGAGACCAAAGTGGGCAGATCACCTGAGGTCGGGAGTTCGAGACCGGCCTGACCAATATGGTGGAACCCCGTCTCTACTAATAATACAAAAAATTAGCCAGGCACAGTAGCAGGCGCCAGTATTCCCAGATACTTGGGAGACTGAGGTGGGAGAATTGCTTGAACTCGGGAGGCAGAGGTTTCGGTGAGCCGAGCCACTGCACTTCAGCCTGGAGTTTTACAAGATGAAAAGAACTCTGGACGTTGGTTGCACAACAATGTGAAGATACTTAGGACTACTGAACTGCGCAGTTAAAAATAAAGAAAGGCTAGATGTGGTGGCTGGGGCCTGTAATCGAGTGCTTTGGGAGGCTGAGGCAGGAGGATTGCTTGAAGCTAAGAGTTTGAGACCAGACTGTTGCAAGAAAGCAAGATCCTGTCTCTACAAAAAATAAAAAAATTAGCTGGGTGTAGTGTGCCTGTAGTCCCAGCTACTCGGGAGGCTGGGGCAGGAGGATCACTTGAGTCCCAGAGTTCAAGGTACCACTGTACTCCAGCCTTGGTGACAGAGCGAGATCGTGTCTCTAAATAAATAAATAAATAAATATATACATAAAAAAGGTGTAACTTTTATGCCATATGTATTTTACCACAATTAAAAATTTTTGACTGGATGCGGTGGCTCACACCTGTAATGCCAGCACTTTGGGAGGCCAAGATGGGTTGATCATCTGAGGTCGGGAGTTTGAGACCAGCCTGACCAACACCGAGAAACCCCGTCTCTACTAAAAATACAAAATTAGCCGGGTGTGGTGGTGCATGCCTGCCTGTAATCCCAGCTACGTGGGAGGTTGAGGCAGGAGAATTGCTTGAACCTGGGAGGCAGAGGTTGTGGCGAGCTGAGATTGTGCTATTGCACTCCAGCCTGGGCAACAAGAGCGAAACTCCATCTCAAAAGAAGAAAAAAAGAGTATTATTTCTGTTCACTTTTTTTTTTTTTTGAGAGAGGGAGAGGGTCTCACTCTGTCACCCAGTCAGGAGTGCAGTGCAGTGGCCACGACACAACCACAGCTCACTTCAGCCTTGAACTCCCAGGCTTGAGTGATCCTCCCTCCCTAGCCTCCCACATAGGTGGGACTACAAGTGCACACCATTAAGACTGGCTGATTTTTATTATTTTTATTTTTTGTTGCCAGGACTGGTCTCAAACTGTTGGGCTCAGGCGATCCTCCTGCCCTGGCCTCCCCAAATGCTAGGATTACAGGTGTGAACTGCCACACCGGGACTGTTCACTGTCTTCTTTTGGAGCAAGAGGCTTGGGGAGAGGGAAGTAAAAACGATCACAGAGACCTAGTGGGGGAAGTGTCAAGCCTGCAGTTCTGTGTTTGGACCTCTATAGGTCTACTGAATTTTTCACAGCTGTCCTTTCTGCCCAGGACAGCTTGGACCAAACCCCCCCTCCAGCAGAAGTCCCCGGGTCTGGTCCAAACCTACACACCCCACATCTCCATGCAAACACACCTCTTTAAATGTTAATGAGAGAGAGACGGGCCAAAGTTAGTGGCTCTGGAATTCATTCTAATGTAGATAGAGAGATGGCCCAAAGTTAGTGGCTCTGAAATTAATTCTAATGTAATCAAAAGCAAAAAGAGCCAGATCTCTGAGGTCATAGGTGGTAAACTGGCTGATAAAACATTCTACGTTCTCTCTAAACATTTGGTAATTGCCTGCTAATTTGGCCACTTGATTAGTGATGGGGGAAGTCACTGGTGCCCCCTAGTGGCAATCTTTGGGAATGAGCGAAACCGCATAGCTGCCCAGAAATCGTGGACAATGAAAGGCCCAGTTAGGTGACAAAGTGCAAAAACAGAGAGTACCATTTTGCCTCCACTTGTGTTATCAAGAGGGATAGAGATTGGGAACAGGGCTACACACAGACTATCTCTAGAAATGTCACCATGTGATTGGAATGCTTTAAAGTATTTTTAAGCAATAGATGCAGTTTTTCCTTGTGTAAGGAGAGATGGATCACACGGCAAATGCTTACTGAGGCTGTGCCAGCCACTTTTGGACACTGTTTCTCAAAGTCTGGTCCTCCGACCACCCGCATAGGAATCACTTGACACGCTGATAAAAATGCATATCCTGGCCGGGTGCAGTGGCTCACGCCTGTAATCCCAGCATTTTGGGAGGCCGAAGTGGGAGGATCACTTGAGGTCAGGAGTTCGAGACCAGCCTGGCCAACATGGTGAAACCCCGTTTCTACTAAAAATACAAAATTAGCCTGGCATGGTGGCTCGGGCCTGTAATCCCAGCTAGGGAGGCTGAGGTGGGAGAATAGCTTGAACCTGGGAGGAGGAGGTTGCAGTGAGCTGAGACTGTGCCACTGCACACCAGGCTGGGCAACAGAGTGAGACTCCATCTAAAAAAAAAAAAAAAAAAAAAAAACTGGGTGCGGTGGCTCACACCTGTAATCCCAGCACTTTGGGAGGCCAAGGCAGGAGGATCACCTGAGGTCAGGAGTTTGAGACCAGCCTGGCCAACAAGGTGAAACCCCGTCTCTACTAAAAATAAAAAATTAGCCAGGTGTGGTGACATCCAACTGTGGGCCCAAGCTACTCAGGAGGCTGAGGCAGGAGAATCGCTTGAGCCCAGGAGGTGGAGGTTGCAGTGAGCCAAGATGGCGCCACTGCACTCCAGCCTGGGTGACAGAGTGAGACGCTGTCTAAAAAAAAAAAAAGAAAGAAAAAGCATATCCCCTAACATCATGCAAACCCTACAGAATCCGTGTCTCTGGGAGTGAACATGGCAAACAAGCTCTCTAGGTGAATCTCATGAACACTTTTTGAGAACCACTTGAATTCCAACAAGTGTAAGAAATTGAAGTGGGAGACTGGGCAACATAGAGAGACCCCCATCTCTATGAAAAATTAAAAATTAGCCCCACACATGTGTGGTCCTAGCCACTAGGGAGGCTAAGGTGAGAGGATTACTTGAGCTCGGGAGATGGAGGCTGCAGTGAGCTATGATCACATGACTGCACTCCAGCCTGTGCAACAGAGCAAGACCCTGTCTCAAAGGAAAGAAAGGAAGGAAGGAAGGAAGGAAGGAAGGAAGGAAGGAAGGAAGGAAGGAAGGAAGGAAGGAAGGAAGGAAGGAAGGAAGGAAGGAAGGAAGGAAGGAAGGAAGGAAGGAAGGAAGGAAGGAAGGAAGGAAGGAAGGAAGGGAAAGAAAGAAAGAAAGAGAAAAGAAAGAAGAAAGAAAGAAAGAAAAAAGAAAGAAAGAAAGAAAGAAAGAAAAAGAAAGAAAGAAAGAAAGAAAGATTCAAATGGTTTCTCATTGTTGGTATAGCTGCTTCTCACTGAAAGTCTTGTGTATAATCTGACCCAGATGAAAGGAGTCCGAGGAGACAGGACTATTAAATCTGTGTGATCCTTCACAGATCCTTGTCTGGAAAAAGGACAAGAGTGGGAAAATTGATGAAATTCGAAAAGTGTCTGAATTAGTTAATAGCATTGCTACACTGCCAATTTCCTTGCTTTGATCATTGACCTGTGATGACATCTCAAGTATTAACTTTTAGGGAAGTTGGGTGAAGGCTCTGTGGAAATTCTTTGCACTACTTTTTTTCCCAGCTTCTTTGCGAGGACAAAATTTTTTGAGAATAAAAACTTACGTAAAAACTTACAATTTTTTTTTTTAAATTTCAGTTTCCCATTTGGTAAGGGAACTTGTTAGGAATATAGATTCTCGGCCAGGTGCAGTGGCTCATGCCTGTAATCCCAGCAGTCTGGGAGGCCAAGGCAGATGAATTGCCTGAGGTCAGGAGTTCGAGACCAGCCCGACCAACATGGTGAAACCCCGTTTCTACTAAAAATACAAAAATTAGCTGGGCGTGGTGGCAGACGCCTGTAATCCCAGCTATTCGGGAGGCTGTGGCAGGAGAATCGCTTGAACCTGGGGGGCGGAGGTTGCAATGAGCTGAGATTATGCCATTGTACTCGAGCCTGGGTGACAAGAGTGAGACTTTGTCTCAAAAAAAAAAAAGAAAGAAAGAAAGAAATACAGATTCTCAGCAACCCCCTCCCCCGCCCAAGAACTAATCCAGAATCTACAGTTTAATTAGAGATCCCCAGAGGGATCCTGTGGATTCTCATTCATATGCTCACTGAATTTTCAGAAAGAAAACTGTACCCATATCCTCATTTTATTGATGTGGGAAATTAAACTCAGAATCATCACCTGTGGGTGCGGTGGCTCACGCCTGTAATCCCAGCACTATGGGAGGCCCAGGTGGGAGGATCACTTGAGCCTAGGAGTTCAAGACCAGCCTGGCCAACATGATAAAACCCTGTCTCTATTAAAAACACAAAAATTATCCAGGCGTGGTGGCACACACCTGTAATCTCAGCTACCCAGAAGGCTGAGGTTGGAGGATCACCTGAGCCCGGGAAGTTGAGGCTGTAGTGAGCCATGATTCCACCACTGCACTCCAAGCCTGGCTGAAGGGAGTGAGACCCTGTCTCAAAAATAGAATCATCACCTGAGTAAATAAGTGGCCCAGATTTGAACCCATGTCTAGCTGACGCTAAAGCCCGTTCTTTTAATAAGCTGCCTGCCATCTGGTGCAGATATAAAATTTATTATCACATGCAAGCCTGGGACTCAGTTCTTCCAAACCCTGTTTTCTGGTTTCGTGCCTGAAGGCAGAGAGATGCATTGGAGAGAGCCCTGCACTGCCCTCCAGAGCCACACTCTGGTCCCACATCACGCCACACTGCAGTCCTGGAGGTTGCCAAGGCCTTGCAGGAACTCAGCCTCCTCCTCTGCAGGGTAAAGGGGCAGGACAGACACCGGTTCGCACTGTCTTCCACAGCTCTGGCAGTTAATTTCTGGTTACCTTTATCCAGGCCCCACGGGTCGCTGGGGTGGTGGGGTAGGGAGGATAGCTCCCCATATGTGCTTTCATCTCAACTGGCCAATGTAGGTCTTCAGACCCCAAGAAGTGGGTGACACCTCTCATTGGTGTCCTTTCCCCCTCTTGTGCCCCAAATACTGCACTCTTCTCTTCCCAGACCCCTGGCCTTTTCCTCCAGCCAATAAGATTATCCTCTCAACTAGATGCCTAGGGCAGAAAGACTTAAATCAACAAATGCTCTTTGCAGTGTTTGCTGGAACAGCTTGCAGATCACAGACCGGTGCTCCCAGCCTTGGAGAAGCAGAGCTCAGGTGGTGAAATCTCAGACATGACTGTGAGCTGGGGAGGAATCTTCCCAGGCCCTTGGGTCTCACCACACACAGGTCTGGTTTTTCAAAGGTAAGCCTTTGAGGGAGAAGCTGCCAGGTCATTAACACTACCGCCTGGGAGGAGGAAAGTGGTTTCAGCCACACCCAGTCCTGATGACACATCTGGAGGCTACTCCAGGGTAAGCCCGGTGAGAAGTCTGAGCTTTGCATCCTTTTAGAGTGTATCCTTCAGAAAATTTCTTGCAAAGGTTGTCTTTCCCTGGCTTCCTTTCTTGTCTCAACCCCATTGTATTGGCGTGTGGTGGGGTAGGGAAAAATGGAGATTGAGAGAATGAAATTAGAATGACAGAAATGTCCTGAAAATCCATTCAAACTGTCAGAGGCATTTGAACCAGGGCAACTCCATCTGGAGTAGGGGCTGGGTAAAATGAGGCTGAGACCCAGTGGGCTGCATTCCCAGATGGTTAAGGCATTCTAAGTCGCAGGATGAGATAGGAGGTCGGCACAAGATACAGGTCATAAAGACTTTGCTGATAAAACAGTTTACACTAAAGAAGCCGGCCAAAACCCACCAAAGCAAAGATAGCGATGAGAGTGACCTCTGGTCAACCTCACTGCTATGCTCCCACCAGCGCCATGACAGTTTACAGATGCCATGGCAACATCAGGAAGTTACACTATATGGTCTAAAAAGGGGAGGCATGAATAATTCACCCCTTGTTTAGCATTTAGTCAAGAAATAACCATAAAAATGGGCAACCAGAAGCCCTCAGGGCTGCTCTGTCTATGGAGTAGCCATTCTTTTATTCCTTTACTTTCTTAATAAATTTGCTTTCACTTTATGTACTCGCGCTGAATTCTTTATTGCACGAGATCCAAGAACCCTCTCTTGAGGTCTGGATCAGGACCCCTTTCCTGTAACAAAACCGGGAGTGGAGAGCAAAGGGCCCTTCAAATTCCACTAGCACAAAGGGTCTTTCTTTTCTTTCCTTCCTTCCTTCCTTCCTTCATTCCTTCCTCTTTTCTTTCTTTTTTTATTTTTCTGGAGTCTCGCTCTGTCACCCAGGCTGGAGTGCAGTGGCACAATCATGGCGCAATCTGGGCTCACTGCAGCCTTCATTTCCCAAGTTCAAGCGATTCTCCTGCTTCAGCCTCCCGAGTAGCTAGGACTACAGGCATGCACCACCACACATGGCTAACTTTTTAAATTTTATTAATTTTTTTTTTATTTTTAGTAGAGACAGGGTTTGGCCGTGTTGGCCAGGCTGGTCTCGAACTCCTGACCTTGGGTGATCTACCCGCCTCGGCCTCCCAAAGTGCTGGGATTACAGGTGTAAGCCACTGTGTCCGGCCTTTTTTTTTTTTTTTTTTTTTTTTTTTTTTGAGACAGGGTACTGCTCTGTCACCCAGGCTGGAGTGCAGTGGCTCAATCATATAGCTCATTGCAGCCTCGAACTCCCAGGCATAAGCGATTCTCCTTAATAACTAGGACTACAGACATGTGCCACTATGTCCAGCTAATTTTTTAATATATATCTAGACACGGTGGTCTGGCTGCATTACCCAGGCAAGTCTTGGTCTCTCCTCTTGGCCTCCCAAAGTGCTGGGATTACAGGCATGAGCCACTGCACCCCACCAGAGTAGCTTTCCTTCCTAAGAGACACCTACTGCGATAGTTCTGAAGCTCGTTTGCCTAAGAATCATAATGGGGTAATTTTCACAGGTATTGGACAGGACCCAGGAATGTGCATTTTTAATCAGTGTTCAGGCAATTCCACTGAGGAAGTTCTGGAAGTCACTCTCAGAGCTTCTCAAACTTTAGTGAGTATTCCTGGAGATTTTGTGAAAATGCAGGTTTTGATTCAGTGGGTCCGGTGCAGCTGAAGATTCCGCATTTCTAGAAAACTCTGAGAATCTACTAACACTGCTGGCCCAACAGCCCCTGCCCAGAGTCGCAGGGCTCTGTCGTCTCAAGCCCCTGCTGGTTGTGTATCTTGATTCCAGTGCTTTCTAACAACATGTGCTTTGCTGTCATAAGCTTCCGGATTTATCAAAACTACAAGTTGATCCAGGAAAGCTACGACAGTAATTTTGTATACCCGTTTCCCTGCTAAAAAAAATAAATAAAATGTTGTGTGATTGCTAGAGCTTAGATAAAATTGTGGAAGACAACCAAACATAACTAAATCTTGCCAGTCAGCTAAGAAGTGGGCTATTTTTGAAAGCCATATAAAATTCAATAGAAAGTCTGCTGGGAACAGGTGTTTTCCGGTCTTGGGAGACAAAACTGCTCATTCAGGCTCCAGCTGCATGCATTTTTCCTTCTCGAATTTGTTTTACTCTTGGGAAAAAGACTTTTAAATTCAGTGACAGCAGAGCTCTAGAGCTCATTTAGACAGAACTTAAAATGTTCTCCTGTTCCTTATCTGCTGAACTGTGTGTATCCCAAAGCCACTAGCAGAACATCTTCGGTGTGCCTGTGGGGAGATGACAGGAAAGGTGGAAGCTTGACCGAGGCTGGCCATGCAGAATGAGGGTTCCAGGGAGGCCATAAAATGTCCCTTAGACTCTTTTTTTTTTTTTTTGAGCTTTTTCTCGAGCTTTTTTCCTTTTTTTTTAATTTTTAAAATTGTGGTAAGATATAGATAACATAAAAAGTACCATTTTAATCATCTTTCAATGTACAGTTCAATGGCATTCAATACATTCACATTGCTGTGTAACCATCACCATCATCAACCTTCAGAATTTTTTGTCATCTTAAACGGAAACTGTAAGTAAACAGTAACTTCCCAGTCCCCTCTCCCCCTAGCCCCTTGTAACCACTGTTCTACTTTCTGTCTCTGTGAATTTGACTACTCTAGGTCCCTCGCATGTCTTGGTCAGCTTGAGCTGCCACAGCAAAATATCATAAACTGGGTAACTTAACAGACAGGCTGAAGTTCTGGAGGCCAAAAGCCTGAGATCAAAGTGCCAGCATAGTCGGTTTTGGTGAGGGCTCTCTTTCTAGCTCTAGGCTGCGGCCTTCTCACTACGTTCTCAGGTGGCAGGGAGAAACAGGTCTCTGTGTTTTTTTTTTTTTTGGAAATGAAAGTATGTTTTCTTTTCTTTTTTTTTTTTGAAGATGGAGTCTCACTCTGTTGCCCAGGCTGGAGTGCAGTGGTGCAATCTCCGCTCACTGCAACCTCCGCCTCTCAGGTTCAAGAGATTCTTCTGCCTCAGCTTCCCGAGTAGCTGTGATTACAGGCGCCCACCACTACGCCCAGCTAATTTTTCTATTTTTAGTAGATGCGGGGTTTCACCATGTTGGCCAGACTGGTCTTAAACTCCTGACCTCAAGCAATCTGCCTGACTCAGCCTCCCAAAGTGTTGGGATTACAGGCGTGAGCCACCATGCCCAGCCTCTGTGTCTCTTCTTATAAGGACACGAAGAATAACACACTAAAAAATCAAATACTGTATGATTCCTCTTACATGATGCTGTTGAATGAATTGAGTCTACTCAGAATTCATGTTAAAGCCCCAACCCCCAGTGTGACTGTATTTGGAGAAAGGGCCTTTATGGAGATAATGAAGTTTGAACCAGCCACCACGCCCAGTTAATGTTTTGTATTTTTAGTAGAGACGTGGTTACTCCGTGTTGGTCAGGCTGGTCTCAAACTCCTGACCTCAGGTGATCCACCTGCCTTGGCTTCCTGAAGTGCTGGGAAGGTCATCAGGGTGTGGCTGTGATCCAACTGTTTGTTACTTTGTATTGTTATTTGTTGTGGCTTGTTTCACTTAGTATAATGTCTTCAAGGTTCATCTGTGTCACAGCATGTGTCAGAATTTTATCATTTTTTAAGGCTACCATTCCATTGTATGTATATACCACATTTTGTTTATCTACTTATTTGTTGATGAATATTTGTGTTGCTTTCATGTTTTGACTACTCTGAATAATGCTGCTATGAATATTGGTGTACAAATGACTGTTCAGGACCAGGCACGGTGGCTCACACCTATAATCCCAGCACTTTGAGAGGCCAAGGCGGACAGATCGTGAGGTCAGGAGTTCGAGACCAACCTGACCAACATGGCAAAACCTGGTCTCTACTAAAAATACAAAAATTAGCCGGGTGTGGTGGCACATGCCCATAATCCCAGCTGCTTGGGAGGCTGAGGCAGGAGAATTGCTTGAACCCAGCAGGCGGAGGTTGCAGTGAGCCGAGATCATGCCATTGCACTCTAGCCTGGGCAACAGAGCGAGACTCTTTCAAAAAAACAAAAGGAAAAACAAAAACAAATGACTGTTCAGGTCCTTGCTTTTAAATTCTTGCATGTATATACCCAGAAAAGGAATTGCTGGACCTAAGGGTAATTCAATGTTTAATCTTTTGGGGAACCACCCCTATGTCCCTTAGAATCCGGAGCCAGAGGCACATGTTGACATGCGTTTCCAAGGCCCCATCACACCACCTCAACTCAGGGCTGACCTGGCAGAATCAGCGGGAGGATTTTATCTCTGAAATGTGTTCAGCATGTCTAGTCCTTCCACCGTGTTGCCCATCGGGAGACCTTTCAGCCCCTAGATGAGGCCTTTACCTTCCCAGGGATGCTGAGCAGACTCAATAAATAATAATCAAACTAGAGGCCAAGGCCTCAGCAGGAGCCCTGGAGCAGGTGTGAGACCTCAAAGATCCCTGAGGACAGTTAACTAATCGTGCTGCACACCACTCCTCTTCCTGCGTGTTTGTGTGTGGACCTGGCTCTGTAGCATTTTAAAGTGGAGGTCTGGAAGCTGACCTTTGGGCTCTGACCTTCCTTTAAGACTGTCAAAGAGACAGCTAGTTACCGGGTACTGTCATTGTTAAAATATCAGGGGCTGGGTGCTGTGGCTCATGCCTGTAATCACAGCACTTCGGGAGGCTGAGGTGGGTGGATTAACTGTCAGGAGTTCGAGACCAGCCTAGCCATCATGGCGAAACCCTGTCTCTACTAAAAAAATACAAAAATTAGCCAAGCATGGTGGCACGTGCCTGTAGTCCCAGCCACTGGGGAGGCTGAAACGGGAGATTGCATCACTGCCCTCCAGCCTGGGTGACAGAGTGAGACTCTGTCTTAAAAAAAAATTTCAAAATAGAAATAAATAAATAAAGTGGAGGTCTGGAATCTGACTTTTGGGCTCTGACCTTCCTTTAAGACCTTCAAAGAGACAGCTAGTTACCTGCTATTGTTATTGTTAAAATATGAACATGCAGTTCCTATTCGTTTTTCGTTTTTGAGACGGAGTTTCGGTCCTTTACCCAGACTGCAGTGCAATGACGTTATCTCAGCTCACTGCAACCTCTGCCCTCCGGGTTCAAGCGATTCTCCTGCCTCAGCCTCCTGAGTAGCTGGGATTACAGGCATGAGCCACCAGGGCCAGTTAATGTTTTGTATTTTTAGTAGAAATGGGGTTTCTCCATGTTGGTCAGGCTGGTCTCAAACTCCTGACCTCAGGTGATCCACCTGCCTTGGCTTCCTGAAGTGCTTGGATTACAGGCATGAGCCACTGTGCCCGTCCTCCTATTTGGAATATGATGTGACACTATCTCTCGAAACTGGAAATTCACAAGGAGTGTGTATTAATGTGTTTTCATGCTGCTGATAAAGGCATACCCGAGACTGGGCAATTTACAAAAGAAAGAGGTTTAATCGGACTTACAGTTCCACGTGGCTGAGGAAGCCTCACAATCATGGTGGAAGGCAAGGAGGAGCAAGTCCCCTCTTAGATGGATGGCGGCAGGCAAAGAGAGAGAGCTTGTGCAGGGGAACCTTTTTTTAAAACCATCAGATCTCATGAGAACTATTCACTATCACGATAACAGCGTAGGAAAGACTTGTCCCTATGATTCAATTACCTCCCACTGGGTTCCTCCCATAACACGTGGGAATTCAAGATGAGATTTGGGTGGGGACACAGCCAAAGGTTTCTGTATCAGAGTGTGACCCAGCAGTCCCACCTCTTGCGCTTGTGAACAAGGATGTTGTGCAGGGTCGTTCATTGCCTCATCAGTCAGCCTTTCCTTTATGACTTCGGGGGTCTTTTTAAAGAACGGCTTTCCATCCCTAGGATTATAAACCTTTTTCCCAATATTTTTTCTAATATTTAATACTTTTGTACTGGTTTTCCCAGCTCTTATAGCCAGTTTGAAATTTGTTTAGTTTAACTGAGTATTGTTGTGTGTAAATTGATAGCCAAATGTCCCAAATAGTGTGTTGAATGAACCATATTTTCCTCACTGATTTGGAGTACTATCTTTATCACAAACTAAATTTCTTCATGTATGTGGATATAAAATGGTGAAGAGTGACCAGGCGTGGTGGCTCATACCTGTAATCCCAGCAGTTTGGGAGGCTGAGGAAGGCAGATCACTTGACTCCAGGAGTTTGAGACCAGCCTGGCCAACATGGTGAAACTCCATCTCTACAAAAAATACCAAAAATTAGCCAGGCATGGTGGCACACATCTGTAGTCCCAGCTACTTGGGAGGCTGAGGTGAGAGGTCACTTGAGCTTGGGAGGTCAAGGCTGCAGTGAGCTGTGATTGTGCCACTGCACTCCAGCCTGGGTGACAGAGTGACATCGTGTCTGGGGGAGGGGGGCGGAAAGATAGGAGTAGGGGGAAAGTGAAGGAGAATCCTATGTGTCAGCTTTAAATTGGAGATATCAGTATAAATTCATGATTGTGTGTATGTGTGGGGGTGTGTGTGTATTTTCTAGCTCCACACACAGGAAAAGTCTAAAAACAACACTCCAGAAACCTTAATATATCTGATGCACAGTTCTTGGTTTCTAAAATCCATTGTCCATTTAAAAGAATTAAGGATCCTTAGAGAAATTAGAAATCCTTTGGCTGATCCCAGAGCCCAGGGCATGGAAAGTCCAAGTTAAACATGAAATATCAACATCTTATTCCAAAAAGAAGAAAGAGCTCAAAGGCTAATGAGCTCATGTCAAAAGGACATGGAATTCAGTTTGAAGGAGATCTCACTAGCAAAATTTGAGATAATTTGGGTAACAGCTACAAAAGGGAAAAATAAAAGAAAGTTTATCAATTATAACCCACTGAACTTTAAAAATCCCTGAGTACATAGTGATAATCACAAAGAGAGATATAGAAAAGAGAGGAAAAGAAATAATTTTTCTTTCTTTTTTTTCTCTTTTTTTTTTTTTTTTTGAGACGGAGTTTCGCTCTTTGTTGCCCAGGCTGGAGTGCAGTGGTGTGATCTCCGCTCACTGCAACCTCCACTTCCCAGGTTCAAGCAATTCTCCTGCCTCAGCCTCCTGAGTAGCTGGAATTACAGGCACACGCCACCATGCCCAGCTGATTTTTTTTGTATTTTTAGTAGAGACAGGGTTTCATCATGTTGGCCAGGTGAAGAGTTTTTCTTTACTGATTTCCAACTAATAAATATAGAAGGAATAAAATACAAAGTCACCACTTTGTAACTCCCAATGTAATAATGAGTATAGTCACGGATTTTTTTTTCTTTTTTTTTCTTTTGAGACACAGTTTCACTTTGTCACCCAGGCTGGAGTGCAGTGGCACAGTCCCAGCTCACTGTAACCTCTGCCTCTTGGTTCAAGTGTTTCTCATGTCTTGCCTCCCGAGTAGCTGGGATTACAGGTGCACGACACCACGCCCAGCTAATTTTTGTATTTTTAGTGGAGATGAGGTTTTGCTGTGTTGGACAGGCTGGTCTCGAATTCCTGACCCCAAGTGATCCACCTGCCTTGGCCTCCCAAAGTGCTGGGATTATAGGTGTGATCCACTGTGCCTGGCCAGTCAAGGATTATTAATGGATGCTAAAATCATCGGATAAAAAGTTGAGAAACAGGCCAGGTGCAGTGGCTCAAGCCTGTAATCTCAGCACTTTGAGAGGCCGAGGTAGGCAGATCACGAGGTCAGGAGTTCGAGACCAACCTGACCAACATGGCGAAACCTCGTCTCTACTAAAAATACAAAAATTAGCCGGAAGTGGTGGCGCAAGCCTGTAATCTCAGCTACTCAGGAGACTGAGGCAGGAGAATCGCTTGACCCCGGGAGGCAGAGGTTGCAGTGAGCCAAGATCGAGCCACTACTTCAGTGTGGGCAAGAGTAAGACTCCGTCTCAAAAAAAAAAAAAAAAAAAGTAAAAAGTTGAGAAACAGGATAGTCATATGATTTCAAAGGATTACCCTACAGATCATGTATCAATACAAAGCAAATAATGTGTTTTATGGTAGATTATTTAGACATAACCACTATAATTTCCCTCCCTGTATTCACTTCTTTGGGCCACGTGACTTCCCTTGGCTAATGGGACAATAGCACATGTGATGGAAACAAAGATGTGAAAGTCTGTGCATTGAGAATTACTTTTGTGCTGCTGGTAATGCTTCCACTATCACAGCAATAAGCTTAGGCTAGCCTGCTGAAAGATGAGGGAATGATGTTAACCAGGGCTCCAGATATCCCAGATAGCCAAGCCATCTCAGGCATCACAGCTAAGACCCAGATATGAGTAAGCCCAACTAAGAACAGCCGAGCTTTGCCCAGACCAAAGAGACCACTCAGCTAAAATTGCTGATCTTCACTTCATCCCAGGAGGTGGAGGTTGCAGTAAGCCAAGACCACACCACTGCACTTCAGCCTGGGTGACAGAGCAAGACTCTATCTAAAAAGAAAAAAAAGAAAAAAAAAAGAAGAAAGAAAATAGCTGATCTACAGAATTGTATGCTAAATAAAATAGTTGCTGGTGGAGGCCACAGTAGTTTGGGGTGTTTGTTAAGGAGCAATGAATGGCTGATACATAAGTTGGTACCAGAAGTGTTATGCTGTCATAATGAAAACCCAAAATATGCGGCATTGGCTTTGAGACTGTGGGCAAAGGCTGGAAATGTCATAAAGAAACTACTAGTCAAGCTGAAAGAAATGACAAGCAAATGATCAATGGAAACTGTGAAGCAATGAGAAAACTGCTAGACAGAAACAGGAAAATTGCTGACCTGTATTAGGCAGCAGCTCAGCAATTGGCAATAGTATCCCCTGCACTAACATGAAAGATAGAAAAAGCACCTAAAAAATTTCAGATACGGTGAAGGGGGTTTCATTCAAGGCAGAATGGTGAAAACATCAATTATCGAGTTGTGCATAACAAGGTACAGAAAACAAGGCATTAGCTAAATTGTGCTAAAAAGCACAATTTAGAGGAAACATAGAGGAGCCAGGACTGGAGAGTGAAAATAGCCCTTCCTCTTGCAAAAGGTTTTCAAGAAAGAAATAATGCCCTGAGGGTAAAGATAAAATCAAAATGCGGCTCTAACAACCTTTGTTAAGATTTCAGGAAGATTGTACTGACACCAGCAAGATGGTAGCATAGGAGATCCCAGCCTTTGTCCCCTTATATAAAACAATAATTATACAGATATCCATGAAAAAAAAAAATGCTCTGGGAGAGCTCAGGAGTCCAGTTAAGAAGTTGCAGCAGGCCGGGTGTGGTGGCTCAAGCCTGTAGTCCCAGCACTTTGGGAGCCTGAGGCAGGCGGATCACGAGGTCAGGAGATCAAGGCCAACCTGGCCAACATGGTGAAACCCTGTCTCTACAAAAAAAAAAAATTAGCAGGACATGGTGGCGGGCACCTGTAATCCCAGTTACTCAGGAGGCTGAAGCGGAAGAATCACTTGAACCCGGGAGGCAGAGGTTGCAGTGAGCCGAGATCCTGCCATTGCACTCCAGCCTGGGGAACAGAGACAGACTCCATCTCAAAAAAAAAAAAAAAAAGGGAGATAATCAAGAAGTTGCAGCAACGCAGTGAAGAAAAACAAAAAGAAGAGAAACTAAATTGTACAGAAAGGGTAGGGAGAACAGTTTCATGTTGTCTTCATTATTCCATCCCCTAGGCTGGCATAGCTCAGTGCTGAAAGAGAAACCACCTCTCTTTCATAGGGAAAAAGAGAGCAGAGTATGAGTCCCCTCATAGGGAAAAAGAGAGCAGAGTAAATAATCAGCTTCCTGAAACTCCAGGGGCACTGCCTGAAGAATCTGCTTTATTTTCACCACACCCAGATCACTGGGGAGATTGGCATAGCTGAGACATCTGGAGATGGCTAGGAAAACAGAAGGGCAGGCCAGGTGCAGTGGCTCACACTTGTAATCCCAGCACTTTGCGAGGCCGAAGAGGGCAGATCATGAGGTCAGGAGTTAGAGACCAGCCTGACCAACACAGTGAAACCCCATCTCTACTAAAAATACAAAAATTAGCTGGGCACGGTGGCAGAAGCCTATATAATCCCTGCTACTGGGAGGCTGAGGCAGGAGAATCGCTTGAACCCAGGAGGCGGAGGTTGCAGTGAGCCGAGATCGCGCCACTGCACTCCAGCCTGGGCGACAGAGCTAGACTCCATCTCAAAAGAAAAGAAAAGAAAAGAAAAGAAAAGAAAAGAATGTAGAAGGGCAGGCCTGTCAGTATCAACTACATGGAAGGTGCCACAGCAGTCTCCGGTGGCCTGCTCTTCAGAGGATCCCAACAACCTTTGACACTGAAGACCTCAACAGCCATTGTAGCTATCATGGATTCTGCAGAAAAGGAGATGTCATTGTGCCTCCCTACAGAAGGAGCCACCACTGGGCTCCTTGAGCTGGAGCTTTCACCTTCCTTCCTCCTGTCTGCAACCACATGTATGCCTGGACTCCAGAGCTATGGCTGCTCCACACACACCTGTGCTTCAGACCCCAGCCCACAGCCACTCACGAGCATCCATGCTGCAGAAACAGACACTGCTGCCTCAGTGGGCACACCTGAACCTCAAACATTGAAGCTACCACCACAGCAGGTACACCTGCGCCTTGGGCCCTGGAGCATAATTGCTCCTCATTGGAGAAAAAGAGAACAGGAGGACCTCAGTAACTTTCACCTCGGAGGACCCCAAGAACTCTAAGCACTTTCTCAGATACCCACAGTCTTGGTCACTAAGAACCCCAACAATCTGCCAAAACCAGCCTCAGCTGAGGGAGCTACATGGAAACTATACCACTGCACCCTTCCTTGAGATGAAATCACTGTACCAACCTAGCTGGCACCCTCACATACACCTGTAGGTAAAGCTCTTTTCCCACCAAAACTAGTTTATAAAGTCTGGAGGAGGTGACTGCTTCCTCAAATATACAGACATCAATACAAGGCTATAAGAAATTCAATAAATCAAGGAAACATGACACCACTAAAGGAACACAATAATTTTGTAGTATCTGTACCCAATGAAATGGAGTTCTACAAGTTGTCTGATGATTAATTAAAAATAATCATCTTAAAGAAGCCCAGTCACAAAACAAGCCTTAACAAATTTAAGAAAACAGAAATCATTCCAAGTATCTTTTCAGACCGCAGTGGAATAAACTAGAAATGAATAACAGCCAAAAAGCTGGAAAATTCACAAATATGTGGAAATGAAACAACACACTCTTGAGCAAACATTGGGTCAAAGAAGAAATCAAAAGGGAATTTAAAAAGTATCTTGAGACAAATGAGAATGAAAATACAATGTACCAAAACCTATGGAACACAGCAAAGGCAGTAAGTACTGAGGGGGAAATTTATAGTGATAAATACCCACATTAAAAAAAGAATACTAATGTCAAATACACAACCTAACTTTTCAACTTAAAGAACTAGAAAAAGAACAATAAACTAAGCCCAAAGTTTTAAGAAGGATGAAAATAAGAAAGATTAGAGAATAAATAAATCACAGAGAATAAAAAAATTAGAAACAATTAAACAGAGTGGGTTGTTTGAAAAGATAAACAAAATGGACAACCTTTAGCTAGATTAACTAAGAGAAACAATGAGAAGATTCAAATAAATAAAATCAAAAATGAATAAAGGACACATTGCCAGGCGCGGTGGCTCAAGCCTGTAATCCCAACATTTTGGGAGGCCAAGGAGGGCGGATCACCTGAAGTTGAGAGTTCGAGACCACCCTGAACAACATGGAGAACCCCATCTCTACTAAAAATACAAAATTAGCCATGTGTGGTGGCACATGCCTGTAATCGCAGCTACTCAGGAGGCTGAGGCAGGAGAATGGCTTGAACCTGGCAGGCAGAGGTTGCAGTGTGCCATAGATCGCACCATTGCACTCCAGCCTGGGCAACAAGAGTGAAACTCCATCTCAAAAAAAAAAAAAAAAAAAAAAAAAGACACATTACAATGGATGCTTCAGAAATAAAAAGGATCATAACGGACTAGTTTGAACAATTATATGCCAAAAAACTGGATAACCTAGATGAAATGGACAAATTTCTAGAAATATACAATCTACCAAAACTGAATCAAGAGGAAACAGAAAGCCTAAACAGACAAATAATAAATAAGGAGACTGAATCAGTAATAATAATAATAATAAAATCTCCCAATAAAAAATGCCCAGAACCAGTTGGCTTCATGGGTGAATTCTACCAAACATTCAAAGACTTAATCCATCTTAAACTTTTCCAAAAACCAGAAAAATAAACATTTTCAAACTCATAACATTTTCAACATTTTCAAACTCAAACATTTTCAGACTCATTCTATGAGGCCAGCATGACCTTGATACCAAAACCAGATAAAGGTATTACCAGAAAAGAAACCTATAGGCCAATATCCCTGGTGAACACAGGTGCAAAAATCCTCAATAAAATAATAGCATTCTGAATTCAAGAGTACATTGAAAGGATCATACAACATGACCAAGCGGGATTTATTTCTGAGATGTAAGGATAATTCAACATTTGCTAATCAATCAGTGTGATACAATACATTAACAACATGAAAGGAAAAAAACCACGCAATATGACCATCTCAGTAGTCACAGAAAAAACATTTGATAAGTTCAACATCTATTCGGAATTAAAACTCTCAACAAAATAGGTATAGAAGGAATTTACCTCAACACAATAAAGATCATATATGAAAAGTCCACAGTTAACATTGTAATCAATGGGGAAAAAAAACTGAAAGGTTTTCGGTACAAAGATCCAGTACAAGGAAAGGATGCCCAAGAAGTTGCAGCCAGAGCAGTTAGACAAGAAAAAGAAATAAAAGACATCCAAATCAGAAAGAAAGAAGTAAAATTATCTCTATTTTCGAATGACATAATCCTATATATAAAAAAATCCTAAAGACCCAACAACAATAATAACTGTTAGAACTAATAAATTCAGTACAGTTGTAGGGTACAAAATCAACATCCAAAAATCTATCATGTTTCTATACACAATGAACTATCCAAAAAGGAAATCAAGAAAACAATTCAGGGCTGGGCACGGTGGCTCACGCCTGTAATCCCAGTACTTTGGGAGGCCGAGGAGGGCAGATCACCTGAGGTCAGGAGTTCGAGACCAGCCTGACCAACATGGAGAAACCCCGTCTCTACTAAAAATACAAAATTAGCCGGGCATGGTGACACATGCCTGTAATCTCAGCTACTAGGGAGGATGAGGCAGGAGAATCACTTGAACCCAGGAGGCGGAGGTTGCGGTGAGCTGAGATCACGCCATTGCACTCCAGCCTGGGCAACAAGAGAGAAATTCTGTCCCAAAAAAAAAAAGAAAGAAAAGAAAAGAAAAAAGAAAACAATTCAGGCCGGGCATGGCTCACACCTATAATCCTAACACTTTGGGAGGCCAAGGTGGGAAGATTGCTTGAGCCCAGGAGTTCAAGACCAGCCTGGGCAACATGGTAAAACCTTGTCTCTATCAAAAATACAAATATTAGCTGGGCATGGTGGCATGCACCTGTAGTCCCAGCTACTCAGCAGGATGAGGTGGGAGGATGGCTTGAGCCCAGGAGGTGGAGGTTGTAGTGAGCTGAGATCATGCCACTGCACTCCAGCCTGGGTGACAGAATCAGACCCTTTTGCAAAAAAAAAAAAAGAGAGAGAGAAAGAGAGGAAGAAAGAAAGGGAGGAAGGAAGGAAGGAAGGAAGGAAGGAAAGAAGGATTCAATTCAAAATAATAACAGAAACAATAAAATGCTGAGGAATAAACTTAAACAAAAAGGTAAAACACTTGTAAAATGAAAATTATGAAACATTGGTGACACAGACAAATGGAAAAATATTCTGTATTCATAGATTAGAGAAATTAATACTGTTAAAATGTTCACACTATCCAAAGTGATCTACAGATTTAAGGCAATCCCTAGGAAAATACCAATGACATTTTTTACATAAGTAGGAAAAAATTCTAAAATTCATATGGAACCACAAAGGACCCTGAATAGCCAAAACAATCTTGAGAAAGAAGAACAACGCTGCAGGCACCACACTCCCTGATTTCAAAATATATTACAAAGCAACAATAATCACAACAGTATGGTACTGGAATATAAATAGACATATAGACCAATGGAACAGAATAGACAGAGCAGAAATGAATCCATGCATCTATGGTCAATTGATCTTTGATGAGGTGTGAAGAATACACAATGAGAAAAGAAGAGTCTCTCAAGAAGTGGCTTTGGGAAAACTGGATGTCCACATGCAGAAGAGTGAAATTGGACCCTTATTTCACACCATATACAAAAACCAAGTCAACATTTTGAATGTAAGACCTCAAACCATAAAACTACTAGAAGAAAACATAGGGGAAAAGCTTCCTGGCATTGGACTGGGGAATGATTTTTTGGATATGACACCAAAAGCAGATAACAAAAACAGAAATAGACAAATGAGATTGCATAAAACCAAAAAGCTTCTGCGTAGCAAACAAAACAACCAACAGAATGAAAAGGCAACCAATGGAATGGGATAAAATATCTGCAAGCCAAATGTCCAATAAGTAATTAATATCCAAAATATATAAGGAATTTATGCAACTCAATAGAAAAAAAACCCAAAACCAAACAAACAAAAAACCCTGATTTTGAAATGGGCAAAGGACCTGCAAAGACAAAAACAATACAAATGTCCAAAGGGTATATGAAATAGTTGCTCAACTTCATTAATCATCAAGCCAAAACCACAATGAGCTATCACCTAATACTTGTTAGAATGGATCAGAAAGATGAAAGATAGCAAGTGTTTGCAAGAATGTGAAATAAGGGGAACCCTTATACACTGTTAGTGGGAATATAAATTGGTACAGCCATTATGAAAAAACAATATGTAGAGTCCTTAAATAATTAAAAATAGAACTACCTTATAACCCAGCAATCCTACTTCTGGGTATATATAGTCAAAGAAAATGAAATCAATATCTCAAAGAGATAGTTGCAGTCCCATGTTCATTTCAGCATTATTCACAATATCATAATAACCAAGATATAGAAACAACCCAAATGCCCATCAAGGGATGAATGAATAAAGGTGTGTAAATGGATAAAGCGTATGTGTATGTGTTACATATATATGCACAAATATATATATAATGGACTATTACTCAGCCTTAACAAAGAAGGAAGTCCTACTGTTTGTGGCAACATGGATGAAACTAGTGGACATTGTGCTAAGTGAAATACGTGAGAAGCAGAAAGAAAAATACTGATTTTACTTAAATGTGGAACCTATGCAGTGAGCCCAGATAGCGCCACTGCACTCCAGCCTGCGTGACAGACTAAGACTCTGTCTCAAAAAAGAAAATAAATAAAATAAAAAAAAAAGACAGAGCGAGACTCCGTCTCAAAAAAAAAAAGCACCTCTCCCTCTCCCTCTCCCTCTCCCTCTCCCTCTCCCTCTCCCTCTCCCTCTCCCTCTCCCCCTCCCCCCCCCCGTCTCCCTCTCCCTCTCCCCGGTCTCCCTCTCCCCTTTCTTCGGTCTCCCTCTCCCTCTCTTCGGTCTCCCTCTCCCCTTTCTTCGGTCTCCCTCTCCTTTTTTCGGTCTCCCTCTGTTGCCGAAGCTGGAGTGTACTGCCATGATCTCTGCTCGCTGCAACCTCCCTGCCTCCGGCTCCTGTGACTCTCCTGCCTTGGCCTGCCAAGTGCCTGGGATTGCAGGCGCGTGCCGCCACGCCTGAATGGTTTTTGTATTTTTGGTGGAGATGGGGTTTCGCGGTGTTGACCGGGCTGGTCTCCAGCTCCTGGCCTCGAGTGATCTGCCCGCCTCGGCCTCCCGAGGTGCTGGGATTGCAGACGGGGTCTCGCTCACTCAATGCTCAATGTTGCTCAGGCTGGAGTGAAGTGGCGTGATCTCCGCTCGCTACAACCTCCACCTCCCAGCCGCCTGCCTTGGCCTCCCAAAGTGCTAAGATTACAGCCTCTGCCTGGCTGCCACCCCGTCTAGGAAGTGAGGAGCATCTCTGCCTGGCTGCCCATCGTCTGGGATGTGAGAAGCCCCTCTGCCCGGCCGCCCCGTCTGGGAAGTGAGGAGCGCCTCTGCCCAGCTGCCCCGTCTGGGATGTGAGGAGCGCCTCTGCCCTGCCGCCCTGTCTGGGAGGTGTACCCAACAGCTCCAAAGAGACAGCGACCATCAGGAGTGGGCCATGAAGACGATGGCGGTTTTGTTGAAAAGAAGGGGGGGAAGTGTGGGGAAAGGAAGGAGAGATCAGATTGTTGCTGTGTCTGTGTAGAAAGAGGTGGGCATAGGAGACTCCATTTTGTTCTGACTAGGAGAAATTCTTCTGCCTTGGGATGCCGTTGATCTATGGCCTTTCCCCCAGCCCTGGGCTCTCTGAAACATGTGCTGTGTCAACTCAGGGTTAAATGGATTAAGGGCGGTGCAAGATGTGCCTTGTTAAACAGATGCTTGAAGGCAGCATGCTCTTTAAGAGTTATAACCACTCCCTAATCTCAAGTACCCAGGGACACAAACACTGCAGAAGGCCGCAGGGACCTCTGCCTAGGAAAACCAGAGACCTTTGTTCATGTGTTTATCTGCTGACCTTCTCTCCACTATTATCCTATGACCCTGCCATATCCCCCTCTCCGAGAAACACCCAAGAATGATCAATAAATACTTAATTTAAAAAAAAAAAATGTGGAACCTAAAAATGTAAAACTCATAGAAACAGTAGGGGCCAGGAGTGGTGGCTCATGCGTGTAATCCCAGCACTTTGGGAGGCCGAGGCAGGCGGATCACCTGAGGTCAGGAGTTCGAGACCAGCCTGGCCAACATGGCAAAAACCCATCTTTACTAAAAATACAAAAATTAGACAGGTGTGGTGACAGACACCTGTAATCCCAGATACTCATGAGGCTGAGGCAGGAGAATCACTTGAACCTGGGAGGCGGAGGTTGCAGTGAGCTGAGATTGCACCACTGCCCTCCAGCCTGGGCAACAGAGCAAGACTCTGTCTCAAAAAAAAAAAAAAAGAAAAAAGAAAAAAGAAAAAGGAAAGAAACAGAGTAGAATGGTGGTTATCAGGAGTTGTGGGGAAGGAAAGATGGGGAGATGTTGGCCAAGGGGTACAAGGTTTCAGCATGCAAGATAAGTAAGTTCTAGAGGTCTAATGTACAACAATGTGACTATAGTTAACAATATTGTATTGTATACTTGAAATTTGCTTACAGTGTGCTTACCACAAAAGGGAAAAAAGGTAATTGTATGAGGTAAGGGTATGTTATTAGCTTGCTTGTGGTGAATATTTTGAAGTGTATACATATATCAAATTATCAAGTGGTTTACCTTAAATACATAAAATTTTTAATTATCAACTATAACTCAATAAATTTGGGGAAAAAGACCTCAGGAAGATTTAAGGTGGTGCCTAGTAAATTATCTCATCTGGACAAAAGGGATCCTCAGACTTTTCATGAATATAAAGTTTGTCTCATTGTGGCCTTAATCTTGTCTTAATCTTTTGTGAATATAAAGTTGTGTCTCATCTGTGGCCTTAATCTGTACGGCTTGATTGAACATATTTCCATATGTGTACTGGCCATTAATTTCTTTTCTGTGAAATGCCTTTATTTCTTATCATTTTAGAGAAGGGAATGTTCTTCCAGGCAACATAATGAGCTGGTAAGTTTCTGGGTTCTACATAATGAATTCATTCTAGCATGACCAGTTTTCTAAACCATCTGAACTCTTTCTATTATTCTGTCAGGGCAGTGTTGGCAACTTTACCTCATTTAATTTGGGCCATCGTTAGCTCCAAGTTTTAAGGCTCCAATGCAGAAGAATGTTAGGATGGGCCACAAGCATCCTTGCCAGGATGTTAAATCATGAGTCATGGAAGACTCACACTGATGTGAATCCCCATATCAATAAACTCTCCCCCATCCAGATTTATATTCCTTTCCCGTGTCCATGCAAACAATACCTTCAATATATACTTCCATACTTGCTCTCCTGGCTCCTACAAGTACATATTACCCGAGTCCTGCAGGTTTTGTGGGGAGGAGGATAATACATTTTCTCTTATTATAGAGACAGTACTTCTGGGCCTAGACCTTCCTGAGACCAAACCTAGTTATTTGTCTAGATGCAGTAAGAATAAACAAAGGCAGATTTTGAGAAGAACAAGTATCATCTTGCAATCTGTCTGCCTTAGTTGAGACCTTTGCATGGTTTCCAGGCAGTGGAATTCTGCTGTCTCTTAACAAGAGGGATGGGCTGCTTTTGTTGGCTGAAGTGTTGAGGAGACTAGTGTTTCAGTGTTTTCAGGTGTATCTACCTAAATAGAGGTGATGCTCATATTGCCTGGAAGAACGTCCCCTTCTCTAAAATGATAAGAAATGAAGGCATTTCACAGAAAAGAAATTAATGGCCAGTACACATATGGAAATATGTTCAGTCAGGCCATACAGATTAAGGCCACAGATGAGACACAAATTTATATTCATAAAAGATTAAGATAAGATTAAAGCCACAAGGAGACAAAACTTTATATTCATAAAAAGTCTGAGGATCTCTTTTGTCCAGATGAGATAATCTACTAGGCACCACCTTAAATCTTCTTTTTCCCCAACTTTGCTGAGTTATAGTTGACAATTAAACATTTTATGTATTTAAGGTAAGTCAAGACATCTCAGGGTCTTGACTTTAGCAAAGTAGACTTTCTGGTGCAGTGAATTCAGTTTTGTATGTAACTCTGCCACCCTTACAAATTTTAGGCCTCATTTTTCATATTAACTTTGGGCTCCACAGGGGGGAAAATTTCACTGTGTGTGAAGAACAAAGATAAGAATGACAGCAGCAGAATTCTCATTAAAAACAATACAAGGGCCGGGCACGGTGGCTCATGCCTGTAATCCTAGCACTTTGGGAGGCCGAGGCGAGCAGATCATGAGGTCAGGAGTTCAAGACCAGCCTGGCCAACATGGAGAAACCCCATCTCTACTAAAAGTGCAAAAATTAGCCAGGTATGGTGGTGCATGCCTGAAATCCCAGCTACTCGGGAGGCTGAGGCAGGAGAATCGCTTGAACCCAGAAATGGAGGTTGCAGTGAGCCACGATTATGCCATTACACTCCAGTCTGGGCAACAAGAGTGAAATTCTGTCTCAAAAAAAAAAAAAAAAGAAAAGAAAATACAAGCCAGAAAATAATGGAGAGCATTATAAGAAATGCCTTTCAAAACTGAAGTTCAAATAAGGAATTTTCAGATAAGCAAAAGCTGCAGTAATTAACCACCAGCATATCTTCACTACAATGTTTAAAACAGTTCTTTGGGCCAGGCGTGGTGGCTTATGCCTGTAATCCCAGAACTTTGGGAGGCCAAGGTGGCCAGATCACGAGGTCAGGAGATCAAGACCATTGTTGCTAACACAGTGAAACCCTGCCTTTACTGAAAATACAAAAAAATTAGCTGAGCATGGTGGCGGGCACCTGTAGTCCCAGCTACTCGGGAGGCTGAGGCAGGAGAATCTCTTTAACCAGGAAGGCAGAGGTTGCAGTGAGCTGAGATCATGCCACTGTACTCCAGCCTGGGCAACAGGGCAAGAACCTGTCTCAAAAAAAAAATAAAAAAAGATACAAATATAAACCCTAGAGCAACCACTTAAAAAAATAAAGAGGGATATAACTAATAAACTAAGAAACCAATATTGACATATATGTTGCAAATAAAACTCAAAACTCAAATAACCCAAAACAAAGCAAAAAACAAAAAAAGGAGAAAAGAACAGATGAGATATTTAGAAACAAAATGATGATAGATTTAAACTCAACTATATCAATAATTATATTAAATATAAATTATCAAAACACTCAAAAGATAGAGATTCACCAAATTGGATTAAAAAATCAAGATCCAAAAGTATGCTGACTACAAGAAACTGACATTAACTACAAAAACAAAGAGGTTAACCCTGAATGGATAAATAAAGACATAGGAAAAACGAATGGAAAGACAACTGAAGTGGCTAGATTAGTATCACACAAAGTAAAAGAGAGAACTATGAATGTTACCATGAATCAAGTGGCACATTTTATAAAGACCTAATTTATCAAGAAAATACAACAATTTTAAATTTGTATACTCCTAACGAAAGGTTTCAAAACATAGGCATACCTCATTTTATTGTGTTTTACTTAATTGCACTTCACAGATTTTGTATTTTTTACAAATTGAAGGTTTGTGGCAACCGTGTGTTGAGTAAGTATATCAGCACCATTTTTCCAACAGCTTGTACTCACTTTGTGTTGAGTAAGTATATCAGCACCATTTTTCCAACAGCTTGTACTCACTTTGTGTTGAGTAAGTATATCAGCACCATTTTTCCAACAGCTTGTACTCACTTTGTGTCTCTGTGTCAAATTTTTTGGCAGTAAATATTTTGAACATATGTACATAGTTTTTAAAGACATAATACTATTGCACATACTAGACTACAGTATAGTGTAAACATAACTTTGTATGCACTGGGGAACCAAAAATTTTATGTGGTTTGCTTTATTACGGTGTCTGGAACCAAACCTACAGTATTTCTGAGGAATGTCTCTACATGAAGCAAACACTGCTAGAACCGAAAGGATAAGTGAGTCAATTCTCCATCACAGTTGCAGATTTCAGCACTCCAATCTAAGCAATTATAAAACAAATACATAAAAAATCAGTAAGTGAAGCAGCTCCATTGTCTGGGGTAAATACCCGGGGTCTGATGTCTCGCACCAAGAAGATTAAAGACACAGACACACATAAGGAGTTTAGGAGCGGAAAGTTTAATAGACAAAAAAGAAGAGAGAGAGAGAAATCTTCCTCAAGCTGAGAAAGTGGGTCGCCCAAGAGAGGGTTTCCAGGTTTGGGGCGGGATTTGATCAATTTTGTAGAGAGGCTTGAGAAGGCAGTGATTGATTTACATAGGGCCCAGGGGATTCATTTAACCAGGTGTGCCATTTACATAGTCCACAAAGGAACTAGCCCTCCCACCCTAACCTTTCATTATGTAAATGTGGCTTCTACCTGGCTGTTGCCATGACACCTGCACATGTGGCTTTACCTGGCTGGTGACACCCATATACATGGTAACAAAGAAAAGGGAGGGAGAAGTCTACATGTTGGAATGTACCTGGATTCCAGGTACAGCTGCTGGCATTTACATATGCAAGCTTCCAGCTTGCTTGCAGCTTGACTTTTCAGGCTGCTTTCTGTTAGAAAAGAAGTGGTTTTGGGGCTGCTTTTTATTAAAGGAAAATTCTACCAAGAACTCTTTTACCCTCACTAACTGCCTAAAATAATTTACGAATAACTCGTCTATTGTAAGGATATTTAAGGTTTGAACAACACTGTCAACCAACATGCCCTAATTGGCATTTACATAACACTCCACCACAAAACAGCACTCTTTTCCTTCCTGGCCATCTAAGGATTGACTACCATCATGAACGACACAGTAACAATCTGAACTAGAAAGTTCATGACCAACCAACTACTTCAGAGGAAACAAATGATGATTGATGTCCTTCATACCCGAAGGCAACAGTACCTAAGACAGAAATTTGGGAAAAACTAGCCAAAATGTACAAGACCACACTGGATGTCATCTTTGTATTTGGATTAGAACTCATTTTGGCGGTGGCAAGACAACTGGCTTTGGCATGATTTATGATTCCTTGGATTATGCAAAGAAAAATGGACCCAAACATAGACTTGCAAGACATGGCCTGTATGAGAAGAAAGAGACCTCAAGAAAGCAATGAAAGGAAGGCAAGAACAGAATGAAGAAAGTCAGGGGACTGCAAAGGCCAGTGTTTGTGTGGGCAAAAAGCCGAAGGAGTCAAGATGCTGCAATGATGTTTTCTGCAGCCATTGTGGATTCTTCATGAGAAGGTTAATAAACTAAAAACTTTAATGTGAAAAAAAATAAAACACCACAATACGCATTCAAGTACACATGGAAAATAGATGAAAGAAGGTCATATTCTAGGCCATAATATGTCTCAATAAATTTGAAAGAAATAAATAAAAGTATGTTTTCTGATCACAGTGGAATTATATGCCAAATCAGTAACACAAATATACCTGGAAAATCTCTCAAATATTTGGAAACTAAACAATAGACTTTGAAATAACTCATACACCAATTAAAAAAATTACAAATGATATTTGAGATATCTTAAATTAAATGAAAATACAGTATATAAAAATGTGTGGGGTGCAGGTACAGCTATGCTTAGAGGAAACCTTGTAACATTAAATACTTACATTAGAAAAGAAGAAAGATCCAAAATCATTAATCTGGCCAGGTGTGGTGGCTCACGCCTGTAATCCCAGCACTTTGGGAGGCCGAGGTGGGCGGATCCTGAGGTCAGTAGTTTGAGACTAGTCTGGCCAACATGGCAAAACTCCATCTCTATTAAAAATACAAAAATTAGCTGAGCATGGTGGTATGTGCCTGTAATCTCAGCTATTCAGGAGGCTGAGGCAGGAGAATCACTTGAACTGGGAGGCAGAGGTTACGGTGAGCCAAGATTACGCCATTGGACTCCAGCCTGGGCAACAAGAGTGAAATTCCGTCTGGAAATAATAATAATAATGAAGATGGGGTCTAACTCTGCTGAACCGACTTCATCTTGTTTCTAACCTTTAAGCTGTTCTTGTTCATTCCTGGGCATGGGCTGAGCTAACTTTGGGAAGGGATTCAGTTCATGGTTTGACTCTGAAGCAAAATTGATAATAGCCCTTTCCCAGAAAGACCGCCTTCTTGCCTGGGGACCAGTCTGCCTTGCAGTACTAACAAATTACCTACAAAATTAGAAAGTGTAGGGGTCATGCAGCCTCTGGTTCCAACAGTCTGAACCTTCCCAAATGGTTCCTGGGGATAACATCACTATTGAAAAACCTAAGATCAGTGCTTGAGATATTTTGGCAGACCCTGCACTCAGTGGATCAGCTGACACCACCCAGACAGGTAATCTGGCTCAACCAGTTCTGCCATCTCACCCAGGAACAGAAAACAGCAAGAAAAACTCTCTTTGACCCCCTATGATTCCGTCTCCAACCTGACCAATCAGCACTCCCCACTTCCCAAATTATCTTTAAAATCTCTGATCCCCGAATGCTCGGGGAGACTGATTTGAGTAATAATAAAACTCAGGTCTCCCACAGCCGGCTCTGCGTGAATTACTCTTTCTCTGTTACAATTCCCCTGTCTTGATAAATCGGCTCTGTCTAGGCAGCGGGCAAGGTGAACCCACTGGGCAGTTACAGTATCTGGGCTCCAGCTCCTGACAGCAGGCCAGAGGAGAAGCAAACTCTGAGAGACGTGGCTGCAGGCTGCACCAATGCAGACAGGACCAAAGGCAGCCCAGGCTGAGTCCTGGTTACCAGTGAGACGTGAAAACTTCAGAGAGCTGCCAGGGCTGAAAAGGCCACTTGGAGCGCAACAGTGGACCTCTCCGGTCCTCCTGCATGGGTGAGTGACTTGAGGACCAGAGAGACTCCACCCAAAGCCTTTTTACACTTTATAATAAGCCCTAAGACTGTTTTTTTTGTTTGTTTGTTTTCTTTTGAGACGGAGTCTAGCTCTGTCACCCAGGCTGGAGTGCAGTAGCATGATCTTGGCTCACTGCAACCTCCGTCTCCCGGGTTCAAGCGATTCTCCTGCCTCAGCTTCTCGAGTAGCTGGGATTACAGGCACCCGCCACCACGCCCAGCTAATTTTTGTATTTTTAGTAGAGACAGAGTTTCACCATGTTGGCCAGGCTGGTCTCGAACTCCTGACCTTGTGATCCTCCCGCCTCGGCCTCTCAAAGTGCTGGGATTACAAGCATGAGCAACCGTGCCCAGCCTAGTTTTTGTTTTTAAAGATGGGGTCTCGGCCGGGTGCAGTGGCTCACATCTGTAATCCTGACCAACATGGAGAAACCTCGTCTCTACTAAAAATACAAAATTATCTACTAAAAATACAAAATTAGCCAGGGTGTGGTGGCACATGCCTGTAATTCCAGCTACTCGGGAGGCTGAGGCAGGAGAATCACTTGAACCCGGGAGGCAGAGGTTGCGGTGAGCCAAGATTACGCCATTGGACTCCAGCCTGGGCAACAAGAGCGAAACTCTGTCTGGAAAACATAATAATAATGAAGATGGGATCTAACTCTGCTGCCCATGCTGGAGTGCAGTGGCGCTGTCATAGCTCATTGTAGTCTCGTGCTGCTAAGCTCAAGCAATCCTCCCGTCTCAGCCTCCTGAGTAGCTGGGAGGCACATGCCACCGCGCCTGGCTATAACTTATGATACAACCATAAAAATGGCTGCAATTTCTTTTCCACCTGCTCAGCAAGCATGAGTCCCAAACAACAACAACAAAAAATGGGTTGTAAAAAAATAAAATAATATTTCTTGGACATCTGAGATTATGGGCTGAGAGACATACACACTACAAAAATACAAAAACTGACAAAATTAAGCAATATGAAAAGGAAGGCATTGAGATGAGGAAAAATATATACACTCTATTTGATACACTTGGATGACAAACATCTCAAAGGTAGAAAGAATGATCTCGTTAATACATAGATTCTACCAGAGAAGTTTAAAAAAAAAAAAAAAGAAGAGAGAGAGAAACTGGTTATTTATGTGGATGGATATAGAAATAAACTACTAAATGGAAAATGGACTGCTTTTGTAGAATAACCCAAAGGGCCAGCTGAGGACACCCACTCTATTGTTTGAGCAGTGCATAAACCGTAATTCTGCATCACACATTTGCTTCATATCAAAGACTTCCTCATGATTTCTGCAAATTCTGGGGAACATGTATTTTATGGCCACCCAGACCCACTGAACAGTCCATTTCACCAGCATCTCACCTTCCAGGATTGCTCTTTTCTCTCTGTCCTATACTGTACCATCAAAGCTTTTGACTTAATAAAAAGCTACTTAGTGGGCTGGGCATGGTGGCTCATGCCTGTAATCCCAGCACTTTAGGTCGCCAAGGCAGGCAGATTGCCTGAGATCAGGAGTTTGAGACCAGCCTTGGAAACATGGTGAAACCCTGTATCTACCAAAAAATTCAAAAATTAGCCGGGTGTGGTGGTGCGTGCCCATAGTCTCAGCTACTCAGTAGGCTGAGGCAGAAGAATTGCTTGAACCTGGGAGGCAGACGCTGCAGTGAGCTGAGATTGCCCCACTGCACTCGAGCCTGGGTGACAGAGTGAGACGCCGTCTCAAAAAAAAAAAAAAAAAAAAGTTGGGGGGCTACTTAGTATGGGGGCACTCCTTAGAAGCCAAGGAGAAAAACTTTTTTCTCTCTGATTCACTAACATCTCTTGTTCCATTTCTTAATCCATTTCCCATTTGCCCTGAGAAATGAGCGCTGGCAGTGAGCTGAGATTTTGTTTTTTTTTTTCCTTAACGGAAAATGGGTTAAATCAAGGGACTGACCAGCAGTGTTTACCTTCTCTCCACTTCTTATTGCACTGTCATTACACCATCTGACAGTACTGCACTATGATGGTTAATATTGATTGTCAACTTGATTGGATTGGAGGATGCAAAGTATTGTTCCTGGGTGTGTCTGTGAGGGTGTTATCAAAGGACATTAACATTTGAGTTAGTGGACTGAGAGAGGCAGACCAACCCTCAATCTGGGTGGGCACCACCTAATCAGTTGCCAGTGTGGCTAGAATAAAAGCAGAAAGAAGAAGATGGAAAAGCAAACTTGCTGAGTCTTCCAGCTTTCATCTTTCTCCCACGCTGGATACTTCCTGCCCACAGACTCCAAGTTCCTGCCCATCAGACTCCAAGTTCCTCAGCTTTTGGACTCTTGGACTTACACCAGTGGTTTGCCAGGGACTCTCAGGCCTTTGGCCACAGACCGAAAGCTGCACTGATGGCTTCCCTACTTTTGAGGTTTTGGGACACGCACTGATCCACCACTGGCTCTTTGCTCCTCAACTTGCAGATGGCCTATCATGGGACTTTACCTTGTGATCACATGAGTCAATTCTCCTGAATATGCTCCCTTTCATATATACATCTATTCTATTAGTTCTGTCCCATTAGAGAACCCTCACTAATACATACACCAACTTACCTCCCTCATTCATAGACTCCTGGTCCTTTCCACCCCAACTCTAGACATTACCTAGGGGATTTCATGCAAATGCCCCTTGTAACAAGTTAGTCCCTTAATTTTTCAATCATTTTTGTCATTGAAGCCCAGTTTTGACTTGTAAAATGTTGGACACACACATCAAACAGGTATCAAAAGACTCAAAATGGCATTAAATAAGTCAGCAACAATTTCAAAGCTGTCATGACTACGGAACATCAGCATCTCGTGATGTCTGTAAAATATCCACAGTTGCCGCACTCCTCAGAGGTGTGAGGCTGTTTGGGTAGAGCATCTTCTTGCCTTGACTGATGATGTACCCACATCTCACATCGGTGGTTTCCAGTTGCAGCTGTATCCCAGCACAACTCAGTATTCCTACTTCATGACTCTACTCAGCTTCCTCATCTCTACACGTGTGACCCTCCACAAGTCTCTCTCTGTTGGCTAGGACGGTCTTGAACTCCTGGCCTCAAGCAATCCTCCTGCCTTGGCCTCTCAAAGTGCTGGGATTACAGATGTGAGCCACCACACTCAGCCTCCACATCTGTCCTTTCAGCTAGAACTTTGTCCTCTTAGTCAGGTGTGGTGGCTCAGGCCTGTAATCCCAGGGCTTTGGGAGGCAGAGGTGGGAGGCCTCTTGCTTGAGGACAAGAGTTCCAGACCAACCTGGGAAACATAGTGAGACCATGCCTCTACAAAAATTAAAAATATTAGTTGGGCATGGTGCCAAGTGCCTGCAGTCCCAGCTACACGGGAGGCTGAGGTGGGAGGACTGCTTGAGCCCAGGAGGCTGAGGCTGCAGTAAGCCATGATCATGCCACTGCACTCCAGGTTGGGTGACAGAATGAGACCCTATCTCAAATAACAATTTTTTTTTTTTTTGAGAAGGGGTGCACTGTCGCCCAGGCTGGAGTGCAGTGGCCCGATCTCGGCTCACTTCAACCTCTGCTCTTGGGTTCAAGTCATTCTCCTGCCTCAGCCTTCCGAGTAGCTGGGCTTACAGGCACACACCACCATGCCCAGCTAATTTTTGTATTTTTAGTAGAGACGGGGTTTCACTATGTTGGCCAGGCTGGTCTCAAACTCCTGACTGGCCTCCCAAAGTGCTGGAATTACAGGCATGAGCCACCATGCCCAGCCAAAAACTTTTTTTTATTATTATTTCTGAATATCAAAAGATACATTTTAACTTCAGAACAACTTTTAAATTAGCCAGAATTAAACACAGCTTGCTTTAATTTTCCCTGATGTAGTTACATGTATCAAATGTATCAAGGTCAGCACTAAGCTCTTACGAAAGGAAAAAAGGCCAGTTTGTTGAGAATTTTAACAAAGGACTGGCTGCCCCTGTTCTCCTCCCCTATTCCCAAAGCCCAACTGGGTCAGGATCTGGGCATTCTTCACCCCAGGGTGGGCGTGGCTAGTGACAGCTGAGGATTTTTGTTTTGTTTTGTTTTGTTTTGTTTTTGAGACAGAGTCTGGCTCTGTCGCCCAGGCTGGAGTGCAGTGGTGCGATCTCGGCTCACTGCAAGCTCCGCCTCCCGGGTTCACGCCATTCTTCTGCCTCAGCCTCCAGAGTAACTGGGACTACAGGCATCCGCCACCACGCCCGGCCAATTTTTTTTGTATTTTTAGTAGAGACGGGGGTTTCACCGTTTTAGCCAGGATGGTCTCGATCTGCGGACCTCGTGATCCACCCGCCTCGGCCTCCCAAAGTGCTGGGATTACAGGCGTGAGCCACAGCGCCCGGCCAGCTGAGGATTTTAATGGCTTCTTCCGGTCCACGTCTTGACGGTTCTAACGCTGCTGGCACATTGATTTAAGGGATTAGGAGGGAAATAAATGTTTATTCAACTGTTAGTGTATCAGAGAGAGAAAGTTCTTCTCTTTGGCTTCTAAGGAATGTCCCATGTTAAGCAGCTCTTTACTAAGTCAGAAGCCTTGACGCTACAGTATAGGGCGGAGAGGTGAGCACTCCAGGGTGAGTTCAACATTTCTTTAAAAGTGCCCCCAATGGCCGGTCGCACTGGCTCACGCCTGTAATCCCAGCAATTTGGGAGGCCAAGGCGTGTGGATCACCTGAGGTCAGGAGTTGGAGACCAGCCTGAGCAACATGGTGAAACCCCATCTCTACTAAAAATAAAAAAAAAAATTAGCCGGGCCTGATAACCCGTGCCTGGAATCCCAGCTACTCGGGAGGCTGAGGCAGGAGAATCGCTTGAACCCGGGAAGTGGAGGTTGCAGTGAGCCAAGATCGCACCATTGCACTCCAGCCTGAATGACAAGAGCAAAACTCCATCTAAAAAAAAAAAAAAAAAAAAAGCCCTCTGCCCCCAACTTCAGTCTATTCCCTCTAAAGCTGTTACATTAGCTTTAATTGGCTTGCTTCCTCTTAAGCAACTTCAGAGGAATTGGGCATGGTTGTTACTGTTGGCTTAATTCCTTTGTCTTACTTGGTAATAATTTGGTAATAACCAGTTAGAAATCAAAACACTCTTGATCAAATCTCATAGTTGCATGTCTCTGACCCTTCTTTCCTTGTCACATCTCTCTCGGACCACAGGTGGGAAAGATTCTCAACTTATTTTTCATTTTTCTTTTCCTCCTCCTCCTCCTTCCTCTTCTTCTTCTTTTTTTTTTGTTTTGTTTTGTTTTGTTTTTTTTGAAATAGGGTCTTGCTCTGTCACCCAGGCTGGAGTGCAGTGGCACAGTAATAGCTCACCACAGCCTCTACTTCCTGGCCTCAAGTGATCCTTCAATCCTTCTGTCTTGGCCTCCCAAATTGTTGGAATTACAGGCATGAGCCACTGTGCCTGGCTGGCTCTCAGCTTTTAAGGGCACATGGGATTAGACTGGGCTCACTGAGATAATCCAGGATAATCTCCCATCTCAAGGTCCTTAACCTTAATCACATCGCAAAGTTGCTTTGTCCATGTAGGATTCTGAGGTTCTGAGGATTTACACATGGACATCTTCATGGGGTCATGATTCTGCCTACCATGAATTTAAACCTTCAGTAACTGAATTTTATGCCATAATTCTTCACACACATAAGAGCATCATGCAGTGGGTACAGTTCACTAGTGTGGATTGTTATGCTGATGGTCACATGTTGAGTGCTCATAGGGCTAAAGCCAGGAGGACTTGGTTGGTCTGTTCAAGCTATCCTCCAAGAAGTAAAATCTATGCACTGTTAGAAACACAGAGAAGGCCAGGCGCGGTGGCTGATGCCTGTAATCCCAGCACTTTGGGAGGCCGAGGCGGGCAGATCAAGAGGTCAGGAGATCAAGACCATCCTGGCTAACACGGTGAAACCCCGTCTCTACTAAAAATACAAAAAAATTAGCGAGGTGTGGTGGCGGGCGCCTGTAGTCCTAGCTACTCGGAGGCTGAGGCAGGAGAACGGCATGAACCCGGGAGGCGGAGCTTGCGGTGAGCCGAGATGGCACCACTGCACTCCAGCCTGGGCAACAGAACAAGACTGTCTCAAACAACAGCAACAACAAAAAACAGTTAAGTCCTTGTGGCATATTTCTGCTCACAAAAACATCACCACACTTCTAAGTAAAGACCAAAACACTTTAATATTGATTTTTTTTTTTCAGATTGTTTGCTGTTGGTACATGTAAATGCAACTAATTTTTTTTTTTTTTTTAAGAGACAGGATCTGCTGCTCTTTTGCCCTTGCTGGAGCGCAGTGATGTTATCATAGCTCACTATAACCTCCAACTCCTGGGCTCAAGCAATTCTCCTGCCTCAGCCTCAGGAGTAGCTGGGACTACAGATTTGTGCCACTACACCTGGCTGATTTTTAAAATTTTTTGTAGAGACAGGGTCTCACTAGGTTGCCAGGCTTTTCTCTAAGTCGTGCCTTAAATGATCCTCCTGCCTTAGCTTCCTGAGTAGCTGGGACTACAGGTGTGAACCACCATGCCTAGCCTTGCTACTGATTTTTGTATATTAATTTTATATTCTGCAACTTTGCTGAATTCATTGATCAATTCTAACAGTTTTTTGGTAGCATCTTTAGGTTTTTTTAGGCATGAGATCATGTCATCTGTGAACAAGGCTAATTTGATTTCTTCCTTTCCAAACTGGACACCCTTTATTTCTTTCTCTTGTCTTATTGCTCTGGCAAGGACTTTCAGTGTTATGTTAAATAACAGTGGTGAAATTGGGCATCCTTGTTTTGTTCCCATCCTTGGAGGAAAGGCCTTCAATTTTTTCCCATTCAGTATGATGTTAGCTGAGGCAGAGCACTTCTAATATTAAACATTGAAATAAGTGTGAGCTCTACATACATTTAAGAAAGATCAATAAAAACAAGTAGGATAATTACTTACCTGATTATTTCCAATTCAGGGTCAAGGGTGGCCAGAGTCTATCCCAGCAGCTCAGGGCACAAGATGGGATCCAGCCTCAGACAGGACGCCATTCCATCACAGGGCACACTCACACACCCCCACACTCCCTCATACTGGGACCATTTGACACAACAATTCAGCTAATGTGCATGTGATACGGTTTGGCTGTGTCCCTGCCCAAATCTCACCTTGAATTCTAGCTCCCATAATTCTCGCTTGTCATGGGAGGGACCCAGTGGGACGTAACTGAATCATAGTGGCAGGTCTTTCCCATGCTGTTCTCGTGATAGTGAATAAATCTCATGAGATTTGATGGTTTTATAAAGGGGAGTTCCCCTGCACATGTCTTCTTACCTGCTGCCATGTAAGATGTGCCTTTGCTGCTCATTTGCCTTCTGCCATGATTATGAGGCCTCCCCAGCCATGTGGAACTGTGAGTCCATTAAACCTCTTTCCTGTATAAATTACCCAGTCTCAGATATATCTTTATTAGCAGCATGAGAACAGACTAATGCAGCATGGCTTTGGGATGTGGGAGTAAGCGGGAGTACCCAGAGGGAACGCATACAGACAGAGAGAGAATGGGCAAACCACACAAATAGTGGCTCTGGCCCAGGACCAATTTCTTTTTCTCATCCACATAATAAAATAATGTTGAATGAAACGATGTTATTTGATGACCTGCCTATTCCACAGGAGAGACAAAAGTACATAATGGTCATGAAACTGGATCACCGCAAGGGCACTCCTTAATTGAGGTGCACGTGGTCCCTTTTGTTAGGAGAACAAATTGATTTTAAACTCAGGCACAAAGTCTGGCTGAGAAAATGATGAACTAAAAAAAGACTCAAATAACTTAACTTTAAAAAGATTTTAATAAATGTTTTCCCAATCCCATTGGCAGCCTCAAGTGAATAAGGAATGTTTTCCCTATCATTTTGGGCATCATTATCAAATAGCTCGACACAAGTGCATTTTCTGGCAATCTCTTCAGATGGCTTCTTTTAAATTTGTTGAACAAAAGTTACTCACATCACTTTAGTTAGAAACTCTCAAAAGAGTAAATTATATGTAATCACCTCTCAAATTATGAATGCACGTGAATTAGAATTCTTGATGCAAGTTAACATCAAAACTAAAACATTTTCATTAATGTCTATCTTCAAAATTTTCTTCAGCTATGTGAAATTGAGCTGAATACTTTTATTTTTGACCAATCTTTCTTTCTTTCTTTTTTTTTTTTTTGAGGTGGAGTCTCGCTCTGTTGCCCAGGCTGGAGTGCAGTGGTGCAATCTTGGCTCACTGCAACCTCTGCCTCCTGGGTTCAAGTGATTCTCCTACCTCAGCCTCCCTGGTAGCTGTCACACACCACAACGCCCAGTTAATTTTTTTATTTGTAGAGACGGCATTTTGCCATGTTGACCAGGCTGATCTTGAACTCGACCTCAAGTGATCTGCCTGCCTGGCCTCCCAAAGTGCTGGGATTACAGGCATGAGCCACTGCACCTGCCCTGACCAATCTTAAATAATTTTTTTCTCATTGGAGAATCATTTAGTAAATATACCACTGTTTACCATTTACTTTATTTACTTCATGATTTACTTTATTTCCATATATGGATTTACTTTATTTCCATTTATGGCAAGTGATACCAGTTTTCCATGTGTGGTAATAATATAAACTTTTCTTCTAAAATATATTTATTATTAGTAAAAATGAGTAAATTAAGGAAAACAGTACGCACTGAAATTTGGAAAACACTAACATAACAAATATGAAGTATTTGCTTAATACTTTTAAGCCTGGCAAATAGTAAATACATAATGAAAGATAGCTACTATTTTTTAGATACTTTTAGTTACTTTTTAGTTAAATTATTGTGAAATTCTACATTAACATGATTTAATTTACCATTTAAAATTTACTTAACAATTAGATATTCCCTGTCCACAACATGCCAGGCCCTGGGAATTCAAAGATGAAAATGAACGAAATAGACCCTGCTTTCAAAGAGCTATCATTTTAGTGGCGAGAGAGATACTAAATAACCAGTAAAAATATAATGGTTTTGTTTTTGTTTTTTGAGACAGAGTCTCGCTCTGTCACCCAGGCTGCAATGCAGTGGTGCGATCTCAGCTCACTACAACCTCCGCCTCCCCAGTTCAAGTGATTCTTGTGCTTCAGCCTCCTGAGTATAGGTGCGTACCACTATGCCCAACTAATTTTTATATTTTTAGTAGAGACGGGTTTTCGCCATGTTGGCCAGGCTGGTCTTGAGCTCCTGACCTTAAGTGATCTGCCCACCTCGGCCTCCCAAAGTGTTGGGATTACAGGTGTGAGCCACTGTGCCCAGCCACAATATAATGTTTTATGTATTATTGTTGGAGCTATGTACAAAGTGCAGTAGGGACAGAGGGGAATAGCCCCTAGGTTTACCGAACAGGGTCAGGGAATTCTTTTTTTTTTTTCTTGAGACAGAGTCTCACTCTGTCACCCAGGCTGGAGTGCAGTGGCACGATCTTGGCTCACTGCAACCTCTGCCTCCCAGGTTCAAGCGATTCTCCTGACTCAGCCTCCTGAGTAGCTGGGATTACAGGTATGTGTCACCACATCCAGCTAATTTTTATAGAGATGGGGTTTTACCATGTGGTCCAGGTTGGTCTGCAACTCCTGGCCTCAAGTGATCCACCTGCCTTGGCCTCTCAAAGTGCTGGTATTACAGGCATGAGCCACCATGCCCGGCTGGGAATTATTATGTTTTTTAACTTTTATTTTAGGTTCAGGGGTACATGTGCAGGTTTATTATGTAGATAAATTTCATGTCACAGGGGTTTGGTGTACAAATTATTCCACCACCCACGTAATGAGCATAGTACCCGATATGCAGTTTTTCCATCCTCACTCTTATCCCTCCCTCCACCCTCTAGAAGGCCTCAGTGTCTATTGTTCCCTTCTTTGTGTCCATGTGTTTTCAATGTTTAGCTCCCACTTATAAGTGAGAACATGTGGTATTTGGTTTTCTGTTCCTGTGTTAGTTCACAGGAACAGTATGCAGCCATACTGACAGGATTATGGCCTCCAGCTCCATTTATGTTGCTGCAAATGATATGATCTCCTTCTTTTTTTATGGCTATGTAGTATTCCATGGTGTATATGTACCACATTTTCTTTATCCAGTCTACTGTTTGTTGGCATTTAGGTTGATTTCATGTCTTTGCTACTGAGAATAGTGCTCTAATGAACATACATGTGTATCGGGGGAACCAGCCCCCAATATTTTAACGTAGGTTCTTCCTATTTTTCCCTAAATGTTGGCAGGTTTGAGAAATAAAGAGAAAGAGTACAAAGGGAGGAATTTCACAGCTGGGCCTCTGGGGGTGACATCACATATTGGTAGGACTGTGATGACGACCCCGAGCTGCAAAACCAGCAAGTTTTTATTAGGGATTTTAAAAGGGGAGGGGGTGTACGAACAGGGAGTAGGTCACAAAGATCACATACTTCAAAGGGCAATAAAGATCACAAGGCAAAGGCAAAATTAGAACTACTGATGAGGGTCTATGTCCCACTGTGCACATATTATCTTGATAAACATCTTAACAGGAAACAGGGTTCGAGAGCAGAGAGCTGGTCTGACTAGAATTTACCAGGCTGGAATGTCCCAATCCTAGTAAGCCTGAGGGTACTGCAGGAGACCAGGGCGTATTTCAGTTCTTATCTCAACCACATAAGACAGACACTCCCAGAGCGGCCTTTTATAGACCTCCCCTGAGGAATGCATTCCTTCCCCAGGGTATTGATTATTAATATTCCTTGCTGGGAAAAGAATTCAGTGATATCTCTCTTACTCACATGTCCATTTATAGGCTCTCTGCAAGAAAAAAAATATGGCTCTATTCTGCCCGACCCTGCAGGCAATCAGACCTTATGGTTATCTTCCCTTGTTCCCTGAAAATCGCTGTTATTCTGTTCTTTTTCAGGTGCACTGATTTCATATCATTCAAATACACGTTTTACAATCAACTTGTACAACAGTGGTCCTGAGGTGACGTACATTCTCAGCTTAAGAAGATAACATGATTAAGAGATTAAAGACAAGACAGACATAAGAAATTATAAAAGTATTAATTTTGGGAACTGATAAGTGTCCATGAAATCTTCACAATTTATGTTCTTCTGCCTTGCTCCAGCTAGTCCCTCTGTTCGGGTCCCTGACTTCCCACAACATGCGTGCATGTGTCTTTATGGTAGAATGATTTATATTCCTTTGGGTGTATGCCCAGTAATGGGATTACTGAGTCAAATGGTAGTTCTGTTTTAAGTTTTTTGAGAAATTGCCAAACTGCTTTCCACAATGGCTGAACTAATTTACATTCCCACCAACAGTGCATAAGCCTTTCATTTTTCTCCACAACCTCACCAGCATCTGTTATTTTTTGACTTTTTAATAATAGCCATTCTGATTGGTGTGAGATGGTATCTCACTGTGGTTTTGATCTGCATTTCTCTAATGATCAGTGATGTTAAGCATTTTTTCAAATGCTTGTTGGCTGCGTGTATGTCGTCTTTTGAAAAGTGTCTGTTCATGTCCTTTGCCCACTTTTTAATGGGGTTGTTTGTTTCTTGCTTATTGATTTGTTTAAGTTACCAGGGAAAGCAATTGAACAGAAATGTGAAGGGTGAGTAAAGGAAACCACAGAGTTCCCTAATATGGAGGGTGAAGCTTATGGAAGGGAACACAGGCCTGCAAGGCTTCACAGGACGGCAGGGGCAACCCTGAAGACCTTTGTGTGCCAACCCCGGAAATTTAGATTGTATCATGTGGTTAGCAGGGAGTCACTGAGTAACTTCGTTGTGGGAAGTAAAATACAGGTTTAGTGTCTCTTATTCAAAATGCTTGGGATGAGCAGTGTTTCAGATTTCAGATTTTTTCAGATTTTGAAATATTTACATGTACTTAATGAGATATCTTAGGGTTAGGACCCACAGCTAAACATGAAACTAATTAATGTTTTAACAAAACAGAGTCTGAAGATAATTTTATACATTATTCATACATTTTATACAATTCATACATCCATACGATTTATACATTAACATTAACATTATTCATTAACATTTTATATACACCTTATATGCAGAGTCTGAAGGTAATTTATACAGTATTGTAAATAATTTTGTGCGTGAAACCAAGTTTGTGTTAACTACTTACGTGTGGAATTTTCTAGTTTTGGTGTCATGTCGACGCTCAGAAAGATTCTGATTTTGGAGCATTTCAGATTTCAGATTTTTATATTAGGGATCCTCAACCTGTAATCAGATTTGTATGTTGGAAAAAAAAATTATTCAAGCAGGAGCAATGTGAAGAGACCATTGGAGTAGAAAAGGTTAGAGGCAGGGACGATGGCGTGAGAGCCATGCAGACACAAACCCCGGGCAGGACCCATAGAGAAGATGCGAGAGAGAAGGGATGGCCAGGTAGAAGAGTTTGCTGGACGTGGGGATGAATGGGATGTGGAGGGAAGGGGGAGGCCCCCAAACCTACCAGATTTCTAGATATCCTGCAGTAGGTTCCACTCTCTTTCAGTCAAACCAGAACAGCATCCTTTGCAGCCATACTGACACTATCATGCAAATTGACAGGAACCATTTGGTTTCCAAATCAGGCAACTGTTGAATGCCTTGTCTTTGGAAATCAGTATTTCATTCACAATACTGCAAATGCCTGCTAATGAGTGTGACTTGAACAGATGTTAAAATAATGTTTTGGGTAACTAGGGTGCTCTATGAACAAGGTTAGAATCTTCCCATTACAATTTTCCACCACCACACACCTGGCATCTTTGCTGATTGAAACTGTTTGATATCATTCACCATAAATCCTTCTTATCTGGCTAATGCAGCATGAAATTATGTCAATTGAAGCAAAACATAATACACAATAAACACTGGCAAAACCAGTGACTATGACAGCAGCTTTGCATACAGAGTACAAAACAGGTTTTTGGTGTTTTTTTTTTTCTTTCTTGGAACATGTGGCCAATTCTTTTCTTAAGTGAAATGCACAAAACAAAATAAGGAATGTTTGCTAAATGAGCATTGTAAAGTAAAAATTCACTGGTGATGGAAATAGCAATAAGGTGCACAAAAAGGATCATGGATAAAGTTTTCTCTGTCAGAAGCTGGTTTTGACAACTTGGTGTCTTGCAAGTCTACGCAGATCTACTACACCAAATACTCAAGACAAACCTGGGCACTTCAGGGGCAGTCACCGAAGACACACAACTCTCCCATCCTCTGCAGAACTTCTTACTTCTTTGCTCTTACTTAATTTAACAGTTAATCCTTAATAATAACATTTACTGGCCAGGCACACTGGCTCACACCTATAATCCTAGCACTTTGGGAGGCTGAGGCAGGAGGATTGCTTGAGGCCACGAGTTCGAGACCAGCCTGAGCAACATAGCAAGACCTTGTTAATATAAAAAATAAAGAAATGGCTGGATGCGGTGGCTCAGGTCTGTAATCCCAGCACTTTGGGAGGCCGAGGTGGGTGGATCACCTGAGGTCAGGAGTTCAAGACCAGCCTGGCCAACATGGTGAAACCCTGTCTCTACTAAAAATACAAAAATTAGCCGGGAGTAGTGGTGGGCACCTGTAATCCCAGCTATTTGGGAGGCTGAGGCAGGAGAATTGCTTGAACCTGGAAGGCAGAGATTTCAGTGAGCCAAGATCGTGTCATTGCACTCCAGCCTTGGCGACAAGAGTGAGACTCCATCTCAAAAATAAATTAATTAATTTTAAAAAATTAGTCAGATGTGGTGGTGTGTGCCTGTAGTTTCAGCTACTTGGGAGGCTGAGGTGAGAGGATCACTTGAGCCCAGAAGTTTGAGGTTGCAGTGAGCTGTGATCACGCCACTGCACTCCAGCCTGGACAACAGAGCAAGACCCTGTCTCAAAAATAAATAAAACAAAACAAAAAAACCATTTATTGAGTACTTACTATCAGCCAGGTATGAGCTAAAAGCTGTGCACATAGTACCTCAATCTTCTTAACAATATTATAAGGCAAGTATTATTATTACTCTTTTTTGTTGTTGTTGTTGTTGAGGAAATCAAGGCACAAAGAGCTTTATAAATGAGTCTAAAGCCAGATAGCTAGGAAGTGGCAGAGCGAGAATTCAGACCTCGAGAATTCTAAGTGCAGGGTGACTCCACTGCCTGTAAGTGGGAGGAGAAGCTTGGTGACCACAGGGCCTGGAGTCATATTTTAAGTTCATGCCTGAAACAAGGTCTCTGCATGAGAAACCAGAAAACCTACTACATTCTTCATATCATTGTAATTCAGCTAGAAAAAATAATCAGAAAGTGATATTTCATTTGCAAGAATGAACCCATCACCACTGATAAAAAGAAAGCTTCAATATTTGCATAGGTTCAAGAATAATCTGTTCTCCTTTTTACCAAAAATATAATGGAAAAGTCAACTGTGCAATCAAGACCAAACCTGATATGTTATAATTGAGAATGATTCTCTTTCAGTCAGGTCTAAACAGGTACTGCAGGTGAGACCTGGTTGGGTGTCTTGGGCTTGGTAGTTGCTCAGTATTCGAGGGCTCTAGGTTTGTAGAGCAAACTCAAGTTGGCCTAATAGTTAATTAATATTCCTGCTACATCTCTGTAAATAATCAAGCCAACTATCTAGACCAGCCCTTTTGTGATTGGGACTCATCTTTGGAGATTATTTTTGATTGCAAATGAGGGAGATTGTTAGAATAATTATGCAAAATTGAAAATAGGCAAAAGAGATTTCTGAGTGTTCTTTCAGTGTGGTGCTAGGTTTGCTCTTTGATTTAATTTCTATCAATTGGGCTGTTTCACAATTCCTTAAAGGTTAACCTAAACAGGTCTGGTAGAGGTGCAAATAGTTTCTGTCTAGTGGAAAAGATAAGCCCAAAAGTTAAAATTTATTGCCTTGTAGGATATTAAAGAGTTTTTAAAATCTAACTTGTCAAGCTTATCCTAACAAATCAAAAGATTTTAAGGCCAGGTATGGTGGCTCACGCCTGTAATCTCAGCTCTTTGGGAGACTGAGGCCGTAGGATTGCTTGAGCTCAGGAATTCAAGACCAGCCTGGGCAATGTAGCAAGACCCCATCTCTACAAAAAATAAAAAACTGGGCCAGGCATGGTGACTCATGCCTGTAATCCCAGCACTTTGGGAGGCTGAGGTGGGCAAATCACTTAAGGCCAGGAATTCAAGACCAGCCTGGCTAACATCTCTACTAAAAATACAAAAATTAGCCAGCGTTGTGACACGCACATGTAATCTCAGCTACTTAGGAGGCTGAGGCACTAGAATCACTTGAACCCAGGAGGCGGAGGTTGCAGTGAGCTGAGATCATGCCACCGCACTCTAGCTGACAGAGCAAGACTCCATCTCAAAAAAAAATTAATTAATTAAAAAATAAAAAATCAGCTGGACATGGTGGTGCACACCTATAGTACCAGTTACTTGGAAGGCTGGGGAGGGAGGATCCCTTGAGGCCAGGAGTTCAAGTACAGCCTGGGCAAAGGAGCAAGACCCTGTTTCTAAAAAAATAAATAAATAAATAAAAGATTTTAAGGGCTTATAAGTGCCCAGTTCCACAAATGCTCCTTAAGCCAGTATTAATATCCTACTGGCTTCCTCATTAATTAATGAGTTGACTAAAATATTTGACATATGTTCATTATATGTTTGCATTAAAGTATGATTTTGCCTATTTTAGCAGAGGTTCAAATGTTTGTTAAATAAATACAGAGTCACACAGATGAAAGCCCAGAGTGTGCACTTTAAAGACCTGCACAGGCGGCTGATGCTATTTTTGTGGATCCAGCCTGATACGGTTTGGCTGTGTCCCCACCTAAATCACATCTTGAATTCCCACATGTTGTGGGAGGGACCCAGTGAGAGGTAATTGAATCACGGGGGGCAGGTCTTTGTCTTTCCCATGCTGTTCTTGTGATAGTGAATAAGTCTCATGAGATCTGATTATTTTAAAAAGGGGAGTTTCCCTGCACAAGCTCTCTTCTCTTGTCTGCCGCCGCATGAGACATGCCTTTCATCTTCTGACATGATTGCAAGGCCTCCTCAGCCATGTGGAACTGTGAGTCCATTAAACCTCTTTCTTTTGCAAATTGCCCGGTCTTGGGTATATCTTTATCAGCAGGGTGAGAATGGACCAATGCACAGTCCATGCTCCACCCACAAAGCCACTGTCCTGTTGTGGGGCTGCATCCATCCAGAAGAATAGCACTTTTTTCCTCATGCAAAGATGCTTGCACACAGACTGGGCATGGTGGCTCACATCTGTAACCAGCACTTTGGGAGGCTGAGGCTTGTGGATCGTTTGAGCCCAGGAGTTTGAGACCAGCCTGTGCAAACATAGTGAAACTGCATCTCTACCAAAAATACAAAAAAAAAAAAAAAAGGAAAAGAAAAAAATAGCTGGGTGTGGTGGTGCACATCTGTAGTTCCAGCTACTTGGGAGGCTGAGGTGGGAGAATCGCTTGAACCCGGGAGACGGAGGCTGCAGTGAGCCGAGATCATGCCACTGCACTCCAGCCTGGGCGACAGAACAAGACCCTGTCTCAGAAAAAAAAAAAGATGTACTGCACACAATATGCTTGTGTGGTTACTTTCTTCTAATTTACACAAAGGCCCTTAGAGGTTAGTGGTAGCCCTAAATACCTCTGCCAAAGTAAAAAATATATTTTAAAATTATAAAACCCAATGAAGTATGTGTTTCATGTAAACTAACGTAAATATATTATGGGTAACCTGGAAATATTTTCAGTCTCCGGAAAGAAATCTGTCAGTACATAACGAGCTACAAAACTCTCTGTAATTTTAATTCAATGATTCTACTTTAGGGTATATTAGCTCAAGAAGATAGATTCTCCCCTCTTCCTCCTCCAAAACCAGATATGTATACATAGCAGCACATTAATAACATCAAAAAATTCTGGTTAGGCTGGGTCCGGTGGCTCACACCTGTAATCCCAGCACTTTGGGAGGCTGAGGTGGGCACATCACCTGAGATCGGGAGTTCAAGACCAGCCTGGTCAACATGGTGAAACCCCATCTTTACTAAAAATACAAAAATTAGTCAGGCATGGTGGTGGACCCCTGTAGTCCCAGCTACATGGTAGGCCGAGGCAGGAGAATAGCTTGAACCTGGGAGGCAGAGGTTGCAGTGAGCCAAGAGTGTACCACTTCACTCCAGCCTGGGCAACAGAGTGAGACTCTGTCCCAAAAAAAAAAAAAAAAATTCTATCTGGGCATGTGGTTCATGCCTTTAATCCTAGCACTTTGGACACTGAAGTGGGAGGACTGCTTGAACTCAGGAGCTCGAGACCAGCCTGGGCAACATGGTGAAACCTATTTTGTATATTACAAAATATACAAAAATTAGCTGGGCATAGTGGCACACGCTTGTAGTCCTAGCTACTCAGGAGGCTGAGGTGGGAGGATGACTGGAGCACGGGACAGGGTGGAGGTTGTAGTGAGCCAAGATCACACCATTGCACTCCAACCTGGGTGACAGAGGGAGATAGTGGCTCAAAAAATAAATAAATAAAAATTAAAAAATTCCAAACACTATACATAGTCACACAATAGGCTATGTCAGTACCTGAAATATTTCTATAAACTAATAGTATGTAAAAAAGGGCCAGATAAAAAACCTCTAAACTGCTTGATGGCAGGATTGTGTATCGCAACCCCTGTAGCACCCAGCATGTGGCAGGTATGTTGCTCATTAAAAATATGAAAACAGACGAAATTTGTATAGTGTATTTACACTAATATAATATTATAGCCTAGGCATGGTGGCTCGCGCCTGCAATCCCAGCACTTTGGGGGGCTAAGGCAGGAGGATCACTTGAGGCCAGGAATTCGAGATCAGCCTGGGCAACATAGTGAAACCCTGTCTCTACAAAAAAATTTAAAAATTAGCTGGGCATGGTGGCATGTGCCTGTAAGTCCCAGCTACTTGGGAAACTGAGACGGTAAGATCACTGGAGCCCAGAAGTTTGAGGCTGCAGGTGAGCCATGATCATGCCACTGTACTACACTCGCCTGAATGACAGTATAAGACCCTGTTTCCAAATATATATCTCAGCATTAACGTTTTTGGGTGCTTATACATATAGTATTGTTAAGTTATTATGCATATATAAGTATCCAATTCCAATGAGGCTGGAAAGGACTAGAGCCATGTTGTGGAAGCTCTGGGTGCCAGGTTGTGGAGTTTAAACTTGACACTGGCACAAAGAGCTGCAGAATGTTTTTCAAGACAAGAAGCAACATGATGGGCTGGGTGCTGTGGCTCACGCCTGTAATCCCAGCACTTTGGGAGGCCGAGGCAGGCAGATCACTTGAGGTCAGGAGCTTGAAACCAGCCTGGCCAACATGGCGAAACTCCATCTCTACTAAAAATACAGAAAAGTTAGCCGGGCATGGTGGCAGGCACCTGTAACCCCAGCTACTCAAGAGGCTGAGGCAGGAGAATCTCTTGAACCCAAGAGACGGAGGTTGCAGTGAGCTAAGGTCACGCCACTACACTCCAGCCTGGTCAAAAGAGTGAGACTCTGTCTCAAAAAAAAAAAAAAAAAAAAAAAAAAAAAAAAAAAAGAAGCAACATGATGAAACCAGTATCTTAGGAAGTAGTTGAGATTATTTGGAGAAAAGTTAATGTGGGATAAAGATGTCTCCAGTACTCCGGTCTTGAAAGCTGGCAGAAGATTAGGAGTGAAAAATTCTTAGTTTATATATGGTAGAGGAGAGCTTGACTCTTAAGTGTAGGAAAAAGCCTGATGTTCTTATTCTGTAAAGCTGGTTTAAAAATTTCTAATTAATTTGCTCTGTTACCCAGGGTGGAGTGCAGGGTGCAATCGTAGCTCACTGCAGCCTCCAACTCCTGGGATCAAACAATCCTCCCACCTTAGCCTGCCAGGTAGCTGGGACCACAGGCACACACCAGCCTCAACTGGCTAATTTTTTACTTTTTTATTTTTGTAGAGACAAGGTCTCACCATGTTGCCCAGGCTGGTCTCGAACTTCTGGCCTCAAGCGATTACTGCCTCAGCCTCCCAAAGTTCTGGGATTACAGACGTGAGCCACCATGCCGGCCTCTAATAGTCTTAATTTTCTAAAAAGTCCCAGCTGACCCGGTTCATCGTGAAGCTAGAAACACCCTGGATTTCCATGGGATTATCACTAGAGGGCAACCTAATCATATCCGCTCGAAGTGTTGTTCTCACATTAGCAGCATGAGTGCGTTTGCGGGGTTTATCAGAAATGGAGGCTCTGGGGCTCCCCCTGAGACCTACAGAGTCAGAATTTGCATTAAAAAAAAATCCTCAGTGATAGGCTGGACTGCAACTCCTGGGCTTCAGCCATCCTCCCGCCTCAGCCTCCCCTGTAGCTGGAACTACAGGTAGCGCCATGACGCCCAGCCGAAGTCACATCTTAAAGTAAGGTTCAGCTCTTGCAATTAGTCTGTCTGGGAAATCAAAGGGCATCAACCCACCCCTCATAGCACGGTAGGAAAGTGAAGAAAGGGAGGGAAGGAAGTGGCGCTGTCTATTGTCTATGGGCAAGGCCTGGTGTTCTAATTAGACTGGATCTTGGTGGACAGGAGCTGCGCGTGGGAGTGACTCAGTGCATCTTTGCAGTTGTGCCTCCACATGAGGGCGCTGGCGAGTTTGGGGCAGTGGTCACTCTAGGCTCCATTTCCACGTTTTATGCTGGTGGAATCCCACCAACTCATATGGCATTTCCCCGGAGTCTTCCTGCTTTCAAAGAGCAAGGCTGGGCTTGCCCTGGACCCAAGGAGATAGGATTGTGCAGAGGATGTCTTCCGGGCTGGAAAAAGCACATTCCCAGAGCAGTAACCAGAACCTGGACGGTCTCTAGTTACAGTTCAACCATGTTCGAAAATCTACAGCAACAGTTCTCAATTTACCAGCGCTTCAGAATGCCCTGGAGGGCTTGTTAAAACCTAGATTGCTGGGTGGCACCCACAGTGTGTCCGATTCAGTAGGTCTGAGGCGGGACTGGAGAATTTGCATTGCTCCTGCTTCCCAGGTGATACCGATGCTGCTGACTGGGGACCACACTTTGAGAAGGATTGCTTGAGGCCAGGAGTTTTAGCTATGATTGTGCCACTCCACTCCAGCCTGGGTGACAGAGTAAGGTCTTGTTTCTTAAAAAATAAAATAAAAACCCATTGTAAATACCTAGGAATCCAACTTACAAGGGATGTGAAGGACCTCTTCAAGGTGAACTACAAACCACTGCTCAACAAAACAAAAGAGGACACAAACAGATGGAAGAACATTCCATGCTCATGGGTAGGAAGAATCAATATTGTGAAAACGGCCATACTGCCCAAGGTAATTTATAGATTCAATGCCATCCCCATCAAGCTACCAATGACTTTCTTCACAGAATTGGAAAAAACTACTTTAAAGTTCATGTGGAACCAAAAAAGAGCCCGCATTGCCAAGACAATCCTAAGCCAAAAGAACAAAGCTGGAGGCATCACGCTACCTGACTTCAAACTATGCTACAAGTCTACAGTAACCAAAACAGCATGGTACTGGTACCAAAACAGAGATATAGACCAATGGAAAAGAATAGAGCCCTCAGAAATAATACCACACATCTACAACCATCTGATCTTTGACAAACCTGACAAAAACAAGAAATGGGGAAAGGATTCCCTATTTAATAAATGGTGCTGGGAAAACTGGCTAGCCATATGTAGAAAGCTGAAACTGGATTCCTTCCTTACACCTTATACAAAAATTAATTCAAGATGGATTAAAGACTTAATGTTACACCTAAAACCATAAAAACCCTAGAAGAAAACATAGGCAATACCATTCAGGACATAGGCATGGGCAAGGACTTCATGACTAAAACACCAAAAGCAATGGCAACAAAAGCCAAAATTGACAAATGGGATCTAATTAAACTAAAGAGCTTCTGCACAGCAAAAGAAACTACCATCAGAGTGAACAGGCAACCTACAAAATGGGAGAACATTTTTGCAATCTACCCATCTGACAAAGGGCTAATATCCAGAATCTACAAAGAACTTAAACAAATTTACAAGAAAAAAATCAAATAACCCCGTCAAAAAGTGGGCAAAGGATATGAACAGACACTTCTCAAAAGAAAACATTTATGCAGCCAACAGTCACATGAAAAAATGCTCATCATCACTGGCCATCAGAGAAATGCAAAATCAAAACCACAATGGGATACCATTTCACACCAGTTAGAATGGCGATCATTAAAAAGTCAGGAAATTGCCGGGCATGGTGGCTCATGCCTGTAATCCCAGCACTTTGGGAGGCCGAGGCAGGCAGATCACGAGGTCAGGAGATTGAGACCATCCTGGCTAACACGGTGAAACCCCGTCTCTACTAAAAAGTACAAAAAATTAGGCAAGCATGGTGGCGGGCACCTGTAATCCCAGCTACTCGGGAGGCTGAGGCAGGAGAATGGTGTGAACCTGGGAGGCGGAGCTTGCAGTGAGCCGAGATTGCGCCACTGCACTCCAGCCTGGGTGACAGAGCGAGACTCTGTCTCAAAAAAAAAAAAAAAAAAAAAAAGTCAGGAAACAACAGGTGCTGGAGAGGATGTGGAGAAATAGGAACACTTTTACACTGTTGGTGGGACTGTAAACTACTTCAACCATTGTGGAAGACAGTGTGATGATTCCTCAAGGATCTAGAACTAGAAATACCATTTGACCCAGCCATCCCATTACTGGGCGTATACCCAAAGGATTATAAATCATGCTGCTATAGGGATACATGCACACGTATGTTTGTTGCGGCACTATTCATAATAGCAAAGACTTGGAACCAACTCAAATGTCCATCAGTGGTAGACTGGATTAAGAAAATGTGGCACATATACACCATAGAATACTATGCAGCCATAAAAAAGGATGAGTTCATGTCCTTTATAGGGACATGGATGAAGCTGGAAACCATCATTCTGAGCAAACTGTCACAGGAACAGAAGACCAAGCATCGCATGTTCTCACTCATAGGTGGGAATCGAACAATGAGAATGAACACTTGGACACAGGGTGGGGAACATCACACACTGGGGCCTGTCATGGGGTGGGGGGGGGGGATAGCATTAGGAGATATACCAAATGTAAATGATTAGTTGACAGGTGCAGCACACCAACATGGCACATGTATACATATGTGACAAACCTGCACGTTGTGAACATGTACCCTAGAACTTAAAGTATAATAAAAATAAAATACAATAAAAATAAAAAAATAAAAAATAAATAAAAACCCATCGTAAACTGCCTACAGAATTAAGTACAGATTAAAATACAACCTGTTTTCGCCCAAGCCCATTAGGATTTCAGGCAAACAGCAAACAGGCCTCCTACTTAAAAAACTGACCTCTTGCTTCTACCTCCATGACCCACCAGGTGTGGCTGCTGGGCTGCCACAAAGGAGGCTGGGGAACTTTCCATGCTGTCAGGGCACCCACAATGCTTTGAAGGTTACTAAGAGCACCTTAGCTTCAGCCTAAAGAATGTAAATGTTTCAGGTTACCCATAACCAATAGCACAGTGTGCTACCCCTGGGTCCTCCCACTGCTCCCCGCCACCTCATTAATTTCCCCCCACCTCCTTACATCACTCCAGGGCATTCTGAAGCGCTGGTAAATTGAGAACTGTTGCTTTACATTTTCCAACGTGGTTGAACTGTAACTAGAGACGGTTCAGGTCCTGGTTACTGCTCTGGGAATGTGCTTTTTCTGGAAGACATCCTCTGCACAATCCTATCTCCTTAGGTCCAGGGTTTACAATGAACTTTTTTAAGGTAAGGTGTTGTGTTCTATTAAAATGCAGATAATCTCAAGGGTGATGGCTTAGTCTGTTTGGGTTACTATCACTAAATTAAATGACTTATAAACACCAGAAATTATTTTTGTTCAGGAGGCTGGAAGTCCAAGATCAAGGTGCCAGCAGACCAGGATATGGTGAGGGTCCTCTTCCAGGTTGCAGACCGCTGACTTCTTGTATCCTCACATGGCGGGAAGAGGGTGAAAGAGCTAGGGTCCCTTTTACAAGGGCACCAATCCCATTTGTGAGGACTCCACCCTCATGACCTAATTACTTCCCAAAGTCTCCACCTTCTAATACCACCGCATGGGGGGGTTGGGATTTCAACATCTGAATTTGGGGGAGACACAGACATTCACTCCATGATAGAAGATAAGCCATTGCCAATCATTAAAGTTTGAATTAGGACACTAGAGTATTTTATAGTCTGGTTACAAGGGAAGGAAGAAAGATGGATTCAAACATGGAAATCTGGGTCTCCATGAAGGGCTCACTGCAACTTGCAGTCAGAATGAGGACAAGAAACATCTGGGGTAGGACAAGGCCAAAAGCCAGAGGATGGCAAAGGACACTCACCTTGCATTGTTATGGTCTCTGGGGTATCCCTAGATGTGCAATGAGACAGGCCGGTATAATGTTTAAACCCTCTCCTCTTCCAAAAATCAGAATCTTGCTTAATTTTTTTTTTTTAATTGAGACTGAGTCTCGCTCTGGTGCCCAGGCTGAGAGTGCAGTGGCGCGATCTCTGCTCACTGCAAGCTCTGCCTCCCGTGTTCATGCCATTCTCCTGCTTCAGCCTCCCAAGTAGCTGGGACTACTGGCACCTGCCACCACGCCCGGCTAATTTTTTGAATTATTTTTAGTAGAAACGGGGTTTCACTGTGTTAGCCAGGATGGTCTCGATCTCCTGATGTTGTGATCTGCCCGCCTCAGCCTCCTAAAGTGCTGGGATTACAGGCGTGAGCTACCGCGCCCGGCCATTGATATATAATCTTTACAGACTTATCCTATGCTATACTGATTACATGCTTTTACCCTCTCTAAATATATACTACTTTTCCATGTCATTAAATTATTCTTTTATAACATAACGTTTAATAGTTGCTTGCATAACAGTGCATTGCATGAATGTACCACAACTTCTTTACTGGTACTCTGACAGTAGATACTTAGAGAATACTTAAAGAGAGTTTAAATAAAATTTAAAGAGTTTCAAATATGAAAATAAAATGTGACATTTTAATATTTTCATTATATTTCAAGTCAACAAGTCCTTATTTGGGGAGAAAAAAATAAAATGTGGCTTCTGCCTTAGGAAAGCTAGAAAAAATATAATTGAGCAAAACACTAGCTTTTTATCACAAATTCCATCAACTATGACTCGTTTAATGTAACATAACAGGAAGGCAATTTATAACAGAAGAAATAACACACCCAGAGCTGATTCCTGAGTAAGCCAGGCCTGAAAAACACCAAGATAAGAAGAAGAAGAAGAAATATATATATTCCAATTCCCATTTAATGGAATTCCTCTCATAAAACTTGGAATAAAATCCATAGTTTAATTGTTCCTGCAGGCTAATGGATGCTAAACTGCTCACATGCATCCAATTTGTGTATGGAGCTGACTACGGTTTCCAGCATAGTCCAGCTCCAGCGGTCTGGAACGTAAAGTTAAGAACTTTATGGAAAAGTTCAAAATGTTGTGAATTGTTAAGAACACATATTTCAAAGTATTTTGGGGAGATGTGTGAGTGTGTATGCATCCACCAAAACAGTGCAAAAGGCAATTCCTCCCTTCCTGTAAGGTATCAAACCCTCACAATTGAAAAGACTGTAACCGGCCGGGTGTGGTGGCTCACACCTGTAATCCCAGCACTTTGGGAGGCCGAGGTGGGTGGATCACAAGGTCAGGAGATCAAGACCATCCTGGCTAACACGGTGAAACCCCGTCTCTACTAAAAAAATACAAAAAATTAGCCGGGTGTGGTGGCGGGTGCCTGTAGTCCCAGCTACTCGGGAGTCTGAGGCAGGAGAATGGCATGAACCCAGGAGGCAGAGCTTGCAGTGAGCAAGATTGTGCCAGTGCACTCCAGCCTGGGCGACAGGATGAGACTGTGTCTCAAAAATAAAAAAAAAGAAAAGAAAATACTGTAACCAACATCATGTTCAGAGTTGGAGGCCAGTGGCCGGGTCTTATGCTTCAATGTCTTTTCATTCTCAACCATGGAGTTCCCTAGTGCACTCTTCAGGCCATTTGCTGCATATGCAAAAACAGATGTCCAAATGTTTCTTTGATGGACTGGGTTAAATAATTTTAAACAAATTTCCTTACTGCAGGACTCTGCAGAGTCGTTAATAAGCTGTGTTGTTAGAGACATTCCAATACAGAATGCAGCCTTTCTAAAATTTCCTAAATTTTTTGAGTATGGAATGCGTCTTTCATGGAGCATACTGCAAGACAGAACCTGACCTTGAGAAACACTGGCTTAGCACAATAGTGTGGAAATGGGATGATATTATGGTGGTATTCATCTGGGGACTCAGGACCCTGAGCATCTTTTTGTTTTGTTTTGTTTTTGAGATGGAGTCTCACTTTGTCACCCAAGCTGGAGTGCAGTGGCACCATCTCAGCTCACTGCAACCTCCACCTCCCAGGTTCAAGCAATTCTTCTGCCTCAGCCTCCCGAGTAGCTGGGATTACAGGCACATACCACCATGCCCAGCTAATTTTTTGTATTTTTAGTAGAGACAGGATTTTCACCATGTTGGCTCAGGTGGTCTCAAACTCCTGACCTCAAGTGATCCACCTGCCTGGCCCTCCCAAAGTACTGGGATTACAGTCATGAGCCACCATGCCTGGCCCTGAGCATCTTAATCATGTTCTTGACAAGCCACCTTTCCCTATAAATAAGGGAAAAACATGCCCAGAGGACAACAATGGTATATTAACATTCATCATTATTGAGATTCAACCCCAATCCAAACATAATGAAAAATAATAGACCATGTAAAGAATGTTTTGTGCCTAGATTAGGTCAAGTCTGGAGCCTAGTTAAAGGGCCTCCTCTCTCCTTTGCCTCATCTTTGATCTTCCCACTCTGAAGATGAGAAAATGTTGACCCAAAGAGCAGAAGCAAAGGGAAAAACAAGAATGATAATGCTTTCGCCATGCAAGCCTCTCTCAGGCACTGGCAGTTGCAGTGTGGAACTGCATCCTTAGCCCTTCTGATCTCATCTGCCAAGGAAGTGCAAAGAGACAGTGAAGAAGAGTACCAGAGAAAAGAGAAGTGGCACCTAACCTGCCTCTTGGATGTAGGGCACTCCAAGCTTTGGGCTTTCAGAAAGGAAGTCTCTTGCCAATGCATTAATCCATTCTGTCATTAACATATACGGCACTCCTCCTGTATGCCAGGCCCTAGTCCAGGTGTGAGGGACACCACAGACAATGTCTCTGTCTCCAGGAAGCTTCTGGGACATGATGAAGGGTGTCAAAGAGCAAAATTTCGAATTGAGTTTCAAAGATTGAATTAACTTTTATTAGTGATTCATGAACTGGGCAGCATACAGAAAAATAAGAAGGAGCTCCAATGAGCTAAACAGAATGGATGAGTTTTATAGGCAGAAAAAAGTAGAAGGAAGTGGGAACAGCAAACAAAGAGTGCATTGGAGGCTGGGCACGGTGGCTCACACCTGTTATCCCAGCACTTTGGGAGGCCAAGGAGGGCGGATCACCTGAGGTTAGACAGTTTGAGACCAATCTGGCCAACATGGTGAAACCCCATCTCTACTAAAAATATAAAAATTAGCCAGGTGAGGTGACAGGCGCCTGTAATACCAGCTACTCGGGAGGCTGAGGCAGGAGAATCGCTTGAACCCAGGAGGTGGAGGTTGCAGTGAGCCAAGATCACACCACTGTACTCCAGCCTGGGTGACAGGGAGACTCTGTCTCAAAAAAACAAAACAAAAAAGAGAGTGCATTGGTCATTTCAAGGTTACTTTCCTTCTAGAGATGCAAGCAAAATCTTGTTGGCTTAATGGGATTTAGCTATTGTCTCTCTCCTGATTTCTTGGAAGGCCAGATCTTACAAATAAACAATGTATGTTTCAATTTGGCCATGTGGAACTTCAGCACTACTGACTCCACTTTGGGCTAGCTGTTTTTTTCCTTAACAAGGTGGGAGACAGACACTAATCAAATCAACAAATAAATATATGTTGGGGATAAGTGTTACAAGGAAAAATAAAGCAGGAAAGTTTGTTTACTGTATCCTTGGTGACTGATAAATAGTAGATGTTCAATGAATGTTGTTAAATCAGTCTAGAAAGAGTAGGAGGAAGGAAGAGATGGGAAGAGATTCATTAAAGGATACAAAATTACAGCTAGATAGGAAGAATAAGTAGTTCTAGTATTCTATATCATTGCAGATGACTATAGTTAATAATGTATTATATAGTTTCAAGTAGCTAGAAGGAGGATATTGAAAGTTCCTTAGGCTGGGTGCAGTGGCTCACACCTGTAATCCCGCACTTTGGGAGGCCGAGGCAGGCGGATCACAAGGTCAGGAGATCGAGACCATCCTGGCTAACATGGTGAAGCCCTGTCTCTACTAAAAATACAAAAAATTAGCCGGGCACCTGTAGTCCCAGCTACTCGGGAGGCTGAGGCAGGAGAATGGCGTGAACCTGGGAGGCAGAGCTTGCAGTGAGCCGAGATCGCGCCACTGCACTCCAACCTGGGCGACAGAGTGCGACTCTGTCTCAAAAAAAAAAAAGTTCCCAACACAAATAACTGAAAATAACTGATAAATGTTTGAGATGATGGATATGCTAATTATCCTGATCTGACCACTATAAATTATATGTATGGAAACATCACTACGTACTCCATAAATACGTACAATTATAATTTGTCTATTAAAAACATAAAATTACCAAATACAAAAAAAGTTGTTCAATCAATGAATTACCCTGACTAGAATCTTAAAAGGTAGATATTATTATCTCTATTTTGCATATTTAAAAAATTGAGATTCAAAAGGGATTAAATTACCCAAAGTCACAGCTGATTGACAGGATGTAGATAAGCTGAACCCAAATGTTCTGGCTCTAGAGCCCAAGATCAGAGCCACTGTGCTATTATTTATATCGCATCTCCTTGTCCTTATGAAGTTTACAGTCTAAAGTTTAAAACCTAGGTTTGGGCTGGGGACGGTCATTCACACCTGTAATCCTAGCACTTTGGGAGGCTGAGGTGGGTGAATCCTTTGAGCTCAGGAGTTCGAGACCAGCCTGGGAAACATGGTAAAACCTGTCTCTACTAAAAATACAAAAATTAGCAGGGCATGGTGGCGCACCCCTGTAATCCCAGCTACTTGGGTGGCTGAGGCAGGAGAATTGCTTGAACCCTAGAGGCGGAGGCTGCAGTAAGCCGAGATTGTGCCACTGCACTCCAGCCTGGGCGACAGAGTGGGACACTGTCACACACACAAAATAAATAAATGAAATTTTTAAAAATGTAGGTTTGTTTTGATAGAAAATAATAATGGAGGCTGAGTGTGGTGGCTCATGCCTATAATTCTAGCACTTTGGGAGGCAGAAGCAGGAGGATCACCTGAGGTCAGTAGTTCAAGACCAGCCTGGCCAACATGGTGAAACCCTGTCTCAACTAAAATATAAAAATTAGCCAGGCATGATGGCAGGTGCTTGTACTCCCAGCTACTCAGGAGGCTGAGACAGGAGAATCACTTGAACCCGGGAGATGGTGGTTGCAGTGAGCCGAGATCAAAAAAAAAAAAGAAAGAAAATAAAAGGAAATAATGGAACCAGGCTAGGCACAGTGGCTCACGCCTGCAATCCCAAACACTTTGGGAGGCCGAGGTGTGTGGATCACTTGAGGTCAGGAGTTCTAGACCAGCCTGGTCAACATGCTGAAACCCTGTCTCTACTAAAAATACAAAAATTAGCCGGGCATGGTGGCAGGCACCTATAATTCCAGCTACTTAGGAGGCTGAGGCAGGAGAATAGCTTGAACCTGGGAGGTGGAGGTTGCAGTGAGCTAAGATAGTGCCACTGCACGCCAGCCTGGGCAACAGAGTGAGACTCCATCTCAAAAAAAAATTAATAATAATAATAGAAATAATGGAACCATCTTTACAGCCTTGCAGAGTAAAGATTCAAGCATGTCTGTACAATGTCTGTTGGTAGAATGGAGTTGGGGCAGTATCCTTTAGAGATATGAAGTTGCAAAATTAGAGAGATTAATGTTATGTGGCAATAACTCCAAAATTATTCAAGGGTGTTGTTACCAATTATAATTGGTATTTTTTAAAAATAATAAAACCTAAGGTTTTCCCAATTTGTCGGCTTCAAGCTCAACCTTCCAAACACGAAACTTTCACCTTCTTGTTAAAGATGAGAACATCAGTATAGAAGGATTATCACATCCACCTGCACACCAAGAACAAAGCTGTTCTCTGCTTGTGAATTCATATATTATAAAATGCCATTACCTCGACAGGGGTTCATTTCATATGTAAGTTTAGTCCTTTCCTGAAGTGACATCTCATTTTTCCTCCTTCCTCCCTTGCCGGGAAAAATATGTCCCTCATCCTCCCCTCTTCTCTGTCCTTAGACCCTCTTCTACCTATGAAATTCCATCAAATATGCAACAATTTCTAACCCAGTGAGCAAAACGCAGGGAGCTATGAGGAACTTACCTACACAAGTTCCCACAAGACATATTTTGTCCTTAGTCTTGCCTCACAGGCCAAAGAATGGGGTGCAAAGGGTGGAAATCAAAACTAAAGTGAAAATCTCACAGGAATTCATATTCTTGCAGCAACAAGACACAGTATGACAACTTAAAAGAGTGTTCTTTTAGAAAGAGAGAGAGAGGAGAGGTAGCCCATGTGCCACCTCCCAATATGGCAGTGGTGTGAGTGAAAGGAGACAACAGTATGTGAAAGCAAATATGAGTTATTATTAATAAGTACCTGAAAAACCAGCCTGAGCATAGCACCGTGTGACTCTTACTTTCACTAAAAACAGAATTTAAATTTAATGGCCACGTCGGTCAAATTTTTAAAATTTCTTGATTTAGACACCAGTGAAATAGCTATAAATGTTGAAACCCCATAACATAAGCTTTCAAAATAGATGTTTCCGTTTTTTGGCAAATAGAAATAAGCAGTTCCATCCCCCAGGCACTCGGGGGTACCTGGGTGATTGTTTGCCCAGGGAATGAGGAAATGGTCCCTGCTGGGTGGGGCTATCTCCCTGGGCCCTGGCTCTGTTCCTTTTTTTCTTGTTGTACTTCTTCTCCAGCAGGGCTAATTAATCTTTCATTTTTCCATAGCTAATGATTAATAATAAGTGCCGCACGCAAAAAGTACAAGGTCCTCAGCTAAAGGAAATCTTTTACCAAAATGCCATCAATGCACTTTGAAGTGTTAACCATCTCTCCTAACATCCTGTAACTTCGTGTCATTGAATTAGCTCAATTTTTGAGTAACATATTTTGTGACTTTTCAGGTTTTACAGACTTCTATATTTTATTTATTTATTTATTTAGTTAGTTAGTTAGTTAGTTAGTAGTTTATTTATTTAGTTAGTAGAGACAGGGTCTCACTACGTTCCCTGGGCTGGTCTTGAATTCCTGGCCTCAAGCAATCCTCTCTCCTCGGCCTCCCAAAGTGCTGGAATAACAGGCATGAGGCACTGTGTCCAGCAAGACTTGTATATTTTATAGATACAAATCTCTAAAATATTTAGAGGGCTTGTATATTTTGAGAGCTGGTGTATTTTGCCTCCGCTGGTGGGTAATTGCTATGCCTAAAATGAAACCCATTAAGTGTTGAGTTAGGTCCTGAAAGGGGCTCCAAGTCCCTTTTTGGAGTTTGCAGAGGCTGTCACAGCTCTCACTCCCTCCTTCAGTCGAAATCCTGAGTCTCCTAGAGGCAGTGAGTGAGCATGTGCATGTGTGTGTGGTATTGGTCAATTATTAAAGTTTAACAAGTAAGTGTTTGGGATTAAATAGTGGAAAGATCACAGTATGGATAGTATGAAAAGCTATCTCTTGCCTGGTGGATTTTTGTTTGTTCGTTTGTATTTTTGAGACAGAGTCTCACTCTGTCACCCAGGCTGGAGTGCAGTGGTGCCATCTCGGCTTACTGCAACCTCTGCCTCCTGGGTTCAAGTGATTCTCCTGCCTCAGCTTCCTGAGTAGCTGGGATTACAGGTGCCCGCCACCATGCCCAGCTATTTTTTGTGTTTTTAGTAGAGATGGGGTTTGGCCATGTTGGCCAGGCTAGTCTCGAACTCCTGACGTCAAGTGATCCACCCGCCTCAGCCTCCCAAAGTGCTGGGATTACAAGTGTGAGACACTGTGCCCAGCCTGCTTGGTGGTTTGGAGCATGTCCCTTGGAGAATCTAGACCTTTAATTGAGACCTAATTCTGCCACTTACCAGCTATAAACTTGAGCAAGCTACTTTATATATCTTTGCCTTCCTCCATTCCTTGTCTGTAAAATGAAAAGAATAATACCACCATCTTGGTAGGGCAACCAGGCAGAAGATCAATAATGAAATAGAGGAGCTGAATAACACTATAGGCCAAATGGACCTAACAGACATATACAAAACACTCCAATCAACAATAGCAGAGTACACATTTTTTTTCAACTGCAGATGGATCATTCTCCAGGATAGACCATATGTTAGGTCACAAGTTTTAATACATTTAAAAGAATTGAAATCATACGAAGTATCTTTTTTGTGTGTGTGAGATGGAGTCTCCCTCTGTTGCCCAGGCTGGAGTGCGGTGGTGTGATCTCGGCTAACTGCACCCTCCGCCTCCTGGGTCCAAACAATTCTCCTGCCTCAGCCTCCCAAGTAGCTGGGATAACAGGCACCTGCCATCATGCCCGGCTAATTTTTGTATTTTTAGTAGAGACTGGGTTTCACCATGTTGGCCAGGCTGGTCTCGAACTCCTGACCTCAAGTGATCTGCCCGCCTCGGCCTCCCAAAGTGCTGAGATTACAGGTATGAGCCACTGTGCCCAGCCTCAAAGTATCTTTTTTCATCAAAATGAAAAATTAGAAATCAATAGCAGAAGGAAAAGTGGAAAATCCACAAATATGTGGAAATCAAACAACATACTCTTGAACAACCATTGGATCAAAGAACAAATCACAAAGGAAATTAGAAAATATATCAGACAAAGCAGGGGGCAGTGGCTCATACCTGTAATTCCAGCATTTTGGGAGGCAGAGATGGGTGGATCACTTGAGGTCAGTGACAGCAGAAGCATCACCACCTTTGCATCTTGGACAAGCCACTCTTTCTATAGTTCACCTTAATAAAAAATCACCTAAATCCAAGGGGCATCAGCCTAATGGCTATGGTCAACATGACCATAAACCACAGATAACATCTCCAACCAGAAACATTCCAAACTCCTCCCTGACCAGAGACACGCTAGCCCCTAAATAAGCCCCCTCCAGATGGGAAGATGCTAGCCCAGATAACCCCCCTCGGGCCAGAAAGATGTCTGCCCCAAAATAACCTCCCCTCCTCCCAGAGAGATTCCAGCCCTGTCATAAACATCTCCACACACATAAACATTCCAAGCTTGTGATAAGCCCCCTCACCCTAAAATCGATATGTACTCTTAGTCTGTAAGAGAAAGTGCTCCTAACCGTAATCTGCCAGGAGCGCCTTCAGGTTTTAACTAAAGAAAACTTGTCTTTAACTGCCAGCAGCGTTTCAACTTTCTTTCCTCTTTCTTTAACTCTGACAGTCAGAAGTTCGAGACCAGCCTGGGCAACATGGTGAAACCCCGTCTTTATTAAAAATACAAAAATTAGCCAGTTGTGACGATGCATGCCTGTAATCCCAGCTACTCAGGAGGCTGAGGCAGGAGAATCACTTGAACCTGGTAGGCGGAGGTTGCAGTGAGCCAAGATCTCTTGCCACTGTACTCCAGCCTGGGGGACAGAGCAAGACTGTCTCAAAATAATAATAATAATACACCATAAAAACAGATTGAAAAGGGAAAAACGCATGATAATCTGTACTGATGCAGGAAAAACTCTTGACAAAATCCAGCACCCTTTTATGATACAAAACACTGAACAAGTAGAAGGAAACTACCTCAACATAAAGGTCATATATGAAAAGCCCACAGCTAACATCATAGTCAATGGCGAAAGACTAAAAGCTTTTTCCCTAAGATCAGGAACAAGACGATTTTTTTTTTTTTTTTTTTTTTTTTGAGATGGAGTCTTGCTCTGTCACCCAGGCTGGAGTGCAATGGCTCGATCTTGGCTCTTGGCTCACTGCAACCTCTGCCTCCCACGTTCAAGCGATTCTCTGCTTCAGCCTCCCTAGTTGCTGGGATTACAGACATCTGCCACCATGCCCCGCTAATTTTTGTATTTTTGTAGAAACGGGGTTTCATCATGTTGGCCAAGCTGGTCTTGAACTCCTGACCTCAGGTGATCCACCTGCCTCGGCCTCCCAAAGTGCTGGGATTACAGGCGTGAGCCACCGTGCCTGGCCAACAATTTCTACTCAACACAGTACTGGAGGTTCTAGGCAAAGCAATTACTCAAGAAAAACAAGTAAATGGCATCTGTATTTGAAAGGAAGAAAAAAATTATCTCTGTTCACAGATAATAAGACTTTACATTTAGAAAACCCTAAATATAGGCCGGGCATGGTGGCTTACACCTATAATCCTAGCACTTTGGAAGGCTGAGGCAGGCGGATCACCTGAGGTCAGGAGTTCGAGACCAGCCTGACCAACATGGAGAAACCCTGTCTCTACTAAAAATACAAAATTAGCCAGGCGTGGTGGCACATGCCTGTAATCCCAGCTACTCCAGAGGTGGGAGAATCGCTTGAACCTGGGAGGTGGAGGTTGCGGTGAGCCGAGATCACACCATTGCACTCCACCCTGGGCAACAAGAGCGAAACTCAAAAAAAAAAAAGAAAACCCTAAATATTTCTGAAAATTGTTAGAACTGATACAAGAATGTAGCAAAGTTGCAGGATAAAAAATCAACATGCAAAGTCAGTTACATTTCTATATGCAAAGAATGAACAATCTGATAAGAAAAATTTAAAAAACTATTTTATTTATTTATTTATTTATTTATTTATTTGAGACAGAGTCTCGCTCTGTTGCCAGGCTGGAATGCGGTAGTGCAATCTCAGCTCACTGCAACCTCCGCCTCCTGGGTTCAAGTGATTCTCCTGCCTCAGCCTCCAGAGTAGCTGGGATTACAGGCACGCACCACCACACCCAGCTAATTTTTGTATTTCTAGTAGAGACGGGGTTTCACCATGTTGGCCAGGATGGCCTCGATCTCTTGACCTCATGATCCACCTGCCTCAGCCTCCCAAAGTGCTGGGATTACAGGTGTGAGCCACTGTGCCTGGCCAAAACTATTTTATTTATAATAGTATCGAAGAGAATAAAATGCTTAGAATAAGCTTAACCAAGGAGATGAAAGACTTGTACAATAAAAACTATAAAACATTGGTGAATAAAATTAGGGCACAAATAAATAGAAAAAGATCTCATGTCCATAGAGTGTATGACTTACTGTTGTTAAGATGTTTATACTATGCAAAGCAATCCACAGGTTCAAATCCTATCCAAAGCCCAATGATATTTTTTGAGACATAGAAAAATCCATACTAAAATTATAATTAATATGAAATCTCAAGGGAGCCCAAATAGCCAAAACAATCTTTTTGTTTTTTTGAGATGAAGTCTCACTCTGTCACCCAGGCTGGAGTGCAGTGGCACCATCTGGGTTCATTGCAACCTCCGCCTCCCAGTTTCAAGCAATTGTCCTGCCTCAGCCTCCTGAGTAGCTGAGATTACAGGCGTGCACCACCATGCCCGGCTAATTTTTGTATTTTTAGTAGAGACGGGGTTTCACCATGTTGGGCAGGCTGGTCTCAAACTCCTGACCTTGTGATCCGCCTGCCTTGGCCTTCCAAAGTGCTGGGATTACAGGTGTGAGCCACTGCACCCGGCTGAAGACAATCTTAAAAAAGAACAAAGCTGGAGGACTCACCCCCTCCTGATTTCAACAAAGCTACAATAATCAAAACAAAGACATATAGACAATGGAATGGGGTAGACAGCCCCAAAATAAACCATTACATTTATGGCCAAATGATTTTCAACAAGGGTGACAAGACCATTCAATGGAGAAAGGACAGTCTTTTCAAAAATTGGTGTTGGGAAAACTGGATATCCACATACAAAAAAAATGAAGTAGGACTCTTATATCATATACAAAATTAACTCAAAATAGATCAAAAACATAAATATAAGACCTAAAACTATAAAACTCTTAGAAGAAAACATACAAGAAAATCTTCATGACATAAGATCTGGCAGTGACTTTTTGGATATAACACCAACACATAGACAACAATAAAAAAGACATAAATTGGATTACATCAGAATTAAAAACTTATTTGAATCAAAGGACACTATCAACAGAGTGAAAAGGCAAAAACCCACGGAATGGGATAAAGCATTTGCAAGTCATGTATATAATAAGGAGTTAATAGCTCGAATATATAAAGAACTCTCACAACTCAACAACAACAAAACAACCCAATTTAAAAATGGGCAAAGAACTTCAAAGAAGATACACAAATGGCCAATAAGCACATGAAAAGATGCTCAGTATTACTAATCATTAGGGAAATCCAAAGAAAATCACCTCATGAGATACCACCTCATACATATTAGAATGGCTGCTCTCAAAAACAAACAAACAAACAAAAATCACAAACACCAAAAGCAAAAAATAACAAGCGTTGGCAAGAAATGGTGAATGTGGAACCCTCCTACACTGCTGGTAAGAATGTAAAGTGGTGCGGCCGCTGTGGAAAATCGCATGACGGCTCCTCAAAAAATTGAAAATAGAACTACCACGTTATCCAGCAGTTCTCTTTCTGAGTATACACCCAAAATAATTGAAAGTAGGGCCTTGGAGAGATATTTGTATACCTATATTAATAGCAGCATTATTCACAATAACCAAAATGTAGAAGCAACCCAAATGTCCATTGATGGATGAGTAGATAAACAAATTGTGATATATACCTACCGTGGAATATTATTCAGCCTTAAAAAGGAAGTACATTCTGACACATACTACAATGTGGATGAAATTTGAGGACATTATCCTATGTGAAATAAGCTACAGGACTAAGTGAAATAAGCTAGTCACAAAATACTGTATGATTCCGCATATATGAGGTCCCTGGAGTAGACAAAGTCATCGAGACAGAAAGCAGAATGGTGATTTCCAGAGCCTGGGAAACTGAGGGAATCGAGCTGTTGTTTAATGGGTACAGAGTTTTAGTTTGGGAAGATGAAAATGTCTGGTGATGAACGGCAATGATAGTTGTACAACAATGTGAATGTACCTTAATGCCGCTTAAAATGGCTAAAATGGTAAGTTTCATGTTCATTATATTTTACCATAATTAAAAAAAATACTGTATTGGGAAAAATAATAGAATAGCAAGTTTTCTATTAAAATTGCCTTTAATTACCAAAAAATTAGTAGGATTTAATGTAGGGTTTTTTGCAGATACCCATTACCAAATTAAAGTTTGTTTTTTATTTAATTTTATTATTATTTTACTCTGTTGATAGTGTCCTTTGATTCAAAGAAGTTTTTAATTTTTAATTTTATTATTAATAAATTTATTATTATTATTTTTTGAGACCAGTCACCCAAGCTGGAGTGCAGTGGTGCAATCTCGGCTCACTGCAACCTCCACCTCCTTGGTTCAAGCCATTCTCCCACCTCAGACTCCTGAGTAGCTGGGATTATAGGTGTGCACCACCGCACCCAGCTAATTTTTTGTATTTTTGGTAGAGATGGGGTTTTGCCATGTTGGCCAGGCTGGTCTCGAACTCCTGACCTCAGGTGATCCACCTGTCTTGGTCTCCCAAAGTGCTGGGATTACAGGCATGAGCCACTGCCCCCAGCCAGAAGTTTCCTTCTATTCACAGTTTGCAATGAGTTTTTACTTTGAATGAGTATTGAATTTTGGCGGAGACTTTCCTGCATCTAATGAGTAAATTATACAATTTTCCTCCTTTATTCTCTTAGTACGTAAGTTACATTGTTTGTTTCTCAAATATTTAACCAACTTTGCAATTTTGGAATAAACATAAATTGGTTGGAAAAAATTATAATACCACCAACTTATCATAGGATTATTATATAATATGCAACATAATAACTGGCAGTACAATAAGTGCTCAATAAATGTTTCCAGCCATTTTTAAAATCACAAACTTGAGAGAAAAGGCTGAAATGTTACTCTAAATTCTCCTGCAAGAGTTTACTGAGCAAATATATACAACTTTTATATAGCAATAAAAATAAATAATTTTAAAAATGCTTGCTGAGGATTCTGTCCTTTCAATTCTTGGGGAACAGAATCTGAGTAATCTGTGGCCAGTGAACTCTCCAACAAAATTATTTCTAAGAATAGATTGCTGCAAATATGGGGAGCTCCTAAATATGAAACAAGCATTGTCACCAGGGAATGCTGAGAATACTGCAAGATAAACAGAAATTTAACATTCAGTGTGCTTAGGTAGTAGTCACAATAATTAATACTCCTAAGCAGAATTATATGCCAAATTCTGGCCAGGACATAGCATTAGACAGTTTTTCTGCCCAAAGAGCACTTTGCTGCTCACTTATTTACATTTGCCATTATTTGGAACCCAAATAGGTTTTTCTTACTTTGTTGCTTTAAAAGTCACCGTGGAATACAGTTAGAGAGACCCCAAAAAGTATTTTAAGATTTGAAAGTGATCGTCTGGGTAGTTTTTAGACCAAAAGTTGCCATCTAGTGGCACTAATTATTAGTGCAGACACAGTGAAACAGAAAAAAAAAAAGGAACTAATATTTTTCTAGAAACTATTCTGTGCCAAGCACTGCGATAGATACTTTATTTCTTTACATCTTTTAGTCTTCTCCCATCTTCTTTGTTATGAATGTGTCACTTCTGTCATGCCTCCTCACAAGCTGATGATGAGAAGCAAAAGAGATGTTTCTGTTAATGTTTCATGGAGATGTAATAGGAGAAAAGCCAGAGAGGAATAGGCTAGAAATGGAAGCTTCATTAAAAGAGAGAGAGCAATACAGAATGAGGAGTTCTAGGACTCACATATCAGGCACCTTCTTCCATGATCATGTGAGTTAATGAATCAGTGCATCTCCACATTGCCTTGGATGTAAGAACTCCGTAGAAAGCAGTGAGAACAGTGACCATGATGCTGATAACTGTATCATAAGCTTTTTGGGGACAGGGACCACATCACATAGTGTTTGCATTCTCTGTGGTCCACGAAGCCTCTTCTGTAGGAGCATTCATCCTGTTCATGAGGACTCCACCTTTACGGCCTAATCACCTTTAGGAGGTGCAAGATAAGTAGAAATTTATCACCTCCACACCTACAAATACAATCACATTAGGGATTAGGTGTCAACATGTGAATTTTTCTTTTTTAGACAGAGTCTTGCTCTGTCGTCCAGGCTAGAGTGCAGTGGCGCTATCTCCGCTCACTGCAACCTCCACCTCCCGGAGTCAAGCGATTCTCCTGCCTCAGCCTCCCGAGTAGCTGGGATTACAGACATGCACCACCACGCTGGGCTAATTTTTGTATTTTCAGTAGAGCCAGGGTTTCACCATGTTGGCCAGGCTGGTATCGAACTCCTGACCTCATATGATCTGCACGCCTTGGCCTCCCAAAGAGCTAGAATTACAGGTGTGAGCCACTGTGCCCAGCCTCAACATGTGAATTTTGAGGGGACTTAAACATTCAATCTACAGAAGAAACTAAATATCCCCACTCTTCTGAGGGCAAGAGGAGGAAACGCTGAGAAGGGCTTTGGGTCTGCCTCCTGCTCTGTCCACAAGCCTGTGTCCAGGTGGCTGGGAAAGGAACCCTGAGGACCTTCCTAACTAGTCACTTAAAGCCCACTTCATCAATAACAGATGCCCCAGCTACCTTGGGAGAAATGGCCTCTCACCCAGCAGTGATGCAGAATGAGAACTTTCACAAGAATGTTGACTGAAGGAGGTAATCAATACTCTTGCAGTTATTTCAAACACAAAAGCCTATTAAGGCAACTCAATTACTTTCATGCCTCCTTTTCTGACTTACTTTCAGAACCTTGTCAAAGGCTAGTAGTGTTGGGTGCCTTTTTTTTTTTGGTTCATTTACTTACACTATTCAAGCATGCTCTTTTCCTGGTAGAGTTTTTTCTGCTTTCTGGATAAAGACACCCAATGTCCAAAAAGTGAACAGCATGGGAATATGGAGACTTATCAGATGGAACTTTGATCTCCAAAGAGGCCTTGCTGTGTCTTTTCTTCCTTCCTTGTCTGTTTTGTCATTTCCTTTTTTTTTTTTTTTTGAGACAGAGTCTTGCTCTGTCACCCAGGCTGGAGTGCAGTGGCACGATCTTGGCTCACTGCAACCTCCACCTCCTGGGTTCAAGTGATACTCCTCCCTCTGTCTACGGAGTAGCTGGGATTACAGGCGCCCACCACACCCAGCTAATTTTTTTTTTTTTTTTGAAGTAGAGATGGGGTTTCACCATGTTGGTCAGGCTGGTCTACAGCTCCTGACTTCCAGTGATCCACCCACCTCGGCATCCCAAAGTGCTGAGATTACAGACGTGAGCCACCATGCCTGGCCTATTTTGTCATTTCTTATTTTCATTTATTTGGTTCTTTTTATCTGGCAGTGTTGTAGGAGTTATTAAGAAATTATTGGCTGGGCGCGGTGGCTCACAGCCTATAATCCCTGCTCTTTGGGAGGCTGAGGCGGGTGGATTACCGAAGGTCAGGAGTTCCAGACCAGCCTGACCAACAAGGTGAAACCCCATCTCTACTGAAAAATACAAAATTAGCTGGGCATGGTGGTAGGCGCCTTTAGTCACAGCTATTCGGGAGGCTGAGACAGCAGAATTGCTTGAACCCGAGAGGTGGAGGTTGCAGTGAGCTGAGATGGTGCCACTGCACTCCAGCCTTGGTGATGGAACCAGACAGACGCTGCCGTCGAGGAAAACCTTGTACTATTAGCCATGGTCAACCCCACCGTGTTCTTTGACATTGCCGTTGACGGTGAGCCCTTGGGCTGCGTCTCCTTCAAGCTGTTTGCAGACAAGTTCCCAAAGACAGCAGAAAATTTTCATGCTCTGAGCACTGGAGAGAAAGGATTTGGTTATAAGGGTTCCTGCTTTCACAGAATTATTCCAGGGTTTATGTGTCAGGGTGGTGACTTCACACGCCATAATGGCACTGGTGGCAAGTCCATCTATGGGGAGAAATTTGAAGATGAGAACGTCATCCTAAAGCATACAGGTCCTGACATCTTGTCCATGGCAAATGCTGGACCCGACACAAATGGTTCCCAGTTTTTCATCTGCACTGCCAAGACTGAGTGGTTGGATGACCTCAGGTGGATCACTTGAGGTCAGGAGTTAGAGACCCACCTGGTCAACTTGGTGAAACCCTGTCTCTACTAGAAATACAAAAATTAGCTGGGTGTGGCAGTGTACACCTGTAATCCCAGCTACTTGGGAGGCTGAGGCAGGAGAATCGCTTGAACCCAGGAGGTGGAGGCTGCAGTGAGCCGGTATAGCGCCACTGCACTCCAGCCTGGGCAACAGTGAGACTCCATCTCAAAAAAATAAAAACTTAAAAAAAAAAACTCTCCCCTCAATTCCCCAATTTTTTTTCCAAATCATGTGACTTCAATGGAGCCAGAAATAAAATTTGACTGTGTTTAATAACCTGCCTGCTTTCCCTGTTCCTCTCCCCTCTCCTCACACCCTGTAACCAAGTCCAAACCTAGACTCTTTACCGCACAACAGCCAGTAAATCAGGAGACAAGGTGCTGGAGCAAGGGAGGCGACTTTATTTAGAGAGCCAGCAAATCACGAAGATGGCAGACTGCTGTCCTAACACTGTAACTCATCATGAATTAATATAAACTTCGGGCCCCTGTTATGTTAGGGAAAGGGGAAGAGGAAGGGGGTTGAGACGAAGAGGTGACCGATGACCACAGATATCTGGGCACCAGCAAGGACCCAAGGAGGTTGGGAACCTTCTCTGTCTTGCTCATGTGACAATGTTCCTATAAATCTTTTTTCTTTTTCTTTTGAGACACAGTCTCACTCTGTCACCCAGGCTAGAGTGCAGTGGCACAATCACTGCAACCTCCACCGCCTGAGTTCAAGCAATTCTTCTGCCTCAGCCTCCCGAGTAGCTGGGATTACAAGTGTGCACCACTATGCCCAGCTACTTTTTGTATTTTTAGTAGAGACAGGGTTTTGCCATGTTGGCTGGGCTGGTCTTGAACTCCTGACCTCGTGATCCACCCGCCTCGGCCTCCCAAAGTGTTGGGATTACAGGCGTGAGCCACCACGCCCTGCCTATAAATCTTTAACATAACATTGTGATTTGTGTGTACTCCCTTCTTATTTCCTTGGGAATTAGTTTCGGGAAGGGACTATTATCATCCTCATTTTGACGTTAAATTAGGCCAGGTGCAGTAGCTCACACCTATAATCCCAGCACTTTGAGAGGTCAAGGTGGGTGGATCACTTAAGGTCAGGAGGTCAAGACCAGTCTGGGCAACATGGTGAAACTCCGTCTCTACTAGTAATACAAAAATTAGCCGGGCATGGTAGCGCACACCTGTAGTCCCAGCTACTCTGCAGGCTGAGGCTGTTGACTCGCTTGAGCCTGGGAGGCAGAGATTGCAGTGAGCAGAGATCTTGCCACTGCACTCCAGCCTGGGCAACAGAGCGAGACCATGTCTCAAAAAAAACAAAAACAAAACAAAACAAACTATAAACTAAATTCCTCCCATAGTTAGCTTGGCGTAGGCTCCTTTGTGCAGATATAAGTAAAAGCAGTTAACAGATACCATGGGGGTGGGAGTGGTTAGGAGCCAAATGGAGCTGTCATGTTCCCGGAACCAAGCAAGGTCTGGCTGTTTTTTCTCGAGACCCAATAACGAGAAACAGACAAACTAGGAAAGAAGGGAATTTATTGCTGTAAGCGGATACATGGAGAAGGCCGGAGATAATTCCACCAGACCAACTCAAAGTGTTACAATTTCCTTTTTTTAAAAATTTATTTTAGACCACACCTTACAATTTTCTTAGTGCTTATATTGGCTGGGGTTATGTGCCTACGTGCAGTATAACATTTGCCTAAGGCTATTGATAACTAATTTTGTTTCAACTAGAAGGTCAGAGGCAAAAAAAAATACTTGCTCAGTCCAATTAAAATGGCCCCAGGACCTTCAAGGCCTGTCTACTGTGGTACCGGAGTGATTATTTCCAGCTTATCTCCTTTACAGCTTGGTCCGGAGAGCTGCCTTACACTCTCCAATGAATCTATTCAAACAGCTGCCTCTGTTATTTTGACTCGTTTCAGATTTTGTCGACCCGAGAAGGGTTTTGGCACTAGGAATGTAAGACTGTCTCTATTATTTTGGCTTGCTCCAGGTTAGGGAGAAGCCCATTCAATGCTCCGACTGACCATATGTTTCATTTCTAGCTTTGGTGTCTGAGCACTGATTTCCCTAGGTTTAACTATTTGCTCCATGTTAAGGCGGCGCTGTGGATATCTGCCTGTGTAACTGGAGTGCTATGCAGGCCTGTCTGCGTGACTCTCATGCAGGCCTGTCTGCGTGATTGCCAGGGAGGATTGGCCTGCCACAGTCATGCTAGGCCTCCTTTTTACTGCTACACCCTTGGCGCATCTTCATATTTTTTCCCCATGCGGGAAGAAACTGTCTCTACAGATCAGCGAAGCAAGTTTCCATGACACCAGATCTGGGCCAAGCTGTTGTGCTCCCTCCTCCCCCTGAAATGTGCCCAAACACCAGGCTCTTAGATTCCCTTTTCCTTCAAAGAGCTTCTCTAGCCTGTAGCCAACTCTGACAGAGCTCCACTCATGCCACCCACCCACCCACCCACATCTACACACACACCAACACTGGCTGTCACTTACAGAAAACTCTGCTACAACAGAGCTTCTCTGAGGGCCGTTCCTCAGAGTTAACCCCCAGGGGACACCCTCAGTGCATGAAGCGGGGGTGAGGGGGTTGATGAATAAATACGCCACCTTACTTACCCCTTTCAGGGACAATTCTGGGGCTTTTTCCACAGACTCACATGTGTTCCCAGCAGGACCGAACCCTTATTGCCCATAGCAGTAATTTGCTCAGTCACAAGCCCAAATGTCAGAGGTGTGTGAACCAGAGCAACTCCATCCGGAGTAAGGACTGGGTAAAATGAGGCTGAGACCCAGTGGGCTGCATTCCCAGATGGTTAAGGCATTCTAAGTCACAGGATGAGATAGGAGGTCTGAACAAGGTCATAAAGACCTTGCCAATAAAACAGGTTGCAGTAAGAAGCTGGCTAAATCCCACGAAAACCAAGATGGTGATGAGAGTGACTTCTGGTCATCCTCACTGTTACGCCCCCACCAGCACCATGACAAGTTTACAGATGCCATGGGAACATCAGGAAGTTACCCTATATGGTCTAAAAAGGGGAGCCATGAATAATCCACCCCTTGTTTAGCATTTAGTCAAGAAATAACCATAAAAATGGGCAACCAGTAGCCCTCGGGGCTGCTCTGTCTATGCAGTAGCCATTCTTTTATTCCTTTACTTTCTTAATAAACTTGCTTTCACTTTAGGACTCGCCCTGAATTGTTTCTTGTACGATATCCAAGAACCGTCTCTTGGGGTATGGATCGGGACCCCTTTCCTGTAGCACAAAGACAATAATTGCACCCAAATTCTCATCTCAGAGTCTGTTTTGGTGGAAATGCAAACTAAAATAAACTTCTTCCTTTTTTTTTTTTTTTTTTTTTTTGAGACAGAATTTCGCTCTTGTTGCCCAGGCTGGAGTGCAATGGCATGATCTTGGCTCATCGCAACCTCCACCTCCCGGGTTCAAGCGATTCTCCTGCCTCCGCATCCCAAGTAGCTGCAATGACAGGCATGTGCCACCACGCCCTGTTCTCTTGAAGGTGGCCTCCTTCTTTGTTTCGGAGACAGGGTCTCACTCTGTCACCCAGGCTGGAGTGCAGGGACGTGATCATAGCTCATTGAAGCCTCGAATTCCTGGGCTTCAGCTATCTGCCCACCTCTGCTTTCCAAGTAGCTGGGACTACAGGTGCATGCCACCACACCAGCTAATTTTTTTTTCAGTATTTTTATTTCTTGTTTATTTTTCTTTTTTTATAGACATGAGGTCTCACTATGTGTTGCCTGGGCTGGTCTCAATCTCCTGGGCTCAGGTGATCCTCCCACCTTGGCCTTCCAAAGTGTTGGGATTAGAGGCATAAGCCACTGCCCCCAGCCTCCGGCTAATTTTTAAAAAATATTTATGTAGAAATGGGGTCTTGCTATGTTGACCAGACTGGTTTTGAACTCCTGGGCTCAAGGGATCCTCCTGCCTCATACTCCCAAAGCGCTAGGATTACAGGCGTGAGCCACTGCGCCTGGCCTCCAAATTCTGTAATAAGCCCTTACCTAGTTCTCTTCCTGTCTCCCTCCAAAGGTGTTCCCCCGAGTCTGTGGTTGGCCCTTCTTGCCATTGTCTTCTGAACAGTGTCCTCTGCAGTCTCATCCATTCTGACTTCAACCATCATCTTTTTTTTTTTTTTTTTTTTTTTTGAGACAGAGTCTCACTCTGCCACACAGGCTGGAGTGCAGTGGCATGATTTCAGGTCACTACAACCTCCGCCTCCTGGATTCAAGCGATTCTCCGGCCTCGCCTCCTGAGTAGCTGGGATTACAGGTATGTGCCACCATGCCTGGCTAATTTTTTTGTATTTTTAGTAGAGACAGGGTTTTACCATGTTGGCCAGGCTGATCTCAAACTCCTGACCTCAGGCAATCTGCCCACCTCAGCCTCCCAAAGTGTTGAGATTACAGGCTTGAGCCACCGTGCCCGGCCTCAAGGCAATTCCCAATTCTGAGCCTCTAGGGCCAACCTCGGTTTGTAACTTCAGCTATGCATCTGTGTTTTCCTGCAGGAACCATACACCCCTGTGCTTGTGGTGTTCCTAAAAACCCTGTGGGAAGAGCAGGGGCAGGCAGGGCTCACCATAGTGGAACTGGGACCCACATTTCAGCCACTCTCCCACTCCATGCTGGGTGAAGCATTGAGTAGCTACAGTTAATTACAGAAGACTGGTCTTGGCTTTACCCTCTTCATTGGCGATACCATGGAGCCTGACTTGGGGACTCCTACTCTGGGGACAGTAGCAGAGAGTAGGTGGGACTTGAACCTCCCGAGTTACCTCCACCCAAATCTGAGTTGCTCCCCAGAACCAGGCTGTGGTTCCTGCTTGGAGAGTGTTTGGGTTTTTTTTTGTTTGTTTTGTTTTTGTTTTTGTTTTTTGAGACGGAGTCTCGCTCTGTCACCAGGCTGGAGTGCAGTGGTGTGACCTCAGCTCACTGCAACTTCCGACTCCCTGGTTCAAGCAATTCTCCTGCCTCAGCCTCCCGAGTAGCTGGGATTACAGGCACGTGCCACTACGCCCAGCTAATTTTTGTATTTTTAGTAGAGACGTGGTTTCTCCATGTTGGCCAGGATGGTCTCAATCTCCTGACCTTGTAATCCACCCGCCTTAGCCTCCCAGAGTGCTGGGGTTACAGGTGTGAGCCACCGCGCCCAGCCGGAGAGCTTTTCATTAGATCCCTAGCCAGGGCTTAAAACTGATCTGAGCACATTGCCTTCTTCTTCTATTAATTCTTTTTTATTATTATTTTTTGAGATGGAGTCTCGCTGTGTCACCCTGGCTGGAGTGCAGTGGCACGATCTCGGTTCGCTACAACCTCTGCCTCCTGATTCTTGTGCTTCGGTCTCCTGAGTAGCTGGGACTACAGGCGCGTGCCACCATGCCCAGCTAATTGTTGTATTTTTAGCAGAGACAGGGTTTCAACATGTTGACCAGGCTGGTCTTGAACCCCTGACCTCAAGTGATCCATCCCCCTCGGCCTCCCAAAGTGCTGGATTACAGGTGTGAGGCAGTGCAGCTGGCCCCTCTTCCATGTTTTAACACCTTCAAAGAGCAGCTCCTTCTCCTATGAATCCACTTTTATGCAGGCACCAGGTTCAATACCTCAAAATCAGTCCACTCCTGGCTTTCCTTGCTGCCCATATCCAATCGGTTGCCGAGACCCTGCTGGTACTGAAGTGGTTCTCTCATATTTTCCTTCCCTCTCTATTGCTGGCAGAGCCATGTCAGTTCTGGCAGGCAGCTGAACTATGACAGTGACCTCCCACTCGGCCCACCCAGCTCTAGTTTCTCCCTTCCTCCCTGTTCTACCCAGTGAGACTCAACTGCTGTCACTCGATAAAACCTTCAATGGCTCCCAATTACCTACAGAATAAAGCACAAATTCTGCTGCTTGGTTTTCAGCCTCTTCATGACCTAGGCCCAACTATCTTTTTTTTCCTTAACTGATAACTTTTTTTTTTGAAGTGAAATTTACATAGTGGCTCACGCCTATAATCCCAGCACTTTGGGAGGCTGAGACGGGCAGATCACTTGAGATCAGGAGTTCAAGACCACCCTGGCCAACATGGTGAAACCCCTTCACTACTAAAAACACAAAAATTAGCCAGGCGTGATGGTGTACACCTGTAATCCCAGCTACTTGGGAGGCTGAGGCAGGAGAATTGCTTGAACCCGGGAGACAAAGGTTGCAGTGAGCCAGGATTGCAGCACTGGACTCCAGCCTGGGTAACAGAGCGAGACTCTGTCTCAAAGAAACAAAATAAATTTGCATAGTATTAACCACTTTTGTTCATTTTGAATGACCAATTCAGCCACATTTAGTGCACTCAAAATATTGTGCAACCAACAGCTCTCTCAAATTTCAAGATTTTTTCCTTTACCCTTAAAAGGAAGCCCTATACCCACTAAGAAATCACTCTCCATTTCTCTGTCCACCCACCTCTTGGTAACCTCTAATCCACTTTCTGTCTTTATGGATTTGCCTGACCTGGATGTTTCATATAAATGGAATCATACAATATGTGGCCTTTTGTAACAGGCTTCTTTCAAGTAGCTTAATGTTTTCAAGGTTCATTCATATTGTAGCATGTGTCAGTACTTTGTTCCTTTTTATGGCTGAATACTACTCCGTTAAGAGTTGGCTGGGGCCGGGCACGGTGGCTCAAGCCTGTAATCCCAGCACTTTGGGAGGCTGAGATGGGCAGATCACAAGGTCAGGAGATCGAGACCATCCTGGCTAACATGGTGAAACCCCGTCTCTACTAAAAATACAAAAAATTAGCGGGGCATGGTGGCAGGCGCCTGTAGTCCCAGCTACTCGGGAGGCTGAGGCAGGAGAATGGCATGAACCCGGGAGGCGGAGCTTGCAGTGAGCCGAGATGGTGCCACTGCACTCCAGCCTGGACGACAGAGCGAGACTCTGTCGCAGAAAAAAAAAAAAAAAAGAGTTGGCTGGGCACCGTGGCTTACATCTGTAATCCCAGCATTTTGGGAGGCCAAGGCAGGTGAATCACGAGGTCAGGAGTTTGAGACTAGCCTGACCAACGTGGTGAAACCCTGTCTTTACTAAAAATACAAAAATTAGCTGGGCATGGTGGCGTGCACCTGTAGTCCCAGCTACTCAGGAGGCTGAGGCAGGAGAATCGCTTGAACCCAGGGGGCAAAGGTTGCAGAGAGCTGAGATCGCACCATTGCACTCCAGCCTGGGCTACAGAGCGAGACTGTGTCTCAAAAAAAAAAAAAAAAAAAAAAAGAGCTGGCTGGGCGCCATAGCTCACGCCTGTAATCCTAGCACTTTGAGAGGCTGAGGTGGGTGGATCACTTGAGGTCAGGAGTTCGAGATCAGTCTGGCCAACACAACAAAACCCCATCTCTACTAAAAATACAAAATTTAGCCGGGTGCAGTGGTGGGCACCTGTAATCGCAGCTACTCAGGAGATTGAGACAGGAGAATCGCTTGAACCTGGGAGGCGGAAGTTGCAGTGAGCCGAGATCGCCCCACTGTCCCCTAGCTTGGGTGACAGAGCAAAACTCTGTCTCCAAAAAAAAAAAAAAGTATACCACATTTTGTTTATCCATTCATCAATTTCCACCTTTGGGTATCACAAATAGTGCTGTTGGTTGGGCATGGTGGATCATGCCTGTAATCCTAGCACTTTGTGAGGCCTAGACAGGCAGATCACTTGATCTCAGGCTCAACGTCGCAAAACCCTGTCTCTACTAAAAATACAAAAATTTAGCCAGGTATGGTGGTGCACTTTTGTAATCCCAGCTACTCTGGAGGCTGAGGCAGGAAAATTGCTTGAGCACCGATGGTGGAGATTGCAGTGAGCGAGGATTGCATCACTGCACTCTAGCCTGGGTGACAGGAGTGAAACCCTGTCTCAAAAAAAATTAAAAATTTAAACAAATAAATAATGCTGCTATAAACACTTGTGTATAAATTTCTGTGTGGACATATGTTTTCATTTCTCTTGGGTGTATACTTAGGAGTGGAATTGCTGGGTCACATGGAAACTGTATGTTTAACTTTCTGAGAAACTGCCAGGCTGTTTTCCACAGTGGCTGCACCCTTTATACATTTGCACCAGCAATGCTGAAGGGTTCCAGTTTCTCTATATCCTCACCAACTCTTTTTTTTATTTGAGCCATCCTAGTTGAGGTGGTATCTCATTGTGGTTGTGATTTAATTTCCCTAATGACCAATGACACTGAACATCTTTTCATGTGCTTTTTGGCCATTCATATATCTTCTCTGGAGAAATGTCTATTCAAGTCTTTTGTCCGTTTTTTAACTGAGTTATCTTTTTTTTTTTTTTTTTAGATGGAGTCTCGCTCTGCTGCCCAGGCTGGAGAGTGCAGTGGCGCATTCTCGGTTCACTGCAACCTCCGCGCCTCCTGGGTTCAAGCGATTCTCCCACCTCAGCCTCCCAAGTAGCTGGGACTACAGGCGCCCGCCATGCCCAGCTAATTTTTGTGTTTTTAGTTGAGACAGGGTTTCGCAATGTTGGCCAGGCTAGTCTTGAACTCCTGGCCTCAGGCGATCCACCCGTGTCGGCCTCCCTAAGTGCTGGATTACAGGCGTGTGCCACTGTGCCGGGCCCTATGTTATGTTTTCGTTGTTGAGTTGTAAGAGTTCTTTATATATTCTGAATATTAAACCCTTATCAGATATATGATTTAATATTTTCTCCCATTCTGTAGGTTGTCTTTTCACATGCTTGATAATGTCCTTTGAGGCAAAAGATTTATATTTATTTATTTATTTTGGGGCTTTCTGGCAAAACTGGAAAGCCTGCTAGACAAATTCTAAAACAGCTGTAACACTCAAAAGATTTTCTTTTAAGAAAAAGAAAGGGAAGAGGAAGAACTGTATCTCACTTTTGTTGCTGACTTTCTATAGTTATATATATATTTATATTTATGTACATTAATATATATGTGTATATGTATTTATGTCTATGTACATAAATATATGTGCATATATATATATATTTAAAACCAAGGCTGGGCACAGTGGCTCATGCTTATAATTCAGTGCTTTGGGAGGCCAAGGTGGGAAGATACCTTGAGGTCAGTTCAAGACCAGACTGGCCAGCATAGTGAGACCCCGTCTCCATAAAAACTTTTAAGAATAGCAAGGTGTGGTGGTGCATGCCTGTAGTCCTAGCTACTTGAAAGGCTAAGGTGGGAGGTTTACTTGAGCCCAGGAGTTTGGGGCTGCAGTGAGCTATGATTGTACCACTGTTTCAGCCTGGGTGACACAGTGGGACCCTGTCTGTAAAACAAAAAATTAAATTAAAAAAATTAAGAAACTCCAGAAATTTCTGTGTAACAAAATGCCCATTTGCCCTTGAGATAGTTCTACTCTACTCTAATAAGCATAACAAACAAAACCAGGACTTAAAACCACTTGTCAATGGGACTGTTTCTTGTGTTCTCTTTTCCATTTCTTCTCTGTTATGATCTGAAGCTTCTTTTTTTTTTTGAGACGTAGTCTCACTCTGTCGCCCAGGCTGGAGTGCAGTGGCCTGATCTCGGCTCACCGCAAGCTCCGCCTCCCGGGTTGGGGCCATTCTCCTGCCTCAGCCTCCCGAGAAGTTAGGACTACAGGTGCCCGCCACCACGCCCCTGGCTAATTTTTTGTATTTTTAGTAGAGACGGGGTTTCACCATGTTAGCCAGGATGATCTGGATCTCCTGACCTTGTGATCCGCCCGCCTCGGCCTCCCAAAGTGCTGGGATTACAGGCGTGAGCCACCACACCCGGCCATGATCTGAAGCTTCTGATACTATGTGCATGTTAAGGTTCCCTATTCCTGCCTGGCTCTTGTTCTTTTCAGATTGTCAGTTAGCAGCTCTATTGTTAAGTACAAATCACTTTCATTCCCCTTATTAGTCCCGGACCCCAGAGAGGTGGCCTTTCCCCTGGGGTGGGGGTGTGGCTAGGCAACTGTTCAGTGTGCTTACATCATAGGAGAGGCCCTGGGGCTTAGGACTGTGCTGAGGTTCCAGATGGGGCCTCAAAGGAGAAGATGCTCTTCGACTTTGTGTTTGCCTGCAGCTTTCCCCGCTGGTTCCTGGACACTCACCAGTCACAGTAATATGACTGCTGAATACACCCCTGCTTAGACTGGCAGGCTTCCTTCTGCTGCAAGGCTTGGACTATCTCTAACCTGGAAAGGAATCCCTGTCTCCTTTCCCCAAGCATTTCTCTTCCATCCATTCCACTGACAATAAAAACTTACGGTAGCTTTTTTTTTTTTTTTTGAGACAGGGTCTTGCTCTGTCACCTAGAGCAGTGGCTCTATCTTAGCTCACTGCAACCTCTGTCTCCCAGGCTCCAGTGATCCTCCCACCTCAGCCTCCCAAGTAGCTGAGACTACTGGTGTGCACCACCACTCCAGGCGAATTTTTAATTTTTTTTTTTTGTAGAGACAGGGGTCTCACTATATTTCCCAAGATGGTCTTGAACTCCTGGCTTCAAATGATCCTCCCTCCTTGGCCTCCCAAAGTGCTGGGATTACAGGCTTGAGCCATGCCTAGCCCTTCTTAAGACATTTCATTTCATAATGAGAGATGACATTTAAGATACCAACAAAACTATCCAGGTCACAGGTTTAAACAAATGCTACAGTGCTACTGATTGAGTGCAAACATGAACCTGCAAGAGGCTGAGGGCTATTGGATCTGATCTTTGGAGACCATGTGAAGAGCAGCACAGGGCTATCATATTTCGTGGCTGGGTTTAGCAAGGTTGCAACTGAATAAGCAAAGAAATTAGAATGACGTGCTCCAAACATTAGTATGGGGAGGACCATAATAATACCAAATATTAACTCAGGACAATTACACCCCGACAGGAGGCGAGCCTGCCATGCTGGGTATATCATGGGACCAAACTTGGGTCCACTGGCCCAACGCAGAAAAGCCAAACACTGACATTAGGATTTGCAGTGATAGAAAGTGAGGCATTTCTTGCAGGCCTCCAAGCAAGGAAAATTGAGCAGCCAATGCTCTAGACTGAGACTCCCCTATGGCTTACATGTCAGGGTTTTGTTGTTGCTGTTTTAGAGTCAGGGTCTCACATTTTGCCCAGGCTGGAGTACAGCTCACTGCAGCCACAAATTCCTGGCTCAAGCAATCCTTCTGCCTCAGCCTCCTGAGTAGCTGGGACTGTAGGTGCGCACCACTGTGCCCAGCTAATTTTTTTTTTTTTTGAGACGGAGTTTCGCTCTTGTTGCCCTGGCTGGAGTGCAATGGTGCAATCTCGGCTCACCGCAGCCTCCGCCTCCCAGGTTCAAGCAATTCTCCTGCCTCAGCCTCCTGAGTAGGTGGGATTACAGGCATGTGCCACCACGCCTGGCTAATTTTGTATTTTTAGTGGAGGCGGGGGTTTCTCTGTGTTGGTCAGGCTGGTCTCGAACTCCCGACCTCAGGTGACCCACCCACCTCAGCCTCCCAAAGTGCTGGGATTATAGGCATGAGCCACCGCACCCGGCCATGCCCAGCTAATCTTTTAAAAATTATTTTTTGTGGAGAGGAGATCTCACTATGTTGCACAGGCTGGTCTTGAACTCCTGGCTTCAAGTGACTCTCCTGCCTCAGTCTCTCAAAGTGTTGATATTACAGATGAGAGCCATCATGCCCAGCCCATGTAATGGGATTTAAAAGGTGGGGAGGCAGAGGTTGCAGGCAAAGTCATAAATCAATATATGGAGACTATGTATTGGTTTGACCTAAAAAGGCAGGATATCTTGAAGCAGTGGATTACAGACTACAAGCAGATTCAAAGATTATCTGATTTGCTATTAGCTAAGGAAGGGAAGCTTTGTCTAAAGTCTTGGGATCAGCATAAAGGAACGTCACCTCTGGCTTGTGGGCATAACTTCCTCCAGGACCCTCAGGAAGAAATTTAGAACAAAGAACAGCGGACAGAGTTCAGTCCTCAGTTTCCCCTCATCTGAGTTCTGTGTGCCAGTGGATTCATCTGTTGGAGGTCTGGGATTCTTAAAAACAACTCAGGGCCATATGTTAAGGTGTTATCTTTAGTTTGTAGGGAACCAAACATCCTATGAGTCTAACTTCCTTGCCTATTGTTTTAAGCTGCAATTACTTTCTTGCTTATCAAGTTGCTCACTTACTTCTGAGGGCTAGCCAGTGCCTGGAACTTCCCCTGAAGAAACCTAAGATGTTCCCTTATTTCCATGTTGTCGGGGGTGGGACGCGGCAGGTCAGAGGGGTCCCTGCTCCATCTCAGGCAAAGCCCTGCCTTCCTTTGCACAGTTGTTCTTTTTTTTTTTTTTTTTTGAGACCGGATCTCACTCTGTCACCCAGGCTGGAGTGCAGTGGCATGAATTTGGCTCACTGCAACCTCCGCCTTCTGGGTTCAAGCGATTCTCCTGCCTCAGCCTCCTGAGTAGCTGGGATTACAGGCGCATACCACCACGCCTGGCTAATTTTTGTGTTTTTATTAGAGATGGGGTTTCACCATGTTGGCCAGGCTGGTCTCAAACTCCTGACCTCAGGTGATCTGCCCACCTCGGTCTCCCAAAGTGCTGGGATTACAGGTGTGAGCCACCACGCCCGGCCCACGCAGTTGTTCTAGAATGCCAGTTTCTCTCCCTCTGATCTTCCTCTTTCTCTGTTTCTGCCTTGGGAAGTGGCTTCCAGACATCACTCCTACTCTCACCTGGACAGGAAGAGCGAACGCTTCCCAGGCCCCCAGTTATCAAAGGAAGAGCCGCTCCTCCTCGTACTACCCCAGTCCCAAGAAATGCACATCAGAAGAGAAGAGGAAGCACACATCAGTCAGTTTCATCAACAGCGAGGACCCAGCCATGCCCTCATCACCATGACTCACATGCTTCAGCAAACACCCCAGACACAGGCCATAAAGCAATATCTATGCTGGTTTTGCTGATGGGACTCTCCAAGGACTTCAGCTTCTTTCAGCCCTCCATGCATCTGAAGTTTTAGTCCTTCTAAGAACAGTAATTGAGAGTTTGACCTCCAGCATCCTCGGTCTGAGTCTTTTTCTTTGAAACAAGATCTCACTCTGTATCCCAGGCTGGAGTGCAGTGGTGCAATCATGGCTCACTGTAGCCTCAACCTCCTGGGCTCAAGTGATTCTCCTGTCTCAGCCTCCTGAGTAGCTGGGACTGCAGGTATGTAGCACCATGCCCAGCTAATTTTTTGTATTTTTAGTACAGACAGAGTCTCATGTTTCCCAGGTTAGTCTTGAACTCCTGGCCTCAAGCCATCCTCCTGCCTCAGCCTCCTCAGTGCTGGGATTACAGGTGAGAGCCACCCTGACCGGCTAGTCTGAGTCTCTTACTCCTCCACTTACTGTCTTTCTGCCTTGGGCAAGTGACTTACCCGCTCAGTTTCCTCCTCCATTAAAGGGATAATAACACACACCTCATTCATTTATTGAGAAGATTTAGTAAATCATTTATTTAAAGTGCTTGGCACAGTTCCTGGCACACAGTAAACACACAAATATCTCAGTAATTATATTATTTAATTAAGCAGGTTGACCCATATTTTTCTTACTTTTCACGAGACCATATTCATTTTACCATCCCTCTACCCACCCAAGCCCCTGGCCCCACTGCACCAGCTCAGCTCAGGAATTGCTTTTGAGTTCAGTTGAGGTCCCTTGACCTCCTCCTATGTCACAGAAGTATAATGTGGGACTATTTTGAAGTTTTGTTCCAGTTTCTGCCGTTTTTTTTTCTCTGTATGCACAGGCAGCCTCAAATTCTCCCCCAGTAAGCTCAGGGTCAAGTGGTTACGGGGTTATGTTCCACGGGTGGGCAGTGGGTAGGCTAATGCCCCATGAAGGAAGCTGCTTTTTCCCAGGAAATTCCCTCAGAGCAGATCCAGCTCTGCAGGAGGATGAGCAGGTCTAAGAAGACACTTTTTTTGAGATCATCTATTGAGATCATCTATGTCGCAACTCACCTAAGCCAATTTGGCCATTCACATTTATTAAGCCCCCTTTTAAAATTTTTTATTGTTTTGGAGATGGAGTCTCACTCTGTCACCCAGGCTGTATAGTGCAGTGGTGCAATCTCGGCTCACTGCAACCTCCGCCTCCCGGGTTCAAGCAATTCTCCTGCCTCAGCCTCTGGAGTAGCTGGGATTACAGGCGTGTGCCACCAAGCCCCGCTAATTTTTGTTTTATTAGTAGAGATGGGGTTTCATCATGTTGGCCAGGGTGGTCTTATTAAGCCCTTTTAAGAATTAATGGAGGCTGGGCGTGGTGGCTCACGTCTGTAGTCCCAGCACTTTGGGAGGTCAAGACAGGAAGATCACCTGAGGTCAGGAGTGCGAAACCAGTCTGGCCAACATGGTGAAACCCCATCTCTACTAAAAAACTACAAAAATTAGCCAGGGGTGGTGGTGCGTGCCTGTAGTCCCAGATATTTGGGTGGCTGAGGCAGGAGAATTGCTTCACCTTGGGAGGCAGAGGCTGCAGTGAGCTGAGATCACACCACTGCACTCCAGGCTGGGCAACAGAGTGAGACTCTGTTTCAAATTAAAAAAAATTAATTGATATGGCTCACCACAAAAAGTTAGAAGTAGGTGATGGTGATTTGCAGTTTGTTACGAGGAAACCGTGGCTCAACGAGGCAGTTTGTTACAATGAAAGCAAGTCTCAGAGACTAGAGCTCTTGTCCCACCTGCAAATATTGACCAGCAAGCTGGCAAGTAACAGCTGCAGAGCCTGTTCTGTCAGTTCTGTGGAATGGCAGCTCTCTGTTCTTTCAGGACATTGCAGGAAATGTTTACCTAAGGCAGATTCAACGATATCCCAGGAGCTAGACTGCACAGACTTAATCAGGACCGGGTGAGGGAAGCCTCTGAAAGACCAGGACTCAGGGCTGTGCCCAAAATCTTGGGCACCATGCAAAGTATAAGGGGCTACTGGAATTGCAGTGGCAGGAGGATCACGGCAGAACAATCTCTGAAGCCAGTCCAAGGAGCTTAAACCCAGCCATCCCATCAGTATAAAGTTGCTTATAAATCCACTATGCCAATTAACAAAGCTAACCAAAGGGCTTAGGGTTTACTCTCTGGAATAGGGGCTCCTGATTAGCCTTTCAGATGCTGACTAAACATCCCCAAATTGTGTGTTTCCAATTAAGAATTGTGAAGGTCAAACTTAACACACACACGCGCGTGGGTGCGCACACACACACACACACACAACCTTTGCTGAAGTACAGTACTTAAAAGTAAATCAGACAATATAAAAGCTTACAGCTCTTCAAATCATTTTGTGCTAAGTCAGAAAAAATGGCATGACTTATATCTAACCATGAATTCTGAAAACAAGCCACAAGTTCACATCTGGGCTCTCTGTCTTGTACCCAGTAACATAGACAGCCGCCTGCCTGATCCCCATACCTCAGTCGGCTTCCCTGACGCCCTACCTCCAGGTTTATCCTCTCACTGGGGACCCAGGGCATTTAGGAGTGTCCCTAGAAGGACTTCACATGAAGATGCAGGTAACTAGAGGACCCTTAAAAGGTAGCGCTTCTGCTGGGCATGGTGGCTCACGCCTGTAATCCCAACACTTTGGGAGGCTGAGGGGGACTGATCACCTGAGGTCGGGAGTTCAAGACCAGCCTGACCAACATGAAGAAACCCCGTCTCTACTAAAAATACAAAAATTAGCCAGGCGTGGTGGTGTGTGCTTACAGTCCCAGCTACTCGGGAGGCTGAGGCAGGAGAATCACTTGAACCTGGGAGGTGGAGGTTGCAGTGAGCCAACGTGGTGCCATTGCACTCCAGCCAGGGCAACAAGAGCGAAACTCCATCTTAAAAAAAAGGTAGCGCTTCAGAAACAGAAAGTCAAACACCACATGTTCTCACTTAGAAGCGAGAGCTAAACCATAGGTACCCATGGACATACAGAATGGAATAATAGACACTGGAGACTCCAAAAGGTAGGAGGGTGGGAGGGGGTAAGGGTTGAAAAATTACCTGTTGGGTACAGTGTTCACTGTTTTGGTGATGGGTTCACTGAAAGCCCAGCCTTCACCACTACACAATATGTGCATGGCAGAAATCTGTGCTTGTACCCCCGAAATCTCGAAAAAAGAAAAAAGGAGCAAAAAAGTAGAGCTTGCACCCACTGCAAACGGCTTATGGGAAGGTGGTGTAGAAAAGAGGCCCTGGGAGAGGAGCCCAGGCGGAGATGGTCGCAGATCATGGGGGAGCCAGGACTGAAAAGAGGAGGCTTGGACATCTGGATGTGGGAGGAAGCGGAGGAAACCAGAAGTCAGGAAGCAGCGGTGCAAGATTCTGTTAAGTGCACAAGACCTTGAACATGCTTACAGATTAAATGTCCGTCAGCTGCTTTAGCTGTTCACGGCTTTTCAGATTAGCTGCCCAGAGTGTGGGCAGCTTTTCAATAAGCACTGCTGATTATTCATTCTGGAGAAGCTCTGGCAGTGCCTCTCATACTTTCAGTGCCTGTTAGGATTGCCCCAGGTGCTGATTTGTAATGCAGACTCCAGGTCCCCATGCGCAGAGGTTCTCATTCAGGACACCCGGAGTGAAACACAGGAATTCAGATTTTTAAGAACTACTGGTGATTCTATTGCACATTGGCCCTGATGTAGCACCCTCTAGGTGTGGAGCACTTTTTTTTTTTTAACAGGAAACTAGCTTTATAAATTAGCAAATTTATTAAATACCATATACTCAATATAACATTTGAACAATTATTCTTTTTTTTTTTTTTTGAGACAGAGTTTCACTCTTGTTGCCCAGGCTGGAGTGCAACGGCATGATGCCAGCTCACCGCAACCTCCTCCTCCCGGGTTCGAGCGATTCTCCTGCCTCAGCCTCCTTGAGTAGCTGGGATTACAGGCATGCACCACCACACCCAGCTAATTTTGTATTTTTAGTAGAGATGGGGTTTCTACTGTTGGTCAGGTTGGTCTCAAACTCTCAATCTCAGGTGATCCGCCACCTCGGCCTCCCAAAGTGCTGGGATTAAGGCGTGAGCCACAACGCCCTGCCTACAATTCTTAAAAGTGTAAAGAAAACAGGGCACAGTGGCTCACATGTGTAGTCCTATCTACTCAGGAGGCTGAGGCAGGAGGATTGCTTGTGCCCTCGAAACCTCCCAGGGTTTCGAGGCTGCAGTGAGCTAAGATCATGCCAGTGCACTCCAGTCTGGGTGACAGAGCAAGGCCTCGTCAAAAAATAAATAAATAAATAAATAAATAAATAAATAAATAAATAAAAGAGTCACTGAAATCCTAACAGTTTAGATACTGTCATTTCAGGAAATGTTTAGGCATGAATGCATATGAATACGTTTGCATAAGCAGGATCATACATTTCGTGGGACTTTGTTTGTTTGTTTGCTTGCTTGTTTGTTTGTTGTAGAGACAGGGTTTCGATATGTTATCCAGGCTGGTCTTGAGCTCCTGGCCTCAAGTGATCCTCCTGCTTCTGCCTCCCAAAGTGCTGCCTACCAAATGAGAATACTTAAATACCATCTTTTCTTTCTTCTTTCTCCCCCAACCCCTGCTTTTATCCTCCCCTACTCCTACCAGCATTTCCACCACTCTCTGGCGTGTGTCCTTCCATATTTTTCTCCTAGCTTGCGTAAGTAAACATATCTGTATGGGACTCTGTCACTGTTTGACAAAAATAAGTTCCTTTTTTAAAAAAAAAATAGAGATGGGGGTCTCACTATATTGCCCAGGCTGATCTCAAACTCCTAAACTCAATCGATCCTTCTATCTTGGCCTCCCAAAGTGTTGGGATTACAGGTGTGAGCCACCATTCCCAGCCAAAAAAAAAAAAAAATGTTTTTTTGTGGAGGGTTTATTTTTTGATATGGAGTTTCGCTCTTGTTGCCCAGGCTGGAGTGCAATGGCACAATCTCAGCTTACTGCAACCTCTGCCTCCTGGGTTCAAGTGATTCTCCTGCCTCAGCCTCCCAAGTAGCTGGGATTACAGGCATGCACCACCATGACTAGCTAATTTTGTATTTTTAGTAGAGATGGGGTTTCACTATGTTGGTCAGGCTGGTCTTGAACACCTGACCTCAGGTGATCCACCCACCTTGGCCTCCCAAAGTTCTGGGATTATAGGTGTGAGCCACTGCTCCCAGCCAGAAAAAAAAAAAAAAAAAAAAGAGTTCTTATTGTATATTCACTACTCTGTGATTTTGCCCTTTTTCTACTAACTGTTACCTCTCTGAAACCCCTTCAAATGAGTGGGTGCAGATTTAATGGTTCCTTCCAATGGCTGCATAATATCCTATGGCAGGGCACAACTCACATGTTCTCTATTTCTATTATTCTGCCAACAAAACAGTGCTGCAAGACGTGCCTGGCCGACAAGCAGTTTATAATATTTCAGGCTAACCTGTTGTGTTTGGATCTGTTAGCTCTGGTTGTATCATAAGCCACACCAAAAGTTAGTGGCTTAAACCAATAATCATTTGACTTAGCTGAGGGTCAGCCAGATGGTATCATTAAGCTCTGGGCTGGCTCTGCTGATCTCTGCTGGGTGCCCGTGTGTGTTTTTGGTCAGCTGGCAGCTGGCCAAAACATGATGTCTGGGGATTAGCAGGCTGGTTGAGGAGGGTCTCAGCTGGGGTGTCTTGTCTCTGCTCCATGGGGGCTCTCATCCTCCAGTAGGTCAGCCCCAGCCTTTCCACATGGTGCTCCCAAGGTTCCAAAGCACAGAAAGAGAGGCAAGCCCAAGTGTGCATCTCTGCTTGTGGCATGTTTGTTTTTGTCCCACTGACCAAGACAAGCCATGTGGCCATACCTGGAGTCAGTATGAGAGGTGACTACTCAAAAACATGAGACCAATGTGGTGTCTGACACCAATGTGGTGTCTGACACCTGTAATCACAGGATTTGGGAGGCCAAGGCAGGAGGATCACTTAAGGCCAGGAGTTTGAGACCAGCCTGGGTATCACAGCAAGACCTTATATCATTTAAAAAAAAAGAAAAAAAAAAAAAAAAGAACATAAGTACGGAGGGAGAGGAATTATGCTGGCCATTCTTTTTTTTTTTTTTTTTTTTTTTTTCAGATGGAGTCTCACTCTGCCACCCAAGCTGGAGTGCAGTGGTGCCATCTCGGCTCACTGCAACCTCTGCCTCCCAGATTCATGCAATTCTCCTGCCTCAGCCTCCTGAGTAGCTGGGATTACAGGTGCCCACCACCATGCCTGGCTAATTTTTGTATTTTTGGTAGAGACGTGTTTCACCATGTTGGCCAGGCTGGTCTCGAACTCCTGACCTCAGGTGATCCTCCCACCTTGGCCTCCCAAATTGCTGGGATTATAGGCGTCAGCCACCACACCCGACCATGTTGATCATTGTTATACACAATCTACCCCATCTGCTAAGAGGCTCTAAATGTTTAATAGGAAACAAAAGTCTTGGGAAATTTGTGAATCAGAGGACAGGAGCTTATCTTTTCCTGCCCAAAGATTGGTTCCAGTGATGTGACAATGTTAGCACATTTCTAATGATCCAAGTGTTGCAGAACTTACTCTGAGACTCAGGCTCTGGACGAGCTGACACCATCTGGCCTGTCCTCCCTCCCTCCACAAAAGCTCCCAGTGGAGACCTCTCCCAGCAGCTGCTCTTCACACCTGTTCCAGTGAGGCCTCAGGAAATTTCCTCTTTCCTTAGCTCTCATATATCCAGGGGTTACATATATACAAACATACCGCCTGTTGGCCAGATGTGATGGCTCATGCCTGTAATCCCGGAACTTGGGGAGGCCAAGAGGTGCGGATCATTTGAGGCCAGGAGTTCACGACCAGCCTGGCCAACATGGTGAAACCCTGTCTCTACTAAAAATACAAAATTAGCTGGAGGTGGTGGCGCACGCCTGTAATTCCAGCTACTCGGGAAGCTGAGGCAGAAGAGCTTGAACCTGGGAGGTGGAGGCCACAGTGAGCTGAGATTGCACCACTGCACTCCAGCCTGGGCGACAGAGCCAGACTCTGTCTCGGGAGAAAAAAAAAACAAACAAATGTAGTGCCTGTGGAATACCCTGTTTAAAGAAAGTCCTCTTTGTAGAACCCCAGCCTGCTGCAAGTATTCCTTTCTGACTCTTCACTGCTGCCTCTCAGGGTCATTTCAGGTCTCCAGCCTGTGACTTCACGGTAGGCCATGCCAAAACCATTAGACTTGGAGGACTTGGTTCTGGTCCTGTGTATTCTCAGGCCAGTTGCTTTATGTCTCTGGATTTCCCTTTTTAAGTCTGTTAAGTGAAGGAATTGATGAGGACAGTGCTTCTCAAAGTTTAATGTGCATGTGAATCACCCAGAGATCTTGTTAGACATGCAGAATTTCAGAGCCTTTCTGAGACAGCTGACTGGGCATCTGTTCTGCCAGGCACGGTGGCTCATGCCTGTAATAACAGCACTTTGGGACGCTGAGGTGGGTGGATCACCTGAGGTCGGGAGTTCGAGACCAGCCTGACCAACACAGAGAAACCTCGTCTCTACTAAAAATACAAAATTAGCTGGATGTGGTTGCTTATACCTGTAATCCCAGCTACTTGGGAGGCTGAGGCAGGAGAGTCGCTTGAACCCCGGAGGCGGCGGTTGTGGTGAGTTGAGATTGTGCCATTGCACTCCAGCCTGGGCAACAAGAGCGAAACTCCATCTAAAAACAAAAACAAAAGCTCTAGAGCTGTTTTTTTTTTCAAATTGGACTGCACGATAGACTCTCCTGGGGAAGCTTTAAAGTATGAGTGCTGGGTGCCCCTGCCTAGAGATTCTGATTCACTTGGTTTTGGGTGCACCTTGGGCATTGGGCACCACTAGGCTTGAATGGTTGGGGAAAGGGAGGGCTAGAAGAACCTGGAGGGAGCAGCGTAGAAGAGGACTCAGCCACTGCTAACCTGCAGCCTGGCAGGGAAATGGCCAAGGGGGAATTAATATCCCAACCTCCCTCTCCTCCCACTCTCTTATTTGCTGCCAGAGTGTACCATGCACTAGACCCAGCTGGATTCCAGAGCACAGGGAAGCACAGTTGAAGCAGTCCATAAATATCATCTCCTGGGGCACCAGATGGAATGAAGAAGGATGGAGAATGGGTCTGAATCCTGGGGCACAAGATGGGATGAAGAAGGATGGAGAATGGGTCTGAATCCTGGGGCTCAAGATGGAATGAAGGAGGATGGAGAATGGGTCTGAATCCTGGGGCTCAAGATGGAATGAAGGAGGATGGAGAATGGGTCTGAATCCTGGGGCACAAGATGGAATGAAGAAGGATGGAGAATGGGTCCGAATCCTGGGGCTTAAGACGGGTTGAAGAAGGATGGAGAATGGGTCTGAAAAGGCAAACAGAAATGATCCGGCCAGGTGCAATGGCTCATGCCTGTAATCCCAACACTTTGGGCGGCCAAGGCGGGCAGATCACCTGAGGTCAGAAGTTTGAGACCAGCCTGGCCAACATGGTGAAACCCCATCTCTACTAAAAATACAAAAATTAGCTGGGCGTGGTGGCGCACGCCTGTAGTCCCAGCTACTCGGGAGGCTGAGACACGACAATTGCTTGAACTCGGGAGGGAGAGGTTGCAGTGAGCCAAGATAACGCCACTGCACTCCAGCCTGGGCAACAGAGTAAGGCTCTGTCTCAGAGAAACAAGCAAGCAAACAAACAAACAAGAAAAAGCCAAACGAAATTCTCCAGCAGAGGATGCTTGTTTTAAAATGCAGATTTAAGGGGGCCGGGCGCGGTGGCTCACCCCTGTAATCCCAGCACTTTGGGAGGCTGAGGTGGGTGGATCACCTGAAGTCAGGAGTTCAAGACCAGCCTGGCCAACATGCAAAACCCCTTTTCTACTAAAAATACAAAAATTACCCAGGTGTGATGGCGCACGCCTGTAGTCCCAGCTACACCGGAGGCTGAGGTTGGAGAATCGCTTGAAGCCAGGAGGTGGAGGTTGCAGTGAACTGACATCACGCCACTGCACTCTAGCCTGGGCGACAGTGAGACTCTGTCTCAAAAAAAAAAAAAAAAAAAAATGGTGTTTAACACCAGGTTCAGTGGCTCATGCCTGTAATCCCAGCACTCTGAAGGCCGAGACAGGCAGATCACTTGAGGCCAAGAGTTCGAGAGCAGCCTGGCTAACATAGCAAAGCCCCGTTTTTACTAAAAATACAAAGAATTAGCCAGGCGTGGTGGCACATGCCTCTAATCCCAGCTGCTTGGGAGGCTGAGGAATGAGAATCACTTTAACCCCAGAGGCGGAAGTTGCAGTGAGCTAATATCGCACCACTGTACTCCACCCTGGGCAACAGAGTGAGACTCTGTCTCAAAAAAAAAAAAAAAAAACAACCTGGGTGCAGTGATGCATGCATGTAGTCCCGGCTACTTGAGAGGCTGAGGTGGTGGGAGAATCTCTTCTGCCCTGGAGTTTGAGACCAGCATGGACAACATATTAATAGCAAGACTCCATCCCAAGAAAAAAAAAAAAAGAATGGTGTTTAAATATTTACCAGAGGAAAATGAAAGGAGTATATTCCTGATAAGACATGGACGCTACATGACATGAAACATTCCTCTCAGGACTGAGCCTTGTATCATTTTTATGTAACCTGAATGTTCGACATCCCGCCACCTGTGACCACGGGGGAGGTTGCACTTTATTTTGATGCTCAATGTCTAATGTCACAACTGTCCACTGGCTTGAGCATAAGAAATAATTTTGCCTCAGATTCTCCCAGCCCCACTGCAGGATTTCTAGGGACCACAGTGCTTCCCACGTGCCCACACCCTCTTAGATGCAGTCGCCACAAAGCATTTGCTGTCTCCTTCCCTTCCTTTAGGTCCACAGCTGCTGCCCACACCATTTCTGAGAGAAGCCTCACCATGACCCCTGCCCTCCCAAGAAGGCCATGAGTCGTTCCAGTCGTTCCAGTTGTCCATAGCTGCTGCCCACACCATTTCAGGGAGAAGCCTCACCACAACCCCTGCCCCCACAAGAAGGACATGAGTCATTCCAGGATGCTGCCTTTGGGTTTCGCCAAATTTCCAGTCCTGGGGGGCATTAGATTTGACTTGGCTTTTATGGAAAGGTGAGGCAAATGCCAACTCTTCTATCCTGGACCACACTTTTAATGGCACAAACTGTTATTTTAGAACTGTCAGGAGTTCTTTCTATGGCTGGAGATAAAGTGTGTATCTCACCTTTGTGGAGGCTGGAAAGCTGCTGTATGAGAGGTGAGAGCTGGGTTTTGCATCCTAGGGTAGAAGCTCTTTCTGGGATTGGGGCACACCGTCCTTCATTCTCACTGGGGAACCACTCTTGACCCATTGTGGAAGGCTTGACCCAGGGAAGGAAATCAAATCAAGATGCTTCAGACTGAGATACTAAAATTATTTTTCCATTATGTAAGCTGGATATATTTTTAGCAGCTCTGTAATTTTGCAAATATGTTTTTTAAAGCATGTATTTTGTTTTTTTGTTTGTCTCACTCGGTCGCCCAGGCTGGAGTGCAGTGGCAAGATCTGGGCTCACTGCAACCTCTGCCACCCCGGTTTAAGCGATTCTCCTGCCTCAGCCTCCCGAGTAGTTGGGACTACAGGCATGAGCCACCATGCCCAGCTAATTTTTTGTATTTTTAGTAGGGACAGGGTTTCATCATGTTGGCCTGGCTGGTCTAGAGCTCCTGAGCTCAAGTGATCTGCCAGCCTTGGCCTCCCAAGGTGCTGGGATTACAGGTGTGAGCCACCACGCCTGGACTAAAGTATGTATTTTGATTGGAATGTCCCTGAAAATTATTGGAATTTTTTGGGAAAGGGGTCTATGTGTCGTTGTTGGTGGTGGTGGGGATAGTGTGTATGTGTATGTGTATGTGTGTGTGTGTGTGTGTGTATGTGCGTGTGTGTGTGTGTGTGTGTGTGTGTGTGTGATTTTTGCTCAGGTATTTGCTTCTGGGAGATCATAAGTCCAGAGCTGCTGAAATCTCACACATGATGTCACTTAAGAATAATAACTCAGACCAGGAGAAATATACTCTCAGGTCTTACAACCGCCTCACCTGGGCCATACAGAACCATATGACAATCTGTAGAAAGGAAGGGTTATTTCCCACCTTTGATTGACCTATGGTGGAAAAGGAGGCAGCCTTGCAGGTATGGAGGGGGAGCCCAGGCTCTAGCAGGGGACTTATACTCTGGAAAGAGTGAACCCTCGACGCCAGGGAGGCCGGGGGCTAAGCTGGGGACTTCCTAGCAGTGACATCAACACTGAATTTTGAGTTTTTGTTTTCTGCATCGTGATCCCTTTTAGTCTCAAGATATCAATAAAGTTGAGTCCTCAGAACAGCTTGGAGTTAGCAACACTTTGGAGCCAGGCCCATCCAGTGCTTGAGAGCACAGTCACATTACTGTCACCAGCTGGCAAGGAGTGGCAACAGAGGAGCAGCAAAGAGGAGCAACAGCCAGAAGGAATGCGTGCAGCATGTGCGGGCCCCTCACAGAGTCTCTGAAACATTCGGAGGGAGCCCATGCAGGTTGGACTGCCTGCAGAGAGGCAGACAGGGACCAGAGTGAGTTGGGTGGGAAAGTCGGCCACTCCCTGCCTACCATCACCAAGGCTGGGGAACTTGGGCATCTTCAGTTAACCCCCTTTTTTTTGAGACAAGGTCGCTCTCTGTTGCCCACGCTGGAGTGCAGTGGCTTGATCATGGCTCACTACAGCCTCCAACTCCTGGGCTTAAGCCGTCCTCCGCCTCAGCCTCCCAAGTAGCTAGGCCTACAGGTGTGTGCCACCATGCCCTGCTAATTTTTTAATTTTTTATAGAGACAGGGTCTTGCTATGCTGCACAGGTTGGTCTTGAATTCCTGGCTTCAAGTGATCCTCCTGTCTCGGCCTCCCAAAGTGCTGGGATTACAGGCATGAGGTGCTGTGCCTAGCCCACCCCTCTTTCTTTGAGTTTCAAAACAGCTCTACTCTGCCTAGCATCCTACAAAGTCCTCAAGTCCTGTTTCATCATCTTCTGGCCATCACCCCTTGCCATGAATCTCACAAGAATCAATTGCATCTATTTCTAGCCCTCTGAGCCCAGTCCAAGGGCCCACAAAGGGAATGATTGCAATGTCTGACTCTTTCGTCCCCTCTACTCTCTATCCTCCCATGGGCTTATCAAAACTTCTCCTTCCTCTCCTGGTTACAGAACAAAAGTTTTTGTGCACATAAATGGGCTGACATAGAGCCAGCTGTGGCCTAGCTCAGCCAGCTCAGAATGTTCTATTGCACTTATTCCTGGCTCTCAGATGGAATCTCCTTGATGGTATCAGGTGGAATTGTTAGGGCAGCTTGCCCTTCATCACCTTTCAATAGGGCACACCTTTCTGCCTAGGCTATGTGCAGGAAGACAAGGCCCTTCTGTGGCATTTTTTGTGGCATATCACAGGGACCCACTCCACCCATCATCTGTCCCAGTATGTGAATAGTCCTCTCCTCAGTCACTCCTCATGTAAGTACCAGGTAGCTGTTGCCCAGTGTGTCCAGGCCACTCGCAGCACTGGGGCTTCCCACCTCCACTGCCCCAGAATCCTGAGAGCAGTCAAACGTCGGTCTCCAGGTTCCTGCCACGCTGCCTTAAATGCAAGTTCCCAGCTCTTCCCTCTCCTCCCATCCTCTTATTCCATGATGTTTTGCATTTTCTCCCCAACCATCCTTGCTGTTCCCTTGTTTTTCTATCACAAATAAATTTCATCATGTTTCTAACTATTAACTCATTTTATTCAATCAACAATATCAGCCAGGTGCAGTGGCTCATGCCTGCAATCCCAGCACTTTGGGAGGCTGAGGCAGGCGGATCACTTGAGGCCAGGAGTTCAAGATCAGCCTGACCAACATGATGAAACCCCATCTCTACTAAAAATACAAAAAATTAGCTGGTCATGGTGGCGCATACTATAATCCCAGCTACTCAGGAGGCTGAAGCACAAGAATCGCTTGAACCTGGGAAGTTGAGGCTGCAATGAGCCGAGATTGTGTCACTGCGCTCCAGCCTGGGTGACAGAGTGAGACTCTGTCTCAAAAAAAAAAAATCAATATTTATTTTAAAGGTCTGTAAAGCTTTAAAATCAATATTTATTTTAAAGGTAAGTAATGCACTAGGTATTGTTCTATGCATTGAGAACACAGCGATGAATAATATAAACAGGTGTCTGCTCAGGTGCTTACAGTGTAGCAAAGGACAAATAAAAACAAATGAGTAAACAGAAACACATAAATAAAGTACATCCTTTCCATGGTGACAAGTACCTTGATAATGGAATGGTGTGCCAGAGGCACAGAACAGGTGCATCTTTAGATAATATTGTGGGAGAGGCTCTCTCTGAGAATGCCAATTTGCTAAAGGTCTGAATGATGGGAAGAGCCCAGCCACAGGGCAGTTCCAGGTTGAAGAACAACTCTCTAGATGGGTAACACTATAAACTCATGATCGCCGCCCTGGGATGTGTGCATAGAACATCCCAGCAATCCTCTCAGGTATTTGGTCAGGCTCCCTCACCTGCGTTGCTCATTGGCTGTTCCAAAACTTTTCCACCCTATTCAAGGCCATATCTCATTCCTGCCTTCCTCTTGCTCAACAACTGAGTCTGCCTTTTACTTCACAGAGAAACTTGAGTGTGTCAGGGGAACTTCATCCACGTCCCACCTCCCCATACCTGCAGGTTCACTACGAATCCATATGTTCTTTTCCTTCCCATCTCAGAAGCGTCCCTTCATCTCCATATTCTCATGTTCCATATTCACCTCTTCCCATCTCCTCAAGGCTGTGACCGGCCCTCTCCTATAATTCCAATTTAGGGCTGGGCGCGGTGGCTCACGCCTGTAATCCCAGCACTTTGGGAGGCCAAGGCAGGTGGATCACCTGAGATCGGGAGTTTGAGACCAGCCTGGCCAACATGGCATCTCTACTAAAAATACAAAAATTGGCTGGGCGTAGTAGTGTGCACCTGTAATCCCAGCTACTTGGGAGGCTGAGGCAGAAGAATCATTTGACCCCAGGAGGCAGAGGTGGCAGTGAGCTGAGATCACGCCACTGCACTCCAGCCTGGGTGACAGAGTAAGACTCTGTCTCAAAAAAATAAAAATAAAAATAAAAATAATTTCAACTTCTTTTATGTTGTCATCTTCCATTCAGCATAGAAGAAATGCTCACATCTCCCTTAACAGAAATGCTTTCTTCACTCTCACAAACTGCTAGTGGTCATTTAAGTTGGCTAATATAAAAGTCACAGTAATATCAAGATATTCAACAAGCATTTTGCAATACATTTCAAAGGTCTTAGACTTTTGCCTAAATTTTGATTTAGGAATTCTACTTCTAGAATTTATCATGATTGTGCTCTAAGTCGTAGTGACAAAGAGGGTCATGCTAGTGCTGTTTATAATACTGAAAAGCTGTAAAACCATTATGTTCAATAAATAGGAGAAATTATTTAAATAAAATATGTAGGTATGGCCGGGTGCGGTGGCTCACGCCTGTAATTCCAGCACTTTGGGAGGCCGAGGTGTGTGGATCACCTGAGGTCAGGAGTTCAAGACCAGCCTGGCTAACATGGTGAAACTCTGTTTCTACTAAAAATACAAAAACTTAGCCAGGCATGGTGGTGTGAGCCTCTAATCCCAGCTCCTCGGGAGGCTGAGGCAGGAGAATTGCTTGAACCCGGGAGGCAGAAATTGCAGTGAGCCATGATCATGCCATTGCACTCTAGCTTGGGCAACAAGAGTAAGAAAACTCTGTCTCAAAAAAAAAAAAAAGTAGGTATATAATAGAGCACTATCTGCTGCCATTAAACATGCTGTTGTAGGAAAGACAATTATGACATGAAAAATTATTCAAGATTTATAAAAACACAAAAAGTAGTCAACAAAATGATGTGAACACCGTGATACCATTTAAAAAGTATATTTCTGCTTTTAAAAAGACTATAAGTATATTGTGTATACCAAAATGTTAACAGCGATTATCTAGGGGGAGAAGACATTATATAAGGCAGCTTATACTTTCATGCTTAACTGTATATAGTACTCTACATTTTTATTGTTGTTGTTCTTGGTTTTTTTGTTTTGTTTTGTTTTGTTTTTGAGACGTAGTTTCACTCATCTCTTGCCCAGGCCAGAGTGTAATGGCACAATCTTGGCTCACTGCAACCTCTGCCTCCCAGGTTCAAGTGATTCTCTTGTCTCAGCCTCCTGAGTAGCTGGGATTACAGGCACCTGCCACCACACCTGGCTAATTTTTTTGTATTTTTAGTAGAGATGGGGTTTCACCACGTTGGCCAGCCTGGTCTCGAACTCCTGACATCAGGTGACCCACCCGCCTGGGCCTCCCAAAGTGCTGGGATTACAGGCGTGAGCCACCGTGCCCAGCCTGTTGTTGTTTTTTGAGATAGGGTCTTGCTCTGTTGCCCAGGATAGAGTGCAGTGGGGTGATCATGGCTCACTGCCACCTTAGTCTCCTGGGCTCAGGTAATCCTCCCACCTCAACCTCCCAAAAGATTGGGACTATAAACATGCATCACTATACCTGGCTAATTTTTTTTATTGTTTTATTTTTTGTAGAGATAGGTTCTCACTATGTTGCCTGGACTGGCCCTGAACTCTTGGGTTCAAGCAATTCTCCTCCCTCAGCCTCCCAAAGTGCTAGGATTACAAGCACGAGCCACTGCACCTGGCCAGTATTCTAAATTTTCTATTGTAAGATTATACTGCTTAGTAATGAGAATAAATTTATTTTTATATTTCTTCTTTGTTCTTGAGTATTGTTCACTTTTCTTTTTTCAGGAATAAACTCCTTCAAAGCTTAAATGGTCCCAGACAACCCTTTCTCCCTCACTCCTCCAATTTTTTTTTTTTTTTTTTTGAGATGAAGTCTCGCTTTGTTGCCCAGGCTGTAGTGTAGTGGCGCGATCTCGGCTCACTGCAGCCTCTGCCTCTTGTATTCCAGCGATTCTCCTTCCTCAGCCTCCCAGGTAGCTGGGATTACAGGCACACACCACCACACCCAGCTAATTTTTGTATTTTTAGTAGAGACAGGGTTTCACCATGTTGGCCAGGCTGGTCTCAAACTCCTAACCTCAGGTGATCCACCTACCTTGACCTTCCAAAGTGCTAGGATTACAGACGTGAGCCACCATGTCCAGCCTATTTTTTTTTTTTTTTTTTATTTTGGGAGAGAATTTTGCTCTGTCACCCAGGCTAGAGTGCAGTGGCCTGATCATGGCTCACTGTAAGCTGGAACTCCTGGGCTCAAGGGATCCTTCCACCTCATCTTCCCAAGTAGCTGGGACTGTAGGCTTGAACCACCATACCTGGCTAATTTTTAAAGTTTTTGTAGAGATGATATCTCGCTATATTGCCCAGGCTGGTCTCAAACTCCTGACCTTAAGTGATCCTCCCACCAAAGTCTCCCAAAGTATTGGAATTACAGCCATGAGCCATTGCATCGCCTGTCTTTCAAGATGTCTATTCCATTTGCCTTCTCTCTCAGTAAATGACCTTGCCTCTTACTTCACAGAGAAAATTAAAACTAACAGGTGAGAATTCTTTTACCTTTCATGCATCCTATAGAGTGCTGGAAGCTAGTGGTACAAAGATTAAAGAGCATAGCCTCTGGAGCTTTCCATCCTGTGAGCTTTGGGGATTTGTTTAGACATCAGGAAAGAGATTTTCCCCCAGCCAGTATACATTACACTAATATTTACTGAAGACTTAATGTATAACCTGTTTGGCCAGATCTAAGGATAAATTTGAATTATATGATTGAAGATGTCTAAAAGTCATAGCAATAAAATTTAGCACAGATACATGGAAAAGTTTGTATACAAATGAGAATCCCTAAGATAGCACAGCTTGTGACTGAATTCTAGCTTGTCACTTGTTACAAAAGTTTACTACTCCCTCCTTCCTTTGGGTGCACTCATATAACAAATACACTAGCAAATCTGAGTGCAGTCTGTGTTCTGTGAAGGCATATAGAGATGGGCACAAACATAATAACATCACTATGACGATGGAAGTAGAAATAGAGTTCAGTAATCAACTAGAAGAAGACCCTAAGGGAAGCCTCCATAGAGAAGATGAGATTTGAGTTGGGACTCGAAAGACATCTGCCACCATTTATTTATGTATATCCTTGCATGTTCCAGAAGGAGTTAATATAGTTTCAAAAACAAATGCAAGATGTTGACTTCCAGAAAAAAAAGGAGCAGATGCACTTTTCCCTGTTCATCTCACCAAGTACAACTAAAATCCTGGACCTCACATATAAAACACACAAAGACTCTGAAAGGTGGAGGGAAGAAATTAGCCTATGAGGGACCTCAGAACCTGAAGGACAACAATAGTGAGTTTCCTGGGTTTTCTTTCTGACTCATATTCCCCATTCTGGATGCCAGAGAAGCTGGTAACACAGAAACACCAACAGGAACAAAAATCAGAAACAAAATAAAACTCAAGAAAAATCTGCCCTTTCTAGCCAAAGGAAGAGAAAAGGGGTAGCCTGGCAAGAAGGAAATCTTTCAGACAAACAACCACTCTACTCCAGCCAAACATCACAGATAAAGCTGTGGCTCCACTCTCACTCCCACCAGCAAAGGCTGACTGGAGGGTTCAGAATGCTACTGTTGCCAAAAGCTTGCAGTGATGAGACAGACACCACTGGGGTTGTGTCAGAGGAAGCCTAGTGGAGAGTCAAGACTTTCACCCCTGCCCAGGGTAAGGAAGTGACTTCCCATGGCCTCAGTAGGGGTCATGTGGGGAGCAGTAACAAGCCACCCCTGTGCCCCCCATCTACGATAATCAGTGGAGGCCTAGTAGAGGGGCTGAGCTTCCACCCCTACTTATCAAAAACAAGGAGGTGTCCCAGGCATCAGTGAAGGCAGAGTGGGTATCCTGGGATCAACACCTACCTAGCAGCAATGTGAGAGGAGGTCTGTTCAACAGAAGATTTAAATAAGAGACACAGTGTCTAACATAATACCCCAAATGTCTATGTTTCAATAGAAAATCACTCATCATACCAAGAACCAGGAAAATATCAACTGGAATGAGAAAAGATAACCAGGATACACCAACACCAAGACGGCACAGATGTTAGAATTATCTGACAAGGATTTTAAAATAGCCGTTATAAAAATGCTTTAGGCCAGGCACAGTCGCTCATGCCTGTAACCCCAGCACTTTGGGAGGCTGAGGCAGGTGGATGACCTGAGGTCAGGAGTTTGAGACCAGACTGGCCAACATGGTGAAACCCCGTCTCTACTAAAAATACAAAAATTAGCTGGGTATGGTGATAGGTGTCTGTAATCCCAGCTACTCAGGAGGCTGAGGCAAGAGCATTGCTTGAACCAGGGAGACGGAGGTTGCAATGAACCCAGATCATGCCATTGCACTCCAGCCTGGGTGACAAGGGCGAAACCCCATCTAAAAAAAAAAAATGCTTTAATGAGGCCAGGCATGGTGTCTCATGCCAGTAGCCCCAGTGCTTTGGGAGACTAAGGCAGGAGGATCACTTGAGGCTAGGCTTCAAGACCAGCCTGGGCAACATAGTAAGACCTTGCATCTATAAAAAATAAAACTAAAAAAGTTAGTTGGGTGGCGACATGTGCCTGCACTCCCAGCTACTTGGGAGGGTGAAGTGAGAGGATCTCTTGCACTTAGGAATCCAAGGCTGCAGTGAGCTATGATTGCACCACTGCACTCCAACTTAGGCAACAGAGTGGAGTGCAGTGGTGCAATCATAGTCTCTTAATAAAAAAGAAAAAAGCTTCAGTGATCAATTATGAACATGCTTGAACCAAATGGAAAAAAATATAAATCTGACCAAAGAAATAAAAGCTATAAAAAAATCAAGTCAAAAATTCTGAACTGAAAATACAATAACCAAGTGAAAAACTCAGTGGATGGGTTCAATAGCAAAACAGAGAAAATAGGCTGGAAAAAGAAAAGAAGAGATCATTAGAGACCTGTAGAAAAATATCAAAATATTTGTGTCATCAAAGTCCCAGGAGAGGAGAAAGGGGGCAGAAAGTACTAGAAAAGTATTTGAAGAAATAATGGCTGAAATTTCCCCAAATTAGGCAAGATACATAAACCTAAAGATTCAGGAAGACTAGAGAATCTCAAACAGGATAAAGCCAAAGAATCCATACCAGGACACATCACAGTCAAATTCTGAAAACTAAAGAAAAAGGAAAATATTTTAAAGCAACATGAGAGAAATACACCTTATGTATCAGGGAAAAACAATTCCAGTGGCAGCAGATTTCTCATCAGAAACCATGAGGCCAGAAGGAATTGGCACAGCATTTTTCAAGTTCTGAAAGAAAAGAATTGTCAACCCAGAATTCTATATTCAGTTAATACAGTCTTCAGAAATGAAAGGGAAATCAAGACATCCTCATATGAAACAAAACTAAGAGAATTTGTCACTAGTAGACCTGCTTTAAAAGAATGGCTAAAGAAAGTTCTCTTAAAAGAAAAGAAGTAATAAAAGAAAAAATATTGGAATATCAGAAAAGAAAATAATAACAACAGAAGTAAAAATAGGAGTAAATACAATAGACTTTCCTTCTCTTCTGGAATTTTCTAAATTTTGTTTGATAGTTAAAGTGAAAATCATAACAATGTCAGATGTGGTTCCAATGCATGAAGAGGAAATAATTAAGACAATTATCCTATGATGGGGAGGTTAAAGGAATGTAAAGGGAGGTAAGGTTTGTACACTTCATTCAAACTAGTAAAATGTTGACACTAGAAGACTATGATGAGTAGTACAAGTGACATTTTTGTAGTAATGGAAAAGTCCTTTGTTTTGATTGCAATGCTAGTTACATGAATCTTATGTGGTAAAATAACAGAGAACTACACACACACACACACACACACACACACACACATTGTCCCAATGTTAATTTCCTGTTTTTGAAATTGTACTATAGTTACAAAAGATGTAGTTATTGAAGGAAATTGGGTGAAGGCTACACAGACTTCTCTGTACTATCTTTACAACTTCCTATGAATTTATAATTATTTTTAAATTTTTTTTATAAAGTGAATGTAGTACAACTCGTTAAAATATGAATGGAAGGCAGTAGATGTTCCTAAAAATTAGGTTATATCTTTTTTTTTTTTTGAGATGGAGTTTTGCTCTTGTTGCCCAGGCCAGAGTGCAATGGCGCGATTTCGGCTCACTGCAACCTCTGCCTCCCGGGTTCAAACGATTCTCCTGCCTCAGCCTCCAGAGTAGCTGGGATTATAGGCATGCGCCACTGTGTCCGGAATTGGTGGGTTCTTGGTCTCACTGACTTCAAGAATGAAGCCGCGGACCCTTGCGGTGTAAGTGTTACAGCTCTTAAGGTGGCACGTCTGGAGTTTGTTCCTTCTGATATTCTGATGTGTTCGGATTTTCTTCCTTCTGGTGGGTTCCTGGTCTCGCTGGCTCAGGAGTGAAACTGCAGACCTTTGCGGTGAGTGTTACAGCTCATAAAAGCAGTGTGGACCCAAAGACTGAGCAGTAGCAAGATTTATTGCAAAGCTTCCACAGTGTGGAAGAGGACCCCAGCGGGTTGCCACTGCTGGCTCCGGCAGCCTGCTTTTATTCTCTTATCTGGCCCCACCCACATCCTGCTGATTGGTAGAGCCCAGTGGTACATTTTGACAGGGGCTGATTGGTGCGTTTACAATCCCTGAGCTAGACACAAAGGTTCTCCACGTCCCCACTAGATTAACTAGACACAGATTGTCGACACAAAGGTTCTCCAAGGCCCCACCAGAGGAGCTAGATACAGAGTGTCGATTGGTGCATTCACAAACCCTGAGCTAGACACAGGGTGCTGATTGGTGTGTTTACAAACCTTGAGCTAGATACAGAGTGCCGACTGGTGTATTTACAATCCCTGAGCTAGACATAAAGGTTCTCCACATCCCCACCAGACTCAGGAGCCCAGCTGGCTTCACCCAGTGGATCCCGAACCTGGGCTGCAGGTGGAGCCACGTGCCAGTCCTGGTGCCGTGCGCCCGCACTCCTCAGCCCTTGGGTGGTCGATGGGACTGGGCGCCCTGGAGCAGGGGGTGGCGCTCGTCGGGGAGGCTCGGGCCGCACAGGAGCCCACGGAGGGGGTGGGAGGCTCAGGCATGGCGGGCTGCAGGTCCCGAGACCTGCCCCGCGGGAAGGCAGCTAAGGCCCGGTGAGAAATCGAGCGAAGCGCCGGTGGGCTGGCACTGCTGGGGGACCCAGTGCATCCTCCGCAGCCGCTGGCCCGGGTGCTAAGCCCCTCATTGCCCGGGGCCGGCAGGGCCCGCCGGCTGCTCCGAGTGCAGGGCCTGCCAAGCCCACGCCCACCCGGAACTCCAGCTGGCCCGCAAGCGCCGCGCGCAGCCCCGGTTCCCGCTTGCGCCTCTCCCTCCACACGTCCCTGCAAACTGAGGGAGCCAGCTCTGGCCTTGGCCAGCCCAGAAAGGGGGTCCCACAGTACAGCGGTGAGCTGAAGGGTTCCTCAAGTGCCGGCAAAGTGGGAGCCCAGGCAGAGGAGGCACCGAGAGCGAGCGAGGGCTGTGAGGACTACCAGCACGCTGTCACCTCTCACCACCACGCCCGACTAATTTTGTATTTTTAGTAGAGATGGGGTTTCACTGTATTAGCCAGGCTGGTCTCAAACTCCTGACCTCATGATCTGCCCGCCTCGGCCTCCCAAAGTGCTGGGATTACAGGCATGAGCCACCGTGCCCAGCTGAGGTTATATCTTAATCAGGACTTTTTTAGTTGCAAGTGGCAGACGCCTGAATCCAACCACTTCAACCAGAAATTTATTAACACACATTAACTTCATCGCTTAGTTTTGCTTCTGTCTGTGGACTCGTTTCATTTTATGCTGCAGCAGCCAAGCCTCCTCCAAGGAACATGACTAAGGATTAGCAGTCTTAGAGCTTAAGATCCAAGAACAAGGGAGTCTCTCTATCCTTCCTGGCATCCAAATGTAACATTGGAGACCTCCAAATGTCTCCACAAGCTGGAGAACACTCCAATTTGCCTGGCTTGGTCACATGTCATCCCTGGGCCAATCGCTATGGCCTGGAGGTGGAGTGTTGTGAGTGACAGCCCTTCCCCTTGCCCCACCCACAAAATGGAATTGGGAAGGAAATGCTGTAATAGAAGAAGGAAGGGATGTTGGCCAGCAAATACACTAGGAGTCCACTCCAGAGCCTCCAGTGTCCTGCAGGGATTACAGAAGTAAGAGAATAATGAGAGTCCCTCATACAAATGGAATCATATGGCATTCTTTTTTTTGTGACTGGATTATTTCACTTAGCATAATGTCCTCAAACTTCATTCATGTAGTAGCATGTGACAGAATTGCCTTCCTTTTCAAGGCTGAGTAATATTTCATTGCATGGACATATCACATTTTGCTTAGCCATTCATCCGTGGATGGACACTTGGGTTGCTTCCACATTTTATCTGTTGTGAATAATGTTGCTATGAACATAATTGTACAAGAATGTTAGGATTTTAAAAGGAGAGACAGATCACGAAAGAACATAAAACATCCCATAAGGCCATGAACAGTGGCTCATGCCTATACCTTCCCAGCACTTTGGGAGGCCAAGGCGGAAGGACTGCTTGAGGCCAGGAGTTCAAGACCAGCCTGGCCAACATGGTGAAACTCCTTCTCTACAAGAAATATAAAAATTAGCCAGGCATGGTGGCACATGCCTATAGTCCCAGCCACTTGCGGGGTTGAGACAGGAGGATCTCTTGAGTCCGGGAGATCGAGGCTGCAGTGAACCTGCACCGCTGCACTCCAGCCTGGGCGACAAAGTGAGACCCTGCCTCAAAAAAAAAAAAAAAAAAAAGGAGACAGAGAGAGATAGGAGGGTAAATAAGAGAAATGAGAGGGGAAGCAGCTGAGTTAGCCAGTCATATCTCCTGGGCAAAGCTATTCCAGGTCCTGTGGTCCTGTGGTCCTGTGGGTGAACCAACACAGCTTCCAGGATGTATTTGAAATGAGTCAAAAGAGCTTCTGAAACTTCGAAAAGCTTTTGTGAAAATTCAAATTCTTGTGTTGAATTCAGAACCTCAGCAGGTTGTAGGCATATGGTAAACATGAGTGATTTAACTTCTAGTTAGAGGAAAAACAAGGTAAAAACCACAGGAAATTGTTTTTACTTCACAGATCCATTTCAGATAAGATAAGGCTGAATGAGGGAGCAAACTTAGAAATCAGATAAGGAGTCAAAAACAACAACAGGAATAAACCGAAGGGAAGGACATGATGTTGCGCGAGCTTTCTGTCATTCAAGAGAACATTTTGAAGGTCATCATCTGGTGTTTGTTGGAGTTTAATTCTTGCTTCTCACAGCAACTTGTATCAGAGAAAGAAAATGCTTCTGACCCCACAGTCCTCGGTGAGGAGGCTAGGCTGTGCTGTCTCTAGCGAGCAATACTCCTGTTAAGTGACTTGGTAAGCTGGGCACAGTGGCGTGTGCCTGTAGTCCCAGCTACTTGGGAGGCTGAGGCAGGAGGATCACTTGATCCAGGAGTTTGAGTCCAGCCTGGGTACACAGCGAGACTCTGTCTCTAAAAAACAACAATGGTTGGGTGTGGTGGCTCATGCCTGCAATCCCAGCACTTCGGGAGGCTGAGGCCAGTGGATCCACTTGAGGTCAGGAGTTTGAGACCAGCCTGGCCAACATGGTAAAACCCCGTCTCTAAAAAAAAAGAAAAAAAAATGCACAAAAATTAGTCGGGCGTGGTGGCGTACAGCTGTAATCCCAGCTGCTCGGGAGGCTGAGGCAGGAGAATCGCCTGAACCTGGGAGGTGGGGGTTGTAGTGAGCTGAGATCACGCCGCTGTACTCTAGCCAGGGCAACAGAGTGAGACTCTGTCTCAAAATAAATAAATAAATAAAAACAACAACAACAGCAAAACACAAAAAGACTTAGTGGAATGGTTCTGCATGCTTCCTCAAATCTCCCAGTTGTGCAGGGCGTTATTGTTGACAGGTAGCTATTAAGCACCTCATCTATAAGAAATAAAAACAATAATGAGCAGGACCAAAGACTTCTCTTCATTTTTGTTTTTTGGTTTTGTTTCGCTCTGACACTCTGTTTACAAATACAAGCATACCTGAAATTTGCTTGCATTTGTTGTGTAGTACAGGACATCTTGCTAAAACTTTTGATCTCATTGCATCACCACAACAATCCTAGGAAGTGAGTGATATTATTATCGCCACCTACAGAGGAGGGCAGTGAGGTATAGATTCATGTGCAAGCACAGGCCTGACTCCAAAGGCTGCATTCTTAACTTCTTCCCCAAGGCTTTCTGCTGAAGAGGAAGCCTAGCTATTGTCTCCAAATACAAGGGAATCTGCTTTCTTGCCTGCACACGATTGGCACTTTTTTGGGGTGGGAGAATAAGTTAAAGAGACCTTTGCATGAAGTTGTGATGTTCCCTACCAAATGTAAGTTAAAGTTCCCAATGACTTGCTGTTGGTTGTCAAAACAGAGATTAACAGTCTGAGTCATGGAGTCATTTATTTCAAATTTGGCTTCTGCGCCCATTGTGAAGTAATTTCAAAAATGGGCCACGGGCATGGGAATGGCTTGAGTGACGTCACGATTGGGCAACGTGATCCCACCCTGGGAGGCTGAGACCTAGATTCAAATGGAGTACTCGCCTGTCTGTCCCTTCTCCGCTACGGTTCAGGTTAGATGAGCTGCTCTCGTTGGTGGTTTTTATCGCTTAGCTATGCAGCTGCCTGTAGCACTCTCGTCTTTCAGAATGAGTTGCCAACTTTCCATTCTGGCCTTCAGAATTAAGACAAAGAATCATCCTCCAAAGTCATCCAGGCCTGTTTGTTTTCTTCTCTCTCTCCCTTTTGGCATTAGTGTTTTAAATGGAAATCTGATTCACTTGTCACCAAAACACACAAGAGAGCGCTGTATCAGAGGTGCTGGATAAAACTTGTCTCCTGGTATCCTATTCAGGGGTAAGCACCCCATGTGCTGAAAAGGGAGCCTCAGAGAGAGGCCAGAAAGGCAGCTCCTCGGCAGGGGGTGGGGAGGTGGGTGGGTGGAATATCTCTGAGACCCCAGGGAACATTTTTTTTTTTTGAGACAGGGTCTTGCTCTGTTGCCCAGGCTGGAATGCAATGGTGTGATCACAACTCACACTGCAACCTCAATCCCCCGGAGTTAAAGGCTGGGCACAGTGGCTCACGCCTGTAATCCCAGCACTTTGGAAGGCCGAGGCGGGTGGATCACCTGAGGTCAGGAGTTCGAGACCAGCCTGGCCAACATGGTGAAACCCCATCTCTAGCCAGGCATGGTGGCGCGTGCCTGTAATCCCAGCTACTAGAGGGGCTGAGGCAGGAGGATCACTTGAACCTGGGAGGCGGAGGTTGCAGTGAGCCAAGATCGTGCCACTGCACTCCAGCCTGGGCAACAGGGCGAGACTCCGTCTCAAAAACAAACAAACAAACAAAAAAACCTCCCAGAGTCAAGTGATCCTCCCACCTCAGCCTCCTGAGTAGCTGGAACTACAGGCATGTACCACCACAATCAGCTAATTTATTTTTTAAGTTTTTTGTAGAAACAAGGTCTCCCTACGTTGTCTAGGCTGGCCTCAAACTCCTGGCCTCAAGCGATCTTCCCACGTCAGCCTCTGAAAGTGCTAGGATTACCAGCCAAAGGGGACATTCTTGACCAGACGATGTCCTGAAGCACGGGAGTACCGAGCCATGTCAGTTCTGTGAGGTTCGTCCTCTCTAGAATGAAAGTGACAGGATAGAGTGATATTAAATATAACTATTTTTTATATATATTAATATATATATTATATATTATATATAATATATATAAATATTAAATAAATAATCTAAATATTAAATATTAAGATTCAAAAAGTCTTTACCATTGCTCCAACAATCCCACTACTGGGTATCTACTCAAAAGGAAAGAATCATTGTATCAAAAAGAATCTACCCACACTCATATGTTTATGGCAGCACTGTTTACAGTAGCAAAAATATGTAATCAACCTAAGTGTCCATCAACACAGGATAAAGAAAATGTGGTATGTATACAGTATGGAATACTACTCAGACATAAAAAGGAATGAACTCAGGACATTTGCAGCACTATGGATGGAACTGGAGGCCATTATCCTCCAGTGAAATCACTCAGAAAAAGAAAGTCAAATACTGCACGTTCTCACTTAGAAGGGGGAGCAAAGCAATGGGTTCCTGTGGACATACAGATGGAATATTAGACACTGGAGACTCCAAAGGGTGGGAAGGTGGGAAAGGGTGAGGGTCGAAAAATTACCTGTTGGGTACAATGTTCACAATTCAAGTAATGGGTTCACCAAAAGCCCAGACTTCACCACTATGCAATATATGCTTGTAAGAAATCTGCACTTCTATCCCCTAAATTAAAAAAAAAAAAGAGGCTGGGTGTGGTAGCTCAAACCTGTAATCCCAGCACTTTGTGAGGCCGAGGCAGGGGGAATCACTTGAGGTCAGGAGACCAGCCTGGCCAACATGGTTCAACGCTGTCTCACAAAAATACAAAAATTAGCTGGGCATGGTGGCAGGCACTTGTAATCCCAGCTACTTGGGAGGCTGAGGGAGGAGCATAGCTTGAACTCAGGAGGCGGAGGTTGCAGTTAGCCAAGATCATGCCACTGCACTCCAGCCTGGGTGACAGAGCAAGACTCCATCTCAAAAAAAAATATATATATATAGGTTGAATCATTGGGTGCACGTGGACACACAGCGTGAAATAATAGACACTGGAGACTATAAAACATGGGAAAGTGGGAGGGGGTGAGGGCTGAAAATTACCTATTGGGTGCAATGTTCACTATTTGGGTGATAGGTACCCTGAAAGCCCTGGCTTTACCACTACGCAATAGATGCATGTAAGAAACCTGCACTCATAGGCCCTAAGACTATAAAAATAAGCAAAAAAGAATATAGGTTTAAAGATGCAGGCACCCCCTGCTGACAAAAGAATCCCCACTGAAGTGTAAGCATCTGACCTAAGATCCTTTTCTGATATCAGATTTGGTGGTGGCAGGAACAAAAGGGCACTGATCCCAAAAGGGGGAGGCTAGGTCAAATTTAGGTCATGACTTACTACTTTCCTGGTAAGTTTTACTTGCTCTAGAATACTCTAGTTTTAATATCTGCTGCCTTTAGGGTTATCAGTCTTGAAAAAAAAATGAAACATTTTTCAATGTAAGTATGTCCCATGCAATATTTGGGACACACTAATATATCATTTGTTTTTCCATTGCTTTTTTTTTTTTTTTTTTTGGAGACAGTCTCACTCTGTTGCCCAGGCTGGAGTGCCATGGCACGATCTTGGCTTACTGCAACCTCCACCTTCTGGGTTCAAGCGATTCTCCTGCCTCAGCCTCTGGAGTAGCTGGGATTATGGGCACCTACCACCACGTCCAACTAATTTTTGTATTTTTAGTAGAGATGGGGTTTCACTATGTTGGCCAGGCTGGTCTCAAACTCCTGACCACAGGCAATCCTCCCGCCTTGGCCTCCCAAAGTGCTGGGATTACAGGCGTTAGCCACTGCACTCAGCCTGAAATTCATATTTAACTGGGCATCCTGTATCTTACTTGGCAACCTTAGTTCCTTGATCTGAGAGTTTTCCACAGGGTATCTCACAGAAAGAAGGGATGGGATGCCATCATCAAGCATCCTGACGTCAGAGAATGGGCCCAATGCCTTCCTATCCCGGCAGCTTAATATGAACTTGGAGCTGCACTCAGGAATGTCTGGACTGGGAATTAAAAGAACAGTTTTCACAGAGGACTCAAAAGGGACAATTGATGCTGGGAGTGGTGGCCAGGTCTGAGAGTGGTCACGACAGGATGGTGAGGAGGAGTGGGCAGGTTGGAGCTTATGCTGAGCTTTTGGGCATGCGTATTTGTTTTTCTGTTGCTACCGTGGCAAACGACTGCCAAGTCAGTGGCTTAAAACAACACCCATTTATTATCCCACAATTTCTGTGGGCCCTACGTCCAGGTAGGCGTGTCCAGGTCATGGGATTGAAATTCTGCCTCCCACAACAGGCTTTGGAAATTGACAATTCACTCTGGCTGGCCAGGGTTGGACAACTTCTCAAAGCAGAAGAGCAACTTCCTGTCATATCTGAGGCTACAACTGTTCATGTAGCCACTTAGGGTCCAGTGTGATATAACCAGGGTAGAGCCCAAAAAACTTTATTCTGGTTCCAGCTCTGCAGCCACCACCACAAAGAAACTTAGACAACTCATTTAAAGTCTCTGGCTGGCCTACTGTGGGAGGCCACGGTGGCTTACACCTGTAATTCCAACAGTTTGGGAGGCTGAGGCAGGGAAAATCCCTTGTGGCCAGGAGTTCAAGACCAGCCTGGGCAACATAGAGAGATGCTGTCTGTACAAAAAAAAAAATGTTATTAGCTGGGCAAGGTGGCATGTGCCTGTGGTCCCAGCTGCTCAGGAGGCTGAGATGGGAGGATTGCTTGAGCCGCCCAGGAGTTCAAGGTTGTAGTAAGCAATGATTGCGCTACTGCATTCTGGTCTGGGCAACAGAGCAAGACCCTGTGCCCTCCAAAATAAATAAATAAATAAATAAATAAATAAATAAATAAATAAAGTAAGTAAGTCAGTCAGTCTCTGGGTACTTTATCTGTCAGACGTAGCATCCTGGAGGAGGAGTCTGGCTCCTGGTCAAATACCTATGTGTGTGTGTTTTTTTTTCTGGCCCAACCCTAGGCAGTTACCTAGGCTTTACCTGGCAGGCCTCCCTGGGAAAAGCTGTCCTCCCCGCACCAGGCGTGGTGCACAGCCAGGGCATTACAAAGGGAGCTGCAGTCGAGGGCTCAGGCCCCGCTGGCCAGCCGTGCTCCTACACATAGCTGCATTCCTAGCCCAGGTGCCCCTTCCTCAGGCCAAGACCTCTTATCAGGGGAGAGAGGAAAACTATGAAGAAACTTTTTGTCTACCCTGACGGTATTCGGTACTTTTCCACTCAGAATCTTTGTCCCGGATTTGCTGTCGCCACCCAAGTCCCCCAGGACCATAAAACTGCAGGAGCCCTTTGCTCTGGGCTCCCTCAGTAGCGAGACACCTCCCCTGTTGCTGTCTCTGCACTGACAGTGCACAACCCAATGCTCTACGCTGTTCCACAGGGGAAGATGGAACCAGGAGCACTGATGTTTTCTTCCACTTAGCATCTTGCTTACACTATTGCGGTAAGTGAATAAAGGGTGGACTCTCACTTTATTTGGTTTATTTATTTATTTGACAAGGTCTTGCTCTGTCACCCAGGCTGGAGTGCAGTGGCACAATCACAGCTCACTCCAACCTCAACCTCCCGGGCTCAAGTGATCCTCCCGTCTCAGCCTGCTGAGTAGCTGGGACTACAGGTGCTTGTCACCACACCTGGCTAATTTTTAATTTTTTTTTTTTGTAGAGACAGAGTCTTGCTATGCTGCCCAGGCCAGGCTTGAAGTCCTGGCCTCAGGCAGTCTTCTTGTCTCATACTGCCAAAGTCCTGGGATTACAGGCATGAGCCATTGCACCCAGCCAAAGGGAATATTCTTGACCAGATGGTGTCCTGAAGCGCGGGAGTGCCAAGCCCTGTCACCACCACACCCAGCTAATTTATTTATTTATTTTTATTTTTAGTAGAGATGAGGTCTCACTATGTTGCCCAGGCTGGTCTAAAACCTCTGGCCTCAAGTGATCCTCCCATCTTGGCCTCTCAAAAGGCTGAGATTTCTAGGCATGAGCCACCACACCCAGCTTGATGTCCTAAAGCATGAGTGCACAATGACCCCATGAATGCAATGCCCCTCAAAACCGCTGGTTCTTTAATGAGGCCATTTAAGAATCAGAGTTCTGGCCGGGCGCAGTGGCTCACGCCTGTAATTTCAGCCCTTCGGGATGCCGAGGCAGGTGGATCATCTGAGGTCAGGAGTTCGAGACCAGCCTGACCAACATGGAGAAACCCTGTCTCTACTAAAAATACAAAACTAGCCAGGCGTGGTGGCGCATGCCTGTAATCTCAGCCACTTGGGAGGCTGAGGCAGGAGAATAGCTTGAGCCCAGGAGGCGGAGGTTGCAGTGAGCCGAGATCGCGCCATTGCACTCCAGCCTGGGCAACAAAAGTGAAACTCCATCTCAAAAAAAAAGGATCAGAGTTCTAGCCTGGCACAGTGGCTTACGCCTGTAATCCCAACACTTTGGAAGGCCAAGGCAGGAGGATCATCAGAAGTTCAAGATCAGCGACATAATAAGACCCCATCTCTATAAAAAATACAAAAATTAGCCAGATGTGGTGGTACATTCTTATAGTTCCAGCTACTTGGGAGACTGAGGTGGGAGGATCACTTGAGCCCAAGAGTTCGAGGCTGCGGGCGAGCCACTGCACCTGGCCAAGACTCTCACTTTCATTTTAGTTTGCTGTCTTAATCGGCTACTACAACCCCCTGGCAGTTCAGCCCTCTCCAGCTCAGCAGAGCTCTTGACAACACTGCCCAGACTAGTTGCCCTAGTAGTGTCATGAGTTACAAGGCTCATTCATTCATAGATTCAATAACATTTATTCAGCACCTATTATGGGCTGGGCACTTGCTGGATGCCAGGGATACAAAGATGAGTAAGTCCTGTCCCATCACCGGCATGAAGCCAGTTCCAGTTGAGACATGTTGATTGATTCATTAGGATACAGTGCAATTCCTTCTTCCATCAAGTATTTATTGAAAGCCTGACTTCTTGCTTGGGACCTCATATAATCCTCACAATGATTCTTTGAGATAAATTTTGTGATTGTCTTTACTTTATGGATTAGTAAACCAAGGTTCAGAGAATAAAATTTTGAGTGAATATTTTAGGCCTTCTAACTAATAAGTGATAGATGAGGATTGAAACTCAGGACGTCTGGTTTAAGTTTAGTGTGCTCTGTCTCTTTCATGCCACCTAGAGATAAGCTCTAAAAAAGGACACAGAGGAAGGAATAGATTCTTCCGGGGCTAAAGGAGGGGAATGCAGCAATATCTCAGGACTTCGAAAAAGTGCTACGTATAATTACTATTATTACTATCATAATTTAAACTCTTACTGCTTTTAATTAATGAAGATAAAAGTTGTGTGTCATCCATAAGACATTGTGCAAAGCCCTAACTTCTCCCTGAGATGGAAAGTTCCCTTGTCATGGACTTTACTCACAGCTGGTCCCTCTGGGCTATGTGCTGATGACATCAGTGCTCAAGGCCATAGTGTGAGTGGTTTTCTCCAGGTGGGTTTTTGGAAAATCTGTGCATAATGACGCGCTAAACAATGACTCTCCAAAAATAGTGATTCTCGATTGTGGCCATTTAAGAATCAGAGTCCTAGCTTGGCATGGTGGCTCACACCTGTAATCTCAGCATTTTGGGAGGCCAAGGCAAGAGGATGACCAGGAGTTCAAGACCAGCCTGGGCAATAAAGAGAGACCCCTTCTCTACCAAAAAAAAATACAAAAATTAGCTAGGTATGGTAGTGTGTTCTTGTAGTCCCAGCTACTTGGGAGACTGAGGTAGTAAGCTATGGAGTTTGAGCCCAGGAGTTTGAGGCTGCAGTGAGCTATGATTGTGTCACTGCACTGTAGCTCAGGTGGTAGAGTGAGTTTCTCTCTCTAAAAAAAAAAAAAAGAGAATCAGTCCAGGCATGGTGGCTCATGCCTGTAATCTCAGCACTTTGGGAGGCCAAGGCAGGAGGATCACCTGAGTCCAGGAGTTTGAGACCAGCCTGGGCAATATAGCCAGTGTGGTGATGTTGCCTGTAGTCCCAGCTACTCAGGAGGCTGAGGTGGAAGGATGGCTTCAGTCCAGGAAGTCAAGGCTGCAGTGAACCCTGATGGAGCCACTGCACTCCAGCCCAGATGACAGAGTGAGACCCTGTGTCAAAAAAAAAAAAAAAAAAAGGCCGGGTCTGGTGGCTCACGCCTGTAATCTCAGCACTTCCGGAGGCCAAGGTGGGTGGATCACCTGAGGTCAGGAGTTCAAGACCAGCCTGGCCAACATGGTGAAACCCCATCTCTACTAAAAATACAAAAATTAGCTTGGCATGGTGGTGGGCATCTGTAATCTCAGCTACTTGGGAGGCTGAGGCAGGAGAATCACTTGAACCCGGGGGATGGAGGTCGTGCCACTGCACTCCAGCCTGGGTGACAGAGCGAGACTCCATCTCAAAAAAAAAAAAAAAAACAAGCAAACAAACAAACAAACAAAAACCAAAGGAAAAAAGAGAGAGAATCAGAGTCCCATCTGGACATAGAGGAATCCACTTACTCCACCTCTCCGGCTTGAAGGGAAAAGCTAAGCATGGGAGTTTGCAGAATGACAATAAAGGGCGCAGCACAACTTGGAGCTACACGCAAAAGTGAGCATGATGTCACTGTCTCCTCCTTGAAATATTTCCTCTGTTTCCATGAGTGTGAAGGTATTGGGAAATATTTAAGATAAGTGCTGTTGTCTGGGGCTCTGGGACGTCTGTGTCTCCCGACAGAGATGAAGGCATGGAGGCCAGCCCTGGCATGTGCCCATCGCAGGGTGGCTTCCTACTTTTGTTTGTTCATTTCACCCCCACTTCCCAGTCCTTCTTCCTTTCCAGGCTTCTCATGAAAAACACAGCCATCCCTAAGGACCCCAGAGGCCCTGCACCTTGGCTGTGCATCTGCCCCTGAAAAAATTCTGCAGCCACAAAAACAAATGCAATTTTCTTGTCTCAGGTCACCTTCAGATAAGCTTGAATCAGCCAGCCCAAGTGACCGGTTATGACATTCATTTCCCCCTTAGATCTCTGCTCCTCCTAAACAATAAAGCTTCAAGGTGCCAACAAGGAAGACTGAATTTTATTCTGTCAGATTGAGTGGTAGCCAACTCATGACCTCACTCAACTTCAGCCTTCCCAGTTATCAAACAGGACTTGCATAAGCACCGATGATCTGAAGTTAAGTTTACTGGAGAAGGAGTACAAAGAGCTACTAAGTACCATGAAGCTCTTGTTAGTTATTGAGTAGTAATAGGAATCAGTAGAATCCCCATTCATTTGTATCTCTTCTCTTAATAAGCATCAATTGAGCACCTACTGCATGCAGGGCCCTCTGCTGGTCACCCATGGGGGTACACAGACACAATCTCTACCCTTCCAGAATTTAGCACCTTAAAACCAGCCAAGTGGAGTGCTGGAAAGGAGGGGCAAAAGGTGTCCTCAGTGGTGCGCCATGTTGGTTCTGAGCAATGTGTCACAGTGCAAACCAAAAATAAAATTCTAAGGCCCACCAACCATCTGAATGGACCCCTCCTTTCAGGCAACAGCATTTGAAAGTTCACCTGAAAAAACTAGTTCAGGCCATGACGGAAGGGGGCGTTGGACATGCCTCATGATCCCCTCCTCTCTTTGGAATTCAGGAAAAGCTGACCAACATTAACATCAACACAGATCTTAAGTCTGATAAGAAATATTTACAATCTATTCTCTCTGAAGCCTACTACCCAGAGGCTTCATCCGCATGATAAAAACTTGGTGTCCACAACCCCTTTTCGTAACCCAAACATTCCTTTCTATTGATAATAACTTTTTCAACCAATTGCCAAACAGAACATTTTAAAATCTATCTATGAACTGGAAGCTGCCCCATCTTTAAGTTGTCCCGCCCTTCCAGATGGAACCAATACACATCTTACACATATTGATTAATGTCTCATGTCTCCATCAAATGTATAAAAGCAAGCTATGCCCCGACCTTGTTGGGCACATGTCACCAGGACCCCCTGAGGCTCTGTCATGGGTGCATCCTTAACCTTGGCAAGATAAGCTTTCTAAATTGACTGAGTCCCATCTCAGATGCTTCTGGGTTCAAAACGGATACCCCATACCTACATTTTGAATAAACAAGCAAGACTGATGATGGCTGGGCGTGGCGGCTCAAGTCTGTAATCCAAGCACTTTGGGAGGCTGAGGTAGGTGGTTCACTTGAGGCCAGGAGTTTGAGACCTGCCTGGTCAACATGGCGAAACCCTATCTCTACAAAAAAAAAAATTAGCTGAGCATCGTGGCGCATGCCTATAGTCCCAGCTACTTGGGAGGCTGAGATGGGACGATTGTTTCAGCCCAGGAGATGAAGGTTACAGTGAGCCCTAGTTGCGCCTTTGCACTCCAGCCTGGGTGACAGAGTGAGATCCCATCTCAAAAAAAAGACTGATGCTGACCACAGCTGTTTTTGCTCACATGTCTCTTTAGTCATCAGAGAGGCCAGGCCCTGGCCAACCCCCAGCCCTCCCGCTGGACTTAATGCATGTGGGCAGTTTGGTTTCTGCCAAAGGCCAACAGGGTTCATCTCAGGTCTGTTAGTGGCACTTTGGGGCTTTAAGTGCAGTCATTTTTAATTCATGAAATTCAAAGGAGACACTGAATGAGTTGGCTCTCCAGCCCTTAACAGGCTGGCCTGAGCATTTTGGGGTGGAAGCATTTTGTAAGGGATTGGAGGAGCCACGCCTTGGCCCAGGCAGGGAAAAGGATGACTCAGCCTGAGCCACTGACGTTGGGCAGGAAACAGCTGAATCTCCTGCTGTGGTGCTAGGCAGGATTGCCTTCCCGCGGGGGGGTGGCGGGGTGGGGCGGGCAGGGGAACAGGTTGCCTTGGGAATTTGGAGTGACTTTAACTGGCAGCTCTTTTTCTTCTCTTCCTTGGGTTATTCCTGGGGATTTGGGGAAAGAGTTGAGCAACAGGCTGAGTTAAAGGAGACAAAATAGAAAGGAAATGAGGAGCTCTGCAAGGCCATCCCTCTAAATAGGCCGGCAAATTCAACTCTTGGAGCCTCTTAGGGAGTCAGGTGGAACCAGGAGGAGCACACAACACAGGAGAGATCCTTAACACACTGTAAAATGTGACTGTGTTTTTTTGCACCTGGCAAGAAGCCCCCAAAGCTGTAGTCTTCCAGGAACTGCCAGCAGCCTGCAGAGATGGTCTTGCGTAGCTTCTGTCAGTCAAGAAAAATGATGAGACAAGTCTCTATCATTTTAGGAGGTTTATTTGCCAAAGCTAAGGATGCAAACCGTGACACAGCCTCAGGAGGTCCTGATGACATGTGTCCAAGGTGGTCAGGGCACAGCTTGGTTTTATACATTTAGGGAGACATGAGACATCAATCAATATATGTAAGAAGTACATTGGTTTGTCCAAAAAGGTGAGTGTCAGGCCTCTGAGCCCAAGCTAAGCCATTATATCCCCTGTGACCTGCATGTATACATCCAGATGGCCTGAAGCAACTGAAGATTCACAAAAGAAGTGAAAATAGCCTTAACTGATGACATTCCACCATTGTGATTTGTTCCTGCCCCACCCTTACTGATATATATATTCTGCCCCACCCTTAAGAAGGTACTTTGTAATATTCTCCTCTAGCCCTTAAGAAGATACTTTGTATGCCTATCCCAAACCTATAAGAATTAATGATAATCCCACCACCCTTTGCTGACTCCTTTTTCGGACTCAGCCCCCTTGCACCCAGGTGAAAAAAACAGCCTTGTTGCTCACACAAAGCCTGTTGGTGGACTCTCTTCACACGGACCCACGTGACATTTGGTGCTGAAGACCCGGGACAGGAGGACTCCTTCGGGAGACCGGTCCCCTGTCCTCGCCCTCACTCCCTAAGGAGATCCACCTACGACCTCAGGTCCTCAGCCCAACCAGCCCAAGAAACATCTCACCAATTTCAAATCTGGTAAGCGGTGTTTTCACTCTTCTTCAGCCTCTCTTACTACCCTTCAATCTTCCTCTCTCGCTACTCTTCAATCTCCCTGTCCTTCCAATTCCAGTTCTTTTCCCTCTCTAGTAGAGACCAACGAGACACATTTTATCCGTGGACCCAAAACTCCGGCGCCGGTCACAGACTCGGGAAGACAGTCTTACCTTGGTGTTTAATCACTGCGGGGACGCCTGCCTGATTATTCACCCACATTTCATTGGTGTCTGATCACCACGGGGATGCCTGCTTTGGCTGCTCACCCATCCTCTTCTCCGTGTCTCTACCTTTCTCTTTAAACTTACCTCCTTCACTATGGGCAACTTCCGCCCTCAATTTCCCTTTCTTCTCCCTTAGCCTGTGTTCTCAAGAACTTAAAACCTCTTCAACTCACACCTGACCTAGAACTTAAACGCCTTGTTTTCTTCTGCAATACCGCTTGGCCCCAGTACAAACTCGACAGTAGTTCCAAGCGGTCAGAGAATAGCGCTTTCGATTTGTCTATCCTACAAGATCTAGATAATTTTTGTCGAAAAATGGGCAAATGTTCTGAGGTGCCTGACGTCCAGGCATTCTTTTACACATTGGTTCCTCCTAGTCTCTGCTCCCAATGTGACTTGTCCCAAATCTTTCTTCTTTCTCTCCTGTCTGTTCGTTCAGTTTCCACCCAAAGCTCTGAGTCCTTTGAATCCTTCTTTTCTACGGACTCATCCAACCTTTCCCCTTCTCCCCAGGCTGCTCCTCGCCAGGCCTAGCCAGGTCCCAATTCTTCCTCAGCCTCTGCTCCCCCACCCTATAATCTTTCCATTACCTCCCCTCCTCATACCTGGTCTGGCCTACAGTTTTGTTGCGTGACTAGCCCTCCCCCACCTGCCCAACAATTTCCTCTTGAAGAGGTGGCTGGAGCTAAAGGCATAGTCAAGGTTAATGCTCCTTTTTTCTTTATCTGACCTCTCCCAAATCAGTTAGCATTTAGGCTCTTTTTCATTAAATATAAAAACCCAGCCCATTTCATGGCCCGTTTGGCAACAACCCTTAGACACTTTACTGTCCTAGACCCCAGAGGAAGGCTGTCTTATTCTCAATATACATTTTATTACCCAATCTGCTCCCAACATTAGAAAAAGCGCCGAAAATTAGATTCCAGCCCTCAAACCCAAAACAGGACATAATTAACCTCGCCTTCAAGGTGTACAATAATAGAGTACAGGCAGCCAAGTAACAACGTATTTCTGAGTTGCAATTACTTGCCTCCACTGTGAGAGAAACCCCAGCCACATCTCCAGCACACAAGAACTCCAAAACGTCTGAACTACAGTGGCCAGATGTTCCTCCAGGACCGCCTCCCCCAGGATCTCGCTTCAAGTGCCGGAAATCTGGCCACTAGGCCAAGGAATGCCTGCAGCCCGGGATTCCTCCTAAGCCATGTCCCATCTGTGCGGGACCCCACTGGAAATCGGACTGTCCAACCCTGCAGCCACTCCCAGAGCCCCTGGAACTCTGGCCCAAGGCTCTCTGACTGACTCCTTCCCAGATCTTCTCGGCTTAGTGGCTGAAGACTGACGCTGCCCGATCGCCTTGGAAGACTACAAGACCATCACAGACGCTTTGCATAACTCTTACAGTGGAGGGTAAGTCTGTCCCCTTCTTAATCAATACGGAGGCTACCCACTCCACGTTACCTTCTTTTCAAGGGCCTGTTTCCTTGCCCCCCATAACTGTTGTGGGTATTGACGGCCAAGCTTCACAACCTCTTAAAACTCCCCCACTCTGGTGCCAACTCGGACAACATTCTTTTATGCACTGTTTTTTAGTTATCCCCACCTGCCCAGGTCCCTTATTAGGTCGAGACATTTTAACTACATTATCTGCTTCCCTGATTATTCCTGGGCTACAGCCACACCTCATTGCCACCTTTTCCCCCAGTTCAAAGCCTCCTTCACATCCTCCCCTTGTATCTCCCCAACTTAATCCACAAGTATAGGACACCTCTACTCCCTCCTTGACGATCAATCATGCACCCCTTACCATCCCATTAAAATCTAATCACCCTTACCCTGCTCAATGCCAATATCCCATTCCACAGCATGCTTTAAAAGGATTAAAGCCTGTTACCACTTGCCTGTTACAGCATGGCCTTTTAAAGCCTATAAACTCTCCTTACAATTCCCCCATTTTACCTGTCCAAAAACCACACAAGTCTTACAGGTTAGTTCAGGATCTGCACCTTATCAACCAAATTGTCTGGCTTATCCACCCCTTGGTGCCAAACCCATATACTCTCCTATCCTCAATACCTCCCTCCACAACCCATTCTAGATAAACCTAGCTGACCCCATAAATCCTAAGTCCTTTCCCCACTCCCCTTTCCATTCCTTAAAAAACAGCCCTAAAAGCTGCTCCCACACTAGCTTTCCCTAACTCATCCCAACCCTTTTTATTACACAGAGCCGAAGTACAGGGCTGTGTGGTCAGAATTCTTATATAAGAGCCAGGACCGCGCCTTGTAGCCTTTCTGTCCAAACAACTTGACCTAACTGTTTTAGCATAGCCTTCATGTCTATGTGCGGCAGCTGCCACCACTTTAATAATTTTAGAGGCCCTCAAAATCACAAGCTATGCTCCACTTACTCTCTACAGTTCCCATAACTGTCAAAATCTATTTTCCTCCTCACGCTTGACGCATATACTTTCTGCCGCCTAGCTCCTTCAGCTATATACTCAGTCTTTGTTGAGTCTCCCACAATTACCATTGTTCCTGGCCCAGACTTAAATCCGGCCTCCCACATTATTCCGGATACCACACCTGACCCCCATGACTGTACCTCTCTGATCCACCTGACATTCACTCCATTTCCCCATATTTCCTTCTTTCCTTTTCCTCACCCTGATCACACTTGGTTTATTGATGGCAGTTCCACCAGGCCTAATTGCCTCTCACCAGCAATGGCAGGGTATGCTATAGTATCTTCAATGTCTATCATTGAGGATACCACTCTGCCCCCCTCCACTATCTCTCAGCAAGCCAAACTCATTGCCTTAACTCGGGCCGTCACTCTTGCAGAGGGACTACGCATCAATATTTATACTGACTCTAAATATGCCTTGCATATCCTGCACCATCATGCTGTTATATGGGCAGAAAGAAATTTCCTCATTATGCAAGGGTCCTCCATCATTAATGCCTCTTTAATAAAAACTCTTTTCAAAGCCTCTTTACTTCCAAAGGAAGCTGGAGTCATTCACTGCAAGGGCCATCAAAAGGCATCAGATCCCATCGCTCAGGGCAACGCTTATGCTGATAGGGTAGCTAAAGAAGCAGCTAGCTTCCAATTTCTGTCCCTCATGACCAGTTTTTCTCCTTCTCATTGGTTACTCCTATTTACTCTCCTACTGAAGTTTCCACCTATCAGTCTCTTCCCACACAAGGCAAATGGTTCTTGAACCAAGGAAAATATCTCCTTCCAGCCTCACAGGCCCATTCTATTCTGTCGTCATTTCATAACCTGTTCCATGTAGGTTACAAGCCATTAGCCCGCCTCTTAAAACCTCTCATTTCCTTTCCATCATGAATATCTATCCCCAGTCCTCCACTCTTGACTCCCTCTTGGAGTGGATAGATGATCTTTGCTGACAGGACACACTCCAACACTTTCATCCCGATGAAGTCCTATTCTTTACTTTTATACTCACTCTTATTCTCGTTACCATTCTTATGCCACCTACTACCTTGCCCCAGCTATCTCCACCACACTATCAATCTCACTCACTCTCTCCTAGCGATTTCTAACCGTTCTTTAACAAACATTTGCTGGCTTTGCATTTCTCTTTCTTCCAAAATCACCGAGGCCTCAATTTACTCACTGCTAAAAAAGGAGGACTCTGTATATTTTTAAATGAAGAGTTGTTTTCACCTAAATCAACCTGGCCTGGTATATGACAACATAAGAAACCTCAAGGATAGAGCCCAAAAACTCGCCAACCAAGCAAATAATTATGCTGAACCCCCTTGGTCACTCTCTAATTGGATGTCCTGGGTCCTCCCAATTCTTAGTCCTTTAATACCTGTTATTCTCCTTCTCTAATTCAGACCTTGTGTTTTCCTTTTAGTTTCTCAATTCATACAAAACTGCATCCAGGCCATCACCAATAATTCTATACGACAAATGCTCCTTCTAACAACCCCACAATATCACCCCTTACCCCAAAATCTTTCTTCAGTTTAATCTCTCCCACTCTAGGTTCCCACGCTGCCCCTAATCCCGCTCAAAGCAGCCCTGAGAAACATTGCCCATTATCTCTCCATACCACTCCCAAAAATTTTCGCCGCCCCAACTCTTCACCACTATTTTGTTTTGTTTTTCTTATTAATATATGAAGACAGGAATGTCAGGCCTCTGAGCCCAAGCTAAGCCATTATATCCCCTGTGACCTGCATGTATACATCCAGATGGCCTCAAGCAACTGAAGATCCACGAAAGAAGCCAAAATAGCCTTAACTGATGACATTCCACCATTGTGATTTGTTCCTGCCCACCCTAATTGATACATATATTGTCCCCCACCCTTAAGAAGGTACTTTGTAATATTCTCCCCCCACCCTTAAGAAGGTACTTTGTACGCCTATCCCAAACCTATAAGAACTAATGATAATCCCACCACCCTTTGCTGACTCCTTTTTCGGACTCAGCCTGCCTGCACCCAGGTGAAATAAACAGATTTGTTGCTCACACAAAGCCTGTTGGTGGACTCTCTTCACACGGACATGCGTGACAGTGGGGACAACTCAAAGCAGGGAGGGGACTTCCAGGTCACAGGTAGGTGAGAGACAAATGGTTGCATTCTTTGAGTTTCTAATAAGCTTTTCCAAAGGAGGCAATATGCATCTGTTTCAGTGAGCAGAGGGATGACTTTGAATAGAATGGGAGGCAGGTTTGTCCTGAACAATTCCCAGCTTGACTTTTCCCTTAGCTTAGTAAATTTGGGGCCCCAAGATTTTCCTTTCACACTTCTCTAGGGCCCAGGAACTGCTGAGTTGGAGTCAGCCATTGTGACTCTTTTTCTTTTTTTTTTTTTTTTTTTCTTGTAGAGATGGAGTCTCACTGTTTGGCCCAGGCTAGTCTCAAACTCCTGGCCTCAAGCCATCCTCCTGCCTCAGCCTCCCAAAGTACTGAAATTACAGGTGTGAAACACTGTGCCACACCTCCATTGTGACTTTATTTCCATTCTTTGTGTCTCAGAATCCTCATTTGTAAAATAAAGTTAATAATAGAAGCCACCTGTAGGGCTGTTTGTGAGGATTAATGAATCAAAATGGATGAAGCACCTGGAACAGTTCATGGCTCAGGGTAAGGGCTTCATAAATGTTTAGGTATTTTTATGAGTAGGTCAAGAAGAAGGCATTGGTCAACACAAACAGTTGTACAGACACTGACTGTTAAATTGTAGCCAGAGGTAAGGGTTGACTTAAAAGGGAGAAGCTGAGGTAAGTTGCCCTGAATATCCACTCCAATTTGCAGTAGTTGCAAGTGGATTTTTAAAGGCAAAAAGAGGGAGACAGGGAGTGGGCTAAGACAAAGTTTTTTGTCAGGAATTCCCATTGGTTTACAGAAATAACACTGATTAGCTATACACTGTGAAGCTTTAGGGCGTGGGTTATGGTGTCCCATGTGGCATTATTAGATTAACTTATAGCTGCCTGTGGCAATAGCAAGCCATTTCAAGAAATGAATACATAGCTCAAAGCAGGGAGTAGGGCATGATTGTGAGACAGCCAAATGCCTAGGCTTATAAAAAGAGGTCCCCGGAGAATCTCCGACCTGCCCAACAAGTGTTTACATGAGATACTTTTGTGCAGATTAGGGAGCCTGCCCAGGGCCTTGTCTGAGCCTGCCAACAGGCGCACTGGAGGATGGGGCGGAGCCACAGGCAGTGGGAGGAGCCTGGCCTCTTCAGTTCCTGTGTGGTGGCCTGGGATTCAATCTGTGAGGTGGGGGGCCTGTTAGCAGGACTCCATCTCATTTCGCTGTTTTTTTCTTTTTTCTCTTTTCACCCAATAAAATCCTGCTCTACTCACCCTTTAATGTGTCTGCGTGCCTAAATTTCCTGGTTGTGTGAAAATAACCCACTTAAACTGAACTAAGGAGCAAAATTCTGCAGCAATTGCTGCCTGGTTTTAATGCCTCTCTGGACCCAATAATTACAAGGACTTGCGTTCCTTAGATGAAAGTTCTTTTCTTTTCTCACAACTTAATATTTTTCTTAGTTTTAAGAAGCCACAGGAAAGACGCATTTCTGTAGGAAGTAACTGTACCTATAGCCCAATCTGGATGCAGTTCTTTCCTTCTTCTAAGCCTTAGGGTATGTTTCCTCTGTGGATGAAAAGAGTCAACCTCTGTAAAATATTTGAGGAGATTTATGCTGAGCCAAATAGGCGTGACCATGACCCATAACACAGCCCTCAGGAGGCCCTGAGAACATGCACCCAAGGTGGTAGGGGTGCAGCTTGGTTTTATACATTTTAGGGAGGCATGAGACTTCAATCCAATACATGTAAGAAATACACGGGCTTAGTTCAGAAAGGCAGGACAACTGGAAGAAAGGAGCAGGGTGCAGGGGGTGGGGGAGGCTCCAGGCTATAGGTAGATTTAAACATTTTTTGGTTAACAATTCGGTGAGTTTCTCTAAAGACCTGGGATCAATAGAAAGGAAACATTTGGGTTAAGATAAAGAATTGTGGAGACCGAAGTTCTTATTTGCAGAGGAAGCCTTCAGGTAGTAGGCTTCAGAGAGAATAGGTTGTAAAATATTTCTTATCAGACTTAAAGTCTGTGTTGATGTTACTGCCAGAGGGGTATAATGAGGCACATCCGATCCCCACTTCCTGTCATGGCCTGAACCAGTTTTTCAGGTTAAATTTTAAGAGTGTTCTGGCCAAGGAGGAAGTCTGTTCAGATGGTTGGGGGGGCCTTAGAATTTTATTTTTGGTTTACAGCTCGATTGTCTAGAACAGTGCTTCTTACTCTTGAATGGTATATAAATTACCCAGGATTCTCATAAAAAGCAGATTCTCCCTCAGTAGGTCTGGACACAGTTGAGATTCCGCATTTCTTCCAAGCTCCCAGGCGATGTTTCTGCTGCTGGTTCGCAAATACTGGTCCCAGGGACCCAGCACGGTCCGCAGAACTTCCGGTGATGAAGGAAATCTCTACCTGAGGCACTAATCATATGTGACTATGGACCAATTGAAATGTGGCTATTGAAAACTGAAGTTTTCATTGCATTAAAATGAAGTATCAATAACTATGTATGGCAAGTGGCTACCTTACTGGACAACACAGCTCTAGACTCATGCCCAGAAGGTCCAGGTCATGATCTGGATTCTTGTTAGAGTCACAGACCAAGCCATGTTCAGGACCACATATTACATCTTAGATAATAATAAGGACTCAGCAAAAAGGTGTGTACAGCTCTACCCAGACCATCTACATACCCAGAACGTACAGTCAACACATGTGCTCTGGTATCTGTAAATGTCAGTAAAATAACTTTCTATTTGCAGATAAACTTCCTGGTAGAGCTGTCTGACTGAGTTCCTTCCCTCACCTCTGGACCTGGGGCTAGAACCACTATCGTAGTCTGTGTGTTCGTAAAGAGAAAATAAAAACGAGGTATTTAATTAACATTATTTCTGTGATCTCCTTAGCTCCATAATTTTTACTTCTCAATTCTTTTCTTTGCATGCCTTTACGGCATGCCCTTGATATCCACAAACAACATAAAAACAGGCATTCTCTGCACGTGAAAAAATGGAAAGTTTGTAAAATTGAGATGCGTTAAAAAAAAGATCTTTATCTGACCAGGCGTGGTGGCTGACACCTGTAATCCCAGCACTTTGGGAGGCCGAGGTGGGTGGATCACAAGGTCAGGAGATCGAGACCATTCCGGCTAACACAGTGAAACTCCGTCTCTACTAAAAATACAAAACATTAGCAGGGCGTGGTGGAGGGCGCCTGTAGTCCCAGCTACTTGGGAGGCTGAGGCAGGAGAATGGCGTGAACCCGGGAGGCAGAGCTTGCAGTGAGCCGAGATGGCGCCACTGCACTCCAGTCTGGGCGACAGAGTGAGACTCTGTCTTAAAAAAAAAACAAAAACAAAAACAAAAACTTTATCTGACTACATTGTGAAATAATAATAAAATAACTCGGAATGTTTGATATTCAGGAATTTTTCTCAGGTTGAAAATTATTTCCAAGTGTTTAGCTTTCTTCTGGGTTGTTCCAAATAATCTTTGTGGTTTCTTTTTGTTTTTTAGACGGGGTCTTGCTATGTCACCCAGGCTGGAGTGCAGTGGTGCGATCTTGGCTCACTGCAACCTCTGCCTCCTGGGTTCAAGTGATTCTCTTGCCTCAGCCCCCCTTTTGTATTTTTAGTAGAGGCAGGGTTTCACCATGTTGGCCAGGCTGGTCTCGAACTTCCCATCTCAGGTGATCTGTCCACCTTAGTCTCTCAAAGTGCTGAGATTACAGGTGTGAGCCACTGTGCCCAGCCCAAATAATCTTTGATTTCTGCCAGTGCATTCTTGGGTGAGTTGGATGTGTCAAACATCCTGGATAAATGGTGACAAGACTTACACCCATATCAGTGACAAATAACTGACTCTGGTCCAGAGCATGCAGCCGGGTTCTGAGCAGATGCCGGGGCCTGATGCTTCAGAATTGATAGGAAGAGGAAACCAGCCCTGTTTTTCACTACTTCTTGCTGAGAAATGTATCCACGGTTTTACATGCTCTTGGTGTTACATGGAAGAGATCAATTTCAATTGTCTCCAAGTTACTGTACTGATTTTATAAATGACTCTGCGTTTAAGAGGACACTTTACATTTTAGCATGTGAATGGCTGAAACCTTAATAGACAACACTTTAGGGACAAAGTGAAGAGCTGTTATATTGGTTATGAGAACTCTCTACTGCAACATAGACTGTCAAATTGAATTTAATAGCAAGGAGTTGATAGCAATCATGAAATAATAGCAATGAGTAGCTACCCTTTATTTCATGATAGTGGAAAGTTTTTTCTATATCCTTATTGCTTTTATAGGGTCTGGGTGTAGTGGTCATGCCTGTAGCCCCAACACTTTGGGAGGCCAAGGTGGGTGGATTGCTTGAGCCCAAGAGTTCAAGACCAGCCTGGGCAATGCAGCAAGACCCTGTCTGTACAAAAAATTAAAAAATTAGCCTGGCATGGTGGCACACACCTGTAGTCCCAGTTACTCAGTAGGCTGAGGTGGGAGGATTGCTTGAGCCCAGGAGGTTGAGGCTGCAGTGAGTCGAGATCATGCCACTGCACTCCAGCCTGGGTGACAAAGAGTGATCCTGTCAAAAAAAAAAAAGAAAGAAAGAAAGAAAAAAGAAGTTTATGGAAATGAGATATACTGAGAAACTATCCAATAAATGCCCCCATGCTATACTGTGTTGAAAATAATATGTGTTGAATAAGAATGATTCAATTCTTATTCAAGGACAACGTTGAGTTTCCTGCCATAGTGCAAAGGGGGACCCTTGAGTCAACATTCACATAGAAATCAAAGTAGCGTTAAACATTAAATGCCTTTGATGATGGACTATAAAATATACACACTTTGGACATTTTATTATGACACAGCACTTAACCGATTCTACATTAACTCTCAGATGAGAAAGAATGCTAGCAGCCCAAGGAACAAAGGAGTATTTTTCTCATTTCTTTTTGTTATTGTTCCCTCCCCTTCTCTAATTTCACTTTCTAGTTCTCTCTGCTTTTTAACTATCAGAAAACTTTTATCTGGTACTTTATCTATCCCATATCTTCTTCCACTGGAAAGACATGCCCCTTCACTGGGCATCAAATGTACGCAGCACTGTGCAAGACGCAATAGAAAGGTATAAAGGACACGTACGAGGTTCCTTCCCATAAGCAACTTACAATGTATCTGGGGAGACAGCCCTACAAATATGAAGTGGTGTGTTTATAAGGGCCATAAGTGATTGAAAACTATCCATCAATCACACAGAAAAGCTAGAGTGGTTGACTACAAGGAGGAGAAGGCGGAGAAAAAATTCCTTGAGGATTCATGATGTAAGTCTGATGGCTGGGAAGTAACTAGAGAAAACCAGGCTGATACAGTGAGTGTCTGGGAGAGGCTAAACTCCCCGCTAAGGCTAAGACTTAGATAGTTCATTTAGGCAAAGCAGTCTGGGCAGACAAGGCTGCACAGGTGACGGATTCTGAAAAATTATTCTTTGTTTTGTTTTGTTTTTTTGAGACAGAGTCTCACTCTGTCACCCAGGCTGGAGTGCAGTGGCGTGATCTCAGCTCACTGCAACCTCTGCCTCCTGGGTTCAAGCGATTCTTCCACCTCAGCCTCCCAAGTAGCTGGGATTACAGGTGCGTGCCACCACATCCAGCTAATTTTGTATTTTTAGTAGAGATGAGGTTTCACCATGTTGGCCAGGCTGGTCTCAAACTGCTGACCTCATGATCCACCCACCTCAGCCTCCCAAAGTGCTGGGATTACAGGTGTGAGCCACCGCTCCTGGCCCTGAAAAATTATTCTTAAGGAAGTCTGGATTGAAACCTACTAGGGATGGACAGGCTAGCTCCAGCTCTTCAGCCATACTTGGGCCCACTGTGATCTGACAGTCCAAAATAGACACCCCTTTATCACTAAGATGGATTCTAAGGTTAAGGAAACAAAGTTCCCTGTAAGTCAAGGGCTTGGGCTGACTGGCATGGCAAATTTCTAAATTCCTTCAGCTTTAAGCTTCCTAGCAATGGGAGCTCAGTCCCCTCCTAACTGATTTACAACCCAGACCAGTATAACTCTGTTGGACAGAGGACCAGACTTAAGAATCTTCCTTTCTGATAAGCAATTGCAGACCTTAAGCCAGTTTTAGCAACTTACAGAGACTGCATACAAACTGTCTTTGTGTCCTACAGTTCACCTTTTGATGTAAAGAGCCAAATTCCACCTCATTTTATTTTTTATATTCATTTATCTATTTACTTATTTATTTTGAGATGATGTCTTGCTCTGTCACCTAGGCTGGAGTTCAGTGGCCTGATCTCAGCTCACTGTAACCGCCACCTCCTGGGTTCAAGCGGCTCTCCTGCCTCAGCCTCCCCAGTAGCTGGGATTTCAGGCATCTGCCATCGTGTCCGGCTAATTTTTGTATTTTTAGTAGAGACAGGGTTTCACCACATTGGCCAGGCTGGTCTCCAACTCCTGACCTCATGATCTGCCTGCCTCGGCCTCCCAAAGTGCTAGGATTACGGACACGAGCCACCGCGCCCAGCCAATTCCACCTCATTTTAATGATAAAACCCTGCCCCAAAGTGAACACGAGATGTATGTTACAGACATGTTTGCCCATTGCACATGCATTCAGCTACCCTCATAAATATGTATAGTTTTTCCCTCAAAACTGCTGAATATGTATGTCCTGTGAGGAAAAAAAATCCCACCTGCTCTTCCCTCTTGAAAAAGAGAACACCTTTGTCACACATCAGAGACTGTCTCTTCCCATTTTGCAAACTGATATTGATGATAAAGCTCTCCTTTCTACTACTGAGCCATCCTGGTGGTCTTTGGGACAACACCCTGAGTTGGATATCTTCTGTTAAGAAGAAACAACTACATATATGGGTCACACACCCAAGAGTAATGCAGGGATCTGTGACTGGACCTGAATCAGGCAGATGGGTCCATGAGATCTCAACCAAACACTTCTGGGTCCTGTGAAACTGCAAATATTTTCATTTTATTAACTGCCTTTCAGAGAATGTGCTGGCCATGTTTGGTCATGTCTAAGCCTAGGGAAAAATGATGGGCTACTCTTATGGTGGTTTTCTTTTCTTTCCTTTTTTTTTGAGACGGAGTCTTGCTCTGTCACCCTGGCTAGAGTGCAGTGGCGCTATCTCAGCTTGCTGCAACCTCTGCCTCCTGGTTTCAAGTGATTCTCCTAACTCAGCCTCCCAAGTAGCTGGGATTACAGGTGCCTGCCACCGCGCCCAACTGATTTTTGTATTTTTAGTAGAGATGAGGTTTCACCATCTTGGCCAGGCTGGTTTCAAACTCCTGACCTCGTGATCCACCTGCCTTTGCCTCCCAAAATGCTGGGATTACAGGCGTGAGCCACCACACCCAGCTTTATGGTGGTTTTCTATAGCACCTCTTGGAGTTATATCTTTGCATTGTGAATTGCATTTTTTTTCCTTTGAGCATATCAACTATTTCCTTCTTTAATTTTATTTTTTAATTGACAAACAGTAGTTGTACATATTCATGGGTGACATAGTGATATTTCCATACATACAACGTATGGTGATCAGATCAGGGTAATTAGCATATCCATCATCTGTGAGTTGCATTATTTTTAAATTTTGGTTTTTTATTATTATTTATTTTATTTTATTTTTAGAGACAGGATCTTGCTGTGTCACCCAGGCTGGAGGGTAGTGGTACAATCAGAATTTATTGCAGCCTTGAACTCCTGGGCTCAAGTGATACTCCTGCCTCAGGCCTCCCGAGTAGCTAGGACTGCAGGCACGCAACACAACCCCAGATGGGGTCTCATTATGTTGCCCAGGCTAGACTCATACTCCTGGCCTCAAGCGATTCTTCTGCCTCAGCCTCCCAAATTGCTGGGATTATAGGCATGGGCCACCACGTCTGGTTGTATGTGTTGCATTTTTTAATAGAGCATATTCACGAAAGCATATTATTGAGGTAAGAAAAGAAGGAAGAAAATAAAAGCAGATAAACAGCCAAAGTTTTGGGAAATGCAAGAACTAAGGAATAAAAAACAAGAGTGTGATCTTGATGAAAAATGAAATCTTAGAGAATAAAAAAAATGATGATCATTTAGGCATTTTTAAAAATTCACTGCTATGAATTAGTGGGATCAAATTAAAATGGCAGATGTTGAAATGTACAGTAACAGAGAGATGAAAATATAAAAGCATGTTGGCTCTTAAATCCTTCGAGTTTGAGAACTAAGGGACGCCAGTGAGATTGTCTGTGTGGCAACACAGACTTGAAATGTTAAAAATTCACACAAACAATTATTTCCTTTACTCATGGAAATGTCTAGATTGCTGTCTGTTCCACTACACTGGTGAATAGACCTTTGTCCCAATGTCCTTGACACACAGCCTTTGTTGAGATCCGTGAGGGGTTGTGAGGAAGGGGGAAGGGCGGCGTAATGTAGAGTAGTTTAGAGGACAGAATCTTTCTCAACTCAATGTCTTTTGTTAGAATCCCAGGACAAGCTGGGCGCGGTGGCTCACACCTGTAATCCCAACACTTTGAGAGGCTGAGGCAAGCGGATCACGAGGTCAGGAGTTTGACACCAGCCTCCAGCTTGGCCACCATGGTGAAACCCTGTCTCTACTAAAAATACAAAAATTAGCTGGCCATGGTGGCATGTGCCTGTAATCTCAGCTACCTGGGAGGCTAAGGCAGGAGAATCACTTGAACCCAGGAGGTGGAGGTTGCAGTGAGCTGAGATCACGCCACAGCACTCCAGCCTTGGTGAGAGAGCAAGACTCCATCTTGGGGAAAAAAAAAAAAAAAAGAATCCCAGGACAAGTCCCAAATGATGGAGTCTCACCCAAGTACATTTTTCAGAAAGCCCTCCTGCCTCTGTGTGAAGCCCAAAGCTAAGAGCTCTCCCGTGCCTACCCTTCCCATATTGGGGCTATTTGTCACTTCAAGTAGCAGTGCCAATTGCTCAAGGCATTGAGTGATCATTGTAATTCTCTAGCCAGCTTCATATATTTGAAATGTGATCAAAGAGGAAAAGAAAAGCAATAAATAAAAAGGCACAATTTAGGTGTAATCTTTGGCTAGTGAGAAAAAATAATGGTACTGGATTAGCCAGGATTCTTTTTTTTTTTTTTTTTTTGAGATGAAGCTTCGCTCTTGTTGCCCAGGCTGGAGGGAAATGGCGCAATCTTGGATCACTGCAACTTCCGCCTCCCGGGTTCAAGCAGTTCTCCTGCCTCAGCCTCCCGAGTAGCTGGGATTACAGGAGCCTGCTACCACACCCGGCTAATTTTGTATTTTTAGTAGAGATGGGGTTTCTCCATGTTGGCTAGGCTGGTCTTGAACTCCCGACCTCAAGTGAGCCCCCCGTCTTGGCCTCCCAAAGTGCTGGGATTACAGGCTTGAGCCACCGCACCCAGCCGGATTAGCCAGGATTATTTTGGCTGGAGTGTGTTAGAAGAAAAATCTTAAACAGGCCAGGCATGGTGGCTCATGCCTGTAATCCCAACACTTTGGGAGGCTGAGGTGGGTTGATCACTCGAGGCCAGGAGATTGAGACCAGCCTGGCCAACATGGCAAAACCCCATCTCAATGAAAAATACAAAAATTAGCCAGGTGTGGTGACACATGCCTGTAATCCCAGCTACTTGAGAGGCTGAGGCATGAGAATTGCTTGAACCTGGGAGGCAGAGGCTGCAGTGAGCCGAGATGGTACCACTGCAATCCAGCCTGGGCAACAGAGCAAGATCTTTTCTCAAGAAATAAAAAGTAAATGAAAGAAAAATCTTAGACAAATTAAATTTAGCAGAGTTTAATTGAGCAAAGAACTAGGGCAGCCCCTGAACCAGAGGAGACAGAGAGAGGTTCCAGTACAGCCTGGTGGTCCGAGAAGATTTATGAACAGCAAAATGAAAATGATGTATAGAAAATGGAAGTGAGGCGCAGAAACAGCTAGATTGGTTACAGCTGAGCGTTTGCCTTATTTGAATACATTTTGAACAGTTGGTCACTTTTGATTGGCCAAAACTTGATGATTGGCACAAGCATAGCTTGCAGTCTGTTCATACATCCAGTTAATTTACAGTTCACTATGTACAGAGACATCTTTAGGCTGAACTTAAAATATGTAAGGAGGCAGCTTTAGGCTAAGCTTAGTTTAACAAATGATAGAGCCTAAATTCAAACTAGCTAAAGCAGAAAGTGGAAATTAGTCAAGGACACCTGTGTGTCTCATGGAGTCCAAGAAGAGAAATGAGATCCGGCCTTAGTGAGGAAAAGAATCAGGATCTTAAATCTTTCTGCTGCTCTGCTAGCTGAACATCTGCTTCCTTCCTTCCCTGCCTCAGCCTACCAGGCCCTGAAATCCTACCTTAATCATACCATGTTACTGCTCCAAGCACAGAGATCCCCAAGAGAGGTGAAACTGATGGCAGGGGCAGGCCATCTGGAGCCACCGCTGCCATCACACCAGCTGCAGCAGGGAGGAGTGGCCAGCGCTGCTTGCTCTATGGAGCCTGTGGGAGCTGGGGACCTGTGGAAGCCCCATCCCTTCTAAGTTGGGGTGGGAGCTTCCTGGGTGCTGCTGCAGCTGCCCAAACTTCAGCTGCAGACCTGGGCCTCCCACTCCACAGAGTAGGCAAGATCCGCACCCTCCCAGGCACAGCTGCAGGTGCCCAAACTGCAGCTGCAGACCTAGGCATCCCTGCACTCTTGGAGACCCAGGAAGGCACCCCCACCCCCACCCCCACCCTTATAGGCTAGGAAGTACCTGCTCCACAGCCTGGCTTCTCCCTGCTGTCACTGCCTGGTCTGATCTTGGAGCAAAGTTGGAGGGAGCCTGGGCACTATGAATGGCAGCAGGAGGCAGACAGATTCCTGGGCAGAAGGGGGCGGGTCCCTGGTGAGGTCCCACCTTCAGGCCAGGGAGGGCCTGATAGGTGGAAGCCAGGCTGCCAGTCCTGCAGACCAGAGTGGAGCTTGTGGTGGCTTTTCTGGGCCCACCCATGGCTGCTCACGGACCAACTGTTGCATGCTTCCTCCTCTCTGAGGCCCATAAAAGCCACAGGCTCAGCCAGAACTGAGCACATGTTAGGACAACCAGCAGCAGAGAGAAGCTATCCACTCTAAGGCCTCCTCTATGCTGCGAGCTTCAGAGACTTGCAGAGACATTGGGACAGCCAGCTGCGGAGAGGAGCAACCCACCCCAGGGCCTCCTCTCTGCTGAAAGCTGCAGAGACAACAGGACAACCTGCCTGCAGAGAGGAACTTTCCACTCCAGGGTCTCCTCTCTGCTAGGAGGTGAACACTCATCAGGACACCCTGGCTGCGGAAAGGAGCTGCCCCCTGCGGGTCTCCTCTGAGCTGTTCTATCATGCAGTAAAGCCCCTTTTCATCTTGCTCACCCTCCACTTGTCTGTGTACCTCATTCTTCTTGGTCCCAGAATGAGAACTCAGGGCCCATCAAATGGCAAGACTAAAAAGTTGTAACATAAACAGGGCTGAAACTTGCCCCCTGCTCATCATGTTGTGGGTGAAGAGAAGGAGAGAAGAACTGTGGCCCTTTGGGGAGCCCAGACATGGGAGCTCCCTGAGCCAGGGATGTGACTCTCTCTTTAGGGCCCCGAGGTTCCAGGTGTCTCCAAGCTTCTGGGCACCACTGCAATCCCCAGTGCCAGCTGAGGAAGCTGCTTGTGGTGTGCCTGGCCTTGCTGCAGCCTCATGGAGAGCTGGTGCTCATGCCGGCACCTGGAGCAGCTTGCCCCCTGGCTGGCATGCCTGACTGTGCACAGAGGCCAGACTCACGCTTGCTCATACACTCCTCGCTGTCCTGCACCTGGGTCACCCTTGGCAGGCATGGGATCCAGGCTGGCAGCATGAGCAGAGCGCAATCTGCCAGGCCAAGTGGGCAGAATGAGCCCAGTGGGCCCAAGCAAAGATCGGGCAATGGCCCCACAGCCACAGAGGTTTCCAGCCAGAAAAGCAACACCCAACGATCCTGTAACAAAACTACTCTTTGTTTTCCCCCAAAGCCTTGACATGTCAGGAAGGGCAGTAAGTAGTGGCTCTAAAATCCCTGCTTCTTCTGCATGGGTACCCTTTCCTCTCCCTCTGGAATCCCTGGAAACCAAGATTTCTGACTATATCCTGAAGGGACCTGTGCTTTTGTTTCCTCGGCCTGCTGAAATCCTATTCACCCTGCAGGGTCCAGCTCCAATCTATGAAATTCTTCCACCCCAGTCCTTTGCCTACACTGCTAAGCATGTTATTAATCTTCCAAATTCCTCTCCACAGTGCTGGGAAGAGTCAGCCTTAGCTCCTAGTAGACACTTATTAAGTATGTGCCAAATGGAAGCAAACTAATGGGCTAACAGATCCCCCACCCCAGGACCTCTCACACAAACTATGGCAACATTGACAGCTCTAGGGATTGCCACAAGGAGCTTGTGCCCATGCCATTATTTTAAATCAAACAAAGAGGCAGCTATTACAACATGTAAATCCACTCTTTTAGATAGAAAAGGAGGTAAAATAATGATCCAAAGTGTAATCATAGTAGATTCGTTGCCTGACACATACCACAAGTCAATATGCTGAGAGGTTGGGTTACAGCAGAGAAAAATGTAATCCCAGGGTCACCAAACCAGGAGATGGGAGAGAACCTCAAATCCATCTCCCCAAGGAATTTGAAGTTAGGGTTTTTAAGGGGTATTCAAACTGGTTGCTGGAATTCAGGGTCTGAGAAACATCTTAAGCAATCCTTAAACAAAAGCCTTATGATTCTAATGTCAAAGATCCTGTCTGTAGGAGCAATGGGGATGCAGATGTCAGCACCTAGTGCACCTGACTTTTAGCAACAAGGAAGTAGGTTAGAGTGTAGCCTGATGAATGCTTAATTGTAACTATATTTTTGTCCAGAACCATGGACAAAATCCTTGCAGTCCTTCTCAACCCTGTAGGAATGGTTTCAAAGACAACATTGAAAAGACACAGTCATGTTTTTCCTCCTTTTAAATGTTTTCATTCATGTTAAATATCTAAGCATTGGCCTTGTGTGACAGCTCATGCCTGTAATCCCAGCATTTTGGGAGGCCAAAGCAGGAGGTTCGCTTGTGGCCAGGAGTTAGAAACCAGCCTGGGGAACATATGAGACCCCGATCTCTTCAAAAAATTCAAAAATTAAAAATAAAGTTTAAAAAGCATTTAAGTACCACTTCTGCTCTTCCAAGTCCTCCACTGGCTCCCAGCTTGGCAACTTCAAGGTACCATTTGATCCCAACTTTAACAGGGGCCACCTACCTCTTTGTCAAACTTCAAAGAGTAGGATGTAGGAAAAAGCAAACTTTTTTTTTTTTTTTTTTGCCAAAATTCTTTCTTTGAAATTTGTTTTTCTGTGATGTCTGGGAATTTCCAGTGAGAAACGATAAAGTAAAATAAGACAATCTCACTCCAGCCTTTGCCTTCAAAACCCTCCTTCATCACCTGTGTTTCTGCATCACCCCCAAACAGCTAGTGCTGTGTTCTGACCTTTTCTTTCTCTGCATTCCTACCCTGGCACCAGCTGCAAACAGGGTCAGACATTGCCCCTGTAGGCCTTAAAAACTGATGAACAAAGACAGCCAGATACTCTCTTCTATTGTGGGGAAATGGAGTGGGGGCATTTTTCCCTGGCAGAGACTCTCAAGTATGTTACCTTCCACCTTGAGCCACAATCACCATCATTCCCAACAACAAAACGGTAGTTCCCCCCATACAAAGTCACTGTGCTGCAAGGACCTGCTCTCCCTTAATGCTGCAACCCAGTGGCCTATGTCTGCTGGCTCACAGGGACCCCTGACATCGAATGTCTTACCCAGGGAGATAGTACCCTGTGGTGGGAGCAAAAGTCACCTCTTTTTTTTTTTTTAATTTATTTTTATTTTACTTTAAGCTCTGGGATACACGTGCAGAACATGCAGGTTTGTTACATAGGTATACATGTGCCATGGTGGTTTGCTGCACCCATCAACCCATCATCTAGGTTTTAAGCCACACATACATTAGGTATTTGTCCTAATGCTCTCTCTCCCCTTGCCCCACAACCCCTGACAGGCCCCAGTGTGTGATGTTCCCCTCCCTGTGTCCATGTGTTCTCATTTTTCAACTCCCACTTATGAGTGAGAACATGTGGTGTTTGGTTTTCTATTCCTGTGTTAGTTTGCTGAGGATGGTGGCTTCCAGCTTCATCCATGTCCCTGCAAAGGGCATGAACTCATTCATTTTTAGGGCTGCATAGTATTCCATGGTGTATATGTGCCACATTTTCTTTATCCAGTCTATCATTGACAGGCAAAAAGTCGCCTTTTTGCTCCTGGCAACCTTTGCCCAGAGCATTCTGGTTTGTGTTTGTGTCTAACAACTCAAGGGAGATGGCTTTTTGTCCCGAGATAGCACTTTCAATATGATGGTGCTTATGTGGTACTTAAGTAAGCACAACATAAACAGTATTGCTGAGGAGGACAGTTCACGTTTATGTTTTAATTTGGTGGAGTATTATTGTTTCTTTGTCATTTGGTTGAATCACCATCTTTGGCTATTTTAGGAAAGAACAGAAAGGGAGCAGTTTCCTGATCCACCTGATAAATTCTGGTCCTGCACTCTCCCTTGGAGTCCACAGGATTGAATTTAAAGAGCCAGAAGACTAAGTTTAAATAGAAAAGGATATTTTGAAAAAAGGCAAAGTCAGACTGTTTTTTTAAATGAAACCTGAAAACGTACCTTGAAAGAGATTCCATGAGTAAAGCCGCCTAAGGGAGTTTATTAAATGTTTATTCTTTAATTCTTTGTTTCATCTTTGTTTTGAGTAAGAGAAATCCAGGTTTCTCTTCAGAATATGATTTTTTTTTTTGATGGAGTCTCCCTCTGTAGCTCAGGCTGGAGTGCAGTAGCATGATCTCGGTTCACTGTAATCTCTGCCTCCTGGGTTCAAGCGATTCTGGCTCAGCCTCCTGAGTAGCTGGGATTACGGGCACCTACCATCATGCTTGGCTAATTTTGTATTTTTAGCAGAGACAGAGTTCCACCATGTTGGCCAAGCTGGTCTCAAACTCCTGACCTCAAGTGATCCACCTGCCTCAGCATCCCAAAGTGCTGGGGTTACAGGCGTGAGCCACCGCGCCCAGCCAGAATATGATTTTTGATACCATTATTAGTTGGACTTCATATTCTCTTTCACCATCAGCAAGCAATTTTGTTTTCTATATAGTTATAATTTATTTACAAACAGAAGGTGTTTTATGGAGACCTTTGTTTACCAAGCATAGCCAAGAGTACACTGTATTTCTGGAATTCTCTTGTCTTCCTTTGAAGACCTAGCTAAGAAGGCTACAATGATGGATGTGTGAAAGACTTCAAGTTTCTTAATATGGCTCATTACTTTCATGAGAAGAAAAGATTACTATAGACTTAGTTAAAGCAAGAAAAAGGCTTTCTATTGGAGTGGTCATTTCACAGTTTTATATCAAAATTATTTTATTTTAAAGGGAATTACAGGTAAACCTCACAAGGCTGGGCACAGTGGCTCATGTCTGTAATCCCAGCACTTTGGGAGGCCAAGGTCAGAGGATTACTTGAGGCCAGGAGTTTGAAACCAGCCTGGGCAACATAGCAAGACCTGTCTCTACAAAAAATTAGCTGGGCATGGGTGGTGCACACCTGTAATCCCAGCTAGTCAGGTAGCTGAGGCAGGAGGACCACTTGAGCCCAGGAGTTTGGGACTGCAGTGAACTATGATTGTGCCACTGCAGTCCAGCCTAGACAACAGAGAGACCCATCTCTGAAATACAGAACAAACTACAACAAAACAACAACAACAAAATCACACGAACATGGAATTTTCTTTGTGAACACTTACTGACTTGGTTTCTAAAGGGCAGTGGAGTCATTTGTCTATACCTGATTCAACAATATCCATCTTAAAATTCATGAAGTTCCAATTAAAATGCCCCTCATTCCCTCCTGAACCCCCTTCACCCTCTGCCACACACAGATATTAAATTGTGACATCCCCCAGCACAACAGCACGTGCCCCCAATCTATTCCAATCTATCATAATCCTTTGTGTACAGTCCCAAGTCACCTAGTAGACGATGTGTTCTTTGAGTGCAGGGACTATGTCGTACTCTTCTTTATTTTATTTTTTTATTTTTTTGAGATAGAGTTTCTTTTTTGTAGCCCACCCAGGCTGGAGTGCAATGGTGCAATCTCGGCTCACTGCAACCTCTGCCTCCCGGTTCAAGCAATTCTTCTGCCTCAGCCTCCCAAGTAGCTGAGATTACAGGCATGTGCCATCACCCCTGGCTAATTTTTGTATTTTTAGTAGAAGTGGGGTTTCGCCATGTTGGTCAGGCTGGTCTCGAACTCCTGACGTCAGGAGATCGACCCACCTCGGCCTTCCGAACTGCTGGGATTACAGGCATGAGTCACCATGCCTGGCCAAATGTCATACTCTTCTATTTTGCATCTTCCACTGAACCTATGACTGTGACTGGTACATCCGAAAAGAAATTAAATACCTGCTGGATTTAACTTATTTCAATGTCTCCACAGAATCCCAGTATCCTCATAGCACTCTTTAGAAGTTGCTATTTTCCCTCTATAGTGACAGTGTACTGTGACTGTCACTCTAGAGTAATTGCAAAAAGGAGAGAAGTTTAGGAGGGACACAGTAACACACATGACATTTGCCTTTGTTGTCTTCCTGCTATTTTTAATAAACATTTTCCCCAGGTGCCCAATTCTGCCATGGAACCCCCCACCTTGGCACCTCATAAGGGCCCGCTCAGTGCCATCAGTTCCTGTGACTTTTGTATTCATTTATTTGTTTCAAATGTCTCTTATACTGACTTTTTTTTTTGAGGCAAGGTCTTGCTCTGTTGCCCAGGCTGGAGGGCAGTGGCACAATCTCAGCTCACTGCAACCTCTGTCTTCCAGGTTCAAGTGATCCTCCCATCTCAGCCTTCTGAGTAGCTGGGACTACAGTCACACACCACTACACCCAGCTAATTTTTGTAGAGATGGGGTTTCTTCATGTTGCCCAGAATGGTCTCGAACTCCTGAGCTCAAGCGATCTGCCAGCCTCGGCCTCCCAGAGTGCTGGGATTACAGGCGTGAGCCACCATGCCTGGCCTATATTGACTTTTTAATGATATGTTCATTTAAGAAAAAGTTAGCAATACAGATAAACAAGATAAAAACCACCTGTGAACCTACTCCTCGGGTGGGATCATGTGGCATAACATTCCTGTCTATAAAAAGAGTGAGTTTTGTTGGCTTGTTTTCTAGAATGAAGGTATCAAATAACCTCTGAACAGGGAGAGACAAAAATTCCCCTGGCAGGGATCTTCTTTGTCCTGTGACTGTCGCTTCATCCATCCTCTTAGTTTTGCACTTACACGTTTTGGTAGAAACAGGTCCTGATTAGAGTTGAAGTGGATTTCTCTTTTGTCTTACAAAGCTGACCCTCCCTTCTAAACTCCTTCCCATTCACAGTAGTAAGTAGAATTTGGGGGAAGCTGAGCATGAGGGGATTGTGGGAAAACCATATGTGACCCAGCATGTGGTTGCTATTTGAAGCAACTGCAGACCTGCTCACCTCGGCACAGTGAATTGCTTTGGGGAGCAATGGCTGGGTAGAAGAGTGCTCATTAAGAAGAGTTGTTAGGGCCGGTGTGGTGGCTTATGCCTATTATCCCAGCAATTTGGGAGGCTGAGGCAGGAGGACTACTTGAGAACAGTCGAGGATGCAGTGAGCTATGATGGCACCACTACCCTTCAGCCTGGGTGACAGAGTGAAACCCTGTCTTCAAAAAAAAAGAGAAGGAAGAAGTAGCAGAAGCAGCAGAAGAGGAAGAGGAAGAAGAAGAAGGAAGAGGAGGAGGAGGGAGGAAGGAGGAGGAGGGAGGAAGGAGGAGGAGGGAGAAAGGAGGAGGGAGGAGGAGTAGGAGGAGGAGAAGAAGGAAGAAGAAGGTAGAAGGAGAAGGAGGAGAAGAAGAAGGAGATAGTATCAAATGTGGGTTGCATCTGAGACTCTGGGAGAAATCTAGACCGACCAGTGGGGTCATTCTAACAATGGTGGACAATGATTTTCCTTCAAACGGTAGTAGGACAGCCTTTAGCAAAGACACTGTGAGGCTGCAGGAAGCAATGAGGTGGGTGTGAGGGAGGGACTGTTGAGTCTCTAATTCCCGCTCTGCCTGGCGTAGAAGCAGATGTGCATGTGTAGGAGGCTGCTTGGTATTTAATAAGTTGGGTATTTAATAACTTTTTTAAAAAGATAAAACATCATCATAATGAAGTAAGAATTATGTTTTACCATAAAAAAGTAAAATGTAATAATAATATTAATAATAATAGGTTGGGGGATTTGAACACTTGGAGGTGGAAAGACCCCTTAAGAAGATGTTCTTTGGGATAAGAGCTAATAAAAAAAGAAAAAAGAAAAGAAAAGAAGATGTTAGTTTGCCTGGAAGTGGAGCAAGTAGGCATTCAAGCAGTCAACTCTCTAAATGAGGCAAGATTATATTTGTGCACCAAAGTGGAAAAGCAAGTTATACCATGTGTGATTGCGCCTGTGTAAATGTGTGTGTAATTTTTTATTGAGGGCATCACATTAACTGGTGCTGATTGCTTTAGTTCAGGGAACTTCAGGCATGCATGGCAGAGCACAAGAAAGATATTTCTGGATGAAACGGCCTTTCTGATCTTCCTCTTAAGTATGCAATGATTTCACTGATAGGTCAGGTCAGATTTAGCCCATCTCATAACTGGTTATAGAAAATCAGGAGAGGCTGAGCGCGGTGGCTCACGCCTGTAATCCCAGCATTTTGGGAGGCTGAGGCGGGTGGATCACAAGTTCAGGAGTTCGAGACCAGCCTGGCCAACATAGTGAAACCCCCTCTCTACTAAAAATACAAAAATTAGCCGGGAATGGTGGCACATGCCTGTAGTCCCAGCTACTCGGGAAGCTGAGGCAGGAGAATCACTTTAACCTGAGAGGTTGTGGTGAGCTGGGATGGCACCACTGCCAGTGGCACCACTGCCACTCCAGCCTGGACAACAGAGAAAGACTCCATCTCAAAAAAAAAAAAAAAAAAAATAGGAGAAAGCCCTAAAAAAGGTTCAGGAAAGAGCAAGGAGAATTGCTGAATTCTCTTACCAGACTCCGACCTGGAGTCTGGTAAGTTCTGATAGTTCTCCCAAGCCCCAAACCCCTGAAGTCTTCCCAGCCACTGCCATATGCCATTGGCTTGTTAACAGTTGCAGCCTCTTCTCAGTCACAAGTTTTTGTTTGTTTTTGCTTTTTCACTTTTGCTAACATTTAAAAACTTTTAAAATAAAAATTTCCAAACACAAACAGAAGTAGAAAGAATGGTACAATTAACTCCCATGTACCCATCACTCAGCATCAAGAATTATCAGTGAGGTTCCATCTGTACCACCATCCACTCCAACAATCATTTTGAAGCAAACCCCAGACATCATATACATACACCTTAAAAGCAAGGATTATTTTTTAACATAAACACAATACACAATACCATTAACACTTAAAAAGTTAACAATCTCTTAATATCAAATATTTAATCAAAGTTCAGCTTTCTCCAATTGTCTTGTAAATGTTTTTGTAATAGCCTCAAGATTCATACGCTTATAGTGTGTTAGAATATTTTGTTTTCATCTTTAAAAATCCATCAATAAACGGGGTGTGATGCATGCCTACAGTTCCAGCTACTTGGAAGGCTGAGGTGGGAGGATTGCTTGAGCCCAGAAGTTTGAGGCTGCAGTGACCTATGATGAATAGTCACTGCACTCCAGCCTGGGCAAAGTAGCAAGACCCCCATCTCTTAAAAACAAAAAACTCATCAATAAGTGTGCATATATTTACTATGCGGTCAGCCTTGTTTTAAGCACAATAAGGAGCTAAGTGCCCATGCTGGGGAGTGGTGAAAAATGGGATCAAATAGACAGGATAGGGCTAGACTATGGAGGATATTTAAAAACAGCAGAGGAGTTTCAGCTTGATTTGGTAGACAATGGAGAACCTCTGAAGATTTTTGAACTTGGCGTGACAACAGGAACTTCAGCTTCTCCGGTGAATGATATATTATACTGACAATTCCCTTCACCTCTCACAATGCCTGACTTCCTGAAGAGTTGAAAAAGCAAGTGAGGTAATGAGCATTCTATACAAACCTCAGTTGCGTTGATGGGAGTATAAAGATAGAAACTTGCCTTTATAGGCAAATGTTTTAATACAGATATTCTGCAAAGCAAGGGATATATATATAAATTGAAATGAAATATAAATTATATTTCAATAATAAGACATTTTAATGAAAAGTTTTAAAATAGTAAAATAACCATATGCATAGTGTTAATATAAACAAAGAGCATTCTTTTTTTTGAGATGAGTCTTGCTCTGTTGCCCAGGCTGGAGTGCAGTGGTGCAATCACTTCTCACTGCAGCCTCAACCTCCTGGGCTCAAGGGATCCTCCCACCTCAGCCTCCTGAGTAGCTGGGACTACAGGTGTGCGACACCACACCTGGCTAATTTTTTGTATTTTTTGTAGAGACGAGGTTTCGCCATGTTGTTCAGGCTGGTCTCGAACTCCTGGGCTCAAATGATCCTCCCACCCTGGACTCCTAAGTTGCTGGGATTACAGGTGTGAGCCATTGTGCCTGGCCTCAAGAGCATTCTCGATGGTCAGGAGAGACAACATAAAAGAATATAACTTTGAAGACTTAGAAAGTGAGTGTTTTTCTGACATCTTCTAAATATGCATCTTGAGTTTTTTAATTGTATAAGTCCTAACCAATAGCCTAAGAGCTAAGTATACAGATGAATACCATATAAAGGCAATCTAAGTCTAGTTATTTTTAACTCAGTGGATTATTAAAAAAACCTAAGACCTCATTAGAGGTCAAGTTTTTGCAAAGATATAAAAATCGAGCTAGAGTTGGCAGGGGCATATGTGGTAGAATTTTGAAACACTTTGTAATCCATGAGTCAGTGCCTCTGGAATGTTGGAGAAGAAAGAATGGCAGTAATCAATCCAAGAGAACCCAAAGGCATGCACTCTGTAGGCTGTTCCAAGCCTATTTTAGCAAGTGCACATGTCTCCAAAATAAAAGGTACTCTCCAAGTGGCGAGATGGTATCTGGATCATACAGGGTTTCATGGTTTTTTAAAAAGTCATTTAAAATTATTGAAATTCAACTAGACACTCCAAAATCTTCAGAAGAAAAGAACAAATTTCAAATTTTAGAAAGTAGTTTAAGAAAAAGACATAATGGGACTGCGGTTTATCAGTATACATATTATCATGATCAATCTTTAGTATTATTAAATGAAACTGATGGATGTTTCATAAAAACACATGGATTCTGGGCAGCCTTCCCTGCTGAAAGGCTGAGAGGTGGATCCTGGGCCAGACAGCTGGGCTCAGAGCCGAGCAGGGTGGGGATGGATGAGGATGCGCTGACCACCCCGAAGATCCTCATCATTAGCGAGAGTGGGGCGGGCAAGTCCAGCCTGCTCTTGAGTTTCACAGATAATACTTTTGATCCAGAACTTGCAGCAACAATAGCATGATGCGACTGCAAACAGTATGATGAGAATGCATGCCAGGTGAAACACAAGGATCACTGTCATAGAAGTTGCCTCAAATTCCAGTTGTCTGGAAAGCGATGTAAACTGGACCGCCTGCCACAAAAATATACTCAGTAAAATAAAGTCTGTAATATGTCAAATGTGCCAAGAGAAGATAATGGTAGACATATGTCTCTTTCCCTTTGTCTAAACTAGTAATTCAGTGCTCTGTTCTGTATTTGCTTCTTCCAGGAAATCCAGGAATCACATCAACCTGGCTATTCACAGATGAAGGGGTAAAGAAACTGCTGTGTAGATACACAGTGGAATACTCTTCAGCCATAAAGCTTCTGGAAACCCTGTCATCCGCAGCCACATGTAGAACCCTGTCCATCCACAGATGAAGGGATCAGGAAACTCTAACATATATACTGAAAGGAATAGCCTTCAGCCACCAAAATAATAAAATTATGTCGCTTGGAGCAATACAGATGAACCTGTCCATCCACAAATGAAGAGATCAAGAAACTCTAGTATGTACACAAGGCAAAACCCTTCAGCCACCAAAATCATGACATATGTCACTTGGAGCAACACAGTTGAACCGCCAAAGATGCCTCGTCCTCCACAGGTGGACGAAGGCTGTGGCCGCCACTCCTGCCTGGGTTGTGCCCTGACACCCCCACTGCTTCTCTATTTATACATCTTAATAGGGTTGCTGACCCAGCAATAACTGAACAGCTGATATGTACCTCACACTAAGCCAGGTGCTTCATATGTATCTAATTTGAAAAATGCTGAGCTAGTTACCTTCTTAACACCATGGAACTTCTACTTAAAAGTTTGTTTTTTAATCCCAGAGAGCTCCAAGCAAGTTTTAGGGGGCTCCCCAAAACCAGTGAAGACTTTAACTAAAAGCAGAATTTCAGAGTACTATAATTTGATTAGAAACCAAACCCCAAAATTAAACATGAAGATCAATGTCTGTAGTGAACCGGCCCATCTGGTGGACACAGGATTTGTGTTATTGACTAGAATGTTACCGAAAATTCACAATTTCTGGCATCCATCGGTGTTGAGGAAATTGGATTAAGTACCAAATACAGCAGAGCACACCCAGCTTTGAGGCAAGGACCCCGTCAAGCAGTCAGGCAGTACTTTCGTTAGAGTTCTGGGCACAAGTCTTCCTCGTCCCTCTCACCTTCTCCTGGCCTCCCTGTAAACCCAAACCGCCAGGAACCTCTATTTTCTTCAAGGCCAGGCTGTTCTTAATGTTGGTAAATTGGTCGAGCAAATGGGTGAGCCACTGCTCGCTCTGCACGTCGTCCTCAGGGTGCTCCGTCTTCAGGCAGTACAGCAGCCGCATGGCTTTGGCCCGCAGGAGTAACTGGCCCATTCCTAGGCTGTCCCCAAGATGTGTCCTCCGAAGAAGCCGGTCAGGTAGAGGGGATGCCCGCCGTGGTTGTAGATGGGGAAGGAGATGCTGCTCAGGTCGAGCGTTTTGTCCACCTGCCAGGCGTACAGGAGCGGGTTGGGGGGCACGCAGAGCGCCCTGTACCTCGCGCACACCTGCTGGTACTGGATCTGGCTTCCGTTTCCCCGCGCCACACGCAGATCCTGCACCGCGCCGTCCAGTTTGCTGACTTCTGCAAAGGTGGCCGGGTCCAGCAGTGAGTCGCTGTGGAAGACCGCCAGAAGCGAGGCGAAATTGGCCTCGGTGCTCATCCTGGAAACCGAGAAGACGTAGGAGTCGTTGTTGGTGAAATGGCACTGCAGGAAGCACCCAGGCCTTGGCAGGTGAAAAAGCAGCCGTGGGCCAGAGCTCGCCCTACCCAACCGTTTCCTGGAGAAATTCTAGGAGAGTCTATTTGAGCTGCAGGCGGAGGCGGCGTTTGGAGCACGTGGTTGGCCCCAGTCGCCCGACCAATCTGGAAGGTGTTTGTGGCCTGCCTGACCTCTCAGGGGTTCGGCAAATACAAGGATCGCTTCTTCAAGGCCATCAAATGCGTGCCTATCCTACGGGACTCGCAATTTATTGGGAGAATTTGGGAGTTTCTCCTACACACACAAATGGCACAGAAATTCCACGTGTCCTGAGAAACAGATTTTACCTTTCCTGGTGCTCACCCTGTAGCAGTTTCAGGTAAGGCTTTTGTGAACCTGATGCACTTGACTTATTGTTTTTATTCTCTGTCCACAAATGTAACATGAACATACATTCTCCTAGTAAAAACAAGTAAAAGCATAGAATGAAAAGTGGAAAAAAGAAATCAAAACCTTTCTATCCCATTCCTCTTAAAGGAAGTGTTAAAAAGTGGGTCTACATCCTCACAAACCCTTTCTATGCATATACATGCATATCAGAGATATAGCAAATATACCTTTTTCATAAATGTTATTGAGCTATTTGTGTTATGCAGATTACATTTTTCATCTACAGGCAAAGGGTTTCAACATGTCAGTGCATATAGACTTATTTATTTATTTATTTTTGAGGCAGATTCTTGCTCTGCAGCCCAGGCTTGAGTGCAGTGGTGGGATCTTGGCTCACTGCAACCTCCGCCTCCCTGGTTCAAGCGATTCTTCTGCCTCAGCTTCCCAAGTAGCTGGGATTACAGGCATGCACCACCATGCCTGGCTAATTTTTGTATTTTTAGTAGAGATGGGGGTTTCACCATGTTGGCCAGGCTAGTCTCGAACTCCTGACCTCAAGCGATCCACCTGCCTCGGCCTCCCAAAGTGCTGGGATTACAGGCATGAGCCACACCATGCCCGGCCTTATTTTTTTGAACTGCTGTATATTTTTCCAATGTATGGATGAAGCATAATACAGCAAGAATTTTGTTGATGGACCCATAGATTGTTTAGACATTTGCTTTTATAAACAGCATTCAGTGAGTGAATGTCTTTTATTTAACCTATACTCAGGAACCATATCTGCGAGATTGTTTTTTAAAGTGGATTCACTAGGCCAAAGGATAGGTTATTTAAAATTTTTAGAACTATTGAGAAATTAAAATCCAAAAAAGTTGTATTAATTTGTACCCTCATAAGCAATATATAAATTTACCACAGCCTATCCCACAATGTCGGCAAAGCATTTGGTTTGTGCCGTTGGTATCTTACTTTGGTTTAATTTTGAATTTATTGCTTAGTATCCTTATCTTTCCTTTTTGAGTGAACTATCATATCTTTTGTGTGTGTAATCCATTCAATAGTTTTCCTATTGGATTGTTGGGATTTTCTTCTTGGTTTATAGGAATGATTCATATGTTAAAGAAATGACCACTTTTCTTGTGATCAGAGTTACAAGGGTCCTCCCCACCCACCTGCATTTTGCTCATTGCCATGGATTATTATTTTATTTTATTTTTTTTTTTGAGACGGAGTCTTGCTCTGTGGCCCAGGCTGGAGTGCAGTGGCGCAATCTCGGCTCACTGCAAGCTCCGCCTCCCAGGTTCATGCCATTCTCCTGCCCCAGCCTCCCGAGTAGCTGGGACTACAGGTGCCTGCCACCACGCCCGGCTAATTTTTTCTATTTTTAGTGCAAACGGGGTTTCACCATGTTAGTCAGGATGGTCTCGATCTCCAGAACTTGTGATCTGCCCACCTTGGCCTCCCAAAGTGCTGGGATTACAGGCATGAGCCACAGTGCCCGACCTTGCCATGGCTTATTTTTGTAGGTCATTAATGAATACTTTTCTTCCCTGAGATCCAAGTTTTTTTCATAATATATTTTTTTGTGTGTGTGATTAAAAAAAATCCACATGGATTCTGATCACGAAAAATGTAGAAAATAGCGTAAGGACTATTTCCGAAGATTTTGTCTTGTTTTTTGGTGGTTCACCAGATGGATGCTCGAGACTCAGTGACAGGGCCTTAAGATTCATTGCAGCAAAGCATACTGAGCAAAAATAGCAGGGAATGTGCAAACAGAGGAGTCCAGGGAGGGTCCTGGGAGGCCCAGCATAGGCCTCTGATTTCCTTCCTCATTCACAGCCACACAGGAGCACTTTCTCTCTGGTAGAGCTATCTGGTCTATATGAGTATCAGAATCTGAGGGCTTTGTAGCAGGTGGGTCACAAAGGTACCTCCTGCTATACAACCAGTCATGGCAACTAACACTCAAGATCCCAGTAAAAAAACCCAAGTGTCTTGATATTTGTGCAAAGAACCCAACAAACCAGTACAGTGTGGCCCATTGCTCCAAGTATATGTAGCAAAACCATCAATCATAGCCAGGTGCATTGGCTCTCACCTGTAATACTAAAACTTTGTGAGACTGAGGCAGGAGGATCACTTGAGTCCAGGAGTCTGACACCAGCCTGGGCGCCATAATGAGACCCTGTCTCTATGAAAAGAAAATTAAAAATTAGCTGGGCATGATGTTGCGTGCCTGTAGTCCTAGCTACTCAGGAGGCTGAGGTGGGAGAATTACTTGAGCCCAGGAGATCAAGGCTGCAGTGAGCTATGATCACACCACTGCACTCCAGCCTGGGTGACAGAGTGAGACTGTCCCAAAAAGAAACAAAAAGTATCAGTCACTACCATAAAGAACATTTCAGGAGCCATATTCCCAGTTGCTGGCAAAGAGTCAATCATGGTGTCCTTGGAGACATGTAAGGACTAAGCACACAGACCTGTTGTGGTATTAGTTTGGTGCAAAAGTAATTGCAGTCTTTGCCATTACTTTCAATAACTCTTTCATTAGGGATATTCTGGAATGAACCAAAGGCAGCAAGCTTGCAAGATGATATTACTCTAGAGAGTGTGCCCAGTATGCCCTACTACCCTGCCTTTCCCCATGTTTCTCCGTATGCCTACTTCCTCTCCTGTCCTTGTTTCCAGATCCCATATACCTTTCAAGCTCCCAAAACTTGGGGACAAACTCCCAAGACTCTCATGCCCAGCTGGTAGCCATCATTTGTACAGTCAGGACTGGCTATGCAATTTGTAGGATCTGCTACAAAATGAAAATACCCAATTCCTTGTTAAAAAATTATTAAAGAACTTCGGGATAGTGACAATAAAGCATTAAACCAAGAGTAAGGCCCTCCCTGGAGCAGGTCACAGCTACACAGGTTGCAAAAGCCTGAGGCCAGCCCCGATTTTTTACTTTCATATTTTGTCACCGAGGCTGGAGTGCAGTGGCTCCATCGCTGCTCACTGCAACCTCAACCTCTCAGGCTCCAGCAATCCTTGGGACTTGGAGAAGCTGGAATACCACCACACCTGGCTAATTTTTGTATTTTTTGTAGAGACGGGGTCTCACTATGTTACCCAGGCTGGTCTCCAACTCCTAGGCTCGAGTGATCCTCCTGCCTTGGCCTCCCTAAGTGCTGGGATTACAGGTGTGAGCCACTGCACCTGGCCTTGTAGTGAGTTTTCACTGGCGTATGTGAGACAGCTACAGGGAATTGGAAAGTACCCCACTCACCTTCAACTCAGATCACTCCTAGGTCTACTCCATTCACAAGGTGACCTTGGAAAGTCACTTTGCCTCCAGACTCCATTTCCTCCTCAATAAAACAGGAATGATAATGATAGCATGTTTATGGGGTAATTGTGAATGTTGAAAGAGATATGTACATGAAAACGCTTTGTAAAGTAAAGCACTATGCAAATATTAGCTTTCTCTCTGGGGCTATGTCCATCTAGATAACAAACACTGGTCTATTATTTTCTCTCCCTTGGACAGTGCTGGAGGCACACTAGCATATACTTTTCTTTGTTGTTGTGAGTTTCGCTCTTGTCACCCAGGCTGGAGTACAGTAGCGCAATCTCGGCTCACTGCAAACTCCACCTCCCGGGTTCAAGCAATTCTCATGCCTCAGCTTCCCGAATAGCTGGAATTACAGGTGCCTGCCACCATGCCCAGCTAATTTTTGTATTTTTAGTAGAGATGGGGTTTCACCATGTTGCCCAGGCTGGTCTTGAACTCCTGAGGTCAGGTAATCCACCCACCTCAGCCAAAGTGCTGGGATTATAGGCATGAGCCGCCGCGCCCGGCCAATACTTTTCTTTTTCACCCTTTCTCCCCAGACATGAATGCTTTTGTTATTATAGTAGTACAACGTAACCTCATATTGTGTTTCCCCAATTACAAAATGTAGTTATACTTACAGTTGTTATTATGGGGGAGACTAATTTGTGTCAGTCAGATTGAGTAACTTCTATGGATAGCTAATCTTATGCACTTTATGTTTTATTCCAATTCAACTTCGGAGAATGTCATTTTCAAAACTTGTCCCTAAATTGTCACTTTGTCACACCATGTAATACTGTGGTCACCTCTCTACAGAATATACTTTGTGCTTGTTAATTTCTCACCTTCCTAACTGCTGCTACGTGCACATAAAGATCTTGATAAATATTTGCTAAATAAATGAATTGGCAAATGAATAAATAAAGAAAGAAAGAGAAGGTCATAGTCTGGATACACAAAAGGATTAAATGACGAAACTGGTTTATGATCACCAAACATAATTTCTTTAATGTCAGAAATAGTAGTTCTCTTAGTTGCTACCTAAAGACTTCAAACACACAGAAATGCATCTCAGATCATTGCAGCACTGGATCCAGAGAAGACAAGGTCCTGGTGGGGCAGACATGGAATAGGGTGGAGCTGGGTGAGCCACTGATTGGCCCACATGCATCACTATTCCCTGAATGGAAATAGTGCTCCAGCCTTGGGGTTCGGGGTCTGTTCCAATATATTCAAAGGGGTCATCCCCAGGCCAGATTAGGGGCTCAAGGTCACTCCAAGAAGGGGCTCAAGGACCACCCAGAAGTCTGTGGTCCTTCCACTTCCTGACTGACTTTCCTCTTTACAGAGCCCTCTTTCTTCTTCCTTCCACTACATAACCAACACATAGTCAGGGCCACTGCTGATCCCTCCTAGACCAATTTCAATCCATGAGTCATCTCTAGGACTGATCCCGTTCCCATGCAACACTTAGGAGTTGAGCTGATCCTTTTAGAAGCATAGTCCTTGATACATAGTCCTTGATTCTGAAAGGCTAGTCTAGCTTTTAGAGGTGGCTTAAAGGAAAGAAACAAATGTTTTTCATTTCCAAACTTCTAGTTCCTACATATATTTGGGCCAGGTATGTAAGAGAGACTCACTAAATGTGTGTTGACAAGCTGAATAGAGTTTCCACTCTGATCGACTCAGAAATGAAGAGCTCACAATTCAGAATGTGTCTGTGACCCCCAGATAAGTCTCTTGGACTGCACAGCTGGAGACTACTCAAGAAATTCCAATAAAATAAATTGCTTCCCCTAAAAATGGAAGTGTTCCATTTTTAATGTTCTAAAAGAAACAAGTAAATGCCTCAGAGCATACAGCCTTTAGGATGGCTAAGAAACCCAACATTATGATGACATTAAGGCTTTAAATGAGAATTGAGACTTCTCTGCACAGTTTTTGCATTAAAATTTTTATTGCTTGTGTTTCCGGGATCCTTGGATAACAGAGTTAAAATAATTAAAGTGTGGTTATGGCAACCCTGCCAGCTTTCATGATTTTGGAGATTTATATGATTTGGGTATGGTTTGAATTTATTTCCCCCAAAAACTCATGTTGAAATTTGATCTCCAAGGTGGCAGCGTTGGGAGATGGGTCTAGTGGGAGGTGTTTGGGCCATGGGGGTGGATTCCTCATGAATGGCTTGGTGCTGTTCTCACGGTAGCGAGTGAGTTCTTGAATTAGTCTTGGATTAGGTCTCTTGGGAATGGATTAGTCCTCAGAAGGGTGGGTTGTTATAAAGCCAGGACATTCCTCAGGTTTTGCCTTTCTTCACACATGTCCACTTCACCTTTGACCTTTCCACCTTGTTTGCTTGTTTTTTTTTTTTTTTTCTTTTGAGACAGAGTCTTGCTCTGTCACCAGGCTGGAGTGCAGTGGCACGATCTCGGCTTACTGCCACCTCTGCCTCCTGGACTCAAACGATTCTCCTCCCTCAGCCTCCCAAGAAGCTGGGACTACATACCACCACGCCCAGCTAATTTTTTGTATATTTTTAGTAGAGACGGAGTTTCATCATGTTGGCCAAGGTGGTCTCGAACTCCTGACCTTAAATGATCTGTCCACCTTGGCCTCCCAAAGTGCTGGGATTACAAGCTTGAGCTGTCGCGCCCAGCCTCTCCATCATGTTTTAACCTACCATGAGCCCCTCATCAGAAGCCAAGCAGATGCTGGAGCCGTGCTTTTCATACTTCCTAGCCTGCAGAACGAACTAAATAAACCTCTTTTCTTTGTAAATTACCCAGCCTGAGTTATTCTGTTATTGCAAAAAGAAAAGGTTAAGACATAGGTGATCCTCCTTCCTTGCCTAACACAGCCATGGCTGTGTCCCAAGAAGCATCTGAAGTGGGTAGCAGCTCCAAAGCATTGGATGCTGGAGAAATTGACCAGTGTGTTTGCTCCTTGTCCATCCAGTGGTCCCCACAGGTTGAGAGAGTGTCTCCCCCTCATCATTTTCCTAAGGAACAGACTTAAGTATGACCTGAAGGAGAGAAAGAAGATTTGCATGCAGCAGTTCATTAAGATCGATGGCGAGGTCTGAACTGATATAACCTACCCTGCTGGACTCATGGATGTCATCAGCATTGACGAGATGGGAGAGAATTTCTGTCTGATCTATGACACCAAGAGTTGCGTTGATGTACATCTTATTACACCTGAAGTGGCCAAGTACAAGTTGTGCAAAGTGAGAAAAATCTTTGTGGGCACAAAAGGAATCCCTCATCTGGTGACTCATGATGCTCGCACCATCCACTACCTTGATCCCCTCATCAAGGTGAATGACATCATTCAGATTGATTTGGAGACTGGCAAGATTACTGATTTCATCAAGTTTGACGCTGGTAAGCTATGTATGGTGACTGGAGGTGCTAACCTGGAAAGAATTGGTGTGATCACCAACAGAGAGAGGCACCCTGGATCGTTTGATGTCGTTCATGTGAAAGATGTCAATGGCAACAGCTTTGCCGCTCTACTTCCCAACATTTTTGTTATTGGCAAGGGCAACAAACCATGGATTTCTCTTCCCCAAGGAAAGGGTATACACCTCACCATTGCTGAAGAGAGAGACAAAAGACTGGCGGCCAAACAGAGCAGTGGGTGAAATTGTCCCTGGGTGACACGTTAGATCTTTGTACATAATTAAAAATAACGTGGCATGATTAATAGCCAAAAAAAAAAAAAAAGACATAGGTGATCTTCAGCCTGACAGCTAAGTCCTCCTGCATCTATGTTCAGAATGCTTCAGTTGTGTACTTGTTTAATTAAATAGAATAGTAAGTCAAAATGTGCTATTTGGGGGGAACTCATATTTCCTGGGAGGAGTTTTGTGAAATAAATGTTCAGCGGTTAGAGATTTTCCTTCTTGTTGCAGGGAATGGCTTTTCTCAGTTAGGCAATGATAAAACTTTCTACTATTAGGAAAGTAGATTATAGTAACGTCATGTATTTAAATGGAAAAATCAGTATAAGCTTTGGCTTTAAAAAAGATATATTTTTTCTAGCTCTATCACTCTTGTATGTGGTCCCACGGCAACAGCAGCACATTTAAGTGTAACCAGCTGCAGTGATTGTTAAACTCCTATCTTCCCTGTTGTTGTATGTGACCACTGGGGACAGTAAGTCTTCCTGTCTTTTGTGTGGTCTCTACAATTTCTGGGATTTTTTATCAGTGTTGTATTCAATGTTTTTCTTATACAGATAAATATAAGTATAAGTTGGTCTCTAATACTACTGCCTACCAAAAAGAGAAGGACTCCTAGAGGACAGCTGATTCCATGTCTTGGGGCAAGAAAAATTAGGATGGTTTTTGGAACTTCATGTCTTGCCAAAAAGCAAGAATGTCTTTAAGGATGCCAGAACAATGCTATAGGGCAAAGCAACTTGCTTAAATGGTTTCCCATCATGAACAATAACTATTATTGTTAATAAATTAATTAGAACAAATCAAATCTATAAAAGGCCAAGGGTTTATGATACCTGAAAAGGGAACATTAGCATAAATTATACAAAAGGTGATGTACTGAAAAAGAAGAGGGATTATAAGAAAATATGTTTTATTTGTATTGATTTTAATAAATAAAAGAGGAAGTATGTGTGTTTTCTTTCTTTCTTTAAGTTTTTACCTATTTATCGAGTATGGATGTATAATTCTTTCTGTCTGTATAAGAAAAATGTTGAATACAACACTGTTAAAAAGTCGTAGAAATTGTAGAGACTATACAAAAGACAGGAAGAATTACTGTCCCCAGTGGTCACACACAACAACAAGGAAGATAGGTGTTTAACAATCACTGCAGCTGGTTACACATAAGATGCAAAAAAGAGTTCAATAGAGTTAAATGTGCCAAATATCTTAGAGAGGAAAGCTAACTGTGCATCTCCTAGGTAATTAAACTTCTTGATAGTCCTACTGGTTATAGTGAAATACAACAAGAAATGAATACGGTTTTAATATGAAAACAGACCAGGTGAATATATAATAGCAGAACATGTTATCTAACACTAGCCAACCAGGACTATAAAGAAAAAGTAAACGATTTGGATTTTTGCTTGTTTTGTGTTTTAGAGACAGGGTCTTACTCTATCGCCCAGACTGGAGTGCAGTGGGGCGATCCTAGCTCACTGCAGCCTCCAATTCCTGGGCTCAGGTAATTCTCCTACTTCAGCATCTCAAAGTGCTGGGATTGCAGCCATAAAGAAGAATGAGTTCATGTCCTTTGCAGGGACATGGACGAACCTGGAAACCATCATTCTCAGCAAACTAACACAGGAACAGAAAACGAAACACCACATGTTCTCACTCATAAGTGGGAGTTGAACAGTGAGAACACATGGACACAGGGAGGGGAATATCAGACACCAGGGCCAGTCAGGGGGCGAGGGACAAGGGGAGGGAGAGCATCAGGACAAACACCTGATGCATGCGGGGCTTAAAACCTAGGTGACAGGATGCTGCAAACCACCATAGCACATGTATACCTATGTAACAGACCTGCAAATTTTGCACATGTATCCCAGAACTTAAAGTAAAAAAAAAAAGAAAGAAAAAGTGCTGGGATTACAGACATGAGTCTCCGTGCCCTGCTCAAAGTAAGCTATTTTGAAGGAAGATAGCAAGTTGCAAAAAATAAAACATAGGCTAAAAATGATCTTGAAAAGTTTTACTGAGATGATAAATGGAGCTTTACTGTAAACAAGAAGTTCAGCCCCCATGACCAGGGATCAAATTTGACTTACCGAAGAAGCCCTCAAGTCCTGTGCTCTGATGAATAATCTTTGGTAAGCCACATCTTATAACTTTGACTGGTCTATGGAGTGTTTTTCTTTTGGGTCTGGTAAGATTACTGCAATCCTGAGAATGTATCAAAAAAATTGTTATGAAAACTCAAGATGTTATTAAAATAAAAATAACTATAACCCAAAAAAGGTATAAAAACAACTACAAACATAATAAATTTAGCCCGTTATTCTGATGTCTCAAAAATAATTTAAGTATAATAATACGTTTTATTATCATTTGTATGTTTTATTTACCATCTGAAGTGTTTGAAATGTCTTAGAAATCAACCATACTAATAAATATATTTGTAATTACAGTTTAAAACTGGGGAAATGTAATTAATTAAATTTAATTCTTAAGTGTTCAAGAAAATTTAGTTTTCAAATATTAGATATATGAGGTTTAATAATCTGAGCATTAAACAAAGTACAAATAGATAGGAGTATTCTTCTCCACATCCCAAAGCCCCTGGTCATTGAAGAATGTACACAACAGTTCAGAGGGATAATGATATGGTTAGGCTTTGTGTCCCCACCCAAATCTCATCTTGAGTTGTAATCCCCGTAATCCCCACGTGTCAAGGGCAGGACCAGGTGAGGTAATTGGATCATGGGGGTGGTTTCCCCCCTGCTGTTCTCGTGATAGTGAGTGAGTTCTCATGAGATCTGATGGTTTTATAATTGTCTGGCAGTTCCCCTGCTTGCACTCACTCTGTCCTGCCACCGTGTGAAGAAGGTGCCTGCTTCTGCTTTGCCTTCCACCATGATTGTAAGTTTCCTGAGGCCTCCCCAGCAATGCAGAACTGTGAGTCAATTAAAACTCTTTCCTTTATTAAATTACCCAGTCTCAGGTATTTTTTCATAGTAGTGTGAGAATGGACTAATACAGTAAATTGGTACCAAGGTAGTGGGGCACTGCTATAAAGATACCTGAAAATGTGGAAGTGAATTTGGAAGTAGGTAACAGGCAGAGGTTGAAACAGTTTGGAGGGCTCAGAATAAGACAGGGAGATGTGGGAAAATTTAGAACTTCCTAGAGACTTGTTGAATGAATGGTTTTGACCAAAATGTTAATAGTGATGTGGACAATGAAGTCCAGGCTGAGGCTGTCTCAAATGTAGATTAGGAACTTATTAGGAACTGGAGCAAAGGTGACTCTTGCTATGCTTGAGCAAAGAGACTGATTGCATTTTGCCCCTGCCCTAGAGCTCTGTGGAACTTTGAACTCAAGAGAGATGATTCGGGGTATCTGGCAGAAGAAATTTCTAGGCAGCAAAGTGTTCAAGATGTGACTTCGGTGCTCTTAAAAGCATTCAGTTTTATGCATCTGCAACGAGATGGTTTGGAATTGGAACTTATGTTTAAAAGGGAAGCCAAGCATAACAGTTTGACAAATTTGCAGTCTGACAAAGCAATAGAAAAAAAAAACCCATTTTCTGAGGAGAAATTCAAGCCTGCTGCAGAAATTTGCTTAAGTAATGAGGAGCCAAATGTTAATCTCCAAGACAATGGGGAAAATGTTTCCAGGGCATGTCAGAGGTCTTCTTGGCAGCCCCTCTCATCACAGGCCCAGAAGCTTAGGAAGAAAAAATGGTTTCGTGGGCCGGTCCCAGGGCCCTGCTGCTTTGTGCAGTTTTGGGACTTGGTGCCCTGCATTCCAGCTATGGCTAAAAGGGGCTAAGGTAAAGCTCAGGATGTTGCTTCAGAGGATGCAAGCCCCAAGCCTTGGTGGCTTACATGTGGAGTTGGGCCTGTGGGTGTACTGAAGTCAAGAATTGAGGTTGGGAAATCTCTGTCTAGATTTCAGAGGATGTATGGAAATGCTTGGATATCCAGGCAGAAATTTGCAGCAAGGGCAGAGCCCTCATGGAGAACCTCTGCTAGTGCAGTGTGGAAGGGAAATATGCAGTCAGAGCCCCCAAACAGTGTCCCTACTGGGGCACTGCCTAGTGGAGCTGTGAGAAGAGGGCCACTGTCCTCCAGATGCCAGAATGGTAGATCCATCAGCAGCTTGCACCATGCACCTGGAAAAGCCACAGACACTCAACACCAGCCTGTGAAAGCAGCTGGGAGGGGGGCTGTACCCTGCAAAGCCACAGGGGTGGAGCTGCCCAAGACCATGGGAACCCACCTCTTGCATCAGCGTGACCTGGATGTGAGACATGGAGTCAAAGGAGATTATTTTGGAGCTTTAAGATTTGACTGCCCCACTGGATTTTGGACTTGCATTGGCCCTGTAACCCCTTCATTTTTGCCAATTTCTCCCATTTGGAATGAGTGCATTTACCCAATGCTTGTACCCCCATTGTATCTAGGAAGTAACTAACTTGCTTTTAATTTTACAGGCTCATAGGTGGAAGGGAATTGCCTTGTCTTAGATGAGGCTTTGGACTTGGACTTGGACTTGGGTTAATGTCGGAATGAATGAAGACTTTGGGGTACTGTTGGGAAGGTATGATTGGTTTTGAAATGTGAAAAGGATATGAGGTTTGGGAGAGGCCAGTGGTGGAATGATCTGGTTAGGCTCTGTGTCCCCATCCAAATCTCATCTTGAATTGTAATCTCCATAATCCCCATGTATCAAGGGCAGGACCAGGTGGAGGTAATTGAGTCATGGGGGCGGTTTCCCCCATGCTGTTCTCGTGATAGTGAGTGAATTCTCACAAGATCTGATGGTTTTATAAGCATTCGGCATTTCCCGTGCACGCAATCCCTGCCATCCTGTGAAGGAAGTGCCTGATTCTCTTTTGCCTTCTGCCATGATTGTAAGTTTCCTGAGGCTTCCCAAGCAATGCAGAACTGTGAGTCAATTAAACCTCTTTCCTTTATAAATTACCCAATTTGTGGTATTTCTTCATAGCAGCATGCTACACATTACTGATACAGGTAATGTGTAGCAAGAATAACTGGGATTGACGTCACTACCCAATGGGAAAAGTGGAAATGAGATGGGGAAGAGTGCACAGAGAGCTTCAGTTATACCAAGTTTACAACTTAAATGGGGCTTTTGGCTGAATAGGTGCCCATAACATTACATGCTATACATTTTTTTTATGTTAAAACATTTCAAAATAAAACAAATTTACAACTGTACTTGAATGAGGAGAAAATGTCCCTGATCAAAAATATGGTCTTAGTCCTAAATGATTGGCTATGTTGGTTAAAATCACATTGAAAAACTTTTACATGTTGTAATCTTACTGCAAAGGCAGAATTTTACGAGTTGAAAACCATTTTAACTGGTCAAGTGAGATAAGTACATTGCAATTAGCCTTAATGTTTGATTTTAATGCCACTAACCATTAAATATATGTTCATCTATTTCATTTCTTAGATGTTCATGAAACTCTTAATTTTCCAGAAATTAAGTCACATTGCCTCTGTGGACTTTTGACTTGTGCTGTGCCTTCAAAAACTGTTTATATAAAACATTTACTGCACTAACATAGTCCATAAGTTGGGTTAACCAAGCAAGTTACCAGTAGTAAACTATTTTTACGTTAACTTTGGGAAGCAATAGCTATCATGGAAAACAAAAATATAGCAGTAAATAAATACTCTTTTAGTGCATTGTAGTGGATTCATATCACAAAGAGAAAAGAAATGTGAAAACATATATAACTAGTGCTATTCTGTACCTTATACAGCTTTGCAGTGGCTAAAGCCACCATAATATGGGCTGAGAGTTGTCATCAGTCTAGGTTATGTACTGGGCCATCATCAATACTGGGAAGTTTGTTACTCAGAGTCACTTAAAATGCATTCTGGTGGATCACTTGAGGTCAGGAGTTCAAGACCACCTTGGCCAACATGGGAAAACTCTGTCTCTACTAAAAATACAAAAATTAGTTGGGCGTGATGGCATGTGCCTGTAATCCCAGTTACTCAGGAGGCTGAGGCAGGAGAATTGCTTGAATCTAGGAGGCAGAGATTACAGTGAGCCAAGGCTGTGTCACTGCACTCCAGCCTGAGGGACAGAGTGAGACTCTGTCTCAAAACAAAAACAAAACACATTCTTCACAGTAGTCTGCAGAGGGAAGCTCTGTCTAGAAGGCATTGGCAGGGCTCATGTCTGAATTGAGAGCTCAAAATCTCTGGAATTGACCAAGCTAAAAGAAAGATTGTTTGTTTTCCACAAATGCTGTATTAGTCTCTTTTCACGCTGCTGATAAAGACATATCCGAGAGTGGGCAATTTACAAAAGAAAGGGGTTTAATAGACTCATAGTTCCATGTTCCTGGGGAGGCCTCACAATCATGGTGGAAGGTGAAAGTCACAACTCACATGGTGGCAGACAAGAGAAGCCTGAGAGCCAAGCAAAAGGGGTTTCCTCTTATAAAACCATCAGATCTCGTGAGACTTATTCACTACCACGAACAGCCCCCATGACTCAATTATCTCCCAGTGGGTCCCTCTCACAACACAAGGGAATTAGGGGAACTATAATTCGATACAAGATTTGGGTGGGGACACAGCCAAACCATATCAGATGCCAACTGAGATCTGGTGGCAGAGTGGAACCTCCAGGAATTGTGAGATGAAGGACCTGAGTGCCAAAGTGCCCATATATTTACTTATTTCGATTGTATTGATTCCAAGCAACTATACTTAATGCATGTGTACCGACACCGTGGGTCATCATTTCCATGATCAATTCTGTATTCGCTGATTCCACGCTTTCAGAAACTTCAGAAATTGATGTTTGCTATTGAGTCCAGACTGGCTCTCAAAGATTTCTTTTTCTTTGTTTCTTTCCTTTTTTTTTTTTTTTTTTTTTTTTTGAGACAAGGTCTTGCTCTTTCACCCAGGCTGGAGCACAATGATGCAATCACAGCTCACTGCAGCCTCAAACTTCTGGGCTAAGATGATCCTCCCACCTCAGTCTCCCAAAGTGCTCAGATTACAGACATGAGCCACTGTGTCTAGCCCAAGAATTTATTACTTTTGTAACTTGTACCCTTAACTCTCTGCTTGTAATATGACCTTTTTTTTGTTTGTTTTACTGCTAAACTAAACTCAAGACAATAGGGTTTGAGGACACCTCCCTTTATTGACATAGTCACTATTTGCTAAAAGTGGAAAGCAAGTAAAGAAGACAGCACAGCACTCACCAATGCAGCCAGGGGACCTCAGGCCTGCAAGGGTGCTGCAGTGGAGAGAGGCACTGCCTTATGCACTCGAGGGGTGGGGGCCCTGGCTCCTGGCACTTGCTGGCTGTGTGACCTTCACTTAGTAATTTTACTTCTCTGGACTGCAGTTTTCTCAGTGAAAATGGATTAACAATGCCTTTATTATTCAGGGCCAGTGTTAGGGTGAGGTGAGTGAAACCAGATCATGCAAGCAAAGCCACATTCTTTCCCTAAAATTTTGACATTTTGTTTATCATGGATTTTCTTGCAGTTATTTTATTTATTTATTTACTTTTTTGAGGCAGAGTCTTACTCTGTCGCCCAGGCTGGGGTGCAGTGGTGAGATCCCAGCTCACCGCAACCTCCACCTCCATGGTTCAAGCAATTCTCCTGCCTCAGCCTCCTGAGTAGCTGGGATTACAGGCACCCACCATCATGCCTGGATAATTTTTGTATTTTTAGTAGAGATGGGGTTTCACCATGTTGGCTAGGCTGGTCTTGAACTCCTGACCTCGGCCTCCCAAAGTGCTGGGATTACAGGCGTGAGCTACTGCGCCCAGCCTCTTGCAGTCATTTTAATTTTGCAAATATTGCATTAAAATATTATTTATCTTACTGAGTTTTCGGGGATCCCCCTTAATTTTGTGTCTGAGGCAAGTGCCTCACCTCCGTCACCCTAGTGTGAGTTGTACCGTCACCCAAGGCAGAGTCGTGGGAATAATCCTAGATTCTTCATTCTTAACCCCACTCCACGTCCAAACAATCTCCAAGTTTCATAGAATCTAGTCTCTCTCTCTCATTGCTTTCTTGTTCTCTATTGCCATTTGTTTCGTCTCTCATCACTCCCCTGTGAGATGACTGCAAGAGCATTCTAACTAGTCTATTCTAACTAGTCCACCTGTCTTCCCTCCAGTGCATTCTCCACGTCACTGCCAGTGAGGCCTTTCTAAAGGGCAAATCTGATCCCACCACTCTCTGGCTTTAAAGCCTTCAAGATATCCTCTAGCTTTCAGGATAACCTAAATTTATTCCTACGGTCTTTCGTATCCTGGCCCTTGCGTAGTTCTGTAGTCTTGTTTCCTGCCATAACCCACACTCCCACAGGCATGGTGGTATTTCATGCTGCCAGGCCTTTGCACATACTGTTCCCTGTCCCCGGAATGCCCTTCCCCATTTCCTTATCTAGCTGACTTATATTTCAAAGCTCACCTCAAGGATACTTCCTCTGGGAAGAATTGGCCGCCCAGATAGTTGAACGTATGTATCTAGTCTCTGTGTTCCCAAAGCACTTCATGTGTCCTCTATCATCTCTTCCATCATGTTAGACTGAATTCACTGGTGTACTTGCTGTATTGCTCTCCTAGCACAGCACTAGTGAGACTCAATGAATGTTTGTTGAATGACTGATGGACTGAATTACGTAAAAGGACATAATAATGCACTGTACATAGTAAGTACTTGAAAGTATTATTCTCTTTCCTTTTTTGGTTTTGCACCCAGCTACTCCAACAATAGATGTATGGTTGTTGTCTTCAACAACCAGATACTTTTTAAGAACTGATAGTTTTCTTAAAGGATCTCAGGGTATTTGCTGAGTCTGTCACTGCTGGTTGGAGGCTTTGATTGAAGGTATTCAATTTTACTAAATAAACTGTACTGATCCCAGTAGTCTAAAGGATGGATAAGAACTGATTCTTGCTCTTTAAGAATATTCAATCTAATATAACTGAATGTGACAAATACTCAGTTTATGCTAACATAAGGCATTTTGCAATAAAGTACCATACAAAAGGCTGTGGGGGTTATATCACTTGGACTTGAAGAATCAGTGGAGTAAGAGATGGAGACAGAAACTTCCACGTGGCGGACACGGAGACACAGAGGCGGTGAGCCATGGAATATTTGGAAATAGAAAGTAGGTCTGGTGGGGTACATAAGGGGACCTGAAGAAGCAAAACTTGCAAAGATGGTTGAGAACACATTTCAGAAACCCTAAAATACCACATGGAGGAAATGTGTGCTTGACCTGAGACAATAAGAAACCACAGAAGGGCTGGGCGCATTGCTTCATGCCTGTAATCCCACTGCTTTGGGAGGCCTAGGTGGGCAGATCATGAGGTCAGGAGATCGAGACCAGTCTGGCCAACATGATGAAACCCCGTCTACTAAACATACAAAAAATTAGCCAGGCATGGTGGCAGGTGCCTGTAATCCCAGGTACTCGGGAGGCTAAGGCAGGAGAATTACTTGAACCTGGGAGGTGGAGGTTGCAGCGAGCAGAAACCATGCCACTGCACTCTAGCCTGGACAACAGAGTGAGACTCTGTCTCAAAAAAAAAAAAAAAAAAAAAAAAAGAAAGAAACCATAGAAGGTTGTTGAGGAGTGTCATAACCAGATAATTTCCCAAAGAAAGTTTAGTCAGGTAGTATACTATCATGGATGCATACTACATAAAAGGAATCCAGCCATCTTGAACTACTTTTATTAAAAAAAAAAAAAAGTCCGGGCATGGTGGCTCATGCCTGTAATCCCAGCACTTTGGGAGGCCGAGGCGGGCAGATCACGAGGTCAGGAGATCGAGACCATCTTGGCTAACATGGTGAAACCCCGTCTCTACTAAAAATAGAAAAAATTGGCTGGGTGTGGTGGCGGGCACCTGTAGTCCCAGCTGCTTGGGAGGCTGAGGCAAGAGAATAGCGTGAATTCGGGAGGCGGAGCTTGCAGTGAGCCGAAATGGCGCAACTGCACTCCAGCCTGGGCAACAGAGCAGACTGTCTCAAAAAAAAAAAAAGAAAGAAAAAAAACGGCCGGGCACTGTGACTCACGCCTGTAATCCCAGCACTTTGGGAGGCTGCAGGGGGGGGGGTGGATCATGAGGTCAGGAGTTCGAGACCAGCCTGGCCAATATGGTGAAACACCGTCTCTACTAAAAATGCAAAAATTAGCCAGGTGTGGTGACACATGCCTGTAGTCCCAGCTATTGGGGAGGCTGAAGCAGAAGAATCGCTTGAACCCAGGAGGCGGAGGTTGCAGTAAGCCAAGATCATGCCATTGCACTCTAGCCTGGGTGACAGAGGAAGACTCTGTCTCAAAAAAAAAAACCTCCCAAATACATTGAGAACTGTACCCCTCATTCAAAGACCAAATTAATTAACCTTGAATGTCAATGGTCTTAATGCTCCACTTAAAAGGCATAGAGTGGCCAGGCGTGGTGGCTCATGCCTGTAATCCCAGCACTTTGGGAGGCTGAGGTGGGCGGATCACCTGAGGTCGGGAGTTCGAGACAAGCCTGATCAACATGGAGAAACCCCGTCTGTACTAATCATACAAAAAATTAGCCGGGCGTGGTGGCACTTGCCTGTAATCCCAGCTACTCGGGAGGCTGAGGCAGGAGAATCGCTTGAACCCGGGAGGTGGAGGTTGCAGTGAGCTGAGATCGCATCATTGCATTCCAGCCTGGGCATTGAGAGCAAAACTCCGTCTTGGGAAAAAAAAAAAAAGGCACAGAGTGGCAAGTTGAGTAAAAAAACAAGACCCGTTCATCTGCTGTCTTCAACAGACCCATCTCACCATAACAACACTCATAGACTCAAGATAAAGGGTTGGAGAAAGATCTATTACACAAATATAAAACAAAAAAGAGCAGGGGTTGCTAGTCTCATATCAGATAAAATAGACTTTAAACCAACTGTAAAAAAGGACAAAGAAGGACACCACATAATGATAAAGTGTTCAATCCAACAAGGTGACTTAACTATCCTAAATACATATGCATCCAACATTGGAGCACTCATATTCATAGAACAAGCACTTTTTGACTTACAAAAAGACTTAGACAGCTATACAATAATGGCAGGGGACTTCAACACTCTGCTGACAGTGTTAGAGAGATCACTGAGGCAGAAAGCTAGCAAAGAAATCCTGTACTTAAATTTAACACTTGTCCAGTTGGACCAAATAGACACACTCCACCCATCAATCACAGAATGTACACTCTTCTCATGAGCACATAGAACATAGTCCAAGATCAACCACATGCACAGCCATAAAACAAGTCTTAATAAATTCAAATACATTGAAATCATAGCAACCATACATTCAGACCACAGTGGGATAAAATTATAAATCAATAACCAGGAGATCCCGCAAAACCACAGAATTAAATGAAAATTAAACAACTTGCTCCTGAATAACTTTTGAGTAAACAATGAAATTAAGAAGAAATTTCAAAATTATTTTAAATAAATGAAAATAGGACACAACATACCAAAATCTCTGGGATAGATCTAAAGCAGTGTTAACAGGAAAGTTTACAATGCTAAACACCTACATCAAGAATTTAGAAATATCTCAAATTAATAATCTAACATAGCACCTAGAGAAACTAGAAAAATAAGAATGAATAAACCCCAGAGCTAGCAGAAGAAAATAAATCAGAACAGAGCGAAATTGAGACCCAAAAATTTATATAAAGGCTCAACAAAACCAAAAGCAGTTTCTTTGAAAGAATTGAGATTGATAGACTGCTACTAAATTAACGAAGAAAAGAGAGAGAAGAACCAAATAAACACAATCAGAAACAACAAAAATGACAGTATAACTGATCCCACAGAAAATACAAAAGGTCCTTAGGCAAGATTATGAACACCTCTATGCACATAAACTAGAAAATCTACAGGAGATGGATAATTTCCTAGAAACACATAAACTCCCAAGACTGAATCAGGAAGAAATAGAAACCCTGAACATACCAATATCAAGTTCTGAAATTGAATTAGTAATTAGAAAAAAACCTACCAACCAAAAAGAGCCTTGGACCAGGTGGATTCATAGCTGAATTCTATCAGACGTACAAAGAAGAGTTTAGTACCAATCCTATTGAAACTATTCCAAAAAGTAGAGGAGAAAGGACTCTTTCTTAACTCATTCTACAAAGCCAGCATCACTCTGATACCAAAATCTGGCAAAGACACAACAAAAAAAGAAAACTACAGGCCAATCTCCCTGATGAACATAGACACAAAAATCCTCAACAAAATGCTATAAACTGAATCCAGCAGCCCACCAAAAAATCAATTCCCAAAAAATCAAGTAGGCTTTATTCCTGGGATGCAGAGCTGGTTCAACATACACAAATCAACACATGTGATTCATCACATAAACAGAGTTAAAAATAAAGGCCGGGCCAATGGCTCACACCTGTATAAAACAAAAACAAAACAAAAAACCATGTGATCAAAACCACAATGAGATACCATCTCACACCAGTTAGAATGGTGATCATTAAAAAGTCAGGAAACAACAGGTGCTGGAGAGGATGTGGAGAAATAGGAACACTTTTACACTGTTGGTGGGACTGTAAACTAGTTCAACCATTGTGGAAGTCAGTGTGGCGATTCCTCAGGGATCTAGAACTAGAAATACTATTTGACCCAGCCATCCCATTACTGGATATATACCCAAAGGATTATAAATCATGCTGCTATAAAGACAAATGCACACGTATGTTTATTGCGGCACTATTCACAATAGCAAAGACTTGGAACCAACCCAAATGTCCAACAACGATAGACTGGATTAAGAAAATGTGGCACATATATACCATGGAATACTATGCAGCCATAAAAAATGATGATTTCATGTCCTTTGTAGGGACATGGATGAATCTGGAAACCATCATTCTTAGCAAACTATCGCAAGGACAAAAAACCAAATACCGCATGTTCTCACTCATAGGTGGGAATTGAACAATGAGAACACATGAACACAGGAAGGGGAACATCACACACTGGGGACTGTTGTGGGGTGGGGGGAGGGGGGAGGGATAGCATTAGGAGATATACCTAATGTTAAATGATGAGTTAATGGGTGCAGCACACCAACATGGCCCATGTATACATATGTAACAAACCTGCACGTTGTGCACATGTACCCTAAAACTTAAAGTATAATAACAACAACAACAACAAAAAACAACCATGTGATCATTTCACTCAACAGGTGCAGAAAAAGCTTCCTTTTTTTTTTTTTTTTTTTTTTTTGAGATGGAGTCTCACTCTGTTGTTCAGCCTGGGGTGCAGTAGCGTGATTTTGGCTCACTGCAACATCTGCCTCCCAGGTTCAAGCGACTCTCCTACCTCAGCCTCCTGAGTAGCTGGGATTACAGGTGTGTACCATCATGCCTGGCTAATTTTTTGTATTTTTAGTAGAGTCGGGGTCTCACCATGTTAGCCAGGCTGGTCTCGAACTCCTGACCTCAGGTCATCCACCTACCTCGGCCTCCCAAAGTGCTGGGATTACAGGCATGAGCCACCACGCCCAGCCATCTCAATAGATGCAGAAAAAGCTTTTGATAAAATCCCAAATGCCTTCGTGATGAAAACCCTCAATAAACTAGGCATTGAAGGAACATACCTCGAAATAATAAGAACTATCTATGACAAACTCACAGCCAACATACTGAATGGGCAAAAGCTGGAAGCATTTGCCTTAAGAACTGGAACAAGACAAGGATACCCTCTCTCACCACTCCTATTCAATGCAGTACTAGAAGTCCTAGCCAGAGAAATCAGGCAACAGAAAGAAATAAAAGGTGCCCAGATAGGTAAAGAAGTCAAATTGTCTCTCTTCACTGATAATATGATTCTATATCTAGAAAACCCTAACAACTCCACCAAGAGGCTCTTATTGCTAATAAATGATTTCAGTAAAGTTTCAGGACACAAAATCAATGTATAAAAATCAGTAGCACTTCTAGACACCAATAACATTCAAACTGAGAGGCAAATTAAGAATGCAATTCCATTCATAATAGCCACATTAAAAAATACCCTGGAATACATTTAACCAAAGAGTTGACAGATCTCTACAAGAAGAACCACAAAACACTGCTGAAAGAAATTATAGATGATACAAACAGGTGGAAAAACATCTCATGCTCATGGATCAGAAGAATCAACATAATTAAAATGACCATACTGCCCAAAGCAATCTGTAGATTCGATGCTATTCCTATCAATCTATTGACATCATTTTTCACAGAATTAAAAAACTATTATAATATTCATATGGAACGAAAAAAGAGCCCAAATAGCCAAAGAATTCCAAGTGAAAAGAACAAAGCTGGAGGCATCACACTACCCAACTTCAAACTATACAACAAGGCTACAGTAAACAAAGCAGCATGATACTGGTACAAAAACAGACACGTAGACCAAGGGAGAAAGATAGAGACCCAGAAATAAAGTGCATACCTACAACCATCTAATCTTTGACAAAATCAACAAAAACAAGCAATGGAGAAAAGAACTCCCTATTCAATAAATGATGCCGGAATAACTGGCTAGTCATATGCAGAAGAATGAAAGTAGTCCCCTACATTTCACCATATACAAAAACTAACTCAAGATAGATGAAAGACTTATATGTAATATGTAAACCTATACAAATCCTAGTAAAAAACCTAGGAAATATTATTCTGAACATCAGCCTTGGCAAAGAATTTATGACTAAGTCCCCAGAAACAATGGCAACAAAAACAAAAATTGACAAGTGGGACCTAATTAAACAAAAGAGCTTCTGCACAGCAAAAGAAACTACCAACAGAGTAAACACACAACCTAGAGAATGGAAGAAAATACTTGCAAACTATGCATCCAACGAAGTTCTATTTTCCAGAATCTATAAGGAACTTAAACAATTCAAAAAACTACCCCATTAAAAAATGGGCCAAAGGACATGAAGAGAAAGTTCTCAAAAGAAGACATACATGTGGCCAACAAACATATGAAAAAAATGCTTGGCATCACTAATCATCAGAGAAATGCAAATCAAAACCACAATGAGATACCATCTCATACCAGTCAGAATGGCTATTATTATTATTATTTTTTTTTGAGACGGAGTTTCACTCTTGTCACCCAGACTAGAGTGCAATGGCGGGATCTCGGCTCACTGCAACCTCTGCCTCCAGGGTTCAAGTGATTCTCCTGCCTCAGCCTCCCGAGTAGCTGGGATTACAGGCACCCACCACCATGCCTGGCTAATTTTTGTATTTTAAGTAGAGACAGGGTCTCACCATGTTAGCCAGGCTGGTGTCAAACTCCTGACCTCAGGTGATCCACCCACCTCCGGCTTCCAAAGTGATGGGATTACAGGCGTGAGCCACTGCACCTGGCCTAGAATGGCTATTATTAAAAAGGCAAAAAATAACAGATGTTGGCAAGGTTCTGGAGAAAAGGGAATGCATATATACTGCTTGTGAGAATGTGAATTAGTTCAGCCACTGTAATTTGTCAAAGAACTTAAAACAGAACTACTGGCCGGGTGCGGTGGCTCACGCCTGTAATCCCAGCACTTTGGGAGGCCGAGGCAGGTGGATCACGAGGTCAGGAGATCGAGACCATCCTGGCTAACAAGGTGAAACCCCGTCTCTACTAAAAATACAAAAAATTAGCTGGGCGCGGTGGCGGGCCACTGTAGTCCCAGCTACTCAGGAGTCTGAGGCAGGAGAATGGCGTGAACTTGGGAGGCGGAACTTGCAGTGAGCCGAGATCGCGCCACTGCACTCCAGCTTGGGTGACAGAGCGAGACTCCATCTCAAAAAAAAAAACCAAAAAACAAAACTACCATTCAACCCAGCAATCCCACTACTGGGTAGGTACCTAAAGAAAACAAATTATTCTACAAAAAAGATACATGTAATTGTATGTTAATTGCAGCACTATTCACAATAGCAAAGACATGGAATCAACCTAGATGCCCATAAACAGTGGACGGGATAAAGAAAAGGTGATACATATACACCATGGACTACTACACAGCCATAAAATAGAACAAAATTGTGTCCTTTGCAGCAACATGGATGCAGCTGGAGGCCATTATCTTAAGCAAATTAATGCAGGATCAGAAAACCAAATACTGCATGTTCTCACTTATAAGTGGGAGCTAAACATTGAGTATACACCAACATAAAGATAACAGCAATAGACACTGGGAACTACTAGAGGCAGGAGGGTGGGAGGAGGGCAAGGACTGAAAAACTACCTATTGGAAACTATGCTCACTGCTTGGGTAATGGAATCATTCATATTCCAAACCTCAGTGCACACAGTTTACCCATGTAACAAACCTGCACATGTACCCCCTGAACCTAAAAGTTGAAAAAAAAAATCCCAAAGACCAAATTATTGCAAGAGCTCATACTTTAAAAAAAAAAAAAAAAAAAAAAGGATGATGAACTATATTTGAGCAACCTAAGATCTTTTTAATTTAGGAATATTTGTTGTGCAGAATGTGAGTTTTATCAAGTTAGAAGGAAAGACTGGTAGAAAATTGTCACTTCATTTACTGAGTTGGTGATGTTTCCATTCCTCCTACTCAAGGAAAATTTTTAGTCTGGAGGCCTTGCCGTTTAATCTACCTAAATCTTACAATCAACAGAGAAGATGGCTAGAACTCATCTCCTCTGTTCCATTCCTTTTTTTTTTCAGAGACCAGAGACAGGGTCTTGCTCAAAAAATAACTAAAGATAGATTACAGACTTAAATGTAAGACCTGCATGTCTTGCTATGTTGCCCAGGCTGGTGTGCAGTGGTGGAATCACAGCTCACTACAGCCTTGAACTCCTGGGCTCAAGCAATCCTCCCAACTTTTTTGCAGAGGTGGGGTCTCTCTAGGTTGCCCAGGTTGGTCTCCGACTCCTGGCATCAAGCAATTGTCCCTCCTTGGCCTCCCGAAGTGTTGGGATTACAGCTATGAGCCACTGTGCCTGGTCTCTGCTCCACTTCTATCAAGACCTCAAATGTGGCAACCTCCGTGGAAGAGATATGCAAGATAGGCCAATTTCTAGAAGCCAGAGTAACTATTTCTCTGGAAAGTGATATGTTCAAAGTAAAACACCAGTGGCATGCATTAACTATTTGAAAATACATGTTTGTGTGCCATACCTTAAGGAAATCTGACATTAAACCTACAAATCTGAAGACATAAGAGATGAAGAGATGAGGATGAGGTGTTTTTTTTGTTTTGTTTTGTTTTGACAGAGTCTCACTCTGTCACCCAGGCTGGAGGGCAGGTGTGAGATCTCAGCGCACTGCAACCTCTGCCTCCCAGGTTCAAGTGATTCTCCTGCCTCAGCCTCCCAAGTTGCTAGGATTACAGGCATGAGTCACCACACCCAGCTCATTTTTATATTTTTAGTAGAGACAGAGTTTCTCCATGTTGGCCATGCTGGTCTTGAACTCCTGACCTCAAGTGATCCACCCACCTTGGCCTCCCAAAGTGCTGGGATTACAGGCATGAGCCACTGCACCTGGCCAGGATGAGATTCTTCATCCTCGTTTAAGATAATTAGGTGTATGCATAACTTTGGGGGAACAAATAAGTGATAAAAAGCCAAGTTTTCCACACCACATCTATCTTAAAAAATCTTCGGTCACAAAGAATCAGGTGGCACAAGTGTCAGCCACGATTTGTGAGGGAAAGAGAGAAAACTAGCTGGAAGCTTTTGAATCATTATCACTCCTAAGAAAACAACTTCTGGAGCAACAGGGCAGTGGTGTCCACTGATTCTCAAACTTTGGTATAAATTGGAATCACAAAGCAATTTTGTTAAAAGTACATATGCCTGGATTCCATCTCTGGAGATTATTTCTGTAGGTCTTGGAGTAGGGGTGTGGATGTGGAAAAGAATCAGGTATCTACATTTAAAACATGTACATGCGTTTGTGGGGCGCCATGGCTCACACCTGTAATCCCAGCACTTTGGGAAGCTGAGGTAGGAGGATTGCTTGAGCCAGTAGTTTGAGACCAGCTGGCAATATAGTGAGAATCCTGTCTCCACAAAAAGTAGAAAAAATAGCCTAGCATGGTGGCATGAGCCTGTAGTCCCAGCTACTCGGGAGGCTGAGGTGGGAAGATCAATTGAGCCCAGGAGGTTGAGGCTTCAGTGAACTGTGATCATAACACCATATTCCAGCCTGTGCAACAGAGCAAGACCCTGTCTCAAAATACACATACGCACACACTCACAGGCAAACAAGTAATGTTGATACCAACAAAATCTGGGAATCACTAAAAAAGGGATTACCGAACTCTGTGTCTCCCAAATTCCCAAGCACCCAACTGCAACTGTCGTCTTTTTTTTTTTTTTTTGAGATGGAATTTCACTCTTGTTGCCCAGGCTGGAGTACAATGGCATGATCTCGGCTCACTGCAACATTTGCCTCCCAGGTTCAAGCAATTCTCTTGCCTCAGCCTCCCCAGTAGCTGAGACTACAGGTGCCCACCACTACGCCTGGCTAATTTTTGTATTTTTAGTAGAGATGGGGTTTCACCATGTTGGCCAGGCTGGTCTCAAACTCCTGACCTCAGGTGATCCACCCACCTTGGCCTCCCAAAGTGCTGGGATTACAGGCGTGAGCCACTGTGCCCGGCCCAACTGTCATCTTTTTGTGTTGGTGTTCATGTAGTGTTTTCTAATGGAAACACTTGTTTTGAATCCTTCATGGTTAGAGTAAAATTCTTCCAGATGTCTGCAATCCCATTATCTTCACATTCTTCCCGTCTCTTCCAATGAGGTGACATGGAAAACTAAGAATAGAAACAAATGTGCCTTTGGAAGATGTGTTAGTCCAGATGCACCGAGATGTGGCTGCCAAGATGGGATAAAATGTGCAAGGGTTTTATTAAGGAAAATGACTAGTGAAGGAAAGTGGAGAGCGGCTGGAGAAATCTGCGGAAACGCTCAAGCCACAGGCAAATTTGACTCTGAAAGAGGAACAGAGAGAGAGAATCTTTGGTAGAGGTGTCCCAGACCACAATGGAGTCCATTCAGCAAAGTTGGCAAGGCAAGGAGTCCCCAGGCCAAAACTGGTGATCAGAGGAGCCTCCTGTCTTCTAGGAACAGGCCTCCCCAGAATCCCTGCTGCACTGTCATTGGCTGGGAGCAGCCTAAGGGAATGGCGCCCCCAGAGCCATGGACTTCAGATCCAGCAGCTGGGCCCTTATTCAGTCGCAATCCTTGCAGCTGAACTGGGATGTTCTCATGGCCGCCACAGAAGAGCTCAGTTTTGGTCGACAAACTGAGAAAAGAGAAATGAGGACTATGTGACAAAGTGTTATATGTTGGTTGCTCTGATCAGCAATAAGACACATCCCACCATGTTTGCTTTTGAACATTTTTATTTATTTATTTATTTATTCAAGACAGGGTCTTGCTCGGTCGCCCAGGCTGGAGTACATTGGCATGATCATAACTCATTGCAGTCCTGGTGCAGTGGCTCACTCCTGTAATTCCAGAACTTTGGGAGGTCGAGCTGGGTGGATCACTTGAGGTCAGGAGTTCGAGACCAGCCTGGCCAACATGGCAAAACCCCACCTCTACAAAAATACAAAGAAATTAGCCAGGCATGGTGGCTGTAGTCCCAGCTATTGGGGAGGCTGAGGCAGGAGAATCGCTTGAACCCAGGAGGCAGGGCTTGCAGTGAGCCAAGATCACACCACTGCACTCCAGCCTGGGTGACACAGCGAGACTCCATCTAAAACAACAACAACAAAAACAACAAAAACTCATTGCAGCTTCAACCTCCCCAGACTCAAGCAATCCTTCCACCTCAGCCTCATGAGTAGCTGGGGCTATAGGTGCATGTCACCACTCCCGGCTAATTTTTTAAATTTTTTGTACAGATGGAGTCTCAGCATGTTGCCCAGCCTGGCCTTGGACTCCTGGCCTCAAGTGATCCTCCTGCTTTGGCCTCCCAAAGTGCTGGGATTACAGGTGTGAGCCATTGCGCCTGGCTTGAAATTTTTTTTAATTAAAGAACATTACTCTAGTGGTCCATTAATCTTTCTCCTCTCCTTCCCTTTTCCTTTCTCCCCACCCTTCAGTCCCCATATTAGGATGTGGAGAAGTTCTTAATTTACATTTATTTATTTATTCGGTTTAACCCCACATTACCTGTCAGCTTTTAATTCTCTGATATTCTCCATCATCAGTCGGTCTCTCAGCCCACTAAGCACACCACACATATCACTTTCTCCATCTGGGTTTATGCTGCCCTGCCAATCTGGAATGACCCTCTGTCAAGACAACACATCTATACTGGCTGGACAAAGAGCTTGTGTCAGGAGAGGTAGGGTGGGCTGGAGTGTGGAAAGCTGAAGACCACCACCTACCAGTCATTTCTACCCCCCTTCCTTCCCCAAGGCCTGTGGCTTTCCCAGTGATTTTGTATTCCTCTCAGCATCTGGTTCAAACTGAGCATATGGTAGGTAGACAAAGCACACAGAAATTCCTCTGCAAAGATGGCCACAAAATTCTATGCATGAGATTCAAACAGTCAAATTTCTACAGAGTTTTCAGCAAAAGCTTCAACATCCAGAAGAAAGTGGAAAAAATTAAAATTTGTGCAGAGAGTGGAGGTGATAACTTCTAACTAGCATGCATAGAAAACTTGTGGTCACCCATTATTTGTGAGATATCATTTCGTGAACATTCACAGGTGCAAAACTACATAATAAAGCAAATGTAGACGACTCTCGGTGCACTGTCTATGGGGTAGCCCTGTTCCAAAGGGGCAGTCAATCCGTCAATCAATATGTTGATTCTAATACAGATGATATTATTGGTTACTTTGGAAAGATCTCAAGTGGATTTATGTAAACACCTTTGCAAATTTAAATTGCCTATAAGACAAGGGCTTCTTCACTTATCTATAGATTTTTGTTTGTTTGTTTGTTTGTTTGTTTTTCTTGTGATGGAGTTTTGCTCTTGTCGCCCAGGCTGGAGTGCAATTTTGCAATCTCGGCTCACTGCAACCTCCACCTCCCGGGTTCACATCATTCTCCTGCCTCAGCCTCCCCTGTAGCTGGGATTACAGGCACCTGCCACCACGCCCGGCTGATTTTTTGCATTTTAGTAGAGACCGGGTTTCACCATGTAAGTCAGACTGGTCTTGAATTCCTGACCTCAGGTGATCCACCCCCCTCGGCCTCCCAAAGTGCTGGGGTTATAGGCGTGAGCCACCGCGCCCAGTCCACTTATCTGTAGATTAATCATTAACCTATTTTGTAGCATCTATAACCTAATATATCTTATTTTTAAAGATTTAAAAATAAATCTTTCTACCTGTGTGATAATCAGAATTCTATAGACAATGACCTTGAGAAAAAAGTGACTTTGAAGTTAATTGTATCTTCTAGAGATTCTCTCGCTTATCAGTGAAATCTTGGCATTTTTTTTCTATAATTAATAATGTAAGCTTCACACCTGGAGAAGAGAGAATTCACATCATTCCAGTGGACATGTTACATTATTAATTCATTAAATTAACAAAGCAAAGAAGATTCTAGAAAAGGTTGCTTAAATATGGCATTTTGCACACTCCTGGCCATTATTAATACCTTGGATGTTCCTGTGTATGTCACATACAGTCATGGACTCTCAGACAGATCCTGGGATGACAGACTGTCGATGACTGTAATTACTGATAACATTTCCATAGGATAGATGTTTATTGTTGTTTCCTGAGCACCCAGCAACTTATTAGGATCTGCGTAATCCCTGCCATTTTAGAGCTTCCTTTCCACATGGTATCTATTTACCCTCCAATGACACCGTGCTTACCATTTCAATCTGAAGTTTCCAAAGCACTTTACAAAGTGACTAAACATAACTTGTATCCCAAGAAGTCTTTTCAAGAGAAGAGTTGCAGATAGTTCTCACTTTGCACAGTTCCTACATGCCCAAATTTCAGTTACTGCAGTTTAGTTAAATAACAACAGTCCCCCAACAACCTGGTTCGAATTTCAATTACATGCCTTACAATATGGCACTCTGTATTTTTGCAATTGCATAAAGTACAGACTTTGCCACTGGGTCTTCAGTCCACACATCACTATGTAAGTAACTGATGTGCACAGTGGCCAATCACATCACTTATTTTCATGTCTGTGCATTTTTGGTCACTGCACATCTGTTATTCGGTTCATCTACAGATGGCAAAATGGGGAGGTGTGTTGCCTCCCAGGGATAAATTCACATGACATTTTACACAAATGGGTAATAGAAAGAAGGAACTGGCTAACAAAGATGAAAATAGAGCAAAGAAATAACAAGTGATAATTCTGGAAGTGAAATTAGAATAGTGAACACTTGAGCTATAGAAGAAATAACCTGTTGCTGGGCATGGTGGCTCACATCTGTAATTCCAGCAGTTTAGGAGGTCGAGCTGGGTGGATCACTTGAGGTCAGGAGTTCAAGACCAGCCTGGCCAACATGGTGAAAACCTGTCTCTACTAAAAATACAAAAAATTGGCCGGGTGTGGCGGCACATGCCTGTAATCCTAGCTATTCCAGAGGCTGAGGCATGAGAATCACTTGAACTGGGGAGGTGGAGGTTGCAATGAGCTGAGATCATGTCACTGCACTCCAGCCTGGGTGACAGAGTGAGAGTCGTCTCAAAAAAAAAAAAAGAAGAAATAGCTGTCCATGGGAATGCTGACCCTGCTACCATTAGAGCCTTCAACATGCAGCCAGAGGAACTTAGTTAAGGTGACTTAATTTAAATGAGAAAAGCAATGTAACAGAAAGAATGAAGATGTCACAGAGGCAAAAAAAACTTTACACTGAAGGAACTCTTGAAGACATTGCATGATACAAAAGCACAAAGGATAAAATGTCAGAACCTGACCCAGACATAGAAAGGCACATGACAAGGCCGGGCACGGTGGCTCACGCCTGTAATCCCAGCACTTTGGGAGGCCGAGGTGGGCGGATCACTTAAGGTCAGGAGTTCAAGACCAGCCTGGCCAACATGGTGAAACCCCACCTCTATTAAAAATACAAAAATTAGCTGGGTGTGGTGGCACACACCTGTAATTTGGGAGGCTGAGGCATGAGAATCACTTGAACCTGGGAGGTGGAGGTTGCAGTAAGCCGAGATCACACCACTGCACTCCAGCCTGGACTACAGAGTGAGACTCCGTCTCAAAATAAAAAAAAGAAAAAAAAAAAGAAAGGCACATGACGACAGAAAATATTCTCACTTCATATTGTAAGTTACATGGAGAGAAAGAGACAAGCACTATACAAACTATGCTTCGTAAGTTTTTTACAAAGAAATAAGACACTTTAATGTGTCATGTTTCTAATGTTTTAACTTATATTAAATATTCATTTTACTATTTTTTTCATTTTCCTACACCTTTATAGCTGACAGAGAGTTTTTACTGTTTTGACAAACTTTTTTAAAGGTTATGGAACAATTGTAATTTTTCCCATTCATAGCTAACATTGCTTTGCATGGCTTTGTACAGTCATTCTTTGTTTTGTTTTGTTTTGTTTTGTTTGAGATGGTGTCTGACTGCTGCCTAGGCTGGAGTCCAGTGGCATGATCTTGGCTCACGGCAACTTCCACCTCCCAGGTACAAGCGACTTTCCTGCCTTAGCCTCCCCACTAGCTGGGATTACAGGCGCATGCCACCATGCCTGGCTAATTTTTGTTATGTTTAGTAGAGACAGGGTTTCACCATGTTGGCCAGGCTAGTCTCAAACCCCTAACCTCAGGTGATCTGCCCACCTCGGCCTCCCAAAATGCTGGGATTACAGGCGTGAGCCACTGCACCTGGCCTGTACAGTCATTCTTATGGTGCTACATGACTGTGCAAGGTGAAGACTGCCTGTACAAATTTAAAGGGCTCAGAATGTCTGGTAACAAAGCCGTATAAATCCATATTCCGCTGATTGTCTCTTCTATTACAAAAACTACTCCTTTATTCTATTATTACAGATAGTCATTTCCGAACTTTTCTATTCAAGGAAGCAAATGTTTTTAAATGTTTTTCAGAGCAGAAACCATTACAAAGCATACATGTTTCACATGTTTGACCACAGATCCAATGCGACTGGGAAGGTAATTTCTTGTGTTTGGAATTTGCAACCTTCAACTTTCTGGTCTTCTCCTCATATATTCTTTGTCCTCTACTGTGCCTCCTGTGGAAGTGAACTCTCCAAATCCTGTCTCTAGCCCTGGGTGCTCACTAAGCCAACATTAATGAACAAGCAGGGATGGGCCCATGACATCTCATTCACAACGTGTCTAAAATCCATGTCTTTATTCTTAAAATCCTCCCTCCTAACTTACTGATTTTTTTATTTTTATTTTTATTTTTGTTTTCTTGAGACAGAGTCTCATTCTCTGGCCCAGGCTGGAGTGCAGTGGTACAAATATAGTTCACTGCAGCCCCGATTTTTGAGGCTAAAGCGATCCTCCCACCTTAGCCTCCTGAGTAGCTGGGACTACAGGCACATGCCACCATGCCTGGCCAGTTTTTTTCGTTTTTCTGTAGAGACAACATCTTGCTTTGTTACCCAGGCTGGTCTCAAACTCCTAGGCTCAAGTGATCCTCCTGCCTTAGCCTCCCAAAGTGTGGGGATTACAGGCATGAGCCACTGTGCCTGGCCACATATTTATTTTGATTGATTATTGCTTTTTATTTTGGCTATTTGAATTTCAAAACTTGGAGTTAAAAACTCATTCTTCCTTTTACATAATGTACCTTTAAGATATCTGTTCACTGGTAATTTAAACTAATTACATAGTACACTTATTTGTGGATACCACTGCACTAAAAGTTTTAAAAAATATTATTTTCTTTTTTCTTCTGTTTTTTTTTCTTTTTTTCTTTTTTTTGAGATGGAGTCTTACTCTGTCACCAGGCTGGAGTGCAGTGGCATAATCTCGGCTCACTGCAACCTCTGCTTCCTGGGTTCAAAGGATTCTCCTGCCTTAGCCTCCTGAGTAGCTGGGACTGCAGGCATGCGCCACCACACCCAGCTAATTTTTGCATTTTTAGCAGAGACAGAGTTTCACCATGTTGACCAGGATGGTCTCGATCTCTTGACCCTGTGATCCCCCCACCTTGGCCTCCCAAAATGCTGGGATTACAGGCGTGAGTCAACATGCCCAGCCCTCTTTTCTTTTCTTAAATTTTTTTCTTTCTGTCTCTGCTGCTTGAATCAGAAGAGTTTAGAGGTACAAATGTTCCACATGTATATACATATATGCTTACTTATGTAAATGAATATATGAGAAGGGGAACTGGAATTGTGCTCATGGTTTGAAGGAAAGGTGAATGAAAGAGAAAAGCTTTCTATCCACCATGACCTTTATGCTGTCAAAGCAGCCAGTGGCTTGGCAGAGACGGAATTCCCTTGAGGCTTGCCCTGACACAAAATCAGGCAGGAACGCCAAGGGATGAGTCAGAGGGTGGACTGAGATCTGCTTCTCCCACCCTCCACTAAAAGAATGAAACTTTGAGGCATTTCACAAGGGCATGTGGACCCTCAAGTCGCCAGGGTACATGTGGCCATGAAAATGTGTAACCATGACTACATCCCTGCTCTGGTCTCTCAGTGCCAGCATCATCCATTCCCAGGAAATGTCCTAGACCATCCCCTCTTCCCACTTTTCATACTACCTCAGTCTTTTTGTTCTGTGGGCAATATTGGAATTAGGTTTTCACGGAAATAAGTGGTTAGATGATCACAGCTTGGCAGACAAGGAGAATGGCAATTCCATAGACAGAAGTTCCTCTTTTTATTTTTTATTTATATTTTTTGTAGAAACAAGGGTCTCACTTTGTTGCCCAGGCTGGTCATGAACTCTTGGCCTCAAGCAATCCTCCTGTCTTGGCCTCCCAAAGTGCTGGGATTACAGGCATGAGCCAAGATCACAACACTGCACTCCAGCCTGGGTGACAGAGCGAGATCCTGTCTCTAAAAAAAAAATAATAATAATAATAATGAAAAAACAAAATGCTTTTTCCTACTTTCTTTTCTATTTTTTGAGGCAGAGTCTTGTTCTGTCACCCAGGCTGGAGTGCAGTGATGTGATCTCGGTTCACTGCAACCTCTGCCTCCTGGATTCAAGCAATTCTTCTGCCTCAGCCTCCCGAGTAGCGGGATTACAGGTGTGCACCACCATGCCCAGCTAATTTTTGTATTTTCAGTACAGACAGGGTTTTGCCATGTTGGCCAGGCTGGCCTTGAACTCCTGATCTCAGGTGATCCGCCTGCCTCTGCCTCCCAAAGTATGGGGATTACAGGCATGCGCTACCTTGACGGCCAATTCACTTCACTTCTGACACTACCTGGAAACAGCATCAGATCCCTTAAGCCTGCGCGACTTCAGTTGCCAATCTTTTTTTTTTTGAGACAGAGTTTCGCTCTTGTCTCCCAGGCTGAAGTGCAATGGGGATTCAAGCAATTCTCTAGCCTCAGCCTCCTGAGTAGCTGGGATTACAGGCACCCGCCACCAGGCCTGGCTCATTTTTATATTTTTAATAGAGACGGGGTTTCACTATGTTAGCCAGGCTAGTCTCGAACTTCTGACCTCAGGAGATCTGCCCGCCTCGGCCTCCCAAAGTGTGGGGATTACAGGCGTGAGCCACCGCGCCCACCTCAGTTGCCAATCTTAAGGACTAGTTTGGCACCTATACTTCTGATCGACCTGCTAAAAAATCGGAATTTCCACACAACTCTCTCCTCAGGTTCCATTAATTTGCTAGGATGCCTCAGAACTCAGGGGAACACTTTACCTACATTCATCCAGTTATTATAAAAGATATTACGAAGGATGCAGGTGAAGAGCCCAGGGAGAGATGCTGAGGGTAAGGCACATGAGAAGAGTCTGGGAGTTTCCTCCAGGAGCCTCCATGTGTTCACCACTCTGGAAGTTCCCTAACCCTGTCCTTTTGGGCTTTTAGGGAAACTTCATTACGGACGCATGATTAATTAAATTACTTGCCATTGGTGATCGACCTGACCTTCAGCCTTTCTCGCCTCATTGGAGGTTGAGGAATGAGGCTGCAAGTTCCAACCCCCCAGTTTTGTCTTTTTAGGGTCCTCTAGCCACCAGTCATTTTATCCGAATACGAAAGACACTTAAAAGCCAGGGGCAGTGGCTCACGCCTGTAGTCTCAGCACTTTGGGAGGCTGAGGCAGGAGGATCGCTTGAGGCCAGGAGTTCCAGACCAGACTGTGCAACATAGCAAGACCCCCGTCTCAAAAAAAAAAAATATATATATATATATACATATAAAATGACCTGGATGTGGTGGTGCACATGCCTGTAATCCCAGCTACTGGGGAGGCTGAGGCAGGAGAATCACTTGAACCCAGGAGGTGGAGGTTGCAGTGAGCCGCCACTGCCCTCCAGCCTGGGCAACAGAGTCAGACTCCACCTCAAAAAAAAAAACTTACCATGACATTACAATAATTTTAAAAGTATAATGTTATTAGGGAAAACTGTACTGATGTACACCAAAAAGAAGGTGGATCAATGTATGCATAGAGTGATTGATAGCTGTCAGGATACATGATAAAGGGAAGATAATTTCCCACTAGTTTGCATTTATTTCTCTGGAAAATTAAATAATCACAATAATTAGAAGGCACAATAATAATGTTTTGTAATAATATGTATCTCAGATATACCCGATATATTTTTGTTTGGTTTGGTTTTTGTTTGTTTTTGAGACAGGCCTCACTATGTTGCCCAGGTCGATTTTAAACTCCTGGGATCAAGGAATCTTCCTGCTTAGACCTCCCAAAGTGCTGGGATTACAGGCATGAGCCACCTTGCCCAGCCTACCTGATGTCCTTACCATGTGAGATTTCATTTCCCTTTATGCTGAAATATAAATCATCTGAACCTTCATGCTATATGACTGATGGAAGTCTAGTATTTTTATTATTAATAATGATTAACTTTTATTGAGTACTTATTATGTGCCAGGTCCTTTGATTTTTTTTTTTTTTTTTGAGATGGAGTCTTGCTCTTGTCACCCAGGCTGGAGTGCTACGGCACACTCTTGGCTCACTGCAACCTCTGCCTCCTGGGTTCAAGCGATTCTCCCGCCTCAGCCTCCCAAGTAGCTGGGATTACAGGCACCCGCCACCATGCCTGCCCGGTTAATTTTTGTATTTTTAGTAGAGATGGGGTTTCACCATGTTGGCCAGGCTGGTCTCTAACTCCTGATCTCATGATCCGCCCGCCTCAGCCTTCCAAAGTACTGAGATTACAGGCGTGAGCCACCGCGCCCGGCTCCTTTGATCTTTAAACAAGAAAACACACAATACACATATACATCTATAAGAATAATCAATAATTTTCAAAGACAGCAAAGAGCAAAGCCATATTTAAGAAAGGAACATTATCCTAAAGAAATCGATTTACAGGAATATAACTCCTGCAATGAAGACAAATGTTTGAAATACTATGCAGAACAGCATAACTCCTCATTTTGTTGGATCTTTTTATTACAAAATAGAGTCTCTCTTACCAAAAAATCTACCATCCTGTTTTTCCAAAAACTAAGAAAAAAAGGAACAGCCTACTCTCAGAGAAAAATCTAAGTCTCCCCTTCTGGTAACATGAAGCGGAGTGTTTGAAATTGTAAGTTTCTCATAATTGTAAGGATCCCAGGATCCAGATAATCAGGGTAGAGTTATCTGAGCTCCGTTCTCTCCCTTTGGCCTAGAATAGAGACCCCAGGCTTGAGAGGAATCTCTGCTGCATTTTCCCCTCACCATACAAGCCTTTGAGGTCCCAGTTTTGTGTTTTTTTTACTTTTCAACATCTTAATAGGAAATTAAGTATCAAATTTTCTGAGCTATATAATTGAAAAATTCATTTGGGATAACAGTAAATCTATAAACTTACTGTGAAATTGTAATTTTTAAAGTATAGTGTTATATTTAGGGAAAAGTGTATTGATGTCTGCAATTTAATTGGAAATGCACCCAAAAATGGTGAATCAATGGATGTAAAGAGCGATAAATAGCTGGGTGGATACATGATAAAGAAAGGATAGTGAAGTGTTAATTGTAGAATCTAGGCAGCAGGTATACAGGTGATCACTATAAAATTCAACTTTGCTGTAAATTTTTTAATTTATACGGTGAAGGAATATATAAATAGATTAATAGAATCTTCAAAACTTTCATCTTAGAAGTCCAGAAACACACCCATGAATATATGGAATCTTGTTGTATGACAGTAGCATCATAAAGTTTTGAGAAATAATGAATGATTTAATAAATAGTGCTGAAGTCTGTTCATTTAAAAAAATTAGATTTCTATCCCAATTAGCCTTACAGTCTAGTGTTTTCCATTGAACTCTAAGTTCCATGACAGCAGAGTCTAGGTCTATTTTTCCTCCTATTATAATCCCAGGGCATGGTGTTTAGTAGGTGGTCAATAAATACTTGTCAAATGGTCAAATGAAGAATATATTAATGAAGACATTAGTCCTGGAAGATATGCTGTGGGTTGTAGGATTCCTGTGATCTGTGCTGTTGCCAGGCATTGGAGGAAAGAGCCAAGCAGCTGAGTCTGGAATCTGTCCACTTCCCTGTTCCTCCTTAGCTGAGCTAAAGCAACTGTCACACTGACTGCTGATTGCAAATAAGCAAAATTAATGATGAGTGCTATGAGGTTGTCCTAGACTTTATTCAGGGCTGACAGAGCTCCCCTGAAGACTTGCTTATAACTTTGGACTTGCAGGAACGAAGTTTGTAGCTGTTTGTGCTTTCTAAGTCTGTAACAAATGGGATGGGTGAGCAGGATTTGGGGTGGGGGAGAAATAATGATGTAGAAATAAATGATTGATCCAAGTTCATTGTATATACATATAATATACATCACATATATATGCATTATAGATGTATGTATAAATGTTACATATATTATATATATGTTTGCGTGAAAGAGTGTGTGTGCCTAAAGAGATAGCAAAAATTTCTTCCATGAGCTTAGCCAGGTCTCACATACATTTTCCTTATAGCCCTGAAGAAGGAGAGTAAGTTATTTCACAGGGAATCAAATTTGGCAACTGATACTTTGAACTACTTTCACATATTGATTTGATGATTTTGTTGTCAGGACACACATTGTACTTTGATTCTGGTAAGTCATGTGCTTATTCTCAGCACACCACTCATAAAATGAAAAGGCTGCATTTGAATTATAGATACTGCACTTAGAGTTTCCATTTTGACTGCTTAATCAATCAAAGTGTGTTTTGTTCCATTGTATGATAAACATTGGTATATACATTTTAGTATAGTTGAACAGTTTTTTTTTTTGGTGGACCATGGGCACAATGCCTCCAAAGCCACAGGGGCTTCCTTTAATGGAGAGACTATTAAAACAAATGTTCTTCTTTTAACATACAGCCATTGAAAAGATGACACATTAAGAAACATGTAAACACTGCAGCTGCTTAATTACAAATTGCACTGCTTGATTTAGTACCTATGCGCTCCCAGGTTTGGGGACCTTAAGAGAGGGGGACAGGAGCCTCCCCTCACTTTCACAGTTGGATAGAGAAGGCAAGAATGTGGGTAGAGTAACAGAAAACAGAAGACCTGGCTTGTGCACAGCGCCTGAGAAATCAAAGCAAATTCTATCTTCTAGTTCTTCCAGAAGAAAGGTTTAAGATGTTAGGAAGGTTGGAAAACGAATGTGTGTTGTCATTTGGGAGGCAAAGGAATTGACAAATGCTTCTAGTTAGAATACCAGCTAGGAAAAGGAGGCATACAGAGCTGACCTCATGCTCTGAAAAGGCAAGGAATCCAGCACCTGCCTCCCTCATCCACTTAAGCCCCAACCTTGATCATCAACGGCAGCACACAGGTGATCCTGTGCGTCACACCTGAACACACGACCCAGCTTAGGGGAAACACCTTGCCTTCTTTGGTTCTGCTGCCCCCAGTCATCCTCCCAGGACACCCCAAATGCCTCTCCCTCCAGTCTCAGCTCTGATCCATGAGCCCTGCCAAAGGCCTGAGACTGCACTGATCTCAGGAAAACAGGAGTCTTCCTTTCCCACACTAACTGAAAGGTGACACAGGAACCAACCCCTTAACTTTCCAAATTACTGAGAACTCAGACCACCAAATACCGTACCTGTTGGCCAGTGGAGCCTGCTTGGTCTTTCTGTAAAGGAAAAGGAGGCCAATAGGAGAGTAATGCCTGTCATTTCCAGGGGAGGCAAAAAAGGACAGTGAACTTTACTACTGTAGGCCCCAGCGCGGAGCCATAGACAGAGATGTGCCTTCCTCTCTAGCATAAAAAGAATATTCACAAGAGTTTTGTATATGTGTTTTTTAAACAAACAATAGAAATAGTCCTAAACTCGGCTCAGTCAACTGGTGAAGGTGACTGGCAAGATTTGGCAAGCAGAATGATTCAGAAGTTTGGCAGCAGAGTCTTCTGCCGAGGCCCAGGTCTCGCCTGTGTAACCTGTAGGGAGAGGGGTAAGGGGGCTTGGGCATTAGTACAAACAGCCTTGCAAGGGTTCAAAACTAAGCCCCAATTCCCAGAAATGAAATGGAGGGCGAGGAGAGACGAGGGTCCACTCTCAGGGAGGCGGAGGGATCAAGGCCCTTTCCTGGGATTGCTTCTTAAGGGAAACAGGCCCTCTTGCTAAGGGCTTGTTGGGGCACATGGAGCAATACCTAGAACAGCCCAGACCTTGGGGTTACCAGGTGGAACCATGTGAAGGGAGGCAGTTGCTATGCACTGATCTTCCTTGGTGGTCCAGGCTGAGCCTCCTGGGTTAGTTGAACATTTTTTAAGTCTGCATAATCCTAAAAGTCAAAAGAATAAGCTGAATAAAAGTGTTGTACAGATCTTTAGTTTTCCTCCAGTATAACAGAAGATAAAGTGGATACTTCACAAATATTCTCTGTATCACTGTGTATTATAGAGACTGCGTATTACATAGACAACTAATACAAAAATGCATGCTTTCCACAAACAGGAGTGCATGTTGTCTTTGCTTAGATAAGCCGTACATGCAGCATAATAACTGTTCTCTTTATTTTAAGACACAAACCCGAATATTCTTTAGAGTGCATCAAAGAAGATGAAGTGTGACCCGTAAAAGAACTACTTAATAACAAAGATTCTTCAGAATGAACCATCCTAAAAAAACAAAAAACAAACAAACAAAAAACCACAAAGATTCTTCCCACCTAAAATCTTTGTTTTTTTATTGATCTGAATGAAATACATTTTCCTTTTCATAGTTTCCCCATTCATCAATAGTAAACTCAGCTCCTTTATCTCATGGGCATTAGAACTACTAACTGCAAATGTGCTGAGTACAAATCACTTTCAGATATGTCCAACAATCACACCCATTTTAATGCTGCGAATGAAAGATTTGATGAACCTAATCAGTTCATCTAGCAAGCAAGCTGTTATAACACTATTTTACTGCTGGTACTATTCAATTACCACCCATAAACGATGTATTTAAAGTTCCAGGATCTTGAAAATGAATAGAGCCCTTGTAAAAAGTGTGTTTATACATTTTGCATATTAAATAACTTAATGATTACTTTGAGTATTTGTGCAGCTGAAACCCAGGGGTGATGCTGCAGTTGTCCCGATTAAGGTAGTACATTTCTGCAAAAGGCTGAACTGCAATAGACATGTTACAACATGAACACAATTAGGATAAGAGAAACATCACCATTTTGATTTAAAGTGGCTATTTTAATTTTGTCTATAAGATGTCTATGATAAAACATCAGACTATACTTTTACATAACACTTCAAGGCCTCCAAAATAAGAGACAAAATTGTATTACCTTTCTAAATAGGTATATCGATATAATATAAATCAATACTTTTTCTTGATTCCTAAACTTGTGGAGTGACAGTAACAAGCAGAACTGAAAAGAGGGTGGACAGTTGTGACACATCCAGATTCAATATTCCAAAGATTCATCAATGCTAAGAAACACATTTAGGGCTGGGCACAGTGGCCCACACCTGTAATTCCAACACTTTGGGAGGCCGAGGAGGGAGGCTTATTTGAGTCCAGCAGTTTGAGACCAGCTTGAGCAACATAGGGAGACTCCATCTCAATAAAAAATCTGGCCAGGCATGGTGGCTCATGCCTGTAATCCCAGCACTTTGGGAGGCCGAGGTGGGCTGATCACCCAAGGTCAGGAGTTTGAAACCAGCCTGGCCAACACGGTGAAACCCCGTCTCTACTAAAGATACAAAAATTAGCCAGGTGTGGTGACGGGCACCTGTAATCCTAGCTACTTGGGAGGCTGAGGCAGGAGAATTGCTTGAACCTGGGAGGCCGAGATTGTAGTGAGCCGAGACTGTACCACTGCACGCCAGCCTGGGTGACGAGAGAGACTCCGTCTCAAAAAAAAAAAAAAAAAATCTAGAAAATTACCCAGATGTGGTGGCATGTGCCTGTAGTTCCAGCTATTCAGGAGGGTGAGGCAAGAGGATTGCTTGAGCCCAGGAAGACGAGGCTGCAGTGAGCCATGATTAGGCCACTCCACTCCAGCCTGTAACAGAGTGAGACCTTGTCTTAAAAAACAAAACAGCCGGGCGTGGTGGCTCACGCCTGTAATCCCAGCACTTTGAGAGGCCGAGGTGGGTGGATCACCTGAGGTCAGGAGTTGGAGACCAGCCTGACCAACATGGAGAAACCCCGTCCCTACTAAAAATACAAAATTAGCTGGGCGTGGTGGCACATGCCTGTAATCCTAGCTGCTCGGGAGGCTGAGGCAGGAGAATCGCTTGAACCCAGGAGGCGGAGGTTGCGGTGAGCCAAGATTGCACCATTGCACTCCAGCCTGGGCAACAAGGGCAAAACTCCGTTTAAAAAAAAAAAAAAACAAGAAACACATCTAGGAGGAGTTTACTATGCCTATCACTTAGAGAAGGTGGAAGTATCTGAACTCTGGGAAATTGTTTGTTGAAAATGACTTTCAAGTTGTCTGCCTTTCAATTTAACTATTCAGCCACTTGGTTTTGGTTTTGTTTCATTTTTGATAAAGAAAAAAGCAGTTGATGGAAGGGCACAAACTGACAGTTCTTACTGTATTAAAAATCAAGTCAGCCAGGCGCGATGGCTCACGCCTGTAATTCCAGCACTTTGGGAGGCTGAGGTGGGCGGATCATGAGGTCACGAGTTCGAGACCAGCCTGGCCAACGTGACGAAACCCTGTCTCTACTGAAAATACAAAAATTAGCCAGGTGTGATGGCAGGTGCCTGTAATCCCAACTACTCAGGAGGCTGAGGCAAATTGCTTGAACCCGGGAGGCAGAGGTTGCTGTGAGCTGAGATCACGCCACTGCACTCCAGCCTAGGTGACAAGAGCAAGACTCCTTCTCAAAAAAAACAAAAAAAAACAAAAAAAATCAAGTCTTTGCAGAAATAGACAATACAAAGTCTTCCTAAGTGTCCTGCAACACCGGTGTCGTAGATGCTGTGCTGTGCCGCCCAAGCGCCCAAATTCCCAATTTATGACAGAGGCAGTGGTGGCTTTCAGTCTCCTTGGGACCCTATTCCCTTCTATAGAAGGGAGCTGCTTCATCTAAAATTATGTCCATTCCCCAGGGACAGCCAGCCTGCAAGGCCTAGCCCCTTGTGCCAGTTAGCACTGCCATCCCTGCTCCAGGGATTCCTCCATAAGATCAGCTGAGGCCTCCGTGCCAACTGCATCACAGTCCAACGTCCCTGCTTAATCCTGCTGTTGACAGCTCTCCCCAGTTAACCTTCTGCAAGCAAATTTCTGCCTGAGAGACTTTTCCACATCAAACTCAACCTAAGACACATGGCAAAATTCTTTGATACAATTAAAGATAACCATTTTTGGCCGGCTCAGTGGCTCACGCCTGTAATCCCAGCATTTTGGGAGGCCTGAGGAGATCAGGAGTTTGAGACCAGCTTGGTCAACGTGGTGAAACCCCATCTCTATTAAAAATACAAAAATTAGCCGGGCATGGTGGCGTGCTCCTGTAATCTCAGCTGCTGGGGAGGCTGAGGCACAAGAATCACTTGAACCCAAGAGATGGAGGTTGCAGTGAGCTGAGATTGTGCCACCGTACTCCAGCCTGAGCAACAGTGACATTCCATCTCAAAATAATAATAATAATAATAATAACAATTTTTATGTAGTTGTAGATTACTACTCTATTAATTGGGTTTAAGTGAATGCACTGGTTGTGGTAACATTCCTGCCAGTTTTCTTATAAATCTGTCTGCTTAATTCTAGGTGTGTGGACTTGGCTTTACAAATGTTAATTTCTGTAGGCTGGGCACGGTGGTTCATGCCTATAATCCCAGCACTTTGGGAGGCCGAGTTGGGTGGATCATCTGAGGTCAAGTGTTTGAGCTATTCAGGAGGCTGAGGCAGGAGAATCACTTGAACTCAGGAGGTGGAGGTTGCAGTGAGCCGAGGTCGTGCCACTGCACTCCAGCCTGGGCGACAGAGCAAGATTTTGCCTCAAAAAAAAAAAAGAAAGACAGAAAAAGGAGTCTGAAAAAAGAGTCTGAAAAAAATGTAAAATGTATACAAGTTTTGTTGTTTAAAAATAGAATCAATTAGCTTGTCAAATCACAGTAAAAATATGAATAAATAGGACAGACTCTCCAGTTTATTTCTCAATTATGTCCATTCTCCTTATAATTATTAATATCGGGTGACTTGCTGAGTAAGAATGAAACCTTGGTCACTGAAGACATGAGGAGGCTGGGAGCGGTGGCTCATACCTGTAATCCCCGCACTTTGGGAGGCCAAGGAGAGAGGATCACCTGAGCCCAGGAGTTGGAGACCAACCTGGATGACATAGTGAGACCCTGTCTCCACAAAATATTTTAAAATTAGCTTAGTATGGTGGTGCATGCCTGTAGTTCCAGCTACTCGGGAGGCTGAGGCAGGAGGATCACTTGAACCTAGGAGCCTGAGGCTGTAGTGAGCTGTGATTGAGCCACTGCACTTCAGTCTGGGCAACAGAGCAAGACCCTATCTCCAAAAAAAATTAAAAAGACAAAAATATATGAGGGAAGCTGCTATACCTGGTCAACCAATAGTACATTTAACCTAACGTTCTGCATAGAGAGGCAAGTTTTGTTAAACATCTTGACAGTCATCCCTGATATCAACTTTAAATTGTCAGGAAAGTTTTCCAAAATATCCATTCTTTGTGCTCTCATGGCCCTGCTTTTATAGAACCTATCCCTATGGTTTCTACTATCCTAAATCCCCCACTAGAATCCTGGTCTTTTTCAATGGGAACCTGTTCATATTTGTATCCCAACACCTTTTGAGCAGAGCATGTTAATTAATAGGCACTCGTTGAATTCCAATTTCCATCAGTACAGAGGACTTATTAGCATTTGTGAGATCCTGAGCACTGAGCTAAGCATTGTTGAAGGAAACGAGCCATAATCACTGCCCTCAAGTAACTTATATCCTCGGAGTGACAACATAATTAGAGACCCAGATACAAACTGGAAAATTAAATATGGGAGGTTGAATATTCACATTTCTCTTCAAACCCCCTGAAGCTCCACTAAAATGTTAGTAAAGAAATACCGGGCCGAGCGCGGTGGCTGAAGCCTAGCCTGTAATCCCAGCAATTTGGAAGGCCAAGGCAGGCAGATCACTTGATGCCAGGAGTTCAAGACTAGCCTGGCCAACACAAGGAAACCCTGTCTCTACTAAAAATACAAAAATTAGCCAGGTGTGGTGGCATATGCCTGTTATCCGACCTACTCGGGAGGCTGAAACAGGAGAATCGCTTCAGCCTGGGAGGCAGAGTTTGCAGTGAGCCGAGATTGCTCCACTGCACTCCAGCCTGGGTGACACCGTGAGACGCTGTCTCAAAAAACCAAAAACAAACAAACAAACAAACAAACCCAAAAAACCCCAAAAAAACAAAATACCAAAGCCTAAAGCCACGATATAAAGAAAACTTGAAAGAAGACCATCAGCAAACAGGATTTCAACAAAATGTTGGAAATGTGTAACTACCTAAATAGCCTGGAGAAAGCTAGAAGCCTAAGCTTGCAGGCAGAATGTCAAGAAGTAAGTTAATTCTCTGTATAGAACACCAGACAGCCTCGGGAAATGTAGACACCAGGAGGCTGAGGTGCAGGGTAGAGCTGAAAATAGGAGGGTTTAGTTAAAAATGTATATAAAGATCTGTTGGAATGCAATTCCCCCCCACCAAAAATGCCAGAAGAAACAGACACAACAGAAAGAAGGAAGCTCACTCTCTAGAGAAGTTGAACCAGGGAGGCTGTGGACTCAGGGACACCACACACACAAAGATGGGGTGAGTCACCTACTGAAAACAGGGAAATAAAACCTACAAACTGAATGTTAAGATTGCGTAACCCCATCACTTCTGAGAAAACTGGCAGCCAGACTTATGTAAACCTGGCAAAAAATCAGAGAACTCCTTTCTAGGGAAACCAACCAATTCAAAAGAAATGTTATAAAACCACATTGGGTCTACACTACCCAAAAAGGTCTATAGATTCAATGCAATCCCTATCAAAATACCAATGACATTCTTCATATTAATAGAAATTTTAAAAATCCAGAAATTCATATGGAACCACAAAAGAATTTAAAGTAATCTTGAGCAAAGAGAACCAAGCTGGAGGCATCACACTACCTGACTTCAAAATATACTATGAAGTTATAGTAACCAAAACAGCATAGTCCTGGCATAAAAGCAGACACATAGACTGGTGGAACAGAATAAATAGCTCAGAAGTAAATCCACACATTTATAGCCAACTGATTTTCGACAATAGTGCCAAGAACACACAATGGGGAAAAGACAGTCTCTTCAATAAAAGGTATTGGGATAACTGAGTATCCACGTGCCAAAGAATGAAATTAGACCCTTATCTCATACTATATTCATAAACCAACTAAAAATGGATTAAAGATTTAAATGTAAGACCCAAAACTATGAGACTACTAGAAGAAAACAGAGGGAAAGCTCCATGACATTGGTATGGGCAATGTTTTTTTTGGATATGGCCCCAAAAGCATAGGCAACAAAAGCAAAACTATTTTTAGATAAATGGGATTATGTCAAACTAAAAAAGTTCTGTACAGCAAAGAAAACAATTAACAGTGGCCGGGCACGGTGGCCCACACCCATAATCCCAGCTCTTTGAGAGGCTGAGGCGGGTGGATCACCTCAGGTCAGGAGTTCAAGACCAGCCTAGCCAACATGGCGAAACCCTGTTTCTACTAAACATAACAAATATTAGCCGGGCCTGGTGGCAGGCACCTGTAGTCCCAGCTACTTGGGAGGCTGAGGCAGGAGAATCACTTGAACCTGGGAGGCAGAGGTTACAGTAAGCCAAGATCATTCCACTGCACTCCAGCCTCGGTAATGGAGTGAGACTTTGTCTCAAAATAAAAATAAAAATAAAATTAAAAAGACATTTAGAATTTCCCTAATGAAATGGCTAGTTCCTGCCCAATCACACCTTGATGAAACCCATTGATCTCTAAACTCTACCAACATGCACAAGGTTTTCCAACACGTTTTAGTTTCTCACTCAAGTTATTAGAATACCAACGCCTACCACTCATGTGAGGAAATTCTCTGACATGAGTGACAGATTCCAGAGAAAATTTGGGAAACAAAAACTAAATAAAAAATGAAACATGCCAGGGGCAGTGGCTGATGCCTGGAATCCCAGCACTTTGGTAGGCTGAGGTGGGCGGATCGCCTGTGGTCGGGAGTTTGAGACCAGCCTGACCAACATGGAGAAAGCCCATCTCTACTAAAAATACAAAATTAGCTGAGCGTGGTGGCACATGCCTGTAATCCTAGCTACTTGGGAGGCTGAGGCAAGAGAATTGCTTGAACCTGGGAGGCAGCGGTTGCGGTGAGCTGAGATCGCACCATTGCACTCCAGCCTGGGTAACAAGAGCAAAACTCCGTCTCAAAAATGATATATATATTATCTGAATAATAAGAGAAGATATTGGTCTGTGAATAGAAACATTTCATGTAAAACATCCATTTGGAGAAATAAAATCCAGAGAGTTTTACACACACACACACACACACACACACACACACACACACCCCCCGCATAGGGTGGGATCAGCACATCAAAGACTTTTTTTTATTTGTTTCAGACAGGATCTTTCTCTGTTGCCCAGGATGGAGTGCAGTCGCGCAATCACAGCTCACTGTAGTCTTAACCTTCCCAGGCTCAGGTGATTCTCCCACCTCAGCCCTCTGAGTAGCTAGGACTACAGGCGCATACCACCATGCCCAGCTAGTTTTTTTGTATTTTTTGTAGAGATGGGGTCTTGCTATGTTGCCCAGGCTGGTCTTGAACTCCTGAGCTGAAGTGATCCTCCTGCCTTGGCCTGTCAAAGTTGTGGGATTACAGTTGTGAGCTATCATGTCCAGTCCATCCAAGAGATATTATCCTCCTAATTACACACACACACACACACACACACACACACACACACACACATCACCAGTAGAAAACAATTGAAAATAAAGTTAAGAGAATATCTCAAAAACGAGAACAAGAAAACAAAGAAATGGAAAATAGGAAAGAAAAGAGGAATATAGACAAAAAGAGACTAAAAGCTGCCTGGAAGAAAAATTCGGATCACATACAAATGATTAGGACTCAGAATCAGACTTAACAAAAGGAGCAATACCTTCAAAATATCAAGAGTAGCTTTATACTGTTGGTGGCTATTTGGAATGTGTTAAGAGTAAACTGGTAGAAAAAGTTAGGCAATTTTTAAATCCAGAAAAAAACAAAAAGTTGCACAAGGTAGGCAATGTAATTATAGTGCACTATATGGCTAAGCTGGGAATAATAATTATGTAGCATGTAAATGCTGTATATTAATTTAACTAAAAATAGTGATAGAAATATATATTGAGAAGATACAGAGAAGAAAATATGTTGATTCAGATGGAGGCTAGTGTAAAGGAGCTATAACCTCATTTAATAATAATAATTCATAAGTCAAGAAGCAGCAATAAAATCATGTTATTTAGAAACATGGAGATAAATACTAGAAGAAATTGCTAAAAGATTTAAAGTAGTTGCCCTGGAGAACAGAAATGGAGGCTAGATTGAACGGAACCAGAACTTCTATTTTTCAGGGTTGTAGTGTAGTTTTCACTTTTTAAACTATGAATGTGTTTCTTTGATAAAACAGAAAAAATATATAGGTTCTAAAGAATTAAATGAAGCTGGATGTGATAGTTTGTGACGGTAATCCTATCTACTTGGGAGGCTAAGACAGGAGGATCGCTTGAGCCCAGGAATTTGAGACCAGTCTGGGCAACACAAAGAGACCTCGTCTCAAAAAATTAAAAATAAGGCCAGACGCAGTGGCTCACGCCTGCAATCCCAGCATTTTGGGAGGCTGAGGTGGGTGGATCACCTGAGGTCAGGAGTTTGAGACCAGCCTGACCAACATGGTGAAATCTTGTCTCTGCTAAAAATACAAAAATTAGTTGGGTGTGGTGGCAGCCGCCTGTAGTCCCAGCTACTTGGGAGGCTGAGACAGGAGAATCACTTGAACTTAGGAGTGGAGGCTGCAGTGAGCCGAGATAGCGCCACAACACTCTGGCCTGGACGACAGAACAAGACTCCATCTCAAAAAAAATTTAAAAATAAATAAATAAATAAATAAATTATGGTATTAAATACCATGTAGGAGTTTTCTCTCTGACCTCTGAAATAATTCTGTGTGGTACAAACAACTCGCAGAAGACGGGACCTGAGGAAAGACGGATGGGATTTGGACAAGCACAAAGGAGAGAGACATACACAGTGAGATCAGATTGGCTTTGAAATTAGCAAATTATAGTGAAGGACAGTAAAAAAGACCAGTTTCCAGGAGTTAAGAATGTAAGTGGTGGAGCAGTGGAAAACCCTAGTTATGTAATGGGGAGTCAGTGCTAGAAGAAGGCATTGGAATCCAAGCAGAGGAATTTGAATTAGTTTGAGTAGGAAAAAGGGGCGTTGTTGTAGGTTCTTGAGTAATGAAATGATGTAATAAAGGTAATGCTTTTGGAGACTTAATCTGAAAATTGCATGCAAAACAGTGGATATGGGAGGAATTGTTCAGTCTTTTTCACTGTTGTATTCCTACAGTCTATCTCAGAACCTGGCCCATAGTGGGAACTCAACCTATAGTGACTGAATGTTCGAATGGGAAAGAGGCTGAGACCTCCGGTAGTAACCTCGGCCTGAGGTAGTGAAGCCTTGGACCAGGATGGGGTCCTGGAGCTAGAAAAGAGCAGGTGTGTCTTATACAGATTTGAAAAAGAAATGCTATAATTTTCTATTCCAAAAGCCCATTTCTGGTCATTTCAACTGGAAATAGTAAACAAATTTTCTTACAGTAATAATGTTAAAAATAAACATACTTTTATAAATGTACTTATAATAAGTAAGTACGTTTATTTTTAAACAGTGGTGATGTTCTTAGATTCCCTCCAACCATTTAATTTGTAATTAATTTAGAATATAGCCCAATCTAATACATTTATTACATTTTTACAGGATTATTTCCAGGAGAAACATTTTAAGTTCCAAATTTTAGGTTATTGTTCCAGGGATCTACTGCTATGTAACAAATGATTCAAAATGTAGCAGCTGAAAACAATAACCATTTTATTATATCTCATGATTTTATGAGTCAGGAATTAGGGCAGGCCTTAGCTGGGTGATTCTTCTACTCCAAGCGTGTTAATTCAAATTACTCACTGGTATTCAACTGGTGGGTGTGCTGGCATGGATGGTCCAAGATGGCTTCACTCACAAGTCAGGTCTCTGGATGGAAGGCTGGGATCAGCTGAGACCATTGCTTAGTGCCCACATACGGCCTCCCCAGCATGGTAGTCTCAGGGTGGTTGGTCATCCTAGATGACAGTTCAGAGCTCCTAGAGTATTCCAAGAAACTAAGGTGGAAGCTGCAAGGCTTCTTCTCACCTAGTCTCAGATAGTATGCGGTGTCATACTTCTGCCACATATATTGCTTGCAAGTGAGTCATAGGGCCAACCATGCACGATTTAAGGAGAGAGTCTGCACAAATCTGTGAACCCAGGGAGGCACAGTTCATCAGAGACTAACTTCCATAGTGGAGATTTTTTTTTTTTGAGATGGAATTTCACTCTTCTTGGCCAGGCTGGAGTGCAATGGCAGAATCTCAGCTCACTGCAACCTCTGCCTCCTGGGTTCAAGCGATTCTCCTCACTCAGCCTCCCGAGTAGCTGGGATTACAGGCACCCGCCACCATGCCCGGCTAATTTCTGTATTTTTAGTAGAGATAGGGTTTCACCATGTTGGCCAGGCTGGTCTCGAACTCCTGACCTCAAGTGATCCGCCTGCCTTGGCTTCCCAAAGTGCTGGGATTACAGGCGTGAACCACGGAGCCCAGCCCACAGCGGAGGTTTAATGTTCTTAATCTGTATAGGTGAAAGCACCACTTGCATTTCCATAAGAAAAAGTTATGCCAATAAGTCTCGAAATGTGCTCTCAAGGAAACCTGCTGTTTCACTGCTAATGCTGAATAATGACAGTCTGTTCTATATTCCGAAGAATTACTAGGATTAACCAGGTTTTAAAAAAATCAATCTTTTGTTTCCCCATGAAAATATTTCTTAAACCCTTATCGCCTGATACCATTATTTCTTAGTAGTGTGACAGGACAATTTTAAGAACAATTTTGTTTTTCCATAGCATTTTTCTCCTTCCTGGTTATGTGATAACATTCAGGCTTTTTGTGCTCTCTTTCCCAGGAAAAGTATGTATGTCAGGTCTGAAAGCAGAAGGCTCTTGCAGACACTTCCCTTTCTGGCTTTTATTTATTTATTTATGAGACGGAGTCTCATTCTGTTGCCTAGGCCAGAGTGCAGTGTTGCAATCTTGGCTCACTGCAACCTCTGCCTCCTGGGTTTAAGCAATTCTCCTGCCTTGACCTCCCGAGTAGGTGGGACTTCAGGCACATGCCGCCACGCCCAGCTAATTTTTTTGTATTTTAGTAGAGATGGGGTTTCACCGTGTTGCCCAGGCTGGTCTCGAAATCCCGAGGTCAGACAATCCACCTGCCTTGGTCTCCCAAAGTGCTGGGATTACAGGCGTGAGCCACTGCACCCAGCCTCTGGCTTTTATTTTTATGAAGACTGAGCTTCCAGAATCTGTTGTGCAGGAAGGGACAGGCAGGGGTTGAAAGGCAACAGAAGCTGACCAGTACCTTTGGTAGCAGAGGTTTCCAGAGCTTCACTCCCTTCCTTCTACCTCCTTTCCCTGCCCATACGCATGACGTCTCCTCAGTCACCTCTTTGGAACCTCTGTTTCTATGGAGTAGAATTTGAAACTCACTGCTCTAGATCAATCAATCCTCAGGTCTTCTGAGTTGAGGAACATAGGGGAATGGTAGAGTTGAAGTTCAGGAGCTTCAAATACAGACTACCATGTTTCTCTTTTGCATGTATAGGGGATAAAGGTAAGAGTAGAATTACAGGTGATTGGAACTTTCTTAGCCTGTAAGTACAGAAGAATGCTGATACCAGTCATGAATTAAGTATTGGCAGGGAGTGGGGGATAATTCGCTTCATTTCTGGAATGCTAAATTTGAGGTTATGGTACAGCATTCTATACAAGGTGGCCTGTAAGCAGCTGGAGAGATAGCAATGTCAACACAGATGAAAACGTCGGGGTTGTAGATAAGAGACTCCAGCAATTGTTGAAGAAGTGAGCCCAGAGATAAGAGAGCCAGGGCTGGGGACAGAGTCCTCACAACATCCTGCTCAAAGGTTGCAAACTGGAGGCCCACCTGCCACATCCAGCCCACAGGGATGTTTTACTTAGTTCATGCATTATTTACATTATTTTTAAATTGATGGCCAATTTAACTTAAAAATTGAGAGTTTTAAGGAAATCTGGATCATGTCTTTCTAGAAAAAGGAAAACTTGGTAGTGTTGGGCCCACAATTCTCCCGTGGTAGAAGCTGCATAGCCACTGCCGTCTTCGGATGGAACTGCCTCTGAGCAACCACAGTCCCTTCTAATCAATTTCACCCACTAAATGGCAGCAAGAAGTGGCAAAGATTCTCCCCTTGACCAAACTCTAGCCAGGCTCCTCTGAGCCTTTCTTGAATAGGCCTCAACCATGGCCTATAAAGACTTGAACAAAACATGAACATAGTTAAACAGCTCAAGATCACATTCCCGGGATGACCCTTACCTCCTTTAAAGTGGTTTCCTAAGAAAATTCAAGACTACAGAAAAGATACTGTTTGTTCCAGCCAATACCTGAAGATAGGGTCCCTGTCTCCTAGGTTCTGTGGGCGGGCAGGAGCCTAACCTCCATAAGGACCAGTTAGCAAACCCAGATGGGTTCCACGTGGACCAACCCCCACTTCTTGCTTTTTGCAATTTTTCACTTCCCGGGCTCTACTGAGCTCCAGCTCATCCCCCTTTGTATTTCTTTGTGCTCCCTTTAAAATGTCCAGTTACCTCTGTACAAGTCAAAGTTGAGTTCTGTTGACTCTGGCTTATTTTCCCCATTGCAATAGTGTGTTATGCATTAAAATTTGTCAACACCGCTTTAGTGTCTGGCTTGTTTTATCTTTGACAGAAGGCTACTAGTCAACAGGAACCAATGAAGGTGTTAGGTTTCATTGTTGTTTTAAAGATGGGCTGGCTGAGCATATTTGTTTCCCTTTTTTCTTCAGGGAAGCCAAGAAAAGGGAGAAATCAAAGATGGAAGAAGATGGTGGCCATTGGTATTGGACGAAGTTGGAAAGAATTTTGAATGCAACTGAGAAATTAGTTTTTGAGAGGGAGAGTGCTGACTTTTTCTGCAATTAAAGATAAGGATGACAGGGTATAAATATGATGAAGGAACCAGGTAAAGAATAATAGGACTGAAAGAGTGAGAAAGTAAGACTCTACCTTCATTGATCAGACTGGACTAACAGACAGAAGTAAAGCCAGCTGAAAGGTAAGCAGAAAAGTATTTCTCTCAAGGACATACTACATTTATAAAGTGTCACACAAACTCCTTCTTTGAGTGACCTGATTTCTTTTTTTGAGACAGGGTTTTGCTCTGTTACCCAGACTGGAGTGTTGGGGCACGACCATAGCTCGGTGTAACCTTGGCTCCTAGGCTCAAGCGATCCTCCTGCCTCAGCCTCTGTAGTAGCTAGGACTGCAGGCACACACCACTACGCCCGGCTAATTGTATTTTTTTATTATTTTGTAGAGACAAGGTCTCTCTATGTTGCCCAGGCTGGTTTCGAACTCCTGGCCTCAAGCAATCCCCCTTCCTCGGCCTTCCAAAGTTCTGGGATTACAAGCACGAGCCATCATGCCTGGCCTACTGATTTCTTACCGAGAAAACCGATTCTACAAAAATCATAGACTATTAGAAACTGTTGCTTGAAATTGTATCAGTAAGAATAAAACATTCCACTCTTGCTTGGAGGACCTAAGACACAGAGAAGCAGCCTTGACTTCCAAGCCAGGTGAAGAGTTTTGGAAAAAGGGGTTTCTGAAGACAACACTTCCCATCTATCTTAACTGTAGCATTCGCGGAAACAGAACCTGGGGTCCACGGTGGTCCAGACCTGATGTTAATGCCTTTATTTGCAGCTCTGCTTTGCCTGGGGCCTCTCAAAAACACTGCTTCATTTAAATGTTATCAGAACTCCACACCTCCCAGAAAGCCGTGGGTTAATTCTATCTTTTCCTTTGTTTGGTGAGATGCTCCAAGGTTCCTTGAGCGTGAGCTCGTCTTCAAGGCAGTGGATTAATAAACCTGAATCTGTTGAACTCTGAATTTGTTTCTGGAGGTATTAGGATGATTGGGTGAGCACAGGTAGCCCTGGAGGTTTTCATAGTTAAGTCCTTCATTTTACAAACAAAAATTGGGGACCGGGGGAGGAGTTGTTGCTGCAGTTCTTCTGCAGCACCTCAGAGCCACTTCCTCAGAGCCACTTCCCCGTGGAATTTTATGGTACTCATCTTCTAAAACTAGAAGGCAAAGTCAACTATGGAGTGGTCTTCCTTGGATATGTAATGAACAAATTTACCTAGGCCTTTTATAAAGACCATCTTTAGGCTCCAGGTCAGTGATTCCTCCAGCATTGGGATTGATGAGTTCGGTATGTTCATTGCCGGGGAAGTGGCGGGAATTCGCTGAACTTCGTGGGGGCGGCGAGGGTGCGGGCTGGATGCAAGGCACTGGGCGGCTGGAGTGACAGAGATGCTGTGTGATGGGGGCTGAGGGCTCTCACCCCTCCTCACCCTACTGTTCCACATTTCTTCAGCAACCTCCTTCATTCCTTAGGAAAATTTTCCTTTTTCTTTCTTATTCCTGTTTCCCCACATCCCACTCTCGCAGGAAAGAGCTACCCTTCATTGAAATCTTACTTTTTTCTGGCAACGCGCTCTAAAAAGGTAGGCCAGGAATGATTCCCCCCACCCCCAGACAAAAATGAAAGCAACACTTCCTTTTAGGAATATAGTACTTTATGTTTTTAATTTTAAAGCTAGTCAAGTGACACAGTGCGAGTGAAGAAGAAACAAATCTCTGGCTGTGATCAATTAGTTGCAAACACCACCGCACCCGGACCAGCCTAGTGATTTATTTAAACAAACGACATTAAGTAGTTAAAGCAAACCCCTTCTCCCTCAAAGAAAAGAAGGCTAAGTGCCTCTGCCTTAGCTCTGGGGAATTCTTCGGCGGTTTGGGATGGGGGGTGGGAGCTGCCGCCCTGCGTCCCCAGGAACTTCTGCGAGAGGGGCAGTGCAGTAAAATTTGAATCTGCGACCCCGGGCCAGGAGTGGTGGTGGAAACGGCAGCCCGGCCGCGGCGGCCGGGTACGAGCGCGCGCACCGATTGGTCGCCGGGCCGCCCGGCCCACTGCGCCTGCGCAGTCCTCCTCCCGCACCGCCCAGTCCCCCAACGGCGGCCTCAGCAGTGATCGGGCAGCAGCTGGCCAGCCGGCCAGTGGACAGCAGAGCTGGCGGACGGGTAGGCCCGGCCTGCTCTTTGCGAGGAGGAAGAAGGTGGCCACTCTCCCGGTCCCCAGAACCTCCCCAGCCCCCCTAGTCCGCCCAGACCGTCGAGGGGGACGCTGAGGAGCCGCGGACGCTCTCCCCGGTGCCGCCGCCGCCATAGCTGCCATGATGGATCGGAAGTGAGCGTTAGGGTTAACGGCTGCCAGCGCCGGCTCTTCGAGTCCCGGCTCCCCGGCCGCCTCCACCCGGGGAAGCGCAGCGCGGCGCAGCTGACTGCTGCCTCTCACGGCCCTCGCGACCCCAAGCCCTCAGCTCCGGCGCGTTCCCTGCAAGACTGAGCGGCGGGGAGTGGCTCCCGGCCGCCGGCCCCGGCTGCGAGAAAGATGGCGGACCTGGCCGAGTGCAACATCAAAGTGATGTGTCGCTTCAGACCTCTCAACGAGTCTGAAGTGAACCGCGGCGACAAGTACATCGCTAAGTTTCAGGGAGAAGATACGGTCGTGATCGCGGTGAGTGACCCCCGCCGGCACCCCTCCTCCCGCTTCTTCGCGCCGGCCTGTGCGGGGAGTTTAGGGAAGTGGCAGGGTGCAGAATTGAAAGGGAGCGGCGGTGTCCCCAGCCCTCCCCGGCGGGGTTTGCCGGTTCAGATAACCCAGTGGAGGGAGACTGCGCAGCTTCGCGTGCGTTCCTGGATCGCCCCCACCCCAGTCTTCCGCGCCGGGAGACGGGAGGCGCCCAGCCTCAGCCCTGGACACTCCCCCACCTGGGGCAAGGGAGGAACGTCCGGGCAGCAAGTTCAGTGCACGTTTGTCTGCGTGTGTGTGTGTGCAATTACGGATACTGTTGGTGTTGTGGATTAACGGCAGATTTGCCATTCAGAAAATATGTAACGCTAATATAAAGTTCAGCTGGGGACATTGAGCTCTGAGATAAGCCGTAGTATACTTTAGTAGAGATGCTTGGTTTTATAGAAACATAACCAGTCCTTGAACCGTATTGTTTCCCTCTAGGAGAAGGAAAAAGCACCAAAGAGGTACAAATATTATCTATACCTCAAACTTTCACCCACCACTTTTTGAATGATGAAAGCCTTTTCATGTTAACGATTACAAATGGCAAATCGATGATTGTGGAAAGAAATAGTTGAGCTTTTTTTTTTTTTTGAATCGGGATGATCAATTTTGTTTAATCTAGCAGACCTAGCCGACTTTGGTTGGGTCAGATAAGTGCTCCGAAAGACAAATCGTACTCTTCCTAGGTTTTATGGGATAACAGCCTAGGAAAAAGTATTAACTTTTTGTTTTTATATCAGACAAAGTATTATAAAAACAAGCTTATAAAAAAGATAAAAATTGACCAGTATTAGATTCATACTTCTGCAGTTAAGGTCTGTCCTGAAGTAAATTGATGTTTGGTAATCCCAAGAATAGTGAGATACTGTTTTTTTGTAATGAAAAACATAACTAGAGTTGAGTGATCATTGTCAGTGAGACCAGAATGTGAGGGTTTTTTAAGGTCTGATCTCTGGCATTGAAAGGTCTAAGAAAATAGCACTCCTAGTTGAAGGAGATTAAAAATTAATTGTAAAGTATGGCATATGAAACAGTGAACTGTGACTAAATTATGTTGCTCTTTGTTGGTAATGCTATGTAGTAGAACTAACTTTTTACATTGTTACCATGGTATGAAATTTTAATATGTTAATTTTTCCTCTAATGTCATTCTATAGTTAATACTGTATTGGGGCTATTTAATTTGGTAATAGGGCAGAGGCCACAGGAGATGGGACATGGATGATTGAAAGCATTGACACTGAAGACAGACTAAAGTTCTTTAGGGTTTTGATGTGAAAGTTTCTCCAAAGTTCAGCTCCAAAAAATGAATGTCTTAGCTCCTTGGTAGGCCTTTGGCAAACAAGTCATTAGGCCACTAACAATTGCCAACTATTACTGTGTAAAGACTGTCAGGCGAGTTCTTTGTTAACAAGTCCACTAGAAAAACTCTTGTGTAAATGACATCATAGCCCGGCAGAGGCGGAGTAGTTAAGCCCAGTAATCCTTTTCCTTTGGGATGGTATATTTTACATATAGTCAGGAGGCTTGCAAGGCCTGGATTAGTTGTCAAACTTGAGGCTGTTTCTTAAGAGTTTTTGTGATTTACAGTACTCAGCTTCTGCAGTGGTTGGCACATCAAACCTATTTTTCCTTTTACACTTGTTTTAAGAATGTCTTATTTCTTCAGATTTTGTGTTTACACAGATCTGTAGTTATCACTATGATTCTTTTTGTTGGAATTCTAAAATTTAGGATTCATAAAATGTACTAAGATTAGAAGGTAAACTTTGATGAGGCCCAAATATGACATAAACTATGAAGAAAGAACTAAAGGAAAATGAATAAAGGAAACATACATTTATTCTAGGTTTCCATTGGGAAAAAGTTGCTTATAAGTTCTGTTTCAAAATTTCAGTACTCTATATAAATGATAATATTAGGAATAATGGATAGGTTGTTGGTTTGTGAATCCGTAATGAACAGTTAACCTGTAGGTAAACTGATAAGCATTTTAGTTGTTTTTTGGTTGGTTGTTTTTTTGAGATTTTTTTTTTTTTTTTTGAGATATTTTTGAGTTTTGTTCTTGTTGCCCAGGCTGGAGTGCAGTGGAGTGATCTTGGCACACTGCAACCTCCGCCTCCCGGGTTCAAACGATTCTCCTGCCTCAGCCGCCCCAGTGGCTGGGATTACAGGCATGTGCCACCACGCCCAGCTAATTTTTGTATTTTTAGTAGAGATGGGGTTTCACCATGTTGGCTAGGACGGTCCCGAACTCCTGACCTAAGGTGATCCACCTGTCTTGGCCTCCCAAAGTGCTGGGATCACAGGCGTGAGCCACCACACCTGGCCAGTTTTGTTTTTTTTTTTTTTTTTTACGTGTAAGCAAAAATACATTCCAACTGAATAACATAGCCTGAGAAAATGAAAGGCAACATGTTTTGGTTCATTGTTTTCAGAAACTGGTTTCTTGCATATAGTAACGACATTAATTACTGAGGTCTCATATTTTTGTTCAATTTTTTAAACGAATTATTTCATTTTGTAAAAGGTTATAAAAGCAGCCAGGAGGAGCGGAATTGGAAAATCTGTGGGTAAAGTCTTCTCGGTTTGGTTTTTTCATTTTACTGGTTCTTAATCCTGATTCATAATGAACAGTTTAGGAGAGAATTGCTGCAATGCAGCATTTAAAACTAAATTTTCAAAAACATGATTTAAGAACATTTTGTATACAATCTTCTATTTAGATCAAAATTGAAAGAATATTTTAGTTTATGATGTTAGAAGCATAATCAGTGCTCATGGAGAAAGTAATTTTTAAGGATTCTGATTTTCTTCTAACTTGAGTTTTTAATACTTTGTCTAAACTTTTTTCCTGCTACTCATGTAATGAGTGATTTTAATATGACACCATGGCAGGCAGATCTTTCATAGTGTTTCTCTGTATGCTGTATATAGCCTTTAATACAGAATTTATTTTTAATAAAGTGCTTGGTGAAGTGCTATAAATGTAACATTGAATGAAATGAATTATTTTATGAAAGTCTTTAAGTGATATAAATATAAACTATTTGCTTTAAATTAGAGAACTTGTTACCCGCAAAGCAAGGAGGACAGGGAAACAGTTTATGTCTTTGAAATGAGCTTGCTGAAAACACCAGAAAAAAATCAATAGAAAAAATTAGGAGCTTGCTAAAAACACCAGGAAGAAAAATCAATAAAAAAATTACATCTATCTATTTATGAATCATGAAAGTAGAATATGGTTATTTGCATCATTAAGTATCTTTACAAATCATTATTCCTTATATGGTACACCATAAAGGCTGCCAAAAACAAGCTGTGGTAGTTCCAAGAAATTAGAAGAGAATAAAACTAAAACTAATTAGATAATCTTGCCCAGTTCCTTGCCTAAGCAAAACAACATTCTCCCTTTTCAAGTGAATGATTTGGTGTTTGAATCTTCTTGATTACCTTAAGAGGGAAAAATGAAGGAGAGGAGGGAACCATCATCACATACCTTTACAGTTGTGGAATGTTAGCCCACTATAGTGTCTAACTAAGGAAAATCTAATATAATACACTCCCAAGTGATCTGAAATGATCTGCTATTCAGAATTCCAGAGAAAGACATATCCCTGCCAGGAGGGTGTCCTTCATAACCAAATTTGGTCTTCAGCCTGGTCGGTGCATACTCAAAAAGGAATCACTTAAGAAACCTAAGGTATGCAGTTGAGATCAACTTACTCCTTTTTGATTTGTCCCCTTAAAGCATCAGTCAGATGTGAATGCATCTTGTGACTTGGAGTTATTAGTAAAATTGAAATCTGAAACTTGGAGGATCTTTGAAGATACATGGGATTAAAAGCTGCGTAGTGTACATTTCGAGGCTAAAAACCAGGTTTGAAAAATACAGATGTCCAGATGAGTTTTTCTTTAATTTATTTGAAAAATAGAGATATGCCTTAATTATAGACCATTAGAAATAATTTTTATGTTTCACAAAGTCTTGATTTTCATTTCAGGAAGCCAGCATCAGTCAGTAATTTATGACTAGATCTTTAATTAAAACATTTGCCTTACTTAGTATTACAAAATCATAATTTGGTTTTGCAGTCAAGATAAGACGACTGTTTTGTCAACTTAATGCTAAGCACTTAATTTTTATTTAACAATAACTTCTAGAAAGATAATCACTCCAGTCTCAATTATTTTTATGTTTGTGTGTTACCTTTTAATAGTTGCCATTTATATTATTTTAGTAAGGTTGTAGTGGTAGTTTATATATTTGCTTTGAGTTGATAACTAGAGTAAGCAGCTTCATAAAGTACTTCTGAAGACAGGCTTTACTATTAAAACTGTTTACTATTATGAAGCTGTTTACATTATTTCTGGCATATCTCTTGGTAAATGGTTTAGGGGCACTATTTTCTATTGATGTAAAAATTGAGGCCAGGCATGGTGGATCATGCCTGTAATCCCAGCACTTTGGGAGGCTGAGGTAGGTGGATCACTGGAGGTCAGGAGTTTGAGACCAGCCTGGCCAACATGGCAAAACCTCATCTCTACTAAAAATACAAAAATTAGCCAGGCGTGGTGGCACATGCCTGTGGTCCCAGCTACTCAGGAGTATATTTGTAGATATATATAAAATTCTCTTGACATTACTTGATCACTTATGTTAGATCCAAGTATATAACTTAACTTAGTATTCAGGTTTTTACCTGGCCTTATCCTCTATTACTCTTTGAACCCTACAGTCTGTACTAATTATTTCTAAAATTGTGTTACTCTTCTACAATATCTCATATCTTTATAGTCACTAAATGAATGTCTGCTGGATAAATGAGGGAAAATTACTTTCTTTTTGCATAGAAAAACTATTAGTATGGTTCGTTTTTGGGTGGCGATTGTTATTTTGATTGTACTTAACATTTGTTTTCAGAATTGTTCACCATGAATATATCTTGTGTCAGCAGTAAAATAATAGATTTCTTTTAGCCACACCTGTAGAATTGAATGTTAATTGTTTCAGTAGCATCTGAGAAAAGGATATGTTCACATACGTCATAACTAAAGAATAATCAGACATCGATGCCTATTTTAAATTGATGCCAAAGTGAGATCAGCTTCTTGTATCTGTCAGTAATGCTTTCAGCTTTAGAGGGAAAACCAACAGCTAATAGTGGCTTAAATAAATAAGAGGATGTTTTTCTCACATAACAAAAAGCCTGGATACAGGCTCTTCACGGTTCCTCACTCTGTTATACTTTGTCGTCCTTAGCTGTTGCTTTTCATCATCCTGTTTGTCATATTTGCAAGATGGATGCTACAGCTCCAGGCATTCATTCCAGGAAGGAGAAAGGGCAGTTTTAGCTGAGATGGTCCTTTTTATCAGGATAACAACACCCTTCTCAGAGACCGCGAACAGACCGCCACTTCATATTATTCAGAGCTTGGTCATGTGACTACTAGTTGCAGGGAGACTAGGCTAACAGGTATTTGGCTTTCCGGCCTATTTATTGGGAGGTAGCAAGGGAAAGGGGAACTGGGAATGGCTTTAGGAGTGTCTGGTTCATTGTTACTTTTATTTCAGACTTTGAGGTGGGGATGTGGAAGGTAGTAGGTCTTTTTCAGCTAAGACTTAGGAAGTGTTTTCTAATGTTAAGGGCTTTTTCTGGGGTCATGATTGTTTTGTGTTTTAGGGCCCAGCTTCCTACCTTTCCTTTAGAAGAAACTAGAGAGAGGCAGACACTTGCAAATACCTAGAACCCCTTGCCTCTTATTTTTGGATAGATACTTGCAAATACCTAGAACCCCTTGCCTCTTATTTTTGGATACCTACTCTTTCTCCTAGATTATTAAATTGTTCCTGCAAGCATTTAAACTTCCTCAGGTCTTACAAGTCTTAAAAAAAAAATAACTTTTTTACACATACAGCAGATTTTCTGCACCACTTGGTTACCTCCCATTCTTTTTCAGTCCATTCCAATCTGACCTTTGTCATTGAGTACTTTTTAGTTTTGTCTTGGCCTCACAACTGTATTTGACATAATCACTCCTTCCTTGAAAATTATTTTTTTTTGACTTGCATGGACACCACTGGTTTTTTTTTTTGTTCAATACCCCTGGCTCCTTCTCAGACTATATTAGTGGTTCTCTGAGAGTGGTCCATGGAGTCCCCAGTATCATTTCTGGGGTCCAGAAGATCAAAGCTGTTTTCAGAATAAGATGATGTCTTTTTAACCATTTTGATATTTGCATTTGATCCTTGCTCCTTGTACTTCAACTTAACAACTTCCATTGATTTCTTGAATGCTACACTGTTCTTTCTGCCTTAGGATCTTTAAGCATCCTCCCACTGCCTAGACTACTTTCCTACACGAAACCTTTTTCACCCTTCATGACTAATACTGGAGAGAGTGATGATGAGTTAGTTGCTGCTTTTTCTTCAGTTCTTAAATATTCTTTCTCCAAGGGTGTTTCCCTGATATTCTGCTTTCCTGTAGACTTAGGTTCTCCTCCTATATTCTCTCATTGCACTTTCATAGCACTCAATTGCATGAGTCAGAATTCTGGTCAGTTAATTGTTTAATGTCTGCCCCACTATTATTTATGCTCCACTAAAGCAGAGAGGGAATCTGCCTTGGTTATCATTCTAGCATGTCATCTCACATTCCAAAAGTATTTGTTAAATGAAAGAATGGTTGAAAAGCTGTTGCAGGCCAGGCACGGTGGTTCACACCTGTAATCCCAGCACTTGGGGAGGCTGAGGCAGGAGGATCTCCTGAGCCTAGAAGTTCAAGACCAGCCTGGGCAACATAGCATGGTGGCACATGCCTCTAGTCCCAGCTGCTCAGGAGGCTAAAGTGGGAGGATTGCTTGAGCCCAGGAGGTTGAGGCTGCAGTAAGCAGTGATTGTGCCACTGCACTCCAGCCTGGGTGACAGAACCGAGACCCTGTCTCAAAAATAAATAAATAGGTATTTAAAAAAATAAAAATCACTCAGCAATATTTGGCTGCCATAGTAGTGCTAATTATAATTACTGGGAATTATAATTGTAATTACTGGGCCCTGGGAATGCAGCAAAGACTAAAGACCATTCTTGTTTTCCTGGAGTTTATTCTAATGGGTTTGTACATGGTGATCCCTAAGATCCCATCCACTTCAAAGATTCAATGATATCAAATTATGCATACTAGGTATACTATTTTGAGGATTAAATATATTATATGATGGCATCTGTAAAGTTTAGAAATGTTCATTTACCTTTAATTTGTATAGTTGAAACACTTTTTTGTTTTTCAGTCCAAGCCTTATGCATTTGATCGGGTGTTCCAGTCAAGCACATCTCAAGAGCAAGTGTATAATGACTGTGCAAAGAAGATTGTTAAAGGTAAATATATTTAACCTGCTGAGTTGTCTCAGCAATAAGTAAATAAGTTTGTGATCTTTTCTACTTACTCAGCTTTCTTTTTTCATTTTAATGCCCCTTTCTTCTAAGTTAATTGCAGAAGAAAGTTGTTTAAATAATAAAAAGGTCAAACACAATTAGTAAATATTCTGTTGCTCAAATTCCATGATCTAATTATATACAGTACCTAATTAAGGGTATTATGAGAACTATGTTACACACTTATTCTTAAGAGATGCATTTCTATTAGATATTCCCAGGAGAGTTTCCAAGATGGCAGTTCTAGAAAGAGAACCGTATGAGAATGAAAACAAAATGGCTAGGCACATTTCTAAAAAGTAGTGGAAAATGGCAGTCTATCATTCTTCCATTCCACTGTTATTCCTTCCCCAAAGACTTACCTATCTCTTGAGGAATTTAACAAGAGTTGCCAAAGGTGAGAAAAGTATGTACATTCCAGTTAATACTATAACTTACACAAGAATGTTTATAATTTTATATATTCTAAAACCATTGAATTTTAAAGCTGAGAGAGTGCTCATTGTTTATCTGGAGTTACTTCCAGTTACTGTAGAAATCTGTTTAATCAAAGGAATGGCTGTTACTTTGTGATATGATTTATTTCATTTTTTGACAGCTGTAGTTGTTACAAGGTGCTTCTTAGATTGAGGCAAAATCTGTGTTGTGGCATTCACCACGTTAAAGGAATTGGGATTCAGTATAAAAGTAGGTGGATTAGGATAGCATAGGAGCACAGATGTTCATCCTAGTAACAGGAGATAAAGGAGTTATGGAAGGTTTATAGATGAGGTAAGGGAGGGAAAATGTGGATGTACTCATTATATCAATTCCATATTGTCTAATACAGGGAGCAAAGTCATCATGGAGATGAGGAAGGGGGAAGAGGTTCTAGGAAAAGGCATGAAATGGATGGATTCAGGCAGTGTGAGAGTATTGCCAGGCAGTATTAAGGGCCCACTCGAGGTTAGCTGCTGAAAGAGTTGAATTTTTGCCCATTTGGAGTTTTGCTAGGTGAGTACAAAAGAGGGAAGTGGGGGACAAGAGAATTGAGGATATAGTCAAAGGAGTGATTATAATGGTGGATCATGGGATCTAAGGTGGTTAAGTTACAGGAAGAAGGATATGAGGGAGGCTGAAGGGCAGTGAAAAAAGGTGGTAACATTAGTGGGTTGTAGATCTCAGTGGGGTCAAAGATTTGTTGGAATCAGGGTACTGGACGGAGTAATAGAAGGTGAATACAGACAGTCCCTGACTTAGGACAACTTAAAATTGTTCGACTTTACGATAGTGCAAAAGCAATACACATTGAATAGAAATATTCAATAGAAATATTTCTAGTACCTGTACAGCCATTCCGTTTTTCACTTTCAGTATAGTATTCAATAAGTTATATGAAATATTTAACACTTTATTATAAAATAGGCTTTGTGTTAGATGGTTTTGCTGAACTGTAGGTCAGTGTATGTGTTCTGAGCACATTTAAAGTAGGCTAGGCTAAGCCATGGTGTTTGGTAGGTTAGATGTGTTTGATGCATTTTCAGCTTAGGGTATTTTCAACTTACAGAACATTTATCAGGAAGTAACCCCATCGTAAGCTGAGTAGTATCTCCACTTGAAATTGAGATTATGGAAGCAACGCAGTTAGTAATGAAAAGGTAAAGGTGTTGTCATGGAGTTGACTTCCGAGGTAGTAAAGAAAGGGTAAGGCCAGACATGGTGGGTCACACCTGTAATTCCAGCACTTTGGGAGGCTGAGGTGGGAGGATTGCTTGAGGCCAGGAGTTTGAGACCAGCCTGGGCAACAGTGAGACCCCATCTCTGTTTTTAAAATAAAAATGAAGAAAGAATAAGATCGCAGAAAATTTGGTCAAGGAGCTGAGAGGCCAGGGTATTTTAGTGGGATTATCTGCTACAGACTTTGAAACCACCAGTACTGTTTTATTACAGCAGTAATGGTATTGGTGAGAGAGAGTGAACTGGGTACTGAAATCTTCATAAAATGAAGGAGAATTAACACTTGTAATTGTGTAAATGACTGCAACAAAGAGGAACAGGGTCATCATGTTGTAAGCATCATGTGGTTTTCCAGAGGGATCTATCATAGAACACAATTTTATTACATTCTTTGATTGAGACATACTTCTGTCTCATCAGTACAGTTTAAGATTACGTTAGCTTTCTAACTAATAGAAAGTTACTGATTCATGAATTCATAGGCAATTTGAATATACAGGTCTTTTTTGTATCTCTTGCCGCCAGCTTTAAGCCCCGTTCCATACTTGCACTTTGGAGAGCAAACCTTTAAAGTGCAGATTCCGTTTTGTTCATTTTAGCTCTTAATCATATTTTGAGTTTTATTTTTATAATTATCTTACCGGGGATCTAGTAAGTTGGCTGTCAGCACATTTGATAAGTCTTTTAAAGTGTCAAAGGTTTTGAAGTTTGAAAAATACGATTCTAAATCATTTATAAAGTGCTTAATGGGTCATGGTCCCTAGGTTAATCTTCTAAAATGAATAAGATTGTTGGCAGTTATTTCAATCACACTGTTTGGGTATTCAGCCGACTTCAGAGCCTCTTACCTATACAATTGGCTAGTCCTTAGTTTGTCAACATACTCAGAAGAAAATGATGAAAAACTTGAATCCTTTTATCAAGTGATGGTTCATGACTCTATTATTTGCCCAAAGTACCAGTTGAATAACCATATCCAAACAGGAAACGAGGTTAGTTCAACCATAGTCTTTACTTAATAAAATTTTGGTATACTTATTTCCATAATCTATCTCTTTTCCCATTTTGAAAATGTAAATAACATTAGTATCTTCTATTACTTTTGTTCTCTTTGGCTTTTAAAACTAACCTACAGTAGCTGTGAGATTTCATCCCTGGAATGTAATCCTCCTTAGTAACTAGAAACTTGGGCTCATTTGAAGCCATTCTTTTGCTATCATACTATCCACATGAACTTTAAAGTCTCTCTCAACAATGTTTATTCTGTTGTTCTGTTTTGAGGATCATATTTGTGGAAGATGGTAGTAAACAGAAGTACCTCTGTTTTGATATCATCAGTTAATATTTTATGGTCTTTCCTAAGCAATGCAGGTTCATTCATTCATTTTTTTTTTTCTGAATATGACTTTAAAAGTTCTTTTTAGGGCCTTAGTTTTTATTTTGTTTTGGTCTTAAAGTTACTTATCCTGGACTTTTATCTTTCTCATGCTCTTCTCGTGAGTTCTGTCTCTCTCTTGTATATCCTTAGTTACATAGTCTCTTAATAATAGGCTGATACTCAAGAGTTTTTCAAAATCTATTGTTTTTTAAATGGTACTTAAGGAAAAGAAAAAGATGAAATCTGTTTTCCTGACGTTTAGGATACATGCATCTATTACTTTTGTTCTGTTTTATTACTATTTGCAGTTCTAGGATGAAATCGTTTGCTTCCTGAAATTTCTCTTCTTTTCTCAAAATTTCAGTCCCTTCTTTATCCTGCCTTACTGTTTGGAACTGCGTTCAGGATAATAATTCCCTTCTCTGTAATATGGTAAGAGTATAATCTTTGGAATCAGACAGTCCTAGATTGAATTCTAGGCTCTGCCACTTTCTTGCTATGTGACTTTTGGCAAATTACCTAACTTTTGGCAAGTTACCTAACCTTTCCAAGTCTCCATTTCTTCTTGTGCAAAATAGGTACTAGAAGTTGTTAAGCACAATACAGGTATCAACTGCTAATTTTGTCCTCTGTCGTTGTGTTCATTTTTTTTTTAAAATTGAGACGGAGTTTCGCTCTTGTTGTCCAGGCTGGACTGCAGTGGCTCCATCTTGGCTCACTGCAACCTACCTCCGCCTCCCAGGTTGAAGCAATTCTCCCGCCTCAGCCTCCTGAGTAGCTGGGATTACAGGCATGTGCCACCACGCCCTGCTAATTTTTGTGTTATTAGTAGAGACGGGGTTTCTCCATGTTGGTCAGGCTGGTCTTGAACTGCCAACCTCAGGTGATCCGCCCACCTTGGCCTCCCAAAGTGCTGGGATCACAGGTGTGAGCCACCACGCCCGGCATGTGTCCTCTGTCTTCTTAGAGGACGTTATTAATTCAATCAGTCGTGTTTGTATTTGAGATAAACTCATAGTCTCAGCTATTTCTACTGTACAAAATTAGACTTTCAGCAAGTGTTAGAATACAAGATTTCTATCATAATCTCTTTCTTCTTCTATGTAACCTTTGTAATTTATGTCAGTATCACCTGGCCATGATTTCCTTTTCTCTTTACCCAAGTGCTCTGTACCATTTTGGAGGAGACTGTATATAGTAGCTGGTGGGACTTGTCCTGGACAAGGATATGAATGTGGCAGAGTTACCAATAAATACACATATTTAAGGAGAGAGATGGCGTAGGGGTAGGTGGTGGGTACCTAGGGAGGTGTGAGGACAGGAAAGCAATTAAATACATGGTAAGGTGTACTTGGGACAATCATTGTTAAACAGATTGGATGAGAAGCCATGGTTAGAAATTGTTGGTAGGCAAAGATCAGCAGAATGATAGGCCAGCTGGGATTTCTTTTGAGATAGAGATTTGATGAGCAAGTTGCCAGTAATGACCTGAAAGCAGATAGTACTCTCTGGGTCCCTGACAAGTTCATTGAGAATGCACTGGCTCATAATTATCTGGACAAGTTTATAACTTGATTTTATGTAGGGCTATTATCATTCCCTATTTGTAGATTTGTTAGATACAATTGTTTGTTTTGAATAAGGTTTATCCACTTGTATTCTCTTGAATTCTGAATCTGAGTGATTTGTTTCCCTTGTGTTAAGTAGCTATTCAGTGCCCACTATATGATAAGCATCTCATCAGGTCTTTGTAGATTTCATGTTTTTTCCACCATGGCTTCTTGACCTGAACTGTCTGCGGCTGTATTCACCTTTGGTTTTTCCAGATGTAGCCTGCCTTGTATTTATTTTGGTTCCTCTGCTCCTTGAGTATATAGTACAGTGGTTAAGAGCAGGTCTCTGGAGCCAAGTCTATTTGCATTTGCATCTCAGCTTTATCTTACTAGCTGTGGAGTTACAGGCAAGTTATTAACCTCTCTGTGTCTCAGTTTTCTCATCTGTAAAATGGGACTAATAATAGTACAGTGCGGGCCGGGCGTGGTGGCTCACGCCTGTAATCCTAGCACTTTGGGAGGCCGAAGTGGGCAAATCTCCTGAGGTCAGGAGTTGAAGACCAGCCTGGCCAACATGGTGAAACCCCGTCTCTACTAAAAATACAAAAATTAGCCAGGCATGGTAGCACACGCCTGTAATTCCAGCTACTTGGGAGGCTGAGGCACAAGAATTGCTTGAACCTGGGAGGCGGAGGTTGCAGTGAGCCGAAGTTGCGCCACTGCACTCCAGCCTGGGTGACAGAGCAAGACTCTGTCTCAAAAACAAAAAACAAATAGTACAGTGCACGGGGTTTTGTGATGATTAAATACAATAATATATAAAAAAATGGTTAGAACCTGACTCATTGTAAGCTCTCAGATGTTAATAGTAACTTTATATGATGACTTCTAATTCTCAGAGCTTTTCCCTAAGTAGTCATTTTGCTGGGGAGGCTGAAGTTCAGGGAGATACAAAGCGACTTTCTAAAACGTGATGTGCTGTTATCTCACTAGCTAAATATGTTTTTTCTGTTGATAAAGTATGAAAGAAGTAATACTTGTTCAGAGTTGTCCACCTCTGTTTCTCATAGGAATGGCAAAAGTATATTTAAAAGGGTGAGGGAGGCTTTAGAAAGATGCTGTACATTGGTGATGGTAATAAATATTCAACAAGCATTTGAGTTCCTCTGGAGTCTCAGGCACTGTGTTAGGAGTTAAACACAGTCCTGACTTCGAGTTGACAGGCTGGTGAGTAAAGCAGACAAGTAAATTGACAGAATACTAATTGGTAAGTATTATGATTAAATGCAGATACTGTAAGAACACATAGGATGAGACTTTTACCCAGATATTTTGGGGGTGGCTTGTGGAATTGGGTTAGAGGAAGAGGTAAATGTGATACATGAAATAATTTCGCTTTCCTTCTCAAAAATGAAAAGATTTTGAAGGAAAGTTTCAAATGTTTGGAGTCTCTTAAAATCTTCCCAGGGAAGTACGTAATGATGTCTTTTTTTCTCATTAATAAATGTTTCTGTAGGAAATCTGTTATCCAGTTAGTTGTGCCCAGTGTTGGGGTTATTTTTTTCTTTTTAAAATAATGAATAAAAACAAGGATTGGCTTGCTTATTGGTTTACTTTTCACTGTTATATGCCGTTTCCAACAGAGCCTTCTCTTTTTATTTTGGCTTCCTCTAGAATAGAATGTAATTTCATAGTACCTTTCTTGTCACCAAAAACAAACAACAAACAAAATCCTTGAAAGCCAGAAATCAAAGGATTGCCTTTTTTCCCTCTTTGACCTAATAAAGGAATATATTTAAATGTTAATGTCAGAGGCTAGAAAAAAATTTCATAGGAGGGTCAGGTGCAGGGGCTTACTTAGGCCTGTAATCCCAGCGCTTTGTGAGGCTTGAGGCAGGAGGGTTGTTTGAGCCCAGGAGTTTGAGATCAGCCTGGGCAACATAGCAAGACCCTGTCTCTACAAATTTTTTTTTAGAATTAGCCAGGCCTGGTGGCATGTGCCTCTTAGTCCTGGCTACTTGAAGCTGAAGCAGGCGGCTTACTACACCCAAGAGGTTGAGGCTGCAGTGACCAGTGAGCTATGATTGTGCCATTGCACTCTGAACAGAGGGGAGACCCTGTCTCATAACATTTTTTTTCATAGGAACTTCTTGGTAATTGATTTTGAGGTAGGACTGAGTATTACACTTTGTGGGTAGGATAAAGAGGAAGGTCGGGGTTTGTGAGGATTAGCTACTAATTAACCATCAATTAGTCTTGTTTCTAAAATCTCATCTGTATGTAAATTGGCAGAGGATTTTTTGTTTTTGGTCACATAAAGCTTTGGAGTGTAGATGTAATGACATTTGAGATGTACATTGGTAGAAAAGATTCTTTATTATAAACAGTGGAATTTAAAATTTGTTTTTTAATTGACCACAGAAAGCAGTCTGGGTCCAGAGAAAATTGCTTAGATGGGTCATCACTAAGAAAATTACTATTGTTATATATTTCCTTTAATGTCTTTATAAATCCTTTATGTACTAAACTTTGATGGAGTCTTTCATATTAGCATAAAGAAAATCTGAATCTTTCTTGCCACTCTTTCCACAAATAATTTTGGTATTTTTTTTTGAGACAGAGTCTCACTCTGTCCACCCAGGCTGGAGTGCAGTGGCTCGATCTCAGCTCACTGCAACCTCCTTCTCCTGGGCTCAAGCGATTCTTGTGCCTTAGTCTTTCGAGTAGCTGAAATTACAGGCCATGTACCACCACGTCCAGCTAATTTTTTTTTTTTTTTTGAGACGGTGTCTTACTGTGTTGCCCAGACTGGAGTGCAGTGGCGCGATCTCGGCTCACTGCAACCTCCGCCTGCCCGGTTCAGGCAGTTCTCCTGCGTCAGCCTCCTGAGTAGCTGGGACTACAGGCGCCCGCCACCACGCCCGGCTAATTTTTTGTATTTTTAGTAGAGACAGGGTTTCACCATGCTGACCAGGCTTGAACTCCTGACCTTGTGATCCGCCTGCCTTGGCCTCCCAAAGTGCTGGGATTACAGGAGTGAGCTACTGCACCCAGCCACTCCCACAAATATTTTATTATACAGAATTTAGTATGCAAGGGTTAGGAAGAGGGTGTGTGTGTGCACGTGTGTGTGTGTGTGTGTGTGTGTGTGTATGTGTGTGTGTGTCTTCTAGGGTGTTTTATACCTCATTAAGAATAAACATCTGACATTTTCCTGTAACATTATTTAAGTAATTTCTTTTTTTTTTTTTTCCAACCTTTTCTCTACCCTATCATCCTGTAGTTTAAGTAATTTCTTAGGAATCTTGCTTAAGGAAAAAATCCCCTGAATTATAAAATCTCTTATTTTCTCACAGATGTACTTGAAGGATATAATGGAACAATATTTGCATATGGACAGACATCCTCTGGGAAGACACACACAATGGAGGTAACATTTTATAATCTGTACTTAGATGTAGTTTGCAATACATACAGCATTCATTCATTATTTGTGATATTATTTCACCATGCATAAACATTTTAATTTACTTTTTATTGCCTTTTGTCATACAAATAATATACATGTAACATCATTGTTGGAATCTAATCAGTTCCTGAGTTTAAATAGTAAGGGATACCTGTATTTGAGATTATATTTGAGATTGTTTTATCAGTTAGCATAACCATAAAATAACATTTTGGACAAGAATTTTCTGTCACCCTGTTATATGGGAAATTTTGAATGCTTATGTGTTGTTGATTTTATTTAGTATAAATAACTTTTTCCTGTTCTCTTTGGCTCCTTCTTCCTCAAAATAACTGTCACTCTTCTCTGATAAGAATGTTGCCATAATTATCAGTGCTGCTGTTAATAATAGGTGTGGACCCACTATAGCTTTGCTTCTAGAAAACAGCCTGTGATTTTCTGCCACTGCTAAAGAGCATCTGTTTTTATCATTTATTTGAGTGTACTATATTAAGTAAATGACTGCTTCTTTTAGTATGATTCATATTACTGATTTTCATAAAGTCAGAGAGAACAAGGACATCCTAGTATTTGCATGAATTTGCCTTGAAGTAGAAGGAACAATGTAGAATTATATGGAAAGAAACTAAAACCTTTTTAATTATGTTCATTTTACAATGAACATTTTACAAGCATGGATAATCTAAATCTAGTGATTAAATGAAGGGTTAAGATCTGTTGGTAACCCATGTGGTTGGTGTACAGTACTGTGTGTATGTGTAATAGTTGAATTTGATTTTTTAGGTATTTACAGAGCCGTTTCCACAAAAATACAGTTCCTGTCCTTTCTTGACTATAAGTTGTAGATTGAAACTCTTTGTTTTTACTTCATATTTTATAATTTATTTAAGAAGTCTAGTTTTGTTTTTTGTTTAGGGTAAACTTCATGATCCAGAAGGCATGGGAATTATTCCAAGAATAGTGCAAGATATTTTTAATTATATTTACTCCATGGATGAAAATTTGGAATTTCATATTAAGGTAAATTCCTTGAGGAAAGATTATATTTTATTTTACAGCAAGAATAATGTTCTAAAAAAATAGTAAATGTTAGTTTCTTTAAAGTAATTTTAAAAATAGTTTTTATGGAAAGGTATAGTTGAAATATCATTCAGGTTAGTAAACTTGGATTTTTGTTCATCTGCCATTAGATGAACAGGAATGTTAACTAACGTAAATGATTAAGTCTTTAGCCTCCTCCATAAAATAAAGGAGGTTGCTTTACTGCAGAACTCGAAGGTTTCTACTACATAAAACTATTCTAATTCATTTTAGATGAAGATAATGTAATTTATGTCCAATGGGAAGACTGCTTAAATAACTAAGCTAATTTGGCTAATTTATGTCTTCCCATTAGAATGTGAGCTATGGCTGGTATGTTGATAACTGTCTCTCTAGTCTAAACAATGCCTAGCACTCAGACCTCAATATTAATATGCGAATAAGTAATATAATTTTAGTTGATTGATGTTTTTTTAAATTTGCCCTTTAGGTTTCATATTTTGAAATATATTTGGATAAGATAAGGGACCTGTTAGATGGTAAGTTAAATTCTTGCTAATCAGTTTTAAATAACATCTGTTAATTCCTTTTTAATAGTAGATGAGAGACTGTTTCTTTGTAAGCTATATGAAATTGTCTTAAGTTATTGGAAATAGACAAAAATTTTTTTCTTCTAAAGTTTTAGTTGAATACCTTTAAATAGAGTAACTAGTTTAAAGTGATGTTTATGGGTACTTCTTAGTAGTAATTAGAGCATTGGACTGGGAGTTATATAATCTGAGCCCTGAGTTCTAGTCTTCTGTCAACTGTCAGTTAGATACATTGTCCTTAGGCAAATCATTGAATCACTCAGGGTTAATGTTCTTGTTTATAAAATGTGGGTGTTAGGTTGGAGTGGTCCTAAAATTCTGTATTGTTGCATTGGTTTCTATTTAGATCTCCTGCTATGTCTGTAAGTTCTGCTTTAGAGCAATGTTTTAATATTTTTTTAGAGTTCAACCATTGCTGTTAGGCTGCTCAGGAAAGCCTATCAGTTATTTCATATCCAGTGTTAAGAGTTTTAGGAGAATGTTGCTAACATTTGTTTTTCTTTTTCAGTTTCAAAGACCAACCTTTCAGTTCATGAAGACAAAAACCGAGTTCCCTATGTAAAGGTATTTATAGTACAGTTGTCTAGAAAAACCCTGTAATACTTTTTTTTTTTTTTTTTTAAGACAGAGAGTCTCACTCTGTCTCCCAGGCTGGAGTGCAGTGGTGCAATCTCGGCTTACTGCAACCTCTGCCTCCAGGGTTCAAGCAGTTCTCCTGCCTCATCCTCCTGAGTAGCTGGGATTACAGGCATGCACCACCACGCCCAGCTAATTTTCGTATTTTTAGTAGAGATGAGGTTTCACCATGTTGGCCAGGCTGGTCTCGAACTCCTGACCTCGTGATCTGCCCGCCTCTGCCTCCCAAAGTGCTGGGATTACAGGCGTGAGCCAGTTTATTTAATATATGGAGTCTCGCTCTGTTGCTCAGGCTGGAGTGCATGGCATGGTCTCGGCTCACTGCAACCTCTGCCTCCCAGGCTCAAGTGATTCTCCTGCCTCAGCCTCCCAAGTAGCTAGGATTACAGGCACCCACCACCACGCCTGGCTAATTTTTGTGTTTTTATTAGAGACAGGGTTTCATCATGTTGGCCAGACATTAACATATTTTTAAAAATTATTTCACAGGGGTGCACAGAGCGTTTTGTATGTAGTCCAGATGAAGTTATGGATACCATAGATGAAGGAAAATCCAACAGACATGTAGCAGTTACAAGTAAGTAGAAAATAACACTGGTTAGGATTTAAAACCAGCTTAAAATATCCTTATCCAGGTGATTAATTATAAGATTGCTTCAGGGAAATTGTTAAGGGGAAATTATGTTTATTTATATTTGTTTGTGTAATTTCCTTGCAGATATGAATGAACATAGCTCTAGGAGTCACAGTATATTTCTTATTAATGTAAAACAAGAGAACACACAAACGGAACAAAAGCTGAGTGGAAAACTTTATCTGGTTGATTTAGCTGGTAGTGAAAAGGTAAAGTCTTCATGTATTTTGACAAATATTTAAGCATCTTTGTAAACTTTAGTTTGAGTTGGGAGTTACGCAGGATTCGTTGTTGCATCTTACTTACCAAATTGGATTTGGTAACCTGAGATTTGTAACCGCTGATGCTAGTGCTTTATGATGACATCAGCTGAATAATCAGTTCCAAGTTACTGTTGTTTGACCATACTCTAGTTCAACCCATAAGAGGTTTCTATGACTTAAGATATGTTCATAGTGAGAACTTGTTCAGCGTATGTTGTTATAAACTTTATTAGGTATCCCTTTTCTAATTTTTGATACGTATTTTATCCATATTGGCAGTGGGGTCCCTATTAAAACTGGTAACTACCCATTAGTCTTCTCTGGTTTGGTTGGACTTATTTCTTTCCTTCATTATTACAATTCTATACAGTCTGATTCTAGTCTATATCAAATTAAGTTTGAATGTTATGATAGGGACCTCTGTGACCATTTTTGCTGTTGTGCTAATTGTGTTTCTTCTGCTTAGAATGATGTATCTATTGCGTTCTACTCTGAAGTCTTACACACATCTTTCAAAGATTATCTGAGAAATCTCCTAAGCTATTTCTTCAGCCAACATTGCTAATTTATTGTTCTGACCTATCTTTAACATAGATACTAGCTGGGTGTGGTGGCACACGCCCGTAATACCAGCTACTGGGGAGGCTGAGGCAGGAGAATTGATTGAACCCGGGAGGTGGAGGTTGCAGTGAGCCGGGATCGAGCCACTGCACTCCAGCCTGGGTGACAGAGTGAGACTCAGTCTCCAAAAAAAAAAAAAACAAAAACCACAACATAGATATTTAGATATTTTATGTTTTTTTTTAAAAGAAGCAGGTTTGCTTATATAATGTGTTTAAACTCAGCCTCTGCTTTTTAACAGTTACAACATCAACATTATGCATTAGCCAGTTTTAGAAGGTTCCTGTTTTCTAATGTAGCAAAGGGGACTAACAGATTAATGAACTACAAATTTACATTTAAATTGGTTATTTTCAAGACTACCTACAAACTGCAGATAAAATTTGATGTCTCTAATCACTCTTAAGAGTAGTACTCAAGAAATGGTGGTACCTAAGAGTAAATGCTTGGCAAATAAGATCATGAAGCTTTTCATGTTCTTTTTTCTTTTTTACTGGTTATTGATGACATATGAACATTTTAGAAAATTTAAAGAAAATTATAAACTTGTAATTTTGTTTCATTCTTTTGAAATCTTATGTATAGGTTAGTAAAACTGGAGCTGAAGGTGCTGTGCTGGATGAAGCTAAAAACATCAACAAGTCACTTTCTGCTCTCGGAAATGTTATTTCTGCTTTGGCTGAGGGTAGTGTGAGTATACATGTCTTCTATCTCCCTGTTACCTTATGGGGCATTATTTAAATATAGGTGTATATGTGTGCATGGGTGTGTATGAGAGAGAGAGGGAGAGAGATTGAGATTCAGTGTGTTTGAATCAGTATGTGTAAGTCAGTTGTCTTTTGGGAGTTTATTTTGTAATAACATTTTATTATACAGAAACCCACTGGTCTTGTTTGCTTTGTTTTTGTATGCAGACATATGTTCCATATCGAGATAGTAAAATGACAAGAATCCTTCAAGATTCATTAGGTGGCAACTGTAGAACCACTATTGTAATTTGCTGCTCTCCATCATCATACAATGAGTCTGAAACAAAATCTACGCTCTTATTTGGCCAAAGGTTTGTTGTTAAGAAAGTACAAAACCTAAATTTAAATAGACCTTTTGTTTATAAAATGTAGGAAAATGTGAGCTGTTATTCCAACCTGTACATATTGTTTTGTGCTAGACACACTCAGTTTGAATTGATGACAGATAATACAAGGTGGGTCTGTTTTTTAGACTGCTTGGTTTAAGTTTTAGTACACATTTAAAGTCAGATGTAATTTTAGTCAAATTTGTGTGACAAGCTGTAATTTGGTATTAAAGAAAATAAGCATTTGAATCAGATAATTAGGTCAAAGCCTGGCAAACATAATCCTCTGTTAGGCCTGTAGACATGCGTGACAGGTTAATATAATCTATATGAGATGATTAGGAAAGTCAGTAATGATGATTCCGTCTTTGACTTTCAACAGTAATTTCTTAATTCAGCCTTGCAAACAAATTGGAAAAATATACGCCTTTGTCTTTTATTTTTAGTGGTTTGTTGATTTTTTTTTTTTAAGCTATTCACAGATTTTGGAGCAGACTCAAATTTAGTTGGGTTGTAAATAACCTCATACGTTGTGGCTTTTAGTATTTAGTCTAAGAGATTACTGGACAAGAATAAGTTTCTTAGCCATATATACATATATTCCATATAGATAAAAATAATTTCAGTCTCATCCTTTTTTTCCTCCAATTACATCTCTTAGGGCCAAAACAATTAAGAACACAGTTTGTGTCAATGTGGAGTTAACTGCAGAACAGTGGAAAAAGAAGTATGAAAAAGAAAAAGAAAAAAATAAGATCCTGCGGAACACTATTCAGTGGCTTGAAAATGAACTCAACAGATGGCGTAATGGTAATAACTTAAGAATTTGTCATCTTAAGTTTGTTAAATACAGATTTAGAGCATAGAAACGTAGAAATAGTTCAGCAAAATCAGTAAGTGACTAGATCAAGAAATTTAATAGACATCGAAATAATTTTTAAAAAATTAATAGAAATCCTGGAGCTGAAGAATAAAATGAGCAAAATGCAAGAGACCATCAGTAGTAGAATTAATTAAGCAGAAGAATCTGAATTCGAAGACAGATTATTTGAAAATAACACAGAGAAGAAAAAGTTTAAAAGAATGAGGCTGGGTGCAGTGCCTCATGCCTGTAATCCCAGCACTTTGGGAGGCTGAGGTGGGCAGATCACTTGAGGTCAGGAGTTAGAGACCAGCCTGGCCAACATGTTGAAACCCCATCTCTACTGAAAATACCAAAATTAGCCTGGCATGGTGCGGAGCGCCTGTAATCCCAGCTAATCAGGAGTCTTGAGGCAGTAGAATTGCTTGAACGCTGGAGGCAGAGGTTGCAGTGAGCCTAGATTGCACCACTGCACTCCAGCCAGAGTGACAGATTGAGACTCTGTCTCAAAAAAAAAAAAAAAAAAAAAAATTTTTTTTTAAAGGAATGAAATTGAAATTAGCTTTAGACATGTTGTTTTTTATTAACCACTTTATTGTCTTATTTTAGGGGAGACGGTGCCTATTGATGAACAGTTTGACAAAGAGAAAGCCAACTTGGAAGCTTTCACAGTGGATAAAGATATTACTATTACCAATGATAAACCAGCAACCACAATTGGAGTTATGGGAAATTTTACTGATGCTGAAAGAAGAAAGTGTGAAGAAGAAATTGCTAAATTATACAAACAGCTTGATGACAAGGTAGGTATTGCTTGATTTAGGTCTGTTTTATATTAGGATACTATTGACATGGGTGTTTTTATTTTCTAACTTTTCTGATTTCAGTGCTGTGGGCGCACTTAGGATCTTTATACATCTTCCTTGATTTCTGTTAATCTTGTAAAAATTATTGTATTAACAAAATAAAAAGTCATAATTTCAATTTCTGTGTGGAAAGTGTATGAGGGTGTATCTTCCCACCCCCCTTTTTAAGCTAAAAGAACTTTATAAGGCAGCAGTCCCCAACCTTTTTGGCACCAGGGACTGGTTTCAGGGAAGACAATTTTTCCGTGGATCAGAGTGGGGGAGATGGTTTTGGGATCAAACTTCCACCTTGGATTATCAGGCATTAGATTCTCATAAGGATCCTCTAACCTAGATCTCTTGCATGCACAGTTCATAATAGAATTTGCGTTCTTAATGATATTCTAATGCCGCTGATCTGACAGAAGGCGGAGCTCAAGTTGTAATGCTTGCTGCTCACCTCCTGCTGTGCTTCTTGGTTCTTAACAGGCTTCCAGTACTGCTTTGTGGCCTGGGGGCTTGGGGACCCCTGTTCTAATGAAAATTTGGCATTGGGTCATTGGGAGCCTCAATGATACCAACTGTTAGAATCAGGGCTCTGACGACTCCAATAAAAGATGATGTAAGAGATTAAGGGAAACACAATAGAGTGGAAATAATATCTTCCTGCTTTGCATATAGAAGTAATGTCAATAGTATGAATAATAGCAAACTAAGAACGTAATAGAATGGAAGGCAAGAACGAGCAGTAAAGAGATTAGAAGAAAATATTTTCTTAAGTTGATATTTTTAATGTATTTTAAGCAGAGATGGCAGGTTCGAAGTACGTGACCATTATAAGTATTGATAATTGAAAGAAATTCCTTTTGTTTTGCCATTTTTTTAAAAGAGATTAAAATAAGCAATGTTGAATTTGGAGAAATGGTTTTGAAATTTTTCTAGAGGAGTGGTAATCTTATAACCTGTATTGGGAAACAGGAACCAGGTTGTTAGCTACTGGTTAACTGGATACTTCACAATTCTAGGATGAAGAAATTAACCAGCAAAGTCAACTGGTAGAGAAGCTGAAGACGCAAATGTTGGATCAGGAGGAGGTGAGTTGAATACCTTTTATATTGCTTCCACAAAAGCTTTATAGTTTTGGTTTCTGAATCCCATTGACTTTGTCTTTAATAGTTGTGTAATTTTGGGTATGACTCTCTTTGTGGGAATAAGAATGTCACATGGATAAAATGAATTTTTACTCATTCATCGTATCTACCCACATACAATCTGGTGTTCGTTTCTGCCATCTTTTTTTCATCCTGGTTCTTGACGTTTCTCTTCTTGTCACTTGCTTCGGACCCTCATTTTATCTTCTCACCCAGCAGAGCAGGGGATAATTGAAAAGCAGAGTCCTTTAAATTTTTTTGTAGGGGTGGTAGGCAGGGTGAAGACAAAGACTGCTTCGGTAAGAAAGAGATACTCTCCATCAGTGAGCTTAATCCTGGTCAGATCATCTTTCAGCTATAGCATCTCATATTTCAACTATAGCATTATTCCTCAAAGGGGCACTGTTGACATTTTGCATTGGATAATTTATGTTATTCTGTCCTTTGCATTATAGGACATTAAACATTCCTGGTCCCTACTCCTAAATGCCATTAGTATTCTACCCTATTATTAACTCTCCCACAGATTTCCAGATATCCCTACAGGAGAGCCACTAATGTGGATGATTGTGGTGTTCTCCTAACCAATCTCTTGGCATCCCTGCAGTTCAGATTTTAGGTGCTGATACCAGGTTTTGTTTTTGTTTTTGAGACGGAGTCTCGCCCTGTTGCCCAGGCTGGAGTGCAGCGGCGTGATCTCGGCTCACTGCAACCTCCACCTCCCAGGTTCAAGCGATTCTCCTGCCTCAGCCTCCCGAGTAGCTGGGATTACAGGCGCCTGCCACCATGCCCAGCTAATTTTGGTATTTTTAGTAGAGATGGGGTTTCACCATGTTGGCCAGGCTGGTCTCCAACTCCTGACCTCAGGTGATCCACCCGCCTCGGCCTCCCAGAATGCTGTGATTACAGGTGTGAGCCACTGTACCTGGCTGATACCAGGTTTTTCTGCAGCTTAGCACAAATGTCATCACTTGTTGCCCAAAGCAAATCTACATTTTTTTTTTTTTGAGATGGAGTTTTACTGTTGTTGCCCAGGCTGGAGTGCTGTGGCACGATCACGGTTCACTGCAACCTCTGCCTTCTGGTTTCAAGTGATTCTCCTGCTTCAGCCTCCCGAGTAGCTGGGATTACAGGTGCCCGCCACCACGCCCGGCTAATTTTTTTGTATTTTTAGTAGAGATGGGATTTCACCATGTTGGTCAGGCTGGTCTCAAACTCCTGACCTCGTGATCCACCTGTCTCGGCCTCCCAAAATGCTGGGATTACAGGCGTGAGCCACCCCGCCTGGCCCAAATCTAAATTTTTAAGGAACTCTTGTAGAATGCCATTTTCCTTTATTACATTAATTTGCATGTGACTGTAATCGATCTCTCCTAGCCAACTTCTCCATGAATGAATACCCTTTCCTGTATTACTAAGCACTTTATCTGTCCTGTCCCTCTGTTATGGTATCTTGTGTTGCGCTTATTCATGTGCCTATCTTCTCTTCTGCTGTGTTCCTTAAACACACAGTCTTTGATTTTCTTTCTGCCTTGCAGCATCCAGCACAGTGCCTGCACATAGTTGACATTTAGTAAATCTGTTTAATGAATAAATGTTGCCACACTGAATACCATCCATATTTCACTCCATTTGTTCTGGACAAATGGTGAAGCTTCATGGGTATTTTTTAAAACCTGTATACTTTTGGGGAAAATAAATTATTTTCTGTCCTGTAGCTTTTGGCATCTACCAGAAGGGATCAAGACAATATGCAAGCTGAGCTGAATCGCCTTCAGGCAGAAAATGATGCCTCTAAAGAAGAAGTGAAAGAAGTTTTACAGGCCCTAGAAGAACTTGCTGTCAATTATGATCAGAAGTCTCAGGAAGTTGAAGACAAAACTAAGGAATATGAATTGCTTAGTGATGAGCTGAATCAGAAATCGGTAGGATATAGTTTTATTTTCTTTTTTAATGCTTTAGTACAAGTATTCTAAACCTAAAAACTACTTAAATAACTTATTTTTCTATGTAAGTCAAATATCGATAACATCAATTTTCAAGGACTCGGGTTTCAACTTCATTTCTTTCTGTATATGAAGCCTTAGAGGTGGAGGAAGACAGTTATCTTAGTTCCTAAAGGTCTGTTAATATCTAATTTAAATGCTGTTTTAAAGGATGTTTGCTACTCCTAATTTTTTATATTTTTTTTAATTTAGTATATAGCATGTAGAACCTAATGTTACTACTAATGTTAAAGGAAAAATAATTTAAAGCTCCTAGTTGCCTAATAAAGCTATTAGATGATTGTTCAAACAATAAATTAAATATGCAGTACAAATTAAAATGCTATTTAATCAACTATGTGAATTATTTGGAATAGATGTAAGGATATGTAACTTAATATAATTTATGTTTTACTTACTGTTACATTTCCACTACCTGGAACAGTGCCTTCTTAGCACAGTGTAGTGGTTCCCCAATAGATGGAGATTTTTTTTTTTTTTTTGAGACAGAGTTTCACTCTGGTTGCCCAGGCTGGAGTACAATGGCGCAATCTTGGCTCACTGCATCCTCTGCCTCCTGGGTTCAATGATTCTCCTGCCTCAGTCTCCTGAGTAGCTGGGATTACAGGCGCCCGCCACCACGCCCGGCTCATTTTGTATTTTTAGTAGCAACAGGGTTTCACCAGGTTGGCCAGGCTGGTCTCGAGCTCCTGACCTCAGGTGATCCACCCGCCTCAGCCTCCCAAAGTGCTGGGATTACAGGCGTGAGCCACCGTGCCTGGCGACTAGATGGAGATTTTTACTTGCTGAAAACTGATACAGGACAGACATCGCCAACCTCCAACAGTGATGACAGAAATAATACATAGCTGTGAATGTTTCAACGTCATCATGGAGGAACTATTTTGTGGTTTTGTTGTGGTTAATGCTAGCTTCTTGTTTAGAAATCAGCGTCTAGAGTTGCACTCAGGACCCGTGTCCACCACTTATTTCCCTGCTCACATTAACTTGTCTAAAAGAAAGCAGTCAACAGTACAAAATAATGCTTTTAAAAGGTTTCCTGCCCCTATGAGTTCCTTTTCTCTTTTTAATCTACAAAGTTACAGTTAGCTTGAAGTTAACATTCAGTACTGTACAGATCTAAGACACCATTATAACTAACTCTTACTGAGTTGCATTATTAACAAAGCTAATTGTTGTATGAAAGAATAACAGGAGTTTTTTACGACTCTGAAAGTGGTCCTTGGCCACTGATTTTAAGTCTTTAAGACAGTTATGTTTCACTTGTGGAGCTGAAATCTATCAGCATTACATTGATAATAGGAGTTAGAAATTCCTAGTGTTTAGCATCTGTTTATATGCTTAGACAGTGTTGCTGTTCAGTTAGAGAAAGTGTCTGGTAATTTAAACAGTTATGGTAGAAGCATGCTATATTATGAGACTTGAAGATAATGAGTATCATATTGTAGATTAACCTGGGTGGATACACACTCTACTGATACTCAGAAACTTAAGGAAATGACCAACTACCATAAGAAATAAGCAGTTGGAATGATGGCATCTTTACTAAAAGATACTGATGAAAAGTCAATAAATGGCATTACAAATACAGTATAGTACAGGTATTACAAATACAGAAGCCCCAAGCATTTCAGATTTTGGAATGTTTGCATTGTACTTACCAGTTGAGCATTTCTAATTGGCAAGTCCAAAATGCTTCAGTGAGCATTTTCTTTTGAGCATCATGTAAGCACTCAAAAAGTCCCAGATTTTGGAGCACTTTGGAGTGGGGATGCTCACCTTGTATCTGATCTGCCATATGAGTTATTTTAAAGTGGGCACCAAACTGGGTTGGACTTTTCAAAATTTGGTGATTTTGTAGCTGTTAAGCCAGCTATGATTTGAGATTTATAATGACAGTCATTAAACTCAGATAATATTACTTTAACACTAGCTCCTGGATAATTGCCTGTATCATAGTATTATCACATGGATTCTTTCCAGTGAGTAAGTATATAGAAAGTAGATGAAGAAAGCATACTAACCATGTAGAAAACAGTGTCATTGTAACGTTAATTTGCTGACTCACTTTCTAAAGATAAGACATAATATAGTAATAAATGGTAATCAAATCTAGTTAAATTTGAGGCTTCCCATTTTTAGACAGAAAATATTATTCAATCTCAGGAATTTAGTGAAATAACAGAAACTGCCTGCTCTGAATTGAAAACAATGTGGCTACTTTTACCATAGCCTATTAGGTCTAAAATATTTTTTAAGTTTGAGCTGGGAGCCCAGAACCTGGTAGATAGTTCAAGAAAAATGAAAGCAGAAAAGACATGGTTTTGTAAGGGCTTGGTGTAAAACTTGAAACACCTAATGAGTATTTGATTTGAATTTTCATGTAGTAGATTTAACTATACTTTTTGTTTTGGGTTCTCTTAGGCAACTTTAGCGAGTATAGATGCTGAGCTTCAGAAACTTAAGGAAATGACCAACCACCAGAAGAAACGAGCAGCTGAGATGATGGCATCTTTACTAAAAGACCTTGCAGAAATAGGAATTGCTGTGGGAAATAATGATGTAAAGGTAAATATAATAACTAAGTATTAAGGACAATTATCTGTATACATTTGCACTTTTGTTTACTACTAATACTTTGTAAAGTTCTTTTCGTATTCATGATCTCATCCTCACAAACAGTGATGTGTAGTAGATGTTATTAACTGCATTTTAAATAGATCAGGAGAGAGCAAGAGAATAAGGGCACCCAAATTGATAAATTCAGTAGGCGGCATTTATTGGACCTCATGTTTGATTCTTTACTATAACATTTTCCCCAACCTGGGCAATGTGGCGAAACCCTGTCTCTACAAAAAATACAAAAATGAGCCTGGCATGGTGGCGTGTGCCTGTAGTCCCAGCTACTGGGGTGGGAGGATTGCTTGAGCCTGGGAGGTCAAGGCTGCAGTGAGCTGCGATCGCGCAACTGCACTCCAGCCTGTGCAACAGATCAAGACGCTGTCTCCAGAAAAAGAAATTTGCGCTTAAAAATTACGTTAATAAATTTCCATAAGTGAAATGATTGGAACAACAATTAAGATTAGTTCAGGGACCAGACATAGTGGCTCAAGCCTGTAATCCCAGCACTTTGGGAGGCCAAGGCAGGAGGATCACTTGAGCCCAGAAGTTCGAGACCAGCCTGGGCAACGTGGCGAGACCCCGTCCCTACAAAAAATTTAAAAATTAGCTTAGCATGTAGGCATGGTGATACGTGCTTGCAGTCCCAGCTATTTTAAGAGACTGAGGCAGGAGGTTAAAGATGCCGTGAACCATGTTTGTGCCATGGCACTCCAGCCTGAGCAACAGTGAGACCCTATCTCAAAAAAAAAAAAAAAAACAAAAACAAAACGATTAGCTCAGGGAATAAATTTATAATGAATGGGCTTGTGGTTGCTTTAAATATTTAAAGAAAAGTTAAAAGATGAGCACTGCTTTCTTAATTCTTTTTTATTTTAGTGTGAAAAATTTCAAACATATAATAGTAGAATAATACAATGAACTCTAGAGTTTTCAGTTTTCAAAATATGGCCATATTTTCTTTATACCTCTTTGTCGTAGTCTTTTTAAGGATACTAATATTGGTTGTTAGCATTAGGCATGTGACTTGGTGGTAGATTTAAAAACTAAGACCAAAGAACCAAACTAAGACTCTTAACTGTAAAACCATGCATATAACATGAAAGATTTGTGTGTTGCAGTAGCTGTTCAGACTTTACCTTTTTGATTAAAGCCTAATTACAATAACAAAGAGAGCATATACACTTGGGTTTATATTGAGAGCCTACTAAAAAGCCCAGTCTGTTAACCAGAGTTGGAACTGACGTACAAGTTTTCAATATGGAGTACACATTTCCGTCTGTTGTATTGTTTAATGTTGGTGTTTGCTGTTAACTGATGCTTCTGTTTAAAAATGAAGAAAATGAAAATATTTTTTAAAAATACGAAAAGAATAAAAGATAAAATCAACAAAATAAAAGTTAATGTTTGTTGATGGAGGCAAGGATTCTCATGACTCTTCTCTTCGTATGTTATTTCTTCAGTGGACTCACTATCGGGCCACTTGACTTGCTTTCCCTTCACCATCAGTCTGAACATTTCTGCCCTATTGTGTTTATGGTGAAGTAATGTGAGATGTAGAGAAATCTCTAGGATGGAAAAGTACATTTATTTCATATCACGGAACACCAGAGAGATGTTGTTCAAAATTTGCAACTTTTTAGAAAAATCTTATATTTTATGTTCAAATAATTATGATTTAAGTTAAAAAGTGTAAAGAGAGAGTGGAAATGGCTTATGTTTAGTGGCAGAGGGATGAAATCCAGGTTCCATGACTACTAGATTTTTTTCCCCCACTATACCATAGCATTTTGAAAATAAGTCATCTTTGCAAATAGCTATTCTAATAAATAAAAAAAAAGATCCTCAGTATTTTTGTCATTAACAAGTAATTCTTTTCCTCTCATCATATAAGCTCTGTTAGAGCACTACTTTTTTTTTTTTTTTTTTTTTTTTTTTTTTTTTTTTTTTTTGAGATGGAATCTCGCTGTGTCTCCCAGGCTGGAGTGCAATAGTGCGATCTTGGCTCACTGCAAGCTCCACCTCCCGGGTTCACGCCATTCTCCCGCCTCAGCCTCCCTCCCGAGTAGCTAGGATTACAGGCGTGTGCCACCATGCCTGGATAATTTTGTTTTTGTATTTTTAGTAGAGATGGAGTTTCACCTTGTTAGCCAGGATGGTCTTGATCTCCTGACCTCCTGATCTGCCCACCTCGGCCTCCCAAAGTGCTGGGATTACAGGCATGAGCCACTGCGCCTGGCCTGTTGTTGTTATTAAGTTACAGTTTACAATTTTATGTTACAGTTTACAGTGATTGTTTTACTCACTGTATTCTATAGTTGTGGATTTTAAGGAGTGCATAATATTATAGGTCCAGTATTTAGAATAGTTCCCACGCCACCCTAACAAATTCCCAGTGTTTTTGCTATTCACCTCTACTTCTTGAACTTCTGGCAACCACTGATGTTTTACTATCTCTATAGTATTGCTGTTTCCAAAATGTTATATAGTTGGAATCATACAGTATGTATATGTAGCCCTTTCAGCTAGCTTCTTTCACTTACCAGTATGCATTTAAGATTCTTCCATGGCTTTTCATGGCTTGATCATTTTTTTAAATCACTAAATTATATTCCATGATATGAATGTACCACGGTTTATCCATTCACCTATGTGGTTACTTTGAAGTTTTGGCAATTAATGAATAAAGCTGCTATAAACATTCATGTGTAGGCTGAGCATGGTGGCTCATGCCTGTAATCCCAGCACTTCGGGAGGCCGAGGCGGGCAGATCACTTGAGGCCAGGAGTTTGAGACCAGCCTGGCCAACGTGGTGAAGTCCCATCTCTACAAAAAATAAAAAAACTAGCCAGGCATAGTAGTGCATGCCTATAGTCCCAGCTATTCGGGAGGCTAAGGCACGAGAAATCACTTGAGCCCAGGAAGTGGAGATTGCAGTGAGCCAAGATGGTACCACTGCACTCCTTCCTGGGTGACAGAGTGAGACTCTGTCTCCAAAAAATAATAATAATAATAATAATAATAATAATTCATGTGTAAGTTATTCTGTAGACATAAGTTTTCAATTCAGTTGAGTAAAAATACCTAGAAGTGCTAGGTTGTATGTTATGACTATGTTAGCTTTGTAAGGAACTCCCAAATGGTCTTCCAAAGTGGTGGAAACATTTTGCATTCCTATCAGACATAAGAGTCTGCTGTTCCACATCATTGCCAGTGTTTGCTCTTGTCAGTTTCTTGGGATTTTACTAATGTATGGTGTTATTTTATTGTCATTTTAATTTGCAGTTGTGTTTTTTCTTATTGTTGAGGTTTTCTTTTTTTTTTTTTTTGAGATGGAGTCTCGCTCTGTCACCCAGGCTGGAGTGCAGTGGTGTGATTTCGGCCCAACACAACCTCCGCCTCCTGGGTTCAAGTGATTCTTCTGCCTCAGCCTCCCAAATAGCTGGGACTACAGGCGCGTACCACCACGCCTGGCTAATTTTTGTATTTTTAGTAGAGATGGGATTTCACCATATTGTCCAGGCTGGTTTCAAACTCCTGACTACAGGTGGTCCGCCCGCCTCAGCCTCCCAAAGTGCTGGGACTACAGGTGTGAGCCACTGCGCCTGGCCCTATTGTTGAGTTTTGTTTTGTTTTTTGTTTTGTTTTGAGGCTGAGTCTCACTCTGTCGCCTAGGTTGGAGTGCAGTGGCATGATCTCGGCTCACTGCAACCTCTTCCTGGGTTCAAGCGATTCTCCTGCCTCAGCCTCCTGAGTAGCTGGGACTACAGGCTCCCACTACCACACCTGGCTAATTTTTTGTATTTTTAGTAGCGATGGGGTTTCACCATATTGGCCAGGCTGGTCTTGAACTCCTGACTTCAGGTGATCCGCCCGCGTCAGCCTCCCAAAGTGCTGGGATTACGGGCATGAGCCACCGTACCTGGCCTCCTATTGTTGAGTTTTAAGAGTTCTTCATATGTTTTGGATATAAGTCTTTTATCAGATAGTGTTTTGCATTATTTCTCAGTTTCTGGCTTGTTTTTTTTTACTCTCTTAACGTCATTTTTTGAGGCTAAAAATTTTTAATTTTAATGAGGTCTAACTTACCAAGTTTTTCATTAATAGATTGTGTTTTTGGTATTGTATTTAAAAACTTATCACCAAACCCAATATCACCTAGATTTTCTCCTATGTTAAAAGTTTTTTTTTAGTTTTGCATTTACCTTTAGATCTATGATCCATTTGGAGTTAATTTTCCTGAAAGGGGTAAGGTCTGTACCAGGATTCATTGTTTCACATCTGGATGTCCAGTTGGAGAGACTGTCCTCTCTCCATCAAATTGACTTTGCACCTTTGTCAGAAACCAGTTGACTGTATTTTGGGGTTTTATTCCTGGGCTCTTTATTCTGTTCTGTTAACCTATTTATCTGTTCTTTGCCAGCACTGTACAGTTTCGATTATTATAGCTTTACAGTAAGTTGCATAGTGTCAAGTCTTTGTTTGTCCTTAGTGTTGTGCTAGCTATTCAGGGTCTTTTGACTTTACATGTAAACTTTATCAATCATGTCATCTGCACAGTTTTATTTCTTCCTGAAAGTTAAGGAATATACAGTGACCACAATTCCTTCTGGTTGAGCTTAAAGTTCATCCTTTCCCTGGCACTTAAACATCCTCTTGTTAAATTTTAAGCTGAATGTGTACATGATTAACAATGAATTTACTGAAGAGGTCCTGTAAAGAGGAAGTGAAAAAATTGAAAGAGGCAGAATTTATTAGTTTGGTTGTATTTTTGTGTTTTCTTTAGGTTTACATTTATTTATTTTTCTTGTTGGCATGTATTAACATTATTTCCAGTTTTTAAAAAAAGGAAGGCAAAAAGTAAGCTGTATTTATTTACCTTTCGTTGAAAACAGTAATAAAAGAAAAAAAATAAGATCCAGACTTTGTATGAATATTGAGTAATACTAAAATATATTTTATAAAAAGATTTTATAGCCTAATTGGGAAAACACACATTGAACATTTTTGGCTTTAACTTTTTATTTTACTTTTTCCTCACAGCAGCCTGAGGGAACTGGCATGATAGATGAAGAGTTCACTGTTGCAAGACTCTACATTAGCAAAATGAAGTCAGAAGTAAAAACCATGGTGAAACGTTGCAAGCAGTTAGAAAGCACACAAACTGAGAGCAACAAAAAAATGGAAGAAAACGAAAAGGAGTTAGCAGCATGTCAGCTTCGTATCTCTCAGGTATGTTATAGAACAAAGTTTATTCATTTTTTGAAACAGCCACATAGAAATTTTATTTATTATACAAGTTTTCAGAAAAATGTGTCTATAGGTGAAATTTAGTTGTTTTTTTCCTAGTCTAGCTGCAATAAATTTGAATGATTTAACTGAGTTACATTTGCCTAACATAAATATGGGTTATGTATAGAAATTTACCAGAAAGATGTGACTGGTGGTAACTTGTTAAAAGACTCCAGAATTCCAGGGTGGGCAAAACTGCAGGGAACCAGTTTCCTGGCTTGGCAGCTGAATGAATGGGGCCATTCACCACTATTGGAATTTCACAAGGAGGGAAGATGGTAACGTTAGATGGCGGTATCTGTAAAATTAGTATTTCATATTTGAGTCTTCAGTGACTTTGTTTGCAAGTTATGATCACCATTGAATTAATTGATTACATTCTTTAACATTTCAAAATTGGCTCCTGAACATTTTAGTTTTAAATATTCCCAAATTTATCATATATCGATAATAAAATGTTTACTGTCAAATATTCTTAAAGTGTATGCATGAGATATGTTTTCCACTTCATATCAGTATATTTTTTCCAAAAGCATGAAGCCAAAATCAAGTCATTGACTGAATACCTTCAAAATGTGGAACAAAAGAAAAGACAGCTGGAGGAATCTGTCGATTCCCTCAGTGAAGAACTAGTCCAGCTTCGAGCACAAGGTATAGCTTCCAACTGTTTATGAGTTACATCTGTGTTCTTATTTTAGTATAATTGTAGTAAACTTAATATTCACACTGAAAGAAATAGTAGGCATATGGCTGACTTGGAATGGTAAACAAATCATACATATTAATGTTGCTTTGAAAGATATTTTTTTGGTTTTGAGACGGAGTCTTCACTCTGTTGCCCAGGCTGGAGTGCAGTGGCACTATCTTGACTCACTGCAACCTCCACCTCCTGGGTTCCAGTGATTTTCCTGCCGCAGCCTCCCTGGTAGCTGGGACCACAGGCGCATGCCACCACGCCCGGCTAATTTTTTACATTTTTTGTAGAGACGGGGCTTCACCATGTTACCCAGGATGGTCTCGATCTCCTGACCTCGTGATCTGCCCGCGTTGGCCTCCCAAAGTGCTGGGATTACAGGCATGAGCCACTGTGCCTGTCAAAACATTGTTTTTTTTTTTTAAGATTTTGTTTGAATATGGAAATAGCCAATCTGGGGATTTCCCACAGTTACGAAGTGGAGGGGGGTATGTGGGGTGTGTGTGTGGGGGGGAGGGGGTGTGGGTGTGTGTGTCTTAACATAGGGGACTTAGGAGTTATCTCATTTCTTTACCATTCCCTTAACTAATCTGTTCTGGATTAGGCAAAAAAAAAAAAAAAACCATAAAGGAATACATAATACCAACACAATGGATGTAACTTGTGTACTAGTCTACATGTCATTGAACTTGGAGAGCAGGTGACATTTGAGTAATTTGAAGTTGAATATTGTTAAGGAAAATGCTTATTGTAAAATCCATTTGCTCCTTGGTTTATATGAGGAACCTTTAAAGGCTTATTTCACTCTTCTATTTTCTCTCTATTCAAACAGAGAAAGTCCATGAAATGGAAAAGGAGCACTTAAATAAGGTTCAGACTGCAAATGAAGTTAAGGCAAGTTTGATGTCACATTTCTAACGGCTTTAATACATCAGTATTAATTTTGATTAGTCTGACTTTAACATCCTTTTCCCCCTCAAAATTTTAGCAAGCTGTTGAACAGCAGATCCAAAGCCACAGAGAAACTCATCAAAAACAGATCAGTAGTTTGAGAGATGAAGTAGAAGCAAAAGAAAAACTTATTACTGATCTTCAAGAGTAAGTATTATACTTCTCTAGTTAGATAGGAGGAAAGAATTGGTTACTGATGGACATGGTATATATTCTTACTAGAAACCTGTAGTTTTCATCAAAATTACATTTTTATCTTGGAAAATTAAAGAATTTTCTCATTTATGAGTAAAACTTGTAAATTCCAGGTGAAATTTTTGAGGCTTTTTTTAGGTCTTTTGATCTAAATTATTCAGTAAAAGAAAAAAATCCCCAACCTAAGTCCATTATTGTATACCACAGTCTCCTCCAAATCCTTTATTTAATTTCCTTTTTAAAAAAAATTCTTGGCTGGGTGCAGGGGCTGATGGCCTGTGACCCCAGTGCTTTGGGAGGCTGGGGCAGGAGGATCACTAGAGGCCAGGAGTTCAAGACCAGCCTGGGCAACATAGTGAGACTCCATCTCTACAAAAAATAATGTTTTAAATTAGCTGAGCTTGGTAGCACATGCCTGTAGTCCCAGTGACCCAGGAGGCTGTGGCATGAGGATTGCTTGAGTGTTGGAGTCTGAGGCTGAAGTGAGCTGTGATTGTACTACAGCCTGGGCAACAGAGTGAGACCCTGACTCAAAATTCTTAACTGGGAAAAACTTTTCTGGAAATTCTGTGGATTTTCAAAGGTTTTTTTTTTTTTTTAAGTTGTCATCTTAGTTTATCTAGAAGCAATTTCCGTGCCTCCATAACCATGTGCACATACATAGAGTTTATGGAAGTCAGGGTTTGCAACAATTTGAGTAGGAACCAAGAAGAGAATAACACAACAAAATAATGATGAGGTTTGGGGCATAGGTCTTACTATGAATACCTGATGGAAGTAGGCATAAGGATTCAGGAAGATGAAAGACAGAGGAGAATAAAATCATGATTTCAAACCAAAATACGAAAAATTTTATATGTCCACAAGTAGTCAGGTCCCTTCCCTCTTTTCCTCCATGGGGGATAGGATAACAGAAAAGTCCTTGATGAGATTATAGAATTTAAAAGGTTGGAAATTTTAATGATGACATTGAGAAAACTGTGATATTGATACTGTGTTAATTTTTTTTTTCTTTTGTCAGCCAAAACCAGAAAATGATGTTAGAGCAGGAACGTCTAAGAGTAGAACATGAGAAGTTGAAAGCCACAGATCAGGAAAAGAGCAGAAAACTACATGAACTTACGTGAGTAATTGTTTTTAATTAAGGTTTAAAAATAAAAGCTAAATTAGAGGATTATAGGCATTACCTTTGGATATAGCCAGTGGATACATAGTTTACTTTGTATGGGCTAAAGGATTTTTTCTTAAATCCACTGAGTTGGTTTGATTTACATCTAAATACTTGGAATATATACTTGTATTTTAGTGAAAGCAGGTCTTATATTTCATTGTGGTTAAGATTAAGATTTCTGTTTATCAGTCTGCTTGCTGTTTCTTTATCTCCATATTACTTCAGGATCCAGCATAAAAATGAACCTAAAACAATGTATTAAGTAACTTGGAAGATTTTAAGATCTAACACAAAAACTGAGTTTTTGTTAAATTTTCTGTTGCATAAAAGAGCATTGTGGTTTTTAGCCTTGCCATTTTGAACAGAGGTTTCCATGGTTTACCTTTTCTCATTTTCTCAAAACTCAGTTTTCTAGAATCTTAGCAGGTAGAAAATGCATGCTTAAAATTTTTCACATACCTTGAGTTTGTGAGACAATTTGCAAATCAACTGATATTGTTAGGATAGTTAGAACATCAGGACCAGTTCAGAGTGGATTTTATGAAGATTCTGCTAACTTGCAGCTGTAATTTTGTTTAGAATACTTGTAAAATATTTTAGTCTTAAACAGTTTATAATCTATAGTATCATTTTGAATAAATAGCAGTATAATACATGTGGCATATTTTAAAATATAAATTATAGAACCATTCCTTATTCTTTGAATTCTGCCACATTTTATTTCATCTCTTCCATTGCTGTATATGGAATGTATAACAATAGACTGTTGTTTTAGAAGGCATATGAAAATTTTTTGAAATTGCGAAGCTGCAGTGGCTCACACCCATAATCTCAGCACTTTGGGAGGCCAAGGCAGGAGAATCAGTTGAGCCTAGTGTTTGAGAATCAGCCTAGGCAATATAGTGAGACCCCGTCTCTACAAAAATTTTTTTAGACAGGCCTGATTGTACATGCCTGTAGTCCCAGCTATTTGGGAGACGAGGTGAGGAGGATCACTTGAGCCCAGGAGGTCGAGGTTGCAGTGAGCAGTGTTTGGGACAGAAACTCTGTGTCAAAAAAAAAAAAAAAAAATTTTTTTTTTGAAAGACAGCATGGATAAATTGTTTAAAATAGGCACCTTGTATTTATTTAAGTTTAAGAATTTATCCTTTCAGATACAAAATATTTTATTCAACTCTCATGCTAAGTACAATTTTACAGAATAAAATTTGAAAATATGTTTGTTCTTCTACTGTTAGGGTTATGCAGGATAGACGAGAACAAGCAAGACAAGACTTGAAGGGTTTGGAAGAGACAGTGGTAAGAAAAAGATGAAAATAAACAGGATTGGGGAATATTCTGTGGGTTTTTTCTACCATGATTATTCTAAATTTAAAGTCTGAGCTCCAAAAATATCGCTGTTCTTAATCCAAGGCAAAAGAACTTCAGACTTTACACAACCTGCGCAAACTCTTTGTTCAGGACCTGGCTACAAGAGTTAAAAAGGTAATGTAACTGCCGAGGTGGGCGTTTGCATAAATGGTGCTTACTTCTAGGTAATTGTTTGTATTCAAAGTGAAATAACTTTATAGTCACGTCAATTTTTGTATAGTTAAGCTTAGTTTTTTCTTATTTGTTTAATTTTTTTGTAATACTTACCTTCTTTTCTCAGAGTGCCGAGATTGATTCTGATGATACGGGAGGCAGCGCTGCTCAGAAGCAAAAAATCTCCTTTCTTGAAAATAATCTTGAACAGCTCACTAAAGTGCACAAACAGGTACTAAAGAGTATATTTTCTGGTAGCTGCAAGATAGCAAAAATCAAAAATTGAGGATTGGCAAGTGAGTATTTCAATCTTTCAGAGTCCTCAGGAATTTTTATACCCTGAGCCATTTTATCAGAAATTATATAAAGAAACCACAAGTAACTTTTAGAGGAGTTAATATTTTTAACAACCTTATTATCAAAAGAGGCAGTGAAAACATGTATTCTCATTTTCTCTTTAGGATTTTAAGACTGCATTTTCATAATTTATTCATGGTAATTTTGAAATCTCTACTACACAAGACTGCAGTTAAAATACTGCAAAGTCTTTTGGGGAGAGTGGTCTTTTTATACCTAATATTTACCCAGTGTATCAAACATAATGACACAGTTTTCATTTAACCAGATTAGTTGTCTTACTGAAGAAACATAGCACTATCTTGTAATTTATTGTCTTTGCCTAGTAGAGGGAAAGAACAATTCTCCCCCTAAAAAATTAAAGGAAACTATACCTTTGTGAATAAATAGATGTGTGTATGCTATGTAGAGATGGATGTATTCCTTGCATGTTTCTGCCTAAATTAGATAAATGGGAAACAATATAAAATGCAGTTTTACTTTTCTAAAGAGCAATTATGAAATGCTCATACTTTTTCAAATCATTCTGTTAAATCTGGAATCCTTGTTTTCTTTGTGTACGTTTAGTTGGTACGTGATAATGCAGATCTCCGCTGTGAACTTCCTAAGTTGGAAAAGCGACTTCGAGCTACAGCTGAGAGAGTGAAAGCTTTGGAATCAGCATTGAAAGAAGCTAAAGAAAATGCATCTCGTGATCGCAAACGCTATCAGCAAGAAGTAGATCGCATAAAGGAAGCAGTCAGGTCAAAGAATATGGCCAGAAGAGGGCATTCTGCACAGATTGGTTAGTAGAACACATTAAAACCTTTAAACCTTGCTCAGTTTGAATGCTTTCATTTAGTGGAAAACATAGTCCAAATTTTGTGTTGTCATGGTGCCTCTGTGTCTATTTTCTAACTTAGCAGAGTGGCACTGTTGGGAAAGAGGAATAACCACATTAGCAGAACAAGAAGATAAATGAGAACTAGAGAAGCAAGCAAGAATGGTCATGGAATGGAGAAACTATATACAGCAATATTATTAAAGCTAAGAGAATTGCAAGAAAATAAGCCATCAGCAATGATTTAATGTTTAAGAATAATCATTGGTGGCCAGGCGCAGCGGCTCACGCCTGTAATCCCAACACTTTGGGAGGTCGAGGCGGGTGGATCACCTGAGGTCAGAAGTTCGAGACCAGCCTAACATGGTGAAACCCTGTCTCTACTAAATACAAAAAAATTAGCCAGGCATGGTGGTGAACGCCTGTAACCCAGCAACTTGGGAGGCTGAGGCAGGAGAATCGCTGGAACCTGGGAAGTGGACATTGCAATGAGCCAAGATTGCACCATTGCACTCTGGCCTGGGTGACGAGCGAGATTCCATCTCAAAAAAAAAACAACAACAAAACGGTGCAGGAAGTGTTTTTTTGTTGTTTTTTATTTTGTTTTTTTTGTTTGTTTTTTGAGACGGAGTTTCACTCTTGTTGCACAGGCTGGAGTGCAATGGCGTGATCTCGGCTCACTGCAACCTCTGCCTCCTGGGTTCAAGCGATTCTTCTGCCTCAGCCTCCCTAGTAGCTGGGATTGCAGGTGCAAGCCACCATGCCCAGCTAATTTTGTATTTTCAGTAGAGACAGGGTTTCTCCTTGTTGGTCAGGCTGGTCTCGAACTCCTGACCTCAGATGATCCACCTGCCTCGGCCTCCCAAAGTGCTGGGATTACAGGCGTGAGCCACTGCGCCCAGCCGTTTTTTGCTTTTTTTTTTTTTTTTTTATGACACAGGGTCTCGCTTGTCACCCATGCTAGACTGTAGTGGTGCAATTAGGCTCACTGCAGCCCCAACCTCCCAAGTTCATGTGATCCTCCCACCTCAGCCTTCCAAGTAGCCGGTACTACAGGTGCACACCACCACACCCAGCTAATTTTTTTATATTCTGTAGAGACAGGGTTTTGCCTTATTGCCCAGTCTGGTCTTGAATTCCTGGACCCAAATGATCCATCCACCTCAGGCTCTCAAAGTGCTGGGATTACACAGGCATGAGCCACTACGCCTGGCCAGGAAGATTTTTAAAGGCTAAGATTGTATAGGTCCTAGAGAAAAGGATGCTACAGAAAAGAAAAAGTGATGGAGAAACAAAAAGGCAAAGAAAAACAAAACATTTGGGAATTTGTTGTGAATAAGAGAAGAAACCTTAACAGTCATTGCAGTCATATCTTAAACTTTATTCTAAAGTCTGTCTTTATTTTTCATATTAGCTAAACCTATTCGTCCCGGGCAACATCCAGCAGCTTCTCCAACTCACCCAAGTGCAATTCGTGGAGGAGGTGCATTTGTTCAGAACAGCCAGCCAGTGGCAGTGCGAGGTGGAGGAGGCAAACAAGTGTAATCGTTTATACATACCCACAGGTTTGTTATTTATATCTGGCTTTCATATCTGTTTGTGGAAAATTGGTTGTTAAATAGGTTTTTTGATTTTAAAAAAGTAATTTAGCTTGATCTTTTTGTGTAGTTTAGATCATACTATATATTCGAATTTGTGGTCTTAATTGTTTTGAAATCTAGCATTGGACCATTTGTAATAGCTTTTGATACTCTGTCTAATGGATGTACCATGGTTTATAAACATTCCTTTCCTTTTTGCTAGACATGTAATTATATTAATTTTTTCCATAATTGAAATTTTCAAAAACCAAAATTTTTATATATGAAATTTGAAACATCTTTTTTTTTTTTCTTTTTCTTTTTGAGATGGAATCTCACTCTTGTCGCCTAGCCTGGAGTGCAATGGTGTGATCTCAGCTCACTGCAACCTCTGGCTCCTGGGTTCAAGCGATCCCCCTGCCTCAGCCTCCCAAATAGCTGGGATTACAGGTGCCCAAATAGCTGGGATTACAGGCGCCCGCCACCATGCCTGGCTAATTTTTGTGTTTTTAGTAGAGACGAGGGGTTTTACATGTTGGCCAGGCTGGTCTCAAACTGACTTCAGGTGATCTGCCCGCCTTGGCCTCCCAAAGTGCTGGAATTACAGGCGTGAGCCACCGCGCCCAGCCTGAAACATCTTGTATTCCCTAATCTGTTAGAGATTATTTCCAGAAGGTTCCCAGAAATGCAATTACAAGGAAATATGAACATTTTTAAGGCTCTTGCTACATATTAACATATTGGTTTCTAGAAAGACTGCACCAAATTGCATATGAGCCCAGCTTACTAACAGATTTCTGAGTTTTATTTATAATTATATAAGTAATATCGGTTCTTTGTAGGGCATAAAACAGTCACAAATTAGAAAAAGAAATCTAGAGATACTACACAATATACTATATCTCTCTTTCTGGAGCTTTCTGTATTAGTTTTTAAATTTAAAAGTTTAAACTGTTGATAACTATTCTAATAGACTCCACTTATTCTACTACATATGCTGCTTTGGAGCCTGCTTTTTTTTCCAGCCCCCCGCCCCCACAAACCCCACACCCCCCTGCCCCACTCCGAGACGGAGCCTCGTTCTTGTTGCCCAGGCTGACGTGCAATGGTGTGATCTTGGCTCACCGCAACCTCCGCTTCCCGGGTTCAAGCGATTCTCTTGCCTCAGCCTCCCAAGTAGCTGGGATTACAGGCGTGCGCCACCACACCCGGCTAATTTTGTATTTTGTAGCCTGCTTTTTAAACTTAGCAATATATTTGGAACACTTTCTTCTACAACGTGATTGGTTAGTGGTTGCCTAATAATTCATCATATAGCAGCAACTCTGATTGTAACTAACTCTTCAGGAAGTCCCTGATGTGTGTATATGCTTTGGAAATAAAAAATACTAGATAATTATGAAATGACTAGCTGTTTCTGACAAATACTAAAGCTAGTTTATTTTAATGTTGCTTGTTTATACTTTGACATTTTGCATAATACTGGCTCTAAATTGAGTAGAGAATTAAGAAATATTCTGAAGGATTCACATTTCTAGCAATTTTAAACATTTTGTTCACACAACGTAGGATTTAAAACAGTGGTAGAGTGAAAAGAACATGGACTATAGAGTTCCATCCAAGTTGGAATCCTGACTACTTTTATGAACTTGAGCAGATATACTTTTTAATAGTTTCTTTCTCATTCTGACTTCTTTTACAGTACTTCATAAAAATTACGGATTTATTGCTTAACTATTTAATGAATCTCTAAAACATTTTTCTACATAGCCACAATATTATCACCCCCAGTAAGATTATATTTTTAATATTATTTAATACCATTCCATATTCAGATTTTTCCAATTTTTTTTTTTTTACTATCCTGTACAGCTGATTTGTCTGAACCAGAGTACAATTCAGAACTGCTGTTTGCATTTAGTTTTATCCCTTAAATCTCTTCTGATCTTGAATGAGCACCCTCTTTAGTGATATTGACTTACTGAGTAGGCCCAGTTATCTTGAGGGTATAACACCTGTGTGTTATGTCTGATTGTTTTTATGTGCAGTCACCTTGTTCTCTCTCCCTCTATTTCTATGCAAAAGCATTGATTAGACTCAGCATAAACATTTTTGACAAAGTTATGTCATAGGTAATATGTATTTAATATCAGTAGACATACAATAGCTGGTTTTCCTGATAATTAGAGATAACTCCTGTGTTTTTCCCCTTTGGACTAATAACTGTTTTATTAGTAAAATGGAAGTCATTCTTAAGAATTACATGAGTTGGCTGGGAGCGGTGGCTCACACCTGTAATCCCAGCACTTGGGAGGCCGAGGTGGGTGGGTCACCTGAGGTCAGGAGTTCGAGACAAGCCTGACCAACACGGAGAAACCCTGCCTCTACTAAAAATACAAAAGTAGCAGGGCGTGGTGGCTCATGCCTGTAATCCCAGCTACTTGGGAGGCTGCGGCAGGAGAATTGCTTGAACCCGGGAGGCGGAGTTTGCGACGATCCAAGATCGTGGCATTGCACTCCAGCCTGGGCAATAAGAGCAAAACTCTGTCTCAAAAAATTAAATAAATAAATAAATAAATAAATAAATAAAAAATAAAAAGTTACATGAGTTAAGATGTTACCGGGCACACAGTATTCAGTAGATGGAAGCCTTTTCCTACCTTTCTGGAAGTGGGAGCTGGGCAAGGGGATTTTCAAAGCATAGATAGAAAGGTTATCCTTTTTTGGATATTGTCCTCACATTAAAATTCATATGTCAACTTTAAACTTACCTCATTATAGAGAGAGGACAGACCATACTTTTGTTAACTATTGCTGATCGCAGTATAGTGACACCAGGTTAGCACATAAGGGAGATAGCTAACCCATCCAAACTAGGTTTTCAAGACTTGAAAGTTATGATGTAAAAATCTAATTATTTACAGGTTTGTTTCGATGCTGGTCCAAAGATAGTGGTTCTTAGTTTTCAAACTCTTGTAATCTATCTTTAACCATGATTGGGGAGTATATGATTCACTTAAGTGATAAATTGTTTAAATGTTAAATAATTTGCACTGGAGTGCAGTGGCAGGATCTCGGCTCACTGCAACCTTTGCTTCCCGGGTTCCAGCAGTTCTCCCTGCCTCACCCTCCCGAGTAGCTGGGATTACAGGCGCCCACTGCCATGCCCGCCTAAGTTTTTTGTATTTTTTACTAGAGACGGAGTTTTGCCATGTTGGCCAGGTTGGTATTGAACTCCTGACCTCAGGTGATCTGCCCCCCTCAGCCTCCCAAAGTGCTCAGATCACAGGCGTGAGCCACTGTGCCCGGCGAGAAATTTTTTTAATGTTAAGAAAAACATTTCAAGTCACTGTGTTTATTTTTGGAAAGGATGACATTTATAATACTGATACTTTTAGTTCCCAGTTTTACATGGCTAGTCTTCTGCCTTGCATAGTACTTTAAATAGGTTGTTTTTCTAAATGCATAGGTAAGTAGGCAGTTTAATACAAAGATGTTTAATACTACTAGAATTATTTATTTCACTGTTACTTTTCCCACTGTATATACCTCTTGTTTATCCCTATTCCTCTCCCCTTCTTTTTTTTTTAAAGCTTCTATGTATATAACTAGTAGTTGCTGGTTAGTGTTCCTTGGTTTAAGAATGTCACTGACCACTGTCTGCTGGTTAAAAGATGAGCCGTCTTTTTCTTTTTTAAACAAATATAATTCATAAATCAGCTTACCCATAGCCTTATTTGGGAGAATAAAAACAAAGGGAGGGGTGACCTCCCTTTAAACATTACTGCTTCTAAACAGTTCTACTTAGGCGGTATATAAAAGGAAACCAAATCATTTAATATTGCCATCCTTCTAATTTTGGGGAAAGTAGCCACAGAATGTTGGCTAAAATGTTTATAAACTGTTGGCATATTTCATTTTCTTGTTTTATTCTTCATGATTATCTCAAACACCAATTTTGTAAAACTAAACATATTTACTCTATGCTTTCTCCCATTTTTAGGTGTTAAAAAGTAATAGAAGTATGAAGAGGACATGGTATCAAGCAGTCATTCAATGACTATAACCTCTACTCCCTTGGGATTGTAGAATTATAACTTTTTAAAAAATGTATAAATTATACCTGGCCTGTACAGCTGTTTCCTACCTACTCTTCTTGTAAACTCTGCTGCTTCCCAACACAACTAGAGTGCAATTTTGGCATCTTAGGAGGGAAAAAGGACAGTTTACAACTGTGGCCCTATTTATTACACAGTTTGTCTATCGTGTCTTAAATTTAGCCTTTACTGTGCCAAGCTAACTGTACCTTATAGGACTGTACTTTTTGTATTTTTTGTGTATGTTTATTTTTTAATCTCAGTTTAAATTACCTAGCTGCTACTGCTTCTTGTTTTTCTTTTCCTATTAAAACGTCTTCCTTTTTTTTTTTTCTTAAGATAAAATGGAACATTTAGGTTAAATGTCTTTAAATTTTACCACTTAACAACACTACATGCCCATAAAATATATCCAGTCAGTACTGTATTTTAAAATCCCTTGAAATGATATTATCAGGGTTAAAATTACTTGTATTGTTTCTGAAGTTTGCTCCTGAAAACTACTGTTTGAGCACTGAAACCTTACAAATGCCTAACTAGGCATTTGAGACTGAGCAAGGCTACTTGTTATCTCATGAAATGCCTGTTGCCGAGTTATTTTGAATAGAAATATTTTAAAGTATCAAAAGCAGATCTTAGTTTAAGAGAGTTTGGAAAAGGAATTATATTTCTCTTTTTCCTGATTCTGTACTCAACAAGTCTTGATGGAATGAAAATACTCTGCTTTGTTCTGGTGAGCCTGCTAGCTAATGTTAAGTATTGGACAGGTAATAATTTGTCATCTTTAATATTAGTAAAATGAATTAAGATATTATAGGATTAAACATAATTTTATATGGTTAGTACTTTATTGGCTGACCTAAATTTATAGCATGTGGAAATTGAGAAAAATGAAGAAACAGGACAGATATATGATGAATTAAAAATACATATAGGTCAATTTTGGTCTGAAATCCCTGAGGTGTTTTTAACCTGCTACACTAATTTGTACACTAATTTATTTCTTGTTTAGTCTAGAAATAGTAAATTGTTTGCAAGTCACTAATAATCATTAGATAAATTATTTTCTTGGCCATAGCCGATAATTTTGTAATCAGTACTAAGTGTATACGTATTTTTGCCACTTTTTCCTCAGATGATTAAGTCAACAGCTTATTTTAGGAAACTATAAAAGTAATAGGGAAAGAGATTTCACTATTTGCTTCATCAGTGGTAGGGGGGCGGTGACTGCACCTGTGTTAGCAGAAATTCACAGCGAATGGGGGTTTAAGGTTAGCAGAGAAACTTGGAAAGTTCTGTGTTAGGATCTTGCTGGCAGAATTAACTTTTTGCAAAAGTTTTATACACAGATATTTGTATTAAATTTGGAGCCATAGTCAGAAGACTCAGATCATAATTGGCTTATTTTTCTATTTCCTTAACTATTGTAATTTCCACTTTTGTAATAATTTTGATTTAAAATATAAATTTATTTATTTATTTTTTTAATAGTCAAAAATCTTTGCTGTTGTAGTCTGCAACCTCTAAAATGATTGTGTTGCTTTTAGGATTGATCAGAAGAAACACTCCAAAAATTGAGATGAAATGTTGGTGCAGCCAGATATAAGTAATATAGTTAACATGCAAAAAAAGTGCTGCCACCTCTTTATGGATCATTTTCTAAATGGAGAAACATTTGGCTGCGTTCACATAGACCTTTATGTTTTGTTTTCAGTTGAAAACTTGCCTCCTTTGGCAACATTCGTAAATGAAGCAGAATTTTTTTTTCTCTTGTTTCCGAATATGTTAGTTTTGTTCTTGTAAGATGTATCATGGGTATTGGTGCTGTGTAACGAACAACGAATTTTAATTAGCATGTGGTTCAGAATATACATTGTTAGGTTTTTAAAAAGTATCTTGATGGTTCTTTTCTATTTATAATTTCAGACTTTCATAAAGTGTACCAAGAATTTCATAAATTTGTTTTCAGTGAACTACTTTTTGCTATGGTAGGTCATTAAACACAGCACTTACTCTTAAAAATTGAAAATTTCTGATCATCTAGGATATTGACACATTTCAATTTGCAGTGTCTTTTTGACTGGATATATTAACGTTCCTCTGAATGGCATTGATAGATGGTTCAGAAGAGAAACTCAATGAAATAAAGAGAATATTTATTCATGGCGATTAATTAAGTTATTTGCCTAACTTAAGAAAACTACTGTGCATAACTCTCAGTTTGTGCTTAACTCCATTTGACATGAGGTGACAGAAGAGAGTCTGAGTCTACCTGTGGAATATGTTAGTTTATTTTCAGTGCTTGAAGATACATTCACAAATACTTGGTTTGGGAAGACACCGTTTAATTTTAAGTTAACTTGCATGCTGTAAATGTGTTTTATGTTTAAATAAAGAGGAAAATTTTTTGAAATGTAATGACTTTCTTAAAACTTAAGTGTTAGGTTGATTTTACATGACTGAGTTCAGGCCTTCTGTCTTGACAGAATAGTGACTGATATGTCATTATATTTATGTATATTTTGTTTCCTAATGTCTTGCAGCCTTTTGGACAGCAGATATTAAATGTGTAGGCTAAAGAGCTAGAAATGAATGACCAGTCTCACATATAAAACTTTTTTTTTTTTTTTTTTTGAGGTACAGTCTTGCTCTGTTGCCCAGGCTGGAGTGCAGTGGTGTAATCTTGGCTCACTGCAACTCTTTTCGCCTGGATTCTAGTGATTCTCCTGCCTTAGCCTCCCAAGTAATTGGGATTACAGGCATATGCCATCATGCCCAGCTAATTTTTATATTTGTAGTAGAGATGGGGTTTCATCATGTTGGCCAGGCTGGTCTCGAACTCCTGACCTCATGTGATCCTCCTGCCTCGGCCTCCAAAAGTGCTGGGATTACAGGCACGAGCCACTGTGCCCAGCCGGTGTCACCTGTATTTTATTTTGTATAGTCCCCATTGTTCATCTGAGTCTGGTTGTTTTATTAACCAGGATACCTGTTAACGTTTGTGTTTTAGATAACTTCCTCAATGATCATTCAGATCTAGCTGAAGAATAACTTTAAAAAGACTGTTCCTAAATTCAAGTGGGTATTTGTTTTTTCTTGTTTTGGGGGGCATTGGGCTTTATATGTTTTTACGCTGTTGTGGAAAATTTTAATCAGATATGAAATCAGACAATAATAATGAAACCCCAAGTACCAGTTACTCAGTCTCAACAATTATCAACTTACAGCTAATCTTGTTTCATCCGTAATCTACTCATCTTCCCCCAACAACCCCCCCCCCACCCCGTATTATTTTGAAGCAATCCTAGAAAACATAAGCTTTTTTTTTTTTTTTTTTTTTTGAGACGGAGTCTCGCTCTGTCGCCCAGGCTGGAGTGCAGTGGCGCGATCTCAGCTCACTGCAAGCTCCGCCTCCCGGGTTCACTGCCATTCTCCTGCCTCAGCCTCCCGAGTAGATGGGACTACAGGCATCCGCACCATGCCCGGCTAATTTTTTTTTTTTTTTTTTTTTAGTAGAGATGGGGTTTCATCGTGTTAGCCAGGATGGTCTCGATCTTCTGACCTCGAGATCCGCCCGCCTTGGCCCCCCAAAGTGCTGGGATTACAGGTGTGAGCCACCGGGCTAAAAGTATTTCAGTATGTATTTTTAAAAGATAAGGACTCCTTAAAACATACCCAACAAATACCATTATCACATCAAAACATTTATAATTTCCTGATATTCAAATATTTAGTTTTTGTAAACAGTTTGAGTCAAGATCCAATGGAAGTTCATATATTAATGAAGAGTCCGACTCTTATATTTTTTCATTGCAATGTATGAAGAAAATAACTTTTTTGCCCTGTCGTTTCCCAGATACTGCAGTTGCATCCCTTTCATATCATTTAACGAATTTCTGTGGCCTTTATGTTTCCTATAAATTTGTTTCAGATCCACAGATGTAATCAGATTCAGATAGTTGTTTGGTTGGATGGGGACAGTATTTATAGGTGGTGGTATTCCATCAGGTGGCACATAATGTGTACTTGTCTCTTCTTGAGCTATTAGTCACTATTGATGATCAGTGCCTAGATCCATCTAAATAGGGGATACAGAATTACAGTATTTTTTCATTTGTTTGCTGCAGTAGAGAAACTTAGTCTCTTACTTGGTTATCTAATGGGTGTGTGTGTATAGTTTGTATAGTTATCTAGTGGGTGTGTGTGTATAGTCTGTGTAGGAAAGACAAGGTAAATGCTTCTTTCCCTTTATTTGTAAGTTTCAAAATGAGCTGCTTCACTACTGTCTTCCAGTAGTGACTAGTTTTGTATTTTTTCCTTTTTGGTTTTTTATTATTTTATTATCTTTTAGTTGTGCTCTATGAGCCTTTGTATTAATTCTTTTTCCTTTCCTGGAGAAATTTGAAAACAGTTTTTTTTCCAAATTAAAAAAAAATCGCAGCACATCTAAGGAATAGGATGCAAAAGGGAATATAGGAGTGATAGAAACTAGTGAGAAAATTTATACACTCATGCAGGCAAACTAGGATAGGGGATGGATAATTAATACAGTATCATAACTGATGGCCGGAGAAGTTGAATTTTTTTTTTTTTTTTTTAATTGAGACGGGGTCTCTCTTCTTTTTTCTCTTTTTTTGAGACAGGGTCTTGCTGTCACCCAGGCTGGAGTGCAGTGGTGCAGTGGTGCAGTGGTGCCATCTCAGTGCACTGCAATCTCTGTCTTTCCAGCCCAAGTGATTCTCCTACCTCAGCTTCCCGAGTAGCTGGGATCACAGGCATGCGCCACTACGTCTGGCTAATTTTTTTTTTTGTATTTTTGGTAGAAATGGGGTTTTGCCATGTTGCCGAAGCTAGTTTTGAACTCCTGAGCTCAGGTGATTCACTCACCTTGACCTCCCAAAATGCTGCGATTATAGGCGTGAGCCACTGCGCCCGGCCTCCAATGTTTTTTTTTTTTTTTTGGGAGATGTAGTTTCCCTCTTGCTGCCCAGGCTGGAGTGCAATGGCGCAATCTTGGCTCGGCGCAACCTCTGCCTCCTGGGTTCAAGCGATTCTCCCCTCAGTCTCCCGAGTAGCTGGTATTCTAGGCATGCACCACCACGCGCAGCTGATTTTGTATTTTTTAGTAGAGACGGGGTTTCTCCATGTTGGTCAGGCAGGTTTTGAATTCCCGACTTCAGGTGATCCACCTGCCTCGGCCTCCTGAAGTGCTGGGATTACAGGCGTGAGCCACCGCGCCTGGCCCGATGCTTTTAAAATTTTTCTTGAGAGAGGGTCTGGCTCCGTTGCCCAGGCTGGAGTACAGTGGTGTGATCTTGTCTCACTGCTACCTCTGTCCCCCAGGCTCAAGCTGTCCTCCTGCCTCAGGTTCCCTAGTAGCTGGGACTACAGGCATGTGCCACCATGCCTGGCTAATTTTTGTAGAGACAGTTTCACCATGTTGCCCAGCCTGGTCTCAAACTCCTGAGCTCAAGTGATCCACTCCCTTCTGCCTCTCAAAGTGCTGGCATTACAGGTGTGAGCCCCTGTGCCTGGTTAGCTTTTTTAAAAGATGGGGTCTTGCTCTGTCACCCAGGCTGGAGTGCAGTAGTGCAGTCAGTCTACTTGGGATCCCATGCTGGTGGATCATACAAAACTCTCAGTGGCTGCTTGAGGCTCTGTTGTCAAGAAAGGCAAACTCACATTTTTCTGTTAGAACAAATTGCAGGCCCTCCTGGGATAGGAGACTCAATGTACTCAACTTGCCACCAAGTTGCTAGTTGGTTTCTTCAAGGGACAATTGAACTCAATATTGCTGGTAGGACAGGCGGCAGCAGCAGTAATTGGATCAGCCTTTGTAAGTGGGAGCCTTTGCTACTGGACATGCATAGCTTTCATCTCCCACTGGCCACACCATTCCTGTGCTCACGATACCAGCACTGCAGCGATGGATGACAGACTGGCTGATGTCAACCATTGGTTAAATTCCTCTTCCCTAGTAGATACTGTCTGGTAGGTATTAACATGTCACACAAGATCCTCACATCCTTTGCTCATACCCCTGTCTATGTCTATGGGAAGGGCAGGCACAGCAGCTTGCGACTTCTGTTTGGCCTTTGTCACTATACAGGATAACCTGTATCCAACAGGCCAAAGATGTAATGTAGGGATCATGCCAGTTACTAAGTGTGTCAGTTCTAGTTACACATCAGAGACATGGAAATGACCAGCAGAGGGATCCACAGAGCATGTGCTGCTTTAATGTGAGCACTATATGTTACCTAAATAGAACCATACCTCCATGTGCAGCCCCTATGATGATGCTTTAGGTTTCTAGGTACAACGTCAGCTTAGACCCTGTATCCAACAGCCTTCAAAATATTCGGGTGTTCCCTTTTATCCATTGTCCAGTAACCTGAATAAATGGCCATCATTCTTTTGAGGGCAGGACTGGGGAATTGTAGTCGGTACTGGGTTGTTGCAAGGTCTTTCCTCCTGGGGACTGAACCTCATGACTGCACAGGTAATCAGGTTAAAATGCAGTCATTTTCCAATATAACTTAAAAGGGAATGCATAGAGGGGAGATGATGGGCAGAGATGGGATCTACAGGCTAAGGAAAGAGGCCTTGAATAGCTCCTTCCCTCACAGACCTTAGAAGGAATCCATTCTGCCAACACCTTAATTTTGGACTTGTAGCCTCCAGAACCATAAGACAATACATTTCTGTTGTTTAAGCCACCCAGTCTGTGGTATTTAACAGCAGCCCTAGCAAACTAACACAATAGCCTGCTCTGATAATTCAGCAGGACCCTCTAAGCATTTCTCCTTAGCATGGTCAGCATAAGCTTTGTACAGTTGAGCTTTGTCAGTACAAGAGAAAGGGGCTACTTTTCTCAGGTCTGGCATGCTTCCCCTGGCTGCTTATTACCATCCTGTTGTCAGGCATGGCTCAGCCCCAGCTGTGACCCGAGTATGCAGTCACTTAGCCAGCTTGCAGCTCTGGCCTTGGCCCTGTGACTACCTCGCTAGCTGGCAGGTGGCTCCCTCTGAGCCTGTCCTTCAGCCTCAGCTCACACATAGCCTGGAGAGGCACTCCCTGCTTGCGGCTGCAGTTTTCTGTCCTCTTGTACTCCGGAGGAGTGTGCCAGCCTCAGCCCATGTGTACCCCAATGGTGTGTTTCCTTCTTGCCTGTCCTGGCCATGATTCCCTGCTTGCCAGTGGCAGCCTGAATGCACCTGAAAGTTCCCTGGTGACTGACTCAGCTGTCACCAGGGCAATCCAGCAAATGTCCCTGCCATACAGTGGGCTGCAGCCACACCTCCGCAAGATCTGAAACCCAAACTTGCGGAGGGACATCCCTATCCAAGAGTTTGCTCCTTCCTTGGGTACTTTCCCTTAACCCTAGGGTGTCCTATAAAGTTTCTGTATCCATTTGTAAGGCAATCCCCTTGGACCTTGACTGATACAAAGGGTGATATGTAAGTTTATACTCAGAATCTTATTTATTTATTATTTATTTACTGAGACAGTTTCGCTCTTGTCGCCCAGGCTGGAGTGCAATGGCATGATCTCAGCTCACTGCAACTTCCACCTCCCAGGTTCAAGCGATTCTCCCGCCTCAGCCTCCTAAGTAGCTGGGATTGCAGGCGCTTGTCACCACGCCCAGCTAATTTTTTTTTTTTTTTTTTTTTTTTTTTTTAAGACGGAGTCTCGCTCTGTTGCCACGCTGGAGTGCAGTGGCACAATCTTGACTCACTGCAGAAAGTAGGAAAGAAAAGACCAGAACAAAAGGCCTCAGATCTGAATAATAAGCATGCCATAAAGAGAACAGAAGAAACAGCAGAGGAAATCACTAATGAAACCGAAAGCCACGGCTTTCCAGTGCCCAGCACAATATATAAAAACAGACCCACACTAGGGTATGCCATTGTGAATTTCACTACAAGGAATACCTGAACTAGAAAAAATTTTAAGTTTCATACAAAGGACTGAGAATCTGAATGCCTCAAATAACATCAGATATTAGAAGAAAGTAGATCAATATCTTTAAAATTCCAAGGGAATATTATCTCCAGCCTCAATTAGTGTAAGCGTAGGTGGAATAAAAAGGTTTCCAGGCACACCAGTTCCCAAAAATGTTACTTCTTTATTTTTATTTTTTAAGACAGGTTGCAGTGGTGCAGTGGTGTGATCCCAGCTCACTGCAACTTCCGCCTCCCAGGGGCAAGCGATTCTCATGCCTCAGCCTCCCAAGTAGCTAGGACTACAGGCATGCACCACCTCCCGGATTCAAGCAATTCTCCTGCCTCAACCTCCTGAGTAGCTGGGACTACAGGCGCGTGCCTCCACGCCCGGCTAATTTTTTTATATTTTTAGTAGCGACGGGGTTTCGCCATGTTGGCCAGGCTAGTCTTGAACTCCTGACCACAGGTGATCCACCCGCCTCGGCCTCCCAAAGTGCTGGGATTCCAGGTGTGAGCCACTGCGCCCAGCCTGTATTCAGAATATTTAATACTTAGCCCTTTCCCCTACTTGGCTGTCTGAATGCTGGTAGCCAGGCTTATGCTTCCAGCCAGGAGATGAGAAGATTCTGTGCAAAATTTGGCAGCTGATATTGGGGGTCTCCAGGGAAGCAGCAGTTTCAGGAATGCCACAGTCAACAAATCCTACTCCTGTGAGCCAGTTGCTTCCAGTCAGCTTATTGTCCCCCTGTTCAATATGTGCAGACAGGCAATGATCACCAGCCATTTGAGGAATGCCTCTAGGGTGAAAGGTAGAATCAAAACCCACAACCCAAAATGGAGAAAAGTGGGACTGTGAAGGGAGAAGAAAACATTTTTAAGGAACTGCCACTAATATACTCAGGTTTTGAAATTGTAAGGTTTTTCTCCATCTAAGAAAAAAAGAATATTCAGAAAACAAGTCCTGAAAATAGAAATTGAAAACTCAATAGAAGGGTGAGAAGATGAAGTTGAGGAAATCTCCCACAAAGTAGTACAAAAAGAACAGCTTGAAAGTAGGAAAGAAAAGACCAGAACAAAAGGCCTCAGATCTGAATAATAAGCATGCCATAAAGAGAACAGAAGAAACAGCAGAGGAAATCATTAGTGAAACTGAAAGCCACGGCTTTCCAGTGCCCAGCACAATATATAAAAACAGACCCGCACTAGGGTATGCCATTGTGAATTTCACTACAAAGAATACCTGAACTAGAAAAAATTTTAAAAGTTTCATACAGAGGACTGAGAATCTGAATGCCTCAAATGACATCAGATATTAGAAGAAAGTAGATCAATATCTTTAAAATTCCAAGGGAATGTTATCTCCAGCCTCAATTAGTGTAAGGGTAGGTGGAATAAAAAGGTTTCCAGGCACACCAGTTCCCAAAAATGTTACTTCTTTATTTTTATTTTTTAAGACAGGTTACGGTGGTGCAGTGGTGCGATCCCAGCTCACTGCAACTTCCGCCTCCCAGGTGCAAGCGATCCTCATGCCTCAGCCTCCCAAGTAGCTAGGACTACAGGCATGCACCACTATGCCCGGCTAGTTTTTTTATTTTTGGTAGAGATGGGGGTTTCACCATGTTGGCCAAGCTGGTCTCAAACTCCTGTCCTCAAGTGATCCACCCGCCTCGGCCTCCCAAAGTGCTGGGATTACAGGTATGAGCCACCGTGCTGGCCAGCAAAAATGTCACTTCTTATGTACCTTTTATCGGGAAGCTGTTCCTCAACCACAATAAGGGACTAAACTAAGAAAGATGCAGGGCATACAAAAGAACGGAACCCCCACGGTGACAGCATACACAGCAACCAGTCCAGACAAGAGCCAGTCAGAGACGCTTCCAAGACAAAATGGAGAGTGATATATTTGAACATTTTGAGAGGAGATTTATAAAACTGGAGAGTTTAGGGTGGAATAAATGATTGGTACACAGAACACTAAGAAAAAATTACTATTCATAAAAGAATCATATAAGCAAGAAAGGGAAAGTCACAGTCTAATTACGTGGCTCAGTTGTGATTGGCATGTCATTGTCATAATAATGTAAACAAGGATTATTAACGAAATTCATGATATGCCATTATTGGGAAGAGGAGGAGTTGAGGGGTGTGTATGTGTGTTGATGGTAGTGAAACAGTTAGTCCTCATCTCCCTTAGTGATGAGACAACTGATAATGCTTAAACATGAATAATTCGGAAGTACTGGAGATCTGGAGATGAGAACAGAGAAAGTGGTTGCTTCTGGGAAGTGCAAAGAATGTGAAGTGGGAAAAGGAACTGCTGGTTTTTCAAGGATGTTTTCTAGAGCTTGTTTTGACTTTTTGGGCCTCAGATTGTATTTTGCCATCAAGCTCCCTGGGAAGTACAGTCAGCCCGCCATATCCATGAGTTCCACATCTGTGGATTCAACCAACCACAGATGAAAATATTCCAGGAGGGAAAGGCCGGGTGCAGTGGCTCACACCTGTAATCCCAGCACTTTGGGAGGCCAAGGCAGGAGAATCACTTGAGCCTGGGAGGTCGAGGCTGCAGTGAGCTATGATCGTGCCACTGCACTCCAGCCTGGGTGACAGAACAAGACCCTGTCTTACACGTAACATAAAATTTACCATCGTGACCACTTCTTTTTTTTTTTTTTCAGAGTCTCACTCTGTTGCCCAAGCTGGAGTGCAGCAGCGCAATCTCTGCTCACTGCAACCTCTGCCTCCTGGGCCCAAGCGATTCTCCTGCCTCAGCCTCCTGAGTAGCTGGAATTACAGGCGCAGGCCACCACGCCTGGCTAATTTTTTATTTTAGTAAAGACAGAGTTTCACCATGTTGTCCAGGGTGGTTTCAAACTCCTGAGCTCAGGCAATCCACCCGCCTCAGCCTCCCAAAGTGCTGGGATTACAGGTGTGAGCCACCGTGCCCGGCCTTGACCACTTTTCAGGGTACAGTTCAGTAGTGTTGGAAAAGAAGCAATTTTTTAAAAGGAAATGTACATGGAAATCAGTTCAGAACTGGAAGTGCTAGTATCTTTTGCTGTATTTGTTTCATGCTCTGCAATGAAATATTTGTTTAATGTTCTTTAATTCATATTAACTTGCCAGAATAATGTTAACATAAAAACTTTCAATTGTTTCCACTGTAGGTAAAATTAGAACCTATTACAACTATTTAAAATATTCAATAAATTAACTCATTTTCCCCCCCACTTCAGTTAAGAGCCATTGGAAATGAAAAAATAAAGGAATGTTACTAAATCTAAGCAATCCCAAATAAATGCCCATTGTTTCTTGAGAGATAGACAAGACATCACCAGTATGAGTGACAGAGGAACACCCACAACAACATCTTGGATATATTATTTGCTCTCTGAATAAAAGGCACATCGCTTTTCTATACAATAACTGGAATTGTGCATGGTCCCCCTCCACATTGCTCTGAAAATGAACTTTTGTTTTATGCAGATGTAGGCGAATTAGAATGAACAAAGGCCCACATTTTAAGGCTGAGAACATTCAACTGAAAATGAAAAATGGATTTTTCTTCTATTAGACAGGAGAGCAAACGTAAATGTTTTGCAGCAGGCAGGCTAAGGCAGACCTGAGGTCCCAGAGTTGTCTCCTTTGAAAGTGGCTGGCTATTGGCAAGTACTAATGGTTCCTGAATGCTCCCATCAAGGGTCCTCACATGGCCCATCAGAAGAGAGAAACAGAAAGAAGTCAAAACCACTTTCCTGTCTCCTCTGGCCCAGTATCTGCACAAAGGACCAACTGCTTCTCACATTCACTATAGTAGCTGGTTCCTTTCAAGGTCTGGACCACTTGCTAGAGGATTGGACCTACAGAGATCTATCTATGGGGTTGGGAAACTGTCCAAGACCCTTCAACAGAACTTTTACAGGAGAAAATCCTGGAGACCATTCTTAAGAGGGCTGATGACTAGTTATTAAGGAATGTTGAGGTCCAGATCCCTGAGCCTGGGCACAGAGGCAACCTTCAAATCCCCTTCCATCTCCCTTCCCTGCCCCTCCCCAACACCCCACAAGGCTAAGTTCACTCTAATACCTGACAGTAGCTCCATGGACAATTCACAGCCAGCAAACCTCTACTGTGTTGTCTTCAGCTGTAGCCATTGTTCACAGTCCAGAATGATCGATCACCCCTCTGCTCTGTCTGATTCATCCTTTCTGCTCCACAATTAGCTTTCCTCACTTCCTACCTCATCATAGACCACCCCTTAAACGCTGATGTTCTCACCACTCTTTTGGCAACACATGCTTTCTGACATACACCCATGTGATTTTAATTTAACTCTCATCTATATGCTGATAAATATAAACCTAAAATCTGCTTCTCCAACCCCAATTTCCCTCATAAATTTCTAACTCATATATCCAACTGCATGCAGGCCATATCCAGGTGAGGCCTCCACAGGCATCTACAACTCAACATATCCAAAAGTGAACCAACAAAGACACAGGTGTGGGTAAATAAAATTCACAATCTCTTACCTAAAACCTTGGACAAATGTTTTATGAAATTGTAAATTTTCAGAATTTAGAAAAGGTAATACACAGTATATAACACTGCCAGTTATTTATGTATTTATATCAAACACAAGTTTTCATTCAGCAAAGGTTTTTTCTTCCAACTCTTTATATGAAGTGGAATTTACAAAGAATACAAACGGCCTAATGTCAATTGAGGTCATGTTATCAAGTGAGTTTGTACCACATTTACAAAAAAAATTTCTCAGAGCTTTTTAGATACTGGAATTGTGAAAAAGTGACTATTAAACTTTACTTGTCACATGTATGATATTAAAGGGCTAATATCCTTAATACACACAGGGCTCTTAGAAATAAAGAATAAAAAGATGAAAACCCCACAGGAGAATGGACCAAGGACATGAATAGACCATTTAAAGAAAATATGTTTTAAATGTTCAATCTTAACTTATTGAAAAAAAAAAAAAGGCAACTCGAAATAGTAAGGTATTTTCTGCTTATCAGATGAGCAGGGATAAAAAATAAGTTGGCAAAAGTATGGAGAAATAGGCACTCACACTATTTTAGTAAATGTTTGTAAAAAGCTTAGAACAGTTGTCTAGTAAGCACATAGTAAGCTTTATATAAGTGCTTGTTAAATAACTTGGCGGAAGTTTGTAGTGGTACAAACTTTTGGGAGGACAACTTATCAATATCTATTAAATTTTTTTTTTTTTTTTGAGACGGAGTTTTGCTCTTGTTGTCCAGGCTGGAGTGCAATGGCGTGATCTTGGCTCACTGCAACCTCCGCCTCCCGGGTTCAAGTGCTTCTCCTGCCTTGGCCTCCCAAATAGCTGGGATTACAGGCATGCACCACCACGACCGGCTAATTTTTGTATTTTTAGTAGAGATGGGGTTTCTCCATGTTCATCAGGCTGGTCTCGAACTCACAGCCTCAGGTGATCTGCCTGCCTCGGCCTCCCAAAATGCTGGGATTACAGGCTTGAGCCACTGCACCTGGCCAATATTTATTAAAATTTTTAATGTGTATATCCCATTATCCAACACTTCCAATTGTAAGAATTTATTCTACCAAAACTACACAGATGTGCAGAGCTCAATTGCGTGGAAAGATGTTCACTGAATCACTCTAATAATGAAATCTGAAAACAACACTGCCAGCGCTTGTGCTGTGTTTTTCCTCAGGCCAGCGGGAAGATGGCCGCATCACATTCAGATGCATCGGTAACCAGAGGATGGAGAGAGAGTGTCTCTCGTTCTGTGGCTCTGTCTTACGAGTGGAAAAACTTTTCCCAGAAGCTTCCCATCAGATTCCCTTTCCTGTCTCAGTAGACAGAACTGAACCACAAGAAAATTCCCAAACCAATGCCTGACAAGGGGATGGGATTATTCTAGGCTAGTGGTCCTCAAATATTTTTAACTGAGGACTCATTTGGACTCAAAAATTAGGGCCAGGTGTAGTGGCTCATGCCTATAATTCCAAAACTTTGGGAGGCCAAGACAGGAGGATTGTTTGATGCCAGGAGGTCAAGGCTGCAGTGAGCTATGATTACCTACTACGCTCCAGCCTGGGTGACAGCAAGACCCTAAAAAAAAATAATAATATTGAGGATCCCCAAAAATCTTTGCTTTTATGAGTTATATCTATCACTAAAATTTTGAAATATTTATTTATATGAAAATAAGAAATCTGGGCCAGGCGCACTGGCTCACACCTGTAATCCTAGCACTTTGGGAGGCTGACATGGGCGAATCACAACGTCAGTAGTTTGAGACCATCCTGGCCAACATGGTGAAACCCCGTCTCTACTAAAAATACAAAATATTAGCTGGGCGTGATGGCAGGCGCCTGTAATCCCAGCTACTCGGGAGGCTGAGGCAGGAGAATCGCTTGAACCCAGGAGGCGGAGGTTACAGTGAGCCAAGATCACACCACTGCACTTCAGCCCGGGCGACAGTGCGAGACTCTGTCTCAGAAAGAAAAGAAAAGAGAAAAGAGAAGGGGAGGGGAGGGGAGGGGAATCTGTTACATATTCATATAAGTAAAATTTTCTTGAAAAATAGTAACATACTCCAAAATTAAAACATTTAAGAAGAAGAGTAGCATTGCTTTACCTTTTACAAATCACTTTAATATTGGGCTTAATGTAAGACAGCTGGATTCTCGTATCTGCTTTGGCATTTAATCTGCTGCAATCTGTTAGTAGAAGTATATATATATTTTAAAAACCCAGCCTCATTAGGATATGTAATTGCAAAACAGAAACTCACAGAGCCCTGAAATGAATCTCAGAGACCCCAGGAATGTTCAGCCAAGGTTTTTTTTTTTTTTTTTTTTTCCCCTGAGACAGAGTCTCACTGTGTCATTCAGGCTGGAGTGCAGTGGCACAATCACGGCTCACTGCAGCCTTGACCTCCTGGGCTCAAGCGATCCTCCTGCCTCAGCCTCCCAAGTAGCTGGGACTACAGCCATGTGCCACTATGCCCAGCTAATTTTTGTATTTTTTGTAGAGAGAGGGTCTCACTATGTTGCCCAGGCTGGTCTCAAGCTCCTGAGCTCAACAGATCCTCCCCTCTCAGCCTCTTCAGGTGTTGGGATTACAGGCGTGAGCCACTGTGCTTGGCCCTCAGCCACATTTTAAGTACTACTGCTCTAGGCCAGTGAGACCTCCTGTGAAGAAGAGGTTGGAATCATCCTTTCCTGAAGCACAAGGCCACAAGGCCATCTGGGGAAGGGGTGGATGCTTGAACTTCCCACTATGCTAGGAGGGAAAGAGGAGGAAATGGATACTGTTAGGAAGAAGGGAAGATATTGACCGATAACCAGCCATGCCCCTTTCCAAACTTTTCTCTAGAACATACTCAGAGTAAGCTTTTTTGTTTTTAAATTTTCACTGTGACAAAATACACCTAACATATAATTTACTTTCCTAACCTTCTGTTTGTTTGTTTTGAGACAGTCTTGCTCTGTCACCTAGGCTGGAGTGCAGTGGCATAATCTCAGCTCACTGCAACCTCCGCCTCCTGGGTTCAAGCAATTCTCTTACCTCAGCCTTCCAAGTAGCTGGGACTACAGGCGCCTGCCACCATGCCCAGCTAATTTTTGTATTTTTAGTAGAGACAGGGTTTCACCATGTTGGCCAGGCTGGTCTCGAACTCCTGACCTCAGGTGATCCGCCCACCTCGGCCTCCCAAAGTGCTGGGATTACAGGTGTGAGCCAGTGCGCCAAGCCTTCCTAGCCATTTTTAATGCACAGTTCGGTGGCATTAAGTGCATTTCATCGTTGTGCTACCATCACCACCATCCATCCAAGAATGTTTCCATTTTGCAAAACTGAAACTCTATACCTACTAAACAATAACTCCACAGCCCCTTCCAGCCCCGGTCTCTATGAGTTTGGCACAAAGTTCTACTTTCTGTCTCTGTGAGTCTGACTACTCAAAGTACCTCATGTAAGTGGAATCATACGGTATTTGTCTTTTTGTGACTGCCTTATTTCAGTTAGCATAGTGTCCTCCAATTTCATATATGTTGTAGCACATATCAGAATTATTCTCTTATTCTTAAGGCTCAGTAATATTCCACTGTGTGAAGAGACCACATTTTGTTTATGTATTCATCTGTCAATGGACATTGGGTTGTTTACACCTTCTGGCTATTGTGAATAATGCTGCTATGAGTGCAAATATCTATTCGAGTCCTCGCTTTCCATTCTTTTGGGTATAGACACAGATGTGGAATTGCAGGATCATATGGTAGTTCTATTTTTGCTTTTTTGAGCAACTGCCATACTGTTTTCCACAGAGACTGCATCATTTCACATTCTTGCTGGCAGGGGATAAGGGTTCCAATTTCTCCACATCCTTGCTAACACTTTTTGTTTTTTTGATAGCAGCCATCCTAATAGGTGTGAGGTGGTTAGAGTAAGCGTAAGTTGATAATGTCATTTTCCTGGTAGAATTCTATCACGGCTTTTAGCCGCCTTGTAAAATTGAAGTTCATGATGATTAGGACTGGCAAGGCCCTATTGTTCTGACCCTGCCCTCCTCTCCACCCTCATCCCTTATTCTCTCCTTTGCTCACTGTCCTCCAGCACACTAACCTTTCTGTTTTTTGAACACAGCAACGGGCTTCCATCTCACAGCCTTTGCACATCCTCTTCCCTCTGCCTGGAAACCTCCATCTGCAGCTTCCCAGACACTTTCCCTTCCTCAATTCTCAGCTTCAATGCAGGGACTTCCTGAACACTCCCCCTCCAATCACTATCACATCACCTCGGTTTCAACATTTGACAAATATTTTTTTGAGCACACATTCTATGACAGGCCCTATGCTAGGTGCTGGGGATACAGCAGTGAACAAAGCAGGCTAAAATCCATACTTCTATGCGGCTTACATTCCAGTGATGGTCTTCAGCGCATAATCACTACTGCAATTATCTTGTTCATTTTCCTAATATTTGCTGCACTGGCTGGTCATTTCAGCAGTGTTTATAAAGCAAAACAGTTGGAAATAGCCCAAAGGCAGAATACTAGAGGTTAGTCTTTAAAATTTATAGTTCACCCTTATACAAAGCCATAGTTATAACATAAAATGAAATATAAAATTATAGTTCATCCTTAATACAAAGCCAGAGTAATAATATAAAGCCTTATAATGTAAAGCCATACTTCTGTTTAATGTGCTGCCATGGAAAGGTGACCACGATATACTTGTATCAGACATAAGGATATATTCCTTCTCCGTCTGCTTAGCACCTCCACCTCCTAGACCCTCAGCCTCTTGTTCCTGCTTAACACATAGTTCTACCACTTGACCCAGTTGCTCTGGGAGAGCAAAACTGTCACCTCTTGCTACGACTACAAAGCCAGGCCAACCAGATGCCCAGAGTTTCTACCTACTCCTCATACTTTTGGACTTGGATAAAACCACACAGCTGGGCATGGGATCTGACATCCTAAACATCTACCCAAGAGTAGAGGTGATGCAACTCAGGAGCTTGAATGACTAACACTCCATGGGAAATTTTTGCTTTTCAAAATTATTGAGATCTTAAAAAAGATTCCTTTTCTTTTTTTTTTTTTTTTTTAAGACATGGGGGGTCTCACTACGTTGCCCAGGCTGGACTAGAACTCATGGGCAGAGGAGGGAAGATGGAGCCGCCATCTTGAACTTGTCTGGTCCCCTAGTTCCTGCTGGCATTCACCTGTGCAAGCTCCCAGCTTGCTTGTCTCTGCCTGCAGCTCAACCTTAGAGGTTGCTTTTTGTTACAAAATGATTTGGGGCTGCTTTTCATTAAAAAGAAAAGCCTTACCGAGGACTCCCATACCCTTACTATCTGCCTAAGTGATTTCTTCTTAACTCCTATGTCACTTCCACCTTGGCCTCCTGAGTAACTAGCTGAATGCCACTAGGCCCAGCTTTAAAAAGCTTTTCTTGATGTGGTTTACATCTGTCCATGTTTATCGTATTCAAAATTAAAGCTGGGAAAATTTAAAAGTATTAATTGATTTTTAAATAATAAGTCATTATTTGCTAACATAAGTGACATATTTTATATAAAATAAAATATATTTTTCCAAAACAAAATTAAGCAAAAAGAATAGTATTGTTTTATAGTTTGGCAAATCTCTTTAATATCTGGTTTAACAGAAAGCTCAATTCTCATCTGCTTTGGTATTGTCTGTTGCAGTATCTTGTTTTGGTTTAAGTATCCGAATAAGTTAGCCTTATACCAATGTGTGGTTGGAAATGAGAAACATAGCTTTTTCAAATAACTGGATATTCTTCTTTGATATTACACCAAAACTTGACAGTAGTACTTTCTGAAAGGCTAGTTGCAATGTAGAATCTGAAACCAAATCAATGAACTCTATGTATTCCCTTATATTAAATTCCATTGTTCATTTGTACTCTCATTGAATCTTTTACCCATGAATAATATTGATCTTGCAGATCCCCCTGAAAGGGTCTAACAACCTCCAAAGGTCCATGGACCATACTTTGACAAATGATGACTGATTGGTTTACTTGTTCATAGTTGGCTTCTTCCAACTCTACCCTCTAGAAGTAAGCTTATAGAAGGAGCAAGAATTGTGTTTATTTGGTAACCCTTGCACTTATCATAAGATCTAGCTCATTGAGGGTACTCAATAATCATGAGTTCAATGAATGAACTTCTGTGATTCTCCAAGGGGTGTCCTGTGAAGTCATCTGTTATTTCATGGAGGTGGTTAATGGTTCTATGTGATGTTGATACTACATCAACCAATTTCCCCAGGTTTTAAAAATCAATGTCATGTGGATAAATTCACTTAACACTAACTGGCTATAAAATCATCAAATTTTGCCCTTCAGAAACAGATTGTGATTTTCAATGACCAATATTTATTTCAGTAATCATTCAATACAATATTACAATAATCCAATGTCAATACATTTTATGAAATCTGCAGTATAAAATGCTATATGTTGGAAACAAGTTTATCTAACCAAAGATTTATGAAGCAGTTCTCTTTCTTTAAGGGTACAGTATTGCTGGGTGCAATGATGTGCCTGTACTCCCAGATACTTGGGAGGCTGAGGCCAGAGGATCACCTGAGCCCAGGAGTTCTGGACTGTAGAGAGCTGTGCCAATCAGGTATCTGCACTAAGTTCAGTGCCAATATAGTGACCTTCTGGCAGTGGGGGACCACCAGGTTGCCACAGGAGGGGTGAATTGGCTCAGGTCTGAAATGGAGCAGATCAAAACTCCTGTGCTGATCAGTAGTGGGATTGTGCCTGTGAATAGGCACTGCTCTCCAGCTTGGACAACATAGCAAGACTGCTTCAAAAAAAAAAAAAATGGCTACAGTATTATGGAGAAAGAAGAGTAAATGAGATTAGACTAAAAGAATGTAAGTTTTAAAAAGATGAAAACAAAAAATGAGAAAAATTTACATGGCATCTTTCAGGAAGATCCATAATATTCATGTATACATGCATGTGTATTCTAACCACTTCCAAAACAATCCAAAATAATCTTTGTAATTAATAGAATTTGACTTCATTATGTGATCTAGACCCTTGCTGCTCAAAGGGCTCTGAGCAGCACTGGTGTCACCTGGAAGTCAGAAGTGAATGAAGAGTCTCAGGCATCTCAGGCTCCACCAGACCTACGGTGGCAGATGACACTTTCTAAATATGGCCGCCACAATATGTTCCTCCTCACATGCTCTTCTTTCACTGTGAAGTTGACAATCCCCTGTTAAATGATGAGGTCAACACCCCTTCCCCTTAAACCTAGGCAGGCAGACCTTTATGACTGCCTTGCCCAATAGGGTATGGCACAAATGATGTTATGTGACTTCTGAGGCAAGGTCATAAAAATGCCATGCAACTGCCACCTTGCCCTGTTGGGATACTTGGTGGAACCTGGCACCACGTTGTAAAGGAGCCAAGCATCCCCATGGGGAGGATACCTGTGGGTTTTGTGGTCAAGAGCCCCACCTGGGGTCTCAGTCAACAACCAGCATCAACCACAATGACAGTACATGAGCCTCCAGATGATTTCAGTTCCTGGCCATCAAGTCACCTTCTGAATCAAACTTTCCCATTTAACCATGTATGGGGACAAGACAACCCCACCAAACCCTGCCCAAATTCCAGATTCGTGAGCAAAATAAATGATTAATCCTTGAATGGCTATTTTAAGGCACTTGTTTGGGAATATCTGCTATATAGCAACAGACATCCAGAACACCTACTCTATCATGATTTGCATTTCATCAAGATCCTCAGTGACTCACCTGCACATAAAAATGTGAGAAGTGTTGATTTTATTCATTTATTTTTTAGAGAAAGAATCTTGCTCTGTTGCCCAGGCTGCAGTGCAGTGAAATCACTGTAATCTTGAACTCACTGTAACCTTGAACTCCTGGGCTCAAAGGATCCTCCTGCCTCAGCCTCCCAAGTAGCTGGGACTACAGGCATGTGCCACCATGGCTGGCTAATTTTTTTTTTCTGTATTTTTTTGTAGAGATGGGGTCTCACTATGTTGCCCAGGCTGAGCAACTCCTGGCCTCAAATGATCCTCTTGCCTTGGCCTCTGAAAGTACTGAGATTACAGATATGAGCCACTTGCCCCTGGCCAGCACTGATTTAAAGTAAAATTGTGTAAAATTTAATTTTCCTATAGCTCTTAACAACATTGATGGCAAATTATGAAAGGCTGCATAATGAGTGAAAATCATATTTAAGGTAATTGTTTCCAGAAAGCTGCATTATAACTGCCTGTTAAATGCGCTGTGTTCTCCAGGTGTCAAGACTGGTCCAAATCTTGGGTCAGACTCACATTTGGAGAGTATCGTCTCCATGAGAGTCAGAAGAAAATGGGCAAAGTAATTGAGGAGGCAAGCTACAAGATTTCCAAAGCTGACACTCCTGAAATATAAAGATGAGGACTGAGGGTGGGTGACTAGTATCTAGCAAACCTTGTATCAAAAGCAATCATCATTTTAATAACAGATGGCACAAAAAAATATTTTGAAAACAAATTATGTCATGCTACCCAAGTTAAGGGTAGATGAATATGTGCAGGTGTCTGCTATCGTTAGGCATAACGACAAAGCTACAATTCATATTGCTTTCCTGAGGTCATGCTTTAACAGTAAATAGCTAAAAGTCCACTGTCTCATATTGCAATATATAGGGTAGCGTTGGTACCCACTAGTTAGTATGTGTGTGGTTCATTAGCCTATACTGAAGGTCTTTGTCCATTTCAGTTTAGCATTTCCCTCATTGTATTCTAAATTCTAAATAAGTTCAAATCACAAAGATCAAAGAATAACAATCATCATGGCTGGATGTGGTGGTTCACGCCTGTAATCCTAGCACTTTGGGAGGCCGAGGCGGGTGGATCACTTGAGGTCAGGAGTTTGAGACTAGCCCGGCCAACGTGGTGAAACCCCATCTCTACTAAAAATACAAAACAATTAGTCAAGTATGGTGGCGCGTGTCTGTAGTCCCAGCTACTCGGGAGGATGAGGCAGGAGAAGCGTTTGAACCAGGGAGGTGGAGGTCGCAGTGAGCTGAGATCACGCCACTGCACTCCAGCCTGGGCAACTGAGTGAGACTCCATCTCAAAAAAACAACAACAAAAAAACCCAGTCATCAGCTGTCACATCATGTTGAACAACTGGATATCTAGGAACATCTAAAATGGTCAATTTAAGTGAATTAATTTCATCGATTAGTTTTTAAGTTATGTAATGCATTTTTCTAGTTTTCAACCAGATGTTTTGCAGCCCGGTCATTTAGCATTTCCTCTGAGCCATCTCAGGCTCACCTGGGTTTAGACTATTCCTGCAAAGAATGGCTCCATAGCTGCTACAGCTTGCTTTATTCATTTTCCAGTTTTTAAAAGTAACTTGTTAGTAAAAGTTTTTGGTTGTGAGCAACAGAAAGAGATTCTGGCTAACTTAAGCAGAAAAGGATTTATTGACAGGCTAAGAGGGCTCATGAACACAGTGGGAGGAGAATGACCAGGCTTGGGAAAGGGCAAGGACCAAGGAAGTCCCAGAGGATGAGACACTGTCAGCAGAGTCACATTACCAACCCCACCCACTCCCCACCCACAGTGCTGCCAGGACGCTAACAATGCCCTCCAAAATATCCACCATTCTTGTAGCACAGCCTCTGGGATCAAAAGCTTGTGGCTTCCGTAAGTGAGAGGTGGATATGAGATGTGGGAGCCAAAAATCGCCTTTCTGGCAGAGGGGAAGGGATTATTCCACATAAGAAAACCAGGATGTTAGAAGGAAGTGGGCTGATGCTGGACGTGCAAAACCTAATATATGTCTGCTACAAATAACATGCATGCTTTGTATAAATCACAAAATAATGCATGCTTATTGTGGAAAATACATAGTATAGCCTTCCTATATTTTTTTCTAAAATTGGGATATTGTACATATTCTTTTTTTTTTTTTGAGACAGGGTGTTATTCTGTTGCCCACGCTGGAGTGCAGTGGTGCTATCTCGGCTCACTGCAACCTCCGCCTCCCAGGGTAAAGCGATTCTCTTACCTCAGCCTCCTGAGTAGCTGGGATTACAGGTGCCCGCCACCACACCCAGCTAATTTTTCTATTTTTAGTAGAGATGGGGTTTCACCATGTTGGCCAGGCTGGTCTCGAACTCCTAACCTCAGGTGATCCACCCACCTTGGCCTCCCAAAGTTTTGGGATTACAGGCGTGAGCCACCGTGCTTGGCCATATTCTTTTTTTTTAAATTTAAAGTTCTGGGATACATGTGCAGGGCATGCAGGTTTGTTACATAGGTGAACATGTGCCATGGTGGTTTGCTGCACCTATCAACCCATCACCTAGATATTAAGCCCCACATGCATCATTAGCTATTTATCCTGATGCTCTCCCTCCTCACCCTGCCAACAGGCCCCAGTGTCTGTTGTTTCCCCTGTGTCCATGTGTTCTCATTGTTCAGCTCCCACTTATAAGTGAGAACATGTGGTGTTTGGTTTTCTGTTGCTGTGTTAGTTTGCTGAGGATAATGGCTTCCAGTTTCATCCATGTCCCTGCAAAGGACATGATCTCATTCCTTTTCATGGCTGTATAGTATTCCATGGTGTATATGTACCACATTTTCTTTATCCAGTCTATCATTGATGGATATTTGGGTTGATCCTATGTCTTTGCTATTGTGAATAGTGCTGCAATGTACATATGTGTACATGTATCTTTATAATAGAATAATTTATATTCCTTTAGGTATATGCCCAGTAATGGGATTGTTGGGTCAGATAGTATTTTTGGTTGTAGGTCTTTGAGGAATTGCCACAGTCTTCCAAAATGGTTGAACTAATTTACATTCCCACCAACAATGTAAAAGCATTCCTATTTCTCCACAGCCTCACAAGCATCTGTTGTTTCTTGACTTTTTAATAATGACCATTCTGACTGATGTGAGATGCTATCTTATTGTGGTTTTGATTTGCATTTCTCTAATGATCAGTGATATTGAGCTTTTTTTCATATGTTTGTTGGCCACATAAATGTCTTCTTTTGAGAAGTGTCTGTTCACGTCCTTTGACCACTTTTTAATGGGGTCGTTTGGTTTGGTTTTTACTTTTACATTTATTTAAGTTCCTTATAGATTCTGGATATTAGACCTTTGTCAGTTGGACAGATTGCAAAATTTTTCTCCCATTCCTTAGGATGTTTATTCACTATGATGGTAGTTTCTTTTGCTGTGCAGAAGCCTGCTAGTTTAATTAGATCCCATTTGTCAATTTTTGCTTTTGTTTCAATTGCTTTTGATGTTTTTGTCATGAATCTTTGCCTGTGCCTATGTCCTGAATGGTATTGCCTAGATTTTCTTTTAGGGTTTTTATAGTTTTGGGTTTTATATATAAGTCTTTAATCCATCTTGAGTTCATTTGTGTATAAGGTGTAGGAAAGGGGTCCAGTGTCAATTTTCTGCATATGGCTAGCCAGTTTTCCCAGCACCATTTATTAAATAGGGAATCCTTTCCTCACTGCTTGTTTTTGTCAGGTTGGTTGAAGATCAGATGGTTGTAGATTCTGTTCCATTGGTCTATGTGTCTGTTTTTGTACCAGTACCATGCTGTTTTGGTTACAGTAGCCTTGTAGTATAGTTTGAAGTCAGGTAGCATGATGCCTCCACCTTTGTTCTTTTTGCTTAGGATTGTCTTGGCTATACAGGCTCTTTTTTGGTTTCATATGAAATTTAAAGTCTTTTTTTCTAATTCTGTGAAGAATATTAATGGTAGTTTGATGGGAATAGCATTGAGCCTATAGATTACTTTGGGCAGTATGGCCATTTTCACCATATTGATTCTTCTTATCCATGAGCATGGAATGTTTTTCCATTTGTTTGTTTCCTTGAGCAGTGGTTTGTAGTTCTCCTGGAAGAGGTTCTTCACTTTCCTTGTTTTGTACATATTCTTCATAACCACCTTTTAAAATGTTATTTTATTTTTTTTGAGATGGAGTCTTGCTCTGTTGCCCAGGCTGGAGTGTAGTGGTGTGATCACGGCTCACTGCACCCTCTACCTCCCCAGCTCAAGCAATCCTCTGCTTCAGAGTAGCTGGGACTATGGGCATGTGCCACCATGCCTGGCTAATTAAAAAACAATTTTTTTTGTAGAGATAGGGGGTCCCCCTATGTTGCCCAGGCTGGTCTTAAAACTCATGGATTCAAGCAATCCTCCCACCTTGGCCTCCCAAAGTGCTGGAATACAGGCATGAGCCACTGTGCCCAGGCTATAATCAATTTTTTTTCACCTAACAATATATTGTGATCATTTTCCATATCATTAACTATTCATCTGCAACATGATTTTTAGTGGTGGTACGGAATTTTTTCTCTGTATTTATTTTAAATAACTTAGGTACTTTTTATTTTACTTTTTATCACTGTAAATACTGCTGGGATGAACCTATACTTTTTTTTTTCTTTTGCTTAAGTATATTGAAGTCTTACCATGCATCAGGCACCATGCTAAAGTGTTTTCTGCATTATCTCATTTACTTCTCACAATAGCCCTGTAAGGTAAATGCTATTATCATGTCCATGTTACAGATGAGGAGCGTGCTGCATGGAGGCTGGGAATAATTCGCCTAAGATCACGCAGTGCTGATGCCCCTAATTCACCTGAGGGTCACACTGCAAGTAGACGGCAGAACCGGCTTTAGTGTGAACTCAGACTTGTCTGACTGGGGAGCTCAGGCTCTGAGCATCTTAACTTCCTTCCCAAGTAGATATTATTGAGTAATCCATGAATATTTCCTTACAATAAGTCAGAAGTGGAATTGAGGGAGTAAAAGCATTTAATACATGCTGTCAACATGCCCTCCAGTAAGTTTGCACCAATTTACACTGCCCCCAGAAATAGAGTAAAGTACCTATTTTTGCCTGGGCAAGGTGGCTCATGTCTATAATCCCAGCACTTTAGGAGGGTGAAGCTGGAGGATCGCTTGAGCCCAGAAAGTTTGAGATTAGCCTGGGCAATATGGCAAAAACCCTTTTCTACAAAAACTAAAAAATGAGCAGGGCATGGTGGTATGCACCTGTAGTCCCAGCTACTTGGGAGGAGGAGGTGGGGGGATTGCTTGAGCCTGGGACGTCAAGTCTACAGTGAGCCATGATCACGCCACTGCACTCAGCCTGGGTGACAAAGCAAGACCCTGTCTCAAACAAAAATTCCAAAAAAAAAAAAAAAAAAGTGCCTATACTCTTGGCCCATACCTGCTAGGGATTATCTTCATCAGAGAATCTTTGCCTCTAGCTGGTGAAAAAAGCTATCATGGTTTTTAGTTTTCCCATATGTTGTATTATAGTATAATGCTGGCTACCTTTTATGATGGTTTACTGTGTGTTAGGAGAATGTAAACCCTGAGAGGTTTGAGATTGCTGTCTGTTTTGTTCACTACAGTATCCCCGGCACCTGGCAGAGTATCTGGTATACAGTAGCCACTCAATAAAAATTTGATAAATAATTGAATAAGTGAGTGTGCTGGTCATTGAGGTCAGCACTTTACACAGATAATGTCATTAGTCTTCACAGCACTCCGAGGCCTTAGCTAGTATTCATACCATGTGCGCAGTCCCCTCTGGCCCAATGGGCACCCTGAGGGCCTCACTTTGACCCTCAGGTTCAGCTGCTCCAAAGGAGGATTGCCCATCTCCCTTGATTCCCCTATAATCCCCCAAAATGAATTTATTTTCAATTTTTAATTTTTAAAATTTTTTGTAGAGATGGAGTCTCACTATGTTGCCCAGGTTGGTCTCAAATTACTGGGCTCAAGTGATCCTTTCCCCTTGGCCTCCCAAAGTGCTGAGATTACAGCGATGAGCTGCTGCATCTGGCCAAAATGTACCCTTTGTACAACACATAATCTATATTTCAAGTCAGATCACCCCAATATATATCTACATTTGGTGAAAATATGCCCATCCATTTCCCTATAATGTAATGGCAGAAACATAATTGTTTTATAAGCCTTTTGATTTAATTATTCAAAAAAGCTTCGATTTAAAATTTAGCTTTGTGGGCCGGGCGTGGTGGCTCACACCTGTAATCTCAGCACTTTGAGAGGCAGAAGTGGGCGGATCATGAGTTCAGGAGATCAAGACCATTCTGGCTAACATGGTGAAACCCCATCTCTACTAAAAATACAAAAAATTAGCCGGGTATGGTGGCACACGCCTGTAATCCCAGCTACTCGGGAGGCTGAGGCAGGAGAATGCTTGAATCTGGGAGGCAGAGATTACAGTAAGCCAAGATCGTGCCACTGCACTCCAGCCTGAGCAACAGAGCAAGACTCTCTCTCAAAAAAAAAATGTAGCTCTGTGACTCTGCTCAAGCCTTCAACACTTTCATGTGATTTTCTGCTCCTCACTAAGAAAAGCACACTGATCTTGTCACAGATATATTTAGTGCACATTGAAGCACCACAGGCCCTGCTAACATGCTTTTCTTTGTTTTAGACAACATGCTAAGAATTTTAGGTCTCATGGCATAAACCTCTCCTGGTCGGCCTGAGCACATCCCATACCCAGATTTTGGTGCTATCTCACTCCTCATGGTATAAAGCTAAACAATTCCATTACCAGAGGCTCAGGCCAGCCTGGTCTTTTTTGTTTTTGTTTTGTTTTGTTTGAGACAGGTTCTTGCTCTGTGGCCCAGACTGGAGTGCAGTGGCACAATCTCGGCTTAACTGCATCTACCTTCCAGGCTCAAGTGATCCTCCCACCTCCACCTCTCAAGTAGCTGAGACTTCAGGTGATGCCACCACATCCAGCTAATTTTTTGATTTTTTGTAGAGACGAGGTCTCACTATGTTGCTCAGCCTGGTCTTGAATTCTTGGGCTCAAGTGATCTTCCTAACTCGGCCTCCCAAAGTGCTGGGATTACAGGTGTGAGCCACCTCACATGGCCTACCCTAGTCTTATTGGCAGCTATATCGTAGGATAGCCTACAAGGGCATATCAAATGCTGGACCATTTTGAGTGCTTTTAGAAAAGGAAAAAAGAATCAGAAAATTAATTATATTTATAGAGATTGGAAAGAGCTCTAATTAAAAACATTAACCATAATCCTTTTTTATATATTTTGCAAATATCTTCCATTATTTTTGTTTGCTTTTTAATTCTATTTATGGTGTTTTGTTTTAACTTGCAGATGTTTTACCTTTTCTGGTAGTAAAATCTATCAGTTGCTCCTTTATGGCTTCTTTGCTATTGTACATAGAAGGCTTTTCTACCTTAAATTGACTAATAACCCCACATAGTAACCATTTCTCTGTGGAATTCCCTGGAGTTGGAATACAAGCCGTGGCTTTCCAATGTAAAATCAAGGTGGCAGTGCACAGGACTCCATTTTCACATAAAAGCACCAAATGAGCTTTGCCACTGCTCCAAGGGGATCTCAACCGCCCAGGCCTGGGGTGCCAACGTGCTTGACTCTGGGTGAGGATATGGGAGAAGCAGTTCCATTTCTTCTCCAGGTCCTACAGGCTGGTGCTATACTCCCTGCAAAGCATCCACCACAAATACTACTGCAGACCCTTGGGGGTAAAACGCTGGGTTTTATCTAAACCTACAAGTAATAGGGATATATGTTTGTGCTATATTAACATGTGTATATTCATTCATACAATATTCCTCATAAGGCTTCAAAGGACTGGACAACAAAAACTAAATAGCTTCAAAACAGTCTCCTACAGTAGTAGAAAATTAGATAAGGATGGAAAAGAACATTAACAAACTAAACCAAATGTCATTATAGGTCAAAAACCAGAATTTTCTATGTATATGAGCGAGAATTAGTGAAGATGAAGGAATTTACAACATGCAAACGAGTTAACTGTTAATGAGTAGTAATGAATTCTAAGTATTTATTGAATTCTAATGAATTCCAAGTAAAGGGTCCTGCTTTCAGTCACTTGTGAGAAAACATGGAGCCTACAAAAGGGAGGACGGCATTCTTTTTTTTTTTTTTGAGACAGAGTCTCGCTCTGTCGCCCAGGCTGGAGTGCAGTGGCGTGATCTCGGCTCACTGCAAGCCCCGCCTCCCGGGTTCACGCCATTCTCCTGCCTCAGCCTCCCGAGTAGCTGGGACTACAGGCGCCCGCCACTACACCCGCCTAATTTTTTGTATTTTTAGTAGAGACGGGGTTTCACCGTGTTAGCCAGGATGGTCTCGATCTCCTGATCTCGTGATCCGCCCGCCTCGGCCTCCCAAAGTGCTGGGATTACAGGCGTAAGCCACCGCACCCGGCCAAGGATGGCATTTTTAAAGGCCTTTATTTTGATTCTACATGGAGCTCAGGAATGGTCTGGATACAGTTAAATCTTACAGAAGTAACAGTGAATGTAATATTGTTTCCTGTGCTACATAGTTATCAAAAGCACCTTCAGAACTTATTGCAGCCTCCCTCTGTCATATTAGAAGAAGACATAAAGTTACAACAGCAGCATGAGGGTGTGCGATGACAAGGTGGAATGGTAATTAGTTGCTAATTAGAACCTTCTGAAACATTAGGGTAATCATCATAGGAAAATCCCACTCAATGTTGTATGTAAGTTAAAAATGCCCCAGGGTAGCTATTAATTCCTGAAAATAGCAGCAGGTATGAGCACTTCAGCTGAAGTTAATCAACATTTCTATTACCTACTGGGTTTCTAGAGGTTAAAATTTTATATTTTTCATGGTGCAACATCAGTCTGGTATTTATACCCAGATTATGTGATTTATAAATTTAAAAACGTCTCATTTTATTGTAAAGCTGCTGTCAAGGAGAAAACAGGTTTTAAATAAAATTTGCTTTAATAAACTTTTTTTTTTTTATTTTTGAGACGGAGTCTCGCTCCCTCGCCCAGGCTGGAGTGCAGTGGCGCGATCTCGGCTCACTGCAAGCTCTGCCTCCTGGGTTCACGCCATTCTCCTGCCTCAGTCTCCCGAGTAGCTGGGACCACAGGCACCCAACACCACGCCCGGCTAATTTTTTGTATTTTTAGTAGAGACGGGGTTTCACCATGTTAGCCAGGATGGTGTTGATCTCCTGACTTCGTGATCCACCTGCCTCGGCCTCCCAAAGTGCTGGGATTACAGGCGTGAGTCGCCGCGCCCGGCAACAATTTTTTTTTTCACATTGGATGTAGTCCACTTTGTTTTTCCCTTGGAGATATTTTCCTTTTCATCAAGAAAGGTACTTAGGTAGCCCACACACATGAAGGCATAAACAGAGCTCAGAGACAAGTCACATGGTCCTTATATGAACCTTTACTTCGTGTTGATACATTTCAGATCTTTAAACAATTAGAGGCCAGGCGTGGTGTCTTACACCTGTAATCCCAGCACTTCGGAAGGCTGAGGCAGGAGGATGGCTTGAGGCCAGGAGTTTGAGACCAGCCTGGGCAAAAAGTAGTGAGACCCTGTCTCTACAGAAAATTTTAAAATTAGCTCAGTGTGGTGGCACACACCTGTTGTCCCATCTACTCAGGAGGCTGAGGCAGGAGGATCGCTCGAGCCCAGGAGCTCAAGGCTGCAGTGAGCTATGATTGGGCTACTGCCCTTCAGTCTGCGTGACAGAGCAAGACCCTGTCTCTTATTTTTAAAAATGTATATGATCTCTTAGTTTTTGGGTCAGGACTCTGGGAACAGCTTTCTCAGGTGTCTCAGGCTCTAGGTCTCTCATGAGCCTGCAATGAAGTTGTCAGCCAGGTCTGCAGTCTTATCTGAAGACTACACTGGGGGAGGGTCCACTCCTAAGCTCACATACCTGGTTATTTTCAGTCTCAGTAAATACACTTCCAAGCTCACTTACGTGGGCCTCTCCACAGGACTGACTCACAAGGTGGCTGGCTCTCCCCAGAGTGAATGATTCCAGAGAAGGCCAGAAAAAGTCACTGCATCTAAAACGGAACCTGCAGTATTTTGTAACCTCATCTCAAAAGTGACAAACCATCACTTCTGCCATAGTCTTGTCTTTAGAAGTCAGTCATTTCAACCCACATAGAAAAAGGGGATTGCACAGCAATCCCATTACTGGTTATATACCTAGACAAATATAAATCATTCTACCATAAAGACACATGCTTGTGATTGTGAATATTCACTGCAGCAAACACACAGAATCAATCTAAAGGCCCAACAATGACAAATTGGATAAAGAAAATGTGCTACATATACAACGTGGAATACTATGCAGCCATAAAAAAGGAGATCATGTCATTTGCAGGAACATGGATGGAACTGGAGGCTATTATCATCAGTAAACTAACTCAGGAACAGAAAACCAAATACTGCATGTTCTCACTTATAAGTAGGAGCTAAATGGTAAGAGTTATGAAGACAAAGAAGGAAACAACAGATACTGGGGTCTACTTGAGGAGGGAGGAGCAGGAAAGATAACTATTGGGTACTGGGCTTAATACCTGGTGATGAAATAACATACACAACAAACCCCTGTGACATGTTTTTACCTATGTAACAAACCTGTGTATCTACCCCCAAACCTAAAATAAAAGTTAAAAAAAGGAGGGGATTATACAAAGGTGTTAATACAAGGAGCCAGGGATCCTAAGGGGTCATCTTAGAGGCTGCCTACCACAACTGGTAACTGGTATTTTTAAACTTTTATCTACAGATCTATCAATCTATCTATCTACCTATCTATCATCTATCTCTCTATCGTCTATCTAGTCTCTATCTGTCTGCCTGTCCTATCTATCTATCTATCTATCTATCTATCTATCTATCTATCTATCTATCTACCTATCTCAAGGTCTTGCTCTGTTGCCTAGGCTCTAGAGTGCAGTGGTGTGGTCACAACTCACTGCAGCCTCAACCGCCCAGGCTCAAGTGATCCTCCCACTCAGTCTCCCACCAAAGTAGCTGGGACTACAGGTCTGCATTACCATACCTGGCTGGGTTTTTGTTTGTTTGTTTTGTTTTGTTTGTAGAGACCCTGTCTCTACTCACTGTGTTGCCTATGATGGCCTCAAACTCCTGGTCTCAAGTGAGACTCTTGCCTCTGCTTCCCAAAGTCCTGGGATTACAGGTGTGAGCTACCACACCCAACCTTTTAAGTTAGTTTTAATTTTTGTCATTTGGAACAAAAGTGGTCCTGACTAATATATCCAGATGTCATGAATCTAGCCCCAAATATTCTAGCTTCCCTTAATAAAGCCATCATAACAATGCCTTTATAAAGTATTTAAATATGTTGAGTACATTCATATTTTTCAGCCTTATTAGTTTAACACTTAGAAAACTCACACCCTATTGTGTGAACTACTACAGAAAATACTTTCTTGTTCCATTTAAGTTCCCCAAGAGCAAAGAGAAATGCCTTAAGTATTATAATGCTTCTCAACATGTCACACAGTATCTGGTCACATAGTGGATTCTCAACAAAGGAATTTTTTTTTTTTAAAGATAGGGTCTCAGTCTGTAGCCCAGGCTGAAGTGCAGTGGTGCAATTTTGGTTCACTGCAGCCTTGACCTTCCAGGGCTCAGGCAATCTTCCCACCTTAGCCTCCCAAGTAGCTAAGGCAACAGGCACATTCTACCATGCCCAGCTAATTTTTGTATTTTTGCTGAGATGGGGTTTTGCCGTGTTGCCCAGGCTGGTCTTGAACTCCTAGGCTTAAACGATCCTCTCACCTCAGCCTCCCAAAGTGCTGGGACTACTGGTGTGAGCCACCCCGCCTGGCCTATGGATCTTCTAAGTATAATTTAGATGATTTTTCCCTAAATTCAATATCTTCTTTTTGCTGATGTGTGCAATATTTTCTGCATATTCACATAGCCTCACACTAACTTTAGGTTATTCTCATATAGTGGGGATTTTCATAATCAGAAGAACTTAATGTCACTGTACCTAACCACCTTCAGTAATTCATAAAAATAGTAAACAAGGATACTCATAGGGGAATGCCAATGTTTACACTCCTTCCTCCAAGAAGTGCCTTTTCCTAAACCATTGTTTCTTGTCTCTAAGCAGCTTCCTCATGCATTGCACCAGTCTCCATCATACCATGATGACTCAATTTTTAAAACAGTCTTTTGTGTGGAGCTTTGTGAAAGGCTTTTTGCAAATCTAAATAGATGCCATTCATGAGCTTTTGTCCCTATGCATATGTGCCTCCTAAAAGAGCTTTAATAGATGGATGAGGCCAATTTCCTCTCATTGAAACCATACGTTCTCCTCCAGCTCCTTCCTTAACTCTGGCAGTCATACTGGCATGCAATTATCTTTTGGGGGAGTAGGGCTCACAGCCCTTCCCTGTTGATCTGCTTTGATTGTGTCTTTAATTGGGTCTAAATTGGGTGAGATATTGTAGAAGAATGCAGGGTTAAGATTGCCAAAATCTAACTACCCTAAAAGAGACTAATCACTATGGTTAAGATAGCATGCTGAGGTCAGAAACAGGGAAATATGGACGGAAGTGTGGTAAATATGGGCAGAGAAAAGGAAGTAAGGTTAGAAATACAGGAAGTTCGTGGTTGTCAGTCAAGGGTCAGGAACGTTTTAGGGTCATGTCCTTTAAGAATCTGACACTGTTCTCCATTTCCCTTTTCTTTAAATTCTCTCCTCCTTCGATTCCCTCAATGCTGTGCTCTCAACCTAGCTTGGTAGATGTTCCTGCTCAGACTCCTTTCCTGGAAGCTCTTCTTCCTGTCTCTTTAATGTGGTTTTTTTCCAGGTTCCATCCTTGGTTTTATCTTGTCTCCCTCTATAGGTTCTCCACTGTCAATTTCATACATTCCTATGGATTTAGGTAAACATAGATTAATAGAATAAAAATGGGAATTTGAGCTTTAGGTAAGTCCATTCATCTGCCTAGTGTAGATTTTCACACTGATATCCCAGACACTCCAATCTTAACATGTCCCAAATCAAAGGCATCATCTTTATATAAGCTAAGGACTTCTTCATTTTATGTGACAAAAAACCCTTATTTCATGGGCTCTAAGGAGAAGCCAAATAGCACAGGGATAGAGCTAGATTCAGAAACAACTGGAACCAAGACCTGGAAATTGCAATGATTTATTTCTCTCTCTCTCTTTTTTTTTTTTTTTTTGAGACAGAGTCACTCTGTCATCCAGACTGGAGTGCAGTGGCACGATCTTGGCTCTTGCAACCTCCACCTCCTGGGTTCAAGGAATTCTCGTGCCTCAGCCTCCTGAGTAGCTGGGACTACAGGAAGGCACCCCTATGCCTGGCTAATTTTTGTATTTTTAGTAGAAAAGGGGTTTTGCCGTGTTGGCCAGGCTGGTCTCAAACTCCTGACCACAAGTCACCCGCCCACCTTGAACTCCCAAGGTGCTGGGATTACCAGTGTGCACTGCCATGCTGGGCCCATTTCTCCAAATTATACATCAACTTTCCTCTGTATGTCTGTTTCTTTCTCCCCTTGTTGCAGATTGATGATTTCTGCTGCTCAGCCTATGTGGTGGAAAACACAAAGATCTCCATGTTTCTGCTTTAGTCACCCAGAGCGAGACTAGTTTGATTCTCTCTGGGTCCTAAAACTCACTGGACCAGCCATGTTCAAGGCGTCCAGCCATGGACAAGGTGTCCACCCATGGATCAATCAACTTTGGCCTCAGATACAGTGTATGCAACTTGAAGTTGCTTCATAGCTCACTGATGCACTATTCATTTTGCCTTCAACCTTTTTTCACTGTTTCATTTTAGATAGTTTTTATTGCTACATATTCAACTATACTACTCATTTCTTCTGCATTGTCTAAACTCCTGTCAATCTCAGTCCCATCCAGTGTATTTTTCTCTTTTTTTTTCTTTTTTTAGAGATAAGGTCTCACTCTGTGGCCCAGGCTAGGGTGCACTGGTACTTTCATAGCTTACTGCAGCCTCAAACTTCTGAGCTCAAGCAATCCTCCTGCTTCAGCTGTCTGACTAGCTGGGACTACAGGTGGGTGACACCACACCTGGCTAGTTCCTCGTATTTTTTGTGAAAACAGCATCTCACTATGTTGCCCAGGTTGGCCTTGAACTCCTGGCCTCAAGTGATTCTCCAGCCTTGGCCTCCCAATTTGCTGGGATTACAGTTATGATGCCTGGTCCCAGTATATTTTTCACTGTAGATATTGCATTTTTCATATCTAGATGTTCAATTTGCTCAATCTTTTCTGTAGACTTTAAACATATGGAATATAGTTATAACAACTGTTTTTAATGACTTTGTCTATTAATTCTTTGACTAATGTGCGTGTCATTTCTGGGTTGTTTCTATACATTGATTTTTCTCATTATTGATTGTATTTTCCTCGTTTGCATGCCTAGAAATTTTTTATTGGATGCTAGACATTGTGAATTTCACATCCTTAAGTGTTAGTCTTCTATTCCTGTAAACATTTTCTTGAGCTTTATTCTAGGAAGCAGTTAAATTGTTTGGAAACAGTTTAATCTTTTTGAAGCTTCTCCTATGCTTTGCTGGGCAAGATGAAAGCAGCCTTTATTCTAGACTACAGAGGAAATGCTCTTTAGAGTACTCTACCTGATGCCCTGTGAATTACAAGGTTTTTCATTCAAGGATTATTCCCTCTGCTCTGATCTCATGGTTCTTTCTTGAGTCTTGAGTAGTTTCTGCACACTCATGCGTGGATTAGTACTCAGCTGAAAACCTGAGGGCCCCTATCTCTGGAGCTCTCTCTCTGTGTCGCAATCTCCCCTCTGGAAATCTGCCCTGTGAAATCAAGATGCCATGGCCTGCCTGGGCCCCCAGGCTCCGCCCAGGTCTTCCCTCTCTAAGTTGCTCTCTGGAAGCTCTCTCCATGCAATGAGCTCGAGTAATCACAGGCCTCACCTCATTTGTTTTCCCTCTCTCAAGAATCATTGTTCTCTGCTGCCTGGTGTGCAGTGTCTGAAATCTGTTGTTTTATGTATTTTGTCTGTTTTTTCCATTCTTTCAGATGGGAGGCTGAATCCAGTCCCTGTCACTCCACCTTGGCCAGAAGTGGAAGTCCAATTGTCTGTAGGAACTATTTGCAGTTATTTAAACTCTGGGCTCTTGCATGTCTCTGCACTTTTATGTCAGTTTGACATGTTTTTCCCTTCTACCCTGTCTGCCTGGCAAGACTCAGTTCAAGCATCATCTCCTCCCAAACCTGCCCAGCACTCATTCCACGTCAGCATCCCCCCTCCATGCTCCCTGGCATCATACCCACAGTGTGGAGCTTGGTTCCCCTCACTGAACTCTAAGGCCTGTGTGCAAAGATCATAGCTTATTTATCATTTTTAAAATTGAAAAATAATGATGTACATTTTTATGGGCTACATAGTGACGTTTCATACATACAATGTATGGCAACCAGATAAGGGTAATTAGCATATCCATCATCTCAAACATTTAGCATTTCTTCAGTGGTTTTGTTTTGTTTGTTGTTTTCAGACAGAGTCTTGCTCTGTCGCCCAGGCCGGACTACAGTGATGTGATCATGACTCACTGCAGCCGCGACCTCCTGGGCTCAAGCGATCCTCCCACCGTAGCCCCCAGAGTAGCCGGGACTACAGGCATGTGCCACCATGCTGGCTAATGTGTGTGAGTGTGTGTGTGTGTGTGTGTGTATGTGTGTGTGTAGAGACAGGGTCTCCCTATATTGCCTAGGCTGGTCTCAAACTCCTGGACTCAAGCCATCCTCCCTCACTGGCCTCCCAAAGTGGGATTACAGGCGTGAGCCAATGTGCCTAGCCTATCTTTTTTTTAGACAGAGTTTTGCCCTTGTCACCCAGGCTTTGGTGCAGTGGCACGATCCAGCTTACTGCAACCTCTGCCTCCCAGGTTCAAGCGATTCTCCTGCCTCAGCCTCCCGAGTAGCTGGGATTACAGGCGCCTGCCACCACATCCAGCTAACCTTTTGTATTTTGAGTAGAGACAGGGTTTCACCATGTTGGCCATGCTGGTCTTGAACTCTGACCTCAGGTGATCCACCTGCCTCGGCCTCCCAAAGTGCTGGGATTACAGGTGTGAGCCACCGCGCCTGGTCCCTATCATTTTTTTTATACTGGGAACATTTGACATCCTCCTTTTAGCTTTTGAGGTTTATTCATCTTTGATTTCTGAACCTAGCAACTAAAACAGTAGCTACCTATCATATCCTTGTTGAAATGAATTGTTTCTTGTATTTCAGTGGACTATTTAAAGTGAAACATTGGGTTGGGCACTGTAGCTCACACCTGTAATCCCAGTGCTTTGGGAGGCCAAGGCAGGAGAATCACTTGAGCCCAGGAGTTTGAGGCTGCAGTGAGCTATGATTGTGCCACTGCACTCCAGCCTGGGCAACAGAGTGAGACCCAGTCTGAAACAAAACAAAACAAAATCAAGTGAAACACTCTATATAATTACCCTGAAACAGAGAATAATCTTCACTGTTTATTCCAGAGTATTTTATAAACCGTTATCTGCAAAAATGGGCTGGAACTTAAATACTTCTGTATTCTCAAGTTCTGATATTGCATTTCTTTGAATCAAGTATGTCATTTAGCAAAATTTTCTGAGGCGATTCTCAACAAAGTGGTTGTGTTAGAAGTATGTATGTTGGTAGCCTTCCCTTTAGAAGGGTTCTGGATTGTTGGGGCATATTTCTATGTAGTTTGGTTTGGTTACTTATGAGAAGCATGAAACCTTTTCAAATATTTACAACTCATGCTGTGAAGAATGCAACTGTAAAGTGCCAAGCAAACAACCTCATGTAGTGAAACCCTTCCTTGACTCAGTAGCCAGGTATGGTGGCAGACGTCTGTAATCCCAACTACTCAGGAGGCTGAGGCACAAGAATCACTTGAACCCAGGAGGTGGAGGTTGCAGTGGTTTGAGATTGCACCAGTGCACTCCAGCCTGGGTGACAGAGTGAGACTCTGTCTCACGAAAAAAAAAAAAAAATCCCCAAAATAAAAAAATACAAAGTCACACTGTAATCTCCAGCATGGCATTATATCACATGTAGGTTTAATAAACTGTTCAGGGGAAACAGATGTCAAACTCTGAGGCTGGGTATGGTGGCTCACACCTGTAATCCCAGCAATTTGGGAGTCCAAGGCAGGAGGATTTCTTGAAGCCAGGAGTTCCACACCAGCCTGGACAACAAAGTGAAGACCCCGTCTCTAAAACAAAATACAAAAATTAGCCAGGCATGGAGGTACATGCCTGTAGTCCCTGCTGCTCAGGAGTCTAAGGCGGAAGGATTGCTTAAGCCCAGTAGTTTGAAGCTGCGGTGAGCCATGATCACACCACTGAACTCTAGCCTGGGTGACAAAGCAAGACCTCTGTGGAGTCCTAATTAGGGAAAAGGAATCAAGCTGGCAGGACCAGGGGAAAGCAAAAAAAAGAAGTAGATAAGCTATCAGTCTGCCTTTCTTCATGGTCTAGGACATGTAGCCCTCCTGTGCAAATAACTCACAATCTCCCTGCACCCAACTATCAGAAACCTGCAAGTTAGCTCACCGTAACCTTGGTGTTATCACTACTGCATAAAGCCTTCCTCAGCATACAGCACATGCACTATGCTATACTATCCCCAGCATGCCTTTGTCTCTTGGAAGTCGTCGGCTCCTTTGTGCTGGCCTGCCTATTGCTCTCTTGCTGTGTATTTTCATACTTTCTCTAATAAATTTGCCTTTCTTTACCTACAACTGTCTTGGTAAATAAATTTTTCTTAACACCCACACCACCAGCTCAGATAGTTGCTGCTCAACGGTGACAACCCCGCTTCAAAAAATAAAATAAAATCAACTTTTACATTAAATTTTCTAGGAACATGGGTCCTTTGTGGACTATACATGCTCTTATGCTAAAATGTCTCCCCTCTCACCACACCGCTGGGACACTTTGTGTCCCGCCTCAGCCTCCCAAAGTGCTGGGATTACAGGTGTGAGCCACCACACCCAGCCTAAAAGTTTGACATCTGTTTTTCCTGAGCAGGTTATTAAACCTATGTGTGATATGATGTGGTGCTACAGATTTCAGTGTGACTTCATGGTTTTTTTTTTTTTTTTGTACTTAAACCTGCTTGAGGCCTCAATGCTTTCTTTTTTTTAACCTGTATAAAAACCTGACATAAATAGGTAAATAGGGCATGTTAATTATAGAAAAAACACTGTGCGTGTGTGTGTGTGCACACACACGAGTAAATGAATAAATATCACTTGCAATTAAACCACTCAGAGTGTCATTATAGCCTTTCGGTGTGTATCTTTCCTGCTACATATACACACATACACACACACATATGTATGTAGCAGGTACAAAATGGTATAGAATATGAATTCATGAATATGATTCATGAATTCATATTCTATACCATATTGTACCTGCTACTTTTTGTAATCTGCTTTCCCTCATCATATCTTTCTGAGTCAACTAATATCTTTTCTAATTTCCCAAAGCAGTAACATGTAAAATGAAATCGTTCATAAACATTACTTTTTATTACATTCCCTCTCTCTCTCATTCTAGAGTATCAGCTTTTTATAGAGAACTATTGAAGACATAATGCCTAAGAAAAATGAATTACTGTCAAGTGCTGGAATTTTAGGCATAGTGAGATGCATATTTTAAGTGCTTCTAAGTGCTATATTTGTATCATTCATGCATAAGTTTAGCTCTGCCATATTGTGAATAACAATAACAATATCACTAAACAGGAAAAGTAGGACTACAGGAGACCATTTAAAAATTCCAAATGTAATGTTTCAATATATCCTAAAAGACAGCTATTTTTAGCAACAGCAATGAGACCTGGGAAGCTTTACTCCCAAAATGAGAAAAAACCCATGATTTGATACCTTGAACATATTCCAACAACCTACTGAAGATCAATTTATCTAATTTCATTTTATATTTTGATCTTGTGTTAAGACAGTTGACAACCAATTTCTTTCCTCTTGTTAACTGAAAATATCATACTTTGAAATAGTCCAATCTAGGCTGGCAGAAACACATATATATAAAATCTATCTATCTATCTATCTATCTATCTATCTATCTATCTAAATATATTTGAGACAGTGTCTCACTCTGTTGTCTAGGCTGGAGTACAGTGGCACAATCTTGGCTCACTGCAACCTCCACCTCCTGGGCCCAAACAATCCTCCCATCCCAGCCTCCTGAGTAGCTGGGACTACAGGTGCATGCCACCATGCCTGGCTAATTTTTGTATTTTTTGGTAGACGGGGTTTCACCATGTTGATCAGCCTGGTCTCGAACTCCTGACCTCAAGTGATCCACCCACCTTGGCCTCTCAAAGTGCTGGGATTACAGGCAGGCATGAGCCACCATGCCTGGCTGAGGCTGGCAAAATATTAATGTTCAGATCTCTTTAGAACGATATAGTAAGTTCCATGGTGGCAGGAATGATGTCTACCTCTAGTGTCTAGCACAGTACCTTGCAAAAAGAACAGGCGTGCAATACATATTTATAGGCCTTTATCAAGTGACAATATGTTTGGAAGCGATTAACTATAATTGAATAATAATCAATATCTGTATTCAAAAAACAAAGTATCATCTAAACATTAATTTTTTACCATTATGTTTTAGAAATGACATTGATATACAAACATCCATATGCACCCCCCAAACACACACACCAGGGTTTCTCAACCTTACCACTAGTAACATTCTCTGTTGTGTGGGACAATTCCACTAGCACTTCTCTTCTCCAAACTGTGATGATCAAAAAGATTTCCAGGCCAGGTACAGTGGCTCACGTGTGTAATCCCAGCATTTTGGGAGCCCAAGGCAGGAGGATCACTGGAGCCCAGGAGTTCGAAATCATCCTGGGTGACATGGTGAAACCCTGTCTCTATCAAAAAATACAAAAATTAGCTGGGCGTGATGGTGTGTGCCTGTAATCCCAGTTACTCGGGAGGCTGAGGTCGGGGGACCACTTGAGCCCAGGAGACTGAGGCTGCAGTAAGCCATGATTGTGCCACTGCACTCCAGCCTGGGTGATGGAGTGAGACCTTGTCTCAAAATAAAAGTTTGCAGACATTGCCAAATATCCCCTGGGTGGAAGCGGGGTGAATAGGATTGCTCCTAGTTGAGAAATACACACACACACACACACACACACACACACACACACACGAAGTCAAAACTCTTAAGAAACAATTACAAGAATTCTTTAAAAAGACCTGTCATTCAAATGATAGATTACTAGTAACACATCAATTCAAAGGAGAGATTGCTTTAAGAAGAAGGAATACTGGCTGGGCGTGGTGGCTCACGCCTGTAATCCTAGCACTTTGAGAGGCTGAGATGGGTGGATCACTTGAGTGCAGGAGTTTGAGACCAGTCTGGGCAACATGGTGAAACCCCGTCTCTACAAAAAATATAAAAATTATCCAGGTGTGGTGGTGCATGCTGGTAGTCTCAGCTACTCGGGAGGCTGAGGCAAGAGGATTGCTTAAACCCATGAACATGAGGCTGCAATGAGCTATGATTGGACTGCTGCACTCTAGCATGGGTGACAAAGCAAGACTGTAAAAAAATAAAAAAATAAAAAATAAGTAGGAATGTGCAGAAAATGCAGTTTGCAGAAAAATGGCTGGTTATCTTGATATTAACTGATTTCTGGAAAAAAAGAACCACTAATACTATGTAAAAAACACCCCCTTTGGAATGGTCTTCCATTCATTTTATTCAGCCTGTTATTTATCTACTTCAATTTTAAGAAAAACACCACTGAAATCAAATTGGCACCAATATCCTAGTGATTAAAATAGATTACATTTAAATTCCTTCAAATTAAGATTCCTTAAAAATTAATTCTTATTTTCTTATTTTCTTAACCATGCAGCATTAATTCTCAATAATCAGCATAGGGACTCTTCTGGCTCTGCTGATGATGAGTTTTATGATCTTGGGCAAGTGCTTTATCTATTAGGGCCTCCATTTCTTCATCTGCAAAATGGAGATAATATGAATATGTACTCCTAGATGTGTTGTCAGATTAGAAAGAATTACCACAAGTAAAGTGCTTAGAACAGCAACTCACACTCAGAAAACACCCAATGAATGCTAACGATAGTTATTTATTTATTTAGAGACAGGGGTCTCACTATGTTGCTCAGGCTGGACTTGAAATCCTGGGCTCAAGTGATCCTCAGTCTCCCGAGTGGTGGGACTACAGGGTTGCACCACCACACCCGGCTGACAGTTGTTATTCACATTTACCAATTTGCAACCAGTTTTTCACATGAGATAATCCATTCTTCTTCTTCCTTGCCATACATCGTTTTTGGCTAATTAATTCCACTGAATTATACTAAGCAAAGTAAGCAAATTTCAAGATAAGCCTATATAAAATATAATTGAGGAGACACAGCTGTCTCACTATTTTATTAATGCTAATACTCTTCTTTATAACTATGAATAGAAAAATAAAGAATTTTTTTTTTTTTTTTTTTTTTCCGAGATGGAGTCTCGCTCTGTCACCCATGCTGGAGTGCAGTGGTGTGATCTCTGCTCACTGCAAGCTCCGTCTCCCAGGTTCACGCCATTCTCCTGCCTCAGCCTCCCGAGTAGCTGGGACTACAGGTGCCTGCCACCATGCCTGGCTAATTTTTGTATTTTTAGTAGAGACGGGGTTTCATCGCGTTAGCCAGGATGGTCTCGATCTCCTGACCTCGTGATCCGCCCGCCTCAGCCTCCCAAAGTGCTGGGATTACAGGCGTGAGCCACCGTGCCTGGCCAAGAATTCTTTTTAAAATGTTTTTAATTTTTAATTTTAATTTTTAGAGAGAAAGTCTCACTCTGTCACCCAGGCTGGAGAACATTGGTGCAATCCTAGCTCACTGCAGCCTCAAACTCCTGGGCCCAAGTGGCCCTCCTACCTCAGCCTGCTGAGTAGCTAGGACTACAAGCACATGCTATCATGCACAACTAATTAAAAAAAATGTTTTTTGCAGAGATGGGGTCTCACTATGTTGCCCAGGGGGATCTTGAACTCCTAGTCTCAAGCTATCCTCCTATCTTGGCCTCCCGAAGTGTTGGGATTATAGGTGTGTACCATCTTGCCCAGCCCAAGAATTCTTGAGAAAAGAACAACAGTGACTTTAATAAATTCTCAATATTTTTCCTCAAGTTAAAAATCAATTTTAAATTTATTTTTCAGGTACGATTTTTTTTTCTATGTAAATCAAGTCAACAGGAATAATGATTACTTACATAGATAGCATTTACTCTCTGCCAGGTACTGTTCAAAACAAATTATTTAATCCTCAAACAACCCTATAAGATAGGTAATTTTATTATTTCTATTTTAAAGATGAGGAGCTGAGGCCAGAGAGGTTGCATAACTTGCTCGAGGACATTCAGCTAATAAGTGGCAAAATTTAGATAAGACCCACAGTCTGGCACCAGAGTCTGTGTGCATAACATTATACGATTGTAAAACAATAGCTAGATCAAAAACACAGACATTGGGCTAAAAGCTTTAATAAATTCTCAATATTATTCCTCAAGTTACAAATTCATCTTAAATGTATTTTTCAGGTACGATTTTTTTTTTCTATGTAAATCAAGTCAACAACAGGAATAACGAGTACTTACATAGATGACATGTACTCTCTGCTTGAAGAGTAAATCCTGGATTTACTCTGTCGCCCAGGCTGGGGTGCAGTGGCGCAATCTCGGCTCACTGCAACCTCGGCCTACCAGGTTCAAGCAATTTCCCGCCTCAGCCTTCTGAGTATCCAGGATTACAGGCACCCGCCACCGTATCTGGCTAATTTTTGTATTTTTAGTAGAGACGGGGTTTCACCCTGTTGCCCAAACTGGTCTCAAACTCCTGGGCTAAAGCGATCTGCCCACCTTGGCCTCCCAAAGTGCTGGGATTATAGGCATGAGCCACCACACGTGGCCCAGCTCCAGAATTTCTGCTTGATTCTTTTAAATTATCTCAATCTCTTTGTTAAATTAATCTGATAGAATTCTGAATCCCTTCTCTGGGTTACCTTGAATTTCTTTGAGTTTCCTCAAAACAGCTTTTTGAATTCTTTGTCTGGAAGGTCATATATCTGTTTCTCCAGGATTGGCCCCTGGTGTCTTATTTCATTCACTTGGTGAGGTCCTATTTTCCTGGATTGTCTTAATACTTTTAGATGTTTGTTTGTGTCTGGGCATTGCAGAATTAGGTATTTATTGCAGTCTTCACTGTCTGAGCTTGTTTGTACCCGTGCTTCTTGGGAAGGATTTCCAGATAATTGAAAGAACTTGGGTGCTGTGATCTAAGCTGTATCTGCTTTAGGGACAATATAAGTTCAGTAACACTATGATTCTTGCAGAGTTGTAGAGTTACTACCTGATGTTCTTTGATAAGATTTACCAGGCAGAGACTCTTGTTCTCTCCCTTTACTTTCTCCCAAACAAGCAGAGTGTCTCTCTATTCTGAGCCATCTGAAGCTTGGGGTGGAGTAATATAAGCACCTCTGTGGCCATCAGGTATAACTGTGCTGGGTCAGAGCTGAAGCCAGCACAGCACTGAGTCTTTCCTAAGGCCTGCTGTAACCACTCCGTAGCTATGGCCTATGTTCACTCACAGCCTGGGGCTCCACAATCAGCATGTGGGAAAGCCAGCCAGGCCTGTGTCTTTCCCATCAGAGTGGCAAGTTCCCCCAGTCCCCAGGCAGGTCCAGATGCCATCCAGGAGCTAAGGACTAGAGTCAAAAACCTCAGAAGTCTACCTGGTGTTCTACTGTATTGCAACTGAACTGACACTCAAACCACAAGATGCAGTCCTTCCCACTCTTCCCTCCCCTTTCCAATAGGAGAGAAGCCTCACCCCATGGCCAGTGCCACCACAGGCCCACAAGGAGTACTGCCAGACTACTGCTGATGTTCCCTTATGGTCCAAGGGCTCTTCAATCAGCATATGGTGAATGCTGCCTGGCCTGGGACTCACCCTTCAGACCAGTGAACTCCTGTCTGGCCCCAGGCAGGTCCAGAAATGCTGTCCAAGAGGCAAGTTCTGGAATCAGGGACTCCAAGAGCCTGCTTGTTGCTCTATCCCCCTGCGGCAACCTGGTACCTAAGGTGCAAGACAAAGTCCTCTTTACTTTCCCCTCTGCTTCTCTAAAGCAGAAGGAGTCTCACCTCATAGCCATCATAGCTAGGAATGTGCTGAGCTTCACCTGAAGCTAGCAAGTCTCAGAGTCCCACCAAAGTCCCCTGACATACTGTTACAGTACATAGCTAGTGAGGCATGAGCAGAGCAGGAGAGGGCACTCCCCTGATAGGAATATCAGGTGACTATCAGGTGTTGGGAGGCAGTTGTCACACTGTCTCTCTAAAATAGTAATTGGTCACAGTGAGCGCCAGGGAAAGGCAGTCTCCCAATAGATAGAAACACTTGAAACTGGTGATCAGCAGCTTCCCAATAAGATCTCAGAAGTTCGGTGGGTGGGCTCAAGCATGCATATTAAGAGGCAAAATATCAAAGATCAACTGGTATATGACTTTCCAGGGACATTCCACTAGTAAGGGAAGAATGTCTCAAGTGAGCATGTGTACAACTCCACTACACACTGCACACGCTCATTTCCCAAGTGCTTGCAGGCCACTGCACATGTGGACAGCCCACCCCAAGGGAAGAATAAGGGGAAAAGGGACATAAGACCCTAAAAGTACTCCAATGTATAAAACCCCAAGTCAAAAGGTCAAACTGTGCACTTGTCTTTCAAGTTGCCTGCTTGGCCCTCTTTCAAGTGTATTTCCTTCCTTTTGTTCCTGCTCTAAAGCTTTTTCATAAACTTTCACTCCTGCTCTAAAACTTGCCCCAGTCTCTCCTTCTGCCTTCTGCCCCTCAGTCAAATTCTTTTGGCCACGTGTGGTGGCTCACACCTGTAATCCCAGCACTTTGGGAGGCCAAGGCAGGTGGATCACCGGAGGTCAGGAGTTCGAGACCAGCCTGGCCAACATGGTGAAAGCCCGTCTCTATTAAAAATACAAAAATTAGCTAGGCATGGTGATGGGTGCCTGTAATCCCAGCTACTTGGGAGGCTGAGGCAGGAGAATCGCTTGAACCCAGGAGGCAGAGGTTGCAGGGAGCCAAGATCATGCCACTGCACTACAGCCTGGGTGACAGAGCAAAACTCTATCTAAAAAAAAAAATTATAATTCTTTCTTCTGAGGAGGCAAGAACTGAGGCTGCTGGAGACCCATAAGGATTTGCCGCAGTAACACAATTTGGTGCCATGACTGGGATACATTCTGCTACTAACATATTTTGGTACCAATTGATTCTGATAACTTCCACTGCTCACATACTTTGGTGCTGCATGACTCAGACATGTTCCCTTGTGGTAAGACATCTACTATGCCCTGCCTTCTCTGCCTGAAGGCATTCAACCACCGTACACAATTTTCTTCTTCCTTTTTCTCTCCTGCTTACTAACCAAACCCCAGAACAATTCCTCTTGGCCATATGTGACTCTGTTCCCCTGGGCTGATCGCTCAGCTCACCCTGATTGGTGGCTCGCAGGGGTGGGAAGTACCTTGAGGTTCACGCTGAGGCACTAATGGCTTTCCCGAACAGGGGGCTCACAAGAGTGGTAGGGCTAAAGCCTAAAACTGTGCAATGTCGAGTTTCTTCTTCTTTTTCAGCTAAAATTTACCAAGAACCCACACTGCCTATTCTTCTTTTTTCTAATGTGTGTGTGTGTTTTGAGATGGCCTTGTGCACCTGCTGGACCATCTGCCTTGGGGGCAAGTCTGCCTCTCTGCTTTCACTTCACATGCCACACAATTTCTTAAACACACAATTCCTGTTATTTGCGTGTCCGTGGCTTTTACTGCGTTTGCATGGCAGCAAAGACACGAGCTCCCTTGCAGATATCCCCGGAGATTTATACTTGTTCTTACCCTACCAGCTTCCACGACTCTAACCCTTCCCCTGTCTGCTGGCACATGGCCAGGACAGACAGTAATCGGAACTCCAGCTCTGCCAGCTCCTTGACTTACCACATGCTTTTTGTTCCTGTTATGTCCCAGGGCCAAGTTTTCTGGTGGGTTTTGAAGTAGTTTGTCCACCTGCATAGGGCCTCACTCTGACGCTTTAAGGATCCCACCTATTGGCTTTTTTGAGTTAGCACTCCACTGAGAGGAAGGGATATTCTTCCTTTGCCATTTGCAAGTTCTTACCCCAAGCCCCAAGTCTTCCGGAAGTTACTACTTTACATCGAGGGCAAATAAATGGGGCCAGGAGCGGTGGCTCACATCTGTAATCTCAGCACTTTGGGAGGCTGAGGCGGGCAGATCACGAGGTCAGGAGTTCGGGACCAGCATGGCCAACATGGTGAAACCCTGTCTCTACTAAAAATACAAAAATTAGCCATGTATAGTGGTGCACACCTGTAATTCCAGCTACTTGGGAGGCTGAGGCAGAAGAACTGCTTGAACCCGGGAGGCAGAGGTTGCAGTGAGCCAAGATCGCACCACTGCACTCCAGTCTGGGCGACAGAGCAAGACTCTGTCTCAAAAACAAAACAAAACAAAACAAAAAACAAAACAAGAGGGCAAATAAATGTTAGGGCTGATATTTTTGCAAGCATACGAAGGCTTTCCATGAGTATTCCTCTCACCTCCTCCTGTAGCTTCCATTTCTCTAATTACTTCTATACCCTTCTCAACATGCTTCAAGGTCATATTTAAAAGGGAGTCGGGAAGGAAGAACATGGGAAATGGGAATCTGAGAAAAGAGATAATCACATTTTTTGCTAGAATGCTCCAAATGCGAGTCACTCTAAGGTCATGGAGACAAGGACATAGGCGAGCCAAAGGCTGCAGGGGCAAGAGCCCCATAGGACAGAGATGAAGGTTGGTCCCAGGCTAACAGATTACTGTTAGAACAGAGATGAAAGCAAGGTTAGGGTTACATGGCAAGATCGGTTATTCCAGAACCCCAAGGATGAACAGGGGGCCCATGGTTCACTCTAGTATCTCCTCTCTTCTCAAGTAGGTAATTGTGACAAGATGGAACCAAGGCTACTTGGTAGGACCGGTTCATTCTGGAACCCTAAGGACCGTGGGGGATGCCTCATTCAGGATAATAGGAAAGTAGAGGAAAAGGCTTCTTTTTCCTTTTTCCCTTTTTTTCTCCTCTGTTCTCTCTTCACAAATGGGTAACTGCGTCTCCATACCACAAGACACACCCCTTGGATGCATCCCCCAAATTGGGAAAAGTTTGATTCCCACCAACCTTGACATAAAAAACTAGTTTTCCTTTGTAATAGTTTGGCCCAAAAAGGAACTGGGAGGAAATTACAAAAGTCAGCCTTGGAACAAGTGACCCTGTGCAGGAGGGTCTAAAAATGAACTGGGAGGAAATTACAAAAGTTAGCCTTGGAACTAGTGACCTTGTGCAGAAGGTCCTCAGATTAGCCTTCTCAGTCTTTTATAACTGAGAGCAGAATAAGGAGAAGAGGGCTAAGGCAAGGGAGAAATGCAGGGATCAGAGGCAGGCTCAACTATTGGTTGCTTTACAAGCTCTTCCAGCTCCCTCCAGGTTGCTACCATCATCGCAGGAAGCCAGGCCACTGGAAGGCAAACTGCCCAATGGGACAAATGGGAAAAAGCTGCACATGGCATGCCCCCTCTGCCACATGCTCAGCCAGTGTAATGGGACTGCCCTGAAGGCCAAAGGGCCTTGGGACAGGATCCCAAACCTTGATGGCCTTGAGCTGAAGGGACTCTTTCCTCTGGCTGGCTTCCAAATCAGACATAGTCATCAACAGAACAAAGCCAAGGGCAACTCTGGACATGGCAAGTACAATTATAAATTTCCCTTTTGGGTTCAAGAGCTGCCTATTCTGTGCTAATCTCCTTCTCTGAGCAACTCTCCTCCAAATCCTGTTGGGTAATGGGGACAAATGGCACCTCCTCCCTCCAAAAGAAAAGATTCATACCCTTCATATTACTTAAAGAACCAATTACCATTCTCCCACCAGTCCCTGGTAATGTCTAATGTTTCCTACCCCACACCTCACTGGGGCAAAAATATACTTTCCAAGATGGTGCTTGCTTAATATTTACCTGACCTCTGAATTCACCTTTCTCTAATAGCTCTATTTCTTCTGGTAAAGCTAACTAAAGCTTTAACCAATAACTTCAACCTGGACAGTCCTACCTCAGGGGTTTAGAAATAGCCCACACTTCTTTGGACACGCCCTAGGAAGAAATCTAACTGAGCAATCTCTTGAGAAAGAATAACTTCTACAGTATGTAGATAACCTCTGTATTTGCTCCCCCTTCACAGGACTCATAGCAACATGCAGTACAAATCATAGTTTCCTAAAAGATGGAAAATTACTTGTCTAATACAAAAGTTATAAAGGTAAAAAGGTATTTCTGGTAAGGAATGTTAAAAAGAAGAGATTTTATCTGAGAAAGGATCTTATGTGGTAAATTCTTGTCCTAAAGTAAAATAACTAGTTGTTTAAAAAGAAGGATGTCGGCCAGGTATGGTGGCTCACACCTGTAATCTCAGCACTTTGAGAGGCTGAGGCAGATGGATCACCTGAGGCAGGAGTTCGAGGCCAGCCTGGCCAACATGGTGAAACCCCGTCTCTACTAAAAATACAAAAAATTGTTTTAAGTTAGATAGGATAAAGCTAAAGGTTTGAGCAAGTTGTGGAAGGTTTGTGAAAGATTAATCTTGTAAAAGAAGATCTGTGTGTGAATACATTAGCTAAAATTAAAGGGGCATTATTCAATGTATTCATAAATTGAACACTGGAATAAAGACACAACACAGTTTTCTTAGAGTATTATTCTGCTCTTTAACAGAACATTCTAAAGGGTTATAAAAAGTTTACAAAAATTTTTACCTTGGTTTGGCACAGTGGCTCATGCCTGTAACCCCAGCACTTTGGGAGGCCGAAGCAGGTGGATCACCTGAGGTTGGGAGTTTGAGACCAGCCTGTCCAACATGGTGAAATCCCATCTCTACCAAAAATACAAAAATCAGCTGGGTGTGGTGGCACGCACCTGTAGTCCCAACTACTCAGGAGGCTGAGGCAGGAGAATTGCTTGAACCCGGGAGGCGGAAGTTGCAGTGAGCCAAGATCACACCACTTCACTGCAGCCTGGGCCACAGAGTGAGACTCTGTCTCAAAAACCAACCAAACAAACAACAACAACAAAAATTTTACCTTACAGTTAAACTGATTAGGACTGAATAGATTGGGAGGCCAAGGTGGGTGGATCACAAGGTCAAGAGATCGAGACCATCCTGGCTAACATAGTCGAACCCCGTCTCTAATAAAAATACAAAAAATTAGCTGGGCATGGTGGCATGTGCCTGTAATCCCAGCTACTCAGGAGGCTGAAGCAGGAGAATCACTTGAACCCAGGAGGTGGAGGTTGAGCACAACTTGCTCATGCTTTTAGCTTTATCCTATCTATTCCCACTTGAACCCAGGAGGCGGAGGTTGCGCTGAGCCAAGATCACACCAGCCTGGGTGACAGAGCGAGACTTGGTCTCAAAAAAAAAACAAAAACAGAAAAAAAAGGCTGGGCGCGGTGGCTCACATCTGTAATCCCAGCACTTTGGGAGGCCAAGACCAGCAGATCACGAAGTCAGGAGTTCGAGACCAGCCTAACCAATACGGTGACACCCCATCTCTACTAAAAATACAAAAATTATCCAGGCATGGTGGCATGAGCCTGTAGTCCCAGCTACTTGGGAGGATGAGGCAGAAGAATCGCTTGAACCCGGGAGGCAGAGGTTGCAGTGAGCCAAGATCGCCGCACTGCACTCCAGCCTGGGCAACAGAGCGAGACTCCATCTCAAAAAAGAAAAAAAAATTGAATAGATTTGTCTGTAAGGTTAAGAGTTGGGTTTGACATCAATAGTGCACTAATGCTAAGGTAACAACTGGCTTTCTTTGGATTGTATTTGTGTAAATGTGTTATTGGTATGTGTTCCAAAATTATGCAAAACTCCTATAATTCTAATATAACGTAGTATACATTAGGGTGGGCGTGGTGTCTCACGCCTGTAATCCCAGCACTTTGGGAGGCCAAGGCAGGTGGATCACCTGAGATCAGGAGTTCGAGACCAGGCTGACCAATATGATGAAACGCCATCTCTACTAAAAATATAAAAATCAGCCGGGCATGGTGGCATGTGCCTGTAATCCCAGCTACTCGGGAGGCTGAGACAGAAGAATCACTTGAACCCAGGAGGCAGAGGTTGCAGTGAGCTGAGATTGCACCATTGCACTCCAACCTGGGCAACAAGGTCAAAATTCTGACTCAAAAAAACAAATAAATAAAAATAAAATAATTTAGTATACATTATCTGTAATAACTATTGTTATGTTAAATTCTTGTGTGCCACAGAGGTAACAAATGTCCTTGTCAATTTTGTCTTTGTCTGTGGCTACCCTAAAACTTTTTGTCATCCACAGACAATTGTTGTCTTGTTTTAAACCTCTTTAAAAGGTGATTTTGTAATCAGATCTAGGACTCTAACAAGTGCTCTTAAATGCAGGTTTCTGATAACTTTGGAGATTGTGACATTAGAATAAAGGAAAAAACTTTCAGGACTCTCCTGGAGAGCTAAACTGTTCATGAATATCAAGCAGAATGAGTTAATTGCATGGACTAAACTAGTAGAAGACTGAAATAATCCTCATGACTTTTGGCTTAACACATTGCTAATCCTTTGTCAAAGTCAAGAAAACTTTTCTTTGAGCTATGTACAGCTTTTAACAACTGAGTAAAGCATATACCTGTGTACTAGTTTGCTTTCATTCTGCTATAAAGAACTACCTGAGACTGGGTAATTTATGAAAAAAAAAAGAGATTTAAATGACTCATAGTTCCACGGGCTCAACAGGAAACATGACTGGGAGGCCTCAGGAAACTTAAAATCATGGTGGAAGGTGAAGGGGAAGCAAAGACCTCCTTCACGTGGTGGCAGAAGACAGAGAGAGCGAAGGGGGAAATGCCACACACTTTCGAACAACCAGATCTCATGAGAACTCACTAACATGAAAAGAGCAAGATGAAGTCCACCCTCGTGATTCAATCACCTCCTACCAGACCCCTCCCCCAACACTGGTAATTACAATTCCAGATGAGAGATTTGAGTGGGGACACAGAGCCATACCATATCATTTTACCCCTGGCCCCTCTTAAATCTCATGTCCTTCTTACACTTCAAAACCAATCATGTGGCCAACAGGGTGAAACCCCATCTCTACTAAAAATACAAAAATTAGCCGGGCATGGAGTTGGGTAGCTGTAATCCTAGCTACCTGGGTGGATGAGACAGGAGAATTGCTTGAACCCAGGAGGCAGGGGTTGCAGTGAGCCGAGACTGCACCACTGCACTGCAGCTCGGTGACAGACCAAGACTCTGTCTAAAAAAAAACAAAAACAAACAATCATGCCTTCCCAACAGTTCCCCAAAGTCTTAACTCATTCCAGCATTAACTCAAAAGTCCAAGTCCAAAGTCTCATCTGAGACAAGGCAAGTCCCTTCCACCTATAAGCCTATAAAATAAAAAATAAAAAACAAGTTAGTCACTTTCAAGATACAAAGGAGGTACAGGCATTGGGTAAATGCTCCCCTTCCAAAAGGGAGAAATTGGCCAAAATAAAAGGGCTACAGGCCCCTTGCAAGTCCAAAACCCAGCAGGACAGACATTAAATCTTAAAGCTCCAATATAATCTCCTTTGATTCCATGTCTCACATCCAGGGCATGCTGATGGAAGGGGTAGGCTCCCAAGGTCTTGGGCAGCTCCATCCCTGAGGCTCTGCAGGGTACAGTCCCAGTGGCTGCTTCCAAAGGTTGGCATTGAGTGCCTGCAGCTTTTCCAGGTACATGGTGCAAGCTGTCAGTGGATCTACCATTCTGGTGTCTGGAGGAGGGTGGCCCTCTTCTCACAGCTCCACAAGGCAGTGGCCCATGGGGACTCTGTGTGGGGGCTCCAACCCATTTCTTCTCCAACTGCCCTAGCAGACGTTCTGCATGAGGGCTCTGCTCCTGCAGTAGAGTTCTGCCTGCACATCCAGGCATTTCCGTATATCCTTTGAAATCTAGGTGGAGGTTCCCAAACCTCAACTCTTGCCTTCTGTGTACCTGCAGGTCCAACACCACGTAAAAGCTGCCAAGGCTTGGGACCTGCACTCTCTGAAGCAATGGCCTGAGCTGTACCTTGGTCACTTTTAGCCACAGCTGGAGCTGGAGCAGCTAGGATGCAGGGTGCCATGTCCTGAGACTGCACAGAGAAGCAGGGCCCTGGGTCTGGCCAACAAAACCTTTTTCCCCTCCTAGGCCTCCAGGCCTGTGATGGGAGGGGTTGCTGAGAAGGTCTCTGACATGCCCTTGAGATATTTTCCCCATTGTCTTGGCTATTAATATTTGGCTCCTCTTTACTTATGCAATGCAGCCAGCTTGAATTTCTCCCCAGAAAATGTTTTTTCTTTTCTACCACATGGTCAGGCTGTGAATTTTCCAAACTTTTATCCTGTGCTTCCCTTCTAAACATAAGTTCCAATTTCAAACCATCTCTTTGTGAATGCATATGACTCTATGCTGTTAGGAGCAGCCAGGCCAATCTTGAATCCTTTACTGTTTAGAAATTTCTTCCACCAGATACCCTAAATCATCTCTCTCAAGTTCAAAGTTCCACAGATTCCTAGTGCAGGATCACAACGCCACCAGTCTCTTTGCTAAAGCATAAGAAGAGTGACCTTTGCTCCAGTTCCCAGTAAGTTCCCATTGCCATCTGAGACTGCCTCAACCTAGACTTCACTGTCCACATCACCATCAGCATTCTGATCACAACCATTCAATAAGTCTCTAGGGAGTTCCAAACTTTCCCTCATCTTCCTGTCTTCTTCTGAGCCCTCTGAACCCCTCCAACTTCTGCCTGCTACCTAGTTCCAAGGTGACTTCCACATTTTCAGGTATCTTTATAGCAATATAGCACTCCTGCTACCAATTTTCTGTATCCATTTTCACACTGCTATAAAGAACTACCTGAGACTGGGTAATTTATGAAAAAAAGAGGTTTCATTGACTCACAGTTCCACAAGCTTAACAGGAAGCAAGACTGGGAACCTCGGGAAACCATGGCAGAAGGCAAAGGGGAAGGAAGGACTTTCTTCACATGGTGGCAGGAGAGAGAGAGCATGAAGGGAGAAATGCCACACACTTAATAAACAACCAGATCTCATGAGAACTCACTATCACAAGAAAAACAAGAGGAAGTCCACCTCCATGATTCAATCACCTCCTACCAGGCTCCTCCCCCAACACATAGGAATTACAATTCAAGATGAGATTTGGGTGGGAACACAGAGCCAAACCATATCAACCTGTAAACAATATTTGGAAAATAGTTGTTTCTCTGCATCTGATTTCTTCAGAATTTGGAAACTATTTGTGAGTATTCTTAACTTATGGGAATATAGTCATTTGCATAAGTGCAATAAGAATCTGTTTTCTTTTGCAACAGGACACAATTGGAGAAACTGGTTATTTTACCAAGGCTTTGACTAGAATGGCATGCTTTCCTTTAAGAAATCAAACTTGATTTATAGAGCCCATAAAAGCCCCTTGGGAAAAACGGGCCCCATACCTTGTCTACACAGTCCCTGTTCAAGGTTCCTGACCTGTGGTAAGTAGAGAATGTCACTTTCTAACAGGCCCAGGAAACCAGTTTATCTTGGGACCTCAAGAGAAGAAAAATATACCCAGCTCATACAGGTATTTGATGGCACCAATGAATGGCTTGGCTTAAGGCTTTAAAAAGAGTGTTACCTGAGATTCCTTATGGAATAAAGTTCCATCAAAGCTAATTTTAAAAGGAGCCTATATGGCAAATAATTACTCTTGCTGTGCCTTATACAAATACTCAGGTTAAGTATAATGAGACTAAAGCATATTTTGCAAATGAGTCAGTCCTATCATGATTTGTTTTTAATCAAATTGAGGACTAGAGAGAGAAAAATTGTTTCAAGAACTATGGTATAGCTATTATTAGATTCTAGTTTCATCAGTTGTTTTTGTGTTTTTGTCTGCAATTTAGACTAACCCTGCTTATTCCTTTGAACCAAGCATTCATCTTGCTGCAGCTCAGAAGAAGCAAGGAGGATGAGTAATATAAAAATCTGGTTCAATATTCTAATTTTGGGCACATATTAGAATTGGGTGGCAACCACATGCATCCAAGTCTTAGAGTAGGCATGACTATAGCCACCAGCTACTTGAGCATTTCGACAGCTTCGAGAATTTTTGGACCCGTCCTCACTCCTTTATTTCATGTTAACATTCTTTTAAATCTAATAACTTGATTTGTCTCCTTGCTTTCAGGCCATCAAGCTACAGATGATCTTCAGTGAGGGATACCCTGCTCTCAATATTCAAGAGTCACCCTTCTACAGGGGACCCCTAGACTGCCCATCAGTGAGACACGACAGAGGTGAAATTCTGCCCTGTCTCCCTTGGGACTTGGCTGGATACCACTTTCACCAACCCACAGAGCCACCCTGCTGTGACAACTAGCAAGAGGCTAAGACCCACAGAACCACCACCACCCCTCTGTCAGCAGGAAGTAGTTACAGAAGACTGCCCTTCATCCATTTCCCCCAAAGAAGTGGGGTCTTGGACTCCAGAGGGGGGAAATATTACAGCAGTTAGCTAGTCAGGCATGAGCAGAGCAGGAAAGGGCTCCCCCGACAACAGGAATTTCAGGCGACTATCAGGTGATGGTCAGGCAGTTGTCACACTGTCTCTCTAAGTTAATAATTGATTGTAGCTGGTGCCAGAAAAAGGCAGTCTCCAAATAGACAGAAACACCTGAAACGTGATCAGCAGCCTCCCTATAAGATCTCAGGAGCTGGGTGAGTGGGCTCAAGCATGCACATTAAGAGGCAAAATGGCGGAGTTTAACTGGTACATGACCTTCCAGGGACATCCCACTGGCAAGGGAAGAATACCTCAAGTAAGCATGTGTGCAACTCCAGTAAATACACTGCACATGTGAACAGCCCACCCTAAGAGAATAATCAGGGGAAGAGGAACACAAGATCCCAGAAGTCCGCTAACATATAAAACCCCAAGTCAAAAGGTCAAACTGCACACTTATCTTTCAAGTCGTCTGCTTGGCCCTTTTCCAAGTATACTTTCCTTCCTTTTGTTCCTGCTCTAAAGCTTCTTAATAAACTTTCAATCCTGCTCTAAAACTTGCCTCAGTGTCTCCTGCCTTCAGCACCTCAGCTGAATTCTTTCTTCTGAGGAGAACTGAGGTTGCTGCAGACCCATACGGATTCGCCACCGGTAACAATACTACCTGGGTATCGCTGCTGTTTATTCTTTCTACTTTTATATGTCTCAAAAGGTTTTTATTTGACCTTCCTTTGTGAAAGACGTTCTCACTAGATATAGATTTCTACGTTGGCTGTATTTTACTTTCATTACTTTAAAGATATTGATTTACTCTTTTCTGATTTGCATTATTTGCAATAAAAAGTCTATATACTTAATGTGTCTTTTTTTCCTGCCTGCTTTTAAGATTTTTCTTTTTTATCACTAGTTTTAAGCAATTTGGTTAATGTCTTGGTAAATTTAATCATGTTTTATGTTCTTCTGGCTCACTGAAGTATTTGGCTCTTGTGGGTATATAATTTTCATCAAATATAAACATTTTTGGTCATTATTTTTAAATAGTCCTTCTGCTTCCACCCTCCCACCTCATATTTCTCTCCTTCTGGGACTCTATTTACAAGTATATTATATCACTTTTTGTTGCCCTATAGCCATTAAACTCTGTTCATTTTAATTTCCAATCTTTCTTCTGTGTTTCATTTTAGATAGTTTTTATTGCTGTGTGTTCAAATCCACTATTTTTTTTTCCTGTGGTTTCCAGTTTGCTGTTAATATCATCTAGTGTAGATTTCTGTATTTGTCATATTTAGAAGTTCAACATAGGTTATTATCTTCTGTGTATTTCTTTGTCATGGTTCTTTAACTGTTTTAATGTCTTTATTAACTTTATCATATGTGTCATTTCAAGGTTTACTTCTATTGACAGACTTTTCTTCTACTTATTTTACTGTTTGCATTTTCCCCTCCATGAGCTACAGCGTAGACACTCTCTAGACAGTAAGCTGGGACAAAGATAGGGCTCATCTCACTTGTTTTCCTTCTCCTAGGAAATACTGTCCTGAGCTTCCTGTTGTTCAATGTCTGGAAACCGGTGTTTCATGTATTTTTATCCAGTTTCCTGGTTAAGGTAGGAAGGTAAATCCAATTCTTGTTGTTCCATCGTGGCCGGAAGTAGAAACTACTTATGTTTTTTGATCCTACTGAATGACCTTCCATATAGTCTGATGTCTAGTAATAAGGTAAACTGGCCTATAATTAAAGTAATGCACTCAGTGGATTAGCCATTGTGTGTCAGTGGCATCTTGTTTTATGTGCTGACAAAGGATTTCTTCTCTCTTGAAGGTTTTTAATGGACCATTCTCTTCAATTGTGTTTTTCTCCCAAGTTTTATTTTAAAAAATGTGAAGCTTAACTAAAATTTGAGAAAACTGAACAATGAACATACATAAGCCTTTCATCTAGATTAATCAATTGTTAATATTTTGCCATGGATGCTTTATTTCTCTTTTTATATTTTTCAACCAATTAAAAGTAAGTTCTGGCCGAGTGCGGTGGCTCACACCTATAATCCCAGCACTTTGGGAGGCCGAGGTGGGCTGATCACCTGACGTCGGGAGTTGGAGACCAGCCTGAACCAACATGGCGAAACCTCGTCTCTAGTAACAATACAAAAAATTAGCTGGGCATGGTGGCATATGCCTGTAATCCCAGCTACTCGGGAGGCTGAGGCAGAAGAAGCACTTGAACCCGGGAAGTGGAGGTTGCAGTGAGTGGAGATTGTGCCGTTGCACTCCAGCCTGGGCAACAAGAGCAAAACTCTGTCTCAAAAAAAAAAAAAGTAAGTTCCACACCTAAATATTCATCCTGCATCTCCCAAGAAGAGGAAATTCTCTTATATAACCACAACAGCATTGTTCTACCTAAGAAATGTAATTGACGTAATAACAGTAATATACAGCCCATATTCAAATTTCTCCAATTACCCTTAAAGCTTTTCTTTTTCTAGATTCACAATCCAATCAAGAGTATGGTTGATAAGGCCGGGCGCGGTGGCTCACGCCTGTAATCCCAGCACTTTGGGAGGCTGAGGCGGGTGGATCACGAGGTCAGGAGATTGAGACCATCCTGGCTAACACGGTGAAACCCCGTCTCTACTAAAAAATACAAAAAAAAAAAGTAGCCAGGGGGCGTGGTGGCGGGCGCCTGTAGTCCCAGCTACTCGGGAAGCTGAGGCAGGAGAATGGCGTTGACCCGGGAGGCAGAGCTTGCAGTGAGCCGAGATGGCGCCACTCCATTCCAGCCTAGGCAACAAAGCGAGACTCTGTCTCAAAAAAAAAAAAAAAAAAAAAAAGAATATGGTTGATAATTACGTCTCATTAATATCTTTTTAACCACAACAGTCCTTGTGATGGTAGAAATGTTTATCATCCCTCAAAATTCATATGTTGAAATCCTAAACCCCAAGGTGAACCCTCATATATCAAATTAGAGACCTTATAATATATGCCCATGGGAGCTCATTGGCCCTTTCCACCATGTGAGGACCCAACTGAAGGCGCCATCTATGAATCGGAAAGTGGGTTCTTAACAGACACTGAATCTGCTGGCACCTTCTTTAAAACATTTGTAATTTCATTTTTATTTTTAGAGACGGGGTATCGCTTTGTCTTGCTTTGTCATCCAGGCTAGAGTGAAGTAACGTGCTCATAGGTCACTGCAGCCTCAAACTCCCGGGCTTAAGCAATCTTTCCGCCTCAGCCTCCTAAGTAGTTGGGACTACAAGCATGGGCCACCATTCCCTGCTATCTGCTGGGAACTTGATCTTGGACTTCTCAGACTCCAGAACTGTGATAAATAAATTTCTCTTGTTGGTAAGCCACCTAGTTTATGGTATTTTGTTATAAAAGCCTGAACAGACTGTGAAAATCCCCCTGCCTTTTTTTTTTTTTTTTTTGAGACAGAGTCTTACTTGCTCTGTCACCCATGCTGGAATGCAGTGGTGTAATCTTAGCTCACTGCAACCTTTGCCTCCCGGGTTCAAGCCATTCTCCTGCCTCAGCCTACCGAGTAGCTGGGATTACAGGTACGCGCCACCACACACAGCTAATTTTTGTATTTTTAGTAGAGACAGGGTTTCACCATGTGGGCCAGCCTGGTCTTGAACTCCTGACCTCAAGTGATCTGCCTGCCTCGGCCTCCCAAAGTGCTGGGATTACAGGTGTGAGCCACTGTCCCTGACCACACCCCCCCTGCCTTTTTTGTCTTTTATAATATTGATAGTTTTGAGGAGCTCAGGCCTACTATCTCATTTTATTTAGATTTTTATTTTTCTTTAAAAATTAAAAAAAAAATTGTTTTGTAGAGACAGGATCTTGCTATGTTGCTCAGGCTGGTCTTGGACTCCTGGGCTCAAGCAATCTCTTCGCCTTGGCCTCTAAAATTGTTGGCATTACAGGCATGAGCCATTGTACCTGGCCTAATTTAGATGTTAAAGGATTGTGACAGTGTTAGTAAATTTTATGACAATTTGAGAAAAACTCCTAAATCATTTTGGACTAATATTCATCCTGTCACTTTGAAGACTATGATAAATTTTGAATATGAATAAATCTCATTTTAAGAACTAATACCCTAAAATTGCTTAATGACTCAAGTGTGCTATTATATAATAGAACTTAAAAGTAGAAAACATCTAATACTGCATTTTTTCCTAGTGAAGGGATAAGCAGTTGAGACATTTTAGCTCTATTTTGTTTTGTCATTTTTGTTTTATGATCACAGGATTACTTAAAAAGGTGGACAGCTGGGCACGGTGGCTCACGCCTATAATCCCAGCATTTTGGGAGGACAAGGAGGGAGGATCACTTGAACCCAGGAGTTTGAGACCAGCCTGGACAATGTAGTGAGACCCCGTCTCTACAAAAAATTTTTAAAAATTAGCCAGTTGTGGTGGTGTGAGCCTGTAGTCTCAGCTACTCAGGAGGCTGAGGTGGGATGATCACTCCAGCCTGGGAGATTGAGGCTGCAGTGAGCTGTGATCTTGCCACCATACTCCAGCCTGGGTTGACAGAGTGAAAAGAAAAAAGAAATAAAAAGGGGGCCTAACTTTTTTACAAGCACGATTTTTGTGTAGTGTATATAGAAAGTCAATTTTTTAATGTGTTCAGCAGCTGAAATCGTTGTATACTTCCCCATGTGAAATGGAACAGAAAAACGCTTGTTGTTTTAGAACACCAGAATATGCATGAGAGACATAAATGCGTTTTTCCCCGATGAAAACAACTTCATTTCACTTCCGGAATTTCAAAACTACCATCTGGTAGTCAACCCTGTTTTTCCACCAGATGGCAATAACCCATAATGGCTGAGCAGGATGAATGGAATGTACACAAAACAGTGCAGGGTGTGAGCATTAAAAGGGCTGTGAACGTGAAATGTGGTAATGTAGGAAAAATGATGAGTCCCAGGAGAAGAGGATAAATAATGGATTGCTAAATCTGGCACCCTTGGAGCTAACAACATCCATCATAAAAGGGGTCACATCATTTAAGAGCAAACTTTAAAAGCAAAAAGCGTTCCAGTATTTGTTATTTTTTTTTGGTTTGTTTTCAGAATCACATATTATAGAACAGCTGACATAGTGGAAAAATTGTTGATATTTAAGTAGAATCTGTACCAAAAACATATTGTATGTTCCTAACAGAAGTGATAGATTCAGAGAGATTATTTTAGGAAAAAGGAGGGAACCGGAAGAACTGCTGATGAAATCTGCAGGCCACTTCTCTTCCCCTCCACCATGACTTCAAGAATCCTGCTGACACTTCACACTTCTCTTCCCAAGTCTGTTTAACTGGGTATACCTATTTGGTTTGGATTTTAGGTGGCATAATACAATCCAACCCAATGCTATTCAGACTCCTGTAAATAACTGACAGTGGGCTACAGTCCCAAATTACGACATGATTTTCTTTTTTGACAGGTTTTATGTAAAAAGACTTTCGCCCCCTATTAAATATCTGTCATTTTCTCTTGCTCTGGGTTCTTTTTCTGAGAACTAGACATACCTCTGATAAAGGCCATGCTATTCTTTTTGGAGACTAAATAATACCAATATTTATCATTATTTTTACCATTTTCCTTTCTTTCTTTTTGAAAAATAACAATATGGGCCTGGCGTGGTGGCTCATGCTTACAGTCCCAGCACTTTGGGAGGCTGAAGGGGACGGATCACCTGAGCTCAGGAGTTTGAGACCAGCTTGGGCAACACGGTGAAACCCCAGCTCTACAAAAATTACAAAATTATCCAGGCATGGCGGCACATGCCTGTAGTCCCAGCTACTTGGAGGCCGAGGCAAGAGGATCGCTTGAGCCCAGGGGGCAGGGTTTGCAGTGAGCCAAGATCCTGCCATTTCACTCCAGCCTGGGCAACAGGCTGAGACCCTAGACCTTGTCTCAAAAAAAAAAAAAAAAAAAGGAAAGGAAAAAATAAAAATTACATGGAGAAACCCCATCTCTACTAAAAATACATAATTAACTGGGCGTGGTGGCGCATACCTGTAATCCCAGCTACTCAGGAGACTGAGGCAGGAGAATCGCTTGAACCTGCAGGTTGCGGTGAGCTGAGATCGTGCCATTGCACTCTAGCCTGGACAACAAGAGCGAAACTCCGTCTCAAAAAAAAAAAAAAAAAAGAAGTTCCAGCTTTTCAGATAAAGACCAGAATTTTAAATAGACTGGAAAGAATCTAAAACAAAGGTGGTTATTAGGGCACATGCTTACACAATTTCATAGGAAACAGGACCATTTCCTTTTGTTTTGGTAAGTACATCAATGATCTATCTAATATAGGCAAAGATGTACATAAAACAAACAAAAAAAAGAGATGAGATCTAGGCAATTCAGATTTCCTTAGAAAATATATTTTTTAAGGGTGCTCTAATGAAAAATGTTAAGCTCTTCTCTGTCTCTAACATTTTTATGTTCACTGTAAATGTCCTAAAGAATCAATATAAAACTCTTGAAAATATGGAAAAGTAAAAAGACATCAGTCTAAAGACAACTAATATTAACATTTTTGGCTGGGTGCAGTGGCTCACGCCTGTAATCCCAACACTTTGGGAGGCTGAGGCGGGTGGATCACTTGAGGTTGGGAGTTTGAGACCAGCCTGACAAACATGGAGAAACCCCGTCTCTACTAAAAACACAAAAAAAGTAGCAGGCCATGGTGGCATGTGCCAGTAATCCCAGCTACTCGGGAGGCTGAGGCAGGAGAATCACTTGAACCCGGGAGGCGAAGGTTGTGGTGAGCCGAGATTGCGCCATTGCACTCCAGCCTGGGCAACAAGAGCGAAACTCCATCTTAAAAAAAAAAAAACAAAAAAATTAACATTTTTAGTGTATTTTCTTTCATAGTTACTTTTTAAAAAAATAATTGTTTTCTTCATCTTTAAAAAAACTGTTTATTTTCATGGGTGTTTCATAGTGTTCATGACCTCATTTCTCATATTACATGATAACATAAGTCTTTTCCTAGGTGATTAGAAACACTTCATAAAACAATTTTAATTGCTTCACATGTTTCAGTATGGTGAGCCATACTTTAACATATCACACATTTATTTAGTTTTTCCTTTTGCTATTACAAATAGTAGCACTGTGATGCATGCTCTAGTGTATACAAAATATTTTCCATATTTAGGCTTATTTAGGATGGATCCCTAAGAGTGAAATTAGTAGTTCAAAAAGCATAAACATTTTTAATGCTTTGACTTTTATTTGTATCATCGCCAATTTTTTTTTTTTTAACAGAGCTGAGTCCATTTACACTGCTCCTAGCAATATGCAAGAAAGCAGCTTTCACACTGATGCCATTACTGTATTGTCATAAAAAAACAACCAACCAAACACTTTGGGTCTCTCAGTAGTGTTTTAATTTGCATATCTTTGATTACTAGTGAGATGGAACCTTTTCTCACTGTTTGTTAAACAACTGAATTTCCTCTTTTGTGAATTGTCTACTTTGTCCTTTGTCTGTTCATCTCTTGGGGTCTTTGTTATCCCTATTTACATAGAGAACTGACAAGCACTGCCCAGAGAAAGGCCTTCTGTATGTGACACCATGGAATTCTTCCTCTTTTAAGTTATTCCAGACTAAGCATTCAAACAGCAATGTGAAGGGGAAGCCAGGAAGAGCAAAAAGATCAGCAATATATTTTTCTGTGCTATTCAAATGAAAAAAGGTTCATCTTACTGCAGCAAAATGGCTCTGTTCCTTTACCTAATCCAGTACTCATTTTAATACTGTGTATTGGAAATTTTGATCACTTTTCAAAGAATTCATTGTATATTATATAACACCGGGAGTACATCTCACCATGACTCACTGCAAAGCTATGGTGGTTACACAAAGTGTTGCCATGCCAGGCTCATCTTTTAAAATGATTTAATCAGATGTGATTTTAATTTAATTTAACTTGATGGAGTGTCATACTTTATTCTGTAGCCACTTCCTGAAAGGTTGGCACTTCCATGTACAGCTTTTCTTCTGAATACAATTAGAGCAAGTACAAGGAGGGGATATAAATACAGGCTCCTGACTGGGTGCAGTGGCTCACACCTGTAATCCCAGCACTTTGGGAGGCTGAGGCAGGAGGATCCCTTGAGGTCAGGAGTTCGAGGCCAGCCTGGGTAGCATAGTAAGACCCTGTATCTATTGAAAAAAGTAACAAATAAATAAATACAGGCTCCTGGCTTTGAAGTGAAGGTAGTTCAGCTGAACTGTTCTCACACTCTGTACTGCAGTGTCCCGTCCCAGGCTTCAGTGACATGCCTGCCATTGGCAATTGCAGGGCTTCAAGCCAGTAAATAAGGCCAGGAGCAGTGGCTCATGCCTATAATCCCAGCACTTGGAGAGGCTGAGGTGAGAGGACACTTGAGACCAAGAGTGTGAGACCAGCCTGGCCAATGCAGTGACAGTTAAAAAAAAAAAAAGATCAGTAAATTAGTCTAAGGCTGCCTTTGTTCCACTTGGTCAATTATGGAACCTTCCTAAATTTCCTTATCTGAAAAGTGGGGATAGTAATAGTTCTTCTTCCTATCCAAGATACATTTTAAACATTATAAGAGAAAAATATTTTGAGGATGAAAACAAGAGTGTTAAGTATTACTATATTATAATGAATGTTATTTTAAAATATAAGAACCAAAGATGACTTATTTTGTCAAATATCTTAAGGCCATAAAAAGAATCAAGGCCTATTACAACTGAATAGGATCTGAGAATCAGCCAAACCAATCCTCTCATTTGACAGAAGAGAAACTGAGGTCATAGGAGGTAATATCCAAGCTAAGACTTGTCCAAGATGGTGCTGCTAACTAATGACAGAGCTAGAATGCTAATTGGGTAGTTCCATAAAGAAATCCCCTCAAGAAATCTTTCTACTGCTTCTTCTCCCCAACCAGTGAGTAGAATGTTATTACTAAGTGCAATCAAGTAAGGAATTCCATATTGTTTCCTTATCATCTTTAATAGAAACTGTTTTTGGCTAACGCCTGTAATCCCAGCACTTTGGGAGGCCAAGGCGGGTGGATCACTTGAGGTCAGGAGTTTGAGACCAGCCTGGCCAACATGGTGAAACCTTTGTCTCTACTACAAAAATACAAAAAATTAACCAGGCATGGTGACAGATGCCTGTAATCCCAGCTACTCGGGAGGCTGAGGCAGAACAATCACTTGAACCTGGGAGGTGGAGGTTGCAGTGAGCCAAGATCATGCCACTACACTCCAGCCTCGGCAACAAGAGCCAAACTTCATCTCAAAAAAAAAAAAAAAAACAAAACAAAAAAACTGTTTTCAGAACTCCTCTTTTATTTCATACCTATCGTGAAAATAACTACCATTGTAAATAGGGTAAAATAAAGTTTTCTGACAACAGAATGTGAATTTGTGTAAACTAAAAACATAATATGTCTAAAAGTTTAAAAAATAAATATCAAAGAGCAGATTTTAATCAAACTGAAGCCGCTTTTGAGTCATACTTGCAATGCAGTCCCGTTCTGTGTCAGCCAGTGGGGTACTGCAAACATACAGGAGAACGAAGGTCAGCGAGATGAAGTGGAACCGGTTTGACAGAGAATAGGCAATCTTGTTTCAACAGACTGATTAATATGAGAATAAATAAATTTGTTAGCCACTAAGAAGGAGGGCTCCGGAAGCTTTGTGATTTAAGAGAAGCACATCACAAAGGGGAATCTACTCCTGTTTTCAATTAACCATTGAAGTGAAGGCATGGGAAACTTTACAGAAATAATGTGGATTTGCAACAAGGAAATTCAACATCAACACTTTGAAGAATCTTATTCATACAAGACTGGGAAAGCAGGCAGCAACTTGGTTTATTTGTGTGAAGCTATGGGAAACTATTTTTTATTTTTATTTGTGTAGAGATGGGGTCTCACTATGTTGCCCAGGCTGATCTTGAACTCCTGGCCTCAAGAGATCCCTCATTGCCTTGGCTTCCCAAAATGCTGGGATTACAGGCATGAGCTATTGTACCTGGCTGGAAACTGTATTAGTAGATACTTTCCACTGGTTAAGAGCTGAAAAACATAATTAAAAGTAGTGCTAGAGAAGCCACAGGCTCGGATGGAGAGCCAACACAATTTGTCTGTCAAACTCAAGGGAGATGGTTTTTGTTTTACCTTTTTCCCTCAATTTCTTTAACTATTTTACAACTTTGCTTTCTTTCATATATTTTCCCCCATATGAAATAGGATTTCATATATATTTAGTTAAATTCTCTCTTATTCTACACACACACACACACGCACACACACACGCACACAAAACAGAAAGTTAATCAAACAGAAAAAAATGGTCAGAAAGTTCTACATGGCAAGGACTTTTGTTTTTTTTGTTTGTTTGTTTTTTTGTTTTTTGTTTTGAGACAGGATCTTCTTCTTTTGCCTAGGGCAGAGTGCAGTGGCACAACGCTGGCTCACTGCAACCTCTGTCTCCTGGGTTCAAGTGATTCTCGTCCCTCAGCCTCCCTAGTAGCTGGGATTACAGGCAGGTGCCAACACATCTGGCAATTTTTTTTTAGTAGAGATGGAGTTTCACCATGTTGGCTAGGCTGGTCTCGAACTCCTGTCCTCAAATGATTCACCTGCCTTGGCCTCTCAAAGTGCTAGGATTACAGGCATTAGCCACTGTGCCTGGCTATTCTAGGCCTTTTTTTTCTTTTCTTTTCTTCTTCTTCTTCTTTTTTTTTTTTTTGAGACAGAGTTTCGCTCTTGTTGCCCAGGCTGGAGTGCAATGGCACGATCTCTGCTCACCTCAACCTTCACCTCCCGGGTTCAAGCGATTCTCCTGCCTCAGCCTCTCGAGTAGCTGGGATTACAGGCATGTGCTACCATGCCCGGCTAATTTTGTATTTTTAGTAGAGGTGGGGTTTTTCCATATTGGTCAGGCTGGTCTCAAACTCGCAACCTCAGGTAATCTGCCCACCTCAGCCTCCCAAAGTGCACGGATTACAGGTGTGAGCCTGGCTCCAGTGCTTTTTCTAAGTAGCCATGTTATTTGCCTGTTTCTCTTCCTTTTGTTAAAATAAATCTTTTGGACTTAGCACACCGTGGATAGTGAATAGATGTTTCAGAGTCAGAGAACAGTTCACTTTGATTTCACAGATTTTATAGAATATGCAAAGCACAGAGGCTTTACCGCACCTCTAGATTTAAACTTGGTAGTCCTGACAATTGTAGAATCTGTGATGTTATACCAGGAAATGAAAGCTAAAACTATCTCATTTTAGCCATTAATTTTAACCTTTTCTCTCACTAACCTTCAAACAAAACCAGTAAGGTGGTGAAAAAAACGTTCAAAGCTTTAAACCTTCCCACTGACCTTACATCCCAAAGATCAAAGTGAAGACTACGCTATGATTTGCCTAAAAGACAAAAAGATGAGAGATCAAGGCTCCACATTAGTCATGAAGTGAACATTTGTCTCAAAATCAATCAAAATAGACTTGGCAGGAATATTGAATGAAGCCAACATTTTGCTCTTGTGCAACTGTCACAGATCACATAGTGGTTGCATTTGATATCTCATAGAATGGTGCCTCCAGCAATGTGAGTGAGAGCACTGGTATTTTCCTGACTCATAAGGACAGGAGTGTGCCGCCCGCTGAATCACCCTCCTCATTTCCTGGGGTGCCTGGGTGTTCCAAGACACTCATGGAGCATTAAATTATGGTTGCCATGACAGCTCCCTAAATGCTGTCATGATAATATCAACAGCTATAGTATCAGTGTTCCCTGAATGCTGACTTATCTTCCCTTCCAAAACCTCAATAATTTACATAATCAAAGTTCTTCAATAACTATGCAAATCTAAGGAATTAGTAAAAATCCTTTTTTTTCTTAATTAGATAGGTTGCCATATTAAGATACAACTCATCTCTTTCCATAAGATATATTCTTTTGAGTGAATGGTAATTGACATATGATGTTATTGTATTTTTAGACGGTAGAATGAATAATATCAAAGTTGGAATACAAATGGAAAGTTCTCACAATTTTTTAAAGTTATGGAAGCTTGTATTTAAGGACACAAATCTGAATTTTTTAAGCATTAGCTGGCATCCTGTGATAGAGGGGGCTGGTATTACATGTGCCAGTGATTATGCAAATTACCATATGTAAGAACCTGCCTAGGTAAGAGGATGTTCTGTCCCTCTCCCTCTTCCATTCTAATGATTTGAGACATCAGTGAGTAGAGGCGAGGGAAGAAGTTTCTCGCAAACCTGTATTTTTATTTTAAACAATCTCACTGTTGGGAGGTTGCAATATCTTTTAGGAGCACTACCTTAGACCGTCAAGTACTGAAGGTCACTTGCAGATGTCATAACAAACACCACAAAATGTTCGATGACCTTGATGCTTATTGAAATGTCTTCACTGAATGTTTTGAAACTGGGCAACTCTTGAGCCTTCCTTGCTGCTTTCTGATACAGTGTTCTCCTCTTTCCATTTCACTTTCTCTTAGGATGTTGGCTATTACTTTTTTGCTGAGATGTTCCTGGAATCCTTCTAATTTTAGTTGCACAAACGTTTATCAAAGAGCTGTTGTGTTCCCAAACTGTTCCTGTTTAGGAAAGCAGCTAATCAAGTGTATTAGTCAGGGTCTTGTCAGAGAGAAGTCCACTCAAATGAATTTAGTGGAAACAGACTTAAAGATAGGCTATTCACAAAGGTGAGGGTAGGTTAAGGGAACTTGTAAGAGACGGTGAATCGGGGAGCATTGCAGAACCTGGAGGGAGCAGGAACTATCTTTATTGTTTATTGTTATGATATGCCATATGACAGGTTTTGCTCTTGAAACTATTTTCCATGAAATCCCCTTGTGATCTCTTTCTAAAACGAGAACAAGGGCATATTGCAAAAGGGAAACCGTGCCTTGATAGGAATGTGCTGATATATATTATCTCCTTTTATCCTCCCACCCACCTCAATATACCAATCCTATGGATTTTAATACTATAATTTGTTTGGATGTTTTTATCTACTGTACCAGATTATACAAATTTACATAAAGTTTTCTTCACCGATGTACTTATTGTTTGATACTTGCTAGAATTTCCAGTGCAATGTTGACTAGGAGTGGCAAAAGCAGGAATTTTTGCCTTGTTCCCAATATTAGGGAAGCACTTTTATTTTTGAATCAAGAAATATTATTTATATCTCAGCTGTGTTTCATATAGAAACATTGTGTGCCCAAATGTGACAAATAGTAAATGTTTTTCATGTAGTCTAAATGATCTCAAATAATAAATTATTTATTGCTGATTTTTATTAATTTTAGGGTCATTTTCTTAGTGCCTATATCTGAGTGAAACTAAAATGAGTGTATATTTAATTTAGAGGATAACAGCAGAACAAATTATCAATTAAAATATATCTGAATTATTGATTGTGTGATTACACATTTTTAAATTTGAAGGCCAATTACTAAATTTTCTTCTATTAGGCAGCCAGGGCTACATAATTTTGGAAAAAAGCTCTAGGCGGCAATCTGTCTCTTAGCCCTTTACTATGTTGAAGTCAAAAGAAAATAGAGATGAATCTCTAGGCATTTTATTTGGGAATCACAGAATTGTAATTCAGAGCATACACACAGATCACAGAGGTTTTCCAGAGGCCCAAAGGACAATCCCAAAGTCAATTTTAGGTTAAAAATACTTTTAAATTAGAATTTGGTTTTGGGAAAGTGACAAAGATGTTAAAGGCTTAAAATATTTAATTAAAGTAGAATTTGCATGCCATTGAGAAATAATAGCCATTTATTTAATCAGCGTGATAAATGAAAGACTTCAAAAGCAAATACAAGAAGTAACATAGGCCAGGCATGGTGGGTCATGCCTGTAATCCCAGCACTTTGGGAGGCCGAGGTAGGCAGATCGCTTGAGCTCAGGAGTTTGAGACCAGCCTTTGCAACATGGCGAAACCTCATCTCTACAAAAAATATAAAACTCAGCCGAGTGTGGTGGCATGTACCTGTAGTTCCCAGCTACTTGGGAGGCTGAGGTGGAGACTGCTTGAGCCTGGGAAGTTGAGGCTGCTATGAACCGAGATCACCCTGCTGCACTTTAGCCTGGGCAACAGAAGAAGACCCTGCCTCAAAAATAAATAAAACTGGCCAGGTGTGGTGACTCACGCCTGTAATCCCAGCACTTTGGGAGGCTGAGGTGGGTGGATCACCTGAAATCAGGAGTTTGAGACTAGCCTGGCCAACATGGTGAAACCCTGTCTCTACTAAAGATACAAAAATTAGCTGGGTGGTGCGTGCCTGTAATCTCTGCTACTTCGGAGGCTGAGGCAGGAGAACTGCTTGAACCCAGGAAGTGGAGGCTGCAGTGAGCCAAGATCATGCCACTAAACTCCAGCCTGGGCAACAGAGCAAGACTCTGTCTCAAAAAAATAAAAAAATTGGCCGGGCGCGGTGGCTCACACCTGTAATCCCAGCACTTTGGGAGGCGAGGCGGGTGGATTGCGAGGTCAGGAGATCCAGACCATGCTGGCTAACATGGTGAAACCCCGTCTCTACTAAAAATACAAAAAATTAGCCGGGCATGGTGGCAGGTGCCTGTAGTCTGAGGCAGGAGAATGGAGAGAACCCGGGAGGTGGAGCTTGCAGTGAGCCGAGATCATGCCATGCACTGCAGCCTGGGTGACAGAGCGAGAGTCTGTCTCAAAAAAAAATAAATAAATAAAATTAAAATTAAAAAAAAAACCAACCAAAAAAATCCAAAATCAAAACTCCGTTGAGACAGAGAGAAAAAAAAAACTTGGCTCTGTAATGAGATAACTTTTTCCAAGTAGTCAAAAACCTAATAAAAACAGGAAAAGCACAAGAAACTACCTTAAAATATAACTTATCTGTTTTTTTAGGCTGATTATTCAAAAGGTAAAGAGAAACCTCTTGTGGCTGGGTGTGGTGAATCTGGCCTGAAATCCTAGCACTTTGAGAGGCCAAGGCAGGCAGGTCACTTGAGGCCAGGAGTTTGAGACCAGCCTGGCCAACATAGTGAAACCCCGTCTCTACTAGCCGGGTGTGGTGGCTAGTGCCTGTAATTCCAGCTACTTGGGAGCCTGAAGCACGAGAATTGCTTGAACCCAGAAGGCAGAGGTTGCAGTGAGCCGAAATCGCACCAGTTCACTCCAACCTGGGCAACAGAACGTGACACTGTCTCAAAAACAGAACAAAACAAAACAAAACAAAACACTCTGTCTCAAAATAAATAAATAAAAAGAAAAACCTCTTGTAGTATGACTGTTTCTCTTTATAAGATGCCTGTTTGAATTACCTGGAAGTCAAACTTCATGAAAAGGTACTAGCATTTAATTAAACACTGGAAGAGTATGTGACTAAGGTTATGAATATACACCACGTTATAGAAGAGTAATGTAAACAAGAAACCTGTACCTTGAGCAGGAGGATGTATGACTGTAAATTTGCCTGGTTACACGGAACAACTTTGACACACCAAGAAAAGCCAGGAGTACAGAATCAAGTTATACCAGAGGAAGCATTGTTCTCTCAGGCCTTTAAGACAAACATGTACCAAGACACAACAGCACAGTCAGAATTGAAAAAAAAAAAAAAAAGCTACGGAAATTGGCAAAAAGGTTGAGAAAGAAAGCCACTGAGATATTACACAGAGCTGGTCATTATCTTACTTTTTCTGTTAAAGAAAAACCCTTAAAAGTTAAATTGTTGTGCTTGGTATACAGGGAACAATGGACACTGCATTGTACTCTCATCTGCACATTTATTTTTAGGTGAAACTCATACTTTTATGATCTTAAAGCAGCTAGCAAGGACAAATATAATCTTGTCTGGCCAGCAAATCAAGCCACTCTGTACCCCCAAATGTGTGCTAACAATTTTGAAGACATTTTTATTTTATCAACAAATTTAAAATTAACTTATTATCAAAGATTTACTTAAGTCCTGTGAACTAAAAAAAATTTAGTTATTTTTTTTTTATAAAATATTAGATTTGAGCACTTAATTTTTCCTTTTAAGTCAAATAATTAGGGTTCTTTAATATATTTTGGTAGAAAATAATCTTAAGTCAAATAATTAGAGCTCTTTTATATATTTTGGTAGAAAATGATCATATGCATATAGAAATAAAAAACCCATAAAATATACAAACAAAAACAAAGACCATATAGTTTTTTGTTTGGGTTTGTTTTGTTTTTGAGACTGGGTCTTGCTCTATCGCCCAGGCTGCAGTGCAGTGGTACAAACATAGTTCACTCTAGCCTTGACATTCTGGCCTCAAATGATCCTATTGCCTTAGTCTCCCATGTAGCTGGGACCACCACACCCAGCTATCTTTTTTTTTTTTTTTTGTAGAGACGAGATCTCACTGTGTTGCCCAGGCTGGCACATAGTTTTTATTAAAAGTTTATTCTTGAGTAAAGCATAGTAACCTAAATTTGCTGGTTTATAAGAAGACAATTGGATTCAAACCATATTTCTGACAACATAGGGCTAAACTTTAAGTGTCTTTTTTTTTTTTTTTTTTGAGACAGAATCTCACTCTGTCGCCCAGGCTGGAGTGCAGTAGCATGATCTCAGCTCACTGCAACCTCTGCCTGCTGGGCTCAAACTATCCTCCCGCCTCAGGCCCCTAGGTAGCTGGGACTACAGGTACCTGCCACCAAGCTTGGCAATTTTTTTTTTTTTTTTTTGTAGAGACAGGGCCATGTTGCCCCAGGCTGCTCTTGAACTTCTGACCTCAAGCGATCCACCTGCCTCGGCTTCCCAAAGTGCTAGGATTACAAGCATGAGCCACTGTGCCTGGCCTTTGTTTCTTTAATAAGTAATCTTAAAAAGGCTGGGAAATAAATTTTGGGTAAAGCAGTTTGAGTCATTACCAATATACTGGATTGGACAAAAAATGGCTAACTGTGAGAAATATGACAATTATGTGAGGAGCCCCAGAAGATAAGAGTTATTATTTTTATATTTATTTTTGAGACAGTGTCTTGCAACAGAAAAAAATCTGTTGCCAGGACTGGAGAGCAATGGTGTGATCACTGCTCACAGCAGCCTTGACCTTCTGGGCTCAAGCGATCCTCCTACCTCAGCACCTCAGCCTCTCGAGTAGCCAGGATTACAGGCCCGTGCTACCATGCCCAGCTTTTTTTTTTTTTTTTTTTTTTTGAGACGGAGTCTAGCTCTGTTGCCCAGGCTGGAGTGCAGTGGTGTGATCTCAGCTCACTGCAACCTCCACCTCCTGGGTTCAAGCGATTCTCTTGCCTCAGCCTCCCAAGTAGCTGGGATTTTTTGTTTTGTTTTGTTTTGTTTTTTAAGTAGTAGAGATAAAGTCTCACGATGTTGTCCAGGTTGGTTTCAAACTCCTGAGCTCCAGCAATCTTCCCACCTCAGACTCCCAAAGTGCTGGGATTACAGGTATGAGTCACCGCACCCTGCAAGAGCTATTCTAACAAGATTTATACAATATTTTCTTGGTTTCTATTACTCATTCTTGAGACTAAGAGTGCTGCCTTTCCTTCTAGTATAGGGAAGGTGTCTTTTACATGGAAATTTCATCTTTTGCTTTTAAGAAACAGCATTAAGGCCAGAATAACTATAGAAATACTATGAAAACTAAAGTTTTGGCTGGGTGCAGTGGCTCATGCCTGTAATCTCAGCACTTTGAGTTTGAGGCAGGTGGATCATCTGAGGCCAGAAGTTCAAGACCAGCCTGGCCAACACAGAGAAACCCTGTGTCTACTAAAAATACAAAAATTAGCCAGGTGTGGTGGTGCATGCCTGTAATCCCAACTACTTGAGAGGCTGAGACACAAGAATTGCTTGAATCTGGGAGGTAGAGGTTGCAGTGGGCCGAATTGCACCACTGCATTTCAGCTTACACGATGGAGACAGACTACTCCATCTCAAAAAAACCTATAGTTTTAATAGTAACTATTAAGAATAGATTCTTTTTTAAAATTTTTCTTGAGACGGAGTCTCACACTGTTGCCCTGGCTGGTGTGCAGTGGCGTGATCTCGGCTCGCGCTGCAACCTCCGCCTCCCAGGTTCAAGCGATTCTCCTGCCTCAGCCTCCCAAATAGCTAGGATTACAGGCACCCACCACCACACCTGGCTAACTTTTTGTATTTTTAGTAGAGACGGGTTTCACTATGCTGGCTAGGCTGTTCTCGAACTCCTGACTTTGTGATCTGCCTGCCTTGGCCTCCCAAAGTGCTGGGATTACAGGCTTGAGCCACTGTGCCTGGCCAAGAATAGATTCTTATTAATCAGTATGCCAGAATAGTTGAGGAGTTTTGGAAAAAGAGAGTTTAGCATAGAGAAGGATAAAGGGGAGGAGGAGGAGAAAGGGGATGGAAAGGTTTTGGGGAAGAATGAGTCCCAGGTAGCTTTGTGACAGTACTTTGCAGTGAGGCAATCTTTGAGTCTTGAATGTGAGTCTTTGAGCCTCAAGATACCAATTGAGATATCTGTCCTATTTGGACTGTATGATTTCATAGATGTGGCCCTTCGCTTTAGTTTTAAGAAAAATGGACTTTTTTAATGATCCCTATAATGTTTGAACACGTCAGCTGGAGTCTCAGAAAGGGGAATTATTTTGGCATGCCTTTGAACTTTGAGAGCCCATTTGTAAATAAATGTAGCTGACTTGGTTTAATGCCAAATACACAAAAACTTATATATATATATATATATATATATATAAAATATACGAGATGGGGTCTCACTATGCTGCCAGGCTGGTCTTTAACTCCTGGGCTCAAATGATTGGCCTGCCTCAGCCTCCTAAAAGTGCTGGGATTACGGGCGTGAGCCATGGCGCCTGGCCACAAAAACCAACTTAAAATCCAAGTGTGCAAATGAATCAGAAAATAAAGTATGTACTCCCCAAAAGGGATAATAAGCCTTCTTTAACAAAAGAGAGAAAAAAATCTCTTTTAAACAGGAGTCCTCATAACCAGGAAGAAAAACGTATTCATCTTAACCAAGTCTATAGCAAGGAGGGAGAAAGTTCCCCTAAACAGAAGATTTCATAACCGGTAGTGGGGAAGGATGCCTCCCAACCAATTCCCAAATAAAACTGAACTAAACCAAAAGAAAAAATACGAGTTCAAGCCAACACAGACTCACCATGGGGAAAAGAGGTGGCTCGTAGAAGTTTGGGGGCTCAAGAGGCCTGAATGTGGGTACTTCACGCCACATTCCAGGGGCTAATTCTCCAAGGTGAGCCTGCTTTGGATCCCACTTCTGACTTCAAGTACGTAGAAATCAAAATAAAATATAGAGATGAATCTCTAAACATTTTATTTGGGAATCACAGAATTGGAATTTGGGGTATAAATATATATATATATATATGCACATACGAGTGGTCTTTGGTATGCTCAAAGAACAAAAAGAAGGTTGGTAGTTTATTAGAAGGAGAAATGTTATGTATTGTTTTAAAAGAAAGCTCACTGCTACTGGAGAAGCTTTGGGGAGCTGGCAAACTGATTGCTGAAGTCAGCAGTAGGTAACACTAGTCTATGAGTCACAGTAGGTCATTTCAGCAGCTACTAGGTAAAACTATTCTTATGGTTACAGCAGGCTGTTTTAGCAGCTGGGCTTGCAGAAAATTTAATTTTTGGAGCTGGTGCTATGTGCCCTGAGTGATTTTTTCCCCCAATCCTGAACTCTGAGTTAGTTGGGTATGACAAGAATGTCCTAATTTGTATAATCAACTATTACAAGTACTAATTATTATTATTATTTTTTGAAACAGGGTCTCGCTCTGTCACCCAGGCTGGAGTGCAATGGCACTATCTTGACTCACTGCAACCTCCACCTCTCGGGTTCAAGCAATCCTCTTGCCTCAGCCTCCCGAGTAGCTGGGACTACAGGCGTGCACCACTATGTCCAGCTAATTTTTTGTATTTTTAGTAGAGATGGGGTTTCACCATGTTGGCCAGACTGGTCTTGAACTCCTGACCTCAGGTGACCCACTTGCCTAAGCCTCCCAAAGTGCTGGGATTGCAGGTGTGAGTCACCACACCTGACCACAAGTACTAATATTTGTCTTTAATAATAGTTAAAACTGATCATATGAATTTATATAGTGAAAGCAGTGAGATTTCACAAGAAAATATTAATAAATCTCCTAAAACCCTTAAAGATGTGTTATGCAAATCTGACTGCTATTGTACTCATTATTCTCTTCGAGATTTCTGGAAATTAAGCCCACAAACAAATATAATCAAATACTGAAACATTATCAGACAAAATCATTTACAGGGCATCTGTGCAACCCATGGAAACAAGAAGCAGTTGATATTACAAAGTGGGTGAGTGAACAGATACACAGAGAAACATATGCCTTTAGCGTTTTTCCCAAAATATATTTTGTTGACCTTAATTAGCAGACAAATGATCCATGAAATTCTGATTTTATTGTTTAAAATGGAGGATCCAATTTGTTAAAACTTGTTCAAGGAAGGCTCTACTAAACTTGAAGAAAAATAGAGTACTTCTGAAAATTTATATACATTTGATAAAATGTATACTAAGCCTCAAAATAAATGTACCTGCATTTTAAATTATTACGGTAAGAAACAGACATATTCAATCTGAACAAAAACTCTGAGGTTTTCAAAAGTTTGCATATGAGTACTAGTTTACCTGATTTTATTTATTTATTTATTTGAGACATGGTCTCACTCTGTTACTCAGGCTGGAGTGCAGTGTCACAATCTTGGCTAACTGCAACCTCCACCTCCCGGGTTAAAGTGATCCTCCTACTTCAGCCTCTGGAGTAGCTGAGACCACAGGTGCACACCACCACGCCCGGCTACTTTTTTTGTGTGTGTTTTCAGTAGAGACGGGGTCTTGCCATGTTGCCCAGGTTGGTCGTGAATTCCTGAGCTCAAGCAATCTGCCTGCCTCAGCCTCCCAAAGTGCTGGGATTACAGGCATGAGCCACTGCACCCAGCCTCCTTGATATGTTTACTTTACTCAGGTAAACTTTTATAAAACAGATGAAGCCCGAATGTTTTAATAACAACAACAACAAAAAGATGCCAGAAAAATTTTAAACATTTTCACTATTTGAATAGATAAAACATTCTGAAATTTTGAATATCAAAAAGTTTAAATATGAATACAATGAAGTCTATTTCTTATGCTTTCCATCTGTGTTCTCATACCTCAAGTTACTTTGTCCTAGTTTAATGCATATACAATTTAATACAATATTCTGTACCATATTTCTGTGTTTTGCACTTAACAAAAAAATCTTGGAGATCTTAATGTTAAAACAAATAACTTTCTGATTTTTTTTGATTAACAGCTGCACAATGTTCAAACATACGGCTTTATCATAATTTAACTAGTATCCTGTTGATGGATACTTAGCTTGTTTCCAATCTTTTGCTATTCTCAACAATAAGAAACACCTTGTTATTTCTTATGTGTGGAAACATCTGTGGCATAAATCCCTAGAAATGAAATTCAAGGCTCCGAGTATATATGCATTTGTAATTTTAATACATACTGCCAAATTCCTGTTTCTGTATAGCCCAGCCAAAGTAGTGATGCCAGATATAATTTTGTTTTTTCATTTAAAAATATATAATGAAAAGTAGGTTACTTATTAAAGAACTAGGAAGAAAGTAGGACAAGTTTATGCAAAGTACAGACTACATTTTCACCTAAAAATACATTTAACAGGAATCTATTGTGCATCTACCGTATGCCAAGTGCTTTTAGGCACTTAGGATATACACACAAACAAATCAGACTCAAATCTCTGCCTGTGTGTGGAGCATATATTTCAATTCTACATTTTGGAACTCCCTGCTACTTCATAAGAAGCCAGTTAAATGTCAAAATCCTGAAAATGATCTGTTGAAATCCTGAGCACAGGCGCCAGACATATGCTACAAGTGTTATTTAAAAACTAACTAGAGGCAATGTTGCATATGATCATAGCTCTCCATCAGGTTCTTTTAAAACAACACACTAGCGAGAAAGCTCTTTTTATCCGACTCCATCTGCTGTTGGTGGTGATCAGCATACTGTGGGCATTGTGGTATCATCCGAGATTAGGTTGTGAAATAGGAAGTGGAGTTACAGGCAGATCTGCAAGTGTATGCAAACTGTTGAGTTCTAGCTCTTGCTAAAACCAAGGGTGCCCAATTCAGGTTTGGAGAGTAGGGAAAGTAAGGTTATCAGCGCACTCCTATCAGGGTCGTTTTCTTTTTTGCACTGCTCTTGTTTTGGTTTTATAAGGAGAACACAAGCAGAGTCTATGGAAAATAGTTGCCGAAGCATACAGGAAATAGTCTTTATACTGAACAAATGCAAGAAAACAGAACGGGTTAAAAACCGAGGGAGACAAAAAAGGCAGGTGGTGCCAAGGACTGTGAAAAGCAAATGCAACGATAGAGACAGCACAGTCTCAGCCTTATTTTTCAAAAATTCTCATTGTAAGCCTCTTTCCTTTCTAAATGGAGAATATCTTAACACTTTAGCTCGCATTAGACTTAATTTAATAACAAGGTTGTAAACCACAGCTGTTAAAGTCTTGCCACTGCCCTACCGGATTCTTCGCATCCTGTAAGGTACAATTCGGAGTTCAGCTGGTTGATAAGGAAGCCAGGCATTGTGTCTTCTTCAAGTACGAAGCGAAGCACAGGAAAGAGCCAACTCCGGAGAGTAGCTCTTGAACGCTTGAATCATACATATGCTTGGTTTTTCCCCCCTCCCTTTTCTGGTCTCTATTATTAATAAATTTTTCATCCTGGCACAACAGGCACAGTCAACAACTGGTTAAGGAATGAGTAGTTACTGAAGTCCCAACGCCTCTCAGTTATTTTTCTTACACTCATTGAATTCTAGAGCTAGAAGCCAGCTCTCATTTGAAAGGTGAGGTTCAGAAGGGTGAAGTGCCAATAAATGGCAGAAGCCAGGTCTCTTTCCTGATTCCCATTCCAGCTGAGCTCCTCCTGCCACTGGATCACCATCAAAGACCTTCCAAAGCTGTTACTTCCGGGTTCGGTGCTGCCACAGGGCAAACGGGGATGACTGTGGACAATGACCCTGTGGCACCCGCAAGGCTCGCACCCTCAGGCCCGTGGAAGGCTAAATGCTGACGGACTGGTTCTGCCCTGGAGCGGCTCTCCGCGTCCCAGGGGCTCCTCAGTCCCGAGTGTGCACAGCGGGTCCTGCCATGTACCCTGGCGACCCCGGCAATGGACTCAGTGCCCCGGGTCCCTTTCCGTCTCCCTCAGGCGGCGTGCAGCACTTTTTCGGGTGTCCCAGTGGAATTTCCGGGCCCGTGAACGACTGACCCACGCCCGGCCGCAGCTCCAGGGGCCGAAGAAGGGAGCGATAGGGCCCACGGCAGGGCCGTCTTTGCCCGGGCTCCATTCCTGCCACCCTGGCGCCACGTCCGCCCTTCCCTGGTTTTCCCTACGAGCGTTTTTTTAACGCTTCCCACTCCTTGTTTACAAAGTGCTGAGCCCCCTTGACCGCAGGCTCCCGCGCCGGCCCGAGTTCCCACACCGTACCCTGGCTGCCCCCTATCCGGCTCCCCGCCGGGCGCCGCACCCCGCGCCACCCCAGACCGTCCCGGGGACCCGCGCCCGCCCCGCGCGCCCGGGCCGTCACGTGAGCCGTCCGCCCCGCCCCCGCGCGTCACGTGAGCCCCGCCCCCGCGCCGGCGCGCTCCGACGTGCCCTGTAACTTACCCTCTCTCAGAGGCCAGCCTGCGGGGACGGGCCGGCCGCGGCCGTCGCCGTGTGAACGCTCTTCGGGCTCGCGTCGCCGACCCGCAGCCGCGGGGCGGACTAAGGAGGGAGCCGCACGCTGCGAGGCCGCCGGGCTCCCGGTGAGGTGCAGGGCGCGGGTCCTGGCGGACGGAGGGCAGGTTGGCGAGGCGCTGCACAAAGGCGCGCCGGGGCCGGGCTTTGCCCGCCGAGGGCGGTGGAGTCGGGGGGAGGCGTGTGCGGGAGGCGCGGCGGCGGCGGCGCCGCCGAGGTGCGCGCGAAGGGAGGTCGGGCGCGCAGCGAGGGGCTCTGGGCGCGGGGGTAGGCGCCGGGGGGGTACGGGGCCGGCGCAGCCTATTGGCTGACGTGGGCGAGACGGTTTAAATGGCCCGAAGTTGTGGCTCCTCTGCCCCCTGGGTTTCCTGACTTCCTGTGTGAGGGCAGCGCCCGCCCGCCCCGCCCCCAGGGAGGAGAGTGTGAGGGTGCGCGGGTGTGTGTGTGAGTGCGGGAGAGTGCGCGCGTGTGTGCACAAGGCGGGTGTGTGCGTGTCTATGTGCAAAAGGCGGGTGTGTGCGCGCGCGTGTGTCTGCAAAAGGCGGGTGTGTGTGTGTGTGTGTGTGTGTGCGCGTGTGTGCGCGCAAAAGGCCGGCCCGGCCCCTCCCGCGCCGTGGGCCCACTCCCTAGCCGCGGTGGGGCTCGCAGGCCTCCACCCACCCGGGGAGCCCACCTGGGGCGTCCCTCCAGGACTATTGACGTTAAACCGGACACTTTCTTCTTTGCGGTCTTTCCCGATGCCCTGCCCCTGCTGGATGGACGTGCATTCGCTCCCCTTCAGCTTCTCTGGGCGGAATCTCCTCAAAGTCCTTGAATTGAAAAATCCTCTTTACCAGCGTGCAGCCCGCCTCCCATCTCAGGGGAGCTGGTTGTCTTCTCAGAATGGCTGTCCTTTACGTGTTGCTACCTTAAGTGACTGCAGACCCTTTGAGAAGAAATGGCCACACGGTCTTCGTTAGAGAAAAAGGCACGCCCTTCAGCTTTCGAGGCGTGTGATGTTTTCCTTTTGACTGCAGCTGCAGTTTTGTAAATGTGTTTTCAAAGGGTAAAGCACGACGTTGAAAGTACACCTGTATCGAAAGTTCTGATGTCATCCCAATTGGAGTGTTTGTTGTGGATAGAGGCTTTTAGCACTCTAATAACACGATTGGTTGTGGCTGGCTTTTGGGTTAATCATGACATAGAGAAGTAGATTTTATCGACTATTTAGGCATGCGTTCCTAAAGAGAGGTCGTGGAGGAAGGAAGGCTCACTCGGGTTCTGGTTCAGGTTCTGCCACCCGACTTCTAGAGGTTAGACCTTGGGAGACTCCAGGTGTTTCAATGGAAGTGTTAAAAATAACCCCTAGCCACGCCTCTTTCGTACTTAGAAGTCGGGAACGGTGGCCTAGATGTGTGTGTATTTGCCCATATCGCCTTTTCTTTACCTTATCTATAGGAGGGTGTTTTACAGAATCGGTCATCTTCCTCTACCTCCTCTGGTCTGAATAGGCAGTTTGGCTCCTGGCACAGTGTTTTTTTTTCTTTGTTTTAAAATTGCCTTGGAAACGTTTCAGAGCTGGGTTTTGAGAGCCCAAAACAGGCAGTGAAAGCGTGACCCCGACCCATGCCACCTGACGAGCCAGACCGTCTGGGCACATATGTGCGACCCCTGATTGCATGCGGCTCCACTCTTCTAGAAAAGTGTTTCTCTGTGGGGGAAAAAGAACCCCCAAAAGTGTAATATAATGTGTGTATGTATAGTTATGCGCCAGTATTTGTTGATAGATTTCTGTTCGTACTTCATCAAGCTGGAGAAGATTGATGACTCATTGATTGTTAAGATAATGCCGTCTGTATAGTTAGTTATATATATATTAGTTGTTGATATATAATTATCAATACATAGCATCTCTTTCGGTTTTATATTTGCTAATACCAGTTGTTTCGAGGTGCAAATGAAAATAGATTAAGTGCTGTAGAAAAACAGCATGTTACTTGTAGTTAATCATTTGACTTTTCTTTAATTAGAATCTACTCAGTGGTTTTTTAGTAGGCTGATAGAAAGTGAGCTTTACAAATTTTTAAGTACTCTATGTAAGTGACATTACTGAAAATAATAAGGGTAATTAAAATTTTTAAATGGAGTAAAAACTGAATAGTGGTGATCTGTTTAACCATTAAACAGTAGTACTAATATTTTACTTACCTGAGAAAATGGGCATCACAGTTTTACAATAAGTCATGGGAGAGAAAAGTGAAATTAAACTTTTGTCCTGTATTTAACAATTTTGGCTAGAATTGCAAATATGCACTATTTTGTAGTATGAATCAGATGTGAAAGGTGTCGTAGTACGACATAGCATCACTGTACCTCAAATCGGGCTTTTCAGATTACCTCTTTTGAGGAACCTATTGGGCCACTATCCTTGTGGTTTTTTTTTTTTTCTTCAGTTAACTGGCCCCGGCTCATTGGTATATGGCTTTGCTGTGATTCAGCCATTTCCCTATTACTTTCATTGACTTCATGGACTTAATGAATATTCTGCAGTTTCATTTTGTAATTGATTAGCTTTTTAATTGAACTGAACTGCCAAATGGTGTATTCTCTAAGCCTCCTTCCCCTGTTGATAATCTAGTGCTTCTCAAATTTTAACGTGCATAGGAATCACCTGCACTTCTAATATCCACTTGGTCATGTGGATGCTGTTCTTCCAGACCACAGACCACTGCTGTCCAATAGAAATGTAATGCCTATATAAATTACTTGTGCTTAAAGTTTCTAGTATTCACATTATAAAAAGTAAGCACGTGGAAAAAAAGTGAAATAAATGAATATGTTTTACTCAGTATATTCACAATATCATTTTAACATGTAATATGAAAATTATTAATGAGATATTTTATGTTCTTTACGTTGGACCAGATTTTTTGAAATATCAAGTGTGTTTTACACTTAGAGCATTTCTCAGTTTGCATTAGGCACATTTGACTAGTGACTACTGTATCGAACAACAGTTTTGGAGTCTAAAAGTGTAGACCAATGTTACTCTGTGTATTTTCAGATTGGCCCCATCAGCAATCCTTGAGAATGTAAATTTTAGGGCCCCACTTCATACCGGTTGTAGTTAGAATATCTAGGGCTAGGGCCTGTAATCTGTGGTTTGAAAACTCTCTGGGATATGGCTACAAAATGTATATGTGGTATTCTGGATGGGACCCTGGAACAGGAAAAGGACATTAGGAGAATACTAAGGAAATCTGAATAAAGTGTGGAAATTGTTGTGTGTCAGTGTTGGTTGATTGAATATGACAAATATACCACACTAACATAAGTTGTTAATAGGGATAACTGGGTCCAGAGTACATGGGAACTGTCTGGACTATCTTTGCAGTAATTATGTAAATCTAAAACTCTTTTAAAATAAGAAGTTTATTTTTAAAAAAGTTCTTCAGATTATTCCATTGCTCACTAAAAGTTTGAGAATCCAGTGATCTAGATCATTAATCACTTGTGCTGCTACAGCTTGGTTGGGCAGGATGGTGGCCAGTATTGGGTCTGGTAGGATGATGATAATAGTTTTTTTGTAATAAGACCTAAAACTTTTAAAGCACTTGCCATGCGCCATGCACTATTTCAAGTGCCTTGCACACATTTACTTAATTCTGCCAATATGCAGTATGTACTATTAATAAGCTCCACTTTGCAGATGGAAAAAACTGAAGCCCAGAGAGGTTAAATGACTTGTTCAGAGTCACACAGCGAGAGACAGAGACAGGATGTTTTATAAATTATCAGTGCATTTGTGACTATTTTTCTACTCTCACAACTTTTGCTTCCTTGAGTAAGCACTGATTAATATAGATACTCTGTGATGTCTGAAAGTTACAAAGTTTTTTTTCTTTCTTCTCACAAACATCTTTTGAGGTTTGTATTGTTTGCTTTGTTTTACAGGCAAGTTAAGGTGCCTAGGGTCCTGAGAGCCGATAAATGGCAAAGCCTAGATTTAAAATTTAGACCTCGGACTCCAAGTTCTGTGCTCTTTTCCTTCACCACAGCAGAATTCAGAATATGTTATGAGGTTAGAGTGACATCTTTTAAAGTTGGCTGAAAATTTCCTATATTTTGCTACGTAATATATATTTTTAAATTTCAGTTTTATTAAAGTGTAATATACATACATAAAATACACTAACATTCAACAATAAAAAAGAATGATCTATGGAGACAACATGAATGAATCTCAAAAGCATTAATCTAAGTGAAACATGTCAGACACAGAAGGCTATATACTATATGTTTTGTATTTCTCTATTATCACAGCTTTTGCTTCCTTGAATTAGCAGTGATTAATGTGATACCATCTATCATGCTTTATATCTAAGTGCTTTTTTTCGCGTTTTCTCTTTCCGTTCTTACAAGGATCTTTTGAGGTTTGTACTGTTTCCTATTTTAGAGATGGATTGTACCACAATTTGTATTCACAAGTTCATAGGCCTTTGAGTTTTCAATTTCTGGCCATTATGAATGTTCATGTAAGGCCTTTGTGTGGACTTACGTTTTCATTTCTCTTGGGTAAATACCTAGAAGACGGATTGCTGGATCATATGGTAAGCATATGTTTAACTTTATTAGAAATTACCAAATTATTTTCCAAAGTGGTTGTACCATTTTGCATTTCCACCAGCAATGAAGAGAATTCCAGTTGCTGGTGTCTTTACCATACAAAACATTCTGTGTTTTTGAAAGCTATCTGGTAGGTGGGTAGTGATATCTGGTTGTTTTAATTTGCATCATTAGGATTTTAACAGTTTTTTTAAAAAAATACAGTTTTGCGGTATAATTGCTGTATAACAAGCCGCACATATTTTTTAAGTGCACAATTTGATGAGTTTTGACATATGTATATACTACCATTTTCAAGATAATGAACATCTCTTTCACTCATCAGAAATTTCCTTGAGCTCCTATGTGATTCATTCCTCATGTCCCTTGGCAACTATTGCTCTGCTTTCTGTCACTATCAATTAGTTTGATTTTAGGAAATCAATTTTCTAGAATTTTATGCAGATGGACTCATGTACTATAGATTCTGGTCTGAATTTTTCTTCACTCCAGAAAATTATTTTGAGATTCACCCAGTTTGCTGCATGTATCACAGTTTGTTCCTTTTTATTGCTGAGTGATATTCCATTGTGTGGATATACCACAATTAGTTTATTCAATTGTTGATTGACTTGCGAGTTTCTCTTTGTTACAGATGAAACTACTGTCTTTGTGTGGACATATGCTTTAATTATTGTTGGTAAATACCTAAGAGTAAAATCCCTGAATCATGTGGTAGATGCATATTTAACATTTTAAGCATCTGCCAAACTTATTTCAAATGCTGGTTCAGTTTTACATCCTCACCAGCTTTGTGTGTGAGTTCCAGTGGCTCTGCATTCTCAAAAACACTGGTGTGACCTGACTTAGCCATTCTGTGAGATGTGTGGTGACATTTCTTTCTTTTTGGTTTTAATTTGCATTTTCCTGATGGCCAAAGATGTTGGGCATATTTTAGCCTATTTACCATCTATAGATCTTTGGATAAGTCTGTTTAAATATTTTGCCTGTTTTGTTTTTTTTTCCTGTTAGACAGGGTCTTGCTCTGTCACCCCAGGCTGCAGTATAGTGGCGTGTTCACAGTTCACTGCAGTCTCGAACTCCCAGGCTCAGACAGGCTTCCCACTTTAGCCTCCCAAGTAGCTGTGACTACAGGTGTGCGGCACCATGCCCAGCTAATTTTGTAAATTTTTTTGTAGAGACGGGTTCATGCTATGTTGCTATGTTGTCCGGGTTGGTTTTGAACTCCTGACCTCAAGTGATCCTCTTGTCTCGACTTCCTAAAACACTGGAATTACAGGTGTGAGCTACCTTGCCTAACCTATGATTTTTTCTTTTTTATAATGTCTTTGGTTTTGGTGGAATGGAGTTGGGATGTTTTCTCTCTGCTTCAATTTTTTTTTGAGAGATTTATGTAGAATTGGTAGTAACTTCTTTACGTTTTTGGTAAAATTCACCAGTGAAGCCGCCTGGGCCAGTTTTCTTTGTGGGAAGCTTTTAAAGACAAATTCTGTTTATTTAATAGATATAGGAGTATTCAGGTTATCTGTTTATTCTTTAGCAAGCTTTGGTTATTTGTATCTTTCAAGAAATTTGTTAGAAGGGCATGGTAGCATGCACCTGTAGTCCCAGCTATTCAGGAGGCTGAGGCTAGGAGGATTGCTTGAGCCCAGGAATTAGAGGCTGCAGTGAGCTATGATTATGCTGCTGCACTCCAGCCTGGGCAACAGAGCAAGACCCTGTCTCTTAAAAAAAAAAAAAAAAAGAAATTTGTCTACTTCATGTGGATTGTTGAGTTTGTTGGCATAAAGTTGTTCATAATATTTTCTATTTTCCTTTTGATGTCTTCAGGATCTGTAGTTATGTCTCTGGTTACCTTTTTGATAATTTGTTTCTTTTCTCTTTGTTCTCATTAGTTTGGCTAGAGGATTGTCAGTGTTACTGATCTGTGCATTTTTTTTTTTTTTTTTTTTTTTTTAGACAGGGTCTTGCTCTGTCTCCCAGGCTGGAGTGCAGTGGCATGATCTCAGCTCACTGCAGCCTTTGCCTCCTGGACACAAGCCTCAGCCTCCTGAGTAGCTGGGACCACAGGCACATGCCAACCACACCCGGCTAATTTTTTGTATTTTTGGTAGATACGGGGTTTCACCACGTTGCCCAGGGTGGCCTTGAACTTCTAAGCTCAGATGATCCGCCTGCCTTGGCTTCCCAAAGTGCTGGGATTATAGGTGTGAGCCATTGCACCTGGACAGTTTTACTGCTCTTAAAGAACCAGCCTCTGGTTTCATTGATTTTTCTGTGACATTTTTCTGTTTTCTTTTTATTGCTTTCTGCTCTCATCTTTTTCGTATCTTTTCTTCTACAAACTTTCTTTTTTTTTTTTGTTGAGATGGAGCCTTGCTCTGTCACCCAGGCTGGAATGCAGTGGCACAATCTCGGCTCACTGCAACTTCTGCCCCTGGGGTTCAAGCCATTCTGCCTCAGCCTCCCCAGTAGCTGGGATTACAGGCATGCACCACCATGCCCAGCTTATTTTTGTATTTTTAGTAGAGACAGGGTTTCACCATGTTGGTCAGGCTGGTATCAAACTCCTGACCTCATGATCTGCCCGACTCTGCCTCCCAAAGTGCTGGGATTACAGGCATGAGCTACCGCGCCCGACCTCTACAAACTTTGGATTTAATTTGCTCTTCTTTATCTTCTTAGAGTGGAAGCTTATGTCATTGATGTGAGACTTTTTGTGTTTTTTCTGGCATTTAGTGCTGTAAATTTTGTCTGAGCACTACTTCAGCTGTATCCCACAAATTTTGCAATTACATGTTTTCATTTTCATTCAGTACACATTTTCTGTTTGGTTTCTTTTTTCTTTTTTGAGACATTGTTTCACTCTCACCAAGGCTGGAGTGCAGCGTCACAAACTGCAGCCTTGACTTCCTGGGCTCCTGTAATCCTCTTACCTCAGCCTCCCTTAGTAGCTGGGACTACAGGTGCATATCACCATATCTGGCTAGTTTGTTTAGTTTTTGTAGAGACAGGGTCTCACCAGGAGTTCAAAACTCACCAGGCTGGTCTTGAACTCTTGGCCTCAAGTGATCCTCCCACCTCCGACTCCCAAAGAGCTGGGATTACACGCGTGAGCCACCTTGTCCAGCCTGATGTTGCCTTTGACTCCTGACTCATTTAGGAGTGTGTTGCTTAGATTCCAAAAACAATTTTGGGGTTTTTAAGATACTTTTTAAGAGTTTCTAATTTAATTTTATTGTGATTGGAGAACATACTTTGCATAATTTCTGTTCTTTTCAGTTTATTGAGGCTTGTTCCATGGTCGAGAATGTGGTATACAGGAACTTAGGTTTGTAAGAAACTACTAAACTGGCTGTGCTATTTAGCACTCTCACTAACACTATGTAAATGCTCTAGTTTCTGGAATACTTGCCAGCACTGGTATTGTCTTTTAAAAAAAACAACAACAAAAAAACCAACTTTATTGTAGTTGATGTGTAGTGATACCTAATTTGGGCTTTAGTTTACATTATTGATTTTTATTCTTGTTAAAATCAATTTGAATAAAACTTACAAATCATGGAGTGTTTTTTTTTTTTTTCTAGTAGATGACAAAATGTACTGAGGGATTGGTAATAGTTCGTCATTTGTATGCTGCATAAGTGCTACTTTTCGGTTTTCTTTTTTTTTTTTTTTTTTTTTGAGACGGAGTCTCACTCTGTCGCCTAGGCTGGAGTGCAGTGGTGCAGTCTTGGCTCACTGCAACCTCTGCCTCCTGGGTTCAAGCAATTCTCCTGCCTCAGCCTCCCGAGTAGCTGGGATTACAGGCATCCACCACCACGCCTGGCTAATTTCTGTATTTTTAGTAGAGTGAGGTTTCACCATGTTGGTCAGGCTGGTCTGGAACTGTTGACCTCGTGATCCGCCCACCTCTGCCTCCCAGAGTGCTGGGATTACAGGCGTGAGCCACTGTGCCCAGCTAATTTTCAGTTTTCTAAGAGTTTGAATGTTTGTTTGCTTTTTAATATTTATTTATTTATTTATTTATTTATTTTTTTTTGAGACAGAGTCTTGCTCTGTCACCCAGGCTGGAGTGCAATTGTGCGATCTCGGCTCACTGCAACCTCCACCTCCCAGGTTCAAGCGATTCTCCTGCCTTGAGTAGCTGGGATTACAGGTGCATGCCACCCTGGCCAGCTAATTTTTGTATTTTTAGTAGAGATGGGGTTTCACCATGTTGGTCAGGCTGTTCTTGAACTCCTACCTCGTGATCCGCCCACCTCAGCCTCCCAAAGTGCTGGGATGACTGGCATGAGCCACCGCGCCCGGCCAATATTTACTTGTTTTTTGTTTTTTGTTTTGTTTTGTTTTGTTTTTGAGATGGAGTCTCGCTGTGTTGCCCGGGCTGGAGGTACAGTGGTGCAATCTTGCCTCACTGCAAGCTCCGCCTCCCTGGTTCACACCATTCTCCTGCCTCAGCCTCCTGAGTAGCTGGGACTACAGGTACCCACCACCATGCCCAGCTAATTTTTTTGCATTTTTAGTAGAGACGGTTTCACCGTGCGAGCCAGATGGTCTCCATCTCCTGACCTTGTGATCTGCCCACCTCAGCCTCCCAAAGTGCTGGGATTACAGGCGTGAGCCACCGTGCCCGGCCCTATATTTACTTTTAAAGAGAATTGGTGAGAGCTTCATGGGGATTTTAATTACTTGTGGCTTTTGAGTAGATGGGTATAAGGTGATTTAAATTGTATACTGCAGTGTCTTTAGTGAAATATATATAACATGAAATTTACTGTTTTAACCATTTTTGAGTGCACAGTTCTGTGGCATCAAATAAATTAACTTTGTTGTCCAGCCATCACCACCCTTCATCTCCAGAACTTTTTCATCTTTCTAAACTGAAACTCCATACCATTAAGCAGTAACTTCCTGTTGCTGTCTTTCTCCATCCCTTGGTAACCACCATTCTGCTTTCTGTCTTTATGAATTTGACTACTCTAGGTACCTTCTAGGTACCTTGTATACATGAAATCATACAATGTTTGCCCTTTTGTGACTGGCGATTTCCCTAAGCATAAGTAGTCTTCAGAGTTCATTCGCATTGTACTAAGTGTCAGAATTTCCTTCCTTTTTAAGGCTGAATAATATTTTATGTATGTATCACATTTTGTTTATTCATCCATTGATGGATGTTTAGTTTGCTTCCACTTGTTGGCTATTGTGATTAATGCTGCTGTGAACATGGATATACAAATATCTGTTTGACTTCCTGCTTTCAATTCTTGTGGGTGTATACCCAGAAGTGGAATTGCTGGATAATTGGTAATTGTATTTTCAGTTTCCTTGAGGAACTACCATACCATTTTCCCCAGTGGCTGTACCACTTTACATTTCCCCCAGCAGTGCACAAGAGTTTTAGTTTCTCCACATCCTCACAAACATTTGTTATTTATTTAGTTATATTTATTTATTTGAGACAGGGTCTCACTCTGTTGCTCAGGTTGGAGTGCAGTGGCACAGTCACAGCCCACTGCAGCCTCAACTTCCAGGCTTGAGCGATTCTTTGACTTCAGCCTACTGCGTAGCTGGGACTACAGGCATGTGCCACCAATCCCTGGCTATTTTTAAATTTTTTTTTTTTGTAGAGACGGGGCCTCGTTATGTTACTGAGGCTGGTCTTGAACTCCAGGGCTCAAGTGATCCTCCTGCCTCGGCCTCCCAAATTACTGGGATTACAGGTATGAGCCACTGTACCTGGTCTATTTTTTAATTTAAAAAAAAGATAGCCATCCTATTGGGTGTGAAGTGGTATCTCATTGTGTGTGTGTGTGTGTGTGATTTCCCTAATGATTAGTAATATTCAGCGTCTTTGCAGATTCTTACTGGCCACTTATATACAGATGCTCCTTAATTTATGATGGTATTATGTTCTGATAAACTGATCATAAGTCAAAAATGTTGTGAGTCAAAAATGCATTTAAATTAGCCTGAGCAACATAGCAAGACCCTCATCTCTAAAAAGATTAAAAATTAGCTAGGTGTGGTGGTACGTACCTGTAGTCCTAGCTACTCAGGAGGCTGAGACAGGAAGATTTCTTGAACCCAGGAGTTTGAGGCTGCAGTGACCTATGATGGCACCACTGCACTCCAGCCTAAGTGACAGAATGAGACCCCCATCTCTCAAAAGAAAAAAAAAGGTATTTGATATTCCAATAAACCCACCATAAAGTCAGGAAATTGTAACTGGAACCGTTGCAAGTTGGGGACCGTCTGTATCTTCTTTTGAAAAATGTCTATCAGGTTCTTTGCCCCCCATGACTCTTGATATCCCAATGTTTATTTGAAGTGAACTGGCATAATTTAAACATTATAGAGTGTTTTCTCCTTTTTTTTGGGTGAGTTACTGATGTCTGACACTAGAACTTTGCAGTGGCCAGACTTAAATAATTGCTGCACTAACAGATGTATTTGCCTTTGTTTTGTGGATTATATCTTTTTAAAACATGGGGGATTGGTAAACACACGCAAGTAATTGAATGTAAGTGATATTTAGAAGATTTTCTTTAAGAGAGTAATGTGTATAGTTTGAGAATACCTGAATGGGTTGGGGAGGAGAAGATACCTGGGTAGCCAGTAGTGTTGTGAGGTGAATGTTTTTCTTCTAGAATAAGTTGTTAGGAGATCGAAAGTTTCATTGAACTTTTATAAAGACTAGGGTAATGATTTCTTTTCTTTTTTATTGTTTTGAGACTGAGTCTTGCTCTGTTGACCAGACTGGAGTGCTGGAGTGCAGTGGTGCGATCTCGGCTCACTGCAACCTTTGCCTCCTGTTCAAGCTATTCTCCTGCCTCAGTCTCCCGAGTAGCTGGGATTACAGGCGCGTGCTACCACGCCTGGCTAATTTTTATATTTTTAGTAGAGACGAGGTTTCACTGTGTTGGCCAGACTGGTCTCAAACTCCTGACCTCAGGTGATCCACCAGCCTTAGCCTCCCAAAGTGCTGGGATTACAGGTGTGAGCCACCGCACCCTGCCTGATTTCTTCTTATTATGTAACTTATGTAACTACATGGACTAAGACTGTGGGTGTGCATGCCTTCCCCAAGGAAAATCGAGGTGGTGTTACTACACGATCAAGTAGACGAGATGTCCCAGAGGCAAGATAAAAATTATGTGAACTATAAAAACGTTAATTTTTGGCTGGGCGTGGTGGCTCACGCCTGTGATCCCAGCACTTTCGGAGGCCAAGGTGGGTGGATCACAAGGTCAGGAGTTCAAGACCGGCCTGGCCAACATGGTGAAACCGCGTCTCTACTAAAAATACAATAATTAGCCTGGCACTGTGGTGGACGCCTGTAATCCCAGGTACTCAGGAGGCTGAGGCAGGAGATTGAACCCAGGAGGTGGAGGTTGCAGTGAGCCGAGATCATGCCATTGCGCTCTAGCCTGGGCAACAGAGCAAGACTCTGTCTCAAAAAAAAAAAAAAAAAAAAGAAAGAAAAAAAAAAAGAAGGTTAATTTATTTCTTCTTCTTTTAAAAATGGATTATTACAGAAAATTCTTATTAAGAAATTAAAATACAGGACTTTCTGGTGTTGAGGGGTGCAGAAGGAAGAAGCCATTGATGGTAGTGCAGTTAGAAGGGAGTAAAGAGAAAGCTTAAAAATGTAGACATAGAATGATTGTCATAGAAGGATAGTTTTTTGTTTTTTTTTTTTGAGCTGGAGTTTCGTTCTTGTTGCCCACGCTGCAGTGGCACAATCTTGGCTTGCTGCAACCTCCATCACCCAGGTTCAAATGATCCTCCTGCCTCAGCCTCCCAAGTAGCTAGGATTACAGGCATGTACCACCACGCCCGGCTAATATTTGTATTTTTAGTTGAGACGGGGTTTCACCATGTTGGCCAGGCTGGTCTCGAACTCGTGACCTCAGGTGATCCACCTGCCTCACCCTCCCAAAGTGCTGTGATTACAGGTGTGAGCCACCATGCCCGGCTAGAAGGATAGTTTTAAAGGCTTATAATGTGGAACTATTTTGGACATAGGGTGCTTTTGATGAAATAATAGAATCTGAAGGGAAAAGGCTGTTAACCTGTTGGCTCAAGAAAATTTTTTTTTTTGTTCCCTAGATTTTTTTTTTTTAAACTAATTATGGGTTTTTTATTGTATAGGCTGTCTTCTTGGTATCTTTCATTGTTATATTAACACTCTCTAAGTGTGTGCAAGTAGATGTGAAGGGATGAAAACACAGCTTAATCTTTGGTGTTTTTTGATCAGAAAGGGCTTGTTCAGGGCTGTTTAATATAACGTATTGAGTTTGTGATTTTTTTTTTTGAGACAGGGTCTTATTATGTCATCTGGGCTGGAGTGCATGAACAGCTCACTGCAGCCTCTATCGAACTCCTGGCTTGAGTGATCCTCCCACCTCAGTCTCCTGAGTAGCTGGGACTACAAGCATGCACCACCACGTCCAGCTAATTTTTTGTTAAATTTTTTTGTAAAGATAGGGTCTCACTATGTTGCCCATGCTGGTGAATTTAAAAAAAAAAAAATACATCAGGTTCCTTACTTTCTGCTTTGCTGTGTATCTGAGTCAGCATTTACACCTCCATGTATAAGAGATCATTTAAAAATAAGTTTGAGGCTGGGCGCAGTGGCTCATGCCTGTAGTTCCAGCTGGGAGGCTGAGGTGGGAGCATTGCTTGAGGCCAGGAGTTCCAGACCAGCCTTGGCAAAATACTGACACCCTGTCTCTCCAAAAAAATTAGAAATTTAGCTGGGCGTGGTGGCATGCACTTGTGGTCCTAGCTACTTAGGAGGCTGAGCTGGAGGATTGCCTGAGGCAAGGAGGTCGAGGCTATGTTGAGCTATGATGGCACCACTGTGCTTCGGCCTTATTGACAAAGTGGGATCCTGCCTCTCCAAAAAAAAAAAAAAAAAAAAACTTGAATATTTGAAGATGTAACAACCATTCAATAATGGAGAACCCTAGTACTTTTTAAATAATTGTAATTTATGTTTTGATGAGAAAAACAGGCACTGTGATTTGCTGTAAACACAGTGTTTAAAGGTAAAGAACGAAAGAAGTATATTTGTAAGTTTAAATTATTTAAACATGGGATGGCATAATGTAAGATGCTATTATGAATATGAGCTAGATATGCATGGCATTAATTTTAACTTGAGTTTTAGGTTCAGAACACAATTGCCTAGTAATAAGCATTTAAATCAAGTACTTAAAATCTAGTTTGTGGGAAAGTCATTATGGCACTGCAAGATGCCTTGTACCTGCCCATCTTGCATATTTCTTGCCCCTTTCCTGGAGTCAGCCATTTCTCCGAAGACCTGGTCCTTTTATTGGGGGAATGATGCAAGAAGCCACAGCTGAGTGCTAGGTGTGTGTGTTGCTGCTAGCTTGTCATTTTTATTGACAGCCAGGAAATGTGTGTGTGTGTATAATATCAAGCAGTGTATATACACATCTGTAATATTTCTATATATGACCACATATATCTGTGGTAAACTAAAAATGAGTTCCTACTGATGTCTCCAAGTCTAATCCATTGGATCATTCTAGTCTCCTTCTCTTGCTTATCTGTAAATTTTCACTCCAACATTGAGAAACCTGATACCTGCTATCCACCATTCAGTTACTTGTTTTATTCCAGTATAAATGTATAGCAGTATCAAGATACTTAACTTGAACCCCTAGGGAAAGAACTTTATCAACTTTTGTGCAGTTCCTTTTGCCTATTTTTCCTTTTGCAAATAAAAAAAAATTATTTATCTTTAAATTTTTGGTAGAGACACAGCCTTACTGTGTTGCCCAGGCTGGTCTCAAACTCCTGGTCTTAAGTGATCCTCCTGCCTTGGCCTCCCAAAGTGCTGGGATTATGGGTGTAACAACTCCCAGCCCCTTCTGCTTGTATTCTTAGAGACTTCACTGATTTCCCAAGTAACTTATGTCAGCATTTTCCCCCTACTGTGTTCGGTGAGGTCATTCCATGTATTTGTAATACTGTTAGATTACAAATACTGTTAGATTGTCACATCTGCTTTCCATCCTGGGATCTTGCCCCTGCTCAATGATATTTTTAAATTTGCATACTTTGAAGTTCACGCTTTTCATTGCAAAGACCAATGGGTTTTGACAAACACATAATGTCATATATCTACCATTATAGTATTACTGTATACAAAATAGGTTTGACTTAAAAGCATCGTCTGTGCTTCATCTGTGGAATTCTGTGTCCCCTTCTCCTACTCCAGGCAATCACTGTCTATGGTTTTGACTTCCAGAATGCCATAAATTGAAATCATTCTGTATGTGGCTTTTTCATACTGGCTTTCTTTCATTAGCAACATATATTTAAAATATATATTTTCATAGTTTGATAACTCATTTCTTTTTTTGTTTTCTTTTTTTTTTTTTTTAAATACAGGGTCTTGCTCTGTTGTCCAGGCTAGAGTGTGGTGATATGATTATGACTCACTACAGCCTCGACCTCTGGGGATCAAGTCATCCTCCCACCTCCGCCTCCCAAGTAGCTGGGCTATAGGTGTGTGCCACTGTTCCTGGCTAGTATTTTTTCTACTCTTTTTTTGTAGATATGGGGTCTTTCTTTTTTGTCCAGGCAGGTCTTGAACTCCTGGACTCAAGTGAGCCACCTGCCTTGGGCCCCCAAGTACTGGAATTACAGGCATGAGCCACTGCACCCAGCCCTCATTTTCTTTTATCACTGAATGATAGTCCATTGCATGGATGTCTCACGGTTCGTTTATCCTTTCTCCTGTTGAAGGACATCTTGGTTGTTTCCTGTTTGGGGCAATTATGAATAAAGCTACTATACACATTTACATGCGGGACTTTTTGTGGACATAAAATTTCCTCTCATTTGGGTAAATACCTAGGAATGTGATAGCTAGATCCTATGGTAAGGGCATGTTTAACTTTGTAAGAAACTGCCAAACTGTCTTCCAAGATGGCTGTATCATTTTGCATTACCACAAGCAAAGAAGGAGAATTCCTGTTTTACATCCTCGCCAGTATTTGGTATTGTTAGTTTTTGGATTTCAGCCATTCTAATAGGTGTGCAGTGGTATCTCATTGTAGTTTTAATTTGCAGTTCCATAACGATATGATGTTGAGCAGTTTTTTAAAGTGCTTATTTGCCATCTGTGTGTGTGTGTATATATATAGTTTTTTTTGGTGAGGTATCTGTTCAGATCTGTAGCTCATTTTAAAAACGTAGTTGTTGTTATTGAGTTTTTAGAATTATTTGTATAGTTTGCATACAAGTCTGTAATCAGACTTGTATTTTGCAAATAATTTCTCTTTGTGTTTTCATTCTTTTAACAGTGTCTTTCACAGAGGTCAAGTTGTTAACTTTAATAGAATACTAGCTTAATTTTTTCTTTGAAGGATCATGAATTTGGAGTATCGAAAAACTCATTCCAAACCAAAGGTCATATTTCTTCCTTTTTGAATTGGAATATTTTCTTTCTTTTTTTATATTTAAAAAAAATTTTTTTAATATTGAGTAGATTTTGGGTAATGATACGGGAGTTTTTTGTTTTGTTTTGTTTTTTCTTTTTTTTTAAATTTTAAGTAGAGGAAGTATGTTCCTGTGTTTCCCAGGCTAGTCTTAAACTCCTGTCCTCAAGCAGTCCTCTTGCTTTGGCCTCCCAAAGTGCTGGGATTATAGGTGTGAGCCACCATGCCTGGCCTGTAATGGAATATTTTCTACATTCTTATAAAAATCATTTTATAATTCTTATAACATTCTCTATATTTTTATAACAATCAAGAAAAAATCATTAAGTCCACCCTATTTCTAAGACTTCATGGCAAAAATCTTTTAAAAATACCCAATGCAGATGTCATTTTAGTTAAAACTTGCTTGCTTCCTCAGATGCTTCCGGTGTTGTTTCCTAATTTTTGTTTCAGATTTAAATTTTGGTTTTGAATTTACTTTACCAGTTTGCACTTGATTGTATTTCTGCCTGCTTTCCATGCCTGCTTTCCAGTTATCCGATTATTTCCTTTTTTTTTTTTTTTTTTTTTTTGAGACAGAGTCTCGCTCTATCGCTCTCTTGCCTAGGCTGGAGTGCAGTGGCTCGATGTTGGCTCATTGCAACCTGCGCCACCCAGGTTCAAGGGATTCTCATGCCTCAGCCTCCCGAGTAGCTGGGATTACAAGCCTGTGCCACCATGCCCAGCTATTTTTTTTTTTTTATTGTATTTTTAGTAGAGACAGGGTTTCACTATGTTGGCCAGGCTGGTCTTGGACTCCTGGCCTCAACTGATCCACCTGCCTCGACCTCCCAAAGTGTTGAGATTACAGGTGTGAGCCACCACACCCAGCCCGAATATTTCCTATATCCTTTTTGCTGTTTCTGTTTTTGCTATTTCTTTATGGCCAGAATGGTTTATAATGTAAATCGTTATACTTTCCTTCTCTTCTTTGATAGCCTACCTAAATCCAGATGAGAAATGTCTTATATTCTGCATCTGTTTTTTCTTATTTTAAACATTTTTTGTAGAGACATGGTCTTACTATGTTGCCCAGGCTGGTCTCAAACTCCTGGCCTCAAAGGATCCTCCCACATTAGCCTCCCAAAGGCGTGAGCCTGTGTGCCGAGTCTGTTTTTTGTTTTTTTTGTTTTTGTTTTTAAAGAAAGCAGGGATCATTTATTAAGAAAAAAACCTGAAGTGCCTAATAATGGCCTGTGATTTTTGTTAAGCGTACAACTAACAGAAGTATTTGATGGAATGATTTCTTCTGCTGGAACTTAATACTGGAATTATTCTTTACTTTTTTGTTGTGCTCATTAAGATTAATTGATTCCTATAGTAGGGGCCTGGTTAGGGATTATTAATTTTTTTTGTTTTTGAGACGGAGTCTCGCTCTGTCACCCAGGCTGGAGTGCAGTGGCGTGACCTCGGCTCACTGCAAGCTCCGTCTCCCAGATTCATGCCATTCTCCTGCCTCAGCCTCCCGAGTAGCTGGGACTACAGGCTCCCGACACCATGCCTGGCTAAATTTTTGTATTTTTAGTAGAGACGGGGTTGCACCGTGTTAGCCAGCATGGTCTCTATCTCCTGATCTCATGATCTGCCCGCCTCAGCCTCCCAAAATGCTAGGATTACAGGTGTGAGCCACCGTGCCCAGCCTGGGATTATTAATTTTAAACAAGTACTTTAAAAAATACTCGGAGGATTTGATGTGAAGTTCAGTGCTTAAACTGGTAAAACGTTTCTCAATATTTTATATGTTTGAAGCTATATTAACATTTTATAGTTCACAATATTAGCATTGCTAAATAGGTTATACATATCTGGATTGGACTTAAATTGTAAGCTCATTAATTAAGACACATTATGTTTCGGCTGGGCGTGGTGGCTCACACCTGTAATCCCAGCACTTTGGGAGGCCGAGATGGGCGGATCACAAGGTCAGGAATTCCAGACCAGCCTGGCCAACATGGTGAGACCCCGTCTGTACTAAAACTACAAAAATTAGCTAGGTGTGGTGGCGGGCACCTGTAGTCCCAGCTGCTTGGGAGGCTGAGGTAGGAGAATCGCTTGAACCCGGGAGGCGGAGATTACAGTCAGCTGAGATGGCACCACTGCATTCCAGCCTGAGCGACAGAGACTCCATCTCCAAAAAAAAAGATACATTGTTTCTTTAACGTTTTGTTTACCTGTTTACTTTTTTTTGATATACCTCTTAAACAGATTGGTTGGTTAAAACGGATGTCCTGGGGGAGAAAGACAACATTTGCTGAACTGTTTAAGTTTTGGTAGGCTTCTTGGTAGTTTAAATGGGAAGAAAATTTTAAAAATTGGCAGATAGAAAGGAGGAGGCTTTTAGATTAAAAAATAACGTAATAGGAAATTTGAATCTGACTTGGGGGCAGAGAAGTAAAATATATAAGCAGGCGTGTGTGTGGGGGGGTGGTTGTTGAAACGTGGGAAAAGGGAGGAGGAAGAAGACTGGTAAGAGGCATGAAAAGCTTGTATGGGCATTTTTGTGACTGCTAAGAGAGCATCGGGTTGTAGCAGGCAGTAGATATGCAGACCTTGTATATACTGGGAGTTGAGTACTTAGTAGTTGTTAAGTGTGTGGGATGAAGATGGAGGCGTGTGGTGATGGGTATAGTATAGAATACATTTCAGTTCCAGGAGTGTTGTGCTTGGACAGCGTTGTATTTGATTGAGCAAACTTTTAACCAAAATACTTTATAGTAACAGGATAAACAGCGTTCAACTTTCTCTTAAGAACAGAATCTACAGGTCTGGGGAACAGAGGAAGAAACAACCCAAAATTAAAACTGTAAACCTTTGTTTTAATACAGCTTATGTTTTTAAGTAAAAATAGCATAAATTATTCACACATTTGTAGATACTTTTACCTAGATCTAAAGTTTTAGTGCTACCACATAATCATTTAAATTATTTTTTTCAGAGAATTTACCTGATTTTTGTCCTTTCTGTGAAGTTTGTTTCATTTTTTTAAACGTAAATTATTTCATGATTCCATTTCCACATTCTCAGCACATTTTTAAAAAATTGATAACACTGTATGTCTTTTATTATGTACAATATGATGTTTTGAAGTATATATACGTAGTGGAATGGCTAAATTTAGCTAATTTACAAATGCATTACCTCACATAGTTATCATTTTAGTGGTGAGAGCACACATCCACTCCCTTTACAGTTTTCAAGAATACAGTATATTGTCATTTACTGTAGTCACCTTGCTGTACAATAGATCTCTTGAAATTTATTCCTCCTGTTTGACTATAATTGTATGTCCTTTGACCAACATCTCAGCATTTCTCCCCTAGGCCCTTAGCCTCTGGTTACCACCATTTTACTCTCAACTTCTTTTTTTTTTTGAGACGGAGTTTCACTGTTGTTGCCCAGGCTGGAGTGCAATGATGCTATCTTGGCCCACCACGACCTCCGCCTCCCGGGTTCAAGCAATTCTCCTGCCTCAGCCTCCCAAGTAGCTGAGATTACAGGCATGCGCCACCACGCCTGGCTAATTTTGTATTTTTAGTAGAGACGGAGTTTCTCCATGTTGGTCAGGCTGGTCTCGAACTCCCGATCTCAGGTGATCCGCCCACCCCGGTCTTCCAAAGTGCTGGGGTTATAGGCATGAGCCACTGCACCCGGCCTCAGCTTCTATGAGATCAATATTTTTAGATTCCACATATGAGTGAGACCATGTGGTGTTTGTCTTTCTGTGCCTAGCTTATTTCATTTAACATAATGTCCACTGGGTTCATTCATGTTGTTGCGAATGGCAGGATTACCTTCTTTTTTATGGCTAAGTAGTATCCTGTTGTGTGTATGTGTGTATGTATATACACATTTATCCTTTAATGGACAGTTAGATTAATTCTATATCTTGCCTATTTCGAATACTGCTGCAGTAAACATGGGAGTGCAGATATCTCTTCACATACTGATTTCATTTCCTTAGAATATATGCCCAGTAGTGGAATTGGTGGATCATATAGTAATTCCATTTTTAATGTTTTGAGGAACTTCCATATTGTTTTCCATTATGGCTATACTAATTTTCATTAACACCAACAGTATATAAAGGTTACCCTTTCTCCACATTCTCACCAGTTTATATTTTGCCTTTTTGATAATAGCCATTCTAACTGGGGTGAGGTGCTTTCTCATTGTGGGTTTGATTTGCATTTCCCTGATTAGTGATGTTGAGCAATTTTTTCTTACACCTATTGGCTGTTTGTGTGTCTTCTTTTGAAGAACATTTATTTGGGGCTTTTGCCCATTGTTGAATTGGATTATTTGTTTTTTTTTGCTATTGAGTTATTTGATTCCTTATCCTTTTTGGATGTTAGCCCCTTGTCAGATGTATAGCGACATGCAGAGGAATGAAGCTAGATGATCTCTCACCATATAAAACAGTCATTTTATATTTAATTAGAGAATTAAATATAAAACCTGAAACTATGAAACTACTATAGAAAGAAAACATAGGGGAAATGCTTCATGACATTAGTCTGGGCAAGGACTTTTAGATATGACCTCTAAAACACAGGCAATGAAAGCAAAAATAGCAAATGGCATTATTATTATTTTCTTAATAAAAAATTGTATTAGAAGCATTCAGAATTTTAACAGACAACTGCAGCTTTTGTTTTTACAATTACAGAGTGCAATTTAGTTTAGTTAACGGAACAATTATTTCATGTAAACTGCATAGAGACAACAACTGAAGATGATGAAACTACCATCTCCATAAGTAACTGACTTGTGCTGTGCACCAAGTACCTTTAAATTTCCATGCCATTTTACAACCCCCGGCTATACCAAGGTTAGTGGCTATTGAAAATACCACCAGGACCGGGCTATCTAAAGACATGTTTGGTAGTGTATTAACTGTACAAAAAAAGACACTGTACAGTTTGAAAACAAATTTTATACAGCCTTACATTTAAATTCTTTCTTTAAAAAAAAAAATCCTGCTAGAACCAACTGATTTGTCATCATCTTCATGTTTATCTTTATTTTCCTCCTCTTCCTCATTCTCTTCATTTTCCTCATCTTCCTCATCTTTCTTCTTTTTCTTGCTTTTTTTTTCAGCCTTGATGACTCCTGGTTTTTTTTTTTGTTTTTTTTTTTTTTTGCAGCATCAGGCTTTCCTTTAGCTTGGTATGCAGCAATATCCTTTTTGTGTTTTTCCTTCAGCTTCACAGCCATCTTTCCATAAGGTTGCTTGTCATCTGCAGCTCTCCCAGTTTCTTTGCAGTATATCCAGTGGATAGGCCAGGATGTTTACCTTTGATTTTTAGCCCATACTCCGAACAGAACAAGAAAAAGGCCAAACAAAGGAGGCCCCTTGGGTGTATGGGGATCCTTGAACTTCTATTTTGTTTTCCCTTTAGGAGGGGTGTAGGTTTTCATTTCTCTTTGATAATGGGCCAGGGTTGTCTTTGCCTGTCTTCACATTTTCCCTTCTCTTTAGCAACGTGGTTTTCCACCTCTTTGAGCGCTTCTTAGAAAGACCCTTAGAAGCTGACTGAAGCATCTGGGTGCTTCTTCTTGTGCTCCTCCTGGCAAGTTTGTACAAATAATGTGTATGATGACATTTTTGCCTCTTGACTTCTTTGGATCTTTGCCCATGTTCAGTTATTTTTCCTCAGCAAGGCATAGAGTTGTTCAGTGCCTTTCTGGCTCACACTTGCCCTGGTGTTGTTTCTGTGGAGCTCAGTGTACGGCCGACACATGACATTATATCAAACTGAGATGCTTCTGCGTGGCAAGAGAAACAGTCAACAGAATGAAGAGACGACCTATATAATGGGAGAAAATATTTGTAAACTATACATCTAACAGGGGGTTAATATTTTCATTGTTTCTGAATCAATAATTTATAATAAGTTTTTTTCTTTCATTTTTATGTGGCTCTTCCTAGACCTTGGATTGTAACATGTAGTTCCTGCTGTGTGGCTTTCTGCATGTTTATAATTTTAATAGTTTCTCTTGGAGCTTTCCAACCTGTTTCCCCACCCTTCACCCCGGTATTGACTAGAAATCTATCTCAGTTCTTACTTTTTATCCCGTTGTCTCCACTCTTGCTCATTTTACCTGCCTTGGTATCTAACCACCTTTTCTATAGAGATACCTTTTGACCACTTATCCATCTCCTTTGCCCTGCTACTTCTCATTGCCTTTAACTAAAACTCTAGATTGGATGTCTCATGTTGAACATAGTGAAACTGACTTCCTTATCTTTCTCCCTAACTCCTCCTTCATACTTACCTTTGTAGTCACTGGGGAAGGTGTAGTCATAAAGCCTGGCAGTGAAAGAGATTGAACGTGGACTGACCTTTAACTCATTGTTGTCCCCAGCCCCACAATTCCTCTCCCACTAGTGTGAAGCCATACAGCTCACTTGATATTCTTCATCCTTCTTTTCTCCATTCTTAGGGATAAATGCCTAACTAAGTATAGTATGTCTGAGCTGCTGTAACCTTTTGAAAAGTAGCTGCATATTCCCTCGCTCATCTCTGTATCTTCAAAGATATTTCTTAAGTTATTTTATTACTTTCCCGGAAAAAAAATCACCTAAGGATAAACATTTCAGGGTAAAATTTTGAAAAGTTGTGAAAAATGTGTATAGGTAAATGATCAAAGCACATAGTGAGTAATGTTCTGGTAATGCATGAAAGTAACGACTGAGCGTCTGAAAGGTCAGAATTCCTGTTTACTGTGATGGAAGAGACCATGGGGTGAGCATATTTGGCAGAGCTCGGGTAGAGTAGAGATGGGAATACATTTTGGATATGATAAGTTTGAGGTATTTATTGGACCACCAAGTAGATTTGGTTATTATGTATTAATAGTATTTTTTAATCTGGAAGAATCCCTCTCCCTTGACAGTACTTTTTCGAAGAGTTCAGGTCTGTTGTCTAATAGAATGTCTCACATTCTGGATTTGTTTGATTGTTTTCTAATAATTGCTTAAGGTGAAACATGCTTTTGACAAGAATATAACGTAGGTGATATTGTGTATGTTTTATTGCATCACATAGGAGGCATATCTTGTCAGGTCGCATTAGTGCTCTTAAGTTTGATCATTTGGTTAAGCTTATGCCACCACATCTCTCCATTGTTAAGGTATTTTATCCTATTTAAGATTAGTAAGTAGGCTGGGTGTGGTCGCGCCTGCAATCCCAGCACTTTGAGAGGCAGAAGTGGGTGGATCACATGAGCCCGGGAGTTTAAGACCAACCTGGGCAACATGGTGGAGCCTCATCTCTAAAAAAATACAAAATTAGCAGGGTGTGGTGGTGTGCAACTGCAGTTCCCGCTACTCGGGAGGCTGAGGTGGGAAAATTGCTTGAGCCCAGGAGGTGGAGGTTGCAGTGACCCAAATTGTACAGCTGCACTCCAGCCTCCGTGACAGAGTGAGACTGTGTCTCGAAAATAAATAGCCAGGTGCCGTGGCTCATGCCTATAATCCCCTCACTTTGGGAGGCTCAGGCAGGCGGATCACCTGAGGTCAGGAGTTCGAGACCAGCCTGGCCAACATGGCAAAACCCCATCTCTAATAAAAATGCAAAAATTAGCTGGGCATGGTGGCTCATGCCTGTAATCCCAGCTACTTGGGAGGCTGAGGCAGGAGAATTGCTTCAACCTGGGAGGCAGAGCCTGCAGTGAGCCAAGATTGTGCCACTGTACTCCAGCCTGGGCAACAGAGACTCTGTCTCAAAAAATAAATAAATAAGATAAAAAAAATAAAATAATTAGGAAGTAATCAAGGGACAAATGTGTTAGGACACCTAATAACTTTTAACACGTTTTTATTCTCTTTACCTATTCAATACATAAACTTGAAAAACAGTTATTTCATCCTCACAGTTTTATAATAGAAGAGTTGTTTCTTGTGTAATCGGAAGTTTAGAAAGATGCTTGTCAGAATTAAAAATAAGGGATAAAATGAAGTTTGAGACAGTGTGGAAGTGCAGTGGGAGAGGGCAGTGGTAAAGCCAGCCTCAGTGGCTGTTGGTGGTTGTGTTTGCATGTGTTCAGAGGGCGGTGCTGACCACAATCTTGATGTAAAACTTTCCTGATTCCTTATAGCTATTATAAAAAAAGTTTTGCTTTTAAAAATGTAAGCAACATTATATTCTTAGTCTTCAGCGATCTTGGTTTGAGTTAATGAACTTATTTATTTTTTTACAGGTTTAAATGTGATACTGGTGTAGATCTCCTTGTTCTAAGGTAATTTTTTATTTTTTGAAAATGTATTGTATTTGTTAGTCAAGTAATTTGTCTAGAAAGTAAATTTCAGTTACTAAAATTGTATCAGTGACTAATTGACTTACCACCTGGCCTTATAGGCGTTATCTGTCATAGAGAAGATTGTTATCCTCAGGAGAATGATGGTTACTACACCTGTAGTGTACAATAATATGCTCAGTACTTGTTTGCTATAGAAAATTAGTAGGTTGTTATGGAACCTTGGGTTTACACATTTTTGGTAAATCTCAGTTTGCCTTAGGATCCTTGAGCATTGGTTTGAATGTATTAGTTTCCTAGGGCTGCTGTAACAAATACTACAAACTGGAGTGCTTAAACAGCAGACAGTTATTTTTATTCTCTTACTGGTCTGGAGGCTAGAAGTCCAAAATCAGTTTTGGCAGGGCCGTGCTCCCTCGGAAGGCTCCGGGGAGAATCCTTCCTTCCTCACCCCTGCCTGGCTTCTGGTGGTTGCCAGCAGTCCTTGGTGTTCCTTGGCTTTTAGCTGCTTCACTCCACTCCAGTTTCTGCCTCTCTCTTCAGATGGTCTTCTCCCTCTGTAGCTTTCCTCTCTGTAAATCTCCTTCTCCTTTTTTTCTTTTTATTTTGAGACAAAGTCTCAGTCTGTCACCCAGGTTGGAGTGCAGTGGCGTGATCTTGGTCCACCACAACTTCAGACTCCTGGGCTCAAGAGATCCTTCCACCTCAGCTTCCCAAGTAGCTGGGACTACAGGTGCATGCCACCACACTCAGCTAATTTTTGTAATTCTTGTAGAGGCAGGGTTTTGCCATGTTGGTCAGGCTGCTCTCAAATTCCTGGGCTCAAGCAATCCACCTGCCCCAGCCTCCCAAAGTGGGATTATAGGTGTGTAAGCCACTGTGTCCTTAATCTCCCTCTCCTTATAAAGGCACCAGTCATTGGATTTTGGGGCCCACCCTAATCAAATATGACCTTGTCTTAACTTGATTACATCTGCAATGACCCTCTTTACAAATAAAGTCACATTCACAGATCCTGGGGTTAGGACTTGAACTATCTTTTGGGGGAACACAATTCATCCCCAAACAGGTGGGAACTGGCTCATGCTGTAGTGATGTGAGGATGCGGTGATCATTTAAACCCGTAATGCCGTGTTCTAGGAGGTACTAAAATATTTTGGAATTGGTATAGAAATGAAAGTAAATGCATATTAGTTATTAGTGAGCCTTTCTAAGAAGGTGAAGGAGGTTTGAGGGAGTAATGAAAGGAAGGAAAGTTCTTCTCAACTCTTGTGTCTACCTGGTTAGTGTATATTTACTGTTCCAGTTATTGGCTTTTGTTTTGGTCATAAGTGACTGAAAAATGTAGATTACAATTAGAATGAAAGTGTTTTTAATGTGGCAGTGCATATGATAGTAGATACATGTTTGCTTTTTGGGGTTTGAGATTTGAAGTAATGTTCTTTAAATGGCCTATACTGTATGATGCTTGTGAGTAAATACGAAATCCAGATTGCATTAACTTTTTTCTTCATTCTCTTTCTCCATTTAAATAAAACAGCTATATTCATCTAACAAGCCATAAAGCCATAATGTGGTATAACATCCTTTTTGAGAGGTGAATATTATTCAATGAAAATGGCTGACAGAAGTGGGAAGATTATTCCAGGACAAGTGTATATTGAGGTGGAATATGATTATGAATATGAAGCAAAGGACAGAAAGATTGTGATAAAACAAGGGGAGCGGTACATCTTGGTGAAAAAGACCAATGATGACTGGTGGCAAGTCAAGCCAGATGAAAACTCCAAAGCGTTTTATGTGCCAGCCCAGTATGTGAAGGAGGTCACGCGCAAAGCTCTAATGCCACCTGTTAAGCAGGTAGCTGGTCTGCCAAATAACTCCACGAAAATAATGCAGAGTTTGCATCTTCAGAGATCAACAGAAAATGTGAACAAATTGCCTGAGCTTTCAAGTTTCGGAAAGCCATCATCATCTGTTCAAGGAACAGGTCTTATTCGTGATGCCAATCAGAATTTTGGACCGAGTTATAATCCAGGTCAGACTGTCAACCTAAGCCTGGACCTGACCCATAATAACGGAAAGTTTAACAATGACTCACATTCTCCTAAAGTTTCCAGCCAGAATAGGACACGCTCATTTGGTCATTTTCCTGGTCCAGAGTTCTTGGATGTAGAGAAAACTAGCTTCTCCCAGGAACAGTCTTGTGATTCCGCAGGAGAAGGCTCTGAAAGAATACATCAAGATTCTGAATCTGGTGATGAACTTAGCAGCAGCTCCACTGAACAGATAAGGGTAAGATTAAAAATAGAATGAGAAAACACTGTACCACCCTAGTGTAAATATTAGTTATAGTTTTAATTGAAATATTTGTAAGAGTTAAGACTTGTTTTGCTTTGTATTTTCAGAGTACATGGGTTCTATCCTGATTTAGAGATCTAGAAAATATGTGAAATAACTTGCGGAGTTCATAAAGGGTCACTTTTTGGTTTCCATAATTATTCTTACACCATGACAGGACTAGATCTACTTTAAGTGAGGAAACTTTTTTTCCCTTTTCTCTATTGATTATGTATAAGGCAGAGGGGATTTACTTAATTTACTCAGTGATGATATTTCTTCTAATAGAAAAAATTTTTACTCTTTTTTACCTGTACCCATTTTGACTTGTTTCCAAGAAGTCTTCAAGTAATAGTGGTTATTTGAGGAAAGATATCATTGGAATATTAACTGCTAACTTTTGTCTTAAGTGTCTAAGTATCCACACTTGATTTCACTGAGTATTAGCTTGGAAAAATTTTTCTGTGTTCCTGGTTCTTTTTTTTTTTTTTTTTTTTTTTTTTTTTTTTAAGACAAGGTCTTGCTCTGTTGCCCAGGCTGTAATACAGTGGAACAGTCATGGCTCACTGCAGCCTTCACCTCCTGGGCTCAAGTGATCTTCTCATCTCAGCTTCCCCAGTAGCTGGTACTACAGGTGTGTGTGCCACCACACCCAGCTAATTAAAAAAAATTTTTTTTTTTTTTTTTAGAGACAGGATCTCACTATGTTGCCCAGGCTGGTCACTTCCTGGGCTCAAGTGATCCTTCTGCCTTGGCCTCCCAGAGAGCTGGGATTACAGGTGTGTGTCACTGTACCTGGCTTTTTTTGTTTTCTTTTTAAACCTTTCTTTTGAGATTAGATCTATGCCATTTTATTTCTCAAGTGAAGACATTTTAAAAGTACATACATGAAATTAAAACTTGAATATATTTTGAAAAGTCTAACTTTAAGTGAATTAAAAAGTTAATGAGTTTTTGGCTTGAAGCTCAGTTGTAAGATTATTCATCAAGTCTGTGAATAATTGTGAGGTGTGCCCTTAGGTGTGGTCTGATTGTCATGGAAGTATATTCTTTCTGTAGGTTGTAATTTTTCTTGTGACATTTTGGAATGGAAATAGGAAAAAGGGAAGACTTTAGAAAAACTTCTAGTGTTTGAGATCAAGGAAGCTACGTGAAGTACCTCTGTCAGTTTATCATCGTGTGTCTTAGTTTTTGTTCAGTCTTTATGTGATCATCTGACATAGAATATATAGTCTTTCCTGGAATTTTTCTATATTTAGCTCCTCAGGGAACTAATGGGCCTTAGGAAAGACACAGGATTCCATCCAGCCATCACCACAATTTCACACTTCAAATTACATTTTATATTTATGTATGCACGCAATCGTATGTTTTTTTCATTACAGTCATCTTAAGTTCACTTCCCTGGAGTTCCATGGCTCCTAACTTCTCCTGGGGCCTTAACACTGTTTGGAAATCCTATTAGATTTCTCCAGCCAGCCCTGTTCCTAACTCTCCATGGCAGCTGTTTCAGACCTTCTCCATTTTCCTCAGTTCTCTGATTCACTTATTTTCCCCTGCTCTCATGAGAAGATAACCTTGCCTTCCTTCCACTTCACAGCAAATATGAAAGCCATGGGATGGAAACGACTTCAGCTTTGGGGAGCACATGGTTAATAGTACTGGCTTTAGATTGGAATCTGGTTCTGTATCACTTGCCATCTGTGTGATAATTGGGGAAAATTACTGAACCTCTGTGTGTTTTAGTTTCTTCATTTAAAAATTGGAGTCACAGGGTTCTTGAGGCACATAATAAATGCATTATGTATCTATTGATGTTTAATAAACTACCCCCAATTCGAGTGGCTTAAAATAGTAAACATTACCACTTGGTTCCTGTGAGTCACTGAATCAGAAGCAGCTTAGTTGGGTGATTCCGAAGGCTAGGGGTGTCTCCTGAGGTTGCAGTCTTAATGAAGGCTGGGGCTGGAGGGGCTGCTTCTGAAGATGGTTCACTCACGTGGGGCTAGTTGGGCCTCTTCATGGCTGCTTGTGTGTTGTTTCCAGTTTTCTTCAGATGGAGCAGAGAGAATGTGGTAGATATTGCATTGTCCTTTAGTCCTCATCTTTGAAATTGCCCACTGTCATATCCTATTGATTGTGCAGTTCAGCCCTGTTCTGTGTGGGAGGAGACTACACAGGGGTGTGCATATCAGGATTTGAGGATCATTGAGGAGCCTCCTTGGGGACTGGCTATAACAATAAGTATGCCATAAAATATAGCTGCCATTGTTATTATTGTTGTTATTTCTGTTATTATTTCTACCATCAGATCTATAAATATACCTGTATCAACAGTCCTCTTTTCCCCCAGTACAATGCAAGTGTTTCCTGTGCAATCAAAGAGCATTCTCTTCATATTCACTCTTCCCACATTTCACATACCTTATGCCAAAGATTATAGTATTGTGCTCGTGTGGCTTTAGACTTGTTGTTTGTCAAGTGTTTTCAGCATTTACATTTGCTCATGTTTTTCTCATCTTAGTAAAGCTCTTCTTCAACTCCGCCTTCCCGTCTGAGCATCTTTTATCTTCCTTTACCTTTATCGGCGACCCCTGGAAAGACGGATATGTATTTGCTTTTCTGCACTTGCTCATTTCCACTCACTTGATAACTTCTCCAGTGTGGTTTCTGGCTTCACCACACCACCCAAACTGTTTCTGCTAAATATACTCATAGTTTCATTGTTGATACATTTACAAGGCAGTTAAAAGAATTTTAGTGTGCTCTTGTAGTCCCAGCTATGCAGGAGGCTGCGGTGGGAGGATCACTTGAGGCCAGGAGTTTGAGACCAGCCTGAGTGACATAGTGAGACCTCGTCTCTAAAAAACAAGAACCAAAAAACCCCACAAAATTTTATACATTATTTATACAATTATCACAGCCAACAAGATTAATAATCAGATGCCAAATTTAAATAATTTTTTTTTCAGGCATAGCAAGGGTGTAAATATTACTAATTTCCAGTGTATGGCTTGATGAATTTTTACTTAGGTATACATTCTGTAACCAGTCTTGAGCCCCTTCCTTGTCAATATCACACCCTCAGCTCGTATGTCTTTCTTAGGAGGTTTTCATTTTCCTGACTTATATCACTACTGATCAGTCTTCTTTAACTAAACTTTTCATTTTGAGAGAATTGTAGATTCATAAGCAGTTGTAAGAAATAATTTGGAGGCCAGGTGTGGTGGCACATGCTTGTAATCCCAGCACTTTTGAGAGGCTGAGGTGGGAGGATCACCTGGGCCCAGGAGTTCGAGACTAAATTGAGAAACATGGCAAAACTCTGTCTCCACAAAAAATACAAAAATCAGTTGGGTGTAGTGGCATGTGACTGTAGTCCCAGCTACTTGGGAGGCTGAGGTGGGAGGATCATTTGAGCCCAGGAGGCAGAGGTTGCAATGACCCGAGATTGCACCATTGCACTCCAGCTTGGGCAACAGAGTGAGACCCTGTCTCAAAATAATAATTTGGACAGGTCTCTTGTACCCTCTATCCAGTTACCTTTAGTGATAGCATCCTGCAAAACTATACTGTAATATCACGATCGGGGGTTTCATATTGGTACAGTTAATATGCTGAGCATTTCCATCACCACAGGAATCCTGTATGTTGCCCTTTTACAGCCATAACTAATTCCCTCCCACCTTAACCCTCCTTAACCCCGATCACCACTCATCTGTTTTCCATTGCTGTACTTTTGTCATTTGAAGAATTTTATATAAATGGAATCATACCTTTGGGGATTGGCCTTTCATTCAGTATAGCTCTGTAGATTGATCCAGGCTGCTGTGTGTTATCAATAGTTAGTTCTTTTTGTTGCTGAGTGGTATTCTATGGTATGGATGTACCATAGTTTATTTAACCATTTATCCATAAAAGAATATCTAGGTTGTTTCCAGTTTTTGGCTGTTGCAAACAAAGCTGCTATGAACATTTCTGTACAGGTTTTTATGTGAATATAACTTTTCATTTCTTTGGGATAAATGCCTACAAGTATAATTGCTGTTCATAAAGTAGTTGCATGGTTAGTTTTTAGAAAATAGTCCCAAGTGTTTTTACAGAGTGACTGTATCATTTTAAATTCCCACCAGCAACATATGAGTAATCCAGTTCCTCTGCGTGCTCACCAGCATTTGGTGTTGTCACTATTTTTTTATTTTAGCCTTTCTGATAGGTGGGTAATGATATCTCATTTTGATTTTGATGTGCATTTCTCTAATGGGTACTGATGTTGAATATGTTTTCATGTGTTTATTTGCCATTGATATATCCTCTTCATTGAAATGTTTCTGCATGTTTTTTGCCCATTTTCGAATTGGATTGTTTTGGTTTTTTTACTGTTGAATTTTGAGAGTTTTTTTTTTTTACATAGTTTAGATACTAGCCATTTGCCAAATACATGGTTTGCAGATATTTTCTCCCAGCATGTAGCTTGCCTTTTCTTCCTCTTGATAGTGTCTTTGCAGAGCACAAGTTTTTAACTTTGATGAAGTCTTGTTTACTGGTTTTTCCTTGTGTGGAATCATGGTTTTGTGTTAAGTCCAAGAATTAGTTTTAACTTTGTTGAAGTCCAGTTTATCCGTTTTCCCTTTTATAGATCATGCTTTTATATCAAGTATAAGAACTCTAGCTATATTAGGCTTCTCCAGAGAAATAGAACTGATAAGGTTGTGTATGTGTGTGTGTATACAGTCATGCGCCGCATAATGACATTTCAGTCAATGATGGACTGCATGTATGACGACGGTACCAGAAGATAATAATGCTGTATTCTTACCGTTCATTTCTATGTTGAGATACACAAATACTTACCATTTTGTTCCAGTTGCCTACAGTATTCAGTGCAATAATATATTGTAAAAGCTTGTAGCCTAGGAGCAATAGGCTATACCATCTAACTTAGGTGTGTAGTAGGCTATACCATCTCGTTTTGTGTAAGAACACTCTGTGAAAGTCAAAGATGAAATTGACTGTTACATTTCTCAGAAAATATCCCCGTCGTTAAGTGATGCATGAAGTCCAGAATTTGCAGGGTGGACTGACAGGCTAGAGACTCAGGGAAGAGCTGATGTTGCACTTCAAATTGATAGGCTGTCTGGTGGCAGAATTTCTCTTTGCTTGAGGTAGGTCAGTCTGTTGTTCTATTCAGGCCTTCATTTGATTGGATGAGGCCCACTCACATTCTGGGGGGCAATCTACTTTACTCTCAGTCCACATTTAAAAGTGTTAGTTTCATCCAAAAAAAACACTGTCACAGAAACTTTCAGAATAATGGAAATATCTGGGTACTGTGGCCCAGCCCATTTGACACATACAGTTAACCATCACAGAAGCCTTAGATCCTGAATGCTTTATTTTTTTTTAAGTTTATAGTTTCACATTTTATGTTTGAATTTGTGATCCATTTTGAGTTTAATTTTTTTTTTTTTTTTGAGATGGGGTCTTAGTCTGTCACCTAGGCTGGAGTGCAGTGGCACGATTATAGCTCATTACAACCTTGAACCACTGAGCTCAAGTGATCTTCTCAGCCTCATGAGTAGTTGCGACTACAGGCATGTGCCACCATGCCCAGCTAGTTATAATTTTTTTGTAGAGATAGAGTTTCACTGTGTTGCCCAGGCTAGTCTTGAACCCCTGGCCTCAAGTGATACTCATGCCTCAGCCTCCCAGTGTGTTGGGATTATAGGCATGAGTCACTGCGCCTGGCCATGAGTTTAGTATTATTTTATATAAGGTGTGAGCCTTAGATCAAGATTCTTTTTTTTTTTTTTGCCTATGGATATCTAATTGTTATAGTACCATTTGTTGAAAAGGCTGTCTTTCCTCCAATAAATTGTCTTCTACCTTGTTTAAAAATAATTTGGGCCCCTTTGTGTGCGTCTATTTCTGGGTCCTCTATTCTGTTTCATTCATATATGTCCTTTCTTTAATACCATGCAGTCTTATTTACCATAGCTATACAGTAAGTCTCGAAATCAGATAAACTGATTCCTCTCACTTTATTCTTCTTTTTCAGAATTGTTTTAGCTATTGTGGTAGGCTAAATAATACTTACCAAAGATAATAGGTCCTAATTCCTGGAACCTGGGAATGTTACCTTATTTGGGAAAGAGGTTTTTGCAGTTGTGATTAAGTTAAGGATCTTGACGAGATTATCCTAAACCCTCCATGTAATCACAGATGTCTTTATGAGAGAGGTAGAGGGCACTGCACACAGAGAAGGCTACGTGAAGAAGAAACAGATTTGAAGATGCTGGCCTTCAAGATAGGAGTGACGTGACCACAAGCCAAGGAATGCGCCAGCAGCCACAAGAAGCTGGAAGAAGGAAAGAGGGAATTCTTCCCTAGAGCCTCTGGTATGCACATACAAGAGCATCAGAATTGATAACTTGTACCTCTGTGGACTATGACTTTATCAACTAGAATAAAGTATTTATAGTAGTAGAATATAGTAACTTTAGTTTTACAGATTCTGCACATTTTCAGAGGTTTTGAGATTAGCACCTTTTCCTTCATCCTGGTTTAAGGAGGTAGTTTCAAACTTTTTTTTTTTTTTTGAGACCAGGTTTTTGCTCTGTCACCCAAGCCTGGAGTACAGTGATGTGATCTCGCCTCACTGCAACCTTCCACCTCCCAGGCTCAGGTGATCCTCCTGCCTCAGCTTCCCGAGTAGCTGGGACCAGGCATCCACCACCATTCCCAGCTAATTTTTTTGTATTTTTAGTAGAGATGGGGTTTCACCATGTTGGCCAGGCTGGTCTCAAATTCCTGACCTCAAGTGATCCTCCCGCCTCTGTCTCCCGAAGTGCTGGGATTACAGGCATGAACCACTGAGTCCAACCAGTTTCTTTTTCTTTTCTTTTTTTTTTTTTTTTTTTTGAGACGGATTCTTGCTGTCACCCAGGCTGGAGTGCAGTGGTGCAATCTTGGCTCACTGTAGTCTCTGCCTCCCAGGTTCAAGCGATTCTCCCGCCTTAGCCTCCTCAGTAGCTGGGATTACAGGCGCACCACCATGCCCAGCTAATTTTTTGTATTTTTAGTAGAGACGGGGTTTTGCCATGCTGGCCAAGGCCAGTGTCGATCTCCTGACCTCAGGTGATCAGCCCGCCTCAGCCTCTCAAAGTGCTGGGATTACAGGCTTGAGCTGCTGAGCCTGGCCCAGTTTCATACATTTTTAATAAAGTTAGGTTGTTTTGTCATAGTCTGCATTCTGTCCTGGAATTCCCGACCCACCTCAAATGCCTACATTAAAAAAAAAATTTGCATACATTTGGGTTCATTCTTTGTGTGGTAAACTTAAATGGGTTTTAACAAATGCACAATATTGGGTATCCACAATTACAGCACCATACAGGATGTAATTACCACCTTAACATCCTCTGTGTTTCACCTTCCTTCCCTCACACTTCTGGCAACCAGTCATCTATTGACCCTCATTGTAGTTTTGTCTATTCTAGAATGTCTTTTAATTGGAATTACACAGTAGGTAGCCTTTTCAGGTTGGCTTCTTTCACTTAGGAGTGTGTATTTAAGATTCATCCATGCCATCTCATGGCCTGATAGCTCATTTCTTTTTATTGCTGTATAATCTAATTGTGTGGATCTATCACAGTTTATCCATTTATCTATTGAGTGATGTCTTGGTTGCTCCCAGTTTTTGTTGGTTATTAATAAAACTGCGATGAACATTCATGAGCAGATTCAAATCAGATGGGTAAATCCTTAAGAACATGATGTATGGTATGTTTAACTCTGTTTAGTGTGGTATGACTCTGTTTAGCTTTGTAAGAAACTGTCAAACTGTCTTTCTAAGTGGTTTTTCTATTTTGTATTCCCATCAGCAATGGATGAGAGTTGTACCACATATTCACCAGCATTTGGTATTATTAGTTTTTTGGATTTCACCCATTCTAATACATGTAAAGTATCTCATTGTTTTAGTTTGTATTTCCTAATTGCAAATAATGTTGAGCATCTTTTCATATGCTTATTATTTGCCATCTTTATGTATTCTTTGGTGAAGTGCCTATTCAGGTCTTTTGTCAGTTTTTAATTGGGTTGTTTTCTTATTGATGAGTTTTAAGAGTTCCTTGTATATTTTGAATGTAAATTCCTTAATCAGATATATGTTTTACAAATACTTCCAGTCTGTAGCTTGTCTTTTCATTCTCTTGACAGTGACTTTTGTAGAGCAAAAGTTTTCAATTTTAATAAAGTACAAAACTAAACAATTATTTTTCTCATGGATCATATTTTTACTGTTGTATCTAAAAACTCATTGCCAAACCAAAAGTCACCTAGATTTTCTGTTTCACTTCTAGAATTTTTATAGTTTCTCACCTTAAATATAGGCCTGTGATCCATTTTTAGTTAATTTTTGTGAAAGGTGTAAGGTCTTTAGGTTCATTTTCTTTGCATATATCCATCTAATTGTTTCACCACCGTTTGTTGAAAAAGACTTTTCTTTCTCCATGGAATTGACTTTGTTCCTTTGTCAAAGATCAAGTGGCTATATTTTTGTGGGTATGTTTCTGAACTTTTTATTCTGTTCCATTGATCTCTGTGTCATTCTTTTGCTAATACCATGCTGTCTGGATTAATGTAGTTTTAATATAGTAAGTGTTGAAAGTAACTAATATGTGTCTTCCTACTTGGTTGTACTTCAGTATTGTGTTGGCTGTTCTAAGCCTTTTGCTTTTCCATGTAAGGTTTAAATTTCGCTTTGTCCATATCTACAAAATAGTTTGTTGGAATTTTAATTGGAATTGGGTTGAATCTACAGATCAAACTGGAAAGAATTGACATCTTAACACTATAGTCTTGTAATCCATAGACAAGGACTATGTCTTCATTTATTTAGACTGTTTTTGATAACGTTCATTAGAGTTTTGTAGTTTTCTGTACCCTTTAGCTATCACCCCGCTGTCGTCTATGGTCCTCAGCACCAAGCAACCATTAATCTATTCTCTATCTCCATAGATTTTCCGATTCTGGACCTTTTATTTTAGTGGAATCATATTTATGTGGTCTTTTGTGACTGCTTTCTTGCACTTGACTAAATGTTTTCAACGTTCAGCCATGTTGTATGTAGCATGTATCAGTACTGCATTCCTTTTCGTGGTGGAATAATATTCTATTGTTTATCCATCTGCGACTTTTGGAGCATTTTGATTGTTGCCACCTTTTTTGGCTAGTATGAATAATTCTGCTATAAACGTCTGTGGACGTGTTTTTTTTGTTTGTTGTCGTTACACACTTTTATTGTTGTGAGAACATCACAAAGTGTACTTACACAAATCTAGATGGTCTGTCCTCCTCCACACCCAGGCTAGATGGTGTAGCCCATTGTTCCTAGGCTACAAACCTATACGGCATGTGACTGTCTTGAATACTGTAGGCAATTATAACACAGTGCTAAGTATTTGTGTATCTAAACATAGAAAAGGTACAGCAAAAATACAGTATTATAATCTTATGGGACCACGTTTGTGTATGTGGTCCACCATTACTGAAACGTTGTTATTCAGCATATGACTGCATATAAAAATGCAATTGGGCCATGTGCGGTGCTCACGCCTGTAATCCCAGCACTTTGGGAGACCGAGGTGGGCAGATCACAAGGTCAAGAGATCAGGACATCCCACCAGCAATGCATTAGGGTTCCAATTTTTCCACATCCTTGTCAATACTTTTTATTATCTGGCTTTTTGCTTATGGTTATTCTAGTGAGTCGGAAGTGTCTGATTGTGGTTTTAATTTGCATTTGCCTCATGATTAATGACGTTGAGCATCTTTTCATATGTTCATTTGCTATTTATATATTTTCCTTGGAGACATGTTTATTCAAATTCTTGGCACATTTTTAAGTTGTGTTGCCTTATTATTGAGTTGTAAGAATTCGTTATATAGTTTAGGTAGAGGTCACTTACCAAATGTATGATTTGCAAATATTTTCTCCCATCTCCCATTCTGTAGTTGTTGAGACAAGGTTTTGCTCTCTTGCCCAGGATGGAGTGCAGTGGTGCGATCATGGCTTACTGCAGCCTTGACCTCCTGGGTTCAAGCGATTTTCCCACCTCAGCCTCCCAAGTAGCTGGGACAGCAGGCTCAAAAACAAGCCTGGCTAGTTTTTGTATTTTTTGTAGAGATGGGATTTTACCTTGTTGCCCACGCTGGCCTCAAACTCCTGGGCGCAAGCGATCTGCCTGCCTTGGCCTCCCAAAGTGCTGGGATTACAGGAGTGAGCCACTGCGCCCAGCCTAAATAGTAGATATTTTCAGTTTCCCGTCTAATAGTTCCATCTCTGCCACAGCTGAGTTTGATTCTGATGCTTGCTTTGTTTCTTCATGCTGTTTTTTTCTTGCCTTTTGGCATGCCTTGCAATTTTTGGTTGAAAGCCAGACATATATCAGGTGATAGGAACTGAAGTGGGGGTATTGGGTTAATCTGAGTAGAAACTGGATTGCCTTTAATGTTCGCTGTAGTTGTAGGTACCAGAGGCTTTAAATTCTTCAGACATCAGTGTTTTAGTCTCTAAGAGATTTTCTTTAGTATCTACTTAAGGTAGGCCCCCCTCCCCACCCAACTCCCACCCTGTGTACCTCAGTTCACTGTTAATGTGCTGGAGGCCTGTTGGAGTGGTGGTAAAGTGTGAGGAAGGGGATAGTGTTCTGTTAGGATTAAATCTTAGCCTTTTAGTGTGTATGTGTCATGAGCTGTGAATTTCACAAGTGTCTCTTAGTTTACCCTTTCTCTTAGGCAAGACCAAGGATGTGGAGTCTGGGAAGTGCCCTTTCCTCAGGTCAGATAAGGCTCTGGTAAACCCTTTTAAGTCTTTGTAAGTCTAGGAAGTAAGTCTTTGTTATGATGAATGCCTTGGGCTTATTTCATACTAGTTATTTTTTCCCTCCCCTTGTCAGAGCTATGGGAGTATCTTCTTGGCTCTTTACTGTAGGAAGCTGGTGTTGTTTTTGGAAGTAAACCCTGCAAAAGTATAAGGTCTTTCTTTCAAGACTGCCACTCCTAGAAGTTAGTCATTCTCATCCTAGTCCACACTTAGCCTCCAGCAATTCATTGAAATGACCATTTAAATGTTCCTTCCAGTTTATGGCTCTAGGGTTTCTGTTCCAGGGAAATAGATCTGTGTGACTCTGAATTTGCCTTGCTCTCCAAATTTTGGGGTAGTGGTTTGACACGTGACTTTGGTTCTGTAATGGGTCCTAGAAATAATTATTTTCAGTTTGTTCAGCTTTTATCTTGATGTTAGGATGAGAATGATGACTTCCCAGCTTGTTACATGTCTGAGCTAAAATAGGAAGTTCTACAGTTGATTTTCATGTTCATCTTGTATCTTGCCACCTTGCCTAACTCACTCACTGATTTTATGAGATGTTTTTATATGGTTTATTAAGAACCATACACTTTGCTGAAGCCCTTTTTTCCCCCTCATAATCACATTGATGTTCCTTTAATATGTGTGTCTTACCAATCTTAAGTATCAAGTTTCCCAGGTCCCTATCATTAGAAAGTATGATCTGAAACTGGGGAGTAGAAATGATAGGACTTTTCTCTATGAGGCTGACACGATGCCAGAAGGAAAAGTGATAACTGACAACCTGACATTTAGGAAGAAGGCCAGAAATCTATAAAGCTTAGAATCATATTATTTTTAAAATGCAATAATGAGTTTTTATGATGATGACCATAAATCTAGAAATGTTTACATTTGTTATATACTAGCTTTTTTTTTTTTTTTTTGCAAAGCAAAAAAAGTTTAATGATGTCCTGGATCACATCCATTATTTTATTTTATTTATATATATATTTTTATTATACTTTAAGTTCTTGGGTACATCTGCACAATGTGCAGGTTTGTTACATATGTATACATGGGCCATGTTGGTGTGCTGCACCCATTAACTCATCATTTACATTAGGTATATCTCCTAATGCTATCCCTCCCCACTCCCCCCACCCCACAACAGGCCCTGGTGTGTGATGTTCCCCTTCCTGTGTCCAAGTGTTCTCATTGTTCATTTCCCATCTGTGAGTGAGAACATGCGGTGTTTGGTTTTTTGTGCTTGCGATAGTTTGCTGAGAATGATGGTTTCCAGCTTCATCCATGCCCCTACAAAGGACATGAACTCATCATTTTTTATGGCTGCATAGTATTCCATGGTGTATATGTGCCACATTTTCTTAATCCAGTCTATCATTGTTGGACATTTGGGTTGGTTCCAAGTCTTTGCTATTGTGAATAATGCCGCAATAAACATACGTGTGCATGTGTCTTTATAGCAGCATGATTTATAATTCTTGGGGTATATACCCAGTAATGGGTTGGCTGGGTCAAATGGTATTTCTAGTTCTAGATCCTTGAGGAATTGCCACACTGCCTTCCACAATGGTTGAACTAGTTTACAGTCCCACCAATGTAAAAGTGTTCCTATTTCTCCACATCCTCTCCAGCACTTGTTGTTTCCTGACTTTTTAATGATTGCCATTCTAACTGGTGTGAGATGGTATCTCATTGTGGTTTTGATTTGCATTTCTCTGATGGCCAGTGATGATGAGCATTTTTTCATGTGTCTGTTGGCTGCATTAATGTCTTCTTTTGAGAAGTGTCTGTTTATATCCTTTGCCCGCTTGTTGATGGGGTTGTTTTTTTCTTGTAAATTTGTTTAAGTTCTTTGTAGATTCTGGATATTAGCCCTTTGTCAGATGAGTAGATTGCAAAAATTTTCTCCCATTCTGTAGGTTGCCTGTTCACTCTGATGGTAGTTTCTTTTGCTGTGCAGAAGCTCTTTAGTTTAATTAGATCCCATTTGTCAATTTTGGCTTTTGTTGCCATTGCTTTTGGTGTTTTAGACATGAAGTCCTTGCCCATGCCTGTGTCCTGAATGGTATTGCCTATGTTTTCTTCTAGGGTTTTTATGGTTTTAGGTCTAACATTTAAGTCTGTAATCCATCTTGAATTAATTTTTGTGTAAGGTGTATAAGGAAGGGATCCAGTTTCAGCTTTCTACATATGGCTAGCCAGTTTTCCCAGCACCATTTATTAAATAGGGAATCCTTTCCCCTTTTCTTGTTTTTCTCAGGTTTGTCAAAGATCAGATAGTTGTAGATGTGTGGTATTATTTCTGAGGGCTCTGTTCTGTTCCATTGGTCTGTATCTCTGTTTTGGTACCAGTACCATGCTGTTTTGGTTACTGTAGACTTGTAGTATAGTTTGAAGTCAGGTAGTGTGATGCCTCTAGCTTCGAATTCTTTTGGCTTAGGATTGTCTTGGCAATGCGGGCTCTTTTTTGGTTCCATATGAACTTTAAAGTAGTTTTTTTCCAATTCTGTGAAGAAAGTCATTGGTAGCTTGTTGGGGATGGCATTGAATCTGTAATTTACCTTGGGCAGTATGGCCATTTTCACGATATTGATTCTTCCTATCCATGAGCATGGAATGTTTTTCCGTTTGTTTGTATCCTCTTTTATTTCATTGAGCAGTGGTTTGTAGTTCTCCTTGAAGAGGTCCTTCACATCCCTTGTAAGTTAGATTCCTAGATATTTTATTCTCTTTGAAGCAATTGTGAATGGGAGTTCACTCATGATTTGGCTCTCTGTTTGTCTGTTATTGGTGTATAAGAATGCTTGTGATTTTTGCACATTGATTTTGTATGCTGAGACTTTGCTAAAGTTGCTTCTCAGCTTAAGGAGATTTTGGGCTGAGACAATGGGGTTTTCTAGATATACAATCATGTCATCTGAAAACAGGAACAGTTTGACTTCCTCTTTTCCTAATTGAATACCCTTTATTTCTTTCTCCTGCCTGATTGCCCTGGCCAGAACTTCCAACACTATGTTGAATAGGAGTGATGAGAGAGGGCATCCCTGTCTTGTGCCAGTTTTCAAAGGGAATGCTTCCAGTTTTTGCCCATTCAGTATGATATTGGCTGTGGGTTTGTCATAAATAGCTCTTATTATTTTGAGATACGTCCCATCAATACCTAGTTTATTGAGAGTTTTTAGCATGAAGAGCTGTTAAACTTTGTCAAAGGCCTTTTCTGCGTCTATTGAGATAATCATGTGGTTTTTGTCTTTGATTCTGTTTATATGCTGGATTACGTTTACTGATTTGCATATGTTGAACCAACCTTGCATCCCAGGGATGAAGCCCACTTGATCGTGGTAGATAAGCTTTTTGATGTGCTGCTGGATTCGGTTTGCCAGTATTTTATTGAGGATTTTTGCATTGATGTTCATCAGGGATATTGCTCTTAAATTCTCTTTTTTTGCTGTGTCTCTGCCAGGCTTTGGTATCAGTATGATGCTGGCCTCATAAAGTGAGTTAGGGAGGATTCCCTCTTTTTGTATTGATTGGAATAGTTTCAGAAGGAATGGTACCAGCTCCTCCTTGTACCTCTTCGGCTGTGACTTCATCTGGTCCTGGACTTTTATTGGTTGGTAAGCTCTTAATTATTGCCTCAATTTCAGAGCCTGTTATTGGTCTATTCAGAGATTCAACTTCTTCCTGGTTTAGTCTTGGGAGGGTGTATGTGTCGAGGAATTTATCCATTTCTTCTAGATTTTCTAGTTTATTTGCACAGAGGTGTTTATAATATTCTCTGATGGTAGTTTGTATTTCTGTGGGATCGGTGGTGATATCCCCTTTATCATTTTTTATTGCATCTATTTGATTCTTCTCTCTTTTCTTCTTCATTAGTCTTGCTAGTGGTCTATCAATTTTGTTGATTTTTTCAAAAAGCCAGCTCCTGGATTCATTGATTTTTGAAGGGTTTTCTGTGTCTCTATCTCCTTCAGTTCTGCTGTGATCTTAGTTATTTCTTGCCTTCTGCTAGCTTTTGAATGTGTTTGCTCTTGCTTCTCTAGTTCTTTTAATTGTGATGTTAGGGTGTTAATTTTAGATCTTTCCTGCTTTCTGTTGTGGGCATTTAGTGCTATAAATTTCCCTCTACACACTGCTTTAAATGTGTCCCAGAGATTCTGGTATGTTGTGTCTTTGTTCTTGTTGGTTTCAAAGAACATCTTTATTTCTGCCTTCATTTTGTTATGTACCCAGTAGTCATTCAGGAGCAGGTTGTTCATTTTCCATGTAGTTGAGCGGTTTTCAGTGAGTTTCTTAATCCTGAGTTCTAGTTTGATTGCACTGTGGTCTGAGAGACAGTTATAATTTCTGTTATTTTACATTTGCTGAGGAGTGCTTTACTTCCAACTATGTGGTCAATTTTGGAAGAAGTACGATGTGATGCTGAGAAGAATGTATATTCTGTTGATTTGGGGTGGAGAGTTCTGTAGATGTCTATTAGATCCGCTTGGTGCCGAACCAAGTTCAATTCCTGGATATGCTTGTTAAGTTTCTGTCTCATGGATCTGTCTAATGTTGACAGTGGGGTGTTGAAGTCTCCCATCATTATTGTGTGTGAGTCTAAGTCTCTTTGTGGGTCTCTAAGGACTTGCTTTATGAATCTGGGTGCTCCTATATTGGATGCATATATATTTAGGATAGTTAGCTCTTCTTGTTGAATTGATCCCTTTACCATTATGTAATGGCCTTCTTTGTCTCTTTTGATCTTTGTTGGTTTAAAGTCTGTTTTATCAGAGACTAGGACTGCCTTTTTTTGTTTTCCATTTGCTTGGTAGATCTTCCTTCATCCCTTTATTTTGAGCCTATGTGTGTCTCTGCACGTGAGTTGCGTCTCCTGAATACAGCACACTGATGGGTCTTAACTCTTTATCCAGTTTGCCAGTCTGTGTCTTTTAATTGGAGCATTTAGCCCATTTACATTTAAGGTTAATATTGTTATGTGTGAATTTGATCCTGTCATTATGATGTTAGCTGGTTATTTTGCTCGTTAGTTGATGCAGTTTCTTCCTAGCCTCGATGGTCTTTACACTTTGGCATGTTTTTTCAGTGGCTGGTACCGGTTGTTCCTTTCCATGTTTAGTGCTTCCTTCAGGAGCTCTTTTAGGGCAGGCCTGGTGATGACAAAATCTCTCAGATGATCAAAATTCTCTGAGTTAAAGGAAGAAGTTCGAACCCATAGCAAAGAAATTAAAAATCTTGAAAAAAGATTAGACGAATGGCTAACTAGAATAACCAATGTGGAGAAGGCCTTAAATGACCTGATGAAGCTGAAAACCATGGCATGAGAAGTATGTGACAAATGTACAAGCTTCAGTAGCCAATTTGATCAGCTGGAAGAAAGGGTATCAGTGATGGAAGATCAAATGAATGAAATGAAGTGAGAAGAGAAGTTTAGAGAAAAAAGAATAAAAACAAACGAACAAAGCCTCCAAGATATGGGACTATGTGAAAAGACCAAATCTACATCTGATTGGTGTATGTGAAAGTGACGGGGAGAATGGAACGAAGTTGGAAAACACTGCAGAATATTATCCAGGAGAACTTCCCCAAGCTAGCAAGGCAGGCCAACATTCAAATTCAGGAAATACAGACAATGCTACAAAGATACTCCTCAAGAAGAGCAACTCCAAGATACATAATTGTCAGATTCATTAAAGTTGAAATGAAGGAAAAAATGTTAAGGGCAGCCAGAGAGAAAGGTCGGGTTACCCACAAAGGGAAGCCCATCAGACTAACAGCGGATCTCTTGGCAGAAACTCTACAAGCCAGAAGAGAGTGGGGGCCAATATTCAACCTTGTTAAAGAAAAGAAGTTTCAACCCAGAATTTCATATCCAGCCAAACTAAGCTTCATAAGTGAAGGAGAAATAAAATCCTTTACAGACAAATGCTGAGAGATATACTAGCTTTTTATGTTGGCATATACATTCATAGAAAGAGTTTATTCATTGACGATGATAAACTAACACATTTCTGGCATTTGAAGCCTAATCTTACATTAATTTGGAAAATTTTATATATAGAACAACACATCAACCAACATTTCAAGGTGCTATTATCATAGTATAATGGGTTCACAAAACCAGTTCCCGAATTTGTTATAGATTTCAGCTTTAGTTCTAATTGAAAACCATTTAAATATTTCCTTTTAGTCTTTTTTTCTAAATTGTGTCAGCTGCTAATAAAGGTGTTTATTGTATTTAAAAACTACAAGTGTTAAATATATATACATATATTTACAAAGTAGGAATCATGCTGTTTGTGCAGTTTCACTATAGGGAATATTTTAAAAAGTATTATACAAATGGAATTTCAGTTAAGAAGAGTGCTTGAGGAATGGGATTTTCTTTTTTTTTTAGGCTAATTGGATTTTCTGGTTAATTCAGGATTAGGTATAAAGTCCTTTTTGTTTTAATGTTTGTTAGAGATTTTCCTAAATCTATTTCTACAGAGATGGCACTGAATCTAAAAACAAGTGTAAACTGGCTTTGAATAGCCAGTTAGTGTCCCCTTTCATCCAAATCCTAGCTTGCTGCTGATAAATCTTTTTGATAAGTCCTCTCTTGCCACACTCCTGGAACCATGGAGTCATTATTTAGCTTTCTTAAAATTTTCTGAAATGCTGCTTTGTCACCAGCCCAGTCTTAACCGTAGACTTCCTACTTAATTATTGCTTAGAGCATGTCTAAAGTTAGGACTCTTAGGCGATTTAGGGGCTCAGTCTTCTTTTAGTACCTATGATTTCTGCTATATAATGGCTTAAATAAGTTTTGGTGAATTAGAAAACCTAATCCTCAGTATTTATAACATAATATTTTTTGGTAAAATATGCATGAAGTTCCAATCCTCTTAGAAAGCAACCTATTTGTAGGCTGGAATTATTTGTCTCTTTGAGCACTAGTATAATTGTTGCTTATGTTACTTTTTTAAAACTTAGGACAATGTGGGGACTGAACTTGGGTTGAAACTGATTTAGCTTTTCAGATTTTGGATCTGCCTCTGCTTTGCTGATCCTTGGGTGAACCATTTAATCTCTGAGCCTCAGTTTTCTCCCCTCTAGAAATGGAGCTCAGAATTGTCATTAGGTTTAAATGAAATTCTGTTGTGAAATGACTTATGTACCCAGACACAAAAAGAGGTACTTGGTACAATATTAGTTCTATTCACTGCACAGTAATGTATATACAGGCAGTGTTGGAGATTAGAATGACTAAGCACAAGTATGTTTGAGAATTTCATGGCCCTTCAAGATCCCATGGTTTTTTCTGCTTGTTTTAGTTTATATATATTAAAATATACAAAAATCTGGCCAGGCATGGTGGCTCATGCCTGTAATCTCACCACTTTGGGAGGCTGAGGTGGGCAGATCACTTGAGGCCAGGAGTTCAAGACCAGCCTGGTCAGTGTGGTGAAGGGCATTCCTGTAGTCCCAGCTACTCGTGAGGCTGAGGTGGGAGAATCGCTTGAACCCAGGAGGCAGAGGTTGCAGTGAGTTGAGATCATGCCACTGCACTCCAGCATGGGTGACAGAGCGAGATCCTGTCTCAAAAAAAAAAAAAAGAAAAGAAAAATTAAGAAAAGAAAAGAAATCAAAATCCTTAGATTCATTAATCACAGAAGATAAAATTTTTAAGTGGTTACTGGATTTTTACACTTTCAAAGTTATTAAACACATTTTTAGAAAGTAGAAAGTAATACCTTCATTTATTTGAGTGCAAAGGTGAACTGTATTATTCTTTATAGCAATTATTGGTAAAATTTGTTTTGTGTTGTACTTTTTTGCACAGACACTGAAGTAAGGTCACTTAGATGATTATGTGACTGGCAGAGCATTACTTAAAGCAATTGACAGATGAATTCAGTGGCTTTGCCTTAGAAGGCTAGCTAGCTAATACTGCCAGGTTCTGGGTTTTCTAAATCCCTTTGCCTAGAATGTATAACCTAGTATTAATAGTACTTGATTCTTAAGCCGGGTGTGGTGGCTCACGTCTGTAATCCCTGCACTTTGGGAGGCCAAGGTGGGTGGATCACTCGAGGTCAGGAGTTCGAGACCAGCCTGGCCAAAATGGCAAAACCCCTTCTCTACTAAAGATACAAAATAATTAGCCAGACATGGTGGTGGGTACCTGTAATCCCAGCTACTAGGGAGGCTGAGGCAGGAGAATCATTTGAACCTGGGAGGCAGAGGTTGCAGTGAGCCAAGATTGCACCATTGCACTCCAGCCTGGGCAACAGAGCAAGACTCTGTCTCCAAAAAAAAAAAAAAGTCCTCTTATGTTCACCTCCCATCCATCTTTTCTCCAAATCAGCCCCAGAATTTCTGTTTTGACCCTTTTCTTTTCTAAAGCAAATTAATCTCTCTTTTTCTTAATCTTTTTTTCCTAAACTCTGTGTGCTTCTACCTCATGATTCCTAGATGCAGTTTATCTTATATTTTATATTTACCCTTTTTTTTCTGCTTTCATCCTTTTGTATTAGAACTCTTAATTGTAAGTGCTGGAAACCCAGCTGTGACTAGCTTAGACAAAGGGGAATGTTTAGGCCCATGAGACCAAAGTCCAGGAGGGGATTATTCATTTGGGCATTAGGAATGATTGGAACTCTAGGGCCTTGTTCACTGTCAGGATTCTTTTTACCTCTTCAATCTCTCATCTCTGATTTTCTCTCCATGGTTCTGTTATTCTTCCAAAGATATTTCATCCACATGGCTGTAGACAAGTTCTGGCGCCTGCCAGGATCACATTCTTAGTTTTTAAAATTAGAGTATCTATTTTTTCTTTCCTTAGTTCTAATTGAGAAAATCTCGGAGAAAGAGTCTGGCTTGGCTTGCCTTGGGACATGTTTAGACTTATGGCCAGGAGCATGATTGGACCCCATCCAAACTGCCTAGGTAGAATTTGAGGAGAAGCAGTTCCCCCAAAGAGGTAGTAGTTTGTCCCCAAATAAGGGAGACATGTTGTTGTTCCCAGAATAAGGGAGAGGTGCCAGGCAGACAAAATAGCAGTTGTCTGTCATATCCTCTTTTTCTGATTGTGGGTCTCTAGGTCTTTCCACGTTATATGTATTCTGTACCAGGCCAGTCATTGACACCAGCTGCTGTGAAGACCAGGGAGGGAGCTGGCAAGGAATAGAGCATCCAAACTTATTATAGTTCACCACTGGAAGTTTTGAAGATCCAGACTTTGTGAGTAGACAGAAATTCTATGTACTATAAAATAGGAAGGGCAGGCCAGGCACGGTGACTCACGCCTGTAATCCTAGCACTTTGGGAGGCTGAGGCGGGTGGATCATGAGGTCAGAAGATCGAGACCATCCTGGCTAACATGGTGAAACCCTGTCTCTACTAAAAATACAAAAAATTAGCCGGGCGTGGTAGTGGGCACCTGTAGTCCCAGCTACTTGGGAGGCTGAGGCAGGAGAATGGCGTGAACCCGGGAGGCGGAGCTTGCAGTGAGCCGAGATTACGCCACTGCACTCCAGCCTGGGCGACAAAGCGAGACTCCATCTCAAAAAAAAAAAAAAAAAAAAAAAAAGGGCAAAATGATATTCCCTTTGAATGAGAGTTTGTGCATGTCTTTGTCTCTCCAGACTGTAAAGTCCTTAATGCCAAAGATTGTGTCCTATTGATCTTTGCCAAACAACCCTTTGACAACAGATAATGTAGTAAATAACCTATTGTATAGTGAAGGGAATACCGATTTCGTATGTCTAGTTTGGCAAGGGGTGAACTTGTGATGGTTCTTTTTATGTGTCAACTTGGCTGAGCCACAATGCCCAGATACTTGGTCAAACATTATTCTGGGTGTTTTTATGAAGGTGCTTTTTATATGAGATTAACTTGTAATTTAGTGGGCTTTGAGTAAAGCAGATTACCCTCTGTAATGTGGGTGGGCCTCATCCAATTTGTTGAATACCTTGGTAGAACAAAGACAAACCTTCCCTGAGCAAGAAGAAATTCAGCCAGCAGACCACCTTTGGACTCAAACTGCAACACTTCCCTGGATCTTCATCCTGCCCCTCTACCCTGCAGATTTTAGATTTGCCAAGCCTCCACAAGTACATGAGGTAATGCCTTAAAATAAATACATCTTAAAATAAATCTGTTTCTGCCTCTGTCTCCCTGTATGTATACACACACATCCTGTGGATCCTGCTGGATCTGTTTCACTGGAGAACTCTTGACTAATACACAGGGTATAGCTACTGACTGCTCTGCATTTTTATTATCACAATTAGATATTGTAAGAGAAAGGCCTGAAGATCGTGTGCAAAATTCTTTGCAAAAACTTCTCAGCCTAGCTTAGTTCTTGTGTTCTTGTCTGGGCCAGTTATTCTGGTAGCTAGGTTAAGCACTCTGATTTATCAGAGCTGCATTTTGTGTCAGTCCTTTTGTGAGGTGTGCAGGGTAGTATGATTGACAGTTTCATCAGAATCACATCATTTGAGGGAGAGAGCAGATAACCAAAGAATGTAATGATGGTGGTGCTAGTACCCCAAAAAAGGGCTGTCGAAACCAATAAATGTTCATATAGCACAGTTATTTACTGTACATTGGAGTATATCTATCTTTTGGAATATGATGTCAGTATACTTTTTATATTTCAGAATTCTTGGCTACTGTATAAAGTCAGTTGCATATAGATTTCCATCACATCTGTACATGGATTCTGATACTGGAATATTCATGTGCATAAATCTATGATTAAAAAAAATCTTAGATGTTATATTTAAAGGCCAAAGTCACCGTGTCATTTGGCTTGGGTATCAGAAATTGCTTTCTCTGTGTACATGTGTATATATACACACAAACACATAGATAATTGTAGTATAATTGTAGGAGAGTAGCTGTGGAAAATATGGTTGAGAAGCTGGCATAATCCTGATAGAGTCATTAAAAAAATGTGTACATTAAAAATGTTCTGTGTTTTCACCCTGTTTTCTTTCTAGAGAAGAATTTGCTAATCTAGGTGACATATCAACAAAAACAACAGATGTGGAAAATTTTTTGCATTTTTGTTGAGAAAAATCTCATCTCTATGCATAGAATATCTTTAGCAGTTGCTTCAGTAAATGCCAAGCAGATGGTTTAAACTCGGAATGACTATTCTAATAATTTTATCACAACAATTAGTTTGAAGTCTGTTATAACAGTCAAGATCAGAATTTTAGAAAACCATGAATGTAGGTTGGTGTACATTAAAGAGGTATAGGAATAGGCTTCTAAATCAGAAAAATTGGTGTCACAGAATCTACAAAAGATTCTTGACTTTTGAGGACCTCTTTTTTTAAGCTATGGTTGAATAACTGCTTATTTGTCTGTTGTTTTTTTTTTAATTAAACTTTTTTTTTTTTTTTTTTGAGATGGTGTCTCACTCTGTCACCCAGGTTGGAGTGCAGTAGTGGGATCTTGGCTCACTGCAACCTCCGCCTCCCAGGTTCAAGTGATTCTCGTGCCTCAGCCTCCTGAGTAGCAGGGCTTATAGGCATGCACCACCATGCCCAGCTGATTTTTGTATTTTTAGTAGAGATGGGATTTTGCCATGTTGGCCAGGCTGGTCTTGAACTCCAGGCCTCAAGTGATCCACCCGCCTCAGCCTCCCAAAGTGCTGGAATTACAGGTGTGAGCCACCATGCCTGGCCATTTGTCTGTTTTTATATAGCATAACAGTGGAATTCGGTAACTTAAAAGTTGTTGGAAAGTAGGCAAAGCAGGAAGGACTCTTGGTTTTTAATGAGGTGACAGAAAAATAAAAAGCCAGAGGCTATTCTGACTGATGGAGGGAGGAGGGTATCTTCAGTGTGTCCAGCACTGGATAGATACTTAACATGTGTGATTGCTTCACAGCTGCTTTCTAAGGTAAAGAGATACTTTATTTTTACATTGAAGAAATAGTTTCCTGTTCCCAGGTTAAGAAGTCAAGGAAGTAGTTATACCTTTTAAAAACTACTAAAAATGATTACATTAAAATTTTGTTGCTCTTGTTTGATTGGTAAATTTTACTTGAAAGAATGACAGACTGATTATTCATACTAGGACATTAGACATTTTCTCAAAAATGAACAAAGTAAGCCTATCACTTTAAAGAAAATTATCAATTTTTGCTTGAGGGAATGGACACTCTGCTCTCCAGGATGTGCTTATTTTACATTGCACACCTGTATCAAAACATCTCATGTACTCTATAAATATACATACCTACCATGTACCCCCAAAATTAAAAAAAAAAAGAAAATAATTGATTTTTATTGCATATGATAAAATTCAAGCTTTTTAAAAATTTATCAAGAAATGACATGGTGCATTTTTTGAGCTCAACTGGAGATTAGAATTTTGAAAACTTAGATTTGTTGTCATGAGCTTACAGCTTCTCAATCTCAAGACTCTTGATGAAAGCAGTGGTGATATTAAAGTTTTTGTTTTGTTGTTTGTTCTTAATGTTGTGTGATGAAATGTTTCAACATTTGGAAGATAAACGTAACTCAATGAATGAATGTTCCTCATGTAACCAGCGTACAGTGGGTAAGAGAGCCATTCACAGTGCAAGATAGACAAGTGGGTTTTAATGTGAGAAAGTACAAAGAGTTAATTGTTATGATTTTTAGATTCCACATTGCAACTCATCTTTAAAAAACTGCCACTTGCCAAGTTTTGGTGGAGTGTCTGAGAAGAATGTTCACAATAGTATGAAAAGGCTGTTAAAGTATTTCTTCCTTGTCCGACATATCTATAAGGCCATTGTTTATGTACTTCAACCAAAAAAACATATTGCAAAATATTGAATGTAGAAGCAGATGTGAGAATCCAGGCAATAAAGAGATTTGTAAAAATGTAAAACTGTGCCTGTTTTTTTACTGTTTTTGTTTTTTGGAGGGGAGATTAATCACTTTTTCATAAAAACATATGTTAATATGTAACAGGCTTATTTTTAAATGAACTAATACATAACTTAAAAATTTTTTAGTTTTGATTTCTAATACTAAATATCAATAGATATGAACTCACACAGATGAATTCTTTGTGAAAATTTGTGTCAGTTTGGAAAGAAGTGGTCTTTTAACCATACATAGAATTAAATTCTTTTTGTTGTTTTTTTAGGTGTAAACATATAATGCCATGTTATAAACTATGCTAATATTCACTTATTGGAACTTTTTTTTGGCTTACAAAAAGTTTAGGCCAGGCGTAGTGGCTCATGCCTGTAGCCCCAGCACTTTGGGAAGCTGACGTGGGTGGATTACTTGAGCTCAGGAGTTCAACACCAACCTGGGCAACATGGCAAAACCTTTTCTCTACAAAAAATACAAAAAAAATTAGCTGGGCGTTGGGGCTTATGCTTGTAGTTCCAGCTACCTGGGAAGCTGAGCTGGGAGGATCACTTCAGCCCAGGAGGCAGAGGTTGCAGTGAGCTGAGATCATGCCACTGAACTCCAGCCTGGGTGACAGAGCAATACATTGTCTCAAAAAAAAAAAAAAAAAAAAAGTATTTTACATAAGGTCACATTCCTGAAAGGAAAGCACAGTATGAAAATACTCAGTTTCAAGATGTGAAAACCTTGAATGTGCAAAAATAGGAATGACAAGAAGTGAGACTTACATCTCCAGTAAGGATGGAAAGAGGAAGGAAAGATTTCCTGTAGTTTCTGGTCAGACTGTTTTAAATATTTTTGTGCTGAAGTTGGAAAATGGAAAGCTTAAAAATATCTCTACTATGTTGGTTCTTCTTCAAGCATGTTATGCAGTGTGAGAGATACCCTAGTGAGAACTGTTTTCAATACTTTAAGATGAATTGACACCATTTCTCACCTTTTATCTATTTAGTTAGTTGAACTAAAATTTGAAGCAAATTTAGGCAAGGGGATAATTAATGTAAGTCTTAAGAGAGTAGATATTTCTTTTTTTTTTTTGAAATGGAGTTTTGCTCTTGTTGCCCAGGCTGGAGTGCAATGGCGCAATCTCAACTCACCGCAACCTCCGCCTCCCAGGTTCAAGTGATTCTCCTGCCTCAGCCTCTGGAGTAGCTGGGATTACAGGCATGTGCCACCACGCCTGGCTAATTTTGTATTTTTAGTAGAGATGGGGTTTCTCCATGTTGATCAGGCTGGTCTCAAACTCCCGACCTCAGATAATCCGCCTGCCTCGGCCTCCCAAAATGCTGGGATTACAGGTGCGAGCCACCATGCCCAGCCCAAGAGTAGATATTTCTTAATGCAGAGAAACCTTAATCCGTTTTCTTGGGGGACAGAGTTTTTTGCCCCATTGAATTTTCCTTAGTAAGACAGGGATATCCAGTATCTGTTTTTCATTTGCCACTTACTAGAAGCTTTCAATGTGCTAGATAAAATGCAAAGTCTTGCCTAGTTTCTGTTTTCTTTTCTTTTTAAGAGACAGAGTCTTGCTCTGTTTCCCAGGCTAGAGTGCAGTGGTGTGATCTCAGCTCACTGTAGCTTCCACCTCCCAAGTTCACACAATTCTCCTGCCTCAGCCTCCCAAGTAGCTGGAATTATAGGCACGTGCCACCACGCCCACATCATTTTTGTATTTTTAGTAGAGACAGAGTTTCACCATGTTGGCTAGGCTGGTCTCGAACTCCTGACCTCATGATTTGCCTGCCTCAGCCTCCCAAAGTGCTGGGATTACAGGTGTGAGCCTCTGCACCCAGCCTGGTTTCTACTCTTAAAGAGCTCATAGTTTTGTGCATTTTGTTCCACTCTCCAGCATTAGCAAAGTAACATAAAAGTTTATTGGCCCTTTGAAAAATTTGACTTTTTCATTCATGATTTTTTACTTAGTTCTCCTTATTATATTTGTTAGTGTGGAATGTCTCCAGGTCATAAACATTACTTTTGGGAAAAAAAAGTAATTATGTCATCAGATATCAGTTGCCAAACTCCACTAAAATGGAAATATTGGAAAATCCCAGGTAGCAATTTGGTTAGGTAGGCTCTGGCTACTAAAATATTTTAAACGTAGATGTTTATTTTTAGTTTATTTTCATCTGATTTAAAAACATCTAAACAAAAATTTTGTTTTTCCTGTTTTTTTTAAATTTGAAACACTTATTTCTCCTATTCTGTGAACACTTATAGTATTCTTAATATGCTAGTTATGAATATATTTTACACTGTGGTAACAAAAGTATTTTTTAAACACAGCTCTAAGAAATGATTACTAATACTTGTAGTATTTGGTAGGGACAATATGGATAGTGAGTAATAGTCTGGACTTTGGAATCAAATAGACCTTCCTGGTTTTGAATCTTAGTTAACAACTTCCTCATGGAGAGGAATAGTTAAACTCTAGGGTATTGAGATGATTGGCAAGATAAGTCAGTCAAGTGCTCAGAGTAAATGCTTAATAAATCTTAACAGTTTATTGTTTCTGTTGTTGCTAAAGGAAATTTCACTGCAATAAAATGTTCAAAACTTTGTGGACTTCTATTTGAGACCCCTCAAAAGATATTTTCAGACTTTTAAGGCAGCAAGCAAAAAGTCTTAAAATAAATGTATACTTTGCATATTGCTTTAGAATTGATATTTTATGTTTTTTTGTGTGTTCTGTGTTGGCCTCTTATGTGTCTGTGGGCCCAGGACATTTATTCCTGTTTTTCAGCCTATGGGTATAATGTTACTGCTTTAGGCAAGTTTTTATTTTTTTTTAACATGATACTGCCCATTACATGTATACTATATTTGATGGTTAGTCCTTTGTCACTTTTAATATTCTGATGGAAAACTGATGTGGTATGGTTTTTTTTCTTTTCTTTTCTTCTTTTTTTTTTTTTAAGGAACTCATACAGCATGGGCACATCCTTGTTGTAGTCTCAGACACTCAGGAGGCTGAGGTAGGAGAATCACCTGAGTCTGAGTGGGGATAGAGATGGAGGAGGGGAAGGTGGGGGGAATTGAGGTCACTGCAACTTGGTTCACTGCAGCCTTGACCTCTTGAGCTCAAGTAATCCTTCCACCTCAGCCTCCTGAGTAGCTGGGACTACAGGTATGTGCCACCACACCTGGCTAATTTTTGTTGTTTTTTTCTTTGTAGAGTCAAAGCTTTGCCACATTTCCCAGGCTGGCCTTGAACTCCCAGAGCTCAAGCAATCGGCCTGTCTCAGCCTCCCAAAGTGCTGGGACTACAGGCATGAGCCACCACTCCCGGCCAGAACTTGTTTTAATATTTAAGAAGTATAATTTACTTAAGTGAATATATGAATATAAAATTTATAGAAATACAATTGTTGACCTGATTGAAGTATTAAAGGTGGAACTTATTAATAATTGCTGGGGATAGTTTGATACAGATAACTTATGTACATTTAGTTATATTACATGAAGTGATATTAGGCTGTGTTTTCTAGGTAAACATTTTTCTGAGACCATAACAAGATAGGGCATTCAAAAGTAGAATCTGTATTCTTTTTGTTTGAGAAATGTTTGAACCCACTAAATTAAACAAAAGTGATTTTTGTTGTTGTTGTTGTTGTTTGTTTGCTTTTCTATAGAGATGGGATTTCACTGTGTTGTCTAGCCTGGTCTCAAACTCCTGGGCTCAAGCAGTCCTCCTGCCCTGGCCTCCGAAAGTGTTGGGATTATAGGCATGAGACATTGCACCTGGGCAAAATGAAAGATTTTTGAATACCCAACTTGAACTAGGGACTTTAAGAGCACCATTACATTTTTCATTCATATTTTGTTGAATATTTTAATCATTTTTTTATTTGCAAAGGAAGAGAAACCACTGATGGAAAAGAACAAAATAAAGCGAAAACTGTGACATCTAATTTACTTGAATAATGAATTATTCATGTACTCATTTAATATTTATTGAGCACCAGCTATGTACCTTGTATTGTGCACAGTTCGAAGAATATGATGATGAGCAGAGAGCATATCTTTTAACAGAACCATGCTTATGAATAAATACCTGACACTTAGGTAGAATAGTATATTATTTCTGTTGCTTCCCTATTATTTCCCATAAGAAAAAAATTTAATTTAACTGGATGTTCCCTGACCTCTGGGCATTGTTAAAGGTATCTGCAGAGAATGGCCAGAAACCTTGTAGAAGCATGTAGGCACCATCACTATAACCATTAAGAACTTGGAATGCATGGGATATCCCAATAGGATTCTACTAGTGTAGCACTGATGGTATTAGTTATGGAATTTATCTGATTTAAAAATTGCCAGCTTAGTGTCAGCCTGATAGACTATATAGTATTGTCTTTTTTAAAAAATGCTAGAGCCAAGTGTGAGCCATATTAGGTGATTTGTAGGTAATGCAGGTAATTAGTAGGATGAGGCAATGAATAGGATAAGATTTGAGGTCAGAGGAGAAATATTTGGGGAAGATTAAATTAAATAAGTTAAACAATTTTGAAAAGTAGAAATTCTGTATTTTGTCTCTTTGACTTGAGTCAACTACTAATAAAATTATATTTTCAAAATTTTTTTATTTTTAAAGAAGACCACTCGAGTTCTTTGTGATAATTATATCCATAGTTAAACAAGAGAAATATTCTTAACTTTTTGTTATTGTTGTTACTGTTTTGAGAGAGGGTCTCACTCTGTTGCCCAGGCTGGAGACCTCTGCCTTCCAGGCACAAGCGATCCTCCAGCCTCAGCTTCCCAAGTAGCTGGGAACACAGGGGTGTGCCACCATGCCTGGCTAATTTTTGTATTTTTTTGTTAAGATGGGGTTTCATCATGTTGCCCAGGCTGGTCTTGAACTCCTGAGCTCAAGCAATCTGCCTGCCTAGGCCTCCCAAACTGCTGGGATTACAGGTATGAGCCACTGCACTTGGCCTTATTCTTGTCTTTCTAAATAGATATTAAAACTTACATGTAAATTAACACTGTTGAAATACACTGTTAATGATAAAGTGACACTTTGACCTGTGTTCTATTTTTGCATAGCTGAAATAGTTGAAGAAGATTTCATTTTCTGTTCTTTCTGATGTTATAGAAGGGGACTCTTAATGTTAAAGGGATGGAAATTTGTAATGATTTGAAGGAATTACTTTGGAAAAATGAAGAACAATATACATCTGATTTTTGTGTACGTGGTTTTAACAGAATCTAGCTTAAAAATTGGGAGAGTATTTTCACAGGGCTTGGCAAACATTTTCTGTGAAGAGCCCAGTAACAAACATTTTAGGTTTTGTGAGCCATGTGGTCTCTGTTGCAAGTGTCCAACTCTGCCATTGTAGCGTGAGAGCCTAAGTGCATAGCCAATATGGAAACAAAGGAGCATGGCTTTGTTTCAACAAAACTTTATTTACAAAAGAAGGCAGCAGGCTGGATTTGGACCATAGTTTGCTTATCCCTATACTATAAAGGAATATAGGGAACTGCTGCATTTTTTAATTTTTTTACACTTTTTGCCTCATTTTAATAAATGTAAAATACAATAAGACATTCAAATACAAAATTGCACAAGCACTGCTCTACAGATAATACCTGAGGCTTCTGAAATGGAAGTGTCTGTTATGTGATTTCTCAAAAAGCTGATCAGTTAGTGTAAGGAAGTTCTGATTTTATTTATTGAAGTAGGTTTAGGAGTTTTAGTATGAAATTATGGAAGTCCAAGATGTTTGAAAGTTGAAAATCTGTGTAAAGGGTCACGGCCTGTCCTTATTATGATTGTATTATGATTACAACCTCATTCAGGATATCAACAAAAGTTAAAATTGGGTGGTGGATTTCTGCTTTCTTTTTCAACTTATTCTCTGTTTTCCAACTTCTTTTTAAAAGAAGGGTACTTTTACCTTTTGTATCTGTGTTTCATAATTTAAAGAAGATTATGTATAACATTTTATGTAGCTTAATCATCACTTTTCTAGTCAGGAAAATGTTTTATTTTTTATTTTTGTGAGACAGGGTCTCCTCTGTCACCTAGGCTGGAGCTTACTGCAGCCTCCACTTCCCAGGCTCAGGTGATCTGCCTACCTCAGCCTCCCAAGTAGTTGGAAATACAGGCATGTGTCACCACACCCAGTTAATTTTTTGTAGAGACAGGGTTTCTCCACGTTGCCCAGGCTGGTCTCAAACTGCTGGGCTCAAGCTATGTGCCCGCCTTGACTTCCCAAAGTACTGGGATTATAGGCATGCACCATCTCACCCAGCTGGTTTTAAAATTTCATTAATTATCTGCTAAATATTTTCCTTAAGTGTGTCAGATTTTCTTTCATTATTTTATGCTTATTTTGAAAAGCCTCATTAAGCACCATGTCATGTGGATGGTATTGCGAAAACACTCAAGTAATTGTAACGCATGCAATGGGATCAAAACTTGTTTTGTAGAAAACTATTTCACTTTTTAGTTAAAGTAATTTTTTCTTCATTGGCAGTTTTGTTAATGTAATTTAAATGTGTTTTGTGGAGAAAAATAATCTGTTTGTCGGGTACAATAGCTTACTAGCCAGCTGTTCTTTATACACAATCAAGTGAGAAGGAGTGTGATCTTTTTGACTTTCCAACTTCAGATTTAGTGACTTAAAATGGGAATTGATAAATGTCAGTCTTCCTCTAGAAACTATAGGTAATTAGAAAAATGGTATGGATACTTTATAATAGTATAGTTATTCTGATATATTTTTATTGATACATAGGTAGTTTTTATGTTAGTGTATTTGCTAAAACAGAATATGAAGGCTGAAAGCTGGGATAACCAGACTTGTTTCTTCCTGTGGTAGCACTTTGTTCTATTAAAAGGAACCAGGCGTCTTTATACTATTTTCAGTATATCTCATTCTAACGTGCAACAGCGTCCCAAAAGGAAATGCTGAGCAAGAAGTTAGTAAATCTTAACTGACTTTAGATCTGCCACAGATTTTTCTCATTTGCCTGTTTGATTTCTCCTTGGGATGTTGAGATGCCTGATGAAAAAGAACAAGCATTTGGGACCAAAAGGAGCTGACACATGTCTCAAGTGATCTTGGAACAGGATATCGAGTCTTTAGATGAGGATTAGGAGTTAATTTGACTTATGGAGAAACTGGAAAAACTTGTCTTTTGTATTTTAGAACTTTTCTAAAAATTCTGAACTGAGAGCTAGTTTGGGAGTAGGGGTTGTAACTGCTCTTAAAGGATACTCAAGACCTTGGAAAACAAACTGCAGTTTTAACTAGCACTAACTCTTTGTAGCACTGGAATATACCTACTAGGTGAATTTTTGTTTCCTGCACTTTGAAATATGAGAAGAATGTTTTATATTTCTCTTCCTGGGGATGGGGTTACATGAACTTAAGGAAGGTCAACTAAATTGCTTTAAATTTAGCTGCTGACTGATATTTTTTCCTCCGCTTTTGGATTAATGGTCTTCAGTGCATATATAAGATGTTGTGGAGTAGAAAACATGTAAAGTGGTAGTGGGTTTTTTTTTTTGTGATGGTTTTTTGTTTTTTGTTTGTTTGTTTTTTTTTTTGAGATGGAGTCTTGCTCTGTTGTCAGGCTGGAGTGCAGTGGCGCCGTTTTGGCTCACTGGAACCTCTGCCTCCCGGGTTCAAGCAATTCTCCAGCCTCAATAGCTGGGATTTCAGGTGCGTGCCACCACACCCAGCTAATTTTTGTGTATTTTAGTAGAGGTGGGGTTTTGCCATGTTGGCCAGGCTGGTCTCTACCTCCTGACCTCAGGTGATTCACCTGCTTTGGCCTCCCAGAGTGCTGGGATTACAGGTGTGAGCCACCGTGCTCGGCCTGGTGTTATTTTTTTAATGATGACCTTTAGAGCAGTAGGTAAGTTTTATTTGAGGAGTTTCAAAAGAGAAGGGCTCTGGGTACCTACCACAAAGAACTGTAAGCCAGGGACTCAAAAAGGTGTTTGTACACCATGTTCATAGCAGAACTGTTCACTATAGCGAAAAGGTGGAAGCAACTGTGTCTGTTGATGGATGAATACATTATTAATAAATACCCAGACACACACAATGGAATATTATTCAGCCTTGAAAAGAAAGGAAATTCTGACACATGCTAAGTGAAATAAGTCACAAAAGGACAAATACTATATAATTCCACTTATATGAGGTGCTTGAATTCATAGAGACAGAAAGTAGAATGGTGGTTGCCAGGGATTGGGGAGGGGGAGGATGGGGAGTTAATGTTTAGTGAGTATGGAGTTTCAGTTTTGCAAGATGAAAGTAGTTCTGGAGACCGATGGTGGTGATGGTTGCACCGTAGTGCGAAAGTACTTAGTGTGACCAACCTGTACACATGAGAATGGTTAAAGTGGTACATTTTATGTTACGTATATTTTATCACAGTTATTTAATGAAAAGAGAAAAGTGCTGGGAATGAATAGTGTCTAGACAGGCCTCAGTTCTGTGGAACTTTAGGATGAATTGCTCATTTAAAGACATGGTGAACTTTTGATCACTGTCATTATAGAACAATCCTATTCCACCTTACCCATCCTTCCTTATCCTACCCAATCCTTTGTCTTTTTCATTAGCAATTTGGAGAACTTGCTTGTGGGAACTGTATTCTCGTTGTGACGTTTTATGAGGATTATAATTCTAAGCTTAGTGACTACATTTCTGCTTAGACTGAACCCAAAATATCTGTGATCTTGAATGAACCCTTCCTCCTTACCTACTCTATTTTTCCTGGGTAAACTTTAAGTTTTGAGTATTGACCTCCATGGGTATCATAAGTGTTCTGTGCTTTTAGAGCTTAGCTAGAGAATTTCTTAAAGATCATTCCAGAATTGTTACATGACTTTAAAATTAATGGCCCTTTTTCTCCCATAAGCATTTTTTTTTCCTTTTTAATCTCATTTCAAAAATAGATGAACTCCTTCTAGAATAAATTAGAAAGTACAGATAAGCAGACAAACAAACCCAGCAGTAATTCCATGACTCAGAAATAAGTGACAGAAACTTACATATGGTCTTCTGTAATTTTTCTGGCAGACACATGAGTATGTGTGTGAAATTTTTTTTTTTTTTTTTTTTTCTTGCGTTGCCACCCAGTCTGGAGTGCAGTGGCGCCATCTTGGCTCACTGCAACCTCTGCCTCCCGGGTTCAAGAGATTCTCTTGCCTCAGCCTTCCGAGTAGCTGAGATTACAGGTGCTGGCCACCACGCCCGGCTAATTTCTGTATTTTTAGTAGAGATGAGGGTTCACCATGTTGGCCAGGCTGGTCTCGAACTTTTGACCTCAGGTGATCCGCACGCCTCGGCTGCCCAAAGTGCTAGGATTACAGGCGTGAGCCACTGCACCTGGACTGAATGTATTTTTTTATACTTATAGAGTCCATTATGTGTGTCTAACTACCTATTTTAAATATCTCTTAATAAATTCAGGGCTTAGGTATTTCTTGCCTTGGTGTAAAATGACCATTAAAATGATGGAAAATCATCTACTTTTAATTTTCTTTCTGTTTTCAAGACAGCTTTAAGGAAATAATGCTTTAAAACTTGTAATTACACACTCAGTTTGGACTTAATAAAATAGATTACCCAAGCAGCTGTGCTATGACTTTCTCATGCATACTTGTTAATGAATTGGTACAGATAGTAAGTTAGAAACCCATTTATGTAGTTGTGTTCATTTGAAGTGAACACAACCTTTTCCACTACCTTTTCCTTAGGTGGTGTTTTTCAAAATTTTTTGTCTTCTGAAATTAAACAAAAAAAGAATATTCAGTTATCAGAAGATGAGAGACAGAAAAGATGGTATGTTGGGCATTTAAATGTATACCTTAAAACTATGGATCAATTTTTTATCTTTTTGAAATTCATAATTTGTTTTGCTACCACCAGAAGTCTCACCTTCTAAGTTTAGATTTATTCATGTAATGTATGCTTTCAACAAGTGATCACAGATACAGTTTTTTCATTTGCAGTTGTACCATTAACTTTTTAATCTCTAGAAATTTCAGTGACAGAGTATTCTTTAGTCATTCTCTGAATGCTGATGGTGGAGTTACCATTCAAGTCCCCAGGGAGGGAGATTTATAATAATGGCAGTATACCAGGTCATTGCATGTTGCCTTATCAGCATAAAATAGTAACTAAGTCTTACTCTCTCAGCATAATGTCCCATTGAATTTTCTTTGCTTTACTGACCAACAAGGACAAACATATCTGGATGAATACTTTTAACATAAATTAATAATGAGGTTTCATCAATAAGTTTCTAGCAGCTATCACATTTACCTTTCTATTTCTTGAAATATTCTATGGATTGGGAAAGCAGTTACTGAGAACAGGAGAATCATCAGAGTCTGTGTTAGGGCTTGAGAAAGGGGTCTTTGGTTTCTTCATTTGTTTCTAGATTTTGAGAATGTGTAATGATAAGACATGGTCATGTCTTAACTCTTAAGGGGCTTACAACTTAGTGGGAGAGACAGAAAATTGACAATGCTGCAGATTGGTGCTGGCCGATAGTAGCCACTGGCCACGGGTGGTTATTGAGCACTTGGATGTGGCTAGTGAGACTGAATAACTCAAGTTTTAATTTTAATTATTTATTATAAGTTAAATATGAAAACTGATGCTGGATTCATTTATTGGGGAACTTTGGAGAATGTTTGGAATAATTTGGATATATAAATCTACTTTTTCAACTGTACATTTTAAGAAATCAAAATATAGATAAAGTGTTTCTGATGAAAATTTAGGACCTGAATTGAGATGTACTGTAAAATACACACTGGATTTTGAAGATAGTCCAAAAATATAAAATATCTCAGTAATTTGTGTGCTGATTATATGGTGAAGTAATAATATTTTGGATACATTGTGTTAAATATATTATTGTAATTCATTTTATCTCTCTTTTTTTAACCCTTTTAATGTAGCTAGTAGAAAAAATTACATACCTGGTTCATGTTATATTTCTATTAGATAGTGATGCTCTAGATGCACAGGAAGCCTATGAATTCTGCCTTTGGGGAATAGGGGAACATTTCAAAGAGTTTGAATCAGTTCTTTATGGTTTTGAGTGTGGTTTGGTGATTGGGAACGGGTTATCTCAGAAGGATAAAGTAAAGATTTGAAGGTCTGGGAGGAAAATGGTATGCATTAATAATAGAATTATGAGTAGTATGGGAATTTTGGAACAAAGAATATAGGGAGAATGGCAATAAATGAGGCAGAAAAGATTGAGACTAGAGTACTTAAGAGCCACAGTTCTCTTTCAAGGTCTTTGGACTTATTTTATAGTTAATGAAATTTTCATTGATGTTTTTAAGCAGATGAGTAACAATATCAGATATGTGCTTTTAGAGAAACTAGTGGTACCATGGAGGATCAACTGGATGAGGCAAAGAAATGGGGGCAGTAGACCCCATAGGTGATTTTAGTTATTCAGCAAAAGATGGACTAAGGCAGTTTATCTTGGGATAAGAGAGGAAGAAATTCAAGATATATTAGGATAGAGAATTAGTAGTACTTTGTTGGGGTAAAGAGAGGAGATACAGATGACTTTGAGAGATAGCTGCTTGAGGAGTTTATGATACTATTATTTGAATTAGTGACTCCTGTAGGGTAGTATGTTATGGAAGAAGGTTGAGGCAGAGGATGTAGTGAGTTTGAGGTACATGTGGAATATTCATGCTGGTAGGTCTTTCAGAATACATGTCGGTAGCTTGGGGAGAGGAGGGTGTTTGAGGGAGAGATTTTGGTTTTATTGAAGCAATAGAATTTAGGTAATAGATTTCCCAGGAGACTATAAAAACAGAAGTAGGGAGTTAATTTTAGTGTGTGGATTTCATGATAGATTATTTAGTTATATAAAAATAATTTTCACTCAGGAACTTATTGAGTGCCAATTTGTGCAAGTGCTATACTAGGTTCTGAAGATGAAGAGACAAACAAAACAAATGTTTCTGCCTTAAAGAGAATGAAGTTCTAGAAGGAAAGGCAGACAAGTAAATCTGGGATTAGAGTTTAGTGTCGTAAGTACTATGATGAGCTGTAGAGAAGTAAGGCTGAGGAAAGGATGAGTGTGAGGGCATGAAAGAAAAGGAGACTAGAGAGATATGGGCTCGATCTTGAAGGGGAAATTTGTCATTTGTTCCCTTTTTGGCAAATCTTTTGCCTGTAATAAACTTCCTAATTGTGCACTCCCATGACTCTCTATGTGCTGGTTCCTATTAGTTCCTTCATTCCTTTTCACTGTGGTGTCTGTCACCTCTTCTCTGTCAACCCTCTAGATACAGATAGTCTTTACCAGTGGTTTTAGTTTATAGCATGGCACGATTGCTGCAATAATCTGCTTGCAGCTGTTATTGAGGGTTGGTAGCAGAGAGAAGACTTCATCAGTATGTTTGTGTATGGCTTTTTAGAAACAAGCATTTGTCAGACATCACAGCTTTTCTACCTGGTACCTGCTTTATTATTATCTTTGTCAGGGGAGGTGGGAGAAATGGTGGCAGATCTGTGACAGGGTAAAGAGACTGTTCAGGCTGTTGGCCAAGGTGATAAAAGGAGAAGGGGAGGACAGAAGCAAGCCGTAAGGTGACAGCTAAGTCTTAGCATATGAACACAAGGTAAGGTAACCAACCCTGTAGTAATAGAGCACCCTTGAGTTGCAATAACTAGAAAATCACCTGAAAAAAAAAAATCAGTAAGGAAAATCATGTGTTTGCCATCAAAACTGATGTCTATTAAAGATACCATGATAACGAATTCACTTAGTTACCAGGTGTGTTTCCTTATTCAAAGGTTGTTTTCCGTATTTCTGTGTTATATCCGAAGAACAATAAAGTGTTGCATGTGCTTGAAGTGCCCTTCACCACTCTCTTGACTTGCTTCTATTTTACTTTAAAGATCATGTTAAACATCTGTTGTGAACCTTTTTCTGCATGCTGTGTCTCACCTCCTATCCCTGTTTAGCACTGGGTTTTTCTGTGCTTCTAGAGCATCCTGTACACTTCTCTCTGCAGCAGTTAGCTGTGTCATTAGAGTAGTTTTGTCTTCTTTACTAGGCTATTGGCTCCTCGAGGACAGGGACTGTCCTATTTTCATCTACTGCCCAGCTCATAATTAGTACTTAAATGTTAGTTAAGTAAGTAAACCATGAAAATATCAGTGTACTCTATAGAGCTTGAAATCTCAATGCAGTCATGCTTTAGACAGAAACATTAGAATTTGTAAGTTTTTGTTTTCAAAATTATTAAACAAAGGGTAGTGTATGTTTTTTCCCCTAAAATTTGGCTTTAAATGACTTTCTTTTAGAAAGTTATATTTTTCAGGTAATATTGATCATGTAATTTTTAGTTGTGAAACTAAACAAAATTTGTTTGTGAACTAAAACCAATTTTAGTCCTGTTTTGGCTGAGCATTGTCCCATTGACAAATTTTTGCTTTTTGTACTCTGTTAACTGGCCCAATGTTATAATTTATATAACTACACAATTTATTATATAAAAATTATGGCTGGGTGCCGTGGCTCAGCCTGGAATCCCAGCACTTTGGGAGGCTGAGGCGGGTGAATCATCTGAGGTTGGGAGTTCGAGAGCAGCCTGGCCAACATGGAGAAACCCAGTCTCTACTAAAAATACAAAATTAGCTGGGTGGGGTGGCGCATGCCTGTAATCCCAGCTACTCAGGAGGCTGAGGCAGGAGAATTCGCTTGAACGCAGGAGGCGGAGGTTGCAGTGAGCTGAAATGGCACCATTGCACTCCAGCCTGGGCAATGAGAGCGAGATTCTATCTCAAAAAAAAAAAAAAAAAAAAAAAGAAAGAAATTATGGTAAAGGAAACTTTGTTTAAGCAGCTAAATTACAAAAATACATAAATGTCTTTTTCTGTATATGGTTTAAAATAGGATTAAAAAAATAAGTTCAGCTTTAGAGCCTGATACTATCAGGCTACCAAACATTTATGGTAAATGTTTTTTTCCATAAGTCTAAATCAAAGGTATGATTATAGGCTGTAGGGATTTATACTATTCAGTAATATAAATATAATTCTGTACTTGTAGTAAGGTAGATACCTAGGTATTAATACTAAGTAGCATGTGCTGATTAAGAAGCAAGAGGTGTAGCTCCTTAGTATGGATTCTGCCATTCTCAGAAGTTTATTATAGAAGCAATTCTGAACTAATGTCAAAAGTAAAAAGAGGACAAATCTCAGTATTTTTTGGTATTAAAAAAAGTAACAATGCAGAAGGAATCTGAGTTTAAAGTTACCTTCTTATATATATGGTTCCCCAATTTTTCTTTCCAGTGGATAATGGGAGGATTATTTTAGTCTATCTATAGATAAAGTAGAACAGGCCAAGTCTTTTTTTAAATATGAAATTAGGTCATGTGCAGAGGTACTGGTCCCAATTCAGTTGTTAATTAATGACAGATATAACCCATAAAATTAACTTTGTTTTTTTTGGGGGAAGGGGGTGGTATTTGTTTTTTTGTTTTTGAGACAGAGTCTCGCTCTGTCACCCAGGCTGGAGTGCAGTGGTGTAGTCTTGGCTCACTGCAATCTCCACCTCCCAGGTTCACGAAATTCTCCTGCCTCAGCCTCCCAAGTAACTGGGATTACAGGTGCCCACCACCACGCCTGGCTAATATTTGTATTTTTAGTAGAGACAGGGTTTCACCATGTTGGCCAGGCTAGTCTTGAATTTCTGACCTCAGGTGATCTGCCTGCCTCAGCCTCCTGAAGTGTTGGCATTACAGGCATGAGCCACGGTGCCTGGCCTGTTTTTTTTTTTTTTAAAGTATGAAAATTCCATTTATTTTTGTTGGTGACAATTCATGAACAAGGTTCTTATAAATGTTAGAAAGCTAATTTTTATTTGACTCATATATTGGAAGTACTTATATCTTACTGCTTATTCATTTTAACTCTGATTTATCTGCAGAGTAACAGCAAATGGTGGTATGGACTTAAGAATTGTCTTTCAGTATTTATGTTTTTATAATAAAAATGTATTGGGCTGAAGAGGTTAGTTTGCCCTAAGCCCACTCAGGAACATTGACTTTTGAATAATAATGAACATAAATATCACATAGAGTACTTAAAAATATGTATTTTTTGAGACAGGGTCTGACTCTGAAACCTAGGCTAGAGTGCAGTGGCTCACTGCAGCCTTGACCTCCTGGACTCAAGTCATCCTCTCACCTCAGCCTCCCAAGTAGCAGGGACCACAGGCGTGTGCTACCGTGCCTGGCTAATTATTTTTTATTTTTTGTAGAGACAGGGTCTCTGTGTTGCCCAGGCTGGTCTTGAACTACTGGGCTCAAGTGATCTTCCCGCCTCAACCTCCCAAGGTGCTGAGATTAGAGGTGTAAATCACCACACCTGGCCCCAAAATATAAATTATTGACTAACCCCCGGCCACTATCACCACTTGCCACCCCCAGTAACTCTGGAATGTGGCCCAAGAATTTTAATAAGCAACCTCAGGTGATTCTGATGACCCATTGACTTCCTGTGAAGAAACACTAGTTTCTATAGGGTCAATATTATTGTTGTCACTTTCGTAAGTCTGGTGGACTAGGCAAGGGCCTATCCTGCCCCACATCCTTGTCCCCTCAAACCCTAAAGGTGATCATTCTCATTATAATAAAATTGGGAAATAAATCACATAGAAAAAAACATATATAATACTAATATCCAGAGAAAACTGATAATGTTTTAGTTTTTCTTTATGCTTTAAAATTTAATTGGAATTTCATTGTATTGTTTTATCTTCTGCTTTTCTTAGTTGCCCTTATACATTTTTTTTTCCTGGACCTGCTGATGGCAGATCATGCAGATTTTTTTTTTTTTAGATGGAGTCTTGCTCTGTCACCCAGGCTGGAGTGCACTGGCGCCATCTTGGCTTACTGCAACCTCCACCTCCAGGGTTCGAGTGATTCTCCTGTCTCAGCCTCCTAAATAGCTGGGATTACGTGCGCACCACCACACCCAGCTAATTTTTGTATTTTTAGTAGAGATGGGGTTTCGCCATGTTGGCCAGGCTGGTCTTGAACTCCTGACCTCAGATGATCTGCCCTCCTTGGCCTCCCAAAGTGCTGGGATTACAGGTGTGAGCCACTGTGCCTGGCCAGATTTTTTTTTTTTTAAATCAGAAATCATTCATAGCATTTTCACTGCTAGTATTAATATTGCCTCATCTGTTGAGTCATGATTTGCTTAACCATTTTTCTGTTGTTAAATGTTTAAGGTTGTTTCTGATTTATTTCTTATAAGTAACACTGGAATGAACTTCTTTGTTAGGAAGGCGTTTTTTCTGTCTTTAGGAATTTTCTTCCCTTTGTTCAAGGGTCTAAAAATATTTTTTTAAAACTCTTGAAACATACTGCCAAACTTTTCCGAAAAGGTTCTGCTGATTAAAGTTACCAGCAGTAAACTAGAGTTGTTACATCCCACCTTCACCAGCATTGAGTGTATTTGTTAAAAAAACATATTTTTGGTTCGCTGGAAAAGACAATGCATTATTACTTAACCATCCCTTGTTGTAGTTAAATATATATTTTGTGCATATGTAAAAATTAGTTTGGTATTTTATGCTAAGTATTTTTTATGCCAAGAACCTATATTTTCAAGCTTGAGGAAAATTGTTGGTAATCAATCAGTGTTAATTCCCTTGAATTTTTCAGTGGTTTAGGCAATAATAAACATGTGCACTCTCTTTTTGCCAGAGATCAGAGTATTTCACAAATACGGAGTCCTCGTCTATTCTTTTCTCATACACTTTGAAAATTGAAGATTTAAGCTGATTTTAAGTATGGAACTAATTCATTAAGAAAACAAGGTTCTTCGGGAGGTGGAGGCTGCAGTGAGCTGAGATCGCACCATTGCACTCCAACCTGGGTGACAGGGCAAGACTCCATCTCAAAAAAAAAAACAACAAAAAAAAGAAAACAAGGTTCTTAATTCTACTAGAAACTAACTTTTTACCTTTCATTGTCAATAAACCTAATTATCTGTGCTTCTACTTAGAATTACTGTTAAATCTCTAGATTTCAAACATAATTCCACCTGTTTCTTGGTTTATCAGTTTTGAAGAATGCCATCCAACTTTAGATTCCCCGATTTTTAAAAATTAGGGGCTGGGCACGGTGGCTCACGCCTGTAATCCCAGCATTTTGGGAGGCCGAGGCGGGTGGATCACCTGAGGTCAGGAGTTTGAGACCAGCCTGACCAACGTGGAGAAATCCTGTCTCTACTAAAAAAATATAAAATTAGCCAGGCATGGTGGCTCACGCCTATAATCCCAGCTACTCAGGAGGCTGAGGCAGGAGAATCGCTTGAACCAGGGAGGCAGAGGTTGTGGTGATCCGAGACTGTGCCATTGCACTCCAGCCTGGGCAACAAGAGCGAAAGTCTTGAGACCAAAAAAAAAAAAATTAACATTTCCTTCAACTTTTTCTCTTCTCATTGTATCATGTTTATAATTATTTCCATTTCTTGTATTATTCCCAGTGTTTGTCCTGTTCATTCACCGAGATTGCTAGACTCTGGATTTCCACTTGCTGGGCTGATTCCTGCAAACCACTTCCGGCACAAAGCTTGGGAGTGGTAGGATTCACCTTGTTTGTTTCTCTCAAAGATTACAGTCTGCAGCTGCTTGTTGTACAATGCCTCACAATACTTGTTTTCTGTATTTTACTCGCTTTCTAGTTTATGGCAGGAAAGTAGTTTCAGATCCTCCTCATGGCTGGTAGCTGAAGTCTTTAAAAACTTCTTAATTGCTGAATTGAGTGATTCTTTCAGAGTCCCTGTATTGAAATCTTTGAATTTGATACTGTCGAGTTTCTCTTCTTTTGAAATTTTCCTTCTTGACTTTCAAATGCTACTCTTTCCTGGTAGACCTTCTACTTCTAACTTTCCTTTCTGCCTCCTTCACTTAGTCTGGTTCTTTAGTTATGTTCATTGCAATAATAATTATTATAATAACAATAGAAGTCACTATGCGAGATCATGTGCTGACTTTAAACTTATGTTCTCATTTTAATTCATAAAGCAACAGCTTAGTATTTTCCAGGGTTCTCTTTTCATCCCACACTCACTCTGTATGCTTTTATATGTTATTGACCCCACCTGTATATTAATGACTTTTGTATTTTTAGCCCTGATTTTTTTTTTTTTTTTGAGACGGAGTCTTGCTCAGTTGCCCAAGCTGGAGTGCAGCGTCACGATCTTGGCTCACTGCAAGCTCCGCCTCCTGGGTTCACGCCATTCTCCTGCCTCAGCCTCCCGAGTAGCTGGGACTACAGGTGCCCACCACCACACCTGGCTAATTTTTTTTGTATTTTTAGTAGAGATGGGGTTTCGCCATGTTAGCCAGGATGGTCTCGATCTCCTGACCTCGTGATCCACCGGCCTCGGCCTCCCAAATTGCTGGGATTACAGGCGTGAGCCACCGCGCCCGACCAGCCCTGATTTTTGTAAATTGGGAACTGAATTCCCAATTTATATAACCAACAATCTGTTACCATTTCCACTTGGGTTTTCAAAAGACTTATCAACCTAATGCAATGTAAATGTAACTCCTGTTTGCCCTTCTCTTTCCATTCTTTTCTTCATCTTGACATTAACTGTAGTAAAACTACACACACGGTAAAACAAACTGTACTTCACATAAGCAAACATACAACCTGTATGTTAATTTAACCTTTTGATTGTTTCTTGAATCTGTCCCTGCTTCTGCATTCCTACTGTCTTGTCCTATTGCAGCTCTTTTCACCTTCTGTCTGTACTACTGTACCAACCTCCTAGTTGCATCTCTCTAAAATCCGTAGTATTTTAAAAATTTAAATCAGAATGCACTTCCTGGCTTAATCTTCAGTAGTTTCCTAAATGCTTCTGGATGTTTGCTTTGCAACATGACCTTCAAACTCTCTGTGCTGTCACTTGCTTTTCCTTAGGCCTTTCACTTGCTGCTCCTTTTACATACTCTGTATGTCAGCATCATTCCCTGAAAGTACCATGCTGTTTTTCCTAGCTTTTGTTCTTGCTCCCTGCTGTTTCCCCAGCTTTTACCGGGCTAACTCCTGTTTATTTATTTCTAAGGCTTAGTCACTTGTTTCCAGGTCTCTTCCTTTTTGCTCCCACAGTGTCCCATGTGTAGCTCTAGCATTGTGTCTATTATTATCATGTTTCACTTTCCTTTACCATGTTACGAGGTTCTGGAAGGCAAGGAAATTTTAAATTCATAATTTGTAGCCTAATCACCTAGCTTGAGTACATGATGCTCAATTCATTTGTCAATAGTTTGTATCTTAAAAAGGGACACAACTGTCCATCATTTTTTCAAAACTAGAAGCATGGATGTTTTCTTAGTTTCCTCTCTTTATCACATCTCACTGGTTCCAAGTCCCTAATTTTCCTTTTTTGGAGGAGATATGTGTTTGCCTACATTTGTTCTTGTTTGTCATTAGTTTGTTTATTCATTCAACAAATTACATTAAGTGCTCCTGTGTACTGGGCAGTGTACTGAATATTGCATGCCAAATATTGCATTGTATTTATGGAATCTATAGGTTAATTTTTGGAGAATTAGCATGTTTATGAAGTTGGTTTTATTTTCCATTTAGGAACAAGGGTTTATCTATTGAAGTTTAATTTTAGGTACCTGAGGAAGGTTTTACAAATATTCTTACTTGATTTTGTACATTTCTTTTAAGGCTTATTTGTAAGTGTTAGTTTTTTTCCTATTATGAATGAGATTTTTTTGTTGTTATATTTTCTAATTTGTCATTGCTTATGTATGGGAAACTGACTAGATGATCAAAAATCTGGCCAATTCATGAAACTCTTTTAGTAGTTTTTGTGGATTTGGGTTTTCAACTGTTGGTTATTTCAGTGACAAATGACAGTTTCTTTTTTCTTTTACGTATTTTATGAGTTTAATTCATTTTTTGTATCTTAGCACAAATCCAGTACAGTGTTGAGTAGAGCAATTATACTTGGCACTTAGTTATAAGTGAGATATGTTTACAGTGTTCTTCTACTTAATTCTTCCCTGTTCTTTCAAAATTATGTTAACCTTATAGACCATAACATACTTCAATTTTAATCTTTAATGAAAGAACTTATTGTCTTGTCGATTGTGATGTTTACTTTAAATACTAATAATTTTTAAAAGTCAAATTAAGGAAGTGTCACCTGTTCCTATCTTGCTAAGAGTTATATCCTGAATCTGTGTTGAATTTTATCAGATGCTTTCTTGGTGTCTGTAGAGATGATGGTGTTTATCTATGAATCTAAAGAATTACAATATGAGATTTCCTAAAGACAGACTTTCTTAATATCTGTGCTTGTTTCATTTAATGTAGTGCTAGATTTCTAATGTTTTATTTAGGATATTTTCTTCCATATTTATAAGTGAGATATGTTACAGTGTTCTTCTATTTAATTCTTCTCTGCTCTTGTTTCAGAATTATGCTAGCCTTATAGATTGTGCCGAAGGCCAGTTCCGGTTTTTCTAGCTGGAAGAACTTTAAAAATTTAAACTGTTTAAACAACAGGAATTAATTGTTTGTTGAAGATTTAGTAGAGTTTGTTCATAAACATCATTTAGAAAATGGCTGTTTCTTAGCATCTTTATTTCCCCAAGTTCTAGTCAAGTATCAGGAGCAAAGTAAGAACTTCTTTAATATTGGTTGAATAAATATTCTCTAGATATTCTACCTTCTGACACATGATTTAACATATAGAATTTTTATATTAACAATATATTTTCATCAGAGAAAACACATTCACTAGGATATGGAATTAATCTGAAGGAGAAATGATATCTGTCTCCATGGATAGATTTTCTTCATAGAAAGATGTTGTTTAGTGATAAATTTGAAGCTAACATTTTAAGGAAAATAGTCGAATTTGCATCATTGAATATAGTACATGTATAACTACCATGTGTAAGAAGACCAAAAGTGACTATTTCACAAACATGTATTTGTGTTTGGGTTATTTTTACTGTTTTCACAGTTAGAGCTTATTCTGTAATTTAAACTCACAAACATTATAGACAAATATTTTTAGAAGTTAAAGCACTTTAATTTCAATAAAACTAATTCAGTGTTTCCATTCACATTCTTCTTTTCAAATTCAGTATTTTAAAGCATTCATGAAACTCTAGTTACATTTCAGAAGTAATTGAACATCTGAATATAATTCTAGGATTTATAGGGAAAAGCAGTGATTCCTCAACTAGGGCCAGTTTTGCCCCCAAGGGACATTCATCAGTGTCTGGAGGCTTTTCAGTTGTCACATCGGAGGCGTGTGTGTGTGTGTGTCAGTGTGTGTCTGTGTGTGTGTGCGTGTGTGTGTGTTGTGTGTGTGCATGCGCCACTGTCATCTGGTGGGTAGAGGTCAGGGAAGCTGATAAACATCCCACAGTGCAGAGGATAGCCCTCACAACAAATAACTTTGTGTCTCAAAATGTCACTGGTGCTAGGGTTAAGAAATTCTGCTGTAAAAGGAAGATATATAGAGAAATACAAATACTAATATAAGCAGGTGTTCTCAGATGTGTTTTTTTTTTCTTCAGCAACTGAAGTTCTGTGTAACCTAATGCAATTTACAGTGCCCTTATACAAAGGGTATGAAGTAGCTTGCTCGTGACTGACATCTAGTGAGATATTTAAAAATAAAAAATAAAGCTGTAGCTAAACATTAAACATGTAAATCAGAGTTACTACTAATTCTTACTTTTCTACTGTTAGGAAATTCACAAATAAGGAAGCTAGGAAGAGATTAAATGATTTGTTTATAGCCTCTGAGAAATTATACCTGAGAAGGAATAGAATGTAGTAAATTCTTAGCTTAAGTATTATTCCTCTTTTATGTTTCACTTATGTTCCTGATTTAATGTTAGAGCTTAGAATATGAAATCTTTCTTTTGATAATTTTCATAATAAAAGCTGTGCTACTCATATGTAAAACTTTTTATATTTTAAAATACTGCCTAAAATCATAGAATTTGAGAGCCAAAGAAAACGTTGGTGGTTTAGTGCAATTCCCTCATTTCTTGAGATAAAAAAAAAAATTTCACTTTCAGAGAAGTAAAGTGATCTTACCCAATATCATACAACTTGTTAGTGCCAGATCTTGAATTAGAACCCACAGCTCTTGGCTGTTCATCACGTTGTTTCAGGTAAAGGAAAGTGTTATGCATACTTCGGATTCGGTTTGAAGCTTTTATTTATTTTTCAATGAAACTATGAATCTTAAAACTGTTAAGTTATTATTTCCTTAGAATATATTCACCTGTATATATGTTTTAAAATGAGAGTATTATGTTTATAAATCTCCTGTTTCATTTAATTTTGACTTAAATGTTATACCAGTTTAAACATGAAATTTAAAAATGTTTATTTCACAGGCAACCACACCTCCAAATCAAGGAAGGCCAGATTCTCCTGTCTATGCTAATCTTCAAGAACTGAAAATATCCCAGTCTGCTCTTCCCCCACTTCCTGGGAGCCCGGCAATTCAGATTAATGGAGAATGGGAAACTCATAAAGACAGCTCAGGGCGTTGCTATTACTATAACAGAGGAACACAGGAAAGAACTTGGAAACCTCCTCGTTGGACTAGGGATGCAAGCATCAGCAAAGGAGATTTCCAAAATCCAGGGGATCAAGAGGTATGAGTAATTAAGGAATCAACTGCAAGTTACCAGATTTTCTCTTTTCATTATTCAGAAAGCAAAGAAGTAAATAGTTTTGTTTCTTACTGTCAGCATGTTAAAACATGTGAATCTCTAAGATCATTAAAAATTCTTTCCAAGCTTTACTAATATTAATGCTAGCTACTTTCTAATCTCTGACTAATGCACAGCTGCTAACCTGACAGTGTGCGTCCTAGTTCCAGAACTGGGTTTAAGTTGTCTAGTGCCAGTGCACTCCCTTATGTCTTAGAAGATACTATTTCAGTTGTTACTGCACAAGCCAATGATATTTTAAGTTAAATTTAATTCAGTTTTTTAAGAGGTGGAGTCTAGCTCTGTTGCCCAGGCTGGAGAGCACTGGTGCAATGATATCTCACTGTAGCCTCAAACTCTTGGGCTTAAGCGATCCTCCCACTTTAGCCTCACTGGTAGCTGGGAGTGCAGGCACATGCCACTGGCTGATTTAAAAAATTTTTTTTTGTAGAGATGGGGTCTTGCCGCCTGACTTCAAGTAGTCCCCCTGTCTCAGCCTTCCAAAGTGCTAGGATTACAGGCGTGAGCTACTGCACCTGGCTGTCCAGTGACATTTTTTTAGAAAAAAATAGAAAATATGTGATGTGACCCAGCAAAATAAATAGAAATAATGTATTTCTCTATTGGCTTAGTATGGCTACCAGACTACTTCCCATTTTTTCTCTTTGTCAGTCAGCGGTACAAGACCATTGTTTTACTTATATATGAGGGAAATAATTATAATTCCTTTGCTACAATTGAATCATTCTGTTAAGTCTAACAACTCACTTTAAAATCATTATTTTCTCTAACAAGTGTCTGTACTCTTTTTCTCCTTCTGGTTTCACCTTCCTCCATACCTCTTGCAGGATGGTGCAGTAAATTGGCCAGCTGTGTTTTAGAAACACTTATCTCAGTATTCTGGCAAGAGGCCTTGGGATTATTTAAACGTACAGGAGTAACTTGGTAGGACTGATAGAATAGAGTGAAATCCTGCCATTTGGTAGGTTGGAGTCCCTCCACCTGCATAGGACATCCTGCTCTTATAGAAAGCAGCTAGCTCATACAAATAAAAGCAAGCTTCAGGTAGATAGGAGCTAGAAAAATCAGGGAACACATCTTGTATTTAGCAGACTCCCAAAAGCTTTTTGTAGTTAATAACTCCCTTCTTGTCCCATTTTTCAGTTGGTTTATTTATAGCTTTAGTTTGGTAATAATTTGTGTTTTTAGTGTTCAAGTGAGAGCAAAAATAGAAAAATTGTTCGTGTTTAACTATAACAAGAAAGGAAAATTTGGCTGGGCACGGTGGCTCATGCCTGTAATTCTAGCACTTTGGGAGGCGGATCACTTGAGGTCAGGGGTTCGAAACCAGCCTGGACAACATGGTGAAACCCTGTCTCTAAATTAGCCGGGCGTGATGTCGGGCACCTGTAATCCCAGCTACTTGGAAGGCTGAGGCAGGAGAATCGCTTGAACCTGGGAGGCAGAGACTGCAGTGAACCGAGATTGCGCCACTGCACTCCAGTCTGGGCAACAGAGTGAGATTCCATCTCAAAAAAAAAAAAAAAAGGAAAATTTTATTTGAATTGTACATTAGAAAGATTTGAAAATAAGCTATCCAGTGTATCAATAATAAAGTAAAATTTTCCAATTTTGGAGAATTAGGAAAAAGACTAAATTATAGACTAAAAGAATTTAAAGTATACATAGGAACTTTTAACATGTTTCTTAGCTATTTTAGTAAATAGATGGGAGTGACTTGTATACAGGGTCTCAATTTACATTACTGGTCTCTATACAGATTGTATGAAGGTTAATATTTCCAAAGTGGCTGGAGCACATCTTCCGGTGACTTCTTGAGAAAAGTTGTGTATGGGAGGTAAAATGGAAACTATGTGTGTATGAAAATATCTGTCTTCTCCTCTCATATTTAATTGATAGTATTCCTGGGTATAGAATTCTAGGATGGAAATTATTTTCTCTCACAATTGTGAGGCATTTGAACTTTAATGGGTATCTGGGTCAGTCCCTCTTTGGGGACTCTCCAGTGTTAGACCCATTAGGTCTTTCCTTTTGGCCTAATTAGAATGTCCACAGATGTCTTTAGGTCTCCTGCCTATACACAGTAAGGGCTGTCTGTGTCTTGGTGTTGGCATTCATTTTGCACGTGGTCCCTTAGTCTCCCTTCTTTCTCTTGGTACCCATGTTCCTATTGTGTCTATTGTCACCCAACTCAGAATCTTAGTATTTTTCTCTTCTCAGAGGGAATAACTCTCCATATGTCTGCTGGGGTAGGGATGGGCTGCACACCTAGCAGCCAGGTATGTAGAAGGAGATTCTGGCATTTTTAATCCTTATTTTAGTACCACTGCTTTCACTCCCCAGTTTCACAGGTACCTGATAACTGTCAGTTGCTGAGCCAGTTGCAGATTCTGTTCCGTAAGCTTGTCGGGTTTATTTTCCGCTACTCTCCTTTGTCTGCACCATACTGGTTTAGATTCTACTTTCTTCTGTGTAGGTAATTCAGGTTTTTTGTTCATCTGCTTGACTGTTGTTCTCCCTGTTGTTGTGGATTTACATCATTTTAAGCACATTTCGCTGTTGTGATTTTAGTGGGGTTTGAGAGGGAGCAACTGTTGGCTCTTCTGTCTTAACACAGAAGCTTATTATTTTAGTTGTTACCCTAGAACAATCATTCATAGTAGGGCTGATTTCGCCTTTCAGGGACATTTGGTAAAGTCCGAAGACTTGTTTTGGTTGTCACAATGGGGGACGTGCTACTGACCTCTAGTGGGTAGAGGCCAGAGATGCCGCCGAGGCAGGATCTTGTTATGTTGCCCAGGATAGACTCAACGCTCAAACTCCTGGGCTCAAGCAGCCCTTTTGCCTCAACTTCCCCGGTAGCTGGTACTACAAGTATGGGCCACCATGCCCAGCTTTAGCATGCGTAGTTAGTCTATGCATAGTCTAAAGTTAATCACTATCTTGTTCCTTGAAGCCATATAGGATCTATGTGTGCTGTTGTGCTGTTGCTGTCGTATGTTGTATTTCAATTTTTAGCCCCTTTGTTGTTGTTGTACATGACTCTTAAAATTAATCCTGATTTTTACCACCTTCTTTTCTCACATTTTCTTCTTCTGTCATAAATATGAGCCTTTTTTGGCAGGAGACAGGGTTTTGCTCTGTTGTCGAGGCTGGAGTACAGTGCTGTGGTCATAGCTCTCACTGTAGTCTCAAACTCCTGCACTCAGCCATCCTCCTGCCTCAGACTCCCAGGTAGCTGGGACTACAAGCGTGAACCACCATGCCTGGCTAATTTTTTAATTTTTTGTAGCTATGGGGTATCACTGTGTTGACCAGGCTGGTCTTGAACTCCTGGGCTCAAATGATCCTCCCACCTTGGCCTCCTGAAGTGCTGGGATTACAGGCATGAGCCACTGTGCCCAGCCATAAGTACATGCTTTTAAATTCCTTCGTGAGGGTCTGTTAGTAATAGAATCTTAGTTTTTGTCTGAAAATTTATTTTACTTTTACTTTTACCTTTGAAGAACATGGGTATATAGTTCTAAGCTGACTGTTTACTTGTTTGTTTTTTCCTTGTTCATTGAAGATTTTATTCTCATATTTTCCAGCTTCCATTGTTGATGCTGAAAATTCAGATGTCAATCTGATTGTCTTTTCTTCAAGCGTAGTTTGTCTCTTTTTGTTGGCAGCTTTAAAGATCATGTGTCTATATTTTTACTGTGATGTAGCTGGGTAAAGGTATTTTTATTTTCTGCGAGGGCTTTATTGGGATTTCTGAATTTGAGGAGTCCTGTCTTTGATCAATTCTGGAAAATTCTTAGCTATATCTGAATATAGGCTCGCCCCCATATTCTCTTTCTTCTTATTCTAGAACCTTGATTAGATGAATGTTTAATCTCACACTGTTCATCCATGTCTCTCTCTGCCTCATTTTCAGTATTTCAAGATCCAGCTTCTATTTGGTATTTTTCTCTGTGTATACCTTCATTTGATGTTAAGTCAGTCCTTGAATTGTAAAAAAGTATTTTTTTTATTTGTTTAGGGGAGTTTCCCGATATCACTACTTTGAAAAGTTTTAAACCTTCAAAAATTTAAAAGAACAGTACAGTGAACATTATATGCCATGTACCATTCCTCTAGATTTACCAGTGGTTAAAATTTTGCCACGTTTGCTTTATTTCTTTCTCTCCCTTCACCTGCCCAAACACATACACACATGTGCGTATGAGTGATTTGAAGCAGATAATATGTTTTATTCCCTAAGTATAAGGACATGTTCTGGCAAAACCACAATACATTTATCATACCCAAGACATATAATATTAGTATGTTATTTCATACATGGCTAATATTCATTGTTTTTCAGTTGTCAAGTAATATTCTTTATAGTTTTTTTTCCTGCAATGAAGGATCCAGTGAAGATTATATGTTGCATTTATTTGTTGTATCTCTAGTCTTGTTTTCTATTTTTTGTTAGTTTCTATGTATAACGTTTTAGAGAGTCTGATTATACTGTTTTTCTGCTGACTCTTACTCAGGGTGTTTTGAGAGTGTATCTGTTTTAATGTGAGGTTATAGTTCTTGGAAATTCATAAGTAGGAAGTCTTTAATGCTGGGGTTGAAGGTGGGTTCCTTCAGAGGTGAGTCTCTTCTGATGGTTGCCTAGAGAAACTATGAATATTTAAAAGTACATCTTTAGCTTTAGTTTTTACAAGCCAGCCAGGTAGTATTAATAGTAATTTGGATTTCATGAAGACTCTTGTGGCTGGAAAGTCCCCTTATTTTCCCCAATTATTGGGGTAAATTTCTATGATGTTCCTAGTGTGGAATAAAGGAGCAAAATTTGTTAATGGTTCACCCATAATTTGTGGGTATAATTCTTTGGCGTTCCCAGCTCTGTATTGTGGGATAGCCTTTTAGACTTCCTGCTTTTGGTAATCCTGAGTTCAGTTCTCTAACACTCCTGCGTGGTCTTGAAAACTAACATTTTAGTTTGGGGTCTGGCAAATGTCTTCAAGAAGAAAGCTGGTCTTTTTTCTTCTGCTTGACTCTCTTGATTCTTGTTTCCACTTAGCTTTTGACCTCTGAGTATTTCTTAATTAACCTTTTGTTCATAGATTATTTAAAAAAAGATTTATGTAACATTTTCAACTGTTTCTGTTCAGATGATGAATTGGGATACCTACCTGCCATTCTTCTATGAATGGAACATCTACCATAGCCCCCTCATGTTTGTACTAGGATACATTTGCTGCAGAATCATCCCAAAGTTACTGAATTCGTTACACCTTTGAATGGAGTTATTAGGTATAGAATAGTTAACATCTATAGAATGCTTGCTAAAAATAATCTTAACTTTTACTTATCTGCCATTAAACAACTATTTTCCAGTGGAAGGTATAGTATAAAACACATGAAGATATTGGAGGTTACTTTTCATGGTAGAAGAGAACATCATATTTACTGTGCAAAATTTGGAAAATTATGATGAGAATTTTGTTAGCTAGAAAGTCATATCTTTGAAAAATTGATTCTGTGATTTTGTTTCTTAAATTAATTTTACTAATTCAGTTTCCCTTTTTCTGTTTCTAAAAATTTTACCGCACTCTTCTTGTCTATGAGCTTGCATTTTAAGTTGCCTCAATTAAATAAAAATAAACTCCTGATTTTTGAATTAGGTTTTCAATGTTTAAAAAATGTTTCTGTTGTAAAACATATATAATTCACTTTATGCAGTGCTTCTGTAAAGCTATGTTTTTGTGAACATATAAATATTAGGCTCTTAGTGCCTTTAACTACAATCTTGAGAATCTACCTATCTTAGTGTTTCAGACCAAATTATGTTGATAGAAAATATAGTCTGAATGAGTAAGTTTTACTTGCCGAAAGTATTTTACCTAGAGGTGATAGGAAGAGTCATTTGCACATGAGTGCTAACCTAATAAATGATTTTTAAATGAATGACTTTTAAGTGCAGAAAGCAAATTGCCATTTAGTCATATTATGGTGCCTCTTGTCAGTAGGCATCGAAAGTTTCTAAATTTTCCCGGTCTTCTAATTCGCTTCTCTCATGTGTCTGCAGTTTATCATATCATGTGTGCCTGTATTACCTTATTTTCTCTTCCCCCTCCCCTTCCCCTCCCCTCCTCTCCCTCCCTTCCTCCCCCTCCCTTCCCCTCCTTTTCGCCCCCTCCTTTCCTCCCCCTCCCTTCCTCCCCCTTCGCCTTTCCCTCTTCTATCCTCTCCCCCTCCCCATCCTCCTCCTCCTCTTCTTCCTCCTCCTCCTCCTCCTTCTTCTTCTTTTGAATAAAAATGAAGATGAGGTCTCACTATGTTGCCTAAGCTGGTTTTGAACTCCTGTACTCAAATGATCCTCTGGTCTTGGCCTCCCAAAGTGCTGGGATTACAGACGTGAGCCACCGTTCCTGGCCCCTATATTATTTTCATACAGAATTTTTTATTTGTCTTTCTGTATTGTGTTTGAATTTGCCCAATGTTATTTTTTCTTGTTTTGAAGTTTAGTTTCCAGTAGTCTTTAACAAGCATTTGATTGAATGAGTTAGGAAAATTTATCAATAAATTATAACACAAATTATAGAAAAATAGTTCGAGATATATTTATTGAGCAGGGTTGTTTGCCTTGCATGTGGCTATATGCTTGTGGTACATGAGAAGGAGCTCAGCCTAATGAAGTTCCCTCATCTCCCTTGTTTACACACAGATATGTGTACACACACCTACTCCTCTCATTTTTAAACTTGATTTCAGCATGAAAGCAGCATTAAGTAACATTCGAGCTCTCCTTAGTCTGAAAACATTGTTTTCAGTTTTATTGTGGTGAATTTTTCTAGGGCTGCACTAATGTGATAAAATAACCACTATTAATTTTACCTCACCTCTTACAATGTACCATTTAAAGGCTTATCAATTTATATTCAAAATCAAATATTCAGATATATTTAAGATATCTTTGTACTTATAGTCAAGTAAAATTGATTTATTAGATTTTCAACCAATTTATATTTATATTCAAAAAAGAAAAATCCTTATGTTTCTGACTATTTGTAGCTTCTTTCATCCGAAGAAAACTACTACAGCACTTCTTACAGCCAGTCAGATAGTCAGTGTGGTTCTCCTCCAAGGGGTTGGTCAGAAGAGCTGGATGAACGTGGGCATACCTTATATACCAGTGATTATACTAATGAAAAGGTACATTATTTTTTTCTCATCTAGTGTTTTTTTGGCAGAATTCTCTCATAAAATGGTTGTGTACTGCAGTTTTAGTATTTAAAAAAAAAAACTCATGAAAATATTCTTCATTGTAACTTTATAATCATGCCAGTTGACAATATGAAAACTCAGTGTAACTACTGATTGTTTTAAACTGCTAAGGATGATAGTAATTTTTATGCTCTTGATACTCATGGAAGACTTTTTAAGAGTACACCTGTTGAATGTCATTTGTTTAGATTTCTTCAATAGGCATATTTCTTTATATTTTTCTGAGGGAATAGTTTTTTGGAAATGGTTTTCTCTCTGTGCCATTATCATACATCGCCTCACTGCCTATTCTCCTTTTTCTATTACAATCAAATTTATGTAAAACAAAAACCATCAATCTAGTATTTTATTAGTTTGGAAATGAATATTGACATTTTGTGTGTGTATTGCATCTGGTATCATTTGAGAAAGCAACTGTGGGTTGTACATGTTCAGAGAAGATATGCTTGGGAATAAGTGGGGCTAGGCTTTTATCCCTCTTTCCTGCCTCAATTATTTGACATTAGAACATACGGAAGCAGTTTTTTCATTTATTTCATACTCAAGATCATGTGTTTGTATTAGCAATGTGTAGTCTTTTTTTCCCTCATATTCCTTGTGTTTTATTGCATGATGTTCTGTTGTTGCTGTTATTTAAATTTTATTGTGTTTGGCCATAGGAAATAATTCCTAAAGGTTTGCATGAAATGAGGCTTTAAATAGTTTAGTTGTACATTTAATTGAAAAACATTTCTCTTTTGTCAATTTCTCAAACCTGTTTTGAGAATGTGAGTGTACCTGTGTTCCAGTGCATATGTACATCTATGTGTCTTTATGTTATACGTTGCTTGTTGTTAAGTGGTGCTTGAGCAGCTAGCCAGACATTGGAGGACAGAGAGAGCAAATAAAGCCATGTTTAATAATGAGTATATTTATTCTTACCAAACTTAAAATGCAAGGCTTTTAGTATAATTAGTTAGAAATTTTTGTTGCAGGCCGGGCATGGTGGCTCACGCCTATAATCCCAGCACTTTGGGAGGCCGAGGCAGGCGGATCACCTGAGGTCAGGATTTCGATACCAGCCTGACCAACATGGAGAAACCCCATCTCTACTAAAAACACAAAATTAGCCAGGCATGGTGGCACATGCCTGTAATCCCAGCTACTCGGGAGGCTGATGCGGGAGAATTGCTTGAACTGCTTGAACCTGGGAGGTGGAGGTTGTGGTGAGCCGAGATGGCGCCATTGCACTCCAGCCTGGGCTCTCAAAAAAAAAAAGAATTTTTTGTTGCAATGTTCTTGATCAAGTAGAATAAAATTCATAAGAATTAAATCTAGTATCTCTGATAGTAGTAGCTTAAACTCACTTTTATTTAAATTTAATAAAAAACGCCTGTTCTGTTTTTATAGTGGCTCAAGCATGTTGATGATCAAGGTAGACAATATTACTACAGTGCAGACGGATCTCGGTCAGAATGGGAATTGCCAAAGGTAATAAACCTTGACACCGAATTTCTATTTAAAAATAGTAGATGAAGTAATATCTGGAGATGGTTTCAGCAGATTTAAGATCTTTATGCTACTTCTACAAAGTAGAATAATTTTTTCAGAATTCACTGTGAATACTGTGAGTAGTGTAAGTTTTCTAAGATGTACAGGTGTCTTCACTATGTGATACTGATTGTTGCTATTCAGAATATCTTTTGGGTTAACTTGAAATTGGCCTTTCCTTATTCTTGGAAATAAGAATTCTCTTCAATACCAATAATGCCATCTTATATCTAGTTGTGTTGCGTATATTGATTTTTCTACATAAAGTTGGTCTTATATTTAATCATTTTTTGAGAGAAAGAAAAATAACTCAGTATTCAAGTTTATCCTCTTATGTAAATGGTGTGTATGATTGAGCCACTCATTGGCTGAGATATAGGCAACAAGTGACAAGATGTCCTAGGATTTAGCTGGACATCTCATTTCCAGACAGGTGTACCAGGGCTGAGTTTATCTAAGGTGGTAGGTTTCAAAGTGGTCATATGCACATCACTATTGGTGCTTGAGATAATTTTAAGTGATATATGAGCAAACATTTGAATTTTAATTGGTGCATTATTTTAATGTTCTAGAAAACAGCTGTAATTAGCAGACAAATATATGGTGTCAGTTGTTACATATACTTTAGTTTTTAAAATTTGTCTTTTCCCCAAAGTAAGTCAATTTAAAGAAGAATATTAATAGTATAAATGAAACATGGATATAGAAAAAATCACTACATGTTACTACATTGACTACAAGTTGGGAAACGCTAATCTAGTAAACTAATGTTAATAGCGCTTTCTTCTTTATGTGAATGCTATCTGGCCTTTAATTATTTTATGAAATTCTAAGGCTTGATATGGGTAGGATGAAAATGAAATACATATCCTGTAATTGATTTTTAAGAATACCTTTGTGAGTCTGAGTTGACCAAGTAGCAGAAGAGAGCTCCATTGTAACTGACAGCTTTTACAATTTTGTAATCTCATGGAACAGTGTGTAGGTGGCCATAATGGAAAAGTTCATGGGTGTGGGGGATGAGGAGATAGATAAAGGAAATACTGGTACCCTTGATTAATTTGTTGATGAAGTATAGCCTCAGAATTTTCTTGTAGTTTAAAAAACTTGTCACATCTTCAGAAAAGCATTTTTTGATCCTTTATCGCACGTTTTACATAGGTACTTTCTGTTTGCTCAGCTCAGCAGGAAAAACTATTCCATATTTTAAACCACTTTATTGTTTAATTACACTTTCTAAATTAGGAGGCATATTAAAATTTACATTTATACAATAGGATTGTTTTTAAAAATACTATTTTCAGCTTAACATATTAGTATTAGTGGAGATAATTTTTATATTTTAATTATAAGAGCTCCCGTATAAAAAGAGTTAAGAAGATACTACTATTATCACATTGTGTTTTTACTTCATCAGTCATAAAATACCATGAATGAAAAAGATCCAAATAAAAAGTCTATTGAAAAGTGCCACAAATCACATATTTCAGGGTTGAATGTTTTATCTCATTACTCTTTAAAATTATGAAACACAATTCAATAAAACATTTGTGGATATTTTTCATTTTCATTATTATTAATTTATACTTTTAGAATGTGATTCTGAAGATAAAACCTTATTTATCCTTGAAACTTTGAAGTTGTGCCAAGCACTCAGAACTCTGAAGAACCATAGCTTAGCAGTTGTGATACTCTAGCAACAGTTTTTTAAAGTTAAGTTTTATAAAAGTTAAATAACCCACCATTTTATTTTCCAAATATGTCATTGTCTTCCAATAAAACTTTTAAGTGGGAAAATGATACCTCAAGCTTAGTACAACTGTTACCAACTTTTAGGGGAAAGGAGATAAACATAATAAGATAAGCAATTTATTTTACTAATGTGCTGGGAAGAAGTAATAGAATACCTCAGATACTACTCTTCAAAATTGGTACCATTTATAAAAAAAATTTACTGATTAATTTAGAAAGAATAATTTTATGGATCATGATGGCCAAAATATGTAATAACTTACATGTTGGGGAAAGAGTATTGTTTTGAGGGATGTAATTACTCAGTATTGAAAACTATATATAACAGGGATTGGTTCTGTTAGGCTGTTCTAATAAGGGTTATGCTTATAAAATACAAGCTCTGATTTCCACTTGAAGGAACGAGAAGAAAAATCTGCTCAAAGTTTAGTTCACTGAAAACGATTTAGGTTATAGAAGACTAGTATTTTATTAATATAATAATTAAATAAACATATTAACTTTTTTGTTCCACTTGACAGATTTGAATTGTAGCTCTTAACAGTACCTCAAATACCAGTTGAGTTTTTGGAGGAATCATCTGCTGTATCTTTCTTCATAGTGGTTTCTGATTCCCTGGAGTAATGACATCAGTCACAAGGCTGCTTTTGAGTGATTTGTCCCAGGTCAGGGTCCTTTGAAGGGAGAAAGTCCCAGGATGGCCTAATATCAGGAACAATTTGGAGCCTTAACTGGTAGCTAAATATTCCTATTGGGTTTCTTTATAACTCAATTCTATAATTTCCTTGGTCAGAAGAACCATAGGCTGCGTTAGGAAACCTATTTACTTTCAGAGATGCCTTTAATGAAAAAAAGAGGAGAGGCAAGAGACTGAATAATATCAAGACCTCAAAGGGTATTTTACAGCAGTGGAAATGGGTACTGATTGTGACCAGCGTTGAATCCTCAGTTTTGTGATACTATTTCATTTTCTGCTGCCATTTGCTGCTTAGCATAAAGTGTCAGAAGGTCTTCACAGTTTCTTTAACTCTCAATTAAATTGGATATGGAGAAGAGGTTTTGATTAAATACAGTGGAAATGAGGATATAAGGAAAAATGCTGTAGAGTCACTATTTCATAGATTGTTACTGCATGATAAAGACAACTTCAGGTTACATTCTGCACTCTAAGCAACTTAATACTTACTAGTAAGTCTGAGATAAATCTGTCAAGCTTGTAACCCCCCATGCAGATATTAAAATTTAGTTTAATTACTATTTTCTGAACACATCTTTGGTGTTCAGTATTATGTAATATGTTGTGATAAATGCAGATACATAGGATATGGTCTTTACCCTAAAAATTTTTGTTGTAAGTTTGGAAAGAAGAAACATGTTCATATGACAGCTGAGTAAAAAAGAATGTATACATAAATACAAACACTCTGGGTTAGGCATAGGAGAAGGGAACCAGAAAACTATTAGACAGGAAGGAGGATTAAGAGAAAGAAATAAAGGAGAGTAAATGAAGAGAGAGAAAACAAAACATTCCCCACTCAAAATGAAGTTTGCTGTTCAGTATTTCAAATAAAATGTGTGAAGAAATCCAATGCTATTATCATAGACATAAGAAGAATCAAAACATGGTATTCACTCCAGATGAAAGTAATGTTCTTTTTTTTTTTTTTTTTTTAAAGACGGAGTCTCGCTCTGTCGCCCAGGCTGGAGTGCAGTGGCGCGATCTCAGCTCACTGCAACCTCCGCCTCCCAGGTTCAAGCGATTCTCCTGCGTACCTGGGATTATAGGCGTGCACCACCATACCTGGCTAATTTTTGTATTTTTAGTAGAGATGGGGTTTCATCGTGTTGGTCAGACTAGTCTCGAACTCCTGACCTTGTAATCTGCCCACCTCAGCCTCCCAGAGGGCTAGGATTACAGGCGTGAGCCACCACGCCCAGCCGAAAGTAATGTTCTTAATAATTTAATAAAGGCTTAAAATTATGCTGTGGATGATCAGAATTAAATGAAGGCTTTCATTTAAAAAGAACAAGAAATTAGGAAAAATAAAAACATACATGAATAGGTAAATATGATGAATAAATTAGAAATCTTCAAGATGAAAAAACATAGTTATTCAAATAAAAAATGCAGTCAGTAGCATAAACTTTAGACAGGGACAGAAAGCTAACAAATATGAAAGCATAGTTAAGAAAAATGGAAGATGAGTTGAAAGTTTTCTATATTCGTATATCAGGAATTCCAAAAGAAGAGAATGGAGGAATGGTGTGGAAACAATATTTGAAAATATAATTTCTAGGAATTTTCTAAAATTGAAGGAAGACATGAGTCTTTAGAAAATATGCTTTGAATACTGTCAAGGATAAATAAAAATAAATCAACACGTCAACAAATTTTGCTGGGTCTGCAGAACCCAGGAGACAATCTTAAAAGCCGTCACAGGGGGAAAGGACAGATCACCTACTGCAATAGATGGCACCACTGGATCCATTCTTACTCTAGTATTAGGTTCTTTGTTGTGTACCTTTGTGGTGGCCTCCCGAATTGTCCTGTCATTAACTGAGTTCAGCTGTGTGGCTTGCTTTCACTGGGATGTGAACAAGGAGAGTATTGAAATGGGCTTGTAGTCAGGGCTTGCTCTTGCACCTCTGCCATTGCCACGAGAAGAATGTGCCCAGGCTAGCCTCCCAGTCTCAGGAGGGGGATAAGAGACAGACTGGTACAGATGAGCCCCTCTAGATCAGACAGCTTTTAGCCAACCCAGAAATCTGTGGTAATACATGATCAACATTTTAAGCCAAGTAAAGCACACTGTCTTTGTTTATTATACCTACTCTGTTCCAGGTGAACACCACAAAAGCCTATCCTTCTGCATGATGTGCTGTGCAGAACGTGTTATGAAGCCCAGTCAGCCATCCCTAACCAGCACTATTGAAAGAGCACTCTCCCCCTCCCTGCCTGGGCACTGTGGAGACTGTGGGGTGGAGCCCTGTTGACTAGACCCACAGTGCATGCAAGGAACCCTGTGAGTCATCCTCCCTATGCACTAAATGGACAACGGCAACAAGGCAGCACCCCACCCTATCCCAAGCAGAGTGTGGGAAGAGGATTATGGAGAGGAACCAGAGAAAGGGATTTCTAAACCGTGTATAAGGTCCTAGACACTACTCCCAGTGGCCTACGCATGAAAACAACCAGAATTAACATAGCAAAATCTTTGAGAACTGAAACATGGTGGGGAGTACTGCCCAGGTTTCAGACTGGCCTCTGGGTAGCACACAAACAGGGCAGATCAGAACAGCAATGAAAAGATTTTTAAAATGAAATTGACATTTGAACTACGGGCCATAAAAGCAGGCCGGGGTTCACAACCTGCTAAAATATGTTTAAATAGAAACCAAAGTCTTATAGTACTCAAAACATCCAAATATAACCTAGAATTACTTGTCATAGCAAGAACCAGGAAAATCTGAACTTAATGAGAAAAGACAATCAGTAGGTTGGTGACACACCAAGATGACAGGGATGAATGAATTATCCCATAGGATTTTAAGTCAGCTGTCAAAAGTGTTACAGCAAGCAATTATAAACACACTTGAGATAAGTGAAGAGGTTGGAAGTCTCAGCAAAGAAATAGAAGATATACAGAAAAACCAAAGGGAAATCCTAGAGCCAAAAATCAAGTACTGGATGACTTAATAATGGAATGGAGGTAAAAGAGAAGAGAATCCATGATCTTGAAATTGAAGATAGGTTAGTAGAAATTATTTAGTCTGAACAATGGAGAGACAATAGATTTCCAAAAAAAAAAAAAAAAAAAAAAAAAAAAATGAACAGTGCCTCAGAGACCTGTGGGAAAATACAAAAGAGCTAACCTTCCTTTCATTGAAGTTCCAGAAGGAGAAAGGAAAGAGTGTGAGGCAGAAAGATACTTTGAAGAAGTAGTGTTTGAAAATGCCCCCAATTTGGTAAAAGACAAACCAACAGATTCAAGAAGCTGAATAAACACCAGATAAGGTAAACCCGAAGAAATCCATATCCAGGCTCATTGTAATCAAAATTTCTGAAAACTAAAGACCCTCCCTCCCCCTGACAAAGTCTTGAAAGCCCTTCAGTGAAACAACACTTTACCTTTAGGATAATAATTTGAATGAAGTGAGTGCCTTATCAAAAGCCATGGAAACCAGAAAGAAGTGGCATAACATTTTTCAAATGCTAGAAGAAAAGAACCGTGAACCCTTCTTCACCCAGCAAAAATATCCTTCAGGAATGAAAGTAATATAAGGACATTTTCAGAATGAAACTAAACTAAGAGATTTATCCCCAGCAGTCTTGCTTTCTAAGAGTTGCTGTAGGAAGTCTTTCAAACAAAAGGGAAGTGATAAGAAAACTTGTAATATCAGGAATGAATAAAGAACAACAGAAAGGGTGAATATCTGAGGAGACTTTTGTCCTGGGTGTTTAAAATTGTCGTTGACATTTGAAACAAAAATTATAACATTTCTGAAGTAGTCCTGATATACAGTAGTGATATTTAAGACAACTGTTTCGTAAAGAGTGAGTGAGTAAAGGGATGTAATTTTTGGTAGGGTTTCTGTATTCCACTTGAAGTAGTAAATTGTTGATACTAGTGTAGACTGATAAATTATGTATATTGTAATCCTTAGAGCAAGCACTAAAAAAGTATAACGAGAGGCTCAAGAAACTGTAGATATATTAAAATATAATAGTAAAAATTGCTCAAGTAGCCCACAGGAAGGTAGGAGAGGAGAAACAGACAATTAATGATAAAATGCCAGACTTAAATCCTAACATTATAAATAATCACATTAAATGTAAATGCTCTAAACACACCTGTTAAAAGATTTGCAAAATGGATATTAAACCACTGTGATCCAAGAGTATGCTTCTATAAGGAAATCACTATTCTTTCTTTCTTTATTTTTTTGAGACAGACTATCACTCTGTTGCCCAAGCTGGAGTGCAGTGGTGAACTCTCGGTTCGCTGCAGCTTCCGCCTCCCAGATTCAAGCTATTCTTGTGCCTCAGCCTCTTGAGTAGCTAGGCCTATAGGCATGCACCACCAAACCTGGCTAATTTTTGTATTTTTAGTAGAGACAGGCTTTTACCATGTTGGCCAGGCTGGTCTCAAATTCCTGACCTCAGGTGATCCACCCATCTCAGCCTCCCAAAGTGTTGGGATTACAGGCGTGAGCCACCAAGCCCAGATGAAAATCACTTTCTTACAATGACACATTATGCTAAAGGTTATCTATTAAATAATCTGCAGTAAATCTCATACTTCACGGTGAGATTACAGAAGCTTTCCCATTAGAGTTAGGGACTAGACTAGAACATTTCTATCACGCTTCTATTCAACAATTAAGAAAAGGAAAGAAATAATGGAATTAAAAAGGAAGAGATGCAATTGTTTTTTTTAAATTATTATTATTATTAGAAAATCCCAAGAGAACCTATAAACTTAAAACTGATGAGAGTTCAGCAAAGTTGCTGGATATGAAATTAACATGACACTACCCATTTGTCTAGTAAAAAGTGAGTTTGAAAATGTGATTGCAGTGAAGATACTATTTACATTAGCAGCAGTAGCAACAAGAGTTGTAACTAAGAACATGTTTATTAAAGGTCTGTAAGATTTTAATAAAGAAAATTCCAGAGCAGAATAAAGGAAGACCCAAATAAATGGTGTAGCATACTATCATGATCTTGGATTGGGAGGCTGAATTTTATAACAGTGTCCAAATTAATCTACAAGTCCAATGCATTTCCATTTAATATCCCTTCCCTCACTTTTTTTGGGAATGGAACCTAAAATTTATATTTGCAAACAGATATCCATAAAGAGTCAAAATATTCCTGAATAGGGAGTAGTTGGTGGGTAGGGGACAGGAGAGATAGAGTTCCTGCTATGGTAATTAAGTTGGGATAGTAAGGGCACATGTATAAAACTCAAATGTGGCATTACAAATCAATGGGGTTAGGGAGGCTTTGGCTCTACCAAAAAAAAAAAAAAAAAAAGCCAAGTGTACTGGCATGTGCTTGTAGTCCCAGCTACTCAAATGGCTGGAGCAGGAACATCTCTTGAGCCCAAGAGTTCAAGGTTGCAGTGAGCTCTGATCATGCCATTGCACTCCAACCTGGGTGACAGAGAGGGACCCTGTCTCCACAAACAAACAGACATTGGTTTGTGTCATCTGAGATGCTGTAACAGCAACTAAAAAGAAAACAAATCAATGGGGTAAGCATGGACTAAGTAAGAATGTTACTAAGATTATTGGTTTTCACATGATAAAAATGAAAATAAGTGTAGATCTTGACCTCACTTCATGCTCAATGATTAATTTCAGTTAGATTAAAGATATACATATAACAAGTAAAACTTTAAGGACTATGGAAAGATATATCAAAGAATATCTTTGTCTGCAGGGTAGGAAAGATTTCTTGAACAAGACTCAGAAGCCTACTATAAAAGGAAAGATTGACAGATGTGACTACATTAAAATTAAACAGAACACCTTCTCTTTGTAGAAGATGTAATCAAAGGGGAGAAGATGGGCTACAAACTAGGAAAAGATATCTTCAACTCACATAGCCTAGAAAGGTTTAGAATCCAGAATATGTAAAGAACTTACTAGTTCATTTTGAATTTAATTTTTGGTTTAGGTTTTTAAAATAATGCTTATTTTTTATTTTAGTAGAAGAGATAGAAGTAGAAAAATTAATTTGTCTGATTTTATTTTATAAATTATGATAGTTAATATTTATTGATAATGTACTACTCTTTTAATACTTTCTTCTTTAATACTTTGATCTTTATAGCAACTCCGTGAATGAGATATTTCTGTTATATCCACTTTACAATTGACAAAACTTAGACTGAGGGAGATTAAATATTTTACCAAAGATAACACTACCTTGGTCTGTGTAACACCAGAGTCTGTGATCTTAATTGTGCCACAGTTCTGGTTAAAGATGAGAAAACTGAGGCTAGAAAATTTATGGAGATGTCATATAATGAACTTTGCCTAACAGTCTTTGTCATTTGGAGCCAAGATGTTTAGATTCCACTTTCGTTTCTATTGTTTATGAAGTGTTTTTTTGTGTTTTTTGCTTTGTTTTGTTTTAGTATAATGCTTCATCCCAGCAGCAAAGAGAAATAATTAAAAGTAGGAGCCTGGACAGGCGGCTGCAAGAACCAATAGTATTAACAAAGTGGAGACACAGCACCATTGTATTGGACACTAATGATAAGGTAGGACTGTTGAGATTTTTGGCAAGTTCTTTGCATTATATTGTACAGTGAATTGTAACTATTTGTACTAATATTTTATGTATTTAGTAAATATTCTTTGCTAAAACATTTGATTTCTTTTGAACTAATTTAAGCTTTTGATCTTCATGTATGTTGAAATGTTACTACATTATTGTTTCTTTTACCAAATTGCATACTTTAGTGACTACATTTTTATGTATTTAGCATCAGTTTGTCATGAAGTAGGTTTTGGTTTTGAGGGTTTTGGTTTTTGCACAATAGACTGACTTATCTGTGGCTTACTGATGTGTGTACCTTGATACATTTGATCCTAGTAGGTGACAGATTTTTCTTGTTTACCTTATTTTAAAGTCACATTCTATTATCCTTTGTCTTCAGTCTCTAGGAGGTTTCATAGGGAAGACATTTAATTAATTTTCCTCATCCCAGGTAATATTGGAACTCTGTTCCCTTTGTTTCTCTAAATGCTCTCTGCAGAAAGCACTTTTTTTATCAATCTGAGAAGTAATGTTCTCTGTTTCAAAAACAGGTGAATTTTAATGCAAACATTAGAATGGATGTTTTAAACACTTCTTTAGAGGTTACTTATTCACAGTGTGGCCTCATTTTGGGGATAAGTTGGGAACTTAGTATGAATTTGCAGAATATTAGGTATATTGATTTTGAAATGTAAAGGTTTTTTAAATCATCAGGCTTCTTGTAGCATGATTAACAGTTTTTCTGTAATTTTTAGATGTGTTCGTGAAAACAGAATTAACTATCCCTATGGCATATTTCATTATGTTTGGATTCTTTCAGTCCTAAATTCCTTTATAAATAATCTCAATTGATCGGTCAAAACAAGCATAATATTCTGGTACTACAAGTTACTATAAAATTGGTCTTTGTTGAATTTAAAGGTGGAGTGTTAGAAACAGCCTTCATATATGTGTATAAGATGGACTAATAGAAAACAATGAAAGTAACAGACCAGTTTCTAGTTTCTATTTTGTAAGGATCTTGTGTTGAATATAGAGACCACATTAAAGGAAAGACATTCTGGAGTCTGTGCTATTGAAGATATGTGTGGAAATATATTAGTGTTGAGATTAATCTAGGTAAGAAAAATACGTAGAGATTTCTAATAGGAAAAATTCACTCAACCGAGAACCAGATTACAATTCAGCATAAATAGGAATCTCCCAAATACCATATATACTGTTCTAAGGCGAACCATTGTTGAACCAACTCTACCGCCTCTTCATACTGGAACAAATAGGATGATTATTTTGATAATTTATGCTTAAAATATCTTACTCCTTTTTCCTTTTTTTGACATCATAAAATGTCAATCTTCTTTTTAATCTCTCAATTCGTTTTTTAAAATTAATTTTCAATCTATTGCTTTAAACAACTTGCATGCTTTCATCTCATTGTCCCAGAGTTGCAAGAATATGATTTTTTTTGCGATTAGAGATTTACTTATTTTTGGTAGAAATGTCTTTTTTACCCCCTACCTTACCCTTTGCAAACAGATGCATAAGTCTCTTAACATAAGGCAGTTTTTTAGGTTTTGAAAAAGAGACTGACTACCAGAACAAACTAGCTAATATGTGATAAGGGATGAAGTGTGTATAACCTGAATTGTAATCACAGCAACCTAATACAGATGCTCTGCAACTTAGGGTAAGGTTATGTCCCAGTAAACCCACGTAAGTTGAAAATACTACAAGGTGAAATGCATGTAATACACCTAACCCACTGTACATCATGGCTTAGCCTAGCCTACCTTAAATGTGCTCTGAGCATTTACATTAACCTACAGTTGGGCAAAATCATTCAGTAACATGGTACACTGTAGAATATCAATTATTTACCTTTGTAATCTGTTTACCCTGGTAATCAGGTGGCTGACTGGAAGCTGGGGCTAGATGCCTCTGTGCAGCATCATGAGAGAGTGTCATATTGAATATTGTTAGCCCAGGAAAAGATCAAAATTTCAAGTATGTTTTCTAGTGAATGCCTATCACTTTCCCATCACCTTAAAGTTGGACAATCATAAGTCAAGGACCATCTATTATTGTATAGCAAATGTTGTTGTGATGACAGGTCCTAATTCAGTTTACAGATAACCTTGGAAGGGTAGGTGTATGTATGTCTGTGTGTGTGTGTATGTGTGAATGCATCTGTTTCTGCCTTTTTATTCTATTTTTACTAAAACTATTCATAGATACATAAGATGTATATTTATATGCATATATCTAAGTGTAGATAAATGTATACATGTAAAATTATTTCTTATTTATAATAGTTATAATTGTACATACATTATTACTCTATTTGTGGTTTTTATTTCTGTGGGACTGAATGTGCTATGAAAAATATAATTATCATTTTATTCAGTTACTTGTTTTCTACTTTATGGATCATCAGATCTTCCATCTTTCTCATACTGTTTTACTATCAGACAGTCTTAGGAATCAAAAATTGATCTGAAGTTGTCAGAAAAAAATAAGTGAGATTTTGATCTTAAGTTAAATTTTTTTGAAGTTTTTTATTCAATGTGATTTTAATATTTTCTCCATTAATAGTGCCTTGTTTGATTTATAAACTTGTGTCTTCAAGGGCTTCCATGTAAACTTTCACTGCTACTAGTTTCTGTATTTACAAATTGTGTGGGATGTAAACCCAAAGACATTTTTCCAAATGAATAAATGTTGAGTTAATGGTTTTTTGCAAGTGTTACTTAAAACAAATTCCCAGGTTGGTTGACAGCACCTTCTCCAGCTTTATAGACATAGAAAACTAGAATGATACCTACGTGGAGATTAATGTTCAAAGGAAATTTTTGGTTTGATAGAAAAAATTAATAATAGGTAATGGTGTATGATTTAAAAAATTCTCTTTTTCTGAAATTACTCAAAACATCTAAGGAAATGGAGAAAATTTTAGTGGAGGTGGGCTATTGCTACCAAAAAAAAGTTTTTCAGTCTTACCCTCCATGAATAGTCCTATCAACATCTGTAATAGAAATCATATTCTGTGTTTTAATATTGACAAAGCAGACTGCTTAAAAAAAAACACGTTATTGGTTTGCTCTTATGATACTCTTGTAGGCTTAGACATTAAAACTTTTTTTTTCTGGGGAGTTATTAATATTTAAATCTTAGGTTTCTTTCTTGAATTTAAAATATCTTATTTCTAATTTTTGGAAAGTTTTCTATAAATTACCTTGAATACTAATAGCAATTTAATGTCTTATGTAGCTTTTGACTAAAATTAAATTCTCATTCTGGCATTTGCCAAGTTATTTCTGTGACCTTGCCTAATCCTGGGTGTTTATACTTACCATACCAAGAGCAAGTTAGTATCATGATTATAACATATTTATCCAGAAGTGTTTAGGTTTTACTTATTTTAAATATAGTTAATTCAAACTGACATAACATCATGATTTTAAGGCAGCATGTGTCATTTCTTTTGAGTAATTCCATATGCATTATTTAAATTTAACTATAATTGCTATAAAAAGCGCCATATTTTATAAACTTTTAATAACGTTTGTAGTTTTAAAATCATTACCTTATTAGCTTGGAGCTGAATATAGAACGAAAATAACGAGGAAAAAATTTGTTATTCTCTCTTACTAAGCTCTCCCGCTGTGAGTAGAGGCAGAAATATAATTATATAAAATAGAGTAACTTTTTTCATTACTTATTTCTTGTAGGAATCTCCAACTGCCTCAAAACCCTGCTTTCCTGAAAATGAGTCTTCTCCCTCCTCACCAAAGCACCAAGATACAGTTAGTATGATAGAAGCATATCTTATAATGTAGTCCAGTTATTTCAATCAATTTTAGCAAGTTAATTTACTCTTAATGTAATGTTTAAATGGGCTTCTATTAAAATTTCATTGGTTTTTCTAAAAAATCACAATCAAAATAAGTTTAACAATCAGATTTTATTGATTTAAAAGTCCCCCTTTTGTTTAAAATATGGTATCTTACATGATTAAATTATATACCATATTTTTAAGTGATGAACTTATATTTGTTTTTAAAAATAAATATAAAATTCCCAGACAATACTATGACATTATACTTTACTCTTTTTTCCCTCAGGCCAGCAGTCCAAAGGTAAGAAGCAATCCTCTCCTTCTTAATAGGCATAGACACCTTCATTTTCTATGCTGTAAAATATATTGCCAAGTCTGTGCCAGATGAATATTGGAAATAATATAGCTTAACTGTAAGTTCTCCTAAACTGGAAAACCTCCATGTGACTTCTGTTAAGATACCTGTCTTAACTCTGATGAAATTTTACTTAATTTCTGTATTTATACTCACTCCCAGTCTTTTCTATCTGTTGCTGATCATGCTATTCCCCTTCAATGGCTTCTGGGTTTTTTTTTTTGTTATCGTTGTTTTTTAAATAGAGACATGGTTGCGCTCTGTTGTCCAGCCTGGAGTGTAGTAGAACCATCATAGCTCACTGCAGCCTCAACCGCCTGCCCCTCCCCCACCAGGCTTAGGTAATTCTCCAGTCTCAGCCTCCCTAGTAGCTGGGACCACAGGCATGCACCAGCATGCTCTGCTACAATTTTTTTTTTTTTTGAGATGGAGCCTCATTCTGTTGCCCAGGCTGGAGTGCAATGGCATGATCTCGGCTCACTGCAGCCTCCACCTCCCGGGTTCAAGTGATTCTTCTGTCTCAGCCTGCCGAGTAGCTGGGATCACAGGCATGTGCCACAACATCTGGCTAATTTTTTGTATTTTTAGTAGAGACAGGGTTTCACTATGTTGACCAGGCTGGTCTCGAACTCCTGCCCTCAAGTGATCCACCAACCTCGGCCTCCCAAAGTGCTGGGATTACAGGCATGAGCCACTGTGCCTGGCCTGCTTGGCTAATTTTTTAAAAATTTTTATGGAGATAAGGGATCTTGCTTTGTTGCCCAGGCTGGTCTCGAACTCCTGGCCTCAAGTGATAGGCCTGCCTTGGCCTCCAAAAGTGCTGGGATTACAGATGTGAGCTACCACACCCAGCCTGTTTTCTTGTAGAATGAAGCCCTAAAATTCTTAATGAGCGTGACAAGGCTGTGCATGCTCTGGCTCCTGAGTGCCTCCACCACCTCATCTTATATTTCCTTTTCCCTTCTTGCTTGTTGTCCTACCACACCACCCTTCTCTCAGTTCCTCAAAGGAGCCTGCCTTTCAGCTCAGGGTCCTTGCGTGTGTCATTTCCTCTGCATGCTGAAACATTCTCCCCGACATCTTTGCCTGGTTAGCTTCTATTCATTCATCAGGGCTTAGTTTGAACTTTATTTCCTCAGAGAATTTTATTCTAATTCTCTAGGTTAGGCAGTTTTCCTATAATACTCTTCATAGTATTTGACTATATATTATTCGATTACATAAAATAACTTGTCATTATTTATTTCTTATAGGAACCTCCAACTCTCTATTAATGTCTGTCTTCCCTACCAGACAGGGTAAATCTTCATTAGAGCAGGAACAGAGTTACCCCAGTACCTTCCACAGTGCCATATAATAGCTGCTCAGTAAATATTTGTTGAATAAATAAATGAAACCTTAAAGCTTTTTAAAAGACAAAATTTTATTATGGCTTCTCTGGTTTATGAAATTATGATACACTGTTATTTATTAGGATACTTCAGATTTCTTAGAGATAAAGATTTTCACAGATACTGTTTCATTTTTCTAACTCTCCATTCCCTAGTGCAATCTGGTCTTTTTGGCACTAATCAGGGGTTGTACACATTTCGTTCTGATGTTGGCTTAGGCAGTACCCCTGCCTAGAGTGGGCCTTGCTTTTTCTATACATAGTTAAATCCTATACCTCCATCAAGATGGACCCTTCCAGAAAGCTTTATCAGACTAACGTAGCAGAATAATGTTCTCTTCTTTGTCTGAACTCTCAAGTCACTAATTGCATTGAATAAGTGCAAGTTATTATATGTACCTCTAGTCTCCCTACCAGGTTTTAAATTCCTAAAAGAAGTTTAAATACAGGACAGATAGAGACTACATGCATCTACTTATCTTTTGCATTATTTGCACAGTACTGGGTACATAAACATTACATAACGATAAAAGTGAACATGATTTTGGTGGTTTTGGCAAGAATTGCCATATGAATCTAAGGCACTGTTACTACAGTACTCTTAATCTGTCCATCTAGAAAAGTAGGATACCCTTTAAAACTATTTTAAATGTAGGTAATGCACAGTTCCCACAAAGATCTTTTATACATTATTTTCATTTTGTTAAAAGAGAATTCCTAAGTAATCCTAGAAACAAGAATTTTTAAATGTTCCACATGCAGTTACAGGGACTGTTTTCAAATTATTTCACCACCCGTTTATCCATTTTCTGAAGTTTGACAGCAGCTAGACCATGCCAGACTCACAGTACCCTCTGATGGCCATCACAGGGAACTGCCTCACCAATGTTTCTTCTGTTTCAATCTTTTTTTACCTTTAGGTGAAAAAAACAAACCGCCGTGTTAATTCTACCAGAGGTGGTTCTGTTTTTCCATCACCAGGTGGCATTCCTTTTTTCCTGAATGCTCTGTCCATGCTGTCGTGCCCTCCCATGGAGGTTTCTGCCCTCTGTGACATCTCTTCACTCCCTCTGCCCTCTGGTTCCTCCTCTGTGCTTGCATGGCTTCTGGTAGTGTTGCCTTTCTTTCTCACTCTTACCCAGTTACTACAGGGAGCTATTTCCCTCTTTCTTTGCGAGTTAAAATCTGATTGGTATAAAGGCTTAGTGATAAGAGAGAAGGAAGCTACAAATTTAGAAGTAGAAATGATACCATCATCATTTTTAGTTCCTTAATGTCACCTTAAAAATCCCTGCAGATTGCTCATCTATCTCCTTTAATCAAACCAGATTTAAAATTTCATCCCTTAATATAAATTTTAAACATGTTAACTTTTTCTTCTTTTCTAATTTTTAAATGATTGTTACTTTTTGTAGTCCCTTTAAATCTGCTTGAAATAGGCAGTATATACATTTTTTAAAAGTTAATAATATATTTTTCTACAATTTGACTATAATATGGATTAAATAGGTTTTTGTGGGCTGATCTTAGAAGCTATTCATTTTATGTCCCAATGTACCTATGAGAATATGCATTTTAAAATTCCCAATTACTGAATACTGAGTAAAGTTTTAGAATATGCATTTCAGAAACTTGAGCTTTGATGTTGTATGTCCACTTATGGTATTAATATGCATTAATCAGTTTAGAGAAAAAGACATTTTAAAATTTAATGATTTGGAGTATTAATGGACAAGTTGCTTTTTTTTTCATTGAATATTACTATTCTAAGGCCTTTTTAAAAAACATGAATGTTTAATTCTTTTTATAACCATTGACTCTTTTAAAATTTATTTTTATTGAGATAAAACTTATGTAACATAAAATTAACCAGTAACCATTTTAAAGGGTACAATTCAGTAGCATTTAATATATTTACAATCTGTGTAGCTATCACCTCTGTTATAGGACATTTCATCACCCCAAAATAAAACCCATACCGATTAAAAGTCACTCCCCATTTCACCCTCCCCAGTCCCCTGCCCTTGATAACCACTAGCCTGCATTCTGTTTCTATGTATGGATTTACCCATTCTGGATGTTTCATTACAGTGGTGTTTTTTCAATGCTGTAGGTACAGTTGTGCAAGTTTACTTATTCTATATTTTAAAAATCTCATTATTACACAGTTAACTGAAGATAAGGATTTTGATCAGGTGTATTGATTTTGGTATATCACACTTGTTAGCCTAAATTGAGAAGTACCTACTTTACTAAAAGAATGCAACATCGATTAGAAATTGTGGAGCCCGCAAGGTAATTATGAACCTGTGAAATTTTTCCCAGATTACCTAGTAGAATTTGAAGTTTATTGTTTTCTTGCCTATTAGGATAGCATAATATTGTTACTCAATTTAACCATAATTTGCTAGTCCTTATTAAAGCATTCCTGCTTATTTTTAATATAAAGTTTCTTTTAGAGTATCAAATACTTAGACCAACAAATATTCATGTATAAGTTTGTATATATTTTATGGGACTTAAGATATATTTTATGAAGCTTTCTTAGTTAGCAACACAAAAACATTGGTTGATTTTGACACATATTATGTAGAGAAAGTATACTAAATAGTATGAAATAAAAATCTGTTTAAATTTTTTTTTTTCTTTTTTTTTTTTTTTTTGAGATGGAGTCTCTCTCTGTCGCCCAGGCTGGAGTGCAGTGGCGCTATCTCGGCTCACTGCAACCTCCGCCTCCCACATTCAAGCAATTCTGTGTCTCAGCCTCCCAAGTAGCTGGGATTACAGGCATCTGCCACCATGCCCAGCTAATTTTTGTATTTTTAGTAGAGATGGGGTTTTACCATCTTAGCCAGACTAGTCTTGAACTCCTGACCTCGTGATCCACCTGCGTTGGCCTCCCAAAGTGCTGAGATTACAGGTGTGAGCCACCGTGCCCTGCCTTAAATGTTTTTCTTAACTCTTACCTGTGTATCCAAACCTATATTACCCATCTGCCTATTTATTTTTATGTAAAATTCAAAAACTTAGATATTTAAAAGTTAAAGCTTTATTTTCTCTGTTATTGACACTCATATTTCTTTCTTGTTATAGTACTGTTAATTTATTGGTAAATTACTTCATCATATATGTATTGAATACCAACTACATGCTTGATACAGTACTAGGCACTGGTTATTGATGAACATAACAGATGTGGTTCCAACTTACGGCCTAATGGAGTGGATAATGAAGTAATAAAAGTAATAAAAAATACACAATTGTACTTTGCATTAAGGGTGTCTTAGTCCATTGGGGCTAAGTATAGCAAAAATATAAACTGAGTGGCTTATAAACAACAGAAATTTATTTCTCACAGTTCTGGTGGCTGAGGAGTCCAAGATCAAGGCATTGATAAATTCACTGTCTGGTGAGGGCACCTTCCTGATTCATAGATGGTTCCTTTTTGCTGTGTCCTCACATGGCAGAAATAACAAGAGTTCCCTTTTATAAGGGCACTAATTACATTCATGTGGGCTTCGCCTTCATTACCTGATCATCTCCCAAAGGCCCCACCTCCAGGTATCATTACATTTGAGATTAGATTTCAACATACAAATTTTGGGGGACACAAACATTTAGTCTGTAGTAAGTACAATGAGGCAAACAAACTGAGGCAGTCATAAATAGTGGGAAGTTGACTTAAAAGTGGTCAGGAAAAGCCCTAAAGTAACATTGAAGTGGAGATATTACCAGCTACCCAGTTGTTCAAGCTTCACAGTTTCCCCAAGATCTTTGCTCTCACCCTAGCAAAAATCCCTGTCAATTTTGTCTTCTGAATCTGTCAAATTGGGCCCCTCTTCTCTGTCATTGCCACCACATTCAGGTCTTTATCTTCTCTTAAAGTAATGATTAAAATAGTATTCTAGTTGGTTCCTGGTCATGCTACCCTTTCTTAGTGCATTCTTTCTGCTACCTCATTTCTTGCCACTTCTCCACCTCGCCCAATACTTTGGGGGAATTTAAAGCCCTTCAAATATGAAATGCTGTCTTTAGCCCCTGTGCCTTTCACTGTTGGTTGTTTTTAGCTCCTGCTCTTTCAGTCTAGCTGACTCCTGTTCCTTAGTTCAAGTGTCAAGTTCCCCAGGATGCTGTCTGATTTCTTTCTCTCCCAGGTTGAGTTAGGCATAGCTTTCTCATAGCACGTATCACATTGTATGGGAATTGTTCTTTGTATTTGTACGTTTTGGGTGTAGCAAATTTTGTTCTTTATGTTCAAGTTAGAGTGATTAATACTTAGAGCATTAGTACTTGGGTCTTGATCCCTGTGACCATTTGGTGAAAGTTCTGGACTGGACCTTTTCTTTGAGCGATGCATATATACATGCTCAGTCCATCCATTGATTTGGGTGAGAATCCCTGATCTAGACTCTCCCTCTCATCCTTAGGCTTAGGCTGTCTGTCACTACTGCTATGCCATCCATTTTTCTTCCTGTTTTGATGCCTGTGTTTCCTTCCTGCCTCTGCTTTTTTTTTTTTTTTTTTTTAATAACACAAATTCAGCTGTGGCATTTTTTAAATGGGCTTAATTCCCACCTCTCTGCCTTTCCAATTGCTGAGTTCCTTAGCTTAAGTAATCAGTGCCCATCCACTCAGATTAATGTTGTTACTTAGTTCCCATATGATTGAAAAATTTGTTTTCTCCTTGCTTTTGAGGGGTGCAGGCAGCAAATTAAAAATGTTCTTATTTAACATCTTATGCAGCTGCCTTGCTGTGATCTGTTGAAAGTCAGCTCTCAACATGAGGGTTTATGAGAAAAAGAAAAAAAAAACAATCTCACATACTCACAATTGTGTTATTAATGTTTTTGTTGAGGAGCAACATAGTTCTTACGAAAAATATCAAACTTGCGTATCTAAGGAGCTTTAAGCTATGCTTTATGAAAAAATTACAATAAAACTTCATATGGGCTCTTTCCCAAGTCTCCAGTGTACCAGAAATGTAAATTGACATAACAGTTTGTCAGTTTTGTCTACAGATGTCAGTTTTTACCAGACCAGATGAAACTTTCAGACATTGGTAAAAAAAAATACTCAGTATTATGTTTATCTCTCATGCAGAAAAATGTATATTTTCTGATTAAAGTACATTGAGAAAATATAGCAGAGTAATCAGTTAAATATAATTGGGGATATTTCTTCCTTGTGAGAGAGAGAGTGCGTGTGTATGAGTGCTTTAGGTGAATTAAAATTGACTATTGTCTCATGTACAGATAATGCTTAGTAATGTTGAATGATTACTATGGACTCAGCTCATTTTAATTAAATTCATTTGCTTCTAGGAAACTAAAGCAGTGAGAAAGGGCTTCTTGATTTCCATCTGGAAGAATTTTAAGATAACATTAACTTTAGTACAATGGCTTTTGCCTTCATAGGGTTCGATGATAAAGCTTGTGTCACTGTTTTTGACATCAGCTGGCTAATAAATCTAGTTTTTCTAGAGAGGAACTCACAATCTGATAATATGCTTAATGAAGCACGTGCTGAATTTTTTATGCTACATTAAGGCAAGTTCTATACATGATACCAGTTACAGACACTGTATTTGGTCTCCCTATTTTTACATTTTGACAAAGTGAGTTAGTATATTGAATAATTTTCAGATTATATAGTTGTAAAATAACAGCAAAGTAAATCATTCCTTTTTTTGTAGAATTTATCCTTATAGCATTGTATTCCTTTCTTTGAATAGAAAGACATAAATTATTTTTCAGTGCTGCTTTGTTCATATGGAAATCTAATTTGATAGCAAAGTATCTAATAGCTGCTGTGACTTAAGGAGAAAAGGAAGTGTTTAATTATAAAATTAAGAAAAAAACTACAAAAGTATTAGGAAAGTTATATTCTTAATGTATTCTAGAACTACGCATGTTACACATTGACTAATCTTTTCTTTTAAGCTAATTTTTAGAGAATGAGACCATGTTGGTTCAGTCATATGTAAGAACTTGGACCTCATTATCTATGTAAGTGATGTATAAACAGTATTACTCTGTTCCATAGGATCAAGAGAAATATGGATTATTAAATGTAACAAAAATTGCTGAAAATGGGAAAAAGGTTCGGTAAGTACACAAGTCATTAATGTTCTTACGTGATTCATCTGATTGAAATAAATTAAAAATTCTCAATATAATTATTTTAGTATAAACAATACGTTCTGAAGAATCTCTCACCATTTGTTTTCTATGTAATCATATATGTAAGATTGTCATGAGATTTATGAAAATGTTCCTTTGTCTTGACATATTTCCTAAGTAATACTAAGTTAAGAGGTAATGAGGCAGAGGGTTCTGAGGATTCATTTGCTTTAATATTTTTTTTTCAGTAAGCAATAAATGCACATGGTAAAAAAACAAAGGTAGACTAAGTATTGAGTGAAAAGTCAATCCCCCAGCCAGCATTACTTCCCCTCCCCAGAGGCAACCATTGTTAAGTCTCCTGAATTCTAGTGCTTTCCTCCAGAGATAGGATATATATGTATATGTTTGTATGTATAGAAATTAATTTTCTAAACATAATCTTTTCACAGTTTATCTTGGAGATGGTTTTACTTCTTGCTTGTAGAGCTGCCACATTGTTTTTAATCTACTGCATCGTTGTATATTGTTTGGCTGTACTGTATAGTTTATTTACCCATTATTTATTTGCAAGTTTTAAACTACACTTGTCTATTGGTAGACATGTCAGTTTATCATTTTTGCTAGTACATGTAATATTACATTTAGCATCTTGCATGACTCATTTTGCAAGTATGCAAATCTGCCCATAAAATAAATTTTACAAAAAGTGGAATTGCTGGGCCACTTGCAAAGTCATTTTGACAGTTTTCCAAATTGCACTGTAAGATATTGAATCCGTTTCTGCCTCCAGTAGCCGTGCATTCCTGAATACCTTTCGCCAGTTTAGTATGTTGTTAAATTCTTTGATTTTTTGCCAGGAGAGAGAAGAGAGAAAATGATATTTTTATTTGCATTCCCTTTTAATAGGTTACAGTATCATAAACTGTTGGTATTTCCTTTTTGTTGAATTGTCTCTTTATACCCTTTGTCTGTTTTTCTATTGGATTGTTGGATTTTTTGGTTAATGTGTAGTACCTCCTAGTGATTTAAGGAAATTAACTCTGTGCAGTATAAGTTGCATTTAAAGAGTTTTAAATTTACATGTAATTGAGTTTTTTGGGTTTGCTTTCATGGAACTATTTTTTGTCAGACTTTGGCAGTTAGATTTTTTTTTAAGTGCTCTGAAATAGCTTTATAAATACTACAATTATGTATCCCTTAAACTGTTCTTTGGTAGAATTCAGTTGTGAATTGAGTCTTTATTTTTCTTTCTCCATTTTGGGAATATGTAGTGCAGATAGCTCTTGGGCTACTTTCTTTGCTTTTGTTGTTTTTCCTATGATAGTAGCCTTTTAGGTTTTCTGCTTTTGGAATACTTTTTTCAATTTATATTTGCCTAAGGAAGTCATCTATTCCATCATCCTCAAATTTATTTACATAGAGTTGAGCAAAATCTTTAATTTCCTATGTATTAGTGGTTCTTAAACTTTTTGGTCTGAAGACTCCTTTAAATGCTTAAAAATTACTGAATATTCTAAAGAGCCTTGGTCTATATCTATAACCTTATAGGTTATATCTACAGATACTGTGAGAAATTAAAACAAATTTTAAGGATAATTTTTTTTTAAAATACCTATTACAAATTGACACAAATTTTTTTTGAAGAAAAACTATGTTTTCTAAGACAAAAAACTTCCATGAGAAGAGAGGCATTGTTTTACATTTTTTGTAAATCTTTAGTATTTGGCTTAGTGGAAAACAGATGAATTTTCATCTCTGCTTGCAGTCTGTTGTGACATATTATTTTGTTTGAAGTATGTGAAAAAAATCCTTTTCACAGCTGAAGGTGGAAAATGGAGGAATGTTTTAAGATATGTTCAGATAATTGTGTATTTTCCTGCTGCTCCGAAACTCTACAAATGGTAGTTTGTTGAGGGTTAGTTGTAGTGAAGACTCTGAAAAACTGCCAGTGAACGGTTCATACTCAGATTTACATTAAAAGCCGTTGGTCTTTGTTGCACCTGAGTGAATCTTTGCCCGTGCTTAATTTTATAATATCTTGTAGGTCATTTGTAAAATACTAGTTCACTAACTTTGCTCATTTCTCAAATGTTTACACATTTTATTTTATAATATCAAAGAATCACACATCAGTACTGTCAGAAAAGTATTGGGAAGTTGTCAAATCCATTGTAGCAGATGCCAGGTGTTCCAAAATTCTACTTTCTGTTTTAAAGCTTCAATTTTTTTTATGGTGGTAAAAAAAATACGTAAGTTTGCTATCTTAACCATTTTTAAGTGTACACCTCAGTGGTGTTAAGTATATTCACATTGTTGTGCAACAGATCTCTAAAACTTTTTCATCTCATAACGCTGAAACTCTATACCTACTAATTCCCTCTTCCTCCATCCCCCAGCCCTTGGTAACCTTTCTGCTGTTTCTGTGATTTTGACTACCTTAGATATTTTGTATTGGTGGAATGATATGTTACATGTATGATTTTTGTGACTGGTTTATTTTGCTTGGCATGATGTCCTTGAGGTTCATTCATGTTGAAAGTTTTGTTGTTGTTGTTTTTGAGACAGAGTCTTGCTCTGTCGCCCAGGCTGGAGTGCAGTGGTGCGATCTTGGGTCACTGCAACCTCCGCCTCCCAGGTTCAAGCAATTCTCCTGCTTCAGCCTCCCAAGTAGCTGGGATTACAGGCATGTGCCACTACGTCCGGCTAATTTTTGTATTTTTAGTAGAGATGGGGTTTCACCATTTTGACCAGGCTGGTCTTGAACTCCTGACCTTAGGTGATCCACCCGTCTCGGCCTCCCAGAGTGCTAGGATTGCAGGCGTGAGCTACCGTGCCCAGCCTCATGTTGAAAGTTTTAATTTTTTGTTGTCTATAAATAATATTATTTGTTTTCTTTGAAAACTTCATTTATTTTTAAGATAATGTTTGCCTGCCACATATCCAGATCTGAATAACTATAGTATGTACATCAGTTGTTCTTTCAGGAGAAAAAATGGGGTTCCAGGAAAAAAAAATGTGACTAATTCACCTTGCAACTAAGTCACGCAAGTGCTTAGTCCTTGAGGCAATAATCATTATTTCACTATTTATATATTCAATATTTGTTCTCAGATATATATTTACTAGTTCTACAGTTTTTCTCATTTTGAAAATTGAACTTAAAAAGCTTACTTAAAGTGGAAATAGGCTAATTTAAGTATTTTTCATAGTAGGGAGTCAGTAGATGATATCTAAAGAAATAGAAGACTGAGAATATAAAATGAATTTACAAAAAATTAAAATACTTCCAAAATATCTTCAGATCCGGAAAATGAAATAATGATGACAGAAAAAGCACCATCTGTAATATCAATGTCAGTAAATGTAAATGGACTACTCATCTATTGAAAGAAAAAGGTGCTCAGACTGAAGCATAAAAAAGCAAAACTTAACTAAATTTTATATGTAAAAGAAACACCTAAAGATGATTCAGAAAAGTTGAAAAAAAAAAAAGCAATAAGTTGTGTCAGAGGTATAGAAAGTAAAGCAAGACTAGGGATATCAGTAGCAAAGTTCATCCTAGGGGGAGAGCATAAAGCATTACGAAGGTAGTATTTAAAATGGTAAAGCATGTGGAGAAGTCCACAGTGAAGATGTAATTATTAGGAATCAACATTTACCAAATAAAGTAGCATTAACAAACATAACCAAAAAAATACAGCAAATAAATGGAAACATAGAAACTTAGCAGTAATTAACTTTATTTCACTAGTAGTAATTAACTTTATTTCACTTCTCTTAATCCATAAAGTTCAAGTAAACATAAAAAGTAATTTAAAAAAAGGTAAGTCTTATTGATAGATATTAAATTCTACATTCTGAAAACAGAAAATAAACCTCCTTTAGGGTTTTTTTTTTTTTTTCTGGGAGACGGAGTCTCACTCTGTCACCCAGGCTGGAGTGCAGTGGCGCGATCTCGGCTCACTGCAAGCTCCGCCTCCTGGGTTCATGCCATTCTCTTGCCTCAGCCTCCCAAGTAGCTGGGACTGCAGGTGCCTGCCACCACGCCTGGCTAATTTTTTGTATTTTTAGTAGAGACGGGGTTTCACCACGTTAGCCAGGATGGTCTCGATCTCCTGACCTCATGATCCACCCGTCTCGGCCTCCCAAAGTGCTGGGATTACAGGCATGAGCCACCACACCCGGCCTAGAGGTTTTTATAAAATTGGCCATATGTTTGGCTGTAAGGATAGCTTTAATAAATCCCTGCAATAGACAGATTTGACATTCATTTATCTTCCTAGCAACTATGTCCTTATATAGGGTAATTTTAATTTATTTTCCTACTTGTAAACACTGATTCATATCTGCTGTTTGAAAAGTACTATGCTAGGCCTGAGGTAGATTTAAAAAAAAATAAAAACTGTTTTCTTTTTTCAAATAATTTACAATTCCTATGAGAGAGAAACATTTACATAAAAATCTCTAATATGATAAGGGAGAAGTTGAGGGGAATCTGGCTGGGGTGTAATATTCAAAAGCTTTAAAGTTCTAAATGGGTGAACTGATAATACATATGCTATGTGAGGCATACCTCCGTATCTGGAGATAGGATAGTAGATAAGTGGACAGTTTCTTTAAAAGCCCCATATTATACCAAAGTCTTAACATTGGTTACCTCTAGAGTATGGATTAAAGAAGAAATGGGATTCCCTTTCCTTTACACATTTTTGTATTCAGAGTTTTTGCGTACCGTATACGTGTTACTTTTGTAATGTAGGAAACATTTTGTTTTTAAATGTCATGTGGTCTATCAGTGTACAATTCATTGTATGCCTGTAATGCACCTAGTACCTACTACCTGAGTACTCCAGCCCAATTAGGGGAAGGCAGATCACCAAGAAATGTAACACAGTCTGTATAAAGAATTAGGTGAGTGAGGGAAGCATTTTTGTCTAATTTTTACTTGTGAGTAAGAATTCTTGACAAATACAATATTCCATTTGTGTGACTTTAAAATAAATTAGTGTCTTTGATCACAAAGTGCTGTATTAATTTCACGTGAACATAATTACATGCGTCATTCATTCATAGTTATTTCTGATAACTTCTCTGATTAACTTCATTTGTTTTGGGGCCTTCATGATCAGGTTTGAACCATAAAATGACTGTAAATTTCATTAGTATCTATCTATCCCCAATAAAAACAATTAAAATGTCAACAAGGGCTGTAAATCATAGATAACATTGATAAGAGCTAAGTAGGTCTTAATTTTTTGAATTTGGCTGAAAGAACTCGAGATTGGAGCTTTAATCGGTCATCTTTATAATTACAGAAAGAACTGGTTGTCTTCTTGGGCGGTGTTGCAGGGTTCATCTTTACTTTTTACCAAAACTCAAGGAAGTAGCACAAGTTGGGTAAGTATTTCTTCTCTTTGGAGATTTTATACATTTAAATTATGTGAATAGTATTGTACCTGAATTTCAGGAGGTAATTTCCAGAGTCCTTTTATTTACAGCTAGTGTGCAAATAAAAATAAATAAAATCTTCTTAAAGATTCATTTTAACTTATGAGAGAAAAAGGGGACTAAGTAGGACAGTCTAATTAGTGGTGTTATTAAAATCAACAGATTCTGTTTTATCCATTCAACTGAAAAGTGGGCTTATTACTTGGGCATTATAGAGCAAATACATTTCTTGATTCATTTTCAGGATGTTAAAGCTTTGCTGTGTTTGTGACTCTGCTATTTCAGATATTTAGTCAGAAAATAAGCAGTAATATGGCAGGCTGTATCTTGAATTGTGATCTGACCATTGGTTACAAATCAGTGATTCAGGTGTCAGTGTCAGGATTGTCAGCCAGCTTTCAAAAGAAAAAGAAATGTCACCATTACTTGTGGGATTTTGAAGCTTTTTATATATTTGAGTGCTTACTATCATTACTCTACTCTTCAGTTATTTGTAATGCAAACATTAAAAATTATAATTTGTGACATACAATAGCTACATTTTTTGAATGCTCATTATGTATCCCACATATGTTATCAGTGCAGAGGATTGTGTATATATTGTCTCCTTAACGCTGGGATAGCTATTGCTCTGATTTCGCCCTTCCCCCATCATAGATGAGAAAATGAGGTATAAAACAGTTAAATATAATAATTCGTTCAAGGTCTTACAGCTACCAAGTGGCAGATATGGGTTTAGAACTTTGGCTTTTTGGCTCTAGAATCCATGCTCTGGCTATTTCTAAAAGTTTTTGGTAATTGAGTTTGAAGTGCTAATGCTCAAGTAAAATTTAAAATGAAATTATTGTAAATGTATTTGGTCTACCTCATATTCTACCGTAACCAATGTTTTATTACAATTAATGGGTTTCTTTAAAATTAATACAAAACCTATGGATCTTATGTTTGATGAAAGAAAAGTCCATTTATAAAATTTAAGCAAATTTTAGTCATCCACATTTATAATGCAGCCATGCAACATGGTTCTGAACCCCAAATGGCACAGAACACATTAGTCCTCAGCTTCTCTGATGAGAAAACCTAAAAATCCACATGAATTGAGCACAGATGTGAACATTCTAGATCGTTTCTTCTGTTTTGTTTTACTTATCTTTTAATTGGCTCCCTGTTTAGCCATTCCAGTGGAAATGACCTGTGAAAGGGTTGAAATTTTGGTTTGATATATCTTAAAGTAAATGGATAATTACGTCTTTCTCCTTTTGCTCAAGGTGAAACGTGTGGGGCTCTTTTATGTTAATGCATTTCTAGAGGACTGTGTAATTGTTTCTTTCTTCCTATTTACGGCTCAACTTTTATTTCAAATTGAGTGAAGAAAATGGATGAAAGAAAAGGAATGGAGAAGCAATAAGAGATTAATAAGTCATTTTTAAAAGAATCTGAAGAAAGCTGGATAGTGTTCACTTATTTGATAATTACTGATACTTAAAGATTGAAGGTTGTAGCAGGAACAGATGAAGCCAGTAGACAGAGCATCCTGTAGGTCGGCAGGTTTGTATGTGATTTAGATGAAATGAAAACTTATTTTGAATTTAAAGATGTTAAATGAGTACCTTCCAGTACATAATCATTAGTACAGGATGGTTACATTTTTTTTTTTTATTTAAAGTTTTCACTGTAGAAGATCTTACACGATTCAGTACTCATGATTAAAACTAATACTGACAAAGGAGGTGAGGTATTTCTGTTTATCAGCCAAGGTTGTATTACTTTGTTACCATGTGGCAATAGCCGAAACATAGTTTAAAATTTACTGAGCTAGCCAATTTGAAATTTTAGAATTCTCAATGAATTTTTAATTACAGGGTATCACTATTTTAGTTTTTACCTTTCAAATGACATCTTATTACTATTGATATAGTATTAATATAATCATTTCAGATAGGTATAATTTTAAAAAACATAACCACACCATTTTATAGTCTCAGTAAAGACTAAACGATTAAAGATGTAGTAAAATGCTTGGTTGTACAGTCAATTCTTAATTTGTATTTTATGGCTAATTTTAAAACCTCAGACTGTTTTGTTTTCCCCATTGCTACATATTTAAGGGAACGAGAACTAATTTGAATGGCTAAGTGAAAGGAAGTAAGATTATTTAAAAATCATGTAAGTGTGTATAATGTATTATGACCCAATAATCATAAATATCAAAATTTAGAGAAACATACAAGATGCTCTTTAACTCTGGAATTGAGATTATTGAAAGGAATGTTAAAGAATTCTAGCTTTGTTGAATTCTAGTTGAATCACCAACTAGATCTGTTATAGGTAAAATATATTCTCTTTATACAGCAGAATCACATCTTACCTGAGGATAAGATTCTAAGGCTAAAATGTAAGCCAAAAAACCAACAGTCACCTCAAGTGAAAACTTTCCTTGAATATTCGTTAGGAAGATGCTATACAGAAGCTGATCTCTAGCAGAGCCCGTATTTCCTTTGGTGTTAGAAGGAATAGCTTTTCCTTCAGTTGAGTTTGAATGGCTTATATTAAGGGGCCACATTATAGGAGAAATCTATATAGTTCTTTAAAAATTAGATTCACACTTAGTACAAAAACTTGAGAGCCGCTTGAGGAAATAGCAGGTTCAAATCTTGTACTCACTCCAGGGCATGTACTCATTGATGGAACGCTGAGCACAGTCACCCACGCTATTCAAAGTTCTATTTTTAAAAAATTATTCATGGTTCGTATTGATTTTTTTTTTTTTGGCAGAGAGTGGATGGTTAAAATTGAGTAAATGAAATGCACGTAGGCTTCATGCAATTCCACTTTATAAGAAATATTTTACATTGGTGCTGTCTCATCCAAAAATCTAGTGAGCCTTTTCTTCTCCTCTAGGACAGATACCTTCCACTGGTTTTCTGGAAAACAGTTATCCACTGGATTGCTATATCAGTAACATAAACTTGTATTTGTTTTTTTCTCACCTCATTTCACCTCAGAAATGTATGTCTGTATGTTTGTTTGTTTGTTCAACAGACCTAAAAGCCTGCTGTGTTCTGGGCATTGTTAAGCTTTGGGTTTAGAAAGAAATAACATGGTCCCTGGCTTCAAAGCTTACGTAGTAGTGGGGAAGACTGACAAGTGAACAGGTTCAGTGTGACATGACATATGTTGTGCTTCTTTTCAGTTATTATTCATCATATTCCTTGAGCATTTAAAAAATCAACCCATAAATATTGGTAGTTATTCAAACATTCGTTTGTACATGCTTTCATATTTCTAAAAATAGTCACTCTTTTGGGCCAGATAATTATTTGTTGTCGGTGGGGGCTGTCCTGTGCATGGTAGGGTGTTTAGCAGATGACTGGCACCCCGCCTCTAGTTGTGACAACTAAAAATATTTCCAAACGTTACCAGATGTCCCCCAGAGGACAAAATTCCCTGTCTCCTAGAGGAAGTATCAGTGTCCTAGAGGAAGGGAAAGGCAGGCTAGATGGTAGGGCTACTCCCAACAGATGACTTGGAAAGGGACACCAGAAGATACTACTCGACAGGTAACGAGGAGGAAGCTAGGGGATTTTGGACAGGGTCTAATCAAGATCGTGAAGGGCCTGACATGATTCCTCCCAATGGCTAACACAAGTCTGTTTAAGATAAATTCTATAAAGCATTCATCTTAAAAATGAAACATAAATTTATATAATAATCATCAGGATAAATTCTAGGACCTTTGCAAAGTTATTTGGAAGTTGAGCTTTGCTTATGTTGTATGTCTGCATATAGAATTGTATCTTTGTCTTGTCTGGTTCCATTATGCTTTTTTCTTGTGTGTCATTTTGCTGTTGTGCATTGTTATGACATCATCATTTTCTTCCCTTTTCCATCAAGTTCTTCTGCCAACAAGGCTCAGTCTCTGAGCTCTTGCTTTCGCTGCTTTCTTCTTGGAAAAACTCTGTCCGTCGTCGGCCTGCTGTTGCATATGTAAAGTCTGATCCTGTTTCAGCTGTCACTGTATGTGTTCCTGTTGCATGCCCTTTGCCACAATAATTGTTTTCTTTGCCATGAATACATTGGTGGGGAAGTTGATTACAGTAGAGAAAAGTGGGACTAGATTTTGGAAAATAATAACTAACAAAATGTTGCCAGCTGTACTGATTGCTTTTTTTTGGTTTTTTTTTTTTAGCATTCCATGTCATGTCATTGTATTTATATTTAATTGCTATATCTTATTTGGTTGCTTATTTGTATCTTAGCTTAGAGCTACGCATCTACAGCGTGTATAATGACAATAAATTAAATAATTGATTTTTGTCATTTTGTTAAATGTATGTTCAAGTTTGATAACATTTGCAATACATCATTTCTGCTCAGAAAGTTAGGCCCAACATATAGCTTTATGTTTAATTTGTCTTTTGATTGACAATGGTACTTCAGGCAAAGACTTTGTAGAATACAGTTACAATTTCTATTGTGATTTTTATTATGATTCCACAAATAAATTCCATGTAATATCTCAAAATTTTCATTGACTCCACTAATAAATTTTATGTAATCCTAAATTTTGTTTAAGTTCACACTGATAGCTAAAAAAATGTAAAAGGGAACAGGTTGAGGCAAACTATTTTAAATGTGAAGCTCCCGAATAGAGTTACTGAGATTACAAATAGTGAATAAGTTATCACAAAGTTGGGTAAGATAATTTCTAATGACAAGTTAATTTGAGCTGAAAATATTTTAGCAAATGAAATTCTCTGTAGGAAATATTTATAACAGATTTTTATGATCTTTAGATTATAATTCAGTAGACTTTAGAGGTTTTAAAACCTTTAAACTTTTCAATACCATAGGAATGTTACTTTTTATTCTTAGTTAACAGACTAAACAAATTTAAAGATGTCAAGGTACAGAGTAAGTGTATATTTAACATAAATTTTCTACTACTTTTGCTAATCTTTTCCTTATCTAGTTAACAAAATATAATAGCTAGCTAAGCACTTCTGAACCCACCCGTAATAACTGTCTTCCCATTCTTTCATTAAATTGCTGAAGCTTTATAGCATCTGTCTCTAGTTAGTTTCTGACAAAGATAAAAGAACATGGGACTTAGTGTTTTCTGTTTCCACAAGTTGTTGTTAACAGCGTAACTACTCAATAAGGAAATACTTTTGAAAGCACAAAATCAGGTTTAGAGAATGTTTATTAGGTGGAAAATGCACTTGTTATCTACCTGATACTGTTTATTACATATATAAGAGTATTGCCTTTGTGTACATAGCATTTTACATAGTCGTGTGTAGTGTAGGATAAATTCCAAGATACAGAACTGCCAAGCCAAAGTATACATGCATTTGTAAATTTGCAAACATAGCATTACCAGTTTTTCTTTTCTAGGAGTAGTTCCAATTTATATCCCACTTGCATGTGAGGCCTTTTTAGTCTATAGCCTCACCAACATAGTTTTGAAAAAAATTTTTCCCACTCTGATGGGTAAAAAAATATTTGTTTGGCTTTTTATATATATATATATTTTATATTATGATGGAAGTTGAGTCATTTTATTTTGTTTTCTATGAATTGTGTATTCATATATTCTAGATATTTTTCAATTTTAAAGTAGAAATTGTTACTTTATAATAGAGAAAAAGAAGAATTTGAGAAAATCTATTTGATTTATTGTTAATATAAAATTGTTCTTAATTATTTTTGAATACACATGTATGTGAGTATCACATGAAGGTTTTTTTTCTTTTTCAAAAATGAAGTTCGGCAGTAATCAGTCCAAACCAGAGTTCACAGTGGACCTCAAGGGGGCAACAATTGAGATGGCTTCAAAGGATAAATCCAGCAAAAAGAATGTATTTGAGGTAATACATTTTTTTCTAAGTATAACACATTCTAAACTGTAGTAATTGGAAGTTCTGTTTTTTGAGCTATTTTGGGAAATAGTCTTTCATTGTGACTAGTTAAGGCAAAGTTGGTGATTAAGTTAGATGGTATTGTAATTTAAGAAAAAACTGGTGTAAAAACCGGCTTTATTTGCATAAGTTGTTTGAACTCAGACTGTATATTACAAGCCTTTGTTTCACAAATCCTATCTTTTCCCAGCGATAATAAAAAGGATGTGGTTCCCTTTACTTACCAAATCTAATATTAAAAAGTAAATTAAGGGGAATGTTGATAATGGGGAGGCTGTGTGTGGGGGTGGGCAGGGGGTGTATGGGATATCTCTATATCTTCTCAATTTTGCTGGAACCAAAAACTGGTCCGAAAAATAAAGTCTTTTTTTTTTTTTTTAATCTTTCCATTTTACCTTTTAAAACCCTCCCCAGTAATATATGATCTGTATTAGTTACTTATTGCTGCATAAGAGACCACCTCAAAACTTAGTGGTTTAACAAAAGAACCATTTTGTTTGCTCAGCCTGGCCTGGGCTGAGCTGGGTGGTTTTTCTTCTAATCTCACTTAGGACTATTCATGAGGCTTCAGTCGTTTAGTGGCTTGATTGGAACTGGATGGTCTAAAGTGACCTCATGGCTAGTATTGGTGCCAGCTGTTGGCTAGGCCTCCTTGTCTGCAAGATCTCTCATTCTCAAGGGAGCTACCCCAGGCTGCATCAAGTGACGGCCTCAGGGTTCCAAGAGGGTGAGGGTGGAACCTGCAGGGCTTCTCAGGGCCTAGATTTGGAAGTCACACATTACTTTCAGAGTATTCATTGGTTAAGACTGTTCAGGGGGCTAGCCAAGTATTCAGAGTTGTGGGAAGAGAGGCAGCCTATTGACAGAAGAGCAACAGTATCTGTCCCATTCCAGAAGGGTGTGGTTACAGAGATCCAAGACTGATTTTGTGGACAGCCTTCCAGATCCCAGCCTCTTTTTGTAGTCTCATGTCTCAGGCCTTTCCTGTTTTGTTGTGTAGACAGATTGGTTTAATTGCTGTTTTCCAAGTGGAGCCCAGGTTTTCCGGTTTGTCTGATTTTTACTCTTTATTGTTCTGCCTCGAGCACCAACCATGCCAGTCTCACTGTGCCAAATGCTCCCTTTCTTCCAAGACTCATGACAAGCATCACCATAACAATGACGCTACTTCATTTATAACAATAAATATTTATTTAAAAATAAATATTTAAAAATAATATTTATTTAAAAATAAATATTTAAAAATAATATTTATTTTAGTGTACTTGGGTTATCATTTGTCAATTATTTCTCTCATTAGATAATTACAGTTTTTTTTCTTTTTCCCTTAAGTAGAGAGACTGTGTTTTTCCTTTAAATAAGAACCTATAACAGAGCAGAGTATCTTATGTGCAGTACACATTCAATATTGGTAAACTGGCTTGACCAACACTAGAAAAGTACATGAAAGAAGTCACTACTTCCTGAATTAGCCTTGTAGCTTCAAAAGGTAAATCAAGAATAAAAATGGTTTCATGGTCAAATAATTTTGGGAAGCAGTGTATATTTTATTTCTATCTTAGAAAATCACAGTGCACTCTAGAATATCAAAAGCCTGCGACATCTTGAAGGAGAGAATCTAGTTAGGTTTTCTTCAATCCAGTATTTTCCAAGTTAATATTATATACCCTTTTCAAAAATTTATTTTTTGAGGGTACCTTTTTAAAACATTATTTGTGAAACTATGTTTGAGGAATATGTCTTTCAGAAAGTTGTTTGGGAAGCATTGCCATATCTTCCTCCAGGAAAAAAAATCAGTTTTTAATCGGAAAATGGGAGGAGTGCTTTCCACAAACGTATCAAAATTCTTCCTCACTTAAGTGTAAGAAACTTTGCAAAACAGAGATTGTACATAAATTAGTTATTGCCTTCATATAGAATAAACATAGTATTCTTGCTTCAGCTCATGATCTGACACTGAATTTAGTAATACTTCCGCCCAAAAGGGGTGTGACATTTATGCCTGCTCTTTGTACTAAGCCATTATATTTACCTGCAAAGTAGGAAATATTGAAAGTCTTTATGTATTCTTTCTTCTGTATTTTCTAGCCAGAGAGAAAAAAATTTCTCAGGTTGTGTAAAAATGTCATAGATTTTATTTCTTTATTCTAATTTAGAATGCACCACTTTGAACGGATTTTTAAGTGATAAACCTACTAGTTTCAGCAGGTTTTATGGCATTTGTGTGATGGTGTTTGGGATCCTAAATTATTAGATTTTTATGAAAATTTATTATGAGAAACAACTTTATGTTTTTTTATTCAATTGATATTATTGTAAACCAAAAAGGTATTCTATAGGTGTGTAGTACTTTAACCTTGCGTCGTTTACATAATATATGGCAGCTACTCTTGGTGGTTTTGTTAACTTTGAATTAAAGGTATTCATGTATTTTGCTGAAAGCACAAACCAACCATACTTTTTTTTTTTCTCCCTGCTTTTCTCTAAAGCTGAAAACTCGTCAAGGAACAGAACTGCTAATTCAGTCTGACAATGACACTGTTATTAATGATTGGTTTAAAGTTCTTAGTAGTACAATCAATAATCAGGTATGTCTTTGACTTAGGTAAAATTTTTACTTCAGAGCTGTTTTTCTTTTTTTTTTAATTGCTTATTCGATATCCAGATTGCAATCTATATGTGAAAAGGTACTTTATATGTTTGACAGAGATGGAAAAAACAATGGTCAATTTAGCAGCTCCCCAGGGCTGGTGAATGATTTAACATTCTCACTTATGTGATGTTTGCTACCAGTGGATTTGAAATAATGTTCACATCAGGCATTGGCTGAAAAGAAATAGTTCAAAAAGAAGGGGTAAATGGTGCTTACTACATAGTATTATTCAATAACTGAATGAGTTGGAAATAATACTATTTGATGGAAGAAGTCTGAGGCGAGCTTATGAAATGAAAGAAGCTGCAGTCTCTTTATTAGCACTTTTTCTTTTCTAGTGACAGTAATCTAGTTTTTCCACCCCCCTCCAAGCTGTTCAGTACCCTTGTGTTCCTAGTATATTTCTTCTTCTTTATATACAACAACCAAAAAGAATCCTGGGTTCATATTCTGCAGGTATGTTAGTAAGAACGTTAGTAAGCAGCTGGGAGCTGTACTTTTTTTTTTTGAAACAGGGTCTCGCCATCACCCAGGCTGGAGTAGTGGCACAGTCATAGCTCACTGCAGCCTTGAACTCCTGGGCTCCAGCGATCCTCCCATTCAGCCTGCCAAGTAGCTGGGACTACGAGTGTGCACCACCGTGCCTGGCTTGTACTTTTTTTACTCTGTATTCTCCTTTTCACCTTTCACCATATGGGGACATGGCTCTTCATTGAGGATCATATTATATTAATGACAGAAATGAAAGATACTACTGATGGAAAGTAAAAGAGAACTTCACCTCTTCTAGCAAATTAGTTATGAAGCTATATATAAATTCTTCGTTTGTAGTTTGTAATATTGCATGATGTTTCTGAATCTTGTCCTTTCTTTTCCGTTTATTCCTGAAACCATGAGGGCAGGCCTTTATATCTTAATACCAAAATAAGAGTAACCTCCTAAACAGTTTTTTCCTTATTTAATCTCACCTATCGCTGATTCATCCTTAATGCCATTGCCATATGAAACTTCCTCATGTCAATTTTCTAATCCCTACTGCTCAGAAACTTTCTGTGATTCATTAAAATTCAACGGTGTAGGCCCAATCTATCTTTTCAAAATGCACTTTCTATTTTACCCAATATGGACTTTCAGCTCTAGTCACAGTAGTCTGTTCACTGTCTCTTGAAGGCAAGTATGCGTGCATTCATTTACCAAATATGTGAATGCCTTATGCACTGGGGACATAGCAGCACACAGTCAGATACTGCACTTTCCTAGGCTGAGATTATAGCCACAGACAGATGATTATTCAAGACAGATAACAGTTAATAAAATGAAGTGTGATGAGTGTTATGATGGTAGGGGTGTACAGCATTCTATAAAAACACCGATTAAGTAGGGGCAAACCTAGTGTATTAGTTAGGGAAGGCCTTGCAGAAAAAGTGGATTTTTGTTTTGTTTTGTTTTTTAATTGAGACCTACAGGCTCAGGGAATAAGCCAAGTGAAGAGAGATGATGTTTTTTATATATATATATATATATATATATATATATATATATATATATATATATATATATTTACACACACACACGTTTCTTTCTTTCTTTTTTTGAGACAGTCTTGCTCTGTCACCCAGGCTGGAGTGCAATGGCGTGATCTCAGCTCACAGCAACCTCCGTCTCCTGGGTTCAAGTGATTCTCCTGTTTCAGCCTCCCAAGTAGCTGGGATAACAGGCACCCACCACTACACCTGCCTAAGTTTTTGTATTTTTAGTAGAGATGAGGTTTCACCATGTTGTCCCGGCTGGTCTCGAATTCCTGACCTCAAGTGATCTGCCGGCCTTGGCCTCACAAAGTGCTGGGATTACAGGTGTGGAGACACTGCACCTGGCCTATATTTTTGATTAAGAAATTTTAAAATACATACTGTTTCCAAAGTGTCAGAAGATACCAAGGACTAAATGTAGCAAGAGGTGCAAGAACTTCGCAGGGAAAATTACAACTCTTTATTGAGAGACACTGAAGAAAACCTAATTAAGTGAGAAGTATATTCTGTTCATGTGTTTAAAGATTCAATAATGTAAAGATATAATTTTCTTCCAAATGATTTATAGATTTGAGATTTTTGAATCTCATTTAAAATCCCAGTAGTTTTTCTGGTAGAACTTGACAAGCTTATTCTAAAATTTATATAGAAATGCAAAAAGCTAAGAATACCTAAGACACTCTTGAAGAAGAAAGTAAAAAGACTTGCACTATCATATGTCAAGTCTTTAAAAAGCCATATTCATTAATAAAGTGTGGTATCCGTGCAGGGATAGGCATACATACCTGTGAAACAGAATAAAGAACCTAGAAACAGACTCACGTACCTGTGGACACTCTATGCCAGATAGAGCACTGTAGAGGAAGCAGATGGTGCCGGTGCAGCTGGGAATCCAAGAAAAAACTGAAACCCTTCCTTAAACCATCCACAAAAATAAATTCCAGGTGGAGTAAAGATCTCCATGTGAAGGCAGAGCAGAGGTTTTTAGCTTTGAGAACTCAGTCATTCTTTAATCTGTACAAGCGACCTTAGTTATAGATGAGGTCTACGATTTCTTTTCTTTTTTTTCTTTCTTTCTTTTTTTTTTTTTTTTTGAGACAGAGTCTCAACTCTCTTACCCAGGCTAGACTGCAATGGCGTGGTCTTGGCTCACTGCAACTTCTGCCTCCCAGGTTCACGCGATTCTCCTGCCTCAGCCTCCCAAGTAGCTGGGACTACAGGCGTGTGCCACCATGCCCGGCTAATTTTTGTATTTTTAGTAGAGGCGGGGGGTTTCATGATGTTGGCCAGGCTGGTCTCAATCTCATAACCTCAGGTGATTCGCCTGCCTCGGCCTCCCAAAGTCTTTGCTGGGATTACAGGTGTGAGCCACCACCCCTGGCTGCTCTAGGATTTCTTTCAGTTGACAACCATGAATCTGAAGTATGAGTCTTGTCCTGTTGTTACAAGGTAATACTCTTGTCAGGTCCATGTGTAGAAGTCTTATACTGTTGTCAGAGAATGTAGCTCTATTGTGTTTTTCACCATAGATTATAGCCTTAACCTTTTAACTGTTAGTGTCACTAATATACAGTTGATTAAAATGAGGCAAGATAGCCTCATCATCAGTGTAAACTTACCCATTATCCTGTGAATTTTCAGCAATAATTTCTTTTTTAAAAAAATCAAAATTGATGCCATCTAGGGAGAAAAAAAGTATCAAATATCTAAGTCATAGATACTGTATACTAATTGGTTTCCTAAAATTGTTTGGAAGAGTCATTTACCATAGTCATTGTGAGAATTATGCCATTCCAACTATAGTAATACTAGAAGTGTAATACGTGTTTGGGAAATATCTAACCAATAGGCAGTAGAAACTGATGAAGGAATTGAAGAGGAGATACCGGATTCACCAGGAATAGAAAAGCATGATAAAGAAAAGGAACAAAAGGATCCCAAAAAGCTTCGTTGTAAGTTGTCTTTTCCATATTTTGCTAAGGATTTGTGCTTGTTCTCTTAGCTTTTTGAAGGTTTTAAATACATATATAAAAGCTGAATGGAATGTCCAATGTTACAAAAAGGCTGTGCAGTTAACCAAGTGCAGTCTCAGTGTGTCAGCGCTCTTTCTTCTTGTTAACTCATTATTGTCGTTTTTCAGCCTCGTAGTATGCATCCTATGGCATCACATTAATTTTAAGGTATTGCGCTACTTTCAGAGAAGAGGTATAGTGCATTTCTGTTGAGGCCTCTAGGAAGCTGAACTTTATTGATTTAAAAATATGTACTTACTGTTTAAGATTCTACATAGAATCTTATACTTTTTAAGAAGTCAAAAGTCATGGAATATGTACCATAATTTCCTACTGGACACCAGGCATCCGTCTCTGGACTAGGATGTGTCTGTGCATGTAAACAAATGCATGCATTCCTATCTCCAGATCTTACTACAGAAAGGAGCATAGCAAAAGCCAGCAGCTTTAAGAAAAGCATTTTCTAATGTTGGCCCCTTGTGAATTACATTGCTTAAATAGGCCGTTAGCTTTGTGACTTGGTACTTTGTTCAGTCTATTTTAACAAATCCACATGTTTAACTGAGAACTTTTTGGCCTTCATATTAACTGAATGATTAGAAAATCAGTACTACTTTTCTGTATTTCTAATGAACTTTTAGGCCTATTAATGACATTGTCAACAGGTAGCAATTTAACATAAAAATGTGAGTATTTTTTATTCTATATTATAGATTCTTCGTGCTCTCAACTTTCCCCAAATAGAATTATTTTCAAGAAATATACCTTTTGAATTTTTGTTACTATAACAGAAAAATCAAGACTAAAGGCAATGGAGGACATTTTCCCTGTAGTCCCATTTGTAGCTCAGAGTACAAATAATTATGATGAAAGTTAGCTTAAAATACAAGTATAATAGTTATGATGGTTATATGTCTATATTTATATCTCTATATATCTGTGTGTATCTCCAGTTTTCTTGTTCAGTGAAGATAGGGATTGTTTTGTTTGTTGTGTATTTTATTTATTTTTACTTTTTGGTGGTCATTTTACCTTCTAAAACTGATGGAGAATCAATAAAGATAAGTAGTTAATCATTTATGAAATAATGAATATGTTAGAGTAAATTAGGGATGTCTTGGCAGATATACCATAGAAGGTACAGTTGTCATCTGTTTTTAGTGATAAAAATGAAATGTTTTGTTTGGTTTATAACTTTGAAATGGGGTCTGTGTTAATGTAATTCTTCACATCTTGTCCTTAAACCACATTAAAGTTAAAATAACTGAATTGTACTGTGATCTTGAGATATGAGGTTAATATGTTTTGCATGCTAGCTGGAAAAACTTGTATCAAAAAAACTTCATTTTTACAAATGCTTATTACCTGTCTTTTTGTCTTAAGCCTTTAAAGTATCTAGCATAGATTCTTCAGAACAGAAAAAAACCAAGAAAAACTTAAAGAAGTTTCTTACACGACGCCCCACTTTGCAAGCTGTTCGTGAAAAAGGTTATATTAAAGGTTGGTAGGAGAAGTATTGTTGATAATAATGAATGTTGGCCTACATCATAAATAAAATGTTTCAAATTAAAAACAAACATTTTCAAACAGTAAGAATATTATTCTTTATTCAAGTACAGTGATTAAAAGACATTAAGTAATTAAAATAGTTTTTTTTTAAGTTTATTTTAACTAAAGCAGTGGACAGACATAAATAACAAACTAAACTTTTAGAAAGCCTGTTTCAGAGGAACTACATGGATGTGATGGGTGGCAGACTTTTAGAAATTGTGACAATGAAAAGTTTAGTTTTGAGATGCAAAGATCACAATAAATAAGAAATTTTGAATATCACTAACAATAGAAAGAAAGAAAAATGAACAAATAGTTTTTACCTTTGGCTGTCATTTAAAGTAATTGAAAAATTAGCATAAGGTGTTTTTTTCTAACTATTTGCTTGTTATTTCATTTATAAGCACTATAATGGACTAACAGAATCTTTTTTTATAGGAAAATATTCTTTAAAAAAATCACATTACTTGTGTATGTAGTTCTTACGAGCGTGTTTAATTCCAAAGGTAAAATTTTCTAATACCTGACTTAAAACAATGGCATTTATTCGTAAATAATAGTAAAAGTAAAGATAATATAGTCTATAATGTATATCTCTGTCTCTGATTATTATGAAGTTTCTAACAGAGACCGTCTATTTGTGAAGCATCTGCATTAAAACACGCAAGCAAATTTTATTAAGAAGGTATTTAAGGCCAGGTGCAGTGGCTCACATCTATAAACCCCCCACTTTGGGAGGCAGGAGGATTGCTTGAGTCCAGGACCTCAAGACCAGATTGGGTAACATAGAGAGACCCTCTCTCTACAAAGAATTAGTTGGGTGTGGTGGCACACACCTGTAGTCCTAGCTACTTAGGAGGCTGAGTGGGAGGATAGCTTGAACACAGGAATTAGAGGCTGCAGTGCAGCTATGATTGCACCACTGTCCTCCAGCCTGGGTGACAGAGAAAGACTGTCTTGAGAAGAAGAAAAGAAAAAAAAAAGGTATTTAAGACTTCTAGGAAGAGACTAGCTAATTAAGTAATTCAAATTAGCAACTTTAAGAGTTGTGGATAACAGGTACTCTCCAATAAAGCATATGAATTTGTATGATGAGTTTAGAGTCTTTAAAAACTTAAAAAAAAAAAAAAGCCTGGCAAATAAGTGAATAGAAACTGTTGCTAATTTGTTCACCAGGCCTTTTCCCTGAGAAATATAAACTGTTGTCACTTTATGTCCTTATTCATCACTTCAAATTGTTTGTTTTCCTGAATGTTTACCACTAATATGGAATTTCAAAACTGTTGGGTTGAAAGATTAATCGAAGAGTATTTGAAATGTATTTTGTGAAGTCAAATGTTGGTACGTGATGGGCGGGCATATGCTTATTTTAATAGTTTTAAAAATAATCAAGTATTTACTAAGTGCTAGGCACAAGCATAGGTGCTATGAATACCTGTTGGTGTTCAGGAACTACATGGTCCTTTGTCCTCGCCCTCATGAAACATATACTCAAGTGGGAAGTAGACAAGATAATGTGAAATAGTAACAAATGCTGTGAATCTAACACAGTAATAAAATAGAATGTGTCTAGAACTGGGTTCTCTTAGGTAAGGATGGTCAGAGGGGTTATTAAAGTAGGTGACATTTTAGCTGAGACCAGGAGTGATAAGAAGGAGCCAAATTGGGTGGAAAATTGCTTTCTGCAAAAGCAGTAGAAAGTACAAAGAATTTTCAGGCAAGAGTGAGTAAGGGTGTGTATGAGTTTGGAAACGAATTGTTTGAAGTGAAAATGAAGAAGTAGGCAAGATGCCTATTGCATAAGGCATAGGGCCATGTTAAACAATATTTGGTTACATTGGATGTTTCTGTTGCACTCTGAATGGTTAGCCATTTCATGAACTGAATTTCAGCAAGGTGATTGACTTTTTAAAAATAAATCTTTTTCAGATCAGGTATTTGGATCCAATCTCGCTAATCTGTGTCAGAGAGAGAATGGCACAGTACCAAAGTTTGTGAAGTTATGTATTGAACATGTTGAAGAACATGGTAAGAGAAGGATTTTGATTTTTTTTTTTTAACATTAAGCAAACCAGCTTCTTGTTTTGCCATCAAAATTCCTAGAATTTTGATGATTTTGAGTGATGCAACCAAAAGTTCCTTATAGTCCTAAGATGTTAAGAAAATAATTTTGTTTACAAAACACTTACATGTTTACACCTGTTTCAAATTAAGACCTCTCCAGGCATCTACTGAATGTTTGGTACTCACAGTTAATTAAGTATATGCTATTCTTTGAAGCCATTTCATTTAAGCATTTGCTTAAAATGAAGAAGGTAGTGATTGTGAAATTGAGCTTGTTTTTAAGAAATAATTTGACAGTGTATAAGATCTGAGGAGATTGTTTACTTACTAAGTTTCTTCTGTTCTAAAAATCAGATGACATTTTAAATGGTTAAGTCAACCGCAAATGTCTCATGAGATAAAAATTTTTATGTCATTTTCTGTAAAATAGGACAAACTAATTTCTATTGTGGTTAATTTAAACATAGCTATAATATTTATACTAGTTTTATATACATTAGTATATTGTAATCACATTAACTTATCTCTGTATATCATGAAAAAAAAATTTGTACAATTAAAACACATAATTCAATTTGTAATTTCTGCCAATTACAGATCTCTTGTCCCATTGACTCTTCTTGTCAACATGGCAATAGGGATACTACACTATTGTCTTAATTTGAAGCTAAATGAATAGTACATTCGATAATGTGCTTTAGTAAATTTGTACACTATTATCATTTAATGAATACCTGAAATTTCGGGGCTTAATTGTATGAATTTCAGATGATTCTGTTTCACATATAAAAGAAAATAATAAATTATAGCAAATTATGTATTGTTTTTATAGAACCATTAATTTAGTGGTTATATTAAGTTTACTTATTACAAACACTTAATATGACAGATGCTTTCAATAAAGTTTTTACAATATGTGCATTTACATTATAAAATGATGTGCAAAATATGCATGGGCTGATTTTACCTGCTGACTTCCTTTAATTTTGAATTATCCCCAGATGTTTTCAGAAATTTGAAATTGTTAGTGTTTTAAGATTAATGAAACTATTTCCTTGAGCTGATTCACAGTCTATATGATGAGCAGAGTAGAATTACTGCTGTTTATTAAACAGAATTCAGAGCAAATCTCCATCTCTCTCCCCTGCCAAACATCTACCAGAAGCCATTTAGAGAAAAAGAATATTTGCCCATTTGATTTTAGGCTAATGCTAATGAGTGAGAATTCTGACACATGCAAACGTGTTCAGAAGAGGCAAACAAGTACTTTAAACACACACACACAAATTATTATTGTCTCTTAGGTTTGGACGTTGATGGGATATACAGAGTAAGTGGCAACCTCGCAGTGATCCAGAAACTAAGGTTTGCAGTCAATCACGGTAAGCTTATATTTACTGTTGTTATTCAGATGCATCACTCATAACTTTTTGAACTGGCTTAAAGTAATTTTTTAAAATGTCCAATTCCTGCTGTTTTTCAGATGAGAAATTGGACTTGAATGACAGTAAATGGGAAGATATTCATGTCATTACTGGAGCCCTCAAAATGTTTTTTCGAGAATTACCAGAACCTCTTTTTACATTTAATCATTTTAATGATTTTGTTAATGCAATTAGTAAGTATGTAATTCTACTCAGTTTTTTCTAGATATTGAAAATTCTTTGCACAGATTAAGCCACCCAATTTTTTTATCTTACTTTAAGCAAGTATTTTCAACAGATTGTTTTACTCCAAACATTTTAAATGTGACCACCAGATGTCACTGTGTATTACCAAATATCAGCTTCCAAACTGTGACATTGCTTTCAGTTTCATAAGAATTTGCTGTAAAATATCTGGTTATTATCTTTTTTCAGAGCAAGAACCAAGACAGCGAGTCGCTGCTGTTAAGGACCTAATCAGACAGTTGCCAAAGCCAAACCAAGATACAATGCAGATTCTTTTCCGACATCTCAGAAGGTAGGAGGACTGCCCAGTCATGGGATGTGGTATAGCACAAGGGGAAGCAGGAAGGCCTGTGGGGCCAGGGTCACTCAGACCCAGTTTGGATCCCAGCTATGCTATTTGCTGTCTTTGTAACTTGAAAAAGTTACTCAGCTCCTTTTAGTATCAGTCTGTCATGGGTAAATGATTTGCTATGAAGAATACAATAAAGTAGGTATTATATGTGAAGTATTTATGTAATGCTTAGCACATAGTAGGTGTTCAGAAATTGTTGCTAAGGTTAATATGAAGATGAGATTGGATATTAATCGAAGTGTATTAAGTTACTGTCATGGTTCTAGGTTACTACATAGCCACTTTAATAACCGAGTTCTTTCATCTGATAGAAAGTACACTAGAATACTAAAACAAAAAATCCCAGCTAGAGAGAGTTTTTTTTTGAAGAAATAACATAAAATGAGTAAAATGGAAAGTTTAATCTCCACACCCTAATGAGATTTTTTTCCCATCAACTTAATGGAGCAGTCATTGTTACCTGAATTGTAACTCATACTTAAATGTTCTATTTTAAAAACTAAGCTAAAATATCACACATTTTAAGTTTGTTAGAGTATGCTTAATTGTACCTTTCAGCTGTGTTTGTCAAAAAGAAAGCTTCACATGGCATTTAGACAGAATTCTACTTGGTTAAATAGTTTATGCATCACCTTAGGAAAATAAGTATTACATCTCTTTTTAAAATGCAAACTGTTAGGTTTATAATACCATTTGAAGAATTTTCCCTCTCTCTTATTTTCTCTTTTAACAACTTCTTTTTTTCCCTTCAGAGTTATAGAAAATGGAGAGAAAAATCGAATGACCTATCAGAGTATAGCAATTGTTTTTGGTCCCACTCTATTAAAACCAGAAAAAGAGACTGGTAATATAGCAGTTCATACTGTGTACCAGAATCAGATTGTAGAATTAATTCTTCTGGAACTGAGTTCCATCTTCGGACGTTGATTCTTACTGAAGACAACCTGTGGAATAGAAGCTGGATTCCATCAGATTTCAAATGTTTATACACAATGTATTTTATTTTTTGGACCAAGCAGTGACTCTTTGATTTTGCACTTTTTTTTTGAGGGATCAGAAGGGAAGGGGAGAGTCAAGATGTGTGTTAGGCCCTCATATTTGCTGCTTTGTTGCAAGTTGATATAACTGCGTGTAATTACGAATTCATTTTATCCTGAATGTTTGCATTTCATACTCTGAATTTCAGTAAAAATCAAAACTTAAGATTCTAACCAGTCATATACACTGGATAATTTGGTAAGAAAACTGTATTTTTTTTCCCTGAAATTGGATAATGTACTTTCTTCTCAAGATTCATGACCCGATACAACAATACTTACTATCAGTTATGTTGAAAAGGCTCTTGGGCATTTTAAACAAAATGAAGTATATCCATTTTGAAACCTGTATATTTCTTTTTCGGGGTTTCTGCATGCAGTGGCAGTCTTAAGTGCCAAAATTCATTATAACCCCAAAATAACCCCTTGACGAAGGCTTGCTGTCTTTTACTGTGTTACACAGCATCCTTACTGGATATCTTAGTTGCTTATTTGGGCAGCACACTAATATTACTTAAAACACTGTGATATACTGGAGTTTTAGTTAGCTTAAGTCAGTTCAGGGCATTTTAGGGCTGTCTTGCTATACTGAATTGTAGCTAACAATCCTATCTAGTACCATACTGAGTTACTGGTATGACCCTGTGGAAACACACATTATTTTATGTAAATATAGGCTAAAGACTTAATGTCCTTTAGCTTGTGTATATAATTGTGTTGTATAGTCTCAGAGTACATTCTAACCCTACATTTCTAATCATATTATTGGTAATCTTTTCTGTGAATATTAGGTTTCCTCCAGAAATAGTCCGTTATTTGGGAAAGTTAACTGTGTGCACTTTTAGATATTAACTACATTTACAGGCAAATCACTGTAATGAGAATGGTACTGGAAAAATACTGAATAGACTTGCTAAATGGCATATGCACTACAAGAGGAACCTTTTAGGTTATTTAATATGTACAGAAAACAGTAGAAAAAATTTATTACAGAATTCTAGTTCCAGTATGAATAGTGGAAACCCATCTGTAAATTAGATGGATGTTGGATGGAAAATGACATTGCTAAATTGGAGAATTTCTTTTTACCTACTAATGTAGATTGCTTTGTATAATAAAACACAGGGTTTGGAAGGTTTTGTTACAGGGAGCATGGTCTGTTGAAGATTTTTAAAATGTATTTTTCTAGATTAACTTCTGTACATGAAATGTCTAATAAAACTATAAGAGGTTTAGAGATTTTTCCATTGGAAATGTGCATTTTGGTTTCTAATTTTTTTGTTTTTTCATTTACTGGCATACTCTTATACCTCATTTTTAAAAATCAACTGAATCCAATATTTCCTGTGGCAAATAACACTTTCCTCATTTCATACCTTTTCTCCTCTCTTCCATGCCAACATTTCTCCACCCACAACGTACACTTTTTATTTCTCCATCAATATTTGAAAGCGAGTGATTTGTGACCAGGATTTTTTTTTCTTAGGGTTGCATTTATAATTTACAGATTGCCTTCCTTGGGAACAAGTATTTTTTTGTATGAGCTGTCTAAAAACCTCTCACCTGAATTTTGTGGTAGAAATTCTGTATTTGTTGTTGTGAGCGTGTTAAATTGATAACAAACCAAACTACTTGATAGCTAAAGCAGATTGTTTTGGGTGGGGAGAAAAAGCCCTAAATCAGAATGTTTATATTTGCCTAAAGATGTCCTTAATAACACAATATGCTTTAGATCTTGCTTATATAGTGATTGTATACCAGGAAAACAATTAGACTCAAATCAGTGATGTTCTTGCTCTTGGTGTTCATGAACATATATCAAAGATTAAAATTGTCCTGTGTTTCTTGTTTCAAGGTACGTACGTGTGTGTGTGTGTGTGTGTGTGTGTGTGTGTGTGTGTGTGTAGTCTTAAATGTTTTATTAGTCTACTGCTAATCAGTTTATTGTAATATTGTGTGTACAGTGAGATAAATGTCTTATGTTTTCATCCTTTGTGAATTAAAAATTCTCACTTGTTTTTGTAATAACAAAGCTAGTAATATTTTCCTGTCTTGATAGCTTGGTTTTATAGTAGAAAATATATTAAAAGCTGAAATAAATTATCAGTGGAATTTTATTTGTTAGTAAGTCTTCCTTCATAATGTCATTGAAAAAGGTAGTTGCAGATTTAGAAAAGAAAGTATATTTAAATACATTGTCACATTCCAATTAGAAGAAAAACACTTATTTAAATTTTATAGAAATAAGAAATTTTACCCTTTACTCTGGAGAAAGTAAGTTAATTATTAAATAATCTCCAAAAAATGATGTTTATATTTTAGATAGAGACAAATCTATAAATTGTTTTTTTCCTTATGTGAAAAGCACAAATGAAATAATTTCGTGAAACTTTGGACTTAGTGGTAGATGGGTTGTATGTGTGTTTATAACATATACACACAAATGTGTGTGTGTGTGCTACGTGTGTGTGCACGCCATTGCTTACATACAAGTGAAAACTCACCACTAATGCAGATACATGGAGACCTTTTTACTATTTCAGTTTCATTCTACGCTTCTTTGCAAGCCCACAATATTGAACATTAAGATAGCAGTGGGCCGGGCGCAGTGGCTCACGCCTGTAATCCCAGCACTTTGGGAGGCCAAGGCAGGCGAATCATTTGAGGTCAGGGATTCGAGACCAGCCTGGCCAACATGGTGAAACCCTGTCTTTACTAAAAATTCAAAAAAAATTAGCTGAGCATGGTGGCAGGTGCCTATAATCCCAGCTACTGGGAGGCTGAGGCAGGAGAATCACTTGAACCCAGGAGGCGGAGGTTGCAGTCAGCCGAGATCGCACCACTGCACTGCAGCCTGGGCAACTGTGAGACTCCGTCTCAACAACAACAAAAAAAGATAGCAGTGAAGGGAAAATAGTTATTCCATAATTGTGCCAAGAGATTTTTTCCAGCTCATGGGAGAGCCTTCTAATTAAATACTTAAACATGTAGTTTCCCATGACTCAAATTCCTCAAAGATCTTTAGGCATTTTTAAAGAAATACACAGAGGAGTCCACAACACATCTTTTTAGTAAAGAAGAAAATAAAAATAGTCAAGTGGGCGCCACGCTCTCACTAGTCTAATAAAAGTCAAATGTTCAAATATTGCATCTCTATAGAGAATTGAAAATGGGTAGAAAATAAGATTTTATGGAGTTTACTATTCTCCCTGAACTCCAGCCATGAGCTCTAATGATCTTCTTTTATAGAAAGCACTTCTCTGGTGTAAGACTACAGAAAGTGTTTAATAGGGCCTTTAGCCTGCGTGTTACAGTCTTGGAGGCAGAGCATAGTTTTTGTTGTTATTTTTTTAAACAGTATTCCAGTGCAGCTAACATAGTACTATTAATTGCAACTTTAGTTTGAGACAAACAAAAACAAAAATCAAATGAGTGCAAAACAAAATCAACTGTCTTACAATGATGGTGTATTAGAATCTGTTGGGAATTCACAGGCTGTGTCCTCAGGCCGGGCAGAGTCAGACTTAGTATTCTAGAGAAGGGGGAGGTACAGAATGCCTAATGAGACATCTGTAACTACCAAAGACAAGGGAGTTCTCCTGAAGAATCTCAATTAGTCTGCTCAACTGAAGTTTTGTGGTGCAGTGGTGGCTGCAAGTATATTCAGCTGGATTGAGCTTTTACAAATTAGCCTTATGTGAATATAGCACTTAAATGAACTCTTTCATTTCCTTCATTGCTTCCCTTCTCCCACGGGGGTGGAAAAAATGAAAGAAAGAAAGCACTTTTATAGTGCTCTCATAAACAGAGCACTTGTACAACAAGGTAACTGTTTAACAAATTACTACAATACGTATTTACAATACATGTTTTTTCTCATCGACCCTCTTCTCCCTTTATTTTATTTCCTCTCTTAAGGTTTTCAGAAAAGCGGTCTTTGGTAAAGATTTTTAATTATTAATGCTGGTAGCCAGATCTTTCAAGTACTTCTGATAGTTGTGGCTCATACTGCAAGTAGCTTAGAAACTTGTAATACTGTCATAAATTTATATTGATGAAATCCTTAGTGACTTGAGAGTGACAAATGATGCTGTAGAGGTCTTTATAAACAGAACATTTGCAGAGGTAGAAATCAAAACCACTGTCAAGTCATGATGGAGTAACCAGTGAAAATTCAGCACAGACTTCAAGGCCACATTTTCCTCCTCGTCATTTTGAGAAATTGTTTATACAGTCACGTGACTGTTAGTGATGAGGATATGTTCTGAGAAATGTATTGGTATATGCAAACATCATAGATTATACTTACACAAACCTAGATGTATACCAGATGCTACACTTAGGCTATATGGTGTAGACTATTGCCCCTAGGCTGCAAACTTGTACAGCAGGTGACTACTGTATACTGTAGGTGATTGGAACACATTGGTAAGTATTTGTGTATCTAAACATATCTAAACAGAAAAGTTAGAGTAAAAATACAGTACTATAATCTTATGGGATGACCATTGTATAAAGCAGTATGTCATTGACTAGAACATCATTATGCAGTACATGACTGTATTTAGGCAAGAAAAATGGGAATCTTGGATGCCAAAGTAATACTCTCAATGATTGATAAAGCAAGAAAGGACCTGTAGGAACCCTCACATTCACTGTTTATTGTTTTATAGATGAAATAACTGAGGCCCAGATTGATGTGAATGCCTAAAGTCATATGCTTAGTGACAGTATGATAAGCCTAAGGCTGAAGAGAAGTAATATTTTGATTAGCTATGTTATTTCTATTTAAAGTTTGTGATCAATTTAAAGCATATTCTGGCATGTTCAATAATATTTGAGGAACAAACAAGTAACTTGCTTTCTGTTTCACGCTAAGCTAGTTGTTATTTATGTGGCATATTGAAACGTATTTTCCTTCTATTATGTACATCTGTTATGAATATAGAAGTGGCAGGGGGTAGGTACTGCTTTTACTGGTCTCTTCTGGTTCTGGTTGCATAGGAAGTAAACTAGCATCCCTCTCTGTTGCCTGGCAAATAATCAGAATTCAGCGATTCTATTTCTCCCCACTGACATTCCTGGATAGGCCATTGTGTGTATTAATCTCTTTAATATGGATTTCTGTTTTCACTTAATGTTCTAGAATGGTGCTATCCAATTACTGTAGCCACCAGCCATATGTGGCATTTTAAAAAATTATGGCAAAATATGCATAACATACAATTTACCGTAGAAACCATTTTTAAGTGTACAGTTCAGTTGTATGAAGTACATTTATATTGTGCGATCATCATCACCATCCATCTCTAGAACTTTTTTCATCTTGCAAAACTGAAACTCTATATCCACTAAACAATCAATCCCCATTCCCCCAGCCCCTGAGAAAACCACCATTCTACTCTGTCTGTGATTTTAACTACCTCATGTAAGTGGAATCATGCAGTATTTGCCTTTTTGTGACTGGCTTATTGCACTTAGCATAATGTCGTCAATATTCGTTTATGTAGTAGCATACTGCAGGATTTCATTTTTAAGGCTTAATAATATTCCACTGTGTGTATACACCACATTTTGCTTATCCATTCATTTGTCAATGGACAGTGTTGCTTCCATGTTTGAGCTACTGTGAATAATTCTGCTATGAACATGGATGTATAGATATCTTAGAGACACACTGGATTTGGCAGTAATTTTTTGGATATGACACTAAAGGCAAGGCAACTCAAGAAAAAGACAAACTGGACTTTATAAAAATTTTAAAAATTGGTACATCTACAGACATTATCCTATCGATGATAACGTTATCCTATTGATAATAAACAGGCAACCTGCAGAATAGGAGAAAATACTTGCAAATTGTATATATGATGAAGGATTGATATCCTTGATATAGAGAGAACTCCTAAAACTCAACAACAATGAGAAACCTGATTCAAAAATGGGCAAAGGACTTGAATAGACATTTCTCCAAAGAAGATACACAAGGACATGAAAAGATGCCCAGCATCACTAATTATTAGAGAAATGCATATCAAAACTGAGATATCACCTTACACCCAGCAGGATGGCTGCTATCAAGAAACCAGAAAACAAGTGTTGGCAAGGATGTTGAGAAATTGGAATCCTTTTCCTCTGTTGATGGGTGGGAATGTAAAATGGTACAGCCACTGTGGAAAACAGTATGGCAATTCCTCAAAAAATTAAAAATAGACTTACCACACGATGCAGCCATTCCACTTCTGGGTACACACCCAAGAGAGTTTAAATTTACTTACAATTATATAGTACTTTAAAATTTAGTTACTCTTTGGGAGGCTGAGGTGGGCGGATCACGAGGTCAGGAGATCGAGACCATCCTCGCTAACATGGTGAAACCCTGTCTCTACTAAAAAAATACAAAAAAAAATTAGCCGGGCGTGGTGGCAGATGCCTGTAGTCCCAGCTACTTGGGAGGCTGAGGCAGGAGAATGGTGTGAACCCTGGAGGCGGAGCTTGCAGTGAGCCAAGATGGCGCCACTGCACGCCAGCCTGGGCAACAGAGCAAGACTCCTGTCTCAAAAAAAAAAATTTAGTTACTCTGTCACAATAGCTACATTTCAAATGGTCAGTGGGGAGTTGGAGTTAATGGCTGCCATCCTGAACAGTGCAAATAGAACAATTTCATCCTCAAAAGAAATTTCTACTGGATGGTGCTATTCTAGAAGGTTGGGAGGTGGGGAATAAGCAATTGCAAAATGCACATTCTGCAAAATTATTAAAAAAATTAAAATATGTAATATTTTATCCATCTCCCTCATGCTTGTCTCTTAAGTCCATGACACTAGGAAAGTTTAAAATTAAGGAGAGAAATATATTTTTATTATAGGTGTGCTAAACTTGAATATTTGTCCCATTATATGCTCTCATATTGGGGCTGGAAGGGAGGTAAATGTGATTTAACTTCCAATACAACACCATCAAAATGATTGCAATTTGGGCAAAAGCGGTCTGAGACCATGGCTTAATAGAAGCCTCAGTTGACATTGTTCTCTTTGGAAAATCTAGGAATGCTGTACTGTGAGATAATTAATGTTTCAGAAGTTTGTGTCACAATAGTCTTACATTTAAATTTTAGAAATTTTTACATTGGTGGGAAAGATTTTCTAAAATTTTATTTTAGAAACTATCTAAACAAAGAAATGGTTCTAATTGGAACTTTCCCTTGGGATCCAAGCTACTTCACATTATATTTACTTCTGATTTTTAATAATACCCTGTATGAAGTAGTGAAAAACTTGAAAAACATACATAACACAACTTTTTAAATGGAAGCTGATATCTAACCATGGATACAAGGAAATTATTGGTAGCCTCAAAGCAACTCAGTAGGTCTGCACGTGATTTCGCCAGAGGTATTCTAAAGTATGGAAGATGGCTGGGTATGTAGGTCTCATAGAATGGATGATAATCAGCATTTTTTGTTTTTATTTAAATAACTATCAGATTTATTTCAAGGGTCCCAGGCCACATTCTTCCAGAGCTGGTACTCATGCATAGTTGGCTCTAGTTGAACAATGCTCTAGTTGAAGAAGCTGCTACTGATATATTTTCAATCCTGTTATAAAAGGCCTTCTATTAATAAGCACCTTAAAATTTCTAGGTAGGGGGTATAATAAGTTGTTAGTTACCCATACTGATCCAACCCATTGACAGAATGACTTAGTTCAGACTTAGGCAAATCGTAGGGTGTAGAAGCTTTGCCCTCTAGTAAACCTGACTCACCAAACACTCCTCCCATCTTCTCATTAAGCACGTTGAAACAGAAAATGCTTCTCTATGTATCCTTTCTTCTTCCTTTCCTTTCTCTCAGCCACCATCTCAGCAACTGTGTCTTAGACAATCAGTTGAGCAGCTACTCACAGAAGCTGTGCTAGGCCTTATTGAGGCCCCTGTGTCCAGAGTGTTCAGTTTCCTTGGAGAAGATGGACTTAAAGAGGAATCAAAGGCTTCTAGGGAAGACAGCACCACTGTGTTGAAAAGGAAACTCAACCTTTTCTGTCATAAGGGAAACCCCAATATCCTTGGATGACATAGTTCTGACTGCAGGGGTACCCTGAATTCAACCTGTTTGTTAGGGAACCAGATCTGATGTGACATTTCTGACATCTAGCTACATGTAATGACTGCTCTCTCTGGTCATGCCTTTGTCTCCTGACCTGTTAATATTAGCCAAATTGATTGCCTGAACATTGCCAGTAACAGTGACTGGACCTCCATGTCGATCTTATCACTCTTGCCAATGCCTGTAGCATATTCAGTTGGCATTAGGTTCCACGAAAGCAGTATCACACAATGTGAGATTGCTGTTTTAAATAATGGGTAGTACTGAAATATCTCCCACTGAATAAGAGGTTGGGAAGAGAGCCCTTCTTTAAGAATCTACTGCAGAATGAGTTTCAGACTACCAAAATGTCTTAGAGATGGCAACATGAGACTTGATGTTATGCATTAAATATTTAATTGCTTACAGAAATAAGATGAAGTGAGGGCCAGCAAGGAGAAAATAGAGTCCTTAATGATTATAAACTGACAAATGAAGATTTAGTACCGTTTACAATGGAATAATGAGGAAAACGCAGGCAAAAATTTAATGTTTTCAACAGTCATATTGGTGGTATTCTGCCTGGTGTGTATGTAGCATATGATTAAACAAATGAGTACATATTGGATATTTTAATTCTATCGTCTCGAGTCCTTGGCAATCAGGTTTCTAAGAATGGAACAAGGTGGTAAGTTAAAGTAAAAACTTTGTAGTCTTTAATTTGAAATGGGAGTATCAATATGATGTCATGAGATATTTAATCTATGTGTCTATGTGTTCATGTATGTGACTGATCACTGAAAAGTTGTAACAAGAATGACCAACTGGGGGAGCATCCTTAGCACCTGGATTTTGACCTTGAAATAGAATTTCTCATTAAAAGAAACCAAGGCATTTTGGAGATATGGCTGATTCCAGGTGTGGAACGGGAAACATGCAAGATGATCCTGAAAGAACTTGTCATAGCAAGGAAGTGGTGAAATGTTAGCAGGATCTTGTCGAAAGAATTCTAGAGGCGACTTGAAGATCCCACTGGCCAAAAATGGAACAGTTGGAGCTTCAATAATAATAGTTGGCAATGAATTGAAACTCACTGGTATGTTTAAACCCATGAATTAATAATATCAAAAGAGAATTCATCACTTTAGGAGGATGAGAGGGAATAAATTCATATCTTCTTGAAAACTGATGATAAAGAGAAAGAATCAAACATTTATTTGGCCTATCCTGTATGCACTTGACCACTAAGTATCCAGATGGCAGATGAGGGAAAGTACCTCTATATGAAAGTTTCCGGCCGGGCACGGTGGCTCACGCCTGTAATCCCAGCACTTTGGGAGGCCGAGGCGGTCGGATCACAAGGTCAGGAGATCGAGACCATCTTGGCTAACACGGTGAAACCCTGTCTCTACTAAAAATACAAAAAATTAGCTGGGCCTGGTGGTGGGCGCCTGTAGTCCCAGCTACTCGGGAGGCTGAGGCAGGAGAATGGCGTGAACCCAGGAGGCCGGAGCTTGCAGTGAGCCGAGATCGCGCCACTGCACTCCAGTCTGGGCGACAGAGCGAGACTCCGTCTCAAAAAAAAAAAAAATTGTTTCCAGCTAATAATTGAAATGATTATCATTCACTTTATACTTCCCATTGATTGAATAAATCTCTGTATTAAGCATCAATGGCTGCTAGCATCATCAAAAGAGAAATAACTAGATACTACATGCTTCCTGATGGAAGAAAACAAGACCTCTTATCGTCTTGTCAAAGGAATTGAACCTTAAATCTCAATCAGGCTTTGAATCTAGCTTCTGGAAAATATAAAGGATGGAGAGCTACATCCTGCCTATGAAATCAAGAAGACTCAGACTGAGAAACAACTTGTCAAAGGGTCTGGCTTTTTCAACAAATAACACTGTAAGGAAAAGAAAGGATTGGAGAGGAGCTCCATAAACTTGCCTATTATTTTATTTCAGTTGAGACTTGGGCATCATTTAAAACCAATGAAATAGTCAAAACTTAATTCTTTATTATTTTATCCCATTTTACTATTATCTCTGCTTTTAAGTTTATTTCACAGATATTAAGGTACCTGTGTGGTGGAAATACTATACAATGGTGTACTTTACACCTTTTCCCAGTTCTACGTTAGTGACGTCAAGGTGGTTTGAAATTGGCAGTTTGATGGTGGTAGTTTTTAGACCAAATCAGAGATGGTTTACTGTTTGGTCAATTTGTCTAGACTTAAAAAGGTGATGGGGAAAATGTTAATGCAGATTAAAATTTAAAATGTGTCTGTAGCTCTTACATGGTGAATAACACAAGAAATTGAGGAAATATTCTTCCAGTGTTCAAAAACTATGATCTGATTCAGCAAAGAAGCCAGATATATCATGGACAAATGAGTGAAGTTCTGACATGTGTTGATTGTTCTCTTTTGTCTTATTTATTAATGTAAATAAAAATATCAACCAACATTCATGCCAGATTACACTTGTGAATCAATTGCAATCACAGGATGGCTAGAGATAGAAGAATTTGGGAAAAATAAAAAGATTCTTTGTGAATAAATTGGTTATGTGGAATCAGCAATAAGGAGTATTATCTATTTTATTTATATTGGTTAAATTTATTATACACTTACGTATGTGTGTGGATTTTGTGCCAGTTGTTAAACATTTACCAGCTCACCCCTGGAAACATGGTGTGTAATAAATGTTAGTTGTTTTTATTATTAGTATGGCAATAACACGATGCTGGTCCCTGTGAAGGGATGATGTTCCTAAAGACCAAATGTTTGGCAGGAAAGTAAACTGATCAAGATGACTTAAATTTTAAGATGAGTTAAATTATATATGCCAAGAAAGGCCATCACTGAATTGAAAGGACTTATGTAACAGAAGCACTATGCAATACACAGAAGTCATCTTTACAATAAAGGCTGTTTGGGCCCACTATTTTACTTCCAGGTATCTATGAAAGGCAGAGCACTGAAAAAATAGAATGAACATCATGTCTTGTCAGAAACTAAATATCCCATAGACACAGCAGAGGTTACAAAACGAACATGCAGAATTCATAACCATAAAATGGCCATCGATCCATTAGGCCCAAATGAAATAGATTGAATGGGAAAGACAAGTTGTGTGATACCTAAATAAGACATTCATCTATAAAGACAGCTATAAATCTACGGATTGGGAGAATGATGAGCATGTATGTGTTGCTAAAAGGAAATACGTGACGCTTAGGATAATTATATGATACCACTCACCTATTTGGAAAGATTTGGGTGATGTTTGCTTAGTACGGATTATATTATAGCAACAACATACACAGAAATGACCTGTAGGGTTAAGGGCCTTCAACCATCTTTAGGGACATCTGCTAAAAGTTGAGTCCTGGAATTGAGTCCCACCTTGTTTATGTTTTCAGAGGGGGAGTAGCTGTGTGCATTATTTTAATAAATAAAGAACTAGTTGGTGGTCTAGGAACGACAGGATGCCTGGGATACAGTGATTCCTGTATCTTGCAGTTCATAATGGCAAGGAAATGAAATACTGGATTTAGTCAACCATGCATGGAGTCTGATTGCAGCAAACTCAGTGAAAGTTCTTATGGCTCAAGAGGTTAAAATGAATTCTCTGGAAAAAGTGAGATTTCAAGTACAGATGACCCTCCTTAGATTACACATCGGCAGTTTCAACCAACCAAGGATGGAAATATTTTTTTAAATAACAAAAATAACCATACAACCATAAAAATGACACAAATAAGAATATGCTATAACAACTATTTATATAACATTTACTTGTATTAAGTATTATAAGTGATCTAGAGATGATTTAACATACAGATGTATGGAGGATGTGACTAGGTTATATGCAGATACATTATTTTATATAAGGGATTTGGGCATCTGCAGATTGGGTCCTGGAACCAAGCTCTGACAAATATTGAGGGACAACTGTATACAAATAATGAAAGACCAAGTGGGAAGAGACAGAAACTAAAATAACTGGTATGCTTGCATAGGAAGACCTCTGGTGAACACAGATTCCAAAGGATGAACTAAAGTTGACTGTGTGGAGCACATAAACTGATCATAAAAGAGTACAAGTTTATAAAAATATTAGGAAGGTTAAAATTCCTAGTGAACTTTCAGAAAATGCTAGTCAACAAAGAATGCCATTAAATTATATTCAGATCCAGAAGTATGAGAAATGCTACATCTCCAATGAGCAGAATTTTATTTTATTATTTTATTTTATTTTATTTTATTTTTTAAGACTGAGTCTCCCTCTGTTGCCCAGGCTGGAGTGCAGTGGCATGATCTTGGCTCACTGCAACCTCTGCCTCCCGGGTTCAAGTGATTCTCCTGCCTCAGCCTCCCAAGTAGCTGGGATTATAGGAGCCAGCCATCACACCCGGCTAAATTTTCTATTTTTAGTAGAGACGAGGTTTCACCATGTTGCCCAGTCTGGTCTCGAACTCCTGGCCTCAAATTATTCACCCACCTTGGCCTCCCAAAGTGCTGGGATTACAGGCATGAGCCACTGTCCCCAGCCAGAATTATCTTAAAACAGGGAAGGATAAAATAAATAATGTAGAGATGGGATAAAAAAGCTAAGAACAGCTATGGAAAGAAATGAAAAGTTTTCAATGAATCTATCTCCAGGGCTAGGCCAACTACATTTTAGTATGTTTCTGCTTCTTGAAGAACTTGCAGATGGAATCCCAGAGCATGTGTCAATGATGTTTGGTAAATAATAGAGGAAATATTCAGAAGCATCAAGGTGAATACTTTTTTTCCAGTATAGAAAAAAGGTTTGCTCAATGGAAAGTATGCTACATATACAATCTTAGATTCAGCAAAGCCTGTGGCAAAATTGCACATAACATCCTATGGATAAGGAGATAAAAACTTCAGCTTCTGGTACTTTTAAAGAAATATAGCAGTGTCAAATAACTATTGAGAGTGTTGATAAGTGGCTTGGTGGTATACTACATGAATAATTGAGTGGCCCAAGACTTTTTCTTAATACCATGGTATTAAAACTTTATTAATGACTTAAAGCATAAAAATCTGCAGATGACAGAACTGGGACGATTAAGCAATATGGCTCACAATCAATATGCAAAATTATATTAATAGACTTATGCTCTTACAGTGGTGGATTAACTGATATCAGGTGATTCCTCCAACTGAGAACTAGAAAAGCTGATAACATTTTATTTATTTATTTATTTATTTTTAGTTTATTTAGAGACAGAGTCTTGCTCTGTCACCCAGGCTGGAGTGCAATGGCATGATCTCGGCTCACTGCAGCCTCCACCTCCTGGGTTCAAGTGATTCTTCTGCCTCAGCCTCCCAGGTAGCTGGGATGACAGGCACACACCACCACGCCCAGCTAATTTTTGTATTTTTAGTAGAGATGGGTTTTCCCCATGTTGCCCAGGCTGGTCTCGAACTCCTTGCCTCAAGCGATCCGCCCAGCTCAGCCTCCCAAAGTGTTGGGGTTACAGACGTGAGCCACCGCTCCCAGGCCAGCTTACACTGCTTCTGTTCAGCTTCTTTGACTCAGGATAACATTTTGTGATTCATCCAGGTATTCATGTGTATCACATCTTTTCCTTTTTACTGCTGGTAGCATTACATTGTGTGCCTACACTACAATTTATGTATACATTCATCTATTGGTATTTATGTTGTCAGGGGAGAAAACTTACTGGGAATGAGGCACAAGAATGGTAAGATGTGTCATATTTTGATAGGGATATGGGATATGCATTTGTTGAAGCTCATCAAATTATACACTTCAGATCTGTGTGTTTATCAGCATGAAAATTAGGCCACAATTAAAACAAGGGAAAATATATTGAAAATTTTAAAAAGTTACCTTCTCTGGAAGACTATAACATCATCCAGAATACCTAAACTAACTGACAATGTTTCATATGCAGTGTTTGGCATTCAATAATAAGAGCAGGCATACAATAAAGCAATAATTGACCAAAATCAAGAGGAAAAGCAGACAATAGAAACAGTTATACATGAGATCCAAATATTGGACTTAATCCAAAGCTATGATTAATATGTTCAAGAAATTATATGAAAATATTAAGAATATCAGCAGGAAACTAAACATTACAATAAGATTTAAATGGAAATTCTGAGACTGAAAAATAGAGTAACTGAAATTAAGAATTTAATAGATGAGTTTGCAGATAGATTAGACAAAACTAAAGAGGCAAACCAGAAGATATGTCAAAGAAATAGCCAGACTGAAGCTCAAAGAGAAAAAAGGATTAAGAAAAAAAAAAAAAAAGAAAGAAATGACCGTAAGGGTTATATGCGACATGGCAAAAAAAAAAAAAAAAAATTAACATACATACAGTGGTAGTTCCAGGAAAGGTGGGAGAGAATATGAGAAAAGCACTATTTGAAGAGATAATGGCTGAGAATTTTCCAAAATAGATTTAAAAATTATTAAGCATAGATTGAGGAAGTTCTACAAACCAAAGCAGGATAAAGACAAAACCACATCTTAGGCACATCATAGGGAAACCCCCCGAAAATATAGCCAAAAGAAAAAAGGACATATTACTTTTAAATGAGCAACAATAAGATTGACAGCTGACTTTTAAACAAACTATAGAATGCTGAAATTAAACTGCCAATCTAGAATCTATACTCAACAGTAATATCCTTCACAGAGGAAGAATAAAAAAGATAATTTTCAGAAGAATAAAAATGGAGAGAATTTGCCACTAGCAATTTTTTCCCTGGCATACAATTTAAATGCCAGTTAGAAGTTTCTTGATAAATGAAAGAGTAAATGTAGTTCCCTAGGCAAAAGAAACATGATCCCAGGTGGAAGCATGGAGATTAAGGGAAGAAAATGAAAAGTATGAAAGGGTCAATATATGAATTGTGGGGCATTTGTGTGTGTGTGTGTGTACTCTCATATGGCTATGATACATTACAAAAATACAAGTGATGAAAGACAAGTAAATAGAATCAAAATGTTCTGGGGTATTGGCATTGTTTAGGAAGTCATGTTTATATGGAATTAACCTAAATGCCCATCAATGACAGATTGGCTAAAGAAAATGTGGTATATATACACCATGGAATACTATGCAGCCATAAAAAGAATGAGATCATTTCTTTTGCAGGAACATGGATGGAGCTGGGGGCCATTATCCTTAGCAAACTAACACAGGAACAGAAAACCAAATACCACATGTTCTTACTTACAAGTGGGAGCTAAATGATGAGAACTCATGGACAAAAAGAGGGGAACAACACACACTGGGGCCTGAGGGTAGAGGGTGGGAAGAGGTAGAGGATCAGAAACGATAACTACTGGGCTAGGCTTAGTACCTGGGTAAAAAAATAATCTGTACAACAAACCCCCATGACAGGAGTTTACCTGTGTAACAAACCTGCACAGGTACCCCTGAATCTAAAAGTTTAAAAAAGAAAAAAATGAAAATACTAGTTTATATTAGATTTACTAAGTCAAGAGTCATGTAATTTCTAGGGTAATTATAAAAGCCAAGAAACTATAGTAAAGGAAAGTGAAACGTTGAAAAGCCACAAGTTTGAAAGAAGATGAAATAAATAGGGGGGAGAGAAAGAATAATGTAGGATAGGCAGGAAAAATGGAAAATAAATAGTAAGATGCTAAGTTCAAACATAAAAATATGTACATGAAATTTAAATAAGCTAAATGCTTTACTTAAAAGTTTATGATACTGGCCAGAACACAAAACTTACATATATACTGCTTATAAGAGTCATGCCCTAAATATTAAAATACAGAAAGGTTTAATGGAAAAGAAATATCATGTAAACTTTTTTTTTGTTTTTGTTTTTTGATTTTTTTGTTTTGTTTTTAGATGGAGTCTTGCTGTGTCACCCAGGCTGGAGTGCAGTGACACAATCTCAGCTCACTGCAAACTCCACCTCCCAGGTTCAGGTGATTCCCCTGCCTCAGCCTCCCAAGTAGCTGGGACTACAGGCACGTGCCAACACACCTGGCTAATTTTTGTATTTTTAGTAGAGACGAGGTTACATCATGTTGGCCAGGCTGGTCTCGAACTCCTAACCTCAGGTGATCCATCACTTTGGCCTCCCAAAGCGCTGGGATTACAGGCATCAGCCGCCGCACCCGGCCTGTCATGTAAACTTTAACAAAAGGAATCTGTTGCTTCAAGGCAAAAAGCATCCCTAGAGATAAAGAGAGACATTTTATATTGATAAAAGGGCCAGTCTTCCAGGAAGATACAAAAGTTCTAACTTGTATGCACCTAGTTACATAGCCTCAAAATATGGAAAGCTAAAACTGACAAAACTAAAAAAAAAATAGACAAATCCACAATCACGGTAGGAAATTTTAACACATCATTCTCAATAAATGATAGAACACACTGACAAAAAAAATCAGCAAAGATATAAAAAATTTGAAAGCACCAGTAATTAGTATGCCCTAATTGATGTGTAGAACACTGCATGCAACAATATTAGAATGCACCTTCACTTAAAGTGCATATGAGACATTTACCCAAACTGATTGTGTGTTGGATAATGAAGTTTCAACACATTTCCGTGAATGTGGTATGCTGTCTGACTACGGTGAAATTAAGCAAGAAATCGGTATCAAAAAGATAACTATACAAGTCACATGGGCTTGGAAATTAGGCAACATACTTTTAAATAACCCATGGGTCTAAGAATAAATAGTGATGGAAATTAGCAAATACTTTAACTGATTTATATTGAATATATGACAGTTTACCTCCTGAAAATAAGTGAAGAACAGCAAATTAAACAAAGAAGTAGGAGGAAAATAATGAAGTTAAAAGAAAAACAACTGAATAGAAAATAGATATACAATATAAAGGATGGCTACAGACAAAAGATAATTATTTTAAAAAAAAATTGATAAATCCATGGCCAGAGAGAGATGGAGACAGAGATAACAAATAACAAATATTAAGAATAAAAAACAGGAGTGAACATCATTACAAACTCTAGAGACATCTAAAAGATACTAAGAGGACTTTATGGAAATAGTTATGCCAATAAATATGAAAATTTAAATAAAATGAAAAAATTCCAGGAAAAAATACTAAGATTGACAAAGGAAATAGAAAATCTGAATGATATCTATCACAAAAATCAGCTTCATAATTAAACAACTTTCTGCAAAGAAAAGTCCAGACCCAGGTGGCTTCACTGGTGAATTTTTCCAAACATTTAGAGAAGAAGTAACAATTATATACATATTTTTGCAGAGAATTAAAAAAGAAGGGACAGCCCTTGCTCATTTTTTGAGGCCAGCAAAACCTCATACCTAACAAGAACATGACAAGAAAGGAAAATTATAGTCTAATCTCTCTCATAAACATTGGTGCAATTCTAAACAAAATATTAGCAAATCAAATCTTATTATTTATAAGAAGCACAGTGCACCATTACCAAGCTAGACTTATTTCAGAAATATGTTTTGGTTTAATAGTTGAAAACCAATCAATGTAACTTACCACATTAACATAACTAAAGAGAAAAATCATAAGATCATCTTAGTAGATACAAAAATAACAGTTAATATAATTAAACACTATACATAATAAAAACTCTTAGCAGCCTAACAGAATGGAACTTCCTAATCTGATATAGAATATTTAAAAAATTTACAGGAAACATCATACTTAATGTTTAAATGTTGAAAGCTGCTCCTAAGATTGAGAATGAGACAAGGATGTCTGTCAGTCACCATGACAACTCAACACTTTACCAAAAGTCCTAGACAGTGCAACATGCAAGAATAAAATTAAAGGTGTAATGATCCAAAACCAAGATATGAAACTGTCATTTTTTTTTTACAAAAAAAAAATAATAAACTAATAGAATTAATGAATTTAGTAAGGTCAAGTGAGTACAAAAGCAATATAAAAATCAATTGTGCTTTTTATGTCAGCAATAAACTGTTAGAAAATAAGACTTAAAAGTGATCTATTAACTGTAGCATCAAAAAACATCACATATGTAGAAGTAAATATAACGAAGATGTGCAAGGCCTTACACAGCAAACTACAAAACATTCTAGGGAGAAGTTAAAGAAAACCTAAAGAAATGGAAAGGTATACCTTGCTCATATATTAGAAGTCTCCGTTCTCCACAACATTGATTTATAAATTCAATGCAATCCCAATTAAAACCCTGGTAGAGGCCGGGCACGGTGGCTCACGCCTGTAATCCCAGCACTTTGGGAGGCCGACGCGGGCGGTATCACGAGGTCAGGGGATGGACACCATCTTGGCTAACACGGTGAAAGCCCGTCTCTACTAAAAATACAAAAAATTAGTCGGGCAAGGTGGCGGGGGCCTGTAGTCCCAGCTACTCGGGAGGTTGAGGCAGGAGAATGATGTGAACCTGGGAGGCGCAGCTTAAAGTGAGCTGAGATAGCGCCACTGCACTGCCTAGGTGACAGAGCAAGACTCTGTCTCAAAACAAAACAAAAAAAACCCTGGCAGATTCGTTTCTGGAAATGGTCAAGGCTGATCCTAAAATGTATATGGCATCAAAAAGAACTTAGAATAGTCAAAAGTATGTTGAAGGAGAGCAAAGTTTGAAAACTTATATTACCAGATATCAAAACTTACTCTAAAGAATGCTTGTCCAACCCACAGTCCACCAGCTCCATGTGGCCCAGGATGGCTTTGAATGCAGCCCAACAGAAATTTGCAAACTTTCTTAAAACATTATGAGGTTTTTTGTTGTGATTTTTATTATTATTATTTTTTAGCTCATCAGCTATTGTTAGTGTTAGTGTATTTTATGTGTGGCCCAAGACAATTGTTCTTTCAATGTAGCCCAGGGAAGCCAAAAGATTGGACACCCTGCTGTACAGCTACAGTAATTTAATATTAATATAAAGATATAGATAGAACAATTGAACAGAATAAAGACTAGAGAAACATCTAAACATATTACTAATTATCTAAACATATTACTGATTTTCAGTAATGAAAACCAGTTAACTACTGACACGTATTACCTATATGAATCTCACAAACAATGTTGAATAAAAGACCCAAGGCAGAGGTTATACATTCCATTTCAAAATTTCAAAAACAGCAATCAAGAGCAGTGTCAAAAGTTAGCATAGTGATTACTTCTGAATACTGTTAGAAGATAAACTCAGATAACCAGGAGATTAATGAGAAAAACATAAAAAATGGCAGTAAGCATTGAATCAAATTACCTATAGGAGGCCAAGACTAATATAGGGATTATGATTTGAAAATTGGATGTTGGAGTTGTAAACCTTGATAATAGAATAGATACATAACTATCTATATAGAGAGAGGCTGAGGTATGAGAATCGCTTGAACCTGGGAGGCTGAGGTTGCAGTGAGCCGAGATTGTGCCACTGCACTCCAGCCTGGGTGCCTCCAGCGAGAGTCTGTCTCAAAAAAAAAAAAGTTATGAATAACTGTGCACCAGATAACAGAGCATCAGCATTCACAGAGAAGAGCTATAGGGGAAACAAGAAAAAATATAGAAAACAAGGCATCTTAATTATTTAATTCATGTGTTTTAGTTCATTAAACATCAAGAGGACCAAAATTAAGTAAGACTAAAAAGATACCTAAATATCGTAATTGATAAGGTAGAAATATGTGTGTGTATGTCTGAACACAACAACTCATTCTTTTTTAAGTGGCAATGAAATATTCACACAATTTTTCCATAAGGCCTCAAAGGAGTCTTCAGTGAATTCTCAATGGTGGTGAATATAGACATTCTCTGATCACAGTACACTAAAGTACAAAGCAGAAACCAGATCAGGAACAAAAATTCTACTGCTTCGATGTTAAAAACCTCTCAACTCGACTCTTGAGTCAAAAAGGAAAATTTGGTCAGGCACAGTGGCTCACACCTGTAATCCTAGCACTTTGGGAGGTGAGGAGAGAGGACCACTAGAGCCCAGGAGTTCAAGATCAGCCTGGGCAACATGGTGAGACCTCATCTCTGCAAGAAATTTAAAAATTAGCGAGAAGTGGTGGCATGCACTACAGTAGTCCCAGTTACTCCAGAGGCTGAAGCAGGAGGATCACTTGAGCCCAAGAATTTGAGGCTGCAGTGAGCTATGATCACACCATTGTACTGCAGCCTGGGTGACAGAGCAAGAACTTCTCTCAAAAAAAAAAAGAAAGAAAGAAAAAAAAGAAAAACTTGGCTGACATTACTGAATATATAAAAAAAAGATAAGAAAACTCTATCAGAACTTATGGGTGCTCAGAAGAAAAGGTATAGCCTTATTTATTAATAAATACATGACCTAACTTAAGAATATACTAAAAGGACATTAAAAATAAATCCAAGGCAAGTAAAATAAAATAATTTGTAAACATAAATTTGAACTTAATTAGAACACAGAAAAATGGTCTAACTAATAAGTTGACTGGAGAGCTGGCTCTTTCAAGGAAAAAATTAACGAAATAGAAGTGATAAACTGTTAGCCAACTTGTCTGGGTCAATGCAAAATGTAAATATTTTAGTGCTTCCTTATTATTATTTAACAAAATCTGTGATGGAATTATATAAACAGGCTTGAAAATTGCCTCTTGGGGTTATTTAATGTTCACTTTCTTATCGCTAGCAAAATTAACCAAAGTTGTGTAGCTAGATGGCATATTGTTTTAATGGTTTCTGGAAAAGTGGATACACATTCAGAGCCAATTCTAGTGGGCAAAAACACATATTCAAAAATTAAACTTTTGAATCTATTCAAAAATTAAACTTTTAACTTTTAGGGTGGCTCATTGGCTGTAATCCCGGCATTTTGGGAGGTTGAGGCAGGAGGATCGCTTGAGGACAGGAGCTTGAGACAAGCATGGGCAACACAGTGAGACCCCATCTCTACAGAAAATACAAAAATTAGCCAGGTGTGGTGGTGCATGCCTGTAATCCCAGCTATTCCAGAGTCTGAGGTGGGAGGATCGCTTGAGCCCAGGAGTTCAAGACTGCAGTGAGCTATGATCACACCATGGGACTCCAGCCTGGGTGACAGAGCGAGACCCTGTCTCTAAAAAATAATAATAATGAACTTTTAAGATTTCGTTTAGACTGGACGTGGTGGCTCATGCCTGTATTCCTAGCTCTTTGGGAGGCCAAGGTGGAAGAATCACTTGAGACCTGGAGTTGAAGACCAGCCTGGGCAACACATTAAGATCCCTATTGCAGTGGTCCGTGCCTGTGACAGTCCCACCTACACAAGAGGCTGAGGTTAAGGTTGAGGTTTAAGGATGGTTTGAGCCCGGGAACTCACAGCTGCAGTGATTGCAACACTGCACTCCAGCCTGGATGACACAGTGAGACCCTGTCTCAAAAAAAAAAAAAAAAGAAAAAGAAATTTAGTTATACTAGGTTTAAAAGTCAAAATGATATTAAAAGATATATAATACATGAGAAATTTCACTCCCACCCTGTCCTCATTCACTCCATGTCCCACTCCAGGTCACCATTTTATTCTTGTTATCACTTCAGTATTTATACAAATATAAGCAAACTGGTATTTTATTCCCCTCTTTTCTTTAAAAAATTTTATTTTGAATTGATTTCAAACTTATAGAAAAATTTCAAGAATAGTGCAAAGAACTCCCATATATCTTTCACCCTGTACCAGGTGACTACTTTGTCATTCTCTCATTTCTCTCTTATATGTGCTACATGTTTTGTTTCAGAATGTATTTCTTTCAAAAACATACTTAGTTGCTTATCTGCAGACAATGATCAAAATCAGAAAATTTAACTTGATACACTACAATACTACTATGTAGAGTCTTAATTCAAACCAAATGTTTCCAAAATTTCCCTTTTACTAATTTAATTTTTTTAAGGCTCCAATTCAGGATCATGCATTGCATTTTCATGTCTTTTCAGTCTCTTTGAATATGTACAGTTTCTTTAGTCTTTTTTCTTCCCACTTTTTGGTCTTTCATGACTTGACTTTCTTGAAGAGTTCAGATCATTTCTTTTGCAGAATATCCCGCAACCCAACTTAGGCCTATCTGATAAGATTCAGGTGAAATGCAGGTCGTATCTTCTCAGCCTAGCACATCAGAAGGCATATGATGTGAGATTTTTCCTTATTAGTGATGTTAACCTCATGAATCAAGGAAATGGCATCAAACTAATACCATTGTATTCTTCACGTACTTGAAGAAAAAGAAAGGCAATTTCATTTAAAAATGTCAATAATGAAGCAATACATTTTTAGTTTTCTCAAATTTTTACTTGTGTGTTGAAATATGAAGTGCACATAAAACATTTCTTTTCTTTTCTTTTCTTTTTTTTTTTTGAGACAGAGTCTTGCTCTGTCGCCCAGACTGGATGGAGTGCAGTGGCACAATCTCGGCTCACCATAACCTTTGCTTCCCAGGTTCAAGCGATTTTCCTGCCTCAGCCTCCCGAGTAGCTGGAATTACAGGTGCGTGCCACCATGCCTGGCTGATTTTTGTGTTTTTAGTAGACAAGGGGTTTCACGATATTGGTCAGGCTGGTCTCGAACTCCTGACCTCGTGATCCACCCACCTTAGCCTCCCAAAGTGCTGGGATTACAGGCATGAGCCACCATGCCTGGCCACATAAAACATTTTTACCGTAGTATGATGATTATCTCAAAGAAGTTACTTTTTTTTGAGAGGGAATCTTGCTCTGTCACCCAGGCTGGAATGCAGTGGTGTGATCTCGGCTCACTGCAGCCTCTGTCTCCCTGGCTCACACGATCCTCCTGCCTCAGCCTCCTGAATAGCTGGGACTACAGGAGTGTGCCACCATGCTCAGCTAATTTTTGTATTTTTTGTAGAGACGGGGCTTGGCCATGTTGCTCAGACAGGTGTCGAACTCCTAAGCTCAAGCCATCGCTCCCGCCTCGGCCTCCCAAAGTGCTGGGATTACAGGTGTGAGCCACTGTACCCGGCCAGAAGTCACTTTTTGAGTCACAAACTGAACTAGCTACTTTTTCATGGAGGATCATTTTTTATTTGAAAGAATTACTGACGATCTCTGGTTACTCAGACTCCGATATTTGGCAGATGCTTTCCCAAAAACAAATGAAGTGATCCTCTCACCTTAAGGGAAAGGACCAGGAGTATTTGTTGTTACTGGCAAAATTCAGGTTTTCAAGAGAAAACTAGAATTTTAAAAACTTGTATTCACCACAATGAGCTGAACAGCTTCTCAGTATTCAAGGCTGGTTGGGATGAGATTAGTGGAAATATTAACAAATCTGATTTTTAAAATGTTGTATAATGAGATATGTCAACACAATGCAGTGAACCAATTCATATTAAAGGAGAGCAATGCGTGTGTGATATTGTAAAAACATGAGGATAAAAAAGCCATTCAAATTGCAAGATAGAAGAGTGGGTTATAATTTAATACAGCATGAAAAGTTCATTGATATGGTTTCAGATTCCACTTGTCACATTTTATTGTTATGAAAAATATCTATAATTATCTAAAAAGGTTATTAAAATACTCCTCCCTTTTCCAGTTACATATATGTGTGAAGCTGGATTTTCCCCTGTATTCTTCAATCAAAGCAACAGCTTGAATGTGGAAACAGCTACGAGAATCTTGTGTCTTCTATTAATGCAGATATTAAAGAAATTCACAAAGTGCACAAAATAATAGCTATATTTTGTTTTAAAAAAGCTAGTTTTCATAAAATATTTATATTAGTGTGAAATAGGCTTATTTTTAATTAATACATATTTTTAAAGTTTTTCCATTTTAATTTCTAATATGGTAAATAGCAATAGATAAAATCTGCATAAACACAACTTTTGAAACCCTTAATAATTTTTAAGAGTGCAAAGTGTTCCTGAGACCCAAAAGTTTGAGTACTATTGGTCCATGATGTAAGTTGTTGATTTTTTTTTGCCAGTTTGTCATTTGTCTCTCAACTTTTTCTTTTTGTCATACAGTCATTTTTTATTTTTATATAGTTGAATTTATTATTCTTTTCTTTAAAAAAAGTGTCTGGATCTTGATCTGTGGTTAGATCTTCCCTTACTCCATGGATAAAAAGGAATTTACCTGTGTTTTCTTATGATTCCATTTTTCACTTTCTATGTTTCTAAATATATAAAATATCTGTCCTACCCAGTTATCCCAACTTAAAAGTCATCTTTACCCCACCGGCTTGTGATGACACCTTTATCACATATTGAATTTCCATATGTTGGTTCATCTTAGAACTTCCTGTTTATACTATTGGTCTATAATTCGTATGCTCATGTTATACCATTTATTGAGACTTCATGGAATATTTTACTAGCTTGTAGAACTTGTCTTTCTCCCTCCTCCATTACTTATCCTTTTAATAACTTTCTTGATTTATTTGCTCATTTTTTCATGTGAATTTTGGATCTCCTACAGATCAGTTTATCCTACAGGTTTTGTTCTCATCCAGGGTCATTGGTGCCTTAGCCCAGGCTTTGCTGCTGGCAATACAACCAATAAATAAGGCTTGTTATTTATGCTCAGGGCTACAGGAAGCTGTGGCATATATGGGGACATGCCCTGTTGGCTCCTGCCCAAGTGCTATGAGACGCAGGACAGTGAACAATCTGCTTGTGTTTGATTTGTTTATATTCGGCAGCAGAGGGTCAAATGAGTGGAATACAGCATTGATTATTATCTGAACTCAATGCAACTAAATGTAAAAATTCCACAAGCCTGAATTCACAGCAATGGAACTACTTATCAATTTCAACTTTTATTTTAGATTCAGGGTGTACACGTGCAGGTTTGTTAGCTGGGTATATTGTGTAATGCTCAGGTTTGGGGTATGGATGATCCCATCACTCAGGTAGTGAGCATGGTACTTGATAGTTTTACCACCTTTTCGCTCCTCCTTCTTCCCGCCCCTCCTTCTTCCCGCCCTCCTCTTCTAGTCCCCAGGGAAGCTACTTCTTGACACGGTTCCATGTTCTCTGACTTGACTGATGGTCTGACCATCAGACAGCTGCTCTCAGATCTGAGAGATACTTTGTCTCTGAGATGCCCCAGGGATGAATATGATATATAAATGCATAGTTATACTTTTTGGGAACTTGGAATAGTTAGGTGTTAGGTTCAGCTAAATTGTTTCCCTGACTCTGAGTGTGATGAGAAATGAAATGTTGTTTAGTGAGTGTTATTGACAGTAGTACAGAATGAAAAGATAGAAAAATTCAGCAAGTGCTTTGTTTTCTGTAGACTGTATCCCTCACTACAGCTTTATTATTATTGATACTCCTATTATTATTATTGATTTTTCTCTGTGGTGGAATGAGCTAGGATTAAACTTATAAGGCCTTAGAAAATGCATTTGAGCCACTTCTGGCATTGATGTTGTTTTAATTATTATCTTTTCGCTTCTAAGGAAACACCATCATAAAACTGAAGCAACTGGACTCAGTGGTTCACACCTGTAATCCCAGCACTTTGGGAAGCAGATGCGTGAGGATCTCTTGAGCCCAGGAGTTCAAGGCCATCCTGGGTGATACAGCATGACCCTGTCTCTATAAAAAATAAAAAATAAGCTAGGTGTGGTGTCACACACCTGGAGTCCCAGCTATTCGGGAGCCCAGGAGTTCGAGGCTGCAGTGAGCCGAGATTGCACCACCACACTCCAGCCTGGGCGACAGAGCAAGACGCTGTCTCAAAAACAAAACAAAACAAACAAACAGACTAAGAAACCTTCACTCCCCATCCCCCAAAACCATGAAGCTGATTTCTTTGGTAGCTGGTTACAGGGGAGACAGTGGTAAAAGTAGAAACATTTAAATCACATTTGAAGAATAAGAAATCTAACATTTTTTTCAGGGTTGTATTGCCCTATTCTTCTAGAACAGATCATTGAGAAGAAATTTTCCCCATATGAAATAAATATTTGTATTTGAGACCTATCTCAAACAACTTGCCTATGTTCAAAAACTCCATTTCTGAAAAGTTCAACAGGCAATAGGATCTATTAAAACTCTTGTCCCAGTCACCTTTGGATGAACATATACCTGGGTTTCGGGCATCAGCTTATGTGTAACATTGATTGACACATCCCGTATTGACATGAGATTTTTAGTGACTGTGTCCTACGTTGTTTTGGGTTGGAATCACCAATACAGAACTGTCAACTCAGTTTAAAATGACTATACTTTGCATGACATTCTCAAGGGAAGGAGAAAAACATCTTTCATTTAGTGAATATAGAAGTTGTTTGTCCAGAGAATGCCTGTTTCCCTTCAATTCACATGAATCTCGTGAAAAATCTGCCGAGAGTTCTGGTTGTCACAGCAATCATCAATAAAAGACACACGGTCGCTTTCTCCAAGTTGCTGAGTCTGCTTTAAACTTTAATAGTACTATTTTTATTAGCTCCACTGCTTAAAGCTTTTCTCTAAGAGAATGGATATATTTTATTGAGAATAATTGTGCTGCCAGGTAATGGAAAATAAACATTAAACACTGATCGTATCATTCTCTTGACTCGTCTAATTTTCCTGGTTCATAATGCACTGTGGCTAGACTGATGAAATCAAACTGCAGTGGTAAATTACCTGTCAGATTGATTTGTCTGCTCTGTTCATTATCTTTGCTGAAAGTATGCTGAGATGGTTGTGTGTGTGTCTATGTGTGTGTGAATTTTGATTTCCTTGAACTTCAGATAGGAGTTAAAAGTGCTTCTTGGCAGAAAGTAAACTTAGTATGTGCATATTCAAAATAAAATAGCTACCCACTCATAACCTAGTCAGATGTTCAAAAAATAATCTTCATGCTCCTTCTGTTTTGATTTTTCTTGCTTACGATGATGAATCTTAGGGTTATAGAAACAGTAGTGAAAACCCTTGTAATTGTCACTCTTCTCTACCATCCAAAGGAATGTTGAGGGCATGCCTGCACAACACATCACTAGGCAAGGCACTGAACACAGAGGGCTTTCCTGCTCCATGGGTGATTGAAATTGAAAACTGCTTTGCTCTGAACATATGGAGACCTTCCAAGAGCAAAATGGTAATTGTAAACTGAGTCCATAGTAGACTGAAATAGTTCTATTCAAAACTAGAAGTGTAGTCAAAGTGTAGCTCTATACAAAAACTTCGGAAACAATACATTTGGATCTGGAGGCAGTGGCAAAAATTTTAAAGTTAAAAGAGTGTTATTTATTTATTTATCTTTTATTATAAAAATAGAGACAGAGTCTTGCTACGTTGCCCAGGCTGGTCTCAAACTCCTGGGATCAAGTGCTCCTTCTGCCTTGACCTCCCAAAGTGCTGGGATCACAGACGTAAGCCATGGAGCCTGTGCCTGGCCAAAAGATCATTATTTATTTATTTACTATTTTTTATTGAGACAAGGTCTCTCTCTGTCACCCAGGTTGGAGTGCAGTGGTGCCATCATGGCTTGTTGCAACCCTGGCCTCCTGGGCCCAAGCAATCCTCCCACCTGAGCCTCCTGAGTAGCCAGGACTACAGGTCCATGCCCCCATGCCTAGCTAATTTTTAATTTTTTTGTAGAGATGAGGTCTCACTATGTTGTCCAGGCTGGTCTTGAACTCTTGGCTTCAAGTGATCCTCCTGCCTTGGTCTCCCAAAATGCTGGGATTCCGGGCGAAAGCCATGATGCCTGGCCCCAAATTTCTTCATTGGAGTCAAAGCAAGTTTCCTGAGCTTTTAGGGCTTCAGTTTCTTCCTGTGTAGAATGCAGACAAAAACATCTTCTTCACAGTTTTCAAAATAAGGATTAAATGAGATAACTCATTTGAAGCACTTTGCAAAGTGCCTGGCTTATAGTAAGTACGCAATAAGGGTTTGCCATATGGCACAATTTGATATCAATTCAGCTACCAACCTATCATAAAATTCCTTATGTTTTTAATATATTGGGTTTCAGTTGGCTCTCTTATTTTTTTTTATTTTTTATTTTTAGACAGAGTCTTGCTCTGTCACCTAGGCTGGAGTACAGTGGTGTGATTTCAGCTCACTACAACCTTTCCCCTCCAGATTCAAGCGATTCTTGTGCTTCAGCCTCCCAAGTAGTAACTGGGATTACAGGCATGCGCCACCATGCCCGGCTAATTTTTGCATTTTTAGCAGAGAAGGGGTTTGGCTATGTTGGCCAGGCTGGTCTCAAACTCCTGGCCTCAAGAGTTCTGCCTGCCTCGGCCTCCCAAAGTGCTGAGATTACAGGCATGAGCCACTGCACCTAGCCAGGTTTCAGTTGGTTCTTATAAGAACCTTGCTAGGTACTTGGGGTGGGTCTCACTATTCCTTTACACAAGAGGGATAACTAAAATGCAGAAAGCTCTGCCTGGCAAGGGGCACAAGGTAAGTGGCAAAGTTAGGAGACCCCATGTCTCCTGAGCCTTTGCAATTCATCCAATCAAAAATGATTTTTAGTACTTTCTATGCATTCTGCACTGGAATTTATGATGAATATTACCAAGTACATTTCTTGCTTTTAGAGAATTTATAGTCTCCTGAGTGAGGAACAGAGATGTTAATCAAATAATCCTACTTATAAATGTACAATTCAGAACTGATTTAAGCACTCTAAAAGCAAGGAACACAGGGTTATAAAGGTCTGTTGACAAAAGGACCTGGTTTAGACTTGAGTCAGAGGAAGCTTCCCTGGGAAAATGCTCCTGGAGCTGAGGTCAGGAGGGTGAGGAGGAGTTAGCTGGGTACAGAGAGAAAGTGGAGCCCATGGGAGACGCCCAGCACAGGAGACCTGGTGGCCTCCAGGAACTGGGAGGAAACAGGGAGGATGGAGGAGAGAGCAGAGTGCGGGGTGGGGTGGGGATGATGGTGGAGGGGGTAATGACAGTGACGGTGGTGGCAGCTGCTAATATTTATTGACCTTGTTCTTGCTAAATGGGTTGGGCCCATCTGGGGCCGCCCTATACCAAATTCTTAGCTTGAGTTTCCCAGTGAATCTAGGTTGCCAATTCATTCTAGGGCTGGGGTCTAGGCATGAGGTGTTCCCTTTTCTTTTCTCCCTGCCTTTCTTGCTGCGGAGAGGACCTGTGCCTCCTGGGTGTGAGTGCATGCATAAGGATTGCGGGTTTACTACGAGCCATCCTAACCCTGAGAATGCAGGCCTCAAGGTGGGGAGGGTTTTTTGATCAGTTCTCTGTATCTTGGCTGGGCCCCAGTTCTGGCTTCAGTTCCCTTGTTGAAGAGGCTGGTAAAGCCTAAGGCCCAAGCTTGCCCACCATACCCGCAGTGTGCAGGGAAAAACAGCCCTGATGCTTCAAGGTTCTGCTACTTCTCTGGGTTCCTACGTCCCCTTAGGTTCTATCCTAGTAGATACTTTCCAGTCAGCTTATTGATGCTTTTAAAGAGTTTATTTTTATTTTGCCCCATATTTTATTTCTTTACAGAGGGCAGCTCAGTCTGGAAATCTGGCATGCTACCACAGAAATCAGAAGTCCAGGCTGGGCACGGTGGCTCACCCCTGTAATCCCAGCACTTTGGGAGGCCGAGGCGGGTGGATTACCTGAGGTCAAGAGTTCAAGACCAGCCTGACCAACATGGCAAAACTCTGTCTCTACTAAAGATTAAAAAAAAAAAAAAAAAAAAAGGAGGGCATGGTGGCACATGCCTGCAATTCCAGCTACTCGGGAGGCAATTCTCCTGCCTCAGCTGGAATTACAGTCGTGCGCCACCACGCCCTGCTGAGGCAGGAGAATTGATTGAACCCAGGAGGTGGAGGTTGCAGTGAGCCGAGATTGCGTCACTGCACTCCATCCAGGCTGGGCGACAGAGTGACTCTGTCTCAAAAAAAAAAAGAAAGAAAGAGAAAGAGAGAGAGAGAAATCAATCAATCAATCAATCAATCAATCAGAAGTCCACCAGACTGCATCGCTTGCTTTTCTCTCAGCCTGTGGAATCCTTATTAACCTAGCAGTGAGGAAATAGACAGCAATATATGTATCTTCCCCCTCTGAGGAGTTAAGTAACTGAAGAATTGTTTTATTGTGATAAAATGTACATAACATAGAATTTACTATTTTAGCCATTTTTAAGTGGACGTTAAGTGTACAGTGGCATTAGGTGCATTCGCAATGCTGTGCAGCCGTCAGAACATCTACAGATTTCCAATCACCCTAAACAGAAACTCTACCCAGTCCAGTCCTGGTGGCTCATGCCTGTAATCCCAGCACTTTGGGAGGTTGAGGAGGGCAGATCACTTCAGCTCAGAAGTTCAAGACCAGCCTGGGCAACATAATGAGACTCCTTCTCTATGAAAAATACAAGATTATCTGGGCATGGTGGTGCACGCCTGTAGTCCCAGCTACTCAGGAGGCTGAGGTGGGAGGATTGCTTGAGCTGGGGAGGCAGAGGTTGCAGTGAGCAGAGAGAGCCTCTCAAGTTCAAGTGATTCTCCTGCCTCAGCCTCCTGAGTAGCTGGGATTATAGGTGCCCGCCACCATGCCTGGCTAATTTTTATATTTTTTTTAGTAGAGACAGGTTTCACCATGTTGGCCAGGCTGGTCTTGAACTCCTGACCTCAGGCGATCCACCCACCTCAGCCTCCCAAAGTGTTGGGATTATAGGCATGAGCCACTGTGCGCAGCCTGATAGCTGTTTGATACTCTACTCTTATGGAGGTTGTGGCCATGAAACGTGGCTTCTGAGAATCAGTGTCTCCTTCAATGGACTTGGTACAGAACAGTGCGGACTGAGTGCTTGGAGCTCAGCTAAGTCCTGATTCTGGCTCTGTGGAGGCCTCTGCTGAGGAGCTGCCCTGGGGTCCAAGGGTGAGGGCAGAAGATGGAGCACGGCACACCAGGACCGAGGTGAGCCCGTGGTAGGCTCTATTTGTTGACAAGGCTGGACTCTCTGGGCTGAATGCTTTCCCACACTCCTGTGGGCTTCAGGAGCTTGTGCAGTCTTTCTAGAGGCAACTTTGGAAACAACTGAACACTTTCCTCTTTATTCCCTTTAGGTTTTTTTTTTTTTCCACTTAAAAAAATTGTGGCTGCTGATAAAGACATACCCGAGACTGGGCAATTTACAAAAGAAAGAGGTTTAATGGACTTACAATTCCACGTGGCTGGGGAAGCCTCACAATCATGGTGGAAGCAAATCACGTCTTACATGGATGGCAGCAGGCAAAAAGAGAGCTTGTGCAGGGAAATTCCTCCTTATAAAGCCATCAAATCTTATGAGACTTATTCACTATCACAAGAACAGCACGGGAAATGCCTGCCTCCATGACTCAATTATCTCCCACTGGGTCCCTCCCACAACATATGGGAATTCAAGATGAGATTTGGGTGGGGACACAGCCAAACCATATCACCAGGCATGGTATGCCATGCCTGTAATCACAGCATTTTGGGAGGCTGAGGTGGGAAAATCACCTGAGGCTAGGAGTTTAAGAGCAGCCTGGGCAACATAGTGAGACCCCATCTCTACAAAAAATATTAAAGAAAGTATCTGGGTGTGGTGGCACACGCCTGTAGTTCCAGCTACTCAGGAGGTTGAGGTGAGCATATTGCTTTAGCTCAGGAGTTTGAGGCTACAGTGAGCTATGGTTGCACCACTGCACTCCAGTCTGGGAAACAGAGTGAGACTCTGTCTCAAAAATAATTAATAAATAATAAAATAAATAAATAAAATTGTAGTAAAATATACATAATCTCAAGCTGACCATTTTTAAAGTGTACAGTTCACTGGCATTAGTACATTCACGTTGCTGTGCAACTTTTCCATGAATTTTGAGAAGGTCTTTACGGCCAAAAGAGAAATTGCCTTTCTAAATACTAAAACGATTTTTACCTAAAGGAAGCAGACTTGCTCCACTTGGATGAGTTTTGTGAGTTTGCACCTCGTTACAACCTGAACCTAAGGGTTCAGGGCAGATAAACAGGGCGAACCGTTCTCTGTGCTGTTGAAGAGACGGTGTGAGCCACAAATTCGGAGCCCTTCTCCCGCTGTGGAGTTAGGTGCTCCTTCCTCTCCCCTGTTCTCCTCCCCTTGTTTCCATAGTGTTGGAAGTCAGTACTATGGGAGACTGTTCGCCTCCTCACTGAGGCAGCTCTGTGAATAACAGTGATTAATTCCTGCTTTTGTCTGCACTAGATGATGGGGGTGGCAGCAGGGAGGCCAAAGAAAAAACTAAGAGCTGCAGCTGAAGGCTTGATTTTTTTTTTTCACCAATCCCTGTTTTCAGCTATGAACCTGTTAGGTTCTATTTTTGTGTCATCATTTCAGAGAGCAACATTTCAGAAACTTGGCAGCCACCAAGCAGACACCTGACCTGGTCACCTTGTGGCACTGGGCACTGGGCTGGCCACCAAGTGGCTTGGGTTCTGATTTCAGCTTCGTCATTAGGCATGACACACCGGTGGCTTCTCTGAAACTCGGTCTCCTCACTGGCGATGTCTCACTCAACGCTTGCAGAGCTCTCTCTTTGCTCCAGAGTAGGGGCTGGGGGCGTCTTCCTTCCATCATTCAGGGAGGGATTCAAGGAGGAATCTCACCTTGACACCGAACAGTTGTGGAATCAGAGCTGGAAGGACTGGAGGGGGCTTGCCCTGCACCCCTATTTTACAGTTGAGTCTAACGCCCTCCAGGAAGCCGCCGCACCCATCTCCCTCCAGGCTGCAGGGACGGTGGGGGCTGATCCGCTCTGTGGCTGGGGCTGCCTGCTCCAGGCTGGGCAGCACTGGGCTCAAGTCAGGCAGCCCTAAGGGTTCAGAGCTTCTGGATTTTCCTGGGGGCTCTGGAGGAAGAGATGAGGGGTTCCTGAGATTCCCGCCCCACCACTGATGCTCAGAGCTTTGCTGTCAGTGTTGTCTTGCAGGATAACCACACACCCCTTTCTTCCTCCTTTTTCTTCCTTTATACCCAGACTGTGGGCCTGCTTGGGCTCTCAGGCTTGGAGAAGCCTTCCCAAAGATGTGGGCCTGTTGTTGATTTACAGGGGCCTGGCTCCTCTGTGCGCGCCTGGCTGCATAACTTAAGGGGATCTGTCACCTTCAATAGGCCGCTGCGCAGCTGCGTGCAGGAGCAGCTGCCTTCGCTGCCTTTGTTTGGTCTCAGTTCTCATCTTATCCAGCACAGCCAAGGGGCCGTCTCTCCTCCCGGCACTGTGATTAGTGCTGACTGTCCCCTGCCCACCAAGTGCTTTGGGTGGCCCACGAGTATACAGGGTCTCACACACAGTTTATGATAGTGATGGCGACCAAAGGCCGTTCATAAACAGTGAGTCGTGGGTGGTGGCATTAGCTCTTAAAAATCATAATCAGCTCTCCAGGTGGCCTCTTAAATGTGCTTGGGGCTTTTCTTCTCATCCATAAAATAGGCTACTTTAGTCAGAGGCCCCAGAGCTGGCAGGAGGACAGAGCACATGTTTGGCCTTTGTGGCCTCAAACAAATGTGCAATCCCCAGCTCAGACTGATGAGAATCTGTGCTCCCTTAAAACATACAAGCACGTGCACACACACTCATTCACACATGCATGCACACTCACACACTCACATATGCACTCACGTGAGTATGCACACTCTCACACATGCACACTCAAACATGCATAGTCACAAGCATCTGAGGCCCCACAACCACCGTGGGCTGAGCCTGGGGACTGAGGAAGCAGGTGCAGCGGGCACAACTGGGCGTTCAGAAATGTTTCTCCCCAGGCCCCTGGCTCCCCATTTCCCTCCGTCATGGCTCCCCACTCTACTTCCAAATCTCAATGCCATCAACCTCATCTCCTACCAAATCTTGGAGAAGATCAGATCTCATTTGCTCAGACCTGGTCTGGGGACATTTGGGTTTGAGGCCCACCCCGGGCTGTGGGATGAAATATCAAAAGTAGGTGGGTGGGGCCCCCAGCTGCTTCCCTGAGCCCCTGCTGTCACCAGCTCCAGGTCAACACGAACTGCCGAGTACCACCAGACCTGTCTTTGTGGGGGCAAGGGGTGGGCCTTGGGACAAGAGTCCACGACATGGCCCTGCAATGGCCTGCTGACCGGCCAAAGTTTTAGCAGTGCATCCTAGTGGGAGGCACACAGGATTGGCAGCCAGACACACCTGCATTCACTGGGTCTCTGCTTTTCCATTTCCTCGCTGTGAGACCTCAGGCAAATTGCTTATTTAACCTCACTGAGCCTCAGTTTCCTCACTTATGAAAATGAAGAGGAAAGAATGTACCCCATAGGGGCTGTTGATAAGATTAAAAGAGAGAATGTGTGCAATTGTCTCATTTGAGAATCAAGACATGGCAGCTGAAATAAAGAATGTTATAATTTTCTTATTTCCTTGGCTCAATATTTTTTTTTTGTTTAAAATTAGAGAGAAGTCTCTCTCTGTCACCCAGGCGGGAGTGCAGTGATGCAATTATAGTTCACTGAGGTCTCAAACTCCTGGGCTCAAGTGATCCTCCCACCTCAGCCTCTTGAGTAGCTGGTACTATAGGCGTGTGCCACCATGCCTGGCTAATTTTTTTTAAAAATTACTTTTTGTAGAGTTGAGGCCTAACTCTGTTGCCCAGACTGGTCTCGAACTCCCGGCCTCAAGTGATCCTCTGGCCTGTCACCCAAAGTGTTGGGATTATAGGTGGGGGCCACTGCGCCTGGCCCAGCCCAAGACTTTGATCTGAGAAAAAGAAGACACTCAGGGGCCACGTATGCTGAAAGAACCCATGGCCGGGCACGGTGTCTCATGCCTATAATCCCAGCACCTTGGGAGGCTGAGGCAGGTGGATCACCTGAGGTCAGGAGTCCAAGACCAGCCTGGCCAACATGGTGAAACCCCATCTCTACTAAAAATACAAAAATTAGCTGGGCGTGGTGGCGCATGCCTGTAATCCCAGCTACTTGGGAGGCTGAGGCAGGAGAATCGACTGAACCTGGGAGGTGGAGGTTGCAGTGAACCAAGATCGTGCTACTGCATACAGTCTGGGTAACAGAGCAAGACTGTCTCAAAAAACAAACAAACAAACAACAACAACAAAAAACAAAAACAAACTCAGTGCTGGTCTTAGCAGTAGGGCCAGTAAAAACCTCACCTATGAGATGTGCATCTAATGGGAAGGGAACCCCAGGATGTGGTGGATGATGGACAGCTCAAGGATCCTGGTTGGTTCCCTAACTCTTCTAGGGTCTCCTCCTGCTCTTCCTTGGCACTGGTGTGTCTCAATCTGGGAGGCAGGAGGAGGAGAGGAACATGGGATTCTGAATGGCCATAGTCAAGGTCAGGCAGTCAGTCCTGGCCACCTCAGGGATAGACCCTAGGCTCCTGTCAGGCCTCGTAAGACTGCCACGTGCACTAAACAGCATTGGCAAGAAACCAAAGAAAGCTCTGCATTCAATGGAGATGTGGAGTGGAGGGGCTGAGGACCTGCAGGCTGAGCAGCACCAGAGAGAATACAAAGTCTGGGGTCTTGCTCTGTTGCCCAGGCTGGAGTGCAGTGGTGGAATCACAGCTCACTGCAGCCTCAAACTCCTGGCCTCAAGCAATCCTCTTGCCTCAGTCTCCCGAGTAGCTGGGACTACAGGTGCATGCCACCATGCCTGGCTAATGGCCTCCGGCCAATGGCTTCACGTTGCCCAGATGCTAGATGAGTCTATTTCTATTTAGCATGTGATTCTCCCCGCCTGACATGAGAACCCAAACCCCGCCCTCTGGTATGTGAGGAGGACAGGACACAAAGTCTTGTGAGGTTCTCTTGGAGGTCATTGCTTAAGCCCAGGCTGTCAGAAAGTCTGCTCTGGGACAAAGTTGGAGGCTGGGAAATGTGCCTTCTGGCTTGGACTTTCCTATCCCCTTCCTGGCTGCTGGTGCCCAGCCAGTTTCCAGACAGCCTACAGCCCACCTGGGCTGCTCTCAGGGAGCTGAGGCCTGACTCAGCCTCTTGTTCATTGCTCCCCTATCTGGACACAGTCATCTCTGCCAGCGCATTCACTCAGAGGGCCAGATGTGTTCTCTTGCTCTTCCGGGATGATGTGTGTACCCTGACTTAGTCCATTTCATGTTGTTATAAAGGAATCCCTGAGACTGGGTAAGTTATGAAGGAAAAAGGCATAATTGGCTCACAGTGTAGGTATCTCGAAAAGTTCAAGACTGGGCATCTGGTGAGGGCCTCAGGCTGCTCCACTCATGGCAGAAAGTGAAGGGGAGCTGTTGCATGCAGAGATTGCATAGCGGGAGAAACCAAGGAGGCCAGGCTCTTTTAACAATCCACTCCCCAGGAACCAGGGTGAGAACTCACTCACCCCCAAGGGAGTGTGCTCATCTATTTGAGGATCCACCCCCATGGCCCCAACACTTTCCACCAGTCCCCACCTCCATCATTGGGGATTGCATTTCAGCATGAGGTTTGGAGGGGACAAACATTACAACCTTAGCAACCCCACACCCACTTAACCCAAAGGGGTGCTAAATTAGCACAGGTGATGACAGGCATGAAGTATTGTTAGACAAACATTTTGATTTGCCTCCTGTCATTTATACGAATAAATGTCACGTGCATGTACATGTGTGTGCGCCCTATGCTTTTTAGATAAAATAGCGTTTCCTATATATCCTGGTTTCGAACCTGACTTTTTCCATTTAACATATTGTAAATGTTTTCCCATGTGCTTATAGTCTTCCATAACACAATTTTAAATGACTCTAAAGTATTGCCTTGTGACCCTCAAAGTGAGGCACATGCCAGAAAATCCACTGGGTGAGGGAAGGAAATATTACAACTTCCTTTCATCTTTATTTTTATCTAAAAACAAGGCAGAAATGAAGCTTTATTGCTTTCTAATACCTGGCCTCCGTTCTGGTCGGCCTGCACATGTGGTGCCTGTGAGGTCCTGCAGGGGGCAGAGGGTTGACAGTGGCACCTGCACATTTCTTTTTGCTTTCTGCAAATTGCAATTTACTGCAGCTTCTAAGTGTCTGGTTAAAGAGATTATACTAACTAATAACCTTCACAAAATAGACAGGTGGCTTAATTTCTAGCTAAGAAAATGCAGACTGTAGGCTGCAAAAGGTGAGAGGTTGGGAGTGGGGTGAGGGTTGAAAAATTACCTATTGGGTACAATGTTCACTATTCAGGTGATGGGTTCACTAAAAGCCCAGACTCCACCACTACGCAATATACTCATGTAAGAAATCTACATTTTCATTTTGGGAGGTTGAGGCAGGTGGATCACTTGAGGTCAGGAGTTCCAGACCAGCCTGGTCAACATAGTGAAATTCCGTCTATACTAAAAATACAAAAATCAGCCAGGTGTGGTGGCACACACCTGTAATCGTGCCACTGCACTCCAACCTGAGTGACAGAGTGAAACTCTGTCTCGAAAAAAAGAAAAAGAAATCTGCACTTGTATTGCCTAAATATATAAAAATAAAAAACTGCAGAGCACAAAAAGAGAACAAGAAAATGGCTGAGTGGATTCTTTTTCAGATTCCATTGTGAACTCATCATCATTCTTCTTAGATGAGAAAACAACAGTATAATCAGATTTGAAAAGGAGTCAGCCAGAAATATATTAACACTTGAGAAGATTATGTGAATCATAGGTATACAGTCATTTCATTCATGATGGCCTTACCCTAAGTGCGTATTGTACCTTGAGGTATAAGCTAATGAGAGTATCGCCATAGGCAAGACAGTTGAACAATTAACAATGAAAATATAAAGACAAATCTCAACATCCTTTCACTGATGTTGAAAGTCATGCAATCTTTCAGCTCTCAAACATTTTTACTAAACTACCGATAATAAATGTTTAGAAGCTTAAAGGTCACATAACATGGTAAAACTGGCCAAAATAACACATGACACAAATATGGGGAAGAATTTAAATACAGCATTTCATTGCAAAATACGATTGAAGGCCAGGCGAAGTGGCTTACACCTGTAATCCCAGCACTTTAGAAGCAGCAGGAGGATCACTTGAGCCCAGGAGTTTGACGCCAGCCAGGGCAACATAGTAAGACATTGTCTCTACAAAAAAATAAAAAATTAACTTTGTGTGGGGGCGCATGCCTGTGGTCCCAGCTACTCAGAAGGCTGAGGTGGGAGGATCCCTTGAGCCTGGGAGGCCAAGGCTGCAGTGAGCTGTGACTGCACCACTGCATTCCAGCCTGGGCAACAGAGTGAAACCCTGTCTCAAAAATGAAATGAGGCCAGGCGCGATGGCTCATGCCTGTAATCCCAACACTTTGGGAGGCCAAGGCGGGTGGATTGCCTGAGATCAGGAGTTCGAGATCAGCCTGGCCAACATGGTGAAACTCCTTCTTTACTAAAAATACAAAAAATTAGTTGGGCCTGGTGGCAGATGCCTGTAATCCCAGCTACTCGGGAGGCTGAGGCAGGAGAATCTCTTGAACCCAGGAGGTGGAGGTTGCAGTTAGGTGAGACTGTGCCACTGCACTCCAGCCTGGGCAACAAGAGTGAAACTCCATCTCAAAAATAATAATAAAAGAAATGAAATAAAATACTATGAAGATATGTGGAAAGCAGTTGCTGAATATCTGAAGAAATAAATATTAGAAAACATAATATAGTCTGGGAGTTTCATCATGTAGTTGGATGGAAGTACACATATTTCCAACATAATTCAGTTATGACATTTGCTGAAATCTGTCTCAAAAATGAAATATACTATTTATGTTTTCATAAGTCACTACAGGAAGGATAATTGAAGGACATATATTCTCAATAGTGAATGATGTCTTCATGATTTTTTTTTAAAAGTGTAAGTATAAGTGCAGCTAAGAGCCAACTTTGACTGTGGTAAGAAGGTTCTTGAACATTGTGGTGGAGCTGACTATGTAGCACCGTGGACAACGTCACTGTCACCAGACCCGGGCTGTCCTGGTTCAAGTTCCAGTGCTGCTGCTTGCTAGCTATGTGACCTTGGGCAATTCACCACCTTCCCTGTGCCTCAGTTTCCTTGTCTGTGAAATGGGATAATAATTGTACCCATATGAGGGGTAGTTGTGAAAATCAAATGAATCAATATATGTAAAGCACTTAAACTCTGCCTGGCACACAGTAAGTGCTCAACAAATATTAGCTAATAATGTAAACCGCACTTGAAATTTATTCACAGGCAAACTACTGTAGCAGAAAATTTGTTTGTTTGTTTGTTTGAGACGAAATTTCGAACTTGTTGCCCAGGCTGGAGTGCAATGGCACAATCTCCGCTCACTGCAACCTCTGCCTCCTGGGTTCAAGTGATTCTCCAGCCTCAGCCTCCTGAGTAGCTGGGATTATAGGTTCGTGCCACTATGCTTGGCTAATTTTTTTATTTTTAGTAGTGACGGGGTTTCACCATGTTGAATTACATAAATTACACACCCAACCTTTGTGTAGATAAATGATTTTTTTGCTTATTCCTTATGTCCTTAAAAATATGATAAATATTCTGCCATATATTAAAAGTTTTGTTTTCTAAACTGAACCACCTCACTGATAGTATAGAACTATGCACTTCCAGCTTCAAATTTTCTGCTATGGGCCAGGTGCAGTGGCTCATGCCTGTAATCCCAGTGCTTTGGAGATGGAGGCGGGCGGATCACCTGAGGTCAAGGGTTCAAGACCAGCCTGGCCAATATGGTGAAACCCTTCTCTACTAAAAATACAAAAAATTAGCCAGGCATGGTGGCGGGTGCCTGTAATCCTAGCTACTCGGGAGGCTGAGGCAAGAGGATCGCTTGAACCCGGGAGGCGGAGGTTGCAGTGAGCCAAGATCGGGTCATCACACTCCAGCCTGGGTGAAAAAGTGACACTCCATCTCAAAAACAAAACAAAACAAAACAAAAACCCAACAAAACAAACAAGATTGTGTCCTTTGCAGGGACATGGATGGAGCTGGAGGCTATTATCTTTAGCAAACTAACTCAGGAACAGAAAATCAAATACTGCATGTTCTCACTCACAAGTGGGAGCTAAATGACGAGAACACGTGCACATACAGAGGAGAACAACACACACTGGGGCCTATTGGAGAGTGAAGGGTGGGAAGAGGGAGAGGATCAGGAAAAACAACTAATGGGCACTAGGCTTAATACCTGGGTGATGAAATAATCCGCACAACAAACCCTCATGGCACAAGTTTACCTGCATAACAAAACTGCTCAGGTGCCCCCTGAACTTAAAATAAAAGTTAAATTTTTAAAAAGGAAAAAATAAAATAAAATGTGGAAACAGAATTTTCTGACTAGTTTAAAGATCTTCTAATGAAAATGTTAGTATTTTGTATGCATTAAATATAGAAAATGTAAGACGTCTTGGCTAACATCATAGAAGTAGAAAATTTACTTAGCTTAATTTCAATAAAAATTTCTGTATACTTAGTATATGAGAATGAGAATTTAATGTATTGATTTATTAACTGTGCCCAATTATGCCTTTCCTCTATTTGTATCTATGTCTTTATAAAAGATTGTTTTGAATTATAACAACTATTATAACCAGGAATGGAAATATATTGAACTTTCAGTTGTATTATAATGTTAAACTAAGACTTTAAGAAATGATTGATTAAATCCAAAATCACATGGCTTTTCTTAAACCAAAATATTTCTGAAGTATTAATGAATAAAATAGAGCAAATTTAAAATATTGCTTAAAATTTCCATATCATGTGTTTTGTAATGCATCTAAAACTTTTAGTTTGATAGTACCTACATATAATTTATTAAAAGTAAATGACTATTTATTAGGGTGTAAGCAAACATTATTTTTGATGGGGGTATGTGACTATGATCTCAAAATACAAGAGACCACTTGATCCCCAATTAGTAGGCACTGAGGTTGTTTCCAATTTTTTAACTTTTTCAAATGATGTAGGGAGCATCTTATGTAGAAGTTATTTGCTGCATCCCTGCTGATTTTCTGGGGATAGCTTCCTAGAAGTGAGAATACTTAATCCAAGAGTATGCTCATTGTAAGGGAATATTTTATTTTTATTTATTTAGTTAGTTTACAAATTTCCTGCAGAGAGACTACAATAATGGACATGGCCACCAGCAGTGATGACAGTGTTTTCCCCTAGCCGTTGGGTTTGTTTTCATGTAATTTCAGCTGCTAGTTACAGGGGGAGGACTCTGGTCTATCTGGGAGCAGTGAGGGACCCCAGGGCTCTGGGGAAGGTAGTTTTGGGCAGGGATCTGGGATGACCACAGACTGTGGATGTCCACCAACAGCAGTCTATGCAACAGTGCAGTCGTCTGTGCATCAGATCCTTCCTGGTGGTAAGGATGAGCTCCCTGGGGACTCAGGGCATGACCCTGAGTTGTTGAGGGGTCAGGTACAGCACAGCGTGGAAAGGTGGTCATCCCACTCTGAGGTGGGGGTGGGCAGGTCCCTGAGGTGCTCTGTTTCGGGAAGGCTGTCTGTGGGATACTGACTGTTGTCACGCAGCAGTGTCTGAGGATCGAAAGCGAGAGGAAGGAGGTCTCCTTCTCTTAGCCCATGTGGAAAGCATTTGTCTTCGGCTGGAAACTTTGCGTGAGAACAAAAGCCAGCCCTTGTGGAATGCTTGCAGGCCCTGCGGCCAGCTCTGTTCCTGGCTCTCCTGGCCTTTTGCTAAGATAGCAGAGTGGGGCTTCCCACCAGAATCAGCAGAAAAGCCAAAGTTTCCAAGCAGCAGGGACTTGCAGCAAAATGGTGGCACTTTGTTCTCATTTTCTCAGTCCCTCTGAGCAGCACGTTGCTGCCTACTCAGGACTTTTCTTTGTGTGGAGGCCCAGTCCCTGAAGAGCCCCGCCAGGCGCTCGGCTGATCTGACCCAGGAGTTCAGGCAGACACACTGAGAGGGGCTCATGGTTGAAGGTGCCAACTTCACAGATGGCATTCGCAGGTTGCCCTGGGATTCCTCTCTCCAGGAGCAGATGGGGAGGAGACAATGACTTGGTCACATGGGCCTTCTGGGGCTGCCGCCCCACCACCCTGGCACCCGACAACCCCACCTTTGTGCAGGGTGGGGTCTTGGGGGCCAGAGGTGAGAGCAGCAGGTGTTTCGCTTCCACCTTTGTCTCTGGCCCCACAGGGAACCTTCGCTGGGGGTCTCAGCAGCTCCATACCCCACTTTCTCCTGCCTGGGTCCTCCTAACCCTACTCAAGGCTGGAGGAGAACTTGGTATAAAGCCTGCAGGCCCAGAGGGGGATGAATGTGACTGTGGGGTCTGAAGACAGGGTGATTGGATCTGCCCTGAAGGAGCAAAGGACTTGGGGAGATGGTGATCCCCGGCCTCAGGCCATTTATTACATAGGTGTTCAGGCAGTGAAAGAGCCTGGATGGCTGATGGAAAAAGTCTCCCAGGAGACATAGGGGGAGATTAAGAAGCAAGATCAGCTCCTTCACTGGTGCCCTTGAGCTATCTTCTCCCTCTCCCTCTCCCCTGGGATATCTGTCTCCTCTCTCTCTCAATATATATAACGTTGTTTTAGTCCGTTTTGTGTTGCTATAAAGGAATACCCAAGACTGGGTGATTCATAACGAAAAGAGGTTTATTTGGCTCACAGTTCTGCAGACTGTACAAGCATGGCTCCAGCATCTGCTTGGCCTCTAGGGAGGCCTCAGGAAGCTTTTACTCATGGCAGAAGGGGAAGGGGAGCAGGCGTGCCACATGGTGTGAGAGGGAGCAAGAGACACTGCCAGGCATTTTTTTTTTTTTTAATTTACTTTAAGTTCTGGGATACATGTGCAGAATGTGCAGGTTTGTTATGTAGGTATACAGGTGCCATGGTGGTTTGCTGCACCTGTCAACCCATCATCTAGGTTTTAAGCCCCGCATGCATTAGGTATTTGTCCTAATGCTCTCCCTCCCCTTGCCCCCCACACCACAACAGGCCACAACTCCCCTCCCTGTGTCCATGTGTTCTCACTGTTCAACTCCCACTTATGAGTGAGAACATGCGGTGTTTGGTTTTCTGTTCCTGTGTTAGTTTGCTAAGAATGATGGCTTCCAGCTTCATCCATGTCCCTGCAAAGGACATGAACTCGATTCTTTTTTATGGCTGCATAGTATTCCATGGTGTATATGTGCTACGTTTTCTTTATGCGGTCTATTATTGATGGGCATTTGGGTTGGTTCCAAGTCTTTGCTATTGTAAATAGTGCTGCAGTAAACATATGTGTGCATGTGTCTTTACAGCAGAATGATTTATAATCCTTTGGGTATATACCCAGTAACTGGATTGCTGGATCAAATAGTATTTCTAGTTCTAGATCCTTCAGGAATCACCACACTGTCTTCCACAATGGATGAACTAATTTACACTCCCACCAACAGTGTTTGGCCAGGCTTTTTTAAACAACCAGCTCTTGTGTGAACAAATAGAGCAAGAACTCACTCATTACCACAGGGAGGGCACCAAGCCATTCATGAGGAGTCTGTCCCCATGACCCAAACACCTCCCACCAGGTCCCACTGCCAACATTGGGGATCACATTTCAGCTTGAGATTTTCAGGGGACAAGTATTATATCAAATGGTTCTTTTCATCCTTCTGTTCATCTATCCAAATAGCCAACCAGCCAGTAATCTGTTTTTTCATTTGCTCATTCATTCATCCATTTGTTCATTCAACAAACATGAAAACCAGTTGATGCATATGGCTGGCTGTGGCTCAGAGGGGTTTGGAAGACTCTGACCTACTGCTTGTAGGACCTCATAGGCAGGAATTTGGTCAGAATCTGATTCATAAGTTTGTAGGTCTAAAAACTAATTTTTTTTCCACCTGCCCAGAGGTTCTGGGGGACTCATTGTTTGTTTGTTTGTTTGTTTTGTTTTTTGTTTTTTCTTTTTGAGGCAAGATCTTGCTCTGTCACCCAGGCTGGAGTGCAGTGGCGTAATCTCGGCTCACTGTAGCCTCTACCTCTTGGGTTCAAGCGATTCTCCTGCCTCAGTCTCCTGAGTAGCTGGGATTACAGGCGTGCGCCATGATGCCAGGCTAATTTTTATATTTTTCAGTAGAGATAGGGTTTCGCCATGTTGGCCACACTGGTCTCGAACTCCTGACCTCAAATGATCCATCCACCTCGGCCTCCCAAAGTGCTAGGATTACAGGCATGAGCCACCGCACCTGGCCCTCATTCATTTTTTAATGAGGTCATAAGACTGATTTAGAAACCCAAAGACCAAAAATCAATTATACCCCAAGCTTGGCTGGGTGGGATAACAAATACCAGTGTCCCCTCGTGCACAAATTAAAGTCCAGAAGAGGGATGCCTACTCAAAACGATTCAATAGATTTTTTCTCCTCATGCCAATGTGAAAGGAAAATAAATCGCAGGACCCCCAAATCACTAAGCCAAAGGGAAAAATCAAGCTGGGAACTGCATCAGGCACACCTGCCTCTCATTCTATTCCTAAATAAGACAGCCACAAAGATTTTTAAAAACCTTCATATCTCCCTCACAATTTGCCTACTAGGAAGTTCCTTGTGGGCCTCAAGATCTTTATGCTAAAACAGTTCTGTTGAATTTCACTCTGGCAATGTAAATTGATAGCTTATCTTCGCAGGTGCAGGACAAAGGACAGAACTCAAAGTCATCCCTCAGCTCATCTGAGACAAATGCATATCTGATTGCTTCCTGTGCCCTATTGTTTGTGTAAAAATGTAGATTCACTGAGCCAGACCAAGGCATAAGTGACTACTCCTCTACCCCGCCTCTCCTTGAAGAAAGCTGCCTTTCATCTGGCCACAATCTAAAGTTCTGAAGGATTCCAGTGATTTTGCAACCTGCAGGCTTTGACTTGGAAGGACTTAGATCTGATTTCACAAACTTTCTTTAAGGAGCAGCGCAATGAGGCAATAGGACAGAGTTCATAGGCTGGGCAACATAGCAAGGTCCCCTTTTTACAAAATCATTAAAAATTATCCAAGTGTGGTAGTGCATGCCTGTTGCCCCAGCTGCTCAGTATCCTCTCTCCTTGGCCTCCCAAAGTGCTGGGATTACAGGCAATGGGGAAGTGATGACTTTAAGTGGCTTTTCAGGCCCTGGACCACAGGTAGCTGCAGAGAAAGACTCTATTAGCACAAGGGAGGGAGCCCCTGAGCCCACTGCAGGGTGGGAGGCACTCAAGGTCCTTCAGTTTTGTTGGTGGGGGCTGTGAGTCATCAAAACCTGGGTATTCATACTGATGTGACTTCATTTGTATCTGCAGGTTAGTTTGGGTGTGGGAACCTTTCAGGTGGGCTAGTCTTGAGTTGCCCTTAAATACAGTTGCTCTGCCTCAACATCACATTGGAAGCTCTCCAAGATAGGCTATTTTTTGTAAACCTGACAAGTGCCTGCATTTGATGAAATTGTAGGAATCTGATAAATGCTTGATGCTAGGGTAGAGGAGGCTGCCCAAGAAAGAGGTAAAGGGAATGAGGTGGGCTTGGTAAAATGAGGAAATCTATCCTTGGATGGAAGTCTCCTCCCTCCCTCCCTCCCTCCCTCCCTTCCTTCCTTCCTTCCTTCCTTCCTGATAGACAGGGTCTCAACTCTGTGGCCCAGGCTGCAGTGCACTGCTGTGATTATAGCTCACCGCAGCCTCAAACTCCCAGGTTCAAGTAATCTTCTTGCCTTAGCCTCTGAAGTAGCTGGGGCTACAGGCGTGCACCACCACACTTGGATAGTTTTTAATTTTTTTGTAGAGATAGGGTCCTACTATGTTGCCCAGGCTGCTCTTGAACTCCAGGCCTCCAGTGGTCCTCCCTCCTTGGCCTCCCAAAGTGCTGGGATTACAGGAATGAGGCACTGTGCCTGGCTGGAAGTCTTTACAGATACCAAATCCAGTAGATTCTGTGCTGTGGGTTTAGGTCATTTGGAAAATAAGAGAATGTAGCGTCATTCACGAAACTGCTGACCAATGCTTCATCACTGCTCCTTAAGGCTTTGAAAGTTTGTGAAATCGGCTGTAAGTCCTTCCGAGCCAAAGCCTGCAGGTTGCAAAATCACTGGAATCCTTCAGAAGTTTAGATTGGAAGGCAGCTTTCTTCAAGGAATCCACCTTTGCTAGGATCAGAAAAATTCAGCCTGGTCCTTGCCTCTGAGGTCCTGAGAGTCCGATTTGTACATTGCCAATTATTATTGAACATTGTAAGAGGAGGAGGAAGAAGAGAAAGGGAAGACAGAGCAAACTGGGATCTTTGAGGCAAGCAGGTGGCTGGAGCCATTCAGAATGGTGTAGCAGAAAGGGCACTGATTTCTACCCGGGCTCTTGACAGCTGAGTGGCCTTGCTCAAGTCGCCTGGCGTCTCTGGGCCTGATTCATCTGTAAAGCCAGGGGGTTGGATTGGATTATTTATGGCCCGTGCCTGCTCTGACATCAGACAGTTCTATCAATCTTTACCCCGGAGCTGTCCCACATCTCCTTGGGTTAGATGGGAAATTCATCTCCCTTGCAGATTAAACACCTATTGTTTTTTTTTTTTCCCCTCCAGCAAGAGGAAATGAGGCAACTATTTCTCCCTCTGTAGACAGAGGCAAAAAAAAAAAAAAAAAAAAAAAGCAAAGTCAAATCAACCTCCCATTCAGTGCTTAGCTGTTCAGGCCTGAATGAACAGTGTTGGCTTGCAGGCGTCGCTCAGACCCTGTAGATCATAGGAATCTGGAGTTGGTAGGGTCCTGACAGACAAGCCCTCTCTTTAAACTGAGAAAACAGATAGCCCTAGAAGGGAAGTGGCATAAAATTAGGTAATGATGGAGCCTGAACTAGAGTCTAGATAGATACCCAGGATGAAGAACCTGCCGAGGGCCTGTTATTAGAGGCTGCTCGCACACTTGTGGTACTCCCTTAAGCATATACGATTAGGTAATCCTGTCCGCGTTTTCCTCTCTGATTGGAGTTTATGTTAATCTCAATTAAGCCGTCAGCCGGGCTTCCCGGTGCGAGGCGTGGCTTCTGCCAGGCGGCGTCTTTCCACCCTTTGTAAGGAGATGCGGCCGGTGATTGGTAGGCTGGGAAGCGCCAGCGACCAATGGGGAGCGCGGGGGGCGGGGATACTGGGCCGGGGCTGGGCGGGGCCGCGCGGTCGCCGTGGTTACCGAGCCGGCCGGCCGCCAATCCGCAAACAGTAATTAGTTGCCCCACCCCGAAGCCCGCGCTGCGAGGCGGAGTCAGGGCCCCCTTAGCTCCACCCCGGAGCTTGGCTTGATTTGCCATTTTACGGCTTCTCTGCAACCTGTGCTTCTTCCCGAGCGCAGGAGGTTCCCCGGCCGCGGCTGCCGGCCCCAGGACCTGGATGGAGATCGCCCGAGGAGGATCCGTTCTCCTGGTCACACTACAGAGGCCTAGGGGGACGAGACCTGCAGGGCCTGTCCGGACCCGAGGCGGCGCTCCGGCTGGTCTCCGGTGGAGCAGAAACGCCATTTCCTGGGTGAGGACTCTTCGTCGCCCACCTGGACGGCGGCGGAGACACCCGCGCCACCTGCTCCCCAAATCCACCTGGACGCGCACTCAGCAGGGGTGCGGGGGAGGGGCTTCCTTCCTTGGGGACCTCGCCTAGAGCCCCCGCCCCTGGGATGCCCAGACCCGTTTCCCCCCAGCACGCCCACCCCTCCGGCACACCTACCCTCACCCAGCACACTCAACCCCGCAGCACACTCACCCCCTAGCATGCCCACCCCCCAAGCACACCCCTTTCCCCCAACACACCCACCCCCCAGCACACCCACCCCCGCCCCTACCTGTCCTGCGGTGTGTGGGGCGGGGGGGCTCGGACGACGCCCACGGGACACATGGGGGCCTCCTGTGCTCTCCGCACTCCCTCCCGTGCTTCCGCAAGCCTGCGCACTCCACTGGGGATTATGGTCCAGCCCACCCGGAGGACCCGATTCAAGCCCGAAGCGCCCCCCTTCCCCTTCCCAGCGCCGCGTACTGCGGCGGCCTTGTTTGATTACCTGCCTTTCCATTTCTTCTGTATTTACAACCCTCCCGACTCCCGGGGAGAGGGCGGCATAGGTAGCCAATCAGGATGCAGTCGTCTCTAAAGGTCAGGGTGACGCACATTTCCCAAGATCATTCACGGACTTCGCCCTTCGATGCCTTGTTCTCATGACAAAACCTGGCTGCCAGCACTTCATGTGATTTTCCCCCATCTCTGGCAACTGAGAGAATAAAAAACTGAACATAAAAATTAACTCTTTTATTATAGTGTAGTGTCAGTCTTATGTGAATAAAATTCTTCTCACCTAGGACCTGTCTCTCACCTTAAGAAGGAACATGGCATGAAGTGAGTTGGTCTGCATCCTTTGTTTTCCAACCATTTTTTCATTCATTATTTTATTTTTTATTTTTAAATTTATTTTTATTTAGAGACAGGGTCTCCTATGTTGGCCAGGCTGGTCTCGAACTTCTGGCCTCAAGCAATTCTCCTGCCTCAGCCTCCAGAGTAGCTGGGATTACAGGCGTGAGCCACAGTGCCTGGATTTCCTCATAATTTTGAATAATTGCATTTTTTCCTTTAGCTGTCATCACACAGACCAACTACCAGTCGCACCCAGCATAAAATGGACCTGTTTGGAATTCAATGATTTTACAATCTTGAATTTCATGGACAGCCAGAGGTGTGGCTCAGGGATAGGAAGGGGTAGGGAAGGACAGGAACACACATGCCTCGGTGGTCTCTTTCAGATAAGGTTTGTGAGCCTTGACATACACTGAAACTCCTCCCATTCCCATCCTTGAAAAAATCTGTGCTTTCATCAGTATTTCTTTTTAAAAATTAATTCTTATGGTCCGTAGTAGGTGTATCTATTTACGGGGTACATGAGATATTTTGATACAGGCACACAATGTGTAATAATCACATTAGGGTAAACAGGGTATCCATCACCTCAAGCATTTATCATTTCTTTGTGTTCTTTCATCAATTATCTCTATGCTCGAAACACAAGATGATTCTCGGTATCACGCTAAAGTCCTAAAAACACAAACTCCCTGCCTCTGCCATCAGAAGCATGGAGTGCAGCTTGAGGGAAACCCGTCTGTCAATAGATGTGACGTGGCATGTTGTTCCCACATCCATGCTTAGCCTGTCCGGAATTCCTTCCTTTCATCCCTTGAACTCTTCTCCACCCTGCAAATTCCCCATTCTCCATTCACATCTGGTGGGTTCCATAGCCATGCACTTAACTGCTTTTGCCTCATTAAGTCCTAGAATAAAGGCCTTTCAGATGGGAGGGTGAGTCCCATCCTGGAGGAGAGGACTCCAGTTCCCACAGGGCCTGACTGCCCAGCAAACCCAGCCTGGCTCTGGCCTTCGTGTAGGTGTTGGTTTGTGGGGCAGCCTGGAGGATCCAAGGAAAAATGAATTCATCTGTAATCAGCAAACCAGAATGAAGGTGAAGTTAAATTGGAGAGGAGCTAGTTCAGGTTGGCGTCTGCAGCAGCGGAGGCCAGTTTGGGATTTGTCCCAAGCTCAGTAATAACCCTAGACAAGACACCAAAATCATTTGGAGAGCTGTTTTTCCCTGTCAGTTTATGACTGGCCATGTCTGGCCAAGAAAAAGAAGGTGGAGGAAGCCCGCCAGGAATGACTTCCAGGCGCGCAAGGCTGAGTCTGAACTGAGGCCGACCAGAAATTGCAATTAGCGTGGAAATAAAGATCTTTTCAGAAAAGAAAATGGCCCCGGCACTTGTGTTTTATTGTTTCTCTCATCCCCTGGCACCCGCCCAGACAGCCCTGAGACAGCGTCTTGGCTCACAGACTCGTGAATACCCAGGCAGGCCAAGGGGGAGCAGTACCCATCCTCACCTGCTTCTAGAAGGTGTGAGCTGCCTGTGGTGAAGGGAAAGCCAGGCCCCCCGAGGCCAGAGACAGGAGCTCCTTAGCAGGGAGGAGGAAGATCTGCTCCCCTCAGAGGCTACATACATTTGCACAGTTTGTTGCAGACACCCAGAGGCAAATCCTTAAGCCAAATCCTAGGGGGTAACAAAATGATGTCCCTGGGACACCCCCCCTTTTGTGAGAACACACTAATTACCTACAAAGTCAGTGTTCTCTGCAAGAAGGCTGAGAACTCTGAGCAAAGTCAGAGGACACAAACATGCTTTTTTTTTTTTTTTTTTTTTGGCAAAAAGAGGATAGGGTGTTTTTCATTCTCATCCTAATTTTGTTTACAGAGTAGGGGTGGAAAGGCATGCTAATCTGCATTCCGTTTATTTTAAAGATACGGCAGCATTTGATAATTCAGCATTGGAGCATTACCAGGGAGTGGACTAGAGGCTAAGTGCATTGCATGTGCGGTTTTATTTTATCTCACAGCAGCTCCGCACAGTGGGTATTAATATCACTCCAGTTCACACAAGAGGAACTGGAGGCTCAGAGAGGTTAAGTAACTTTCCCAATGCTCATGAGTGGTAGCATGGGATTCAAACCAGGTGATTTTAAGCTGCAACCCAGCAGTTCTTGGTTCGACCCCTTGTGAGGCCAGAGAAGCCTGAACGCAGGCAGGACAAAACCCAAGCACCCAACAGGGTCAGAAGGGGTAAAATAATTCCCCCAAGGTCATCTGCTATTAAGTGTCTGAGTCGGATTTGACTTCCTGGGACAGGACAGGGAAGGTTTGGGAATTGCGAAGCAGTCGAAAAATTTTGGATAATTAGGGTCTGCCAGGAGGGTAGGAAGTGTAGGCAGCTGGGGGCCGATGTGTGTTTATGAGTGAGTGGGAGAGACGGGGTGGGCTGGCGGTGGAACAAACAAGTTCCATTCTTCCAGTCAGTCCACAGTTGATGTTGATACTACCCTCAAGATATGTCTTCAGCCACCTTTTATCACCTCCATGGATGTAGCCAGCGACCACCAAAACTACCTAGGGTGACTGCAGTCTCCTGGCGGCTCTGCCCACTTCCACCCTTCCCCTCCTTCCTTCTGGGCTGTCAGACCTTTGCATACCTCTGCCAAACCCTCCAGGATTCCCTGCTACCCCCGACCCTGCCCCACTGCATGAACTGCCTCCTGCTCTCTCCCACACCTGCCTGACCTCACTCCTTGGCTCTGCTTCACTCTGCTCTTGCCCCAGGGCCCTTGCGCTTGCTGATCTTTCTGCCCTCAATGCTTCTTGTCTTCACTCAGGCACAGGCTGGGCCCATGGCAGTGGGTTATCAGAACTTATTAACATTACTGTCACTAAAGTTGGTATACACTCTCCCGCTGCTAATTAGACTGGCTTTAAAATTTAAAAACAAAATTAACTTCAGTAAGGCGTTCCCTGGCCTCTTTATTGGAAATTTCAACCACTCCTGACACCTCCTATCTCCCTTCTGTTTTCTTTTTCCCCCTGGTGTGACCCCTAACTTACACTTAATTACTTATCTCATTCACCTTCTATTTCCCCAGCTAGAATGGGAGCCCCATGAGAGCAGGGGTTTTTGTCTATGTGGTTTGGTTGGTTTCTTCCATCCCAGTACCTAGAACAGTGCCTAGGACACATCATGAACTTAATAAATATTTGTTGAACAAATGAATGAATACAGGAAGCCCCACAATTTAGTTCATGTCAGGGGAAAGAGCTAGAATCTTCTGATAGGACAGGAGGCAGGGAGCAGGAGGGTTGTGGAAGGTGAAATTAAGGAGGCTGCGCTGGTGATGAGGGCAGCGATCCAGGAGCTAAAAGTGGACGTCCTGGAAGCTGTAGGTATGGGAGACCGCCCCCAGCATCTCTCATCTCCACTCCTCCATCACACGCTGGGGACGCTCACAGGATGCCTTCATGTAGGTCCAGGAACACAACGAGATGCCAGAGACGGCAGCGTTTAAAACGGACAGCTGGGATGAAATGGCCCAGTCTTAAGTAACAAGAGGCCGAGAGAAAGTCACGGAACCAGGGCAGGAGCTGTCCCCTCCTCTGCTAGGTCTGCCCCAGTCCCTGGCACCCAGCAGGAGTGTCATCTGAGAGCTGCCAGGAGAGACCCAAGGAGCCATTGGCAGAGTCAGACCCTCTCCTGCTGGCCCAGCTCAGAGAGACAGCGAAGCCAGAAGTCCATGGGGTGGGGCAGGAAGGACTCCTGACCAGGCCACAAAGCAAACGGCACAAATTCCCGGGATGCCAGCCCAGCAGGAGAGTCCCTGGTGCTCTTCCAGCTCTCCACAGCAGTTTGAAAAGCCCAGGCTTCTCATTTCCAGATTAGGGGCTGCTGGGACCTTGAGTGAGACAGACCTGGGGGGAGTCCAGACTCCACCTTTACTGTCTGTGTGATTTCGAGCAGGTCTCTCTCCTATAAAATGTGAAACACGCAGTCAAATGTGAGCGGGTGACTGTGAGGATTCAGTGAAATAATGTACAGTGAGGCATGGCATGCAGGTGCACAGTCAGCCCTGACACACTCTTATTTTCTTTGCTGTCAGGGTCATATTCGGGAACGGGAATGGGGTTTCATAGGGCTCTTGAGAAAGCAAGAATGAAACAGGAAATCTGGAAACCTGGGCCCAGGCTCCAGTGCTGGCTGATTAAGGGTCTGGGCAAGGTTATCCCATGTCTCACCCCTGCGGTCTCCGTACAGGTAAACTGAGGGGCTTGAATTCCATGACCCCTAAAGTGCCTTCTGGCTCCAATATTCTGTGATTCGTGACTCTAAGCAAACATCGTTTTTTTACTGGGCTCCGTTAAATGGAGGAACCAGGGCCGGCTCAAGCCTGTAATCCCAGACCAGCCTGGCCAACATGGTGAAACCCCGTCTCTACTAAAAATACAAAAATTAGCTGGGTGTGGTGGTGGACGTCTGTAATCCCAGCTATTTGGGAGGCTAAAGCAGGAGAATCGCTTGAACCCAGGAGGCGGAGTTTGCAATGAGCTAAGATTGTACCACTGCATTCCAGCCTGGGCAACAGAGCAAGACTCTGTCTCAAAAAAAAAGAGGAACCAGGAGGCCAGGGCCTATCAGACTTCACAAAGGAGATTCTCAGAGGTTTTCTGCATAGACCCGGTGGGTGCTCGTGAGTTAAGTAGGGATGTCCTCACACAGTGGCAAGCTGGTCAGTGATTCTGAAACCCAGCTGTGCCCATGTCCCCAGGGGCTCCAAGAACAGATTCTCAGACCACCTCATGCCTATTGGTTTAGAATCTCTAAGGGTGTGCTCAGGAGTCAGTATTTTTGTTGTTGTTTTAGAGACAATGTCTTTCTCTGTCACCCAGGCTGGAGTGCAGTGGCATAATCAAGGCTCACTGCAGCCTTGAACTTCTGGGCTGAAGTGATCTTCCTGCCTCCACCTTCCAAGTAGCTAGGACTACAGACACTGGCTACCATGCCAAGCTAATGTGTTTTTAGTTTTTGTAGAGATGAAATCTCATTATGTTTCTCAGGCTGGTCTGAAACTTGCCTCAAGCAATCCTTCTGCCTGGGCCTCCCAAAGCACTGGGACTACAGGCGAGATCCACTGCACCTGGCTAGGAGTCAGCATTGTTATCAATCTCCCAGGTGGTACTGTCAGCTGTAAGGATTCACTTTTGGGACTCTCCAATAGCGCAGGTTCCACATGGACAGGGAGTACGTTCTGCTCTCCTGAGTGTCTTAGTAGTGTGGTAGAAATCGCCCCTCGAAGGGGACATCTTTGAGTGAAAGCATCCCCAGCTGCCATGCTCTGCCCTGTCAGGCGAGAGAGCGCTGTGAATCAGGCATTGGGAATTTAATTCTCAGGGGCTAGGGAAGTGGCACCCTGAAGGCCTGCAACACCCGATTGGGCCAAAGGAGGAGTAGAAAGAATGGGAGGGCCTGTGTTCATTGGCTAGGGCTGCATAGCAAAGCCCCGCAGACAGAAACGTGTGTCCTCACAGTTCTAGAGGCTGGAAGTCCAAGATCAAGGCAGGCAGGGTTAGTTTCTCCCGAGGCCTCTCTCCGTGGCTTGTAGATGGCTGTCTTCCTCTGATGTTTTCATGTGGTCTTCTGTCTGTGTGTGTCTGTCCCTTAATCTGTTCTTCTAAGGATACCAGTCCTATTGCATTAGGGCCACGCTGGTGACCTCATTTAACCTTCCTTACCTCTTTAATGGCTCTGTCTCCCAACACAGTCACATCCTGAGATCCTAGATGTTAGGACTTCAACACATGAATTTTGGGGGGATCCAATGCAGCCCCTAGCAGGGGCACACAGGGCAGGGTGGAGAAGGGGAAGGGACATGAGGCTGAAGGGAGAGGTGGGACAATGTCACAGCTGCTCCTTCTGCTCCATGCCTTTCCCAGGCCGGCCTGGCCTCTGCTCTGCACCAGCGTCTGAGGGCTCACCACCACCACCGCACTTGGGAGATGGAATGCGATTTTCCAAAGCCCTTTCCTAGTTCTTACTTTACTTATTCTTTACAACCATCCTATAAGGCAGGCCAGCAGCGCAGGGGAGGGATCTAGTGTTATTTTGTGGAAAAACAAGTGTGTAAAGAAGTGAGCAGCACATCTGAGAACACCGTGGTTGGCACCAGGTTTCATGAACCCCAGAACAGTGTTCTTTCCATGGCCACACTGAGCACCTGCTACACATAAGATGCGCTTTTCCTTGGCTTCCAGCGACTGGGGGTGCAGTGTCCCAGGAGGGCTAAGAGGTCCAAGTGAGAGCTGCCGAGGGAGTGACAAGGGGTGATGCAAAGAGATTCCATTGCTTTTTAAAAAAATGATCTCTCACATTCTATCCTGAAATGGAACTCCTGGGAGAATAAAGCCCATTTTGTGTATTTAGCTAAGTGTTTCTCCTTTTTCTCCCTATTAAAAGCATGGGGCTTGCCTAAGTAATTAAAAATACATGTTCCATTTGCTTTGATGCAGAGGGTGAGAAGATGGAAGAGCCAAGGAGACCAGGCTAGTCATGTCAGGCTGCGCCCCTGGAGCCCCAGAGGCTGATGGCTGAGCTGATAATTAGCTAAAGATCTGGAGGATCCCATTCACTCCACACACACTTAACAAGTGCTCACTGTCCTAGCCCGCAAACAAGATACAGCTCTGCTACCACTTCCTGGAACCTGAGGGGGAGACAGTCAAATAAATGGATGATGACATGATGGTGTAGAAAGGCAAGAAATGGAGAGATGTACATTGAGGTCCTCAATAATGGCCCAATAAAGGGGCCAGGAGACAGGGAGGAGAGGAGGGAGTCAAGGTCTAAGGAAAGAGTGGGGCTGGAGAGTAATGGTCGCACCTAGCTAGGTCACACCTGTGTGTGTGTGTGTGTGTGTGTGTGTGCACAAACATGCATGAGCACACATGAGCATGCACGAGCACACACTAGCTCTTGTGACGCACAGCACCTGTCCTGGTCTGCATTCTCTGTGTTCCTTGGAGCCTGAGCCATGCATGTGGAAACTGTGAGATTCATAGAATTTGCAGCCAGGGCTGGCAGTTCTCAGGGGCCTGCATGCTGCAAGTGGCTGATGACCAGTGGGAGAAGATGCGAGGGAGAGAGGCTGCCACCCTGAGGGAAGGCTGATCGGTGACCACCTATAAGACAAGCTCAACTGCCTAGGAGTTCTCCTGGTGAGTCTCTAGATCTCAGGAAGGATGGGAAGGAAGGTTAAAGCCTAATCTGCAAAAAACCAGAAACGGGAAGCAAGTAGGCAGACAGTGAGTACAAACCGCAGGAAGACAGCCCGTGCCGCTGACAGTGGGGAGGATGTAAGTCAGGGCCAATGGCCCTCTTGTCACCCTGTGATTGTACTCTGACTTGGGGACTTCCCAAAGGAGCATCCTTGGACTGCTTAGGCCAGCAGGACAGTACGTTCTTGTAGACGTGACACGGGTCCACTAGTCACCAGGGATAAAATTCCCTCCATTACTGGGCCTAGAGGTCACTTTTGGTGCCGCCTGTCCCCCTGCCCAGCTTCCCTAAGATCACTGCTTTCATACCCTGGACACAATCAGCAGCGATCCTGGAGAAAAGCAAATCCCAGATTGCCTGAGAGTCGTGGGTGACATCAATGTTTGGACCCCCTCAGTCAGCTTATAAACTGTTATTCTGCAAGGCCAAGAGCCAGAACTACTAGTTTATTTTTAAATCCTTATGCTAATCATGGGGTGATGACAGTTTCTTTTTTTCTTTTCATTCTAGAGACAAGGTGTTGCTCTGCCATCCAGGCTGGAGTGCAGTGGTGCAATCACTGTTCACTGCAGCCTGGAACTCTTGGGCTCAAGGGATCCTCCCACCTTAGCCTCCTGAGCTGGGACTACAGTTGTGCACCACCACATCTGTCTAATGTGTGTGTGTGTGTGTGTGTGTGTGTGTTTAAATAGAGATAGAGTCTCCCTACGTTGTCCAGGCTCGTCTCTAGCTCCTGGCCTCGAGTGATCCTCCCACCTTAGCCTCCCAAGGTGCTGGGATTACAGGCATGAGCCACTGTACCTGCACCTGGCCTTACAGTTTCTTTTTTTCTTTCTTTCTTCTAACCAGGCTCCCAGAAATAGCGTTGGACCCTTGAGACAGCCCATCACCCTAACACCAATTTCCTTAGCTCATAGGATTGAAAGGAGCAATGGCCCAGAGAAGAGACAAGCAGATGGGGCAGAAGGGCTGCTTCTACAGGAGCTGCCCAGGAGGCTCCAGGCTTGTGATTTAGTGAGAAGGCGAGTCCCCTTGCTCATCAGTACCTCCCTCCCTGAGGCGGGCACTGGGCCTACAGAGCTTCAACCTTTCCATCCTCCCAGCATTGGATGGGGGCGTCAGAGGAGGCTGGAGAAGCAGGGAGGTGTCCTCCCCTGAGCTGGCCAGGGCCCAGCAGCTGTCCAGGGCCGGGGGTCCACATGTCAGGGAAGGGCCTGTAGGCCCGGAGTGGGGTTCAGCGGGGGAGCCCGGACCGGCTGCAGGGGCGGCAGTGCAAGCCTGGCTGGTGGCCAGCAGACAGCTTTGTTTTTCCGTGGCAGTTTGCTTGTGATACTTCTTTCCTGAGACGCCAGCTGACAGGGGGAGGGGAGAGGAGACAGGCGTTGAAAGGGACAGGCTGTGGCCACCTCTGAGAGTGGGAGCCAGTGCTTGGCAAAGCTGCAGGGTAGGGGCGTCCTGCCACCCCCGCTCTGTCTCTTCTTGCATCCGCCCTTCAGATCTCGTGGCCAGGGCAGCAGATGTCTTGCTGGAGTCTCCATCGAGACTCCCCTCCCCAGACCGGCCTCCCCTCTCCCCTGAAGCCCAGCCGGGCTGAGAGGTGGCCTGCCAGCTGTTAGGCTCCCGCGGGCACTGGCCCGGTCTTGCTGTGTGTGTGCCAAGTGCCAGGTGCCAGGCAGGGGGTGCTGGCCCTGGAGCTTGTGGTGGAGGGGCTGGGTGTGCAGGGCTGGGTGCCAGGGGTGTTAGGGAAAAGGGGCTGCTCAAGGGGCTGCATGTTTTTGGGACAAAGAGCAGAAGCCGCTTCTAGATTCAGGTCTGGAGTGTCCAGGTTTCCTATTGGCAGCTCAAAAATGAACAAAACATCAGGCTGACAGGATAGAGTCTTGCCCTGAACCTGGGATTCACATAATTCAGTTTTCCCTTGGAAAAATGGTCTCCCACTGTGGTCTCTTTTCCTGGCATCACAGACTTTCCCAGGGCAAGGGGACGTCAGCAGAGGAGCATAAATGCCAGGAGACATTTCTCAGGCTATTCTGGCAAAACCTCCTCTGAAGCGAGCCCTGACTTCTGCCGGGAGCCCCAGGAGAGGTGATGGGCTCAGCTGAATAAGTGGCCAGGACCTTCCCAGGCTTCAGGCCTCATCTGGGACTGCCCACCGCCCACGGACCAGCCTCGGAAGCCATTCAGACACCTTCACCGCAGTGGGGAGAGCAGCTGCTGTCTATGAGGTCACCATGGTGACTGGTGACAGCTGGCATCCTCAGGCCTGGCCTGGCAGGGCCCCGGGGAGCAGAGGGGCTGCAGGTCACAGCCCGTCCACCTGCTGCCTCGGGGCAGCCTGTGAGCATCGATCTCCCCCTGGCAGTACCAGTTCAAAAGCAGGGCTCCAAGCGGAGGCAAATGCTGTCAAAGTGTCCCTCCAGGAGAGCTCTAAGGCATTACAGACTTAAACTATTGTCGTTGTAAACAAAATCGAACTCACTACTCGTGAGATAATAAAAATTATGATGTTAGAAAAAACCTAGCCTAGTCAAAATATCCTAATTCTCCACCTGAATGTCCCCACACCTTGTGATTCACACCTTTATCCAGTCTTTCTGATATCTTGCTGAAATCTGTTTTAAGATTATTTACTTCTATTTCTCTGAGATGCAGGATGACCAATAACCTTGCTTCTCAAAAATCTTCAGCTATTTTAAGGCGAATTAAGCCTTCTCTTCTTTAAGCTACAGCAACTTCAATTACTTGAGCTAGTGCTTTTTTTTTTTTTTTTTAACTTCCGAGACAGAGTTTCGCTCTTTGTTGCCCAGGCTGGAGTGCAGTGGTGTGATCTCTGCTCACTGCAACTTCTGACTCTCGGGTTCAAGCAATTCTCCTGTCTCAGCCTCCCGAGTAGCTGGAATTACAGGCGCACGCCACCACGCCCGGCTAATTTTTGTATTTTTAGTAGAGATGGGGTTTTACCATGTTGGCCAGGCTGGTCTAAAACTCCTGACCTCAGGTGATCCGCCTGTCTTGGCCTCCCAAAGTGCTGGGATTACAGGCGTGAGCCACCATGTCCGGCCTAGCTAGTGCTTTTTAATGACCAAACATCTTTTTATTTTGTGTTTTAATGACCTTGGTATATCTGCTCAATACATTAACTTCAACCGACTTATTCTGCTTTTAGAAGTCCACTTGCCAATAAAGAAAAGGGAAAAGGAACAAAGAATTTGAGGAAAGGGTAGGAAAGTCATATGACCATTTATCAAGATGAGAGGACCAGCACCCAATTTTTAAAAAAATGTGTTACTTTTAATGGTTTTTTTTTAGAGCTATTTTTAAATCTCTTTAATCATCTCTATTGCCCATCTCTGAATCCCTTCCGGTTGTCAATGTTTTTAAAAAGGACGTGGCTGGGCACAGTGGCTCACGCCTGTAATCCCAGCACTTTGGGAGGCCAAGGCAGGTGGATCACCTGAGATCGGGAGTTCGAGACCAGCCTGACCAATAAGGAGAAATCCCGTCTCTACTAAAAATACAAAATTAGCCGGGCATGGTGGTGCATGCCTGTAGTCCCAGCTACTCGGGAGGCTGAGGCAGAAGAATCGCTTGAACCTTGGATGCAGAGGTTGCAGTGAGCCAGGATCGAGCTAGCCTGGGCAACAAAAGAGAAACTCCATCTCAAAAAAAAAAAAAAAAAAAAAGGACGTTAAGCAAAACGACCCATTATTCTAATAAGGGTTTGAGTTGCTACATCGTATCAGAGAAGAATTACTTTCCAATCTCTACAAGTCACACAAGTATACTTTGTTACAGTCCAGTTATCAGCTCACTTTGTTTCTTTGCTTCTAACAACACTAACTTGTTATTTCATATTGAGGTTGTGGTCAGCCAGGGCCCCTGAATTTTTGTTTTTGTTTTCTGTTTTCTGTGCCAGTGCCTGACTATCCAGTATCTTGATATTAGTATCCCTGCCATTTCATTTAGAACTTTGTAATTGAAGCATAATAAACATGTATATAAGATAACACATAAGTATACAACTTGATACATTTTCACAAGCAGAAAATGTCTGTGTAACCACCATTCAGATTAAGCAACTTTATATTATCAACAGCCCAGAAGCCCCTCTGCTGTCCCCCTTTACCATCCTTGCCCCACCCTGCCGAGGTTAACCACTATCCCGATTGCTAACACCATAGATTAATTTTGCATGTTTTTCTTCTTTATAATAATTCAATCACATAGTGTGTACTATTTAGAGCCTGGTTCATTCACATTGCCATTCATTTCTACTTTCTTTTCTTCTACTTAGCCTTTCCATAAGCAGGCCTAGAAGTATCTAGGGGCCTGAGAACCAAGGTGTTTCAACTCTAGACCCATCTGTTTTGACTAATGGCTAGGTAGCACAGTCCCTATAACATGTCAAATCTCTGAATTAGAATTTTACTTGAACCATTTACTGGTTATGTTGTTCCTTTCACCCTTTGAAATCAACTACCTCCATCCTAGGTCAATTCATATTCTTATATCAGGGTAACCTTAGAAGAGTGTGTGTGTGTGAGAGAGAGAGAGAGAGAGAGAGAGAGAGAGAGAGAGAGAGAGACTGCTTTAGCCCCATGGGAAATTATTTCTGATATTATGAGGGAAATGATTGTTGAGAGTTGTGGTTATGTTAGGGAAGTCTTTATTTCAGGTGTTCAATTCAGCATTTAATCCCTAGTTGTGGTTGCTGCCAATACGTTATAGGAGTGGCAGGTCTCAGAGGCAGGGGAATTATGTGTGTGCAATGCCTCAGAGCAGTGTTTCCTGACCTTTTCCATAAGTGCCACGGTAAAACATGATCATACTTATATGGCAAACTGGCATAAGTGGAAGAGATATTTTTGTAGTAGTAGCTGATAACACATAAGACAATGTTCTACAACTACTCAAATCTTTATATTTATGTATTTACATATAGATAGATATTATATGCAACATAATAGATGTATATTTAAATATATTTGCAAATATAGTTAATAGATATTTGTATTTAAGGAATGCAAGCTTTTTCTTTTCTTTGTGCCATATGCAATGTTGGACTTTTGTGTGCATGCCTACGTGAATAGAATTTCAAATCCAAACTGATTTATTTTGCATCAATTATTTCAGAATAAAGAAGTTCTCATTTTCAGAATACACACACATTGTTAGAGCGGTGCTTCATCAACTATTTTGGACGTCACCAAAGGGCACATCACTCAAAATCACAACAGAAATCTCCCATCTGTGTGAAGACAGAGGTAGAGCTGGGCCTGCCAGGAGCCCCTACCTGCTCCTGACTGGTCTTTGGGCTGTGGGCCATGCTCCCTGGGCACGTGGAACACAAGGTCCTCTAGCTGCTTGTGGGCTTCTTGTCCATGTATAGCAGCTGCAGACTTTGTGGCTGGCTGCTGAAGCCCATGGCCAGGTGGCAGAGGCAGAGCAACAGGTGGGGGCAGCTGCACATTGTGTGTGCCGCCTGCAGGACCCTGGACCATGCCTGCAGACCCCATGCTCCCTGGCTGCCCTCCCAGGAGCATTGAGTGAGGCTCCCCCAGCTGCTCCAGGCCCTGCTCAGCTGCCCTGAAGGATGAGGGGATCATCTTGCATGGCATGCCTGCAACTCATTTGCAGCTTTCTAGTTTGCTCACCATTCAAAACTTTGCTCCTAAGACGCTTTAGTGACTGAGACCAAAGGCTCTAGAACCTTCCATGAAGCAAGCTCATGTGTGAGCCAGTTGAGACTAGGAGAGCTTTGTTGGACGACTTCCTGATTATCTAGTCAGAAGGCTGGTGAAAAGGTGTCTGCATGTGTGTGGGGCTGAAGACATTTACACAGGATGCAGAAAGGTGACTCAGAGATCCAGGAACTATGAATCAGGCCTGCTGAGAAACCATGAGGATTGGCAGTAGTCTGAGAGAAGAGTTTCATTCTAAATTCAGCTGGATCACGTCAGGCTGTATTAGAGAGGTTTGTCATAGGCAATTCAAATGGAGCAACTGAGAAGAGTTTTTAAAACATTTAATTCTGTTTTTTAGAGACAGGGTCTTGCTCTGTTGCTCAGGCTGGAGTGCAGTGGTATGATCATAGCTCATTGCACCCTCAAACTCCTGGACTCAAGCGATCCTCCTGCCTCAGCCTCCCAAGTAGCTGGGACTCCAGGTGTGTACCACCATGCCCAGCTAACTTTTAAGTTTTTTGGTAGAGAAGGGGTCTTGCTGCATTGCCCAGGCTGGTCTTGAACTCCTTACCTCAAGTGATCCACCTAGCTCGGCCTCCCAAAGTGCTGGGATTACAGGCATGAACCACCATGCCTGGCCCAGCAGAGTTTAATAAAGAAATTATTGACAAGAGTTTACAGAGTTAAGAAAAGTCAAAAATAGTTAAGGAAACACCACAGGAGGAGGGAGCCATTATTCCCTCTAGGCTTGAAGAGAAGGAGCGAGGGGAGGGAGCAGGTATCAGAACCTGGGGAAAGAAACTCTGTGAGGTGGGAGCTGTAATCTTTGGTACAGTGTTGAGGCCACTGGCGACCTCCAATCCAGTGGGAAGGAGCAGGTGGAAAAAATGCTACAACTCGCTCTCCTCCTGCCTCCAGTCTCCTGCCAGTGCCTTCCTCTGGCTAAACCCACATAGCTGCTGAAGACCATGGCACCCATTGGTGCAGTCCACAAAGGCCTGCCTGTGGGACACAGAGTAGAGAGTGGAAAAAAGAGACCACCCTGCACTTCACCACCCACTGAATCATGGCAGGTCACTAACATCATGCTCTCATCTCAGATCTAAAGTGTTAGCCATGATGCTCTTCATGTGAGGTTTTGGGGTGAAAGTGAAGAAAGAACATCAAGTAATTAACATAGAAGCTGCTACATGCTATACCTGCTTCTGAGGCCCAAGTTAGTAATAGTGGCTTCGTCCCCATTACTGCCTATTACCTATTTCCCTATTCTCTGATAGTGCCTCAACCGATCCGGTTTCGTTATCTTTATTCGTTCACGATCAGCATCCTTGGTGGTCTTGTTGTTATTGGGTTGTCTCGATTTTCCACTGAACAGTGAATTAACAGAACACTAAGCACTGGCCTGTAAATTCCTGGATTCTGCATAAAGTCTTCCCTGCCCTCATTGTATAGTGAGTGGCAAGCAAATTCCTCCTTTGTAATCATATCAGCTACCTTGGCTAGCAGTGTGAGCCCCATTTCTGCCTGTTGGATCAGTAGAAAGAGAGCCTGAAATGGTTAGAAGGCAGTCTGAGCTTCCCATTTAACAGAACCTTGGTTGTGTTCCCTTGTTCTTCCCTAGTGCACAAAGACCTGCAAACCCACTGAGCTCCAGTTTGCAAGGATCAGAAGCAAACACCTCCTAAGAGGGTGCAACAGGTTTGGTGTGGTGGCTTATGCCTGTAATCCCAGCACTTTGGGAGGCTGAGGCAGGAGAATCACTTGATGCCAGGAGTTTGAGACCAGCCAGGGCAATGTGGCAAGACCCCCCATCTCTACAAAACTTACAGAAAATTAGTCGGCTGTGGTGGTGTGTGCCTGTAGTCCCAGGTACCTGGGAGGCTGAGGTGGGAGGATCACCTGAGCCTGGGAAGTTGAGGTTGCAGTGAGCTGTGATCGTGCCACTGCACCACTGCATTCCAGTCTGGGTGACAGAGTGAGACCCTGTCTCAAAAAATAAAAAATAAAAATAAACCCTGTGCTGCACCTTTTTTTTTTTTTAATCTTAAGATGAGAGTTTTCTGATCACAGAAAACTAGAGTTATGAACAGGAAAGTTAGGAACAGGTAGAGTGTTATGAACAGGAAAACCAAAAACATGTAGAATATAGATCTATTCATGTAAGGACCCATCACTGCCATACCATGTTGGAAGGGATTTACTATTAGCAATCTGCCACCAGATTGATGGTGACTTCAGCTCAGCGAATAATACAGACCAACCCCGACTTAGGATGGTTCAACTTACCGACTTTTACAATGGTGCAAAAGTGACACGCATTCAGTAGGATCTGTACTTCAATTTTTGAATTTTGATCTTTTTCCTGGGCTAGCAATATGTGGTACAATACTCTCTTGTGATGTTGGGCAGAGGCAGCAGCAGCAGCTCCTGGTCAGCCAGGTGATCACAAGGGTCAACAACCAACACTCTACAGTGCACTGTGTGGCCAGATGACTTTGCCCAATGACAAGCCAATGTAAGTGTTCTGAGCATGGTTAAGGTTGGCTAGGCTATACTATGATGTTTGGTAAGTTAGGTGTATTAAACACATTTTCAACTTATGATATTTTCAACTTGCAATGGGTGTATGGGGACACAACCAGGTCGTATGTCTAGGAGCATTGATGCCATATGGGGAACTCAGCACTGACTTCTGTTATTGGCTGCACATTGTTAAGACAGTCACAGTCTTCATCCCAGAGAAGAGGTGGAACAAACCACCTCGTACATGGTCTCAATGATTAAGTCCAGGGATGCCCTCTGGTAGGCACTCATGTGGGACACAAATGTCTTTACAATCTGTGTCTAGATAGTGAAATCTACCCACATACCCTTCCCCAGACCTCCTTGTCACCAATATTCCAGTCTTGTTCTTCAGTCCTTGACCAGTTGGCCATCCCATTAGCGTCTGCTAGTGATTCTGTGTAAATCTGTACTCCAGACCATTTCTCATTCCATTTGAAGTGAATAATCTGATATCCTTCCCAGAATGCTGCCTACTGGGATGATTTTCCTTCACCACTCACTTTCACAGCCACGGCTTAATAGGGATACAATGACACTGGCCCTCTGCTCCTGGCTGATGCTGTGTGTCTTTAAACCAGGCCTGGGGTTTCTCTTCATTAATTAGTCATAGGGGATTCCCACAAAGCCGAAAATGTAAGTTGTGGGAGAGGCAAGTAAGTAATAGGGGCAGATTCCAAGGGTCTGAGCTATCTGCTTGAATTAGGTTTTCCAAGAAATGAAACCAACAGGACATGCATATATATAGAAGGATCTATTGTAAGGAATTGGCTCACTCAATTGTGAAGGCTTGGTGAGTCCAAAATATGATGGTGGTAGGTCAGCGGACTCAGGAAAAGGTTGCAGTTTGAGTCCGAAGACAGTCTGCTGGTGAATCCCCACTTGCTTGGGAAAGGTCAGCCTTTTGTTCTATTTAGGCCTTCAACTGATTGGATGAGGCCCACCCACATTATAGAGGGCAATCTGCTTTACTAAATCCACGGATTCAAACTTAATTCTCATCCAAAAACACCCTCATATAAACATCTGGAATAATATTTGACTAAATATCTAGGCACTGTGGCCCTGTCAAGTTGACATATAAAATTAGTCAGCATACTGCTTATGCAATTTACTCGGGGCTGATTTTGTAGGTGAGATAATGCTTAGGTCATGATGGGTGGCCCTGGTCACATAGTCGCTTGCTGTCCTGTGACCAGGGAGGAATTCACTATCTGCCAGAGCCTAGTGGCAAGCAAGAAGCTGCTTTGCAAATATCAGCAAAAGAGGCCTCACACCCATAGCCTTGGGATCTGCAAGTAATTTTGCTAGAGTCATCCAGGGGATACTGATTACATTTTATATAGGTGTATTAGTCAGTTCTTACACTGCTATAGAGACATATCTGAGACTGGGTAATTTATAAGGAAAGAGGTTTAATTGACTCACAGTTCTGCAGGCTGTACAAGAAGCATGGTTGGGGAAACCTCAGGAAACTTACAATCATGGCAGAAGGGTGAAGGGGAAGCAAGCACCTTCTTCACATGGTAGGCAAGAGAAAGAGCCCAGGGAAAAGTGCTACATACTTTTAATCAACCAGATGTCATGAAAGCTCACTCACCATCATGAGACCAGCAAGGGGAAAATCCATCCCTATGATCTAATCACCTCCCAGCAGGTCCCTCCCACAACTGAGAATTATAAATTGACATGAGATTTGGATGGGGACACAGAGCCAAACCATATCAATAGGCTACATAAAAATGCTTCCTCTACCACTGGGTCTGCTTATTCATAGACATCAAGAGGCAGAGAAGCTTGCACCATAACTAGAGAATATTTTGGTCTCATGTCCCTCATAACTGGCAGCTTAAATGCTCAGAGCAGCATACCCAAGAATGGCATATGTTATCCCTAAAACCCACAGGTCTACCAAATGTTGTATCTCTTTTTTATGGTAGGAAGAATAAGATGTAACAATTCGTCACTCACTCTTAACATCTGCCAGGCTCCAGAATCCCTAGAAACTTCACAATATGGAAACCCCTACACTTTCATGGGGTTTATCTCCCATCTCCTGCATGTATGTATCTTACTAGGCCATCTAAAATACTTGCTACTTCTTGTTCACCAGGTCCTGTTACCCAGTGTCACCAGTGAAATAGTGATGTTCTGTAAGAGATCAAGATGTCAAGTACTTGTGGACTATATCACAACAGAAAGCAGATCATTGATACAGCCCTGATATAAAGCCTAGGGTGAATGTGTACTCTTGTCCTTGCCATGTGAAGACAACCAGCTTCACTGGTGGAATTGGAAAAAAAGCATTTTCTAGGACTATAGCTGTGTACCAGGTGCCAGGGGCATTTTTGATGTGCTGTAGTAAAAATATTCATTTGAAACTGCAATTACAATTGGCATCACCAATGTGACTAAATTTTCTATAATCTACAGTAATTCTCTATGATCTAGCTGGCTTTTGTGCCAGCCAAACATATGAGCTAAATATTAATGTGATAAGAATCACCACTCCTGCATCTTTTAAACGTTTGATGACTGCATTAATCTCTGTAATTCCGCCATGGTTATGATATTTCTTTGGATTTACTGTCTTTGCAGTGTGGGAGGGGACAGTTCCACTTGGAAGTGAGCAGCTCCTACCATTCCAGATAAAATTCTGCTTAATATATCTATTACTATCACACATTCTGGGCCTAGAAATGTAGCTGCAATATACATCCTCAGTTCTATTGGACTCACTGTAAGACAGACTTGGGCCACTATTCCATTTATCACCTGGTCTCCATGAGCTCACTGTGACTTGTGGACTACAGTGGCAATTTGAGACTCTGGTGGTTAGCATGAGTTCAGAAATAGCACATAATAGTCCCTGGAAGGTCTACATATTTCTCCTTCTCACTCTGCTAAATGACCTCCAGTCTCTCTGGAGGATTGGAGAAAGATTCACAATATATACCTATGGCCACATTGCAGGGCACTTGTCCAAAGACACTGTTCCTCTCTCTCCCAAAGTCAAGGGATTCTGGGTCTCTGGGTTTTGGGGTCTGAACACCGGGTAAATTCCCACTATGATTCTGTCCACCAGACTCAGAATTTTTCTGCTAACATACGTCAAGCAGCACCCTAATGGTCTACATATCTATTGCAATCCTAGGGACCCTATGATTAGTTAGCCAATGCCCCAGATCCCTATAGGATAAAATGCTCCAATTACCACATCAGTCCTGCAGCTCATTAGGGTAGTTGTGTCCCATGTGCCTTTGAGACATCTGGCCTCTACTACTCTGGGATTCCATTTTTTTTCCCATTATAATCAAGAAGCCTAATTCCATTGCAGCCTCTCCCAGTGTCATTTCCTGCTTACAGAAAACAGCCAAGAAGTGCTTTTCCAGGATGCCTGTGAACATTTCACTAATGGAATTCTTATGGCCTTTGAAGAAGGGAGTGTCCTCTGGCCCTCCCAGGGAGTGTAGTTAAGGCGTGGTTAAGAATGCTGCACAGAATAGATCCTCTCCAACATTCCCAACCTCCTAAGCCTTCAGTTTCCTTTTCTTCAGAATGCTAGAAAAGTCCTCATTAACTGCCAGCCACTGTTGAATGAGACTTCTGCTAGCCAACATAGCTATGAAGGCCACTTCCAGGTGCTCAAGCCAGCACAGTAAATCCTGAGTCTTGAGTGAATCCACCCATATCATTACATTCTCCTTGATCAAGTTTTGCATTTCATCCTTTCTCCATGTAATACCCTTAGGACCCCCTTCCATACATGCTCTGCACACTCCTGCCGATTTTCCTGCAAGTCTTCTGATGTACAGACCCAGCTTTGTCCTTCTCCATCTGGGATATACTGGGATGTAGCTCTCATTATGGGCCTGGAGGCAATGAGGGGTGTGGAAGTGGGTCCTGTGGTTACTTGGGAGTCACATCTATGTCTGCTTAAATGTCTTGATCTGGGAATCAGCGTCCTACCTGTAAACCAAAAATAAAATTTCAGACCGCCTGACCATCTAAATGGACCCCTCGTCTAGACCAAGGGCATTCCAAAGTTAACTTGAAAAACTAATTCAGGCCATGATACAAAGTGGGGGTCGGGCATGCCTGATTATACCCTCCTCCCTTTGGAATTCAGGCACAGCTGACCAGCATTAATATTAAAGCAGATACCTTAAGACAGACAGAATAGACTTTAAGTCTGATTAAAAACAAAGAAACAAACAAAAAAAACCATTCTCTTCTATTGATTCTAGGTCTTTAAACAATAGCCTAACTCTTTCAACCAATTGCCAGTCAGAAACTCTTTGAATCTACCTATGACCTGGAAGCTCCCACTTTGAGTTATCCTGCTTTTTCAGACTGAACCAATGTACATCTTACACGTGTTGATTGATGTCTTACGTCTTCCTAAAATGTATAAAACAAAGCTGTAGCTCTACCATCTTGGTTGGGCACACGTTCTCAGGATCTCCTGAGGGCTCTCTCATAGCCATCGGTCACTCATACTTGGCTCAGAATAAATGTCTTAAAATATTTTACAGAGCTTGACTCTTTTCATCAACTTACCATTCTCAACCAGAGGAAAGCATAAGAAATCTGGTGGTGTTGAAAATTTAATTGGTGCTGCATGTCTGTCACCTTTATAATCAGTCCCTGGGCTTGAACCTTAGTCATATCTGTCCTATAGGAGATAAGAAATTTCTGTAAATCTACCACTGAGCTCTCCACCCATGTTCTGAGTTAGGCATGAAGGACCTTCAGTGTGTTTGTGTATGGTCTCTAGGGCTGTCAGAAAAGCCATTCCACACCGTAGATCAGTATTATCCATTACCAGCATAGCCAAGCCACTTGTTCTGCCAACATCTTGCTATCCATCTACATTTTTCCAATGCCACTGCTGGTGATAATTTGAGTAACTATGGTGCAACTATATTTTATAAATTATCTGCATTCTATGTCCCTCTGGTATGTAAGCAATCCATCCTAGAATTTCATTTGAGGGTTATTTTCTTCTGGGGCTATTCCTGGTCCCAGTTACTTTGTCAGTCATGGTTCCAGTGGGAAAGGGATGGCACATTGAATTAGCGTAATTAAAGAGGGTTTAACAAACAGATATTTCCTAGTTGTGAGCAGACTTAAGGGAAATCAGTAGGGTATGGCATAGCACCCTTGGGCTGGAAAGAGCTGTGTTGCTTTCTTATATAGGTCTGAGTGGTTACCAGAGCCTGAAGAGAGAGCTATAGCTGTAGGAAGAGGGCCAGAGAAGAGAACCTCTGGTCTCGGGAAGGGGAATGCTGTTACTGTCAATCTTCAGCTCTACAGGGCAAATCCTCAGCTCTTTAGGGCAAATGAATACCCCTAGCCTCACCCTTTTTCAACCTTTCATTTGCCTGTCAGTGAGTCCCAGTGGTTGAATCTAACCAGAAGCAACAGGACAAGGGACTGTTGATACAGTCTGAAAGAGTCAGTCTCCTGTGTCATCCAGAATGGATCTTGAGAACTGATGGGGAATATTCAGCACAACACCCAATCTTTCAACTTTCTCTAAGTACCAAAGTTACTTAGGGTAGGAAAAGGAAACAGTCTTTCACCTCCCTGAGAAAGAGAAACATTGCTCAGAAACAGTTATTGCAGTGGTTTCAGCCAAGGTCTTGAGGGCTCATATAGATGAAAAAATATCCCAATAATTAAAAATCCTGTTGTAAGAATTTTGGAGAGTGGAGTCTTCTTTACACTCCCTGAAAACTGCTGCTGAGGTAAGGGAATTGATGTGCTTTGACTGTGTCCCCACCCAAATCTCATCTTGAATTCTCATGTGTTGTGGGAGGGACCCCCTGGGAGGTAATTGAATCATGGGAGCAAATCTTTCCTGTGCTGTTCTCACGATAGTGAATAAGTCTCATAAGATTTGATGGTTTTCAAAAGAGGAGTTTCTCTGCACAAATTCTCTTCTCTTATCTGCCACTATGTGGGATGTGCCTTTCACTTTCCGCCATGATTATGAAGCCTCCCCAGCCATGTGGAACTGTAAGTCAGTTAAACCTCCTTCCTTTGTAAATTGCCCCATCTCAGGTATGTCTTTATCAGCAGCATGAAAACTAACAGGTTGGAACAGTTTTGAGGGCTCAGAAGAAGACAGGAAAATGTGGGAAACTTTGAAACTGCCTAGAGACTTGTTAAATGACTTTGCCCAAAATGCTCATAGCAATATGGACAATAAAGTCCAGGCTCAGGTGGTCTCAGATGGAAATGAGGAGCTTGTTGGGAACTGGAGCAAAGGTGACTCTTGTTATGTTTTAGCAAAGAGATTGGTGGCATTTTGCACCTGCCCTAGAGATTTGTGGAACTTTGAACTTGAGAGAGATGATTTAGGATATCTGGCAGACCAAGCTTCTAAGCAGCAAAGCACTCAAGAGGTGACTTGGGTGCTGTTAAAGGCATTCAGTTTTATAAGGGAAGCAGAGCATAAAAGTTTAGAAAATTTGTAGTCTGACAGTGCAACAGAAAAGAAGATCCCAATTTCTGAGGAGAAATTCAAGCCAGCTGCAGAAATTTGCATAAGTAATGAGGAACTGAATATTAATACCCAAGGCAATGGGGAAAATGTCTCCAGGGCATGTCAGAGGTCTTCAGGGCAGTCTCTCCCATTACAGGTCCAGAGGCCCAGGAGGAAAAAGCGGTTTCATGGGCCAGGCCCAGGGTCCCCATACTGTGTGCAGCCTAGTGACTTAGTGCCCTGTGTCCCAGCCACTCCAGCTGTGGCTAAAAGGGGCCAATATGGAGCTCTGGCTATGGCTTCAGAGGGTGCAAGCCTCTAGCCTTGGCAGCTTCCACGTGGTGTTGAGCCAGAGAGTGCACAGAAATCAAGAATTGAGGTTTGGGAGCCTCCACCTTGATTTCAGAGGATGTATGGAAATGCTTAGATGTCCAGGCAAAAGTTTGCTGCAGGGGCAGGGCTTTCATGGAGAACCACTGCTAGGGCAGTGCAGGAGGGAAATGTGGGGTTAGAGCCCCCACACAGAGTCCCTACTGGGGCATTGCCTAGTGGAGCTGTGAGAAGAGGGCCGCCATCCTCCAGACCCCAGGATGGTAGATCCACTGACAGCATGCACCATGCACCTGGAAAGGGTGCAGACACTCAATGCCAGCCTGTGAAAGAGCCAAGAGGGAGGCTGTACCCTGCAAAACCACAGGGGCAGAGCTGCCCAAGACCATGGACCCACCTCTTACATCAGCATGACCTGGATGTGAGACATGGAGTCAAAGGAGGTGATTCTGGAGCTTTAAGATTTGGCTGTCCCGCTGGATTTTGGACTTGCATGGGGCCTGTAGCCCCTTTATTTTGGCCAATTTTTCACGTTTGGAATGGCTGTATTTACCCAATGCCTATATCCCCATTGTATCTAGGAAGTAACTAACTTGCTTTTGGCTTTACAGGTTCATAGGTGGAGGGGACTTGCCTTGTCTTGGATGAGACTTTGGGCTGTGGACTTTTGAGTTAATGCTAAAATAAGTTCAGACTCTGGGGGACTGTTGGGAAGGTATGATTGGTTTTGAAATGTGAGGACATGAGATTTGGGAGGGACCAGGGGTGGAATGATATGGTTTGGCTATGTCCCCACCCAAATCTCATTTTGAATTCTCACGTGTTGTTGGAGGGACCCAGTGAGAGGTAATGGAATCATGGGGGCAAGTCTTTCCCATGCTGTTCTCATGATAGTGAATAAGTCTTATGAGATCCGACGGTTTTGAAAAGGGGAGTTTCTCTGTACAAGCTCTCTTCTCTTGTCTGCCACCATGTGAGACATGCCTTTCACCTTCCACCATGATTGTGAGGCCTCCTCAGCCACATGTAACTGTAAGTTGATTAAACCTTTCTTTTGTAAATTGCCTTGTGTCTGGTATGTCTTTATCAGCAGTGTGAAAACAGACTAATACAGGAACTAATTTCTCTGACAAATGAGACATTCATTTTAATCTGCTATTATGGTGGATTGCAGTGCATGCAGAGAAATTCTGATGAGGAAGGTAATCCTAGAAGTTGAAGCCCACTAAGAGAAGATTAAGAGATACCAAAGGATCCTGAATGTGACTCAAGCCTGGCTCCCACCAGAGCAGATTCATTCCAAGCCATTAGCTTAGTCCTTCTACTAAAACTGGCAGGGAACAGACAGGAGGGAGCAACAAAGACAGAAGTAACTGGAGCCTCAGTGGTAGAGGATAGTGACTCTGCAAGTGATCCTGTACTCAAGTCTGATGATGTCCACGACATCTCTCATTGCTCAGATTGGCAAAGAGGGCCTCTGTGGGGCAGGTATAAAGCTCATAGCTCTCTTTAGAAGATTGAGTACTTAATTCCTCTGTCTTAAGCTTAGGTCCTACTCATCAATACCTGGGCAAGAGAGAACATCAGTTCAGTTTCATGCTACAGGTGGCTGCGTAATTATTAGACTAGACTTTCCTGAGGGTCTATGTGGGGTTAGTGAGATGACAAATCCTGCCGCCAAGGTTTGTCCACAGTCAGTGTCATATGGGATGCTTTGAGACAACCAAGATTTAAAAGTAGCAGTCCAGTACTGGAGGTAGCATTTGGGAACAGGGACACCAGTTATCCCACTCCCTCATGATCTTTGTTCTGAAGTCTGCCAGAAGATGATGGAGGCCAGATAGAGTCAGATGCCACTAACTTCCCTTCTTTGTTTCCCATATGCTCCACAAATTAAAACCCAAGAATGTTGAACTTGAGGATGCACTATTATCTGAAGAGTGGAAGGAGAGTTGTAAAAGGGACCAATGAAATGGTTTTCTCCAAGAATAGGACATGGATTATTTTCAGAAAAAGATAATAGAGTTGAACCCTATGACTCTTGATCCTTCTGGGAAAAGGCTGAAAAAAAAAATCAGTGTCTGAAGTCAAGGCCAGTAAGAATGTAAGTAATGATCATATAGCTCTTTGGCATCCCACAGTGTGGCAGTGCTTAAGAAATCAGACAAAATATAGATGTGAATTGTGAACCCAGAAGTATCTGAGACTAGTCTCAATCAATTTAGAAAGTTTACTTTGCCAAAGCTAAGGACACACCCATCACATAGCCTCAGGAGGTCCTGATGACATGTGCCCAAGGTGGTCAGGGAACAGCTTGGTTTTATACATTTTAGAGAGACATGAGATGTCAATCAATATGTGTAAGATGTACATTGGTTCAGCATGGAAAGACGGGACAACTCAAAGCAGGGTCTTCCAGTCATAGGTGGATAAGAGACAAACGATTGCATTCTTTTGAGTCTTTGATCATCCTTTCCCTGAATATACAATTTACATGTGAGGGGAGGTAGAGGAATAGTCACGTATGCCTTAGTCTTGTTCAGTGAAGCTGCATTTTTACATAAATAGTAGGGCAGAGGAAGCAATCAGATATGCATTTGTGACCAGAAGGATGACTTTGAGTTCTGTCCTTTGTCCTGCACCTGTGAAGATAAGCTATCAATTTACATCGCCAAGGTGAAATTCAACAGAACTGTTTTAGGGTAAAGATCTTGAGGCCCACAAGGAATTTCTTTGTGGGCAAATTTTGAGGGAGGTATGTAGCTTTTTTTTATTTTTTACTTTTATTTTTTATCTTTGTTGCTATCTTATTTACGAATAAAATAGGAGGAAAGTTTGCCTGACACAGTTCCCAGCTTGACTTTTCCCTGTGGCTTAGAGATTTTGGGGTCCTGAGATTTATTTTCCATTTACAGTATACATTATCCTACTCCAAATAGGTGCATAAAAATAAATCAATATCGTGTACTTTGATTTCTGGGCACTTGGACCATTAGCTAGGGAGCCTGTGATTTTCAGTGCTGATCATGCAGAATGAGTAGTGTCATATCATGTTGCCAGAAAAGAGGAAACTACCCATTTGTGCCATGTGAAAAGTTGCCCCAAGCTCTCCCAGAGCTCCTGCTACATTTTGATGTTGATGGAAAATGTTTAGAGATAACTATCTTCAAGTTTTGGGTTGATTTTTACATTTTCTTCTTTGGGCTAACAACAATTTCTTTATGCTCTGGAATGCCTGGGAAAGTTGGTCCCCATCTGAAGTTGCTCCTTGATACATGTGGTTCTGTCAGTGCCTAGGGAGTGTGTGGGGTACATTGTTTCCTACGGGGAAAAAATGACCTGGAGCAGCAAGTTGAGAACTGAAGACTGTTCCAGGGCTTCTTCCAAGAACGGAGAAAGAGAGGGGAGATAGAGGAAGAGGGCCTGGGGATGGAAAGGGGGAGGTGAGAGCCATGAGCCTGGAGAGACAGGTGGGAGCAACCATGTTAAGGTTTTGGACATTATTCTGAGAGCAGTTGGGAGCATGCTGAAGCAACTTAAGAGGCATATGTGTGTGGGAATACAGGAAAAGACATGGTCAAATTTGCAGTTTGGAAAGACCACTCTGATTTGCAGTGCGGAGATTGGATGGAAGCAATCAGTACTAGAGGCAGGAGGACCTGCTGGGAGACTGATGCCTTGATTATAGCCTGAGCATGGTTGAGGATGAGCATGGTCTGAACTAGGGCAGTGGCACTGGGAGTGGAGAAAACAGGGTGGAATGTAGAATTCTTCAAGGAGTAAAATGGGCAGGTCTAAGTAATCATTTGGATGTGAGGAAAAAGGAATGGGCAGTCAAGGATGGTTCCAAAGTTTGCAGCTTGAGAATTTGGTAGATGACATGACTCCCTGAAATAAATACCTGTTGCTATAGTTTGAATGTTTGTTCCCCTAAGCCTCATATTGAACTGTTATTCCCAGTGTTGGAGTGGAGTCTGGTGGGAGTTGTTTTGGTCATGGAGGCAGATTCCTCATGAATGGCTTGGTGCCCTCCCAGTAGTAATGAGTGAGTTCTCACTCTCTTAGCTTCCACAAGAGTAGGTTGTTAAAAAAACACACACGCACACAAATAAAAACCTGGCATCTCCCTTCTCTCTCTTGCTTCCTCTCTCACTATGTGATCTCTGCACATGCTAGCTCCCCTTCAGCTTCTGCCATGAGTAGAAGCAGCTTGAGACCATCACCAGAAGCCAAGAAGATGTTGGTGTCATGCTTGTACAGCTTGCAGATCCATGAGCCAAATAAACCTCTTTTCTGTATTAATTACCCAGCCTCAGGTATTCCTTTATAGCAACACTAAATGGACTAAGACACTTGTGGAGGAACTGGTTTAACGGGTACAACTGAGGTTGGATCTGTTGACGTCTTGGTATCTGTAGGAGTCAAGTGGAGATGACCATTTAGCAGTTGTATATACATGTCTGAAGCTTAAGAGAGAGATGTATATTGGAGATGGAGATTTGAGAGTCATCAGTATATGGCTAGTGCCTGACATCCTGAGAGTAGATAAACTTCTGAGAAACTGGAGTAAGAACAGATCAAAACCTGTCAATCCCTAATGCATGCTCTCTATGCTCCAGTCACAGCTGATGACATGTCATTACCCAATCTGTTGTACAATTTCCCAGCTCCACACCTTGGCTCCTGGTGCTCCCGCTGCTAGGACACAATATCCTCTTTTTCCTTCCTGTAAAATCCTAACCTCTTGATGCTCTACTCCATTATCATTTCATTGAAGACACCCTCCTAGAGCCTCCCCACTCCTCATCTGAACCCCCACAGCACAGAACACCCAATCGCTGTTTATTAAAGTTGACTGTGTGCTCCAGGGTAGGAATGTGATCCCATCCATGTCACTCCCCCAGTGCCTTGTTCTGTGCTACCTGACACCTTCACACATGCTGTTCCCTCTGCCCGGAGGTCTGTCTCTTCTCCTTCCCATACTTCCCTTCACTCATCTGATGAATGAAGAGTAGCCAAATAGAGGGATAGATCTTGGAACAGATAAACAGAGTCTGGCATGCCATGTGATGCAGTTTAGGCTTGATTCTGTAGGCAATGAGGAGCCATGGAAGGTTTTAGAGCACAAGGGTGGCATATGAGATGATTGTGGTGGCTACGAGTTTCTAGAACTCTTTCCTATACTTGTTGCTTAATCAACAAGTATAGCAACAACTATAGGAAAGGGTTCTACAGCCTTACAGTTGTATTCCTATGGTGATTCTGAGTAGATTTCAGTTATGAGTCTGGGAGTCAAGGAGTAAACTGGGCAGGTCTAAGTAATCACTTGGATGTGAGGAAAAAGGAATGGACACTCAAGGATGCTTCCAAAGTTTGCAGCTTGAGCGTTTGGTAGATGACACAACTCCCTGAAATAAATACCTGTTGCTATAGTTTGAATGTTTGTTCTGCCAAACCCTAGCGCCTACTGGTTACTGAGCTCTTAGCTTTCCAGGGCATCATAGTGACAGGTGACATAGTGACAGGCAACCATGAGGCCATGGTTCCACTGATCCTCACCACTGACAGCAAGAGGGACTTTCTGGCCAGGGAGAGGTTGCAGGGTCATCTGGCCTGGGCTCCAGGGGAAAACCAGCCTGTGATCCATGTGCTCATCAGGGTATCGAAAACCTAGGGGACTCCCACCACACATCACCCTGGAAATCCTCAAGATCTGTCTCAAGAAGTTACATCAAAATTGATAGAGCACAGTTCCGGGAGTTTTTAACCACCTATGAAAGACATTTAGGGGGGAAATTAGGGAAATTTGAATATGAACATATATGATGTCCAAAAATTGTTGTTGGTTTCGTTAAGTCTGATAATTTATTGTGGATGGTAGGAAAATGTCTTTATTTTATAGACACGGTTTTTAAAATGTCATGGTGTCTGTAATACACTTTAAAATGGTCAGCTAAGAAGGAAAATATACAGAGATATACAGACACAACAAATATGACAAAAAGCTAGCAGTTTTAAAATCTAAGCACTGAGTATATGGATGATTATTGACCTAGTCTTTTCCTGTCTGTTTGAAATTTTTTGGAATAAACAGTTAAAAACATGATAAGGGAGCTGTAGTTTCTCATTTCCTTAAAGAAGTAGAAGCTGATGGGAGCATCGAACAGCTCAGCACCTGTTAGGTGGTGTGCTCTTCTCCAAGTGGGATCACTAGACCAGCCCATGTCAAAATTACTAGGAAGCTCAACAGAATGCAGATTCCTGAGCACCACCAGGGCCCCCTAGCATCAGATTTTCTTGTGGGTAAGGTACGAGCATCTACATATTTAACAGGTTCTTTTGGTGAGAATCATAGTTGTAGTAAGCTATCCACACAGCTAAGGGTCAACAGTGAGACAATTTGATTCTGTTTGCCACTAAATAGCTGTGTGACCTTGGACAATTTACTTAACTTCTGAGAGCCTCCATGGTGTTGTATGTAAAGTAATGACATTTCATAAAGCCAACTTCCCTACCTCAGTGGTAGGTTTAATTTCACATTACATGTTTCTATTTATTTATTTATTAGAGACAGGGTCTCTTTCTGTTGCCCAGGCTGCAGTGCAGTGGTGCAATCATAGCTCACTGCAGCCTTGAATGCCTGGACTCAAGGGATCCTCCTGCCACAGCCTCCTGAATAGTTGGGACTAAAGGTGTGCACCACTACTCCCAGCTTGTTTTTTTTTTTTTTTTTTTTTTTTTTTTTTTAATTTTTTGTAGAGACAGGGTCTTGATATGTTGCCCAGTTATAGTTGCCCACTACAGCAACATAGTATGTTGCTCCATAGTTATAGTTTCCTAAGTGCTGCCTGTTTCCTAAATGCTCTGCAAAGTGCTACACAGGTATAAGGTGATGTGCCAAACAATGAGAGAGAATACACCAATTATTGAATACTCTAATGAGCATTGTGTATATAATATTGGGTTTGATGCTTACAACAATGCTGTGAGATATACATGATTATCCTTTCTCTACAGATGGGGAAATGCACTTGTCCATGGTTGTTGCAGTAGTTTCCTATTACTGTTATAACAAATGACCATTGTCCTTCTGAAATAATTGAAAGCATCAGAATCCAGCTTAATGAGTATTCAAGCAAAAAGCTGGGAATGGCCATCTGGGAGAAAAAGACTGCAGAGAAATGGAATCAGTGCTCCAAAGTTAAAAGTTAAGCTCTTGCTTATACTTGCAGAAAACAGAGACATTTCGCAGGATTATAACACTGTCTATACAAGGCTGGCTTATGAGTTACAACAATTTAATTAGTTACAATTTGTTTTCTGATGGCTTTTCTTCTTTTCTTTACAGCTCATTTTCATTTTCTGTCCAATTTAAAAGAGTGTATTTAACCTTCCATCTTCAGACAATGTGATAGCTATGAGGTCTTTGTGTGAGAAAGCTAAGAGGGAAGTTAATTTGCAATTAAGATCAACAGGGAAGGGGGAAGGGATCTTCCCTGGTGTCCTTTAGTCATTTGCAACATTTTACAAAACAATGTAGGTAGGGAAGAAAGCTAGTCTATAATCAGAGAAACAAAGCTTATAGCTGTCTAGGTTACAGCTGTCTGTCACATGACACAGGCCCCATAATCACATTTTCTTAAGGCTTAAAAAAATAAAGGTGTCAACACGGCTGTGTTCCTTCTGGAGGCTCCATTTCCTTAACATTTCTAGCTTCTAGAGACTTCTGGCATCTTTGGCTAGGGCTCCTTCTTCCATCTTCAAAGCCAGCAGTGTAGCATCTTCAAATCTCTCTCTTTCTCTCTCTGACTTTTGCTTCTGTGGTCACATCACCTCCTCTGACTCTGACTGTCATTGCCCAACAGGTTCTTCTTACCCATTGCACAGATAAAACAATTCACTGAGATTGCAGTATTGCAGCAGAGAAAGGGTTTAATTAATGCAGAGCTAGCCAAATGGAAGAACAGGAGTTTATTATTTAAATCAGCCTCCCCAAGGACTTAGAGGCTGGGGTTTTTATGGATAATTTAGTGAGCAGGGGGCTAGGGAATGAGTGATGCTGATCGATTGAGGATAAAATCACAGTGGTGTAGAAAACAGTCCTCATGACCTGAGTCAGTCTCTGTCTGGGTAAGGGCCACAGTACTGGTTGAGCCATGAGTCTGGGTGAGGTTGGTCAGTTGCCAGAATCCAAAAGTCTGAAAAATGTCTCAAAAGACCAATCTTAAGTTCTATAATAGGGATGTTATCTACAGGAGCAATTGGGAAGTCACAAATCTTGTGACTTCTGGCCACATAACCCATGAGCAATAAGGGCTTATAAAAACTATACTTACATTTTAGCAGAACTTAAGCTCCTTCTGTAATCCTAATCTCACGGCCTTTTGTTAGTTTTACAAAGATTGCTTCAGTCCCTGAGCAAAGAGGGGCTTAGTTTTAGGGAGGGACTCTTTTCATCTTTCCTTCAAGGTTGAAACTACAAACTCCTTCCATGTTTAGGTTGGCCTATGCCCAGGAATGAGCAAGGACAGCCAGCCTGTGAGGCTAGAAGCAAGACGGAGTCAGCCAAGCTAGACTTCTGTCACTGTCATTATCTTTGCAAAGGCAGTTCCATGGCCTTTCTGCTTTCCCTTTAGAAGAACACTTGGGGCCAGACATGGTGGCTCATGTCTGTGATCCCAGCAATTTGGGAGGCCAAGGCAGGAGGATCACTTGAGGTCAGGAGTTTGAGACCAGCCTGGCCAACATGGTGAAACTCCATCTTTACTAAAAAACAAAAATTAGCTGGGCATGGTGGCGGGCACCTGTAATCCCAGCTGTTCCAGAGGCTGAGGCAGGAGAATCACTTGAACCTGGGAGGTAGAGGCTGCAGTGAGCCAAGATTGTGCCACTGTACTCCAGCCTGGGTGACAGAGCTAGACTCTGTCTCAAAAAACAAAAAACAGAGGAACACTTGGGTTCACCCAAATAACCCAGGATAACCTCCCCATCTCAAGATCCTTAACTGAATCATGCAAAGTCCCTTTTGCCATGTAAGGTAACATATTCACAGATTCTGGGATTAGAATGTGAACATCGTTAGGGGGCCTTTATACCACCTATCACAGTTATGAAACCAATGAGTGCCCATCTGATTCCCAAGCCCATCCCCAGTGCTGCACCCTCAAGGATAGTGACCGAGGGAAATGCCGGATACCCTTGGAGTGTCTTCCTTCTCCGTAGTTATAGTCTTCTACACTGTCTAATTTATCAAGAGAGGGGCTGGTCTGAATTTCATAAAAATTATTGAACAAATGTTGAGTGAGACACTGGTCTTAATTTAACACAGAGAAAGGAATGAGGCTTGCGAGTGCTTTCACCCTGAATGGTGTGATGCTGTTCTTACACACCATGGTTGGAAAGCATGCAGATGCCATGGCCTGTACATTCTGGCTTCCTATGATTATCACATGGAAACACTGTAGAAGGAGAAAATGGTAGAGAACCAAAGCCTCACGGAATGACAGTCAGGACAGTCCCAGCAACCACGTAGGTGCAGCAGAGCCTTTGGATCAAAACATGCATAGGAGTGTAGCGTCTACACCATCCTCAAGACTGGAATCTAAAGAAGGTTTCCCACTGCCCCCCAACAACACCCCCAGTGCTTTTCTTTCCCTGATTATTTACTCATTTTTGGAAACTGAAAATATAGACCACTATAAGGGAGGAAATTCCTATAATTCAGGCAGATTTTAACATGTTTTACTTCATCTTTTTTTCTTACGTATTTTTACATGATTTAGATTGCACTGTATATGTAATTTTGTATCTTGCTTTTTTCTTTCAACATTATATTGTGAGCATTTTTCCAAGTCATTAAAAACTCTTTGTAAACATCATTTTTAACGGCTGTGTAATGACCCCTTGTAAGAATGTTCCTTCATTTACTTAATCAAGACATTCATTTTTGGACAACTAGGGTAGACTTTTTTCTAATTTTTTTTTTTTTTTTACCATTAAGTATGCTGTTTCAATTAATATCTTGGTACATAAATCTTTGTATAGTGGAATTGCATCTTATACTGAGGTATACTGAGGCTGGGCTTTAAAATCAAAGTATAAAGTGAAAATTGAATATAGTTAAAATAATTTTTTTTTGAGACAGGGTCTTGTTCTATCACCCAGGCTAGAGTGCAGTGGCATGCTCAGAGCCTAGGCTCACACAATCCTCCTGCCTCAGCCTCTGCAGTAGCTAGGGCTACACATGCATGTCACCAAAGTTGGCTAAATTTTTTATTTTTTGTAGAGTCGGCATCTCGCTATGTTGCCCAGGCTAGTCTTGAACCCCTGTCCTCAAGTGATCCTCCTGCCTCGGCCTCCCAAACTGTTGGGATTAAAGACATGAACTACCATGTCTGGCCTAAAATTAATTTTGAAAAAAAATTACCTAAAGCAGTTCCATTAAGCAGTCAATCCGTCAAGGCCGCTGGAAGCTCAAATGCTGAGAATTAACTACTTGTATTTTCTCTTTGCATTTAGCTGTGACCTCTTTCCTTGGGGCAGTGAAGAAAATGTACTTGGCTAAGAAAGATTAATAGAGTAAACAAAGACATTTTTCTTTCCTTCCCATTCCCTCCCTTTTCCTGCCCCATCTCTTCCTTTCTGTCTCTTTCTTAGGTATAGTTAAGCACACATACCATGCCATAGCTGGATGCTCTGAAGGACGATTCTGGAGATAGGCTTGGTGCTTCTGTGGTGCATCTCTGGCACCCTTCAGTCCCCTTGGCCCTACCTCTTCTTCCAGTCATTGCTTTGATCAGCTAAGTGCAGGTGCTCCTTGGCCTCCAGGTTCCCCTTGGCAGCTAGATTCCTGCCGTGTGGCTTTTCTGAAGCCCTGCCATGAGCCAGCTGCAAGAAGCTACTCCCAATCTGAAAGTGTGGGAGTGGAGCAACTTTGACCTGCAGGCCATGAGACCTGGTGGATGAATGCTTCCCCTTCCTTCCCTGGGTGGAGACTTCCAAGGTGAATTTCATGGGCATTTCAAGTTATTATGTCAATGGCGCCCTCCAACTCAGTGACACAGGCTGCTTGGGCTTGCTCAGTCAGGACTTGGGCACCAGTCTTGGGCCCCTAACTGTAAGGAACACACATCAAGCTTTCTGAAAGGTCCTGCCAAAGCCCCTCTCACTAGGCCCAAGATGAAGGGCATAGATATTCCCTCCCCACCACAACTACCCTTGGGATGAAGGTGGGACACACAGCTCCCAATAACTCTAAAAAATCCTCCTTACAAAATTCTCTCTCTCTTTTTTTTTTTTTTTTGAGACCGAGTTTTGCTCTTGTTGCCCAGGCTGGCATGCAATGGCACGATCTCGGCTCACCACAACCTCTGCCTCCCACGTTCAAGCAATTCTCCTGCCTCAGCCTCCTGAGTAGTTGGGATTACAGGCATGTGTGACCACCCTGGCTAATTTTGTATTTTTAGTAGAGAAGGGGTTTCTCCATGTTGGTCAGGCTGGTCTTGAACTCCCAACCTCGGGTGATCCACCCGCCTCGGCCTCCCAAAGTGCTGGAATTACAGGTGTGAGCCACCACACCTGGCCTTACAAAATTCTCTCTTTATCTTTACTGTCTCTCGACTCTTATTTCCTTGATGTGAATGAGGGATTCAAGGTTGTGTAATTTTCAGCTATCTGCTTTGAAATTCTGCAAATGATCTAAGATCTCCTTTATATAATATGACATTTATTGTAGCACGGCGAAACTTCCAATTTAACATTGTGTTACGGTAATAGTCCTAACAGTGTGCTATGCTAGGTGTTTGAGATATCTTAGTCTTCACAGCCATTCTGCGAAGCTAAGTGTTATTATCCCCAATTTACAGATGAAGAAACTGAAGCTTTGAGAGATTTCATGACTTGCTCTTGGCTCCACAAATGAAAGAGCCAGAGCCAGTTTGAAGCCAAGTTCCTCCTGTGCATGTGTTCCTTCTTGTATCACACTGCAGCCACCTCTCCATGACAAGGGGTTGGGAGGAGGAGGGCCATTTTCCCATCCCCCCCACCACCGATGAATGCGGAAATGCACTTGTCTCAGTTGAGCTCAGTTATTCGTGTAATCATCTGCTAGATGTTTGTTTTCCCTGCCAGAATATTAGCTTCATGAGCTTAAACACCCAGTCTCCCTAGACTCTCCAGGCTGGTTCAGCAGCTGGCACACGGTAGTGTTCGTTGCATGTCAGACAGGTTATCGGGATGGGGATGGACAAAGACAGGTCTATGTTGGACATTAAGGAATCAGAGAGAAATGAGCGAGAGAAAAGAAGAGAGGGCATTATTGACAAAGTGAGAAAGATAAGTGTTGTGGGAGTAGGGGGGAAATAAGTTTGGTTTTCTTGGATTAGAGAGTATGTCCGTGGGAGGCCCCAACTGGAAAGAAAGGCTGGGATCAGAGTGGAGAAGCCTCCAATTCAAGTCTAAAGTCTTCCAGGAACCAAGGTTCAGAAGAGGCCATCCTAGGGTTGGAGGCAGAGGCAGCAGTGGGGTGGGGGGCACGGGGGGTATTGGTTCCTGAGACTAAACCATCAGGGATGTTTCTCTGGAGTTCCATGATGATTAAGATGAGAAGCCTACAGTGAAATCAACAGAGGACAGCCAGGGCATCCCATGATTTATAGACATTGTTATCTCTTGGAGATCCCTGAATAGAATCTGCCGTGAATCTGTGGGTTTTTTTGTTTTGTTTTGTTTTTGTTTTTACCTAAAATGTGCTTATGGTCAGCACACAATTCTTCTTAGGGAAGGGATTTTTTTCTTGTTGTTTGGGAAAATATCTTGAAAAACCTCTTTGGGATACAAGATGAGACTATGAAAGGCATGGTTTTGGCAGAAAGGAAGCAAATAGAAAGAGCTGCTGAAACTGCCCTGCATGAGAATTTGAGGAGGATTTTATCTCAGCTTGAGAGGAATAGAGAGAGAAGAGAGGCGAGCCTGTGTGTCATCAAGTTTTCGACTACAAGAAGTGGAATATCTCTCTAAAAGTGGCAGAACCAATAGGAAATTAAAGTTTCTCATTTATAAGTAGAAGTCCCCAAGTAGGCACCCAGGATCCTTCTACGTTTCTGCCTGCTGTCTTCAGCTTGTTTAGTCTCCTCTCCTGGTTGAGCAAAGTCTGTGCAACTCTGAATGACATGTCCTCATGCAGCTGCACCAAAGCTAGGGCTGAAAGCAGAGGAGGAGAGAAGATTTTCTTTCCTTTTTTGGAGACAAGATTTCACTCTTGCCCAGGCTGGAGTTCTGTGGCGTGATCATGACTCACTGCAGCCTTGAACTCCTGGGCTCAAACAATCCTCCCATCTCAGCCTCCCTAATAGCTGGGATCACAGGCATGCACCACTACACCTGGCTAATTAAAGAAAAAAACTTAGGTAGAAACGAGGCCTTATGTTGCCTAGGCTGGTCTTGAAATCCTGGCCTCAAGTGGTCCTCACAGCTTGGCCTCACAAAGTATTAGAATTACAGGCATGAGCCACCATGCCCGGCTGAGAGAGGCTTTTCCTTTTTATCTTTTTATTTTTACCAAGAAGGAAAATATTTTCCAGAAGCATCTAGGAGACTTTCCTTCAGACCACTGGCTGGATCTGATTTCTCTGATGTCTGTGCCTACCTCTTATCCCCTCCCTGGCAAAAGGGCGATGGAATTGTCTGAGTCACTTGGGTCCCTCATGGCTCACCCCCTGATATCTGTGGGAAAGCTCATCTTTGGAAAGCACAGACCCTGTGTTTGGATAAAAATGAGATTTCAATAGCAGGGAAAAAACAGGAGGTGGCTTTTAGGTACTCATGGTGTCTGGCATGAGTGAGGACAAAGTGAAGAGGATCCTTTGATGGCAGCACAGCCAAAATAACTTCAGAGTGAGAATGTCCAATGACAGTATAATAATATGTATGGCACACAAATGACCTGTCCTCTTGGCCTTCAGCAATTTGTCTAGTGGACCATCCTCACTGACACAGTGTGTACGTGTGTCTGTGTGGATTAGTGTGCAGAGCTCCTATCAATCTGGTGCCCTGGGGCAGGCTCACTCCCATTGTGTGTCTGCTCTGATTATCAGTGCTTGTACCAGGATAGGTGAGCATTTCTTTCTCTCTCTCTCTCTCTCTTTTTTTTTTTTTTGTTGTTGTTGTTGTTGTTGAGACAAAGTTTCACTCTGTTGCCCAAGCTGGAGTGCAGTGGTGTGATCCTTGGTTCACTGCAACCTCCACCTCCTGAGTCTAAACGATTCTTTCACCTCAGCACCCCAAGTAGCTGGGATTACAGATGCATGCCACCACACCCAGCTAATTTTTTTTTTTTTTTTGTATTGTTGGTAGAGACGGGTTTTGCCATGTTGGATAGGCTGGTCTTGAACTCTTGACCTCAAGTGATCCATCTGCCTTCGTCTCCCAAAGTGTTGGGATTACAGGTGTGAGCCACTGCATCTGGCCAAGGATAGGTGAGCATTTCTAATATGACCCTGGGCGTGTGCAGATCAAGGATGGTGTGACTTTCATGTCTCAATCAGCATAACAGGAATCCAAGATATCATGGGTAGAGGCAGGGATGCCCACAACACCTTAACCCCTCAAATGAAAATGGACGATCTCCAGGAATGCTTTGGATGTACAAAGATCATGGAAAAGAAGTCTGGGCCAACCTTACCTAGATTTTGAGTGGCCAGAATATTTAGCCGACATGGAGGTTATAACTACACTATGCTGTTTACTTAACATTAATAGGAAATACAGGGTCAGGGGAATTCCCAGAGAAGACTCGGAGGGTCTCCAAGGTATGTGGTAAAATTGGTCTGGCTCCTTCCCATCTCTCTTCACTTGCCCTGGACTCTTCTTGCTTCTGCTTCCAGGAACCCACCAAGGTTAAGGTGAGGTCTGTGCAGCTGCAGAGCCCTCCCCAAACCAGCCAGCCACAGTGTGGGGACAAGGTGTGCAGTCCTGTTCTCCTTTCCCAGCCCTGGAAAGAACAGTAGGAGGTTCTGCTTAGAGGGATCCTGGAGAGAGGGGGGGAGGCCAGGAGTTAGGGCTTTAAGGCTTGGAGGATGCACTCCTGAGCATGTCAGACAGGGGTCACTACTATGGCATTTTTTATGTACAGCGTTCCTTGTCTGAATGGAATTTTATGGAATATACTGGCAATTCCCACAGGGACCCCTGGAATTAACTGTATTTATTTTCTTGCATGTAGGGCCAAAGGAATCATTTGCTAGCAACTGTGAGAAGCTCTGAATAAGACCGATAGAGACAGTTATTAAACTAATCTAGGATAAAGGCAAGAACGAGTGTTAATTCTACCTGGCTTAACACCAACCTAATTTCTCTGGCATCTTTCTACATAGTTGAAAGCGGGTGGGAGCTCCAGATGACACAAAGCAGAATGGCATTTGGTGATGCAGAGCAGATGACAGTGGACGTTGCTACCTTAGAGGAGTCAGTGTCTCATCCCAGCCTTTGCTGGGAGAAATCTTAGCAAAGAGAAGCCCGAATACCTCTGGGCTGCTAAGCTCTCCCTCCCACTGAGGAGTCCACTGCTAGTGCTAGGCCTTCACTTTCCAGCCTCTTCTCCTCTTGGGTGCCTCAGATTTGCAGTCTTTGGAAGAGCTGTGCTTGACTTAAGTTTAGTCAGCTCCTTGAGCTCCTTGATCTTATTGCTCCACTGTGTTAGGCTCTATTTCCCATGTTAACTTCATGGTACAAGATGGCTGCTTCAGCTTTAGCCATTGTGTCTGCATTCCAGTCAACAGGAAGGACAAAAGAGGAAGAAGGGGACAGTCTCTTTTTTTAATGACATCTAGAAATTGCACACTATATAAGCATTCCATTTATTCCCTCCCATGTTTTGTAATCTTGTTGTCTTATGCTATAAAGCCCACAACATATTGTCATTATTTTTGGTTTAAATTGTCAATAATATTTTTTAAAACTATTTTTAAAATATTACTTTATTACTTTATTTATTTATTTATTTATTTATTTATTTTGAGATGGAGTCTCACTTTGTCACCCAGGCTGGAGTGTGGTAGTGCAATCTTGGCTTACTGCAATCTCCACTTCCTGGGTTCAAGTGATTCTCATGTCTCAGCCTCCCGAGTGACTGGGATTACAGGCGTGTGCCACCGCACCCTGCTAATTATTGTATTTTTAGTATAGATGGGTTTCACCATGTTGGCCAGGTTGGTCTTGAACTCCTGGCCTCAAGTGATCTGCCCACCTCAGCTTCCCAAAATGCTGGGATTACATGTGTGAGCCACTGCAACTGGCTTAAGATATTACTTTAAACTGTCAATAATCTTTTATAAAATTGTGCATAGGAACACAGACACACACACACACACACACACACACACACATTACTACTACAAAGATGAGGTCTTTCATAATAACTATTGCCCTTATGTTTAGCTTCCCTGTTCTTCATTCTTTCCTGCAGATCTTGGGGCCTATCTAGTCTATCTGGTATGCTATTTCCCCTAAGAAAGATACAACTCTTTCACCCTGAAAAATCTTTTGGCATTTCTTATGTATTCTAGAAATAAATTACTTAAGTTTTTGTGTGTTTGAAAGATCTTCATTTTGCCTTCATTTTCCAAGCAAATTTGTGTTGGATATAGAATTCCATATTAACATTTTTTTCTTTCAGTACTTTAAAAAAAGGTATCATTCTGTTCCTCCAAGATGGCCGAATAGGAACAGCTCCAGTCTACAGCTCCCAGCATGAGTGACGCAGAAAATGAATGATTTCTGCATTTCCAACTGAGGTACTGGGTTCATCTTACTGGGGATTGTCGGACAGTGGGTGCAGGACAGTGGGTGCAGTGCACCGAGCCTGAGCGAAAGCAGGGCGAGGCATCACCTCACTCAGGAAACACAAGGGGTCAGGGAATTCCCTTTCCTAGCCAAGGAAAGGGGTGACAGACGGCACCTGGAAAATTGGGTCACTCCCACCCTAATACTTCACTTTTCCGATGGTCTTAGCAAACGGCACACCAGGAGATTATATCCTGCGCCTGGCTTGGAGGATCCTATGCCCATGGAGCATCGCTCACTGCTAGCACAGCAGGCTGAGATCAAACTGCAAGACAGTAGCAAGGCTGGGGGAGGGACACCTGCCATTGCTGAGGCTTGAGTGGTAAACAAAGTGTCCGGGAAGATCAAACTGGGTGGAGCCCACTGCAGCTCAAGGAGGCCTGCCTGCCTCTGTAGACTCCACCTCTGGGGGCAGGGCATAGCCAAACAAAAGGTGGCAGCAGAAACCTCTGCAGACTTAAATATCCCTGTCTGACAGATTGGAAGACAGTAGTGGTTCTCCCAGCACGCAGCTTGAGATCTGAGAACGGACAGACTGCCTCCTTAAGTGGGTCCCTGACCCCTGAGTAGCCTAACTGGGAGGCGCCCCCCAGTAGGGGCAGACTGACACCTCACATGGCCGGGTGCCCCTCTGAGATTAAGTTTCCAGAGGAACAATCAGGCAGCAACATTTGCTGTTCACCAAATGTTCTGCAGTTCTGCAGCCTCCGCTGCTGATACCCAGGAAAACAGGGTCTGGAGTGGACCTCCGGCAAACTCCAACAGACCTGCAGCTGAGGGTCCTGACTGTTAGAAGGAAAACTAATAAACAGAAAGGACATCCACACCAAAACCCCATCTGTAAGTCACCATCATCAAAGACCAAAGGTAGATAAAACCACAAAGATGGGGAAAAAACAGCTGAAAAAATGAAAATTCTAAAAATCAGAGCAACTCTCCTCCTCCAAAGGAATGCAGCTCCTCACAATGGAACAAAGCTGGATGGAAAATGACTGACAAGTTGAGAGAAGAAGGCTTCAGATGATCAAACTTCTCTGAGCTAAAGGAGGAAGTTTGGACCCATGGCAAAGAAGTTAAAAACCTTGAAAAAAGATTAAACGAAGGGCTAATTAGAATAACCAATGCAGACAAGTCCTTAAAGGACCTGATGGAGCTGAAAACCATGGCACAAGAACTACATGACGAATGTACAAGCTTCAGTAGCCGATTCAATCAACTGGAAGAAAGGGTATCAGTGATGGAAGATCAAATGAATGAAATGAAGTGAGAAGAGAAGTTTAGAGAAAAAAGAATAAAAAGAAATGAACAAAGCCTCCAAGAAATATGGGACTATGTGAAAACACCAAATCTACGTCTAATTGGTGTACCTGAAAGTGACGGGGTGAATGGAACCAAGTTGGAAAACACTCTGAAGGATATTATCCAGGAGAACTTCCCCAATCTAGCAAGGCAGGCCAACATTCAAATTCAGGAAATACAGAGAACACCACAAAGATACTCCTCGAGAACAGCAACTCTAAGACGCATAATTGTCAGATTCACCAAAGTTGAAATGAAGGAAAAAATGTTAAGGGCAGCCAGAGAGACAGGTCGGGTTACCCACAAAGGGAAGCCCATCAGACTAACAGCTGATCTCTCGGCAGGAACTCTACAAGCCAGAAGAGAGTGGGGCCAATATTCAACATTTTTAAAGAAAAGAATTTTCAACCCAGAATCTCATATCCAGCCAAACTAAGCTTCATAAGTGAAGGAGAAATAAAATCCTTTACACATAAGCAAATGCTGAGAGATTTTGTCACCACCAGGCCTGCCCTAAAAGAGCTCCTGAAGGAAGCAATAAACATGGAAAGGAACAACCGGTACCAGCCACTGCAAAAACATGCCAAATTGTAAAGACCATCAAGGCTAGGAAGAAACTGCATCAACTAACGAGCGAAATAACCAGCTAACATCATAATGACAGGATCAAATTCACACATAACAATATTAACCTTAAATGTAAATGGGCTAAATCCTCCAATTAAAAGACACAGAGTGACAAATTGGATAAAGAGTTAAGACCCATCAGTGTGCTGTATTCAGGAGACCCAACTCATGTGCAGAGACACACGTAGGCTCAAAATAAAGGGATGCAGGAAGATCTACCAAGCAAACAGAAAACAAAAAAAAGCAGGGGTTGCAATCCTAGTCTCTGATAAAACAGACTTTAAACCAACAAAGATCAAAAGAGACAAAGAAGGCCATTACATAATGGTAAAGGGATCAATTCAACAAGAAGAGCTAACTATCCTAAATATATATGCACCCTATACAGGAGCAACCAGATTCATAAAGCAAGTCCTTAGAGACCTAGAAAGAGACTTAGACTCCCACACAGTAATAATGGGAGACCTTAACACACCACTGTCAACATTAGATGGATCAATGAAACAGAAAGTTAACAAGGATGTCCAGGAATTGAACTCACCTCTGCACCAAGTGGACCTAATAGACATCTACAGAACTCTCCACCCCAAATCAACTGAATATACATTCTTCTCAGCACCACACTGCACTTATTCCAAAATTGACCACATACTTGGAAGTAAAGCACTCCTCAGCAAATGTAAAAGAACAGAAATTATAACAAACTGTCTCTCAGACCACACTGCAATCAAACTAGAACTCAGGACTAAGAAACTCACTCAAAACCACTCGACTACATGGAAAGTGAACAATCTGTTCCTGAATGACTACTGGGTACATAACAAAATGAAGGCAGAAATAAAGATGCTCTTTGAAATCAGTGAGAACAAAGACACAGCATACCAGAATCTCTGGGACACATTCAAAGCAGTGTGTAGAGGGAAATTTATAGCACTAAATGCCCACAAGAGAAAGCAGGAAAGATCTAAAATTGACACCCTAACATCACAATTAAAAGAACTACAGAAGCAAGAGCAAACAAACACATTCAAAAGCTAGCAGAAGGAAAGAAATAACTAAGATCAGAGCAGAACTGAAGGAGATAGAAACAGAAAAATCCCTTCAAAAAATCAATGAATCCAGGAGCCGGTTTTTTGAAAAGATCAACAAAATTGATAGACTGCTAGCAAGACTAATAAAGAAGAAAAGAGAAAAGAATCAAATAGACACAATAAAAAATGATAAAGGGGATACCACCACCGATCCCACAGAAATACAAACTACCATCAGAGAATACTATAAACACCTCTACACAAATAAACTAGAAAATCTAGAAGAAATGGATAAATTCCTTGACACATACACCCTCCCAAGACTAAACCAGGAAGAAGTTGAATCTCTGAATAGACCAATAACAGGCTCTGAAATTGAGGCAATAATTAGTATGTTACCAACCAAAAAAAGTCCAGGACCAGATGGATTCACAGCCGAATTCTACCAGAGGTACAAGGAGGAGCTGGTACCATTCCTTCTGAAATTATTTCAATCAATAGAAAAAGAGGGAATCCTCCCTAATTCATTTTATGAGGCCAGCATCATCCTGATACCAAAGCCTGGCAGAGACACAACAAAAAAAGAGAATTTTAGACCAATATCCCTGATGAACATCAATGCAAAAATCCTCAATAAAATACTGGCAAACCGAATCCAGCAACACATCGAAAATCTTATCCACCATGATCAAGTGGGCTTCATCCCTGGGATGCAAGACTGGTTCAACATATGCAAATCAATAAACGTAATCCAGCATATAAACAGAACCAATGACAAAAGCCACATGATTATCTCAATAGACGCAGAAAAGGCCTTTGACAAAATTCAACAGCCCTTCATGCTAAAAACTTTTAATAAATTAGGTATTGATGGGATGTATCTCAAAATAATAAGAGCTATTTATGACAAAACCACAGCCAATATCATACTGAATGGGCAAAAACTGGAAGCATTCCCTTTGAAAACTAGCACAAGACAGGGATACCCTCTCTCACCACTCCTATTCAACATAGTTTTGGAAGTTGTGGCCAGGGCAATCAGGCAGCAGAAGGAAATAAAGGGTATTCAATTAGAAAAAGAGGAAGTCAAATTGTCCCTGTTTACAGATGACATGATTGTATATTTAGAAAACCCCATTGTCTCAGCCCAAAATCTCCTTAAGCTGATAAGCAACTTCAGCAAAGTCTCAGGATACAAAATCAATGTGCAAAATCACAAGCATTCATATACACCAATAACAGACAGAGAGCCAAATCATGAGTGAACTCCCACTCACAATTGCTTCAAAGAGAATAAAATACCTAGGAATCCAACTTACAAGGGATGTGAAGGACCTCTTCAAGGAGAACTACAAACCACTGCTCAATGAAATAAAAGAGGATACAAACAAATGGAAGAACATTCCATGCTCATGGATAGGAAGAATCAATATTGTGAAAATGGCCATACTGCTGAAGGTAATTTATAGATTCAATGCCATCCCCATCAAGCTACCAATGACTTTCTTCACAGAATTGGAAAAAACTACTTTAAAGTTCATATGGAACCAAAAAAGAGCCTGCATTGCCAAGTCAATCCTAAGCCAAAAGAACAAAGCTGGAGGCATCACGCTACCTGACTTCAAACTATACTACAAGGCTACAGTAACCAAAACAGCATGGTACTGGTACCAAAACAGAAGATATAGACCAATGGAACAGAACAGAGCCCTCAGATATAATGCCACACATCTACAACTATCTGATCTTTGACAAACCTGAGAAAAACAAGCAATGGGGAAAGGATTCCCTATTTAATAAATGGTGCTGGGAAAACTGGCTAGCCATATGTAGAAAGCTGAAACTGAACCCCTTCCTTACACCTTATAAAAAAATTAATTCAAGATGGATTAAAGACTTAAACGTTAGACCTAAAACCATAAAAATCCTAGAAGAAAACCTAGGCAATACCATTCAGTACATAGGCATGGGCAAGGACTTCATGTCTAAAACACCAAAAGCAATGGCAACAAAAGCCAAAACTGACAAATGGGATCTAATTAAACTAAAGAGCTTCTGCACAGCAAAAGAAACTACCATCAGAGTGAACAGGCAACCTACAGAATGGGAAAAAATTTTTGCAATCTACTCATCTGTGAAAGGGCTAATATCCAGAATCTACAAAGAACTCAAAGAAATTTACAAGAAAAAAAAACATCCACATCAAAAAGTGGGCAAAGGATATGAACAGATACTTCTCAAAAGAAGACATTTATGCAGCCAAAAGACACATGAAAAAATGCTCATCATCACTGGCCATTAGAGAAATGCAAATCAAAACCACAATGAGATACCATCTAACACCAGTTAGAATGGCAATCATTAAAAGTCAAGAAACAACAGGTGCTGGAGAGGAGAGGATGTGGAGAAATTGGAACACTTTTACACTGTTGATGGGACTGTAAACTAGCTCAACCATTGTGGAGGACAGTGTGGCGATTCCTCAGGGATCTAGAACTAGAAATACCATTTGACCCAGCCATCCCATTACTGGGTATATACCCAAAGGATTATAAATCATGCTGCTATAAAGACACATGCACATGTATGTTTGTTGTGGCACTATTCACAATAGCAAAGACTTGGAACCAACCCAAATGTCCATCAATGATAGACTGGATTAAGAAAATGTGGCACATATAGACCATGGAATAGTATGCAGCCATAAAAAATGATGAGTTCATGTCCTTTGTAGGGACATGGATGAAGCTGGAAACCATCATTCTCAGCAAACTATTGCAAGGACAAAAAACCAAACACTGCATGTTCTCACTTATAGGTGGGAATTGAACAATGAGAACACTTGGACACAAGAAGGGGAACATCACACACTGGGGCCTGTCATGAGGTAGGGGGTAGGGGGGAGGGATATCATTAGGAAAGATATCTAATGTAAATGATGAGTTAATGGATGCAGCACACCAACATGGCACATGTATACATATGTAACAAACCTGTGCGTTGTGCACATGTACCCTAAAACTTAAAGCATAATAATAATAAAAAAGAAACAATGAATAAGACCTAGTATTTGACAGCACAACGGGGTGACTATAGCCAATAATAATTTAACTGTACATTTAAAAGTAACTAAAATTATATATTTGATTGTTGGTAACAGAAAGAATAAATGCTTCAGTGGATGGGTACTCCATTTTACGTGATGTGATTATTACACATTGCATGTCTGTATTAAAAAACACTCATGTACCCCATAAGTATATACAACTACTATATACCCACAGCAATTAAAATTAAAAATCAAATAGTTAAAAAAAAAAAGGTTATCATTCCATTGTCCTTTGCCTCTGTACTTTTTCTCTGATTGCTCTTTTTTTTTTTTTTCTTGAGACAGGATCTCACTCCATTGTCCAGGCTGGAATGCAGTGGTGCAATTATGGCTCGCTATAGCCTCAACCTCCTGGGCTCAGGTGATCCTCCCACCTTACCCCCACTAGTAGCTGGGACTACAAGCAGGTGCCACCACACCTGGCTAATTTTTGTATTTTTTGTAGAGATGGGGTTTTGTCATGTTGCCCAGGCTGGTCCTCAACTCCTGGGCTCAAGTGATTCACTTGCCTTGGCCTCCCAGAGGGCTGGGATTCCAGATGGTTGCTCTGAAGATTTTCTCTTTATATTGATTTTCAGTAGTTGGCCATGATGTGCCTTGGTGTGATTTTCTTCTCATTCATCTTGCTTAGGATTTTCTGAGTTCCTTGAATTGATTTGGAGGAAATATTGGCCATTATCTCTTCAAGTATTTTTCTTTCCTCTTCTTTCTGCCCTCTCCTGGGACTCCAGTCACACATATGTGGAACTGCTTAATATTTGATATTGTCTCACAGATCTCGAGTTCTTTGTTCTGTTGTTTTCACTTGTTTTTTCTCTTTATTTCAAATTGAAAAAATTTCTATTGACCTGTCTGTAAGTTTACCGATTCCTTCCTTTGCAAGTCCAGTGTCCCACTAAGTTTATCAGTTGAGTTCATTTCTAATTGCATTAAAAAATTTCTAGCATTTCCATTTGATTCTTTTATAGCTTCCATGTCTCTACAAATTTCCTGTCTCTTCATATATGTTTTCCGTGTTCCTACTAGATTCTTTAGCATTCCTACCATAGCTATTTAAAAATCTTTGGCAATTCCAAAATCTGAATCAGAGACAATCTGTCTACTTCTACTATTTCTACTCTTGATCTTAAATTACATTTCCATCACTCTTCATGTGTCTTGTAATTTTTGATTGATGCCAGCTATTTTGTATAAAAGAACAATAAAGAGTGAAGTAAATAATAGTTACCTCCAGGAAGGGTTACTAGAGTGGGGGACTGGGTTAAAATATGTGTGGTTGGGTATGGATTTTATTGCAGCTTTATTTTGATTTGGTTCACCAATAGACGCAAATATTTTAAGAGCATAATCAACACTTTCCTTTCTCTGGGCCTTGGCAGTGTGAGTACTGGTAAAGTTCTGGAGAATTCTTAGTTCTTTATAGCTGAGCTTCCAGCTTTCTGAGCTTTACAGCTTGACCACCTTATTACCAGCATTTTGCATTGTAGGCATTCTCTTCGCTATCTGGTCTTGCTGCAGGCTTTTTGTACCTGGGAAGATCTCTATCTGCCTGAAATTTCTGGAGCAATTTCTCTCAGCTGTCCTTCTCTGCCTTCTTCTCTTGGTAGCCAAAAGTCCACAGTGCCCCATGTTGATTTTTCTTGACTTTCCTACTCCATTCCCCTACCTTCATAGGTTAGCTGCCTTGAACTTGGTGGAGAACTCACACATCTCAGGCAGTATCTCTCTCACTTCTCCTGCCTTGCCTCCCAGCCTTTGGCACACTGCTCCTGAGAACCTGTTGAAATCTGTGGAAGGCATTACTGGAGGGGAATAGCCTAATTCTGTGCTTGGGACACTAATCTATAGAATGCCACTCCATACATAGTTGTTAAAATTTTTTAGAGATTCAGCTGGTTTCTCCTTGTCCTCAATTATCAAAGATTCTTCCTCCTCCTGACACTTTAGCAGTGCAGGGGTAAGAGCAGCTGTAGGAATCTTGTCTCTTACAAATAGTTTGTCATTTTTGGAAGTTGCATTCATTTAGGTTACTTTGCATCCTCAGGTCTCTTTGGGGTTCAGAAAAACTATTGTTTAGTTTAGCCAGGTTGTTTTGGCTGTTAGGATGAGAGCGAGGATTTCTTGGAATTTTTTATAACCTAACAAGAAGCAAAACTCAACATAAAATAATTCATTATCATCACCACCCAAATCTTTTATCTTTTAATTTACTTTATCTGCTATGGATACATCATAGATCCATTAAAGCATCTCAAGGCAATATTTTTTGTCAATAATTTACGTATTTCTAGTTTTTTACTTTATGTATATTGTTATCATATCCGGTGAATATTTCAGATTATTTTGCTCACAAAACAATAGATTGAATACATAAATCCCCAAATGGCTTTTTGGCATACCCCTAAACAAAAAACCAAAAACATACAAAAATAAATAATTACATGCAAATCCAGTTAATTTGACCTTTGCAAATGTAAAAATGTTGTTTTGATTTTTTGATTTACTGATTTGCTTTAAATTCTACTTCTGCTATATTAATATTGCCAATTTTCTTTTGTCTTTGCTCATGTTTCTTCTTATTTTTGGCTACTGCAATCCTTTTATATGTAGTATGTTTGGGCCATTTTGTGTTAGATACAACTCTTTTTGTTTTGTTTTGTTTTTTTTAGATGGAGTCTCACTCTGTTGCCCAGGCTGGAGAGCAGTGGCATGATCTTGGCTCACTGCAACCTCCACCCCTCAGGTTCAAGTGATTTTGATTCTCCTGCCTCAGTCTCCCAAATAGCTGGGATTACAGACACGTGCCACCACGTCCAGCTATTTTTGTATTTTTAGTAGAGATTGGATTTCACCATGTTGGCCAGGCTGATCTTGAACTCCTGACCTCAAACGATCTGCCCACCTCAGCCTCCCAAAGTGCTGGGATTACAGGTGTGAGCTACCACACTTGGCTTGTTTTAAGTATAACTCTTGTAAGCAGAAAATTGAAGTTTGCTTTTTCAGTTCAATCTGAGGCTTTGGAGAAATATAAGCCATTTATATTTATTGCTATAATTTGATGCTTAGTATGACTTTTTATTTACATACTTATCAAATAATTATTGTATACTTTTCTTAAAGCAAAAACATGAACAAAGTAAAAGTCTTTATCTTTTGGGAGATCACAGTCTAGTAAATTATGAGTCCACTAATAATAGCTTTATTCAGGGAAAAGGAAAGCATGATAATGAGAGAACTGACTCTGACAAAAACTGATTTTAAGTTCTAATCTATTATTCAATTGAATTTATATAAGAATGCAAAATATGAGTTTCTTATTTTTTATGGTTACATAAAGGATTTTTTTTCTTTTTCAAGTGATATGTTGTGGTATATATGATATCTAAAGGAGTTTTCTTGAATTCCGTATCCACAGTACCATGTTTCTGGAAGAATAATTTTATCTTTGTAGCCACTTTGGATCATTTTAATTTGATTTCAATACAATTTTTGCTTACAGATTAAGGATAAGGATAAGACATGTTATAGAATACTATTTTGTAGGCCAATTAGCTGTTTCTACTCTAGAAGGGGATCATCTGTTTTAAGTGAGCAAAAAAGAATTTCCATTCAATAGTTAAAAACTTTTTTTATTCTTTGGGGTCTGAGGAGAGAAAATTTTAAATAGACTACTTTAGATTTTTTTCACCTCTGGAAATAGAGGAAGTTGTCTTTTATAAACCTCTGGCTGGCTAGGTTAAACAGGTAAGGCCTAGAAGAAGATGGTTTCTGCTATAGCCTTGTTTAGGGTGGGGAAAGGATTTTGAGCAGTGGATCTGTCACTGTCTGTAAGAAGGGATGAAGAATACCATCTGCTTGGACTTTTTGACAGAAAGCCAGGGATAAGTAAATGTTGCAGACCTGAGGTCCTATCTTCCTGTGGACTCACAGAAGCCAGTGGGGATAGTGGGCCTGGAATTCCAACCTCAGGACCCAGGACTCTGCTGCATTTTGCAGCTGGAGTGGGAGTTGGCAGAACTCAATTTCTTTGCTGAGAGCAAGTAGCAGCTCAGACAAGAAAAAGGACCTGGATTTCCTCAAGTCTGTAGCAGAGTCAGCTTTTTCTGGATTAAATTGATCCCCTTTCTCCCCATTCCCTACCTCCACATGACCTTCAGACAGGCATGGTTGCTGACCTTCCTTACCCTCCTCAACCCCTTCTACCCTGTGGACCTAGGGTCACTTGGGTATTATATTATAAATAAACCTAATAGACGGCCAGCACTGGATCCTGCACCAATTTAGAGCTCACAGTCATAGCATGACCATATGTCCCAGTTTGCCTGGGACAGTCACCATCTACACCTGTTGTTCTGGCATCGTTATTAATAGCTCTCCTTTTCACTCTCATCAGTGTCCAGGTTTAGACAATAAATTATATGGTTACTCTAACTTTTCATCTGAGACAAGGCACATTCTTTGGTTTATACTGACACCTGTAGGCATACAAAATGGCTTGGGAGAAATGGAAAAGTGGAAGGCTCTCCCCTTCCTCAGTCTCCGGGATTGCCTCCAGACTCTACTGAGAACCCCAATTATTTGGTGTGATTCTAGAAAGGGGCAATGGTGGGGGAAGATTTCTCCTTGAGGCTGCTACACCCTCTGCCGCCATAAATGTCCGGGGTTCTACAAACAATACTCCAGAAAGGATGTTTTGACCACTCGTGTTGGTGACAGGAGTCACCATCAGTTTCAGGTCAAACTATGAGCCCCCATGGCTGCATGAGCTTTGTAGATGTTCTCTGGATGGGAGATACAGCCATGCATGGCCCGCCCTTGGGGATCAGCAGTTGTCTGCAAAATGCAGGAAAAGCATCGTGTGGACGACATAGGACTAAGAGCCAGGGGATTTTCGCAGCTGGAGAGGCTTGCAAGGAGGCTCGAGCTGGTCAGTTTCAAGGTTCCTGGGCCTGCGTGTTGGAAATTAGGTCGCCCTTAGTCTGCCTTGACAAAGAAGACACAAGACATCGGAGGGTGATGTGAGATGCAGTACACGAGGGTCTTACCCGCTCATCTCCCCCGGGTTCCATCACGACACCTGGACTCCGATCTGAACATCAGAAACAATACAAAGCACTTTTAAAAAATTAAATTCAGAGGTCGGGACAGCTTGGGCAGGACTAATTTGTGTGCTTGGCTGTCACAGTGATGGATTTGAGACAGATTAACCCTTGGGCTCCTGGGCCCAGCAGCCCGGGATTGGCGGGGAGGGGGGCGCATTTTCCCTGCATGAAATTACCTTTGTGTAGGGCCCTCTGTCCCAGCAGATGCTGCTCCCGTCTGTTCCCTCACACCCCTGGGCCAACTGTTGTAAACCCCAGAAGAGTGAAAAGAAGCAATTGTCAAGATAAGAAAGGAGGCTTGCAATTGTGTTTGTCCTCCTCCGAGTCATTCCGGGTAGGAAAGGGAAACACAGGATGTCTGACTTCCAGGTATTCTTGTAGGTTTTTACGGGGGCTTTTGTTTTTGTGTTTTCTTATTCTTATATTTTTTTAAGACAGCCCTGTGTGGTGAAGTCTCTAGTAAGATAGAAACCTAGGGCTTCATCAGTTCCCTCTGAAAAGGGTTTGAACTGGATTCTCTCAGACTCCCTGTGAGAAAATCCCAGCCATGCCCCCTGACCCTTGTCTTGGGGCTGTGGGGGCTGGGCTGGCTGCCTTCTGGCTGACACTCTCGGAGCAAGCAGACCATAATGAGTCAATTCTCTGCTGTCTGCTATTTAAAACAACGGGTTCCTTCCTGTTTCCTACGCGCTGACTGAGGCGTCTTCTGTGTTAGAAAAAAAAAAGAAACTCAGGAATAAAGTGCCTCCTCTCACAATGAATGGGCTACACATTTCGGCCTGCAGTGACACGAAAGCTCCTAACTGTTTCTTCTGTACAGATGGCTCTCATTTGGTGTTGGTGGCATGACTCTGTGAGGTAATTTCCCAAATACTTGTTCCATTTAGCTGGAGGAGGGTAAAACCTCCTCTAAGCCAAGTTAGAATACTCCAAGAAATAGAATTGCTCTTAGCCCTGAGTGTGAAATTTTTGCAGAAGTCCCTGAATTGCAGATGTTCCCTCCAAGAGGGAAGGAGGGAGAGTGCGCAATCTCCCTGGTCTGAAGTGAGAACAGCCTACGCTCTGATTCTTTGTCCCCCTCCCCAGGGCAATCCAGTTACCCACTGGGAGTGAGCTACCCCCTAACCCCGCATGACCCTGTTCCCCGGGAGGGGCAGCCCGGGGAGTGACAGGCATGACCTCAATGGTGGGCCAGGGGCCTCTTCAGGTGAGTCTTGACCTATCTTTGGCTCTTTCTCTATTTCTCAAACTAAGTGGGAGGGATGTTCAGAGGGAAGCCAGGTTCCCTTGGTTATGCAACACTTGAGTTGCAAATTTCGGTAGCAATATAGGAGGCAAAGCAGCTCTGGCTTTCTTAGCAACACCACCCAGCTTCCGGGTCCAGAGGGACACCAAGATGATTATCTCTCTGTGTGCACAGCTCGGTGACGCTGGGGGCCCAGGCTTCCTGGGGGAGACAGACCAGCCTTAAGAATGCTCAGGAATTGCTGGGATGTTGGTTCATTCACTCATGCAGCAAATGTACCAGTCCCCAGCACCAGCTGCAGATGCAGAAGATGAGTGCGTCATGGCTCCCTCCTGCAAGAGCTGTCAGTTTTTGGATGGTGGGAATGTAAGAGACACATCAGGGAAGCAGGTTTCATGGAGGAGGTGCTATTGGGCCAGGTCCTGAAGAGAAGGGATAGGACTACATTAGGCTTAAAGGGAGGACGACATTCCCAACAGAGGGAATAATAGGAGGAAAAGCACAGAAGACATATACATGTGGTATGTTTAATAAAGGTAACAAGCATCAGTGTCATGTCTCAAGTGCAAATGTTGGCACTCTGTCAGGGACTGCACGTGTGAATAACTAGATGGGCGTGGCCAGAGTATGGTGTGTATGTATGTGCATGTGGGTGTGTGTGTACGTGTGTGTGTATGCGTGTAGCAGGAGGCCTGTGAAGGGGTATAGGACCAGAGGCTTGAAAAGACATGCTAGAATCAGACTGAGAAAAGTCTGTTAGCAAAGGGAAGCCCAAAAAGAAGCTTTAAAGATCCCAGGATCTACAAGAGTTGGTTGGTTAGAATGAGATAATCAGGCTTGTATCTTCAAGTGCTCATCTTGGATAACATCTGGGGAAGGGGTTAGGAGGGTGCAATGGGCAGGAGGCTAAGGACTAAGTAGGAGTAGTGGAGATGGGGGCACCCCCTTCATGCTTGGGGGTGGCATGGGGAAGGGGAGGAGGCCCCTGCTGGAGTGGCAGGAACGATATTGGAGCACTTACTGAGGTGCTGAGCTTGGGAGCAGCTCATCCAGGCAAAGAAAGTGAGTTCATTGTTGTGAATTTGGGCTTCCAGAGGGACAGCAGGACCAAGCCCATACTGCAGGGCTGTCAGGCTTTGCAAACCCACGGATAGGCACATAGAACTCCCCAGACAGGGAAACGTCCTGCATAAACGAGAGGAAGGCCAGGAAGGAAGCAGAGATGGAAGAGATCAGTGCCTAGGGCCCAGCAGGAAAACAGGTGGCCAACCAGAGAGCTGGAATGGGGAGCAGAGGGATGGGGGAGCCTGCGGTCTGCAGCAGTGAGAGGTGGGCACAGAGCCAGCCTGGGGGGTGAATGGCACAGGACACTAGAGAGGCAGGACAGGCCTCACGACTATTGCCACACATTCCTTCTGCCTCTTGGCTTGGGTTTGGAGAGACAAGACTCAAGAGCTGGTGGAGGTTGGCGGTGTGGAAGGCAGAGGCTTGGGGACCAGATTGGGATGAGGAGAGAGACATGGGTTCCCTGACATCCTCACCCAAACTCAAACCCCAAGGCCAGCTCCACAGCCCATGCCTGAGCTTCAGCTCCTGAATTCAGGAGGAATTAATGTTCTCAATGCCAATATGGAGTGCCCCCGGGTACCAGCTGAGGCCATTCTAGGGCAGCTTTGTCAGAGATGCCTGCATTTTCTTGGTACCATTCCCATAAGAATGTTGGGTACTTCCTGCTGTGACCCTCTCAAAGCACAGGGCTTTCCTTTTTTCAGTGGGTTTTGACTTAAAGCCAAGGAAATCCTCATCGAAAGGCCCTCTTGACCACTTACTGGCCACAGGACCTTGAGCAACTTAATAACCTTCTCCAAGCCTCTTGGAGTTGCTGTGAGTGAGTGAGCTAACGTCCATGGCACTCCACACTGTCCCAGTCCACATGACCCCATGAGGGCAGGCATTGTCCTTGGTTTCATTCTGTCATGTGACCAATGGTTACAACAGTGTCTGACACATAGGAAATGCTTCGAAACATATCTGATGAACAAATGAATGAATAGAGCCTCCTTTCATTCATGAAATTACCTGTGTGTGGGGCCCTCTGCCCCAGCAGATGCCTAGTATTCTTCTGGCACTCAGGAAAAGTGGAATAAATGTGCATTTCCTTTCTTCCTTATTTTTTTTCAGCCCTATTTCCTTCCCTTTACCCCACACCTTTCTGTCATCTTGGTCTCATTTTTACTGCCTTCCTCCTCACCCTTCCCAACTCACCTCTCATCGTCTCTCACTCTCACTTTTATAAAAAGAGGAGCAAACAGTGGCTTGGTCACACTCTTAGTATTCTCTCACAAACACTTTTTATTCTTTATATGACCAGTCTGAGAGTTTTCCAAATATTTCTTTTCTGCTTCCCTTTTAATAATAAATATCATCTTTACATTATTTAACTTCTCTTGAATTTTACTATATGCAATTCGAAGAAAACTCACAGCACTGTGAATGCTTTGCTGCTTAGATATTTCTTCCACTAGATATCGTAGTTCATTGCCTTTAAGTTCTGCCTTTGTATTAGTCTGTTCTCACATTGCTATAAAAAAAATACCTGAGACTGGGTAATTTACAAAGAAAACAGGTTGAAATGGCTCACAGTTCTGCAGGCTGTATAGGAAGCATGGCTGGGGAGGCCTCAGGAAACTTAAAATCATGGCAGAAGGTGAAGGGGAAGCAAGCACCTTCTTCACATGGCAGAGCGGGAGAGAGAGTAAAGTGTGAAGTGCTACACACTTTTAAACAACCAGATCTTGTGAGATCTTGGCTTGGGTTTGTCTCTCCAAACCAAGCCAAGAGGCAGAAGGGATGTGTGGCAATAGTCGTGAGGCCTGTCCTGCCTCTCTAGTGTCCTGTGCCATTCACCCCCCAGGCTGGTTCTGTGCCCACCTCTCACTGCTGCAGACCGCAGGCTCCCCCATCCCGCTGCTCCCCATTCCAGCTCTCTGGTTGGCCACTTGTTTTCCTGCCGGGCCCTAGGCACTGATGTCTTGCAGAGAACAACCAGATCTTCTGATCACTATCAGAAGAACAACAAGGGAGAAATCTGCTTCCATAATCCCAGTCACCTCCCACCAGGTCCCTCCTTCAACACTGGGAATTATAATTTGACATGAGATTTGCATGGGGACACAGAGCCAAACCATATCAATCCACCCCTGGCCCCTCCCAAATCTCATGTCCCTTTTACATTTCAAAACCTAATAAAGTCTTTCCAATAGTCCCCCAAAGTCTTAACTTGTTCCAACATTAACTCAAAAGTTGATGTTCAAAGTCTCATCTGAGACAAGGCAAGTCCTTTCTGCCTATGAGCCAGTAAAATTAAAAACAAGTTAGTTACTTCCAAGATACAATGGGGGAAGAGGCATTGGGTAAATGCCCCCAAACCAAAAGGAAGAAATTGGCCAGAACAAAGAGACTACAGGCCCCTTGCAAGTCCAAAACCCAGCAGGGTACTCATTACATCTTAAAGCTCCAAAATAATCTCCTTTAACTCTGTGTCTCACATCCAGGTCACACTGATGCAAGAGGTGGGATCGCTAGGTCTTAGGGAGATTTACCCCTGTGGCTCTGCAGGGTACGGCACTCCACACTCCCCCAGTCCACATGACCCCATGTGCTTTCACAGCTGCTTTCACAGGCTGGTATTGAGTGTCTGTGGCTTTTCCAGGCACATGGTGCAAGCTGTTGGTGGATCTACCATTCTGGGATCTGGAGGACAGTGGCCCTTTTCTTACAGCTCCACTAGGCAGTACACCAATGCGGACTCCATGTGAGGGATCCAACCCCACATTCCCCTCTGCACTGCCCTAGTAGAAGTTCTCCATGAGGGCCCTGCTTCTGTAGCAGACTTCTGCCTGCACATCCAGGCATTTCTTTACATCCTCTGAAATCTAGGCAGAAGTTCCCAAACCCCAACTCTTGCCTCTGTGTACCCACAGGCCCAACACCACATGAAAGCCACCAAGACTTGGGGCTTTTACCCTCTGAAGCAGTGGCCCAAGCTTACCTTGGATCCTTTTAGCCATGGCTGGAGCTGGAGCGGCTGGGATGCAGGGCACCATGTCTCAAGGCTGCACAAAGAAGTAGGGTCCTGGGCCTGGCCCATGAAACCATTGTTCCCTCCTAGGCCTCCAGGCCTGTGATGGGAGGGGCTGCCGCTAAGGTCTCTGAAATGCCGTGGAGGCATTTTCCCCTTTGTCTTGGCTATTAACATTAGGCTCTTCTTTACTTATGCAAATTTATGCAGCCTTGAATTCCTCCTCAGAACATAGGTTTTTCTTTACTATTGCATGTTTAGGCTGAAAATTTTTTAAACGTTTATGCTCTGCTTCCCTTTTAAATATAAGTTCTAGTTTCAGGTCACTTTGTTTATGCAAATAAATGTAGGCTGTTAGAGGCAGCCAGGCCATATCCTGAATACTTTGCTGCTTAGAAATTTCTTCTGCCAGATACCCTAAAACATCTCTCTCAAGTTCAAAGTTTCACAAATCTTTAGAGCAGGGGCACAATGCCTGCCAGTCTCTTTGCTAAAGTATAGCAAGAGTGACCTTTACTCCAGTTCCTAATAAGTTCCTCTATCTGAGACAACCTCAGCCTGGATTTCACTGTTCATATCATTTTCAGCATCTCGGTCACAACCATTCAACAAGTCTCTACGAAGTTCCAAACTTTCCCTCATCTTCCTATCTTCTTCTGAGCCCTCCAAACTGTTCCAACCTCTGTCCATTTCCCATTTCCAAAGTCGTTTCCACATTTTCAGGTATCTTTATATCAATACCCCACTTCTCTGGTATCAATTTTCTGTATTAGTCTATTCTCACATTGCTATAAAGAACTACCTGAGACTGGGTACTTTATAAAGAAAAGAGGTTTAATCAACCCAGTTTCACAGGCTGTACAGGAGGAATGGCTGGGGAGACCTGGGGAAACTTACAATCATGGCAGAGGGTGAAGAGGAAGCGAGCACCTTCTTCACATGGTGGAGCGGGAGAGAAAGAGTGAAAGGGGAAGTGCTACATACTTTTAAACAACCAGATCTCATGAGAACTCACTCGCTACCACGAGAACAGCGAGGGGAAGTCCGCCTCCATGATCTAATCACCTCCCACCAGGTCCTTCACAACCAGGTGGGTAATCTTCAAGAAGTTTTAGTCTTTCTCTGCATCTATCCTCTTGTTTTGAGCCCTCGCCAGAATCACCCTTAATGCATTCAAAGCATTACAGGCTTTTTCCAGCAGTCACTTCAAAACAGTTCCAGCATCTACCCATTACCCAGTTCCAAAGCTGCTTCCACTCTGGTCTTCTCAAGGACTCATCCGGAGAGCCTGTGAATCCTGAAAGATGAGGTTTTCCTTACACTGGGCAAGGAAAGCCCCGAACAGTGACAGGCTCTTTAGAGAGGGAATCCTCCTGGCCCTCCTGCCTCCCAGGCCCCCCGGAGTGCTGTCTGGCCTCGCAGCTCTCCAAGACCATCCCTTCAGCTCTGGCTAGAGAACTCTTCATCCTTGGGGCCATGGGATCCCCAAATCCACGGTTTCTCATGGCTGGGAGGACAGAGAGAGAATGTGGCTCAGGGAGGCTGGCAGGGCTCTCTGTGCGGGACCCCACATAGGCAGGGCAGAAGAGGAAGACCGTTCTAGAGCATCTGCATCAAAGATTACAGGCTTCTTGCCATATCTCCAATCACTGCCCCCTTGTTATACCTCCAGGCTGCAGTTGGAGTTGGCACAAGAACCCATGGGCCATCAGTTGTTTTTGTTTTAAAGATCAAAATATCGTATTTATGACTAATAAAATTGAGTGGAGAATTACTAATAAAACTGGTCTTAGATCTGCAGCCCAGAGGGCATTCAAATAATCTCCATTCCCTCCTTTAATTGAACTTGTCCCCCAAAACATCAAACCCTCCCCCTTATTCTTCAACCATAGGGTACAATTAGTTTTTACGCAAGCACCCTACACAATGGGGAGACCCCAGAGAGAGTCGGGGAGTGTTTATAAGGTTGATTGAGGGGATTAGGGGACCAGAATAGAGGGGAGGAAACAATTCTGCTGGTGGAAATCCTTTCTCTACTTAAAAAAAACTCACCACACAAAGACCACAAACAAAACCCCCTGTAAGAATTTTGTTTTGAAAGCTGTTCCCTGCCCCAGGTCAAAGAGAAGGAAAGAAGGGATCCGGGCTTTGCGGGACACGGCTCGCCCACCGTGGCGCCCAGTCTCTGGTTCCCTGTCTTTTCTCTCCAGGAAGTTCAGGTGCCTCAGCCTGGGCCTCATTTGAGCTTTTAAATAATAAACAGTTGTTATCCTTGCCCTCATTTGTTACATTTTTTAAAAAGCAAAATAAGCTAAACAAAGCAGAGAAGTATGCACCTAAAAACCTTTCTTCGACAGCCGGAGAAGCAAGGAAGGAAAGGCCGCCTACCATTTATTTTTTATAAACATCATACTAAATAACACGGATTTCAACTTATGGCTATAAATAACATGCGATGTTTTCACTGCAGATTTCCCCAGGCCCTAAAGCTATTTCAGTGGAACCTGCAGCCACCCCGTCCTCCCATCGCTGCTCGAGGTCCCGCGTTACCTACACCTCATTGTTTCTAGAAGTTGCATTTCTGTATGTTGCTCAGAATTGGTTTGCATGCCAGACCCTTGCTTTCCTGTTTTTGCTTCCTCCCACTCTGGGCCACCCCACCCCACCCTCGCGATCTTTGGGACGCCCCCTCGCCTGCCCAGCAAGGACACTTGATGGAGAGGCTGCTGGGTTATGGCTTCCTTCCTCAGCTGGCTTGCAGGCCCGTGGCCCCACAGATGTTCTCCCCGTGTTTGTTTTGTTAGCCTGTTTTAAAAACAGTTCATATCCACCAACTGTTCAGATAATAATATTCCAAGTGGCAAGCAACTGTGATTATTTTTGTCACTGTTTACCCTAACAAGCACAGCTCAGCTGGAAAATATGGGGCCGGGGGGAATTCCCCTTCCTTGCTCTTCTAATTGTTGCCCATATTTGCCATAAGGAAGTTGCATTTTTGACTTTCTGTCACATTAAGCCCCATGTTCCCTGGGAAGGAGAGAAGAAGAGGAGAAAAATCAGATGGAGAAAATGCAGTATGGGGCCTATTGGAATCGATAACTCTCCTTTCAAGTCAGACTGTTTTACTATCAACACTAAGGGGAGTTTTTGTGCACTTGTGTGTGGTGACATAAAGAAAGCCTTGCTTGGGGTAGAGCTGGTACTTTGAACTGGCGCTCTCTCCAACATCTCAGATATCCCAGGCCTAAAATCGAACCTCTTGTTTGCCTGTCCAGTTGCAGAAACACCTGTGGTCTCCCGTAAAAGTGCAAAAGAGCCCCACTCCTTCCCCAGGTTCTCAGAACAGGCCGGCTGGTCCCTCTGACTGTTTCACTCCTCTGACCTCCAAAGTCAGTTATTTGTCAAGCCCGGCTGATTTTCCTGGGACTTTAAAAAATTCTCTTGCACCTATCCCTTCTTTTCCAGCCACACCACCTGCCCCCCCGACAGTTGGCCCCTTCCCTGTCCCCTTTACTGCAGCGGTAATTTCAGCCACAACCTGGCCTTCCATCCCTCTCCTCCCATTTCACCCTCATACTGTGACTAGGCCCAGCTTCTGAAAGCTTGCCCCTGTTGTCACTTACCTGCTCAAAAACGCCTAGCAACTTCCCACTGTGTGCAGAGTGGAGCCACGGTGCCTTTGCCTGGCTTTCCAGGTCCTCCATGCCCTGGTCCCTGCCTGGTCTCTCTGCTTCCCCATTTGGATCCCTCCCATGGTCTGCCCAAGCTCAGGATTTCCTGAACACACCTGTGCTTTCCAGCAGGGCTGCCATGTGGCTGATTCCATGGCTGCTCTTCCCTTCACTATTACCCGAATGTGCTTCCTAGAGGTGAATATGGTTCAGCCTGTACGACCAAATGGCCCCCGGGCCTTTGAACATGCTGCTTCGTCATTCTGAAGTGCCCTCCTCTCCCAGCTCCACCTGTTAAAATCACACTATTCTTCAAATGCCACTTCTTCCATGAAGCCATTGATGGTGATTCGTGCTGGAAAGGGTGGCTCTTGATCATGAAAATCTGAAAAACATTATATTGGAAATGTTTATAATTTTCTTTGTATTTAGATGTCAGATTTTCTTACATAAAACCCAAACCTCCTTAAGAATAAAGGCTGTGAATTACTTTCCTGCATATAATCTGCTGTGCCTAGCAGTCGATTTTTGTTGGAGGAATGAAAGAATGAATGATTTATTTTGGGCTTGGGCGTGTACATTTCACTGATGACCCAATGGGTGCATTTAAATTTAGCACACCTGTCAGATCTCTCCTCATCCTTATTTGTTACTCTATGCTGCCAAATTAGGTGGAGGATAGGGTAGGAACCTGGGGACGTTTTCTTCATTATCTACAGTCACATAATCACGAATCACAGATTCTCAGATATGAGCAAGTCCCTCAGATACTGACAGCCCAGTGTTTTGCAAATGACTGCTCAGAGCTCCCAGTCCCAGGACACGGGGGGGTGTGCAGCAGAGGGAGGCTGTGGGAGAGGGAGCTTCGGGATTTTGCTCCTGCTCCAACCAGATCAGGTCTGCTTGTATCTGTTTCACATTTTGAGGTCTGGTGGAAGTTATCTTTACCAGAGGCCAAAAAGAATTTTTATGAAAAACAAAACCAAACCATAGATATAGTCCAAGTTGATAAAAATCCAAAACTTAAGAAAATGCCTGTCTAAACCTATCTGGAGGGATCTTAAAGAAAGTACATTCAACAGCTTCTAATCTATAGCAATCACCCACACCATCACAGGATGGCCCCACAAAACAATCATCAGACCCAAGACGTCCGTAAGAGTCCAGGAAAGAGCTGGAGGAGGCGAGTCACGCCAGGTTTTAGCTCCAGTTACGCCAGGAACAAGTTGTGCAATGCAGAGAGTCCTTTTTCCTCTCTAGACTCAGCATCTCATTGAAATGCGTGGCCCTAGCAGCCTAGGCTAGGTGGCTCAGTGGTTATTAAGGGCACAGGGAGACCTGAGTGGCACCAGCACAGCCCGGGGAGCCACTGAGAGAGGAGACGTGCCCAGCAGTGACACAGCCAGCAAGTGTCTGCACAGGGAAGAAGCACCGAGAGCTGGTCATTCTGCTCTTAGCCTGAACTTGGTGATCTCAGAGGCCCGGCCCAGCTCTAACATCTGTGACTCAGCTGGCAGCCGCGTGGACCCCGTTGCTGGGGGAAATGCTGTGTGCACATTTATTCTGGGTTTGGATATTTAAAGAGCCGGGTGTGTTGAGGGACATTTCGGAAGTGCTTGGGGAGGGAGGGGACTGCAGACTGGGCTTTTCTTTAAACACTTATAGATATCCTGTCTTGATCCCTTGGTCCACAAAGAGTAATTTTCTTTCCCTAATAAAGTGACGTGGGTCTTGCCCATTGTGTCCACCTCGCTGGCTCCCGGCTGTGCAGCCCAACAGGAAGCAGGTGGCCTGAGGTGAAACACATGCCCAGCCCGGCTCAGGCCACTTCTGGGTTCCTGTCCAAGGGCAGCCTTGCTCCCCACAGGGAAAACTTGGCATGCCCCCTAGACTGCTGGGCACCTGGGGCACGGGGCTGACCCTCCACCTGGGAGGAGAAGAATGGAGCTCTCTCTGAGCCCCCAGGGGTCCTGGCAAAGGTGGCAGCCGTGGACCCTGGGGACACGGGGCAGCCTGGCCTTCCTCTTCCGCACTTGCTGTTTTCACTGGCTCAGGAAGCTCTGACTGCAAGCTGGGACTTTGTTTCCAAATCCCTGCGTCATTTTTACTATTTGAATGGCCACTTTGGGCTGCTTTTAGGGAGGTGGCTCTTTTGTCGCTTTCCTCACTCAGGATGTTGTTTCCAGTAGATTTCCTCACAGACTCCGTCTGCTGCCTTTGTTTTCCCTTCTGGGCACAAACAGAGAAATCTTCCAGAATGGAGACTGCATCAGTGAATCGGACCTGCGGTGCTGTGAGCCAGCACAGTTTAATTTTTCTCTTATGACATTTATTGTTTTTATTTTTGCTTTCAGAGGTCATTGTGTCTACATGCTCATTATAGCACATTTGAAAAATATGGGAAACATATAGGTGATATAGGAGGAAAATGAATATCACCCATAGGCTCAGTAGCCAGAGATCTACCTAGAATTCCGGAGATAATTTTTGTTTTGTTTTGTTTTAAATTGGGCTCTTACTGCACACATTGCTAAGGAACCTGCTGCTTACACCCAACCCTATATCCTTAACACTGTCCCATGCTCTTTTATTTTTTGCAGACACAGTTTTTTGTTTTTGTTTTTTGTTTGTTTTTTTGTTTTTTGTTTCGTTTTTGTTTTTTTGACAGAGTCTCACTCTGCTGCCCAGGGTGGAGTGCAGTGGCCTGATCTCTGCTCACTGCAACCTCCGCCCCCTAGGTTCAAGCAATTCTCCTGCCTCAGGCTCCCAAGTAGCTGGGATTACAGGTGCATACCACCACACTCGGCTAATTTTTGTATTTTTGGTAGAAGACAGGGTTTCACCATGTTGGCCAGGCTGGTCTCGAACTCCTGACCTCAAGTGATCCTCCCGCCTCAGCCTCCCAAAGTGCTGGGATTACAGGTGTGAGCCACCGCGCCAGGCCACAGACACAGTTTTTAAGTCCCTACAGCTCTCCTTTGGCCTTGCCACCAACAGTGCTGTGTCAAAGACGTTAGCTGGTGTGAAGGAGGAACGAGGACGGGAAAACAGAGTATGTCACACAATCCACATCTACATACAAAGCCCAGATGGGTGAAGTTGTGGGTGGCTTTTCTTTTCTTTCTTCTCTTCTAGAGTGTGTACATTTTTCTGTCACAAACACAGGAAAAGAGACAGAATAACGTGGTGATCGGAAGCGCAGGCTTGGGCAACCTGCGGTATGGGTGCAATCCTGCCACTAACCAGATGAGGTGCTTAATGGCAGTGTGCCTCAGTTTCTTCATCTCTAAAGTGTGAACAATAACGTTACCTGCCTCAAGTGTCAGTTTTGAAGATGCAGGTGAAGTCCAGTAAATACCCAGTACTCGATGACAATTATGGCTTTATATGAACATTGTAATCGTAAAAAGTCTGGGTGGGCACAGTGGCTCATGCCTGTAATCCCAACACTTTGGGAGGCCAAGGCGGGTGGATCACCTGAGGTCGGGAGTTCGAGACCAGGCTGGCCAACATGATGAAACGTCGTCTACTAAAAATACAAAAATTTAGCCAGGCACGGTGGCTGGCGCCTGTAATCCCAGCTACTCAGGAGGCTGAGGTAGGAGAATCACTTGAACCTAGGAGGCAGAGGTTGCAGTGAGCTGAGATCGTGCCACTGCACTCCAGCCTGGGCAACAAAGGTGAAACTCCATCTCAAAAAATAAAATAAAATAAAATAAAAATAAATAAATAAAACATCTAAAAGTCCCTGCTATGGGCTGAATTTGGTCCCTACAAATACATCTGTTGAAGTTCAACCCTCAGCACCTCAGAATGTGACTGTTTTGGAGACAGCATCCTTACAATGGTAATTAAGTTAAAATGAGGTCATTGGGGTGGGCCCTAACCCAGTACTGCCGTGTCATAACAAGAAGATGCAGAGACACCAGGGATGCGCTTGCACGGGGAAAGGCCATGTGAGGACACAGCAAGAAGGCGGCTGCCTCCCAGCCAAGGAGAGAGGCCCCAGGAGAAACCAAACCTGCCCACAGGTTGATCTTAGACTTTCAGCTTCCAGAACGGTGGGAAAACAGACTTTCGTTGGGTAAGCCACCCAGTCTGTGGTACTTTGTTATGGAAGCCCTAGCAAAACAGTGCAGTTCCTTAACAAGAACATCAGTGTCATAGTTGCTCATCGAAGCGCAGTGCAGAGGCAGCTGGTATACCCTAGACAAGTGGAAAACAGCCTGACTGCGGGCCCGGCAGTTCCTGCCCACCAGCCTCCCCTCAAGGTGAGCCCCCCCTCACCTCTGCAGGGTACCTGGTGGCTGCAGGATGTCCTCTGGCTGCGCAGAGCCCCCAGGCTCTTGCCTCGCCAGGTCTGTCTCTTCCAGGCAACAGGGTCTTTCTTGGCTTCATTTGGAGGGCAAGTGCTTCCTCCTCCTTCAGGAACCTTGGCTAGCCATTTCCAATACAACACGTGTGTCTGCACTTGAATGAAGTGGTTTTCCACCCTCCAAAGACCAGTAGGAGAGTTTTCATGCATAGTCCATTTGAATCACTGACATGATGCGCTCTGAGAGTGGGGTGTTGGATCCAAGACTCAGGCATAGAAAGGGGGCCGCTGGAGGATGTATGTGCAATGCTTCCTCAGATTATGAAAGCACTGCCAGCCTTCCGTTGGAAGCACAGGAAAAGTGTTTGCTGGGTAAGGATATTTTCCATCTTTGCAAACTGTGGGCCAGCTCTTTCTCCTTGGCTAGATAGATAACCAATGCACCTGGTCTGCTAAGTCAGCCTCTCTTCATCCCTATTTTCTCAGTAGACAGCCTTATAAATCTGGCTAATAACTCCCATTTCATTTCCCCAAACTCCATTAGAGGGAAATTATAATGAAGCTCAAATACTCACCAGGTTATTCATGGGAAGGACCTTTGGCTTTTTAAAAATGCATTTTAGATGGCTGGATTAATCTAGTGGCACATTACAATGCAGCCCTGCTGAAGTTTGCAGGAGATTCCTGGCACCCGGCATTGTGCACTGCACAATGCCGCCAAGAAGCGTGAATTATCTTTACAGGAAGAGGCAGGAATTAATATGTCAGATGGAAAAGACCCACTGGCAGCACCTGATGAAAACCCAGGACTCTTTGCTCCCTGTCAAGGTTCTGCAAGGTTGGAGTCATAATCACACAACTCACAAGCAAACGCCCTGAGCAGGCTCCTCTCTGCAAAGGGCATAAGGGCAGAACAGCAGAGAAGTGACACACTACCCTCTCCATCTGGCCCTGCTCACCCACAAGCGTTGGAACAGGAATATGTGTAGCCTTGGAAAGAGGCACTTACCGAGATGCTTAATTGATGATAGGCACATTGAGAAAAAAATGCTGATTTCATTCCTTTTATTACCTCTCTGGCACAGCAAGTTAATTAAAAAGAAAGTACGATTGCAGCTTTGTATTCATTAACCAGGTTGATTTGTAATGTAAATATATGCATTTGTATGGTGCATACATCAACGTAAGAGTAATAACAATAATGATAGTATCTATCACTAAATGAGCTCCAGATCCTAGGGAAGGAGTGATCGACAGATTACTTACAACCCTTCCAACAACCCTGTTCAAAGGATTATAAATAATGTTGGCCTTACTGGGGCCAACATTATTACATTTATTTTATTGATGGAGAAACTGAGGCTCAGAGTAGTTAAGGAGTTTGCTCGAGGTCACACAGCTAATGTGTGGTGTGCTGGGATTCGGTCTACGTGAGGAAATAATACATCTGTGGCAGAGTGAACTGAAACTTCTTTCTGCACACTCCCACCCCAATCCCACCATCTGCCTCAACCTAATCCTCAATGTGGTCATGAGAAAAGCCCCGTGCGGTGGAGAGAAGCCAGACTGACTGCCACTATTCACTGTTGTGTAAAATGAGGAAGCTCTGGAAGTCACCGGAGCAGGAAGGAGCATAGGAGCCCTTAGCATGGGAATGGCAAGGACAGTGTGGTTATTTTGCAAAAAAACAGCTCCTTCATGTTAATATGAAGAACACACTTTTCTCGTACAGATTAAGTGGATTGATTTTTGGAAGGGCAGTCCTCCTTCCGGTGGTGGATTGTGTTTGGTTTCACATACCTCAGGAGAAAACCAATCACACTTGAAGTGAAAGACCAGCTCCATTTCCCCTCCTTCCCATTCTAACTTTGTTACTCCTTTATTCCTCCAGAGGAGCAAAGAGAAGTTTGGTGGAAGAGAAAGCCGCTAGTATTCAGCGAGAAGATCACTCAAATCCTTCACCAGCATGCTCAGTGAAGAATGCATTAAAAAAATTAGACTTCTTTTCTTCCTGGCAACAAAATCTTGCCAAAATAAGTACCAAAATAAGTGTTCCAATGGTTTTATTTGGGGAAAGCGTTGGCTTTCCCCTAAAGACTTTTTCTTGTTTCTCGTTTGGCTGCTACAAATAAAGCTGCAGTGAAAATATATGTATACATCTTTGCACAGAAGTAGCTTTCTTTTCTCTTAAGTAAATATAGGTGTATTTCATTTTATTGTACTTTGCTTTCTTGTGTTTCTCCGATGTTATTTATTTATTTTGCAAATTGAAGATTTGTGGCAATCCTGTGTAGAACAAGTCTATCTGTACCATTTTTCCAACAGCATGTGCTCACTTTGCAACTCTGTGCCACATTTTGCTAATTTGGGAATACTTTAAACTCTCTAATTACTATTATATTTGTTATGGTGATCTGTGATCAGTGATCTTTAGTGTTACTACTATAATTGTTTTGTGGTTTCATGAACGGCACCCGTATAAGGTGGTGAACTTAATTGATAACGTGTTTTGACTGCTCCACTTACCAGCTGTTCCCCCATCTCTCTCTTTCTTCTAAGGCCTCTCTATTCCCTGAGACACAACATTATTGAAATTAGGCCAATTAATAACCCTGCAATGGCCTCTAAGTGTTCAGATGAAAGAGAGAGCTACACGTTGTATTAATCCATTCTCACATTGCTATCAAGAACTACCTGAGACTAGGTAATTTATAAAGAAAGAAGGTTTAATTGACTCACAGTTCTGCAGGTTATACAGGAAGCATGGCTAGGGAGGCCTCAGAAAACTTACAATCACTGCAGAAGGTGAAGGGAATGCAGGCACATCTTCACATGGTGGACCAGGAGCAGCAGGGAGATGCTACACATTCTTAAACTAGCAGTTCTTGGGAGAACCCTATCACAGACAGCACTAGAGGTAGGGTACTAAACCATGAGAAACTGCCCCCATGATCCAATCACCTCCCACTAACCCTCAATGTCAACATTGGGGATTATAATTTGATGTGAGATTTGGGCAGGGACACAGACCCAAACCATATCATTCTGCTCTGGCCCCTCCCAAATCTCATGTCCTTCTCACATTTCAAAATATAATCATACCTTCCCAACAGCCCCCAAAGTCTTAGCTACTGTTAACTCAAAAGTCCACAGCCCAAAGTCTCATCTGAGACAAGGCTAGTCCCTTCTGCCTATGAGCCTATAAAAACAAAACAAGTTAGTTACTTCCAAGATACAATGGGGGTATAGACATTGGGTAAATACTCTCATTCCAAAAGGGAGAAATTGGCCAAAACAAAGGGGCTACAGGCTCCATGCAAGCCGAAACCCAGCAAGGCAGTCATTAAATCTTAAACCTCCACAATAATCTCCTTTGACTTCATGTCTCACATCCAGCCCACACTGATGCAAGGGGTGGGCTCCTAAGGCCTTGGCCACACATCTCTTGCTTTAAATCAAAAGCTAGAAATAATTAAGGTTAGTGAGGAAGGCATGTCAAAAGCTGAGACAGTCTGAAAACTAGGCTTCTTGCACTAAACAGCCAAGTTATGAATGCAAAGGAAAAGTTCTTGAAGGAAATTGAAACTGTTACTCCAGTGAACACACAAGTGATAAGAAACAGAAACAGCCTTATTGCTGATATGGAGAAAGCTTGAGTGGTTTGGATAGAATGGATAGAAGATCAAACAAGCTAAAACATTCCCTTAAGCCAAAGCTTAATACAGAAAAAGGCGTTACTCTCTCCAATTCTGTGAAGGCTGAGAAAGGTGAGGAAGAAGAAAAAGTTTGAAGCTAGAAGAGGTTGGTTCATGAGGCTTAAGGAAAGAACCATGTCCATGACATAAAAGTGCAAGGTGAAGTAGCAAGCGCTGATAGAGAAGCTGCAGCAAGTTATCCAGATCTAGCTAAGAAAATTTGAAGATAGATACAATAAACATCAGATTTTTTTTTTTTTTTGAGATGGAGTCTCGCTCAGTCGCCCAGGCTGGAGTGCAGTGGCGCAATCTCGGCTCACTGCAAGCTCCATCTCCCAGGTTCACGCTATTCTCCTGCCTCAGCCTCCCAAGTAGCTGGGACTACAGGCACCCGCCACCATGCCCGGCTAATTTTTTGTATTTTTAATAGAGATGGGGTTTCACCGTGTTAGCCAGGATGGTTTTGATCTCCTGACCTCACGATCCACCCACTTCGGCCTCCCAAAGTGCTGGGATTACAGGCGTGAGCCACCGTGCCTGGCCAGATTTTTTTTTGAGACACAGTCTCACTTTGTCACTTGGGCTGGAATGCAGTGGTGCAATTAAGGCTCACTGCAACCTCCAGCTCCTGGGTTCAAGTGATTCTTTTACCTTGGCCCCCTGAGTAGCTGGGACTACAGATGCCCACCACCATGCCTAGCTAATTTTTGTATTTTTAGTGGAGACAAGGTTTTGCTGTTTTCTAGGCTGGTCTCAAACTTCTGAGCTCAAGCAATCTGCCGGCCTTGACCTCCCAAAGCGCTGGGTTTACAGGCATGAGTCACTGTGCCTGCCCCAGATGTTTGAATAGAGATGAAAACAGCATTCTATTGGAAGAAGATGCCATCTAGGACTTTCATAGCTATAGAGGAGAAGCCAATGCCTGGCTTCAAAGCTTCAAAGAACAGGCTGACTCTCTTGTTAGGGGCTAGTGCAACCCAAATCTACTCTGCCTGTGCTCTAAAAATGGGACAAAAGAGTCTGGATGACAGAACATCTATTTACAGCATGGTTTACTGAATCTGTTAAGCCCACCGCTTAGACCTATTTCTCAGAAAAAAGTACTTTTTTCAAAGTATTGCTGCTCATTGACAATGCACCTGATCACCCAAGAGCTCTGATAGAGATGTACAGGAGATTAATGTTGTTTTCATAACTATAACACTACATTCATTCTGCAGCTGCCTTTCAACTTTCAAGTCTTATTATTTGAGAACTACATTTTGTAAGGCTGTGGCTGTCCTAGATAGTGATTTTTCTGATGGATCTGAGCAAAGTAAATTGAAAACCTTCTGGAAAAGACTCACAATTCTAGATGCTATTATAAACATGTGTGATTCACGGGAGGAGGTCAAAGTATCAACACCAACAGGAGACTGGAAGAAGTTGATTCCAACTCTCATGGATGACTTTGAAGGGTTCAAGACTTCAGTGGAGGAAGAGACTGCAGATGTGGTGGAAATAACAATGGCACAAGAATAAGAAGTGGAGCTGCAGGTGTGACTGAATTGCTGCAATCTGATGGCAAAACTCGCATAGATGAGGAATTATTTCCTATCGGTGAGCAAAGAAAGTGGTTTCTTGAGATGGAATCTACTCCTGGTGAAGATGCTATGGACATTGTCATAATGACAACAAAGAATTTTGAATATCCCATAAACCTAATTGATAAAGCACTGGCAGAGCTCAAGAGAATTGACTCCAAGTTTTAAAGAAGTTTCACTATGGGTAAAATGCTATCAAACAGCATCACATACTACAAAGAAATCTTTTATGAAAGGAAGTCAGTTGATGTGACCAACTTCACTGTTGTCTTTATTACTTTCAGAAATTGCCACACTCACCCCAACCTTCAGCAACCACCACCCTAATCAGTAAGTAGCCATCAACATTGAGTCAAAACCCTCCACCAGCAAAAATAACTGAGTTGACAGTTATTTGCTTTCAGCACTTGGAAAATGTTGTGCCATTTCCTTCTGGCATCCATGATTTCTGATGAGAAATCTGCTGTCATTTGAAATGTTTTTTTCCCTATAGGTAAGGTATTGTTTCTCTCTCTCTGTTTTCAAGATTTTTTCTTTGTCTTTAGTTTTTAGAAGTGTGACTCTGATATGTGTTAGCATAAATTTATTTGAGCCTATCCTTATTGGGGTTTGTTCAGCTTCTTGAACCTGTAAGTTTATGTATTTTGTTAAATTTTGAAATTTTTCAGCCATAGTTCCTCTAATGCATTTTCATCCCTCCTCTTCTCCTTTCAGGACTCTGAAAGCATGAATGTTAGATCTTTCACCACAGTTCTATAGCTTCCTGAGGCTCTGCTCTTTTTTGAATGTCTATTTTCTATCTCTTGTTCAGATTGGATAATTTCTATTGTTTTATCTTCAAGTTTATTTATCCTTTCCTTTGTTCTCCCTATTCTGTTCCTGAGCCCATTCTCTAGAGTTTTAAAATTTTGATTATCATATTTTTTTCAGTTCTAAAACTTTCATGTTGTGCTCCTTTACATTTTCTATTTATTGGTTGAGATTTTCTTTTTATAAGCCTGTTTGTCATTGTTCATTGAAACATTTTTATAATGGCTACTTTAAATTCCTTGTCAGCCGGGCGCAGTGGCTCATGCCTGTAATCCCAGCACTTTAGGAGGCCGAGGCGGGAGGATCACGAGATCAGGAGATCGAGACCATCCTGGCTAACACGGTGAAACCCTGTCTCTACTAAAAAACACAAAAAATTAGTCGGGCGTGGTGGCAGGCGCCTGTAGTCCCAGCTACTCGGGAGGCTGAGGCAGGAGAATGGTGTGAATCTGGGAGGCAGAGCTTGCAGTGAGTCGAGATTGCACCACTGCACTTCAGCCTGCATGACAGAGCAAGACTCTGTCTCAAAAAAAAAAAAAAAAATTCCTTGTCAGGAATTTGAGACTCTGTCTCAAAAAAAAAAAAAAAAAAAAATTCTAATATCTGCATCATCTTGGTATTGGTGCTTATTGAATGTCTTTTCTCACTTATTTTGCAATTTCTTTGGTTCTTGGTGTGGTGAATGATTTCTGTTTGTATCCTGAATCTGTGTATTGTTATGGACTATGGATTTTATTTAGATGTTCTCTTTTAGCAAGCTTCTACTGACTCCACAGGGTCCACGGTAAGGCAGGCCTCTGTACCACTGGACGGTGATGATAATTGTGGTTTCTCATTCACCTTTCTCTGTCGCTAGTGGAGAGGAGAAAGAGGTACCTTGTTAGCCCTGGGTGGAGGCAGAAGTCCAGGATCCTCATGTAGTCTCCATTGGTACTCGGGAGGTGAGATTATAACTGCTGGGTAGCTATGCAAGTTCCAGATCCCCTGTCAGTCTTCTTTGACATCATTCTGGTAGGCAGTAGAGGGAAAGGTGCCTCATTACAGCCTAGCAAAGTGGAAACCTAGCTCCCCATTCTGTGTTTGCTGGTGGGGGTGTCAGTGCAACTGCATTTTTTTTCTTGATGTTTGGCTAGGGGTGGGATTGTTATTGTCTAAAAACTTTCCATCTTGCTAGGTTACCCTTTACCTTTGGCTAGGGAAAGCAGGTTTTTCTTAGAGGCTTTTTTTTCTTTTTAACTGATCTCATTGGTGTTTTCAGATTGCTGGCCTTTATCAGCACCTTGTCTGAGATACATGAGGCAAAGAGGGAAACACAGGGGGACTTACTTGCCATGTCATTCTTGGGTCCTGAGATCTCTAGCAGGTCTGCCTTCTCTAGACCTTTCAGAGTCATTGTGTGTGTTCATGTTTGTGTGTGTGTATATATATCATATATATGTACACATACATTCTAGGATTTTAATCTGCACTTCACAGGAGAAACAGAGAAGTGCACCTACTTCACCTATTCCTTAGTCTAGAGACCTAATCTTTTCAGAAAAGTAAGTTTGAGGAGAAATTTTACTTAAGAAAAATCTTAGCAGTCCTCTGCCCAACTATAGTTTCAGGACTATGCTTTGGAACCATTCCCCAGCATTTCCGTTCAATGTCCAGGCATCTTTTGGAGAAGACCTGGGGAAGTGCAGAACATCACTGAAAAATGCAGAAGGAAGTGGGATCACGTGGGGTACCTGGGCCACCACATCTGTCCCTAGTGACATGGCCAACCCTTTACAGAAATGGCCTGAGCTTGTTACATTGAAGAGTGCAGTACTCAAAGATAAACCAGGAAGTTACTGACACCTAAGAAAGATCCTGGTTTTTTATTCAGAATCTAATAGGCTTTCCTTTCATTGCCCACCAATAGCTCTTGCCAAAGCTTGTCAAGGGACCTTGCCATGCTTTGCTCTCTCAAGGTCCACCTAGAGGCAGTGTTTTACTTCTACCACTGTGTCCCTCATCCTCTCTAAGAACCCTCAATCCCAAAAGTACAAGAGAGAATGATTAGCTGTGTCCCAGCAGCAGCTTGGTGGATAGAATACCAAGATGGGAGTGGAGACTGTGCAAGGCAATGAGGCCTTAACCTCAGACTCACATCACACACTTGACCCACTCAGTATGTTCCAGACTGCTCACCCATTTTGTGTACTAGATTTTGTTTTAAGGGACTTTGTGTCATTTGAAAACAAGCCTTCTTTCTAAAAGTGAAAATTTGCCACCGTGTGAGGTTTTCAAAAATACTGCATCATACTGACCTTGAAAATTTTTCCAGAAGCAAAGTTATAGCATTGTTGCTGGAATGTATGCTATCCTCCAAGGAAACTCATTTATTTGGGGTATCACTTCTAAAGGGATGGCTTGTCACACAAAACTAAACAGAAACAGTCATCTTTCTTTAGGTGTAATCTCTCCCCTCTACCTTCAGTGGATCAAGTGGGCACCAGGGGCCTCCTGTATTCCTATGACTTCCTAATGTTGTGTGCCCAAGATGGAGGTGCTGATGCTAGCAAAACATTGGTTCTAGCCCTGGAAGAATTTGTTAAGGACTCTGTGACCAATTTCCTCTATCCATAAGGTCCCATCTCTTCTTAGTATTAAAATTAATTACCAAGCACACACAGGCTAATTTAGCAAGACGTACAGCATTACTGCCAACAGTGTTTTTTTTTTTTTTTTTGGCAACCCTTCATTTGTTCATTCAAAAAAAAGTAAACTGAGCACTTATTTTGTGCTAGGCACTGTTCTAGGTACTGAAGATACAGCTCTGAACCAACCAAACAAAACACCACCTTTATGTTGGCTGACATTCTACTGCAAGAGACATACAACAAATGGATAAATATTATGTTAAAAGGTGCTCTGGGGACAAATAAAGTAGAGAAAGGGAAAAGAAAATGTCTGTGGATGGGGTTGGGAGCCTCAATAGTATGGCCATGGAAGGCTGCATTGAGAAGGTGATATTTGAGCAAAGACTTCAAGTAGGTGGGGAGTAAGACATCTGGGCTCTATGGCAGGGACAATCCAGACAGTGGTGATGGCCCTACTGAGTGGGAGTCTGCCTATTCTCTTCAAAGGGCATCAAGAAGGCAGTGTGGTGGGATGGGAGGAACAGGGAAATGAGGATAGAGAAGGGTGGTGGGCAGATCATATAGGGCCTTGTCAATTAGTAAAGGCCTTTGGTTTTCACTCTGAGTGAGAAGGGGGACAACAGAAAGTTATCAGCAGAGAAGCAATGTGATCTAACTTAGGTTTTTGGCAGGATACCTTTAGAAGGACAAAGGTAAGAGAAGAATGCCTACTAGGAGGCTAATATGGTGGTCTATGGGACAGAGGACAGTGGTTTGAGAAAGGGTGGTGGTGAGGGTCATGAGAAGTAGGTCAGTGCTGGAGATATTTTGAAATAAAAGTCAGAGGATTTGCTGTTGGTGTGAATTTGATGTGGACAGTCTGCCACATTAGGTTTACTTCATCCCCTCAAAGTTTCCAAGTACACCAGTGGGTTATTTATTCTTATACTAGAAAACTGGACAGAAGAAGGAAAACTGAAGATCTGACTGACCCAATGTTAGCCTGAGATTTTCAGCTACTGTGTCTTCTGCCATTGTTGAAAGCTGGTCTGAAAACTTGCTTTAAAAACGTTTTTCACAATGGCCCACTGTAAGAAATACATTTCTACATTGCAACCCAGTGTGCTTGGTCCCACAAACACATCATCACACAATTTTACAGAAAATCATTCATCTTACTAAATGCATCGTGATGCTTTCCTTTCTCTTCCATTTTACTTCATTAAGACAATGCTGGTCACTGCCCTCTAAATTGATTTCACAATCCACCAATGACCTCAATCTATGGTTTAAAAATCCCTGGACTCTATAACACCTTTGGTGAAGCAGATCTTTGCACTGGCCTGGTGATGCTCTTGACATTATTCTTGGGCTGTCAAGGTCACAGTTCTTTAATACTATGCTTATTGTGCTGTGTATGTTGGAGAGTCCATAGATCATTGGCATATAGGCTATGGTGCTCCATATAGAGATGTACATAAGGCTTGGGATCCTGCAAATAAAATCTTTCTGAGGTCTCCATTTGCCTGGAGACCAGACAATGTTAGAGGTAAGCCAAGCTTGGTAGGAATCATAATTAGTAACAAGAGAATTAAAGGACATTTGATACCAAGTTGATTTCAATAGTGTATAAAAACTTTGCTTCTATATAGCTTCATTTCCTTCCCCCTCCTTTGTCCTGTTCTCATACAAATCACATATTATATGTATATTCCCATAAATACAGATTTAGAATTATTTTTATGCAGTTTTCTTTTAAATAAATAGGAGAAAAAAGAGACAAACAAAAATATATTCATACTGCCTTTTATATTTACCTAAGTGGTTGCCTTTACTAGTGCTCTTTATTTCTTTAGGTGGATTCAAGTTACTGTCTAGTACCCTTCTATTTCTGCTTGAAAGCCTTTCTTTAATATTTCCTGTAGGGCAGGTATGCTAGTGATGAATTCTCTGTTTTTGTTGATCAGAAAATGCGTTAATTTCTCCTTTATTTTTTTGAAGGATAGTTTTGCTGGATATGAAAGTTTTGGTTGACAGGTTTCTTTCTTTCAGCCCTTTAATAGGTAGCCCCATTGCCTTCTAATCTCCATGGTTTCTGATGAAAAATCTGCTGTTAATTCTTATAGAGGATCCCTTGTAGGTGATGTCTCACTTATCTTTCTACTTTCAAGATTATCTCTTTGTGTTTCAATAGTTTAATTGTAACCTGTCTAGGTTTGATCTCTTTGACTTTATTCTGCTTGGAATTCACTGAGGTTCTTGGACGTGGAGATCGATGTTTTTCATCAAATTTTGGAAATTTGGGTCATTATTTCTTCAGATATTTTCTTCTGCCTTCTTTTCCCCTCTCTCTTCTTTTTGGGGATCGTATTACATATATATTGTATGCTTGAGTCTGTCTATCAAGTCTCTGAGACTCTATTAACTTCTCTTCTTTGTTTTCTATTCCTCAGACTGAATAATTTCAACTGATCTGTGTTCAGATTCACCGATTCTCTCTTGTGTTTGCTCTGTTCAGACTCTGTAGTGAATTTTCATTTTAGTTATTGTGCTCTACAATTCTAGAATTTCTATTTGGTTCCATTGTATAATTTATATCTCCTTATCAATATACTTTATTTGGCAAAACACCATTCACATACATTTCTTTAGTTCTTTAGATTTTTTTTCCAGTTCTTTGAGCACATTTTAAAAAGCTGATTTAAAGTTTTTGACTAATAAGTCCAACATCTGGACTTCCTTAGGAACAGTTTCTATTCATTTATTTTTGTGGAGGGCCATAATTTCTTGTTTTTCTGAATGTCTCATAATTATTTTGGTCAAACTGCACAATAAAATCATACAATGTGACAACTCTGGAAATCAGATTTTCCCTCTTTCCTGGGGCTTGTTGCTATTGCTATTCTGCTATTGCTATTGCTGTGTGTTTGTTCAGTCATTTTTTAGAAAACTAATTCTGTAAAGTCTCTATTCTTTGTCCTGGACCTTGAAGTCTATGCTTGGTTAGCTTAGCTGTCTGCTAATGACTGGACAGAGACATCTTTAAATGCCTAAATCAGTAAGACTCCCACACCTTGCAAAGAAGTTCTGTGTGCATTTCGAGGCCTGTCTTCAATACTCAGCCAGCTGATTGTCAACTCTTCCTTAGCCTTTGCTTTCTGCTTCTGCAGAGCCTCAACGTCAGCCAGAGGTGAAAACTTAGAGACTTCTCAAGTTTACCCTGAGCATATGCACAGGCCTATTATGCACATGGCCTTCTAGATTCCAAAGAATATATTAGAGCTTCTCAGAGCTCCTCATTGACATCTCATTTCCTAGCTTTTCCTTTTAAGCTTTTTTGGTTAGACTATTATTTGCCTTAATTATAATCTACTTCCTCAGGCAGGTGGTTAAACAATTGCTGATGATTTATTTTTATACATGCCTCCAAGAAAAAGACTGTTTGCACTGCGTGAGCTCTTAGGTCAAGAAAATACAAGTCTTATGAGTGGGGTCTTCCAGGGAACCAACAGGTAGATATGAGAGTGGGGCTTTGAAGGAGGTCTAACTGTGTTCTGCCCCTCCAGAGACTGCCAGATTTCTGTTTTTCACTGAAATTGCATGCTGTTGGTTTCCAAGGCTACTGTGGAGCTGGAGATAGGGGGATGAGAATAAGGTAAGCCAAAATACTGTAAAGCTCACTGTTCTTACTGAGATTCTGCCAATTTTTTTTTCAATAAATGCTCCCAGGTTGCTGCAAGATTTTGTTTAATTTTCTGAGTTCTGAAAACATTGATTATGACCATTTTTGTCAGTGTTCACCTGGCTTTTAGGGAAGAGAGAATTTTTAGAGGTCTTTATTAAACCACTCCCTCTGATATCACTCTTAAAATGATGTTTGAGGCTGGAAATCAACATAAACCAAGCTGACTGAGTGGGAACATAACCAGAGTATTTAATGGATGTGCAACTTTTGGAAGAGGGACAATTTTGGCTGGATCATAGGGGCTGTATAGAGTCCCCATGTGGGAATAAGGTAGGATGGCAAGATTGAAGCCACATTCAAACTGACGTTCAAAATGTTTGAAGACAGAAATCAACATGGTGAAGACAATGTTTTAGGAGTATTAATCCAGTAGAGTGTCCAGGAGGTGGGTGAGAGTAGAAGCAAGAAGAACAGTTACTTTAGTCAGAAGGGGGACATTGTGTACTTGGAACAAGCAATAAGAATAGGTTGGGTGTGAAAGCATCCCAAAGGAAGCTTCTTTAGGACAGTCAATTACTGGTTATTGGGGAGGGCTTCAAAGCATGGTTGTTGTGTACATAATTGTTTTCTGTAGCTGCTAACAGTGGGGATGCTTCTCTGCCAAGTTTTCTTCCTGCCTGCTCAGAAGTTATGTATCTTCCAATGGGATCCCTTTGGCCTCATCCTTTTGTACTTTCTGCATCTATAAATGCTCCTCCTAGTGAAGTACCTTGAGGTTTTTGGCCATCAGTCCTATCAATAGTGCTGCTCATTGGTGGTGAAGCACAGCTGGTGTTCACAAAGCTTCATGGAATCACATATGAAGTTTTTGACTCATAGGAGCCCTATTTTAAGGACATCAATAGGTTTGCCATCCAATTGCTGCTGGTGGTGAGAGAACCCTGCACAGAGAAGGAGAAGGGCTGGGAGCTTTCCTTCTGGGATGTCATTGATATTCAGAATGTCCCCTCCAGGTACACTGGCCCAAAGGTAAAGATGTGGGGAGGATAGCTCATCAGACACAGCAGGTGCTGGGGTTCCACTGTGCTTTATGTCTCACAAGTGGTATATCCAAATTCTTTCTGTATCTCCAAACATTCAGGTCTTTTCAGACAACCAGAGACATGTCTCAAGTTCTAGGTTATATCAGACACAGTTTCCCAAAGTACAGTAGTCCCCTACCTGCCGCCCTCCATCTGTGGTGATACATTTGAAGGCCCCTAGTGGATGCCTGAAACCACAGATAGTAGGAAACCTGATTGCTGTTCATTGCAATATGGCTCTGTTCACGTGTTCCACCCACAAATCTAATGCCCTTTTTATCTTAATTAAGCATTTATCATGAACTGTGGCTGTAACTTTGGCAGACTGAGGTGAGACAGCAAAACTAGTCCAAACTACCTTTTCCTTCTTTACAATTTTACAGATAGATTATTTTTACTGTAGATCATAGAAACATCAGCATATAATTGTTTTCTTTCCTCCTTAAGTTGAGAACTTTCACTTTTTCACTTAAAAGAAGCACATTATAGCTTCTCTTTGGCGTATCCATATTGCCAGCATCACTATTCCTGTGCTTTGGGGCCATTGTTAAGCAAAATTAGGGTTACTTGGACACAAGCACTGGGTGGCGTAGACAGTGTGGAGATGCTGGACAAATGGAGGATTCACATCCCAGGAAGGCCAGGAGTGGGACAGTGTGGGTGAGATGTCATTGTGCTACTCAGAAGCGTGCAATTTAAAACGTATGAATTGTTTACTTTTGGACTTTTCCATTTAATATTTTCAGACCATGGTTGGCAATGGGTAACTGAAACCAAGGAAAGCAAAAGTGTGGATAACCGAGACTACTGTATAGTCCATGGAACTCCAGTCCCATGAGCGTCTCTCACAAAGAAGTCTAACATGCCAGAAAAGGCTTCATTCTCTGTTTTCTTTAGGAAGGGTCGCAGTGCATGTTACCATGTTAAAAGCTCTCAGAAGTTCTGTGAATAACTAAACTTCTAGTCTATTTAACTTATTATTTCCTAGTTTCACTGACCACAGAACCCTTTTTCCTATGGCCACCCCACTTTGAAGTGAGGCCTTTGATAAGCGTCACTTAATCATTCATTTACCCTCTTCCCTCTGGTCATACACAATATGCATCAATGTTCCAAGGGCTTCAATAAGTGCCAGACCCTTGGAAAAATGAGGAATCAATTAAGCACATGGCGAGTCACCCAGACAGCCCAGATGTCACAACCCTGCCGTGCTGAATTGCCCCAAAAGATCCTGAATGGCTACAGCTTCTTAGAAACTTGGAAGGCTCCCTCTGCTATTTTTTTTTCTCAATGGAGTGGGGTTTCCTCAATGTAAAATAGGGTAACTGGTAACAGCACTAACCTCATAGATGCTATATCATATGACTGTGGCGAGGTTATTTACTTGATATGAGTTCATGTATGCGAAGTGCTCAGAACAGTTCCTGGCACATAGTGAGCTTTATTGTGTTAGTCTTGCCCTGAATACATTCCTTAACGACCTATGTTGCATTCATTCTCATTAGGTTGCTATTATAATGTTATCATGATCTATTATTCTAGCTTTTCCAAAAAAACAAACGGTCAAGAGTGAAGCTTAAGTCTAAAATAGCAGGGCATGATTGCAGGTTGCATGCAAACAGTCTCTGTGTCTCTCTGTCTCTCAGTCTGTCTCTGTCTCTGTGTCTGTCTATTTCTCTTTCTCTCACTTACGCACATACACGCCACTCTCTCACTCTGAATTAATCAATTGCCATTGATCTGTCTCAGGCCTGGGGTCCCAGTTACAGCTCCCCTGAGGTATGGACTCAAAAGATGAGAGGAAGAAAGAAAAGAGGCTTTCTTTGGGGAAGAAAGATGGGAGCTAAGAGGGGAGGAAGGCCTGCAAATATCCAGGATCATTGTTCAGAATCTGTCTCGACAGTTTTATAGAAACAACCCAGACAGCTCTAGGGCCGGCAATTTCCACCAAGAGAAAGAAGAAGCCCTTGATCTCCATAAATCTCCCCGAGAGTAAGGTGTGTGCGTCGCACACGATAGAAAAATACTGTCACACACCACAGAGGGAGAAAAGATGCAAGCCAATGGAAGTGACATTTCTCCCTGGAGGTAAATGTTAGCTGGGAGGGTGATTGTTCCCCGCCTCTAAGGAAAGGAAATAGCAGGTTTACATGTGCCTGCGGCCCCCCGCGCTCCCCACCTCTTCAACTCCTCGTTTCCGCCTGCAAGAAAGGAGAGGATCACTTTCCTCTTTAGAAGCAGCCATTGGAAACTAGGGAAATAGCAAATTGGGCATTATGCCCATCATTTCCAAGAAAGTCAGCAGGCGCTGGAGAACCCAGTCTTTCCTCCCAGGCCTACTTTTCTGGAGGAATGGGGAAAGAAGGGAAGCCAAGGAGACCAGGCTGACATTTCCAAACAGAAAGGGTATGTCCCTGGTCCTCAGGGAGCGAGAACTGGGACGCCAAGGGGCCATGTTGGGAACCAGGCTGCACAGTGACACGACATTGCGTGTGTGCACTCAAAAAGACGACACACTCACCACGCTGTAACGACTAATAAAAACAACCCGTCAGAAATATGTCTCCACTTTCCTTTGCGCCAGGTAATGAATTAAAGATGACAAGGGAAAAACAAACTTCAGTGGCGTGCCTTCTTTCTAAGCATTAGAAAAGCTTCAGTCAAATTGTGCTGCACTGGAAATTCCTCTTCCCAATCATGCCTGCAACTCTAAAGCGGATCAGAACCTTCCAGGGCTCAGACCCAATTCACAAACATGTGCCCACCTGGGCCTGGGGTCTGGCAACCCTCGTTACCGTGCCCGAGACAGAACGCCAGGTTGGACCCTTGTAAGCAGTCTGACAGCTCACGAATGGAAAAGGGACAGGTCTAATTTAAAATGTGTTACCGCCCCTGTGCCCAGGCTGGGAGGGACAGAGAACTGAAGGGTGGGCACTGGGCCAGGGAGGCTCAGGAAATGATATGCTGCCTGCCAGGTAGCAGGCTTGGCTCAGCGTTTCCCAGGAGCTTGTTGTGCTGGCTTTATTTACAGCCTGAATATTGGGTGTGGTGCCGAGTTCCCTTTGAAGGTGCCTGTGTCCATCAGATAAGTATCCGAGGTCTGGAACTGCAGAATGGGGGTGAGGATGAGCGCTCTCCACCAACCCCTAGATTTGCTGTGTCACTGAGGAGGGCTTGGAGCGGACCCTTATCCCCACCCAGCTTCTACCTCGGCCTCCAGCAGAGCTGTCTGGTTTGTATGCCCCACCCTGACTTGTTTGTCACGCAGTTGTGTTTGAAGAAATCGTCCTCCGTTGAGGCTGCTGCTGGCCTGCTCACTGCTGGCTGCCTGCTGGGATTTCGCAGTCCTTGCCTCTCCTCCAGCCAGACCTGTGACTTTGCTATGCTGGGCTCTGGTCACAGTGGCCACCTCTCAGGTCAGGGTGTATACCTTCAATTTGTTCTGGAAAAAGTCCCCACAGGCACCCTGGGCCTGTGTGGGAAGCCCAAGAATGCCAGGGTACGTCTCAGAGCTCAGCTCAGCCACTGCCCCCCATTCAGGGAGACTTGTGGAGGCCCTTTCTTTGTGTCCAGTGGAAGATACCAAAGGCCTGTGTGAGGAAGGGGGTAACCCAGCCGGGACAAACCATTTCATCACATCTTTCCTGAAGGGTTAGACCAGGCAGGACAAAGCCCTGGGTCTCTAGCACGTTCCTTGTCCTGCGCATTCTAACCACAGAGGCCTCAGCAAAGACAGGGACTGAGACTCTCTTCAATGAGCTCCTGCAGAGCTATTATCTGTGGGCTGACGGCTCCTGAGCACTTGGCCTGTCTAATTGTCTGAGGCAGTGCCTGGGGTGGGGCGTCTGCTACAGAGCCCAAACTGGGAACTGTGCAGACCACGGCCTCCACAGGCTAAAGTGGCTCCCACCTGCTCCAAGACCAAAGCCACAGTTGGTATCATTCCTTATAAATAGCACACATCTAATCCAAATGCGAAATTAAGTTAGACTTAAAATAGTGACATAGTTGACACCTGGTTCACTGCAAATGGTAACTAACAGCACCTACGTTAGTAAATACTCATTTTCTATGGCAAGGTTCCTTCTTTCCAAAGTTCTCCCACTTGACCTGAACCCAAAGGTGTTTTGTGTGTGTGTGTGTGTGTGTGTGTGTGTGTGTGTGTGTGCATGTGTGTATTGGTGTATATTAATGGGCAGGTCTTTGTGGAGAACTTTGATAAATATTGGCAATGAGTCGCCTTCCCCACCTGATGCATGTGTGAATGAAAGTGCTCTCCACTGAAAAGATAAGAGCAGCAGGAAAGCTAACTTCTAGTTCCTCCTTGCTTCCACCCCTTAGTCCAGTTTTCATTTGTCCCTTTCTCTTGGTGTTCACAGGGGCAACTTGCTCTAATTCCGACCCCATTGCTAGAACCAGAAGTCCCAACACTCAGGTCTTGATTTCAGCCCAACCTGCTTCAGCTTCAAACTGTGGCTGAAAACATTCTCCTCATTTTGCTGTGTGAGGAGCCTCAGCCACAGCTGGATAGCAGAGTCTGAGTATGTGAGTATATGTGTTTGGGTTTTCAACAGACATTGATTAAGTATTGACTAAGTGTCAGTGTATTCTGTGTTGGGGAGACAAAGGGCACAGCCATGGTTCCTGCTCTTGGGGCATCATCCTTCAACAGAAGAGGTGAAGGTCATCCTTTTTATTTGTTAGTTTATTCATTCACCCACTTATTTAAGATTTATTAAGGGCCTTTCATGTGCCAGAGACTATACAAAGACACTACAAATCCAAAATTAAATGACACTTAGTCACTACCCCACTGAAGCTTGCGGCCCATGGGCAGCATTTGATAAACCAATGCACACAGCACAGAGTATGCCACATATCATAGCTGAAATATGCATGGTTTACAGTAGAAAATCCAAGGAGGGTCATCTACAGCAGAGAGCTTCACTTCAGTTTTCTGGAGATGTTGCTGGAGTTGGGTTTTCAAGAGCACTGTGGTAGATTAAAGATGGTCCCAGAGTGTTTGCTTTTCCCACTCACTGAAACCTAGCCTAACTCTTCTGCCTTTGAATCTAGGGTGGGCTTAGTAACCTTCTTAATTGGTAGAGAGTTCAAGAACTATTTTTCTAGAACTACCAAGGCTAGGTAAGAAGACTTGCAGCATCTACTTCCTGGCACTTGGAATCAGGACTATCCTGGAGAGGTGACATGTAGGTGCTCCAGTTGGCAGTCCTGGCTGGGCTTGGCCCTCTAGTCATTCCAAGGCAACAGACATGTGAAAGAAGTTATTTTGGACCCTCCACACCAGCCCACCTGCTAGCTGAATAACACCAAGTGACCTCTGTTTATACCATGAGGAAAAGAAGAATCACCCAGCTGAGCCCTGTCAAAATTTCTGATCTATAAAATAAAATAAGTGTTAGGCTGTGAGACCTGCATAGTGGTGGGACAGACATACCCCTGTGATCATATTCATGCTAATGGGTGCAAGGAGGGTATGTAGTTTGTCCTCCTGGTTATAGGGCATATCATAGCCTGCTGCTGGTCTCTGAAATCATTTACTCCTAGAGGAAGTTTCCCCTTAGCCGGATAAATCATCAGCCTTCCTCCTCCCACTACACACACACTTCCTAAATTACTGCTCCCCACACCACAATTAGGCATTCTTGTGTTCATTGATTCATTCTTTGATTTGTTTAAAATATAATGATTTGATATATATTCATTACACTAGCAACACTTATTCACCACTTGTCAGGCCCTGGGTTCAACACTTATATGAATTATGTCACTTAATCCTCATGACATCCCATGAGGTAGTTAGTACAGCTAGTTCTGCTATGGTACTCGTTTTAAAAATGAAGATTTGTTCAATACAATTGACATACTAGGAAACAATTTAATCATATGCAAATGTTGCATTTGCTTATGTATAATTTTGTCTACACACACACAACTAAGTGAACACAGAAGATTGCATCCAGCTGAACAGAACTGCTTAGGGATACACCAAATGCACATATGTACATGCCTTAAACATCTATCAGCTGCCTCAGTTACCATGTACCCAGAGGTGCACCCATTCACATCCAGTGTTACCTCTTTCCATCCAATTTTAGATTATCCTCCTTCCAGTACTTCATAATAACTCACAAGCTGCAACTTACCTGATGCCACTTCCACAAGCAAACTTTAGCTCTTGTTCAAGGTAAAGCACCATACTTATTTGCGGTGTTATGTATTTAACCAGTTAACGTGTAAAACAGTATGCTATGGACTGAATGTCTGTGTCCCTGCTGCTGACCCATAAATTAATACATTGAAACTTTAATCCCAAATGTGATGTATTTGGAGATAGGCTTTTGGGAGTTAATGGGGGCTTAGGTCATGAGGGTGGAGCCGTTATGAGGCAATGAGCATTCTTATAAGAAGAGACACAAGAGAGCTTGCTTCTTCTCCCTGCTGTCTGTAATATGAGGACACAACAAGAAGATGGCTTTCTGCAAACCAGGAACCAAATTGGCTGCAACTTAATCTTGGACTTCCCAGCCTCCAGAACTGTGAGAAATAAATGTCTGTTGTTTAAGCCCCCCAGTCTATGGTATTTTTGTTATACCAGCTCAAACTAACTAAAACACAAATACTACTATTTTTATTAGGTGCCTGTTATTTTATGTGTCACTAACCAAGGTTTTGGGTTTCATACCCTAACCCCATTTAGGAATGCATGTGTTACACTGTAGCAAAACTGACTGTAAAATTATCTTCATTTTATAGATGAGGAAATTGGGACTTAGAAAAGGCTGGCTCAAGCTGGTAAGTGTGGGATCAAAGCTCAAATTTCTGGTTGAGAAACTAGAATCAGCCCAGCCCTGCTTCCCCTCACCCCGGCTCTGAACTACTGCACTGTATTGCTTCTCAGTATGCAGGCAGAAAGATAAAGTGGAGAAGGGACGGGGCCCTGAGCCACAAGAAAACTGATTCCTCAGTTCCTGAGCATTGAAACTCTGGCTTCCCTCTTACAGTTTCAGCCTCCTTTCCTCCCCAGACCCCTCACCTGGGTGCCCTGGCCCCAATGCCCACCTGGTAGAACCCTCCTCTTCTGTGCCTCTGCCCTCTTCCCTGAGGCTCTGAGGCACGACTGCCTCTTAATCTCGTCTGTCTTCTCAGTTATGGCTCAGGGCCTGGCACCTGACTGGGCCTCCTAAATGTTTCTGGAGCTAGACTAACCAGAACAGGAGGTTTGGCTGCAGTAAGTGGGCAGAAGGAGCCAAGCTCCTAGGGCTGGCATGGAGGGAGGCCTAGGAGGGCTACCAGTAGCCTCTACAATACGCTCAACAGCAAAGCAAACTGATAAATTCCAGGCACAATTATAGCCCCCCTCCCTAATATCTGATTAGAAACCAAGGAAGACAGAGTGCCCTGCAGCCTGAAGAGGACATCTCTGAAGCTTCCCAAAGGTGGAAGTAAGCTCCTTGCTCCTCCCTGCCCATTTGTTCTTCTCCACCTTCCTCTAGTGGGTTGATCAGAACTCTGTGTGTGCCTCATGGCTGGCCCAACATTTCCTTGGTCTACAGATCCCACCTCCCCACTGGAAATGTGCAATCTCTCTGTCTCTTTAGATCTCAGTGCCCTGTGGTTTCCCATGCTCCTTCAGTCATTAATCATGTGCATCTTTGTGATGAAGCCTAAGACATTGGCTAGCGGTATTTCTTAACTTCTCATGTACATGCAGGTCCTAACTTGAGAACAAATTGTGTATTGAAGTCGAAGGCAAGTGAGCCATTGGATTCAGAACACATGTTCCCCTAGAAGCTGTGTTGCAAATGGAGGGTGGGCTCCTCAGCAGTTCATGAAAGTCTATTTAACCCACCATGTGACTGAACCAGACCACAGCAGAATCCTGGGTGCTGGAGGGGTGGGAGGACATGCAGGAGGGAGGGAAAGGTGGAAAAGAGTTGCTTCTTCCTGAGCATAAGACCAGCAGTCAGGAAAAAACAAAGAAACCTAGAGTTTAATGTATGTGCCTCCATATCTCTTTCTGGAACCTTCTCCCATCTGCTACTCCCTCTTTCCCCAGTGTCACACTCCCCTGGCCTCATGCCTGTCCTGAGACACTCAGCAAAGAGGTTAATAGCAGAAGATTTGGAGTCCAACAGATCTAGGTTTAGTCCCAGTCTCAGGTCCACTATATGTATACAGTGTAATTCTTAGACCTCAGACTAGGAATTAACTTTCAGCCTCAGTTTCCTCATCCAGTGATGGTTTTCTTACCTTGTAGGGGTGAGGTAAGTAATGAGATAATTTGCATGGACCTAAATGCTTCCCCAGGGGGCTGTCTTAAAAGTTCAGTGACTGTTATTTTTAGGTGATGAAGGACTCTGCAAGCAAATCTATAGGCATCCTCTAATGTGGAGTTACTCAAGCTTCTTAAATCTGTCAGTTTGGAAAAATTCTCAGGATCTAGTTCTTGAAATCACTGCTTTTTCTCAATTTTCTCTTGTCTGTCCATCTAGAACTTCAATTTCACCTATTTCAGATAATTTTACCGTTTGCTATGTGTTTGCTAAACTTTTCCCCTCTCCTGTGCTGCTTTGTTCTGGGTATTTTTTCTTTATCTCTCTTCAAGTCACTATACCTGCCTACTACTGTATATTATCAATGTTTAAACAAATCTGTTGAATTCTTAATTTCTGTCATTGTACTTTTTAGTTCAAGGAGTTCCATTTGATTATTTCTTATAGATTCCAATTCTATGGTGAAATTCTTTGTCTTTCTTATTATTTCCTTGAACTGCTGATCATAGTTATTTAAAATTTCATGTCAATTAACTCTAATATCTGGAGCACCTCAGTTCGTTTCTATTTTCTATTTTATCTCTTTCCACCTCCTCCTTTTCCCCATTTTTTGCCATCTCCTGCCATGTCTGGTAATTTGCAAATTGAATGTTGGACGTTGTGCATGAAAAGTCATAGAGCCTTTGAATGATGTTATCTTCCTTCAGAGAGGATTTAACAGGTTGGTAGGGTGTTGGCTGATCACCTTCATCTATAAAAAGCTGGTTACTTATTTCAGGTTTTTTTTTCTTACTCCTAGGGGTAACTTTTCCAAGGTCTCAACTGACAGTTTGGGTGTTCACCAGGGGCTTTCTTTCTTGGCACAACATGAACTCCAATTTTTTCTTTTTCTGAGACACAGTCTCACTCTGTTACCCAGGCTGGAGTGCAGTGGTGCAATCACTGCTCACTGCAGACTCAACCATCCAAGCTCATGTGATCCTCCCACTTCAGCCTTCAAAGTAGCTGGGACCACAGGCACTTGCCATCACGCCTGGCTAATTTTTTAATATTTGCAGAGAGACAGGAGTCTTGCTGTATTGCCCAAGCTGGTCTCAAACTTTTGGGCTCAAGCGATCCTCCCACCTCAACATCTCAAAGTGCTGGGATTATAGGTGTGAACCACTGTGCTCGGCTCTGAACTCTAGTTTTTGTCTCTTTAGGACGCTAAGACTATTGAAGTTAATGATTAGTTTTTTTAATGTGGCTTATTTCTGCTTGGTTTCTGGGATGGTTAATTTTGTCTGGGCTAAGGGATGCCTAGAAACCTGGTAAAACCTTAATTCTGAGTATGTACCTGAGTGTGTTTCCAGGAGAGATTGGCATCTGAATCAGTAAACTGAGTAAAGAATATGGTTCTCACCGCTCTGTGTGTGTGTGGAGGGGGGGCACCATGCAATTTGTTGAGGGCTGGAAGAGAACAAAAGGCAAAGGAAGGGCCAATTTACTGTCTTATGTTTGGGCTGTGACATCCATCTTCTCCTACCCTCAGACATCGGTGCTCCTGGTTCTCAGGCCTTTGGACTTGGACCAGGACTTGTATTATGCCATTGTTTCCCAGCCCCATTCCCTTCCAGGTCTCAGTACTTCATATTCAGACTGAATTACATCACTGGCTTTCTTGGGTCTCCAGTTTGCAAACAGCAGGTTGTGGGACTTCTTAGTCTCCATAATCTCATGAGCTAATTCCTTTAATAAATCTCTCTCTCTCTCATACCTTCATGGCTGTTCTCGTCCACTTTCCTTTAATGGGTCTATCAGAACTCCATGTATGCTTCATGGCTGGCTCAACACTCCCTTGGCCTACAAGGTCCCACCCACTCCATGCACTGGAATCTTGTAACCTCCCTCTGTCTCTTTAGAACTCAGTGCCCTGTGGCTTCCCATGCTCCTTCAGTAATTAATCATGTGCATCTTTGTGATGAGGCTGAAGACATCATCTGGTACAATATTAGGGCTTCTCGCATTGCTATAAAGAAATACCTGAGACTGGGTAATTTATAATGAAGAGAGGTTTAATTGACTCACAGTTCTGCAGACTTTACAGGAAGCATGGTTCTGGCATCTGCTCGGCTTCTGGGAGGCCTTGGGAAGCTTGCAGTCATGATGGAAGGTGAAGGGGGAGCAGGCACGTCACATGGTGAAAGCAGAAGCAAGTGAGACACACTTCTAAATAACCAGATCTCGCGAGAACACATTCACTATCACAAGGACAGCGCTAAGGGGATGGTGCTAAACCATTCATGAGAAATCCACCCCCATGTTTCAATCACCTCCCACCAGGCCCCATCTCCAACACTGGGGAATACAATTCAATGTGAGATTTGGGTGGGGCAAATATCCAAACTATATCAGGTGCTATTTCTTAACTTCTCATATACAGGAAGATCCTAACAATAGTGTGTGTGTGTGTGTGTGTGTGTATACATATATATGTATCAATAGGAAAAACAGTACCTGATATATTTCAGATGCTTACCCTGCCCAAATCTCATGTTGAAATGTAATCTCCAATGTTAGAGGTGGGGTCTGACAGGAGATGATTGGATCATGCTGGTAGATTTCTTATGAATGGTTTAGCACCATCCTCTTAATGCTATCCTTGCAATAGTGAATGAGTTCTCACAAGATCTGGTTGTTCAAAAGTTTGTATCAATAGGAGATCTGGTTGTTTAAAAGTTTGTATTGATAAGAGAGATATATATATATCTTATATATATCTTATATATCTCAATAGGAGATATATATATTATGTATAGGATCAATAGGAGATATATATCTATATATACAAACATATATAGTTCTATTAATGAGAGATGTGATCCTATTTCTCTGGAGAACTCTCACACTAATACAATTTTTTACCCTGTAGGTGTGACAGATACTGTGATGCAATACCTAGATCCCCCTTCAGGAATGAAGGAGTTAGTCCCCCAACTGCTAGGGATTGTCAATTGGCAGCCCCTTTGAGGATTGCTTCTGCTGAAAAAAAAAAAAGTAAAAACAAAACTCCTTCCTGCAAGGTTCACACCCTTCCAGGGCAACCTGTACCCAGTGCTTTCTTGCCTTTGGGGTAAAAGCACCTGCTGCTGTGCAGCAACTTGGGACAATTCTAGATTGGAACAACAACCCTAGAGCTAGAAGGGTTGCTATAGTTCCAGAACACCCTGTGCGGTTGGCAGAGGCTGAGGCTGCAACAAATTCTGCTTTCTTCCTCCCCCTTCTATAGAGGGTGATCCTAAAAGTACCTCCTAATAAACATTGTGCTCATTAATCTCTGTCTCAAGGAACACAGTCTGTGACATTAGGCCTGCACATGCACAACTTAGAAGTCAGCAATGCCTTGAGGGTATATTGGGTGCCAAATATTAGGCACATTTCAATGCATTTCCTGTGTCTTTGGGATCTTGGCTTCTTTGGGGCATTGGCTGCCTTGGTTGCTATCCAATGCCTTCCAACAGTTGGCCTTTGTGTTTTATCCAGCTTTTATAGTTGTTCTCAGTGGGAGATTAATCTGATATCATCCGCTCCATCATAGCTGGAAACAGATCATGCTGACTGTTTTAATTCTCAGAAGCCAGAAGGAGCAATGATGGAAACTGTTGCTGGGAACCTAATTCTGTTCAACAAAGAACTGTTGATTGGAGATGCAGAAATGATGAAAACCTGAGGAGAAAATGACCTTGTTTTCTTAGACTCTGCAACACCCAGGAAGGAGAATACAGAGAACAGCTACATATATGCCACGGACTTTAGAAATACAGACTTCAAACTTCCCAAGGAAAAGAGATAGAATCCAGGGGCCAGATAAATAAAAAAGAAATATCAAAAGCCATCTGAAAGTAAAAGTGAAAATTTGACACTATAATCGCAAAAAAAGCCAAAGAAAGAAGGAGAAGGAAATCTGGAAAACAGATAGACTCATATGCTGGTACACTTTTTGGAATGTAGAGTATAAATAATAAACAAGTAGTAATCATACACAGACTAGTTAATATGTTGGACAACAGTAAAAGAGCAGAAAGATCTAAAGAAGATACTAATGGGCTGGGTGAGTGAAATCTAACAATATGAGATTGAGTAGGGGCAATGGATTTACTCAGGTCCTAAGAGCCTAACTTTACAAGGACAAGGTGAAAATCAGGTTTAAAAAGTGTTCATGTGAAAAGCAAAGAAACAAACAAAGCACCTTAAGCACTTTAGTTTACTAAGTGTGGTATGAATCGCTGCTATGAACTTGTCATCTAAAATAAAATTTTAAATTGCATTAACAGAAGTACAAAGTCTCAAGCGAGAAAGTCCTATAATTACTCTGTGTGGGTAGTCTGACCTCAGACCTTGACATAGTCTGAATGTGTCCCTCCAAAATTCATATTGAAATGTAATTCCCATTGTGGTGGTATTAGTAGGTGGGGCTTTTTGGGAAGTGCTGTTACAAAAGAGGTTGTAGAGAGCTGCCCTGTCCCTTCTTCCATGTGAGGACACAGGAAGAAGTGTACCATCTATGAAGCAGACAGAACCCTTCACAGTCATCAGATCTGCTGGTGCCTTAATCTTGGACTTCCCAGGCTCCAGAACTATAGGAAACAAACTTCTGTTTATAAATTACCCATCTTAATGTATTTTGTAATAGCAGCCCAAATGAACTAAGACAGACGCTAATTACCACAATTTGAGCAAGACATTAACCAACCATGGTGTGTTCAGAGTAAGGCAACCAGGATGTTGAAGGAAACGGGTCATATGAGTGACTTTGGAAGAAATGGAATGAGAAGAAGTAGGTCCTCTGTAGGAATCATCTTCACGTATGCATGTGGCTATCGGGTTGAAGGGGCTTTTGATTTTTTTCCTTCATGAAACAAGGGACAGACTGTGGACAGACAGATTTAGATTCAAGTACATGAAGAAATGTTAAACCATTAGAACTGTTGGAAAATGGAATGGGCTTCCACTAAAGCTGGTGTTGTCTCCCTCCCTGTTGTGCATTCATGAGAGGCTGGAGGCTGAGGGTCCCCCAGTTGGTTGAAGGGTGGAGGAGGCAAGGGAGTGTTTTGATTGGCCAATAATGTTAAAAAAGTTTGGCCGTGTATGATGGTTCACGCCTGCAATCCTAGCACTTTGTGAGGCAGAGGCGGGCAGATCACCTGAGGTCAGGAGTTTGAGACCAGCCTTGCCAATATGGCGAAACACCATTTCTACTAAAAATACACAAATTAGCCAGGCGTGGTGGCATGTACCTGTAATCCCTGCTACTCAGGAGGCTGAGGCATGAGAATAGCTTGAAGCTGGGAGGTGGAGGTTGCAGTGAACCAAGGTCACGCCACTGCAGTCCAGCCTGGGTGACAGAATAAGATTCTGTCTCAAAAAAAAAAAAAAAAAAAAGAAGTTTGAGTCAACATTAAAGTTTGAGAGATTTTACATAAAATAAATTTCTAGCTTCCACTGAAAAAAATAAGATATATGCCATTATTTAGCTCTCTTTTCTGCAAATAAACCAACAGCAGCTAGTTTGCTTATAGCCTGTCTTAGTCCATTTGTGTTGCTATAAAGTAATACCTGAGGCTGTGCAATTCATAGACAAAAGAGGATTATTTGGCTCATGGTTCTGCAGGCTGTACAAAAGCATGGTGCCAGCATCTGCTTCTGGTGAGGGCCTGATGAAGCTTCCACTCATGGCAGAAGACAAAGGGGAGCAAACATCAAATGGTGTGAGAGAAGGAAAGAGACAGAGGTGGGAGGTGCCAGGTTCTTTTTAACAATCAGATCTCATGGGAAGGAGTAGATAATAAACTCACTCATTGCCGTGAGGACAGCACCAAGTCATTCAAGAGGGATCTGCACCCAGGATACAAACACCTCCCACCAGGCCCCACCTCTGACATTAGGCACCAAATTTCAACATGAGATTTGGAGGGGACAAAATATCCAAACTATATCATCCCCTTTATACCAGGCTGTGTTTTCCGGTTTTCCAAAGTCTTTCCCACTCACACAACGCATGCTCTTGACGGACCCATTCAATCTTTTCATACCACCTGCCTGAGGCTGTAGGTACTGGAGTTTACAATCCCTGTTATAGAGGAGACTTAACTACTAAATGAGGGCAGGAAAATCCTACAGTTTTACCACCCTTTGCCCCGCTTTCTGATGGGAACTGCCCACCCAGAACCCCTGCTGCCAAGAAGACTGTTTTGAGACAGGTTCCCCGATTGCATACTGAGCAGTTTGGGTAGACACCCGATTGCAGGGCAGTCAATTCACAGGCTGATAGTGACATGTAATGGGGCCGAGCACGGAAAAGTGAGCTGAACCAATCACATCTTCTCTCTCGGCTTTAAAAATGAAGAAAGTGTGGAACAGCAAGCTTGCAATGGTTTTGATGCTGAGGGCCCAGAGAAGTCATGATGGGCCAGGAACAAGTTGAAATCAGGATGCATCTAAAACAAAGAGTTTATTTTGTGAGAGGGCAGGGAGCATGTGAACAGAGAGAGGCAGAGATATCTTGATAGAGAAACCATGTGGCCTGAGAGAGACACATCAAGCCATGGGTCCCCAGAGCTGTCTGGGTTCCTCATGGTTTTTCAGCTTCAGACCCAGGCGCATGTGTATTCTTGCAGGAAACTCCAATTTCTTGAGCTAACTTGAATGTTCTCTTGTCCTTGCACTCAAGAAAAGCTAACCAAAGCTCCCTTAAGGCCTCTGCTAACTTGAGAGTCTGTAAGCGTTTACCTCCAGGATATGAACTGTGAAAGGAAAATATCTTGGGCCCCTAAAATCACTAAGCAAAAGGGAGAACTCAAGCTGGGAACTGCTTAGGGCAAACCTGCCTCCCATTCTATTCAAAGTCATCCCTCTGCTCACTGAGATAAATGCATATCTGATGGCCTCCTTTGGAAAGGCTAATCAGAAACTCAGAAGAATGCAACCTTTTGTCTCTCACCTACCTGTGGCCTGGAAGCCCCTCCCTGCTTTGAGTTGTCCCATCTTTCCAGACCAAACCAGTGTTCATTTTACATATGTTGATTGATGTCTCCTGTCTCTCTAAAATGTATAAAAATAAGCTGTGCTCTGACCACCTTGGGCACATGTCATCAGGACCTCGTGAGGCTGTGTCACAGGTGTCCGTCCTCAACCTTGGCAAAATAAACTTTCTAAATTAACTGAGACCTGTCTCAAGTTTTTGTGGTTCACACACCGCTCCCTGACACCCAGATAAGCCAAGTACACTGTGGACAGATAACCAATGCAGTAGGGATCCATCTCTAAGACTACTTTCCCAAACCTTTTTTCTTCTGCAACAAAGCCATGCGTATAATTTTAGAGGTATAAGCATGCAAGCACCTTAAGATCTAATTTTATTGCATTATCATATTCCCAACAGGAAAAAGAATTGTGTAGGTAAACCTGTGTGCTTTCTTATATGCATCTGTCAGCCCTAATCAGACACCCTTCCCCTTCAATAGAAAGAACGATTCAGATGTTGTCATTAGACTTGTGAATCTGAAGAATATTTAACTTGTTGATTAAGTACTTAACATTACAAATGAATGCAAAACTGTCTATCAGTTCTGGTGTGATTATTTTGGAAAGGTTGTAAGTTTTTGGGTGGCTGTGATAATGAATGACCTTTGTGATATTGAAGGCTGCCTTGTTGCATCAGCTTTTTGGAGGAGTTGCTAGGCGGGCCCCAAAAAGAAGAAGAAAAGAAAGATGCCTATTAGAACTCATCATAAAGTCACTGATTTGTTTTTTTGTAAGCAACTGCTGTTGAAATTAGATGACAAAGAACAGGCTGTAGCTGCCCCTGTGAAGGGAGTTGTGGATGTGTAAAGAAATTTGTTATTGGGGAAAGCTGCCAACTATGATGGCACCTCCCTGGCACCGGCCACATGATCTGCAACCTGCCTCTGAACAGTCATATACATTGGGGGGACACACAGACACAAAACAGCTGGGCGGTTGACTGACCTTTCCACTTTGCAGCCCAGTATTTTGGCATCGTGGAGATTAAGACTTGACTGATCTCACTGGAAAATTGTCTAAGCTTTTGCTACACTCTGCTTTTGTAGACACTAGTCCCATTCCCAGGGGAAAAAAATCTACACCTGCTGAATCTTTTCAAAACCGGTAGATACAGGACATTTAGGACAAATTAGTGAAACACGCCAATATTTGCCCCCGCCCTGCTTCTGCTACAATTTCAAAGATTTTGTTTGTCAGAAAAAGATATCTTTGTAATTTCTAGTAATAAAGACAAATTAACAACAACAGAAAAACTGCCAAAAAGAGTGAGAATAAGTTTTCTTGTTCTCTTTTTACATTTCTTTTTCGTTTTCATACAGTAAAATACAGCAAAATTCACTCCTTGTGGCAAATGGGTTTTGATAAATGCAGAACATTTTTCTTTTCTTTTCTTTTTTTTTTTTCTGTTGCACAGGTTGGAGTGTAGTGGTGTGATCTCAGCTCACTGCAACCTCTGCCTCCCGGGCTCAAGTGATTCTCCTGCCTCAGCTTCCCAAGTAGCTGGGGTTACAGGCATGTGTCACCACACCCAGCTAATTTTTGTATTTTTAGTAGAGATAGGGTTTTGCCATTTTGGCCAGACTGGTCTCGAACTCCTGACCTCAGGTGATCCTCCCACCTTGGCCTCCCAAAGTGCTGGGATTACAGACGTAAGCCACTGCGCCCGGGCCACGTAACGTTGTATTTCTATCACCACGATTATGTTTGGAAGAGTTCTATCATTTCTCAAATTCCACAATGCCGTCTGTTTGGGTCAGACCTTCCATCCTTCGCCAGCCAGCAACCACTGATCTGTCCTCCACCTGTACAGTTTTGCCTTTTCCAGAATATTAAATAAATGGAATCATTTTGTATGTAGACTTTTAGTTTATTATTTGTTAATTTATTAACTTATTTTTGCTAATCTTCCCACTGATATCATGTTATATGCAGAGAGAAGAATACCAGAAGAAATATTTGGGGCAGGGGGTATCTTAAAAGACAAGAAGGAGGAAGTGGGGAACTTGCTGTGCTCAACTGCAAAATTATTTTCATCTGTGCAGAGAAGGTATCTCAGAGGTAGTCAGAACCAATCAAAAAGATTTACGCATTCAAACTTAGCCTTTCTGTAATACTCTAAGGAAGAATTGATGAGCTTAGTCTTTGATTATCTTTAACCAGCCTTGGGATCTGACCCAGGGCTAGGTAATTAACAAGAGTAATTAGCTCCTGTTGCGGTAGTGGCGTATGCTTGTGGAGAAAAGTGAGCATTAACTCTGTGTGCCCCACAGCAGCCTCCCGTATTATGTTCCCCATACCCCTGCTTTCCCTCCTTAGAATAATTGCCTCATGAACAATGGCTCGTGTCAGCTTCATCCTGCTTACTAGGGGAACATGATTTGCTTCTACAAGTAAACCTGGTGGCAGGCAGGGCAGCTGGCTAGGCTCATATTTAGGTCTTGAGATTGATATTAAGTTTAAAAAATTAAGTTAAAAAGTTAAGTTAGATTTGCTCTACTAGAGATTCTTGGAAGGCCCATTCAGTCAGGCTCCTGCTGGATCCATCCACAGACTTGTTTTTCAGATGAGGAAGGCTGTGACCCAAGGACTTCTATCCAGCCTCTCTGGCCCCCATACTTTCCCCAGTCTTTGCAGGCTCTGAACTGCCGCCTCACTCAGGAGCCTTGATAGATCCTGAAAATGGCGGCTGTGGCCAGCTTCTATAAAGAGGAGATGGGTTACATACTCTGTGCAGGCTATGCTATGTTCTGTCAAAGTTAATCTGCCCGGGAAAACTCCTGAGAGCCTCCCAGTCACCCTATGAGGGACACTAAGGGTAGGGAAGCCAAGTCCCAAGAGCTCTTTGGGGCCTGTTTAAAATGGCCACTCCCCAAGTCTCTTCGTGGGCATCTGCAGCTGCTGTTTGCAAGGAAGTTTAGGGAAGATGGCTGAGCTCTTCACCGACCGTCCTAACAAATAAGCCAGTGGCCTCAACTCAGACCCTTTAGAAGAGACCTCAATGCCTCATAACTCGGAGCAGTGAGTGGATGCCCACCTGTGCCACTTGAAATGGGCTCTGTTGCAGCCGACAGGGCCTGAAACCCCCATTGGTAGCATCAAATGCAAGCAGTTATTTCATGAAGACTCCGTGTGTGTGTGTGTGTAGCACACCAGTGGAAAGTGGGAGGTAGAGAAGGTACAAGCAAGGGAAAGACAGTCTAGGCTGTTGCTTGGAAGAGCTTGCTGAGGAACAAACCGTCATCATCTCAAACAGGTTGGTGACACAGGTCCTGAAGATGTACACATCCCCACAGTCATATTCTTGTCGGAGTGGTGGAAATAACCTGGCAGGAGACTTTTTAAAAACCCAGGCTCTGGGGTCAGGGAAATATGCACTTCACTTTCTGTCTTATGACCTAGGGCAAGTTCCTTCACTTCTGCAGGCCCCCGTTTCCCTGTCAATTAGAATGGAGGATATCCTACCCTCACAGGGTTGTTGTGATAAATCAGATAATTTGTGATTTGTGAAGCAAATCAACTGAAGACTATTTGGCTCCAAAATCCACACGCCTAGGCACTGGGCATTACTTGTGTATATGCAATGATCGTGTGTGAGCACGTACTTCTATTGCAGTGAGCTCAGGGGTGGGTGGATCATGAGGTCAGGAGTTCAAGACCAGCCTGGCTAACATGGTGAAACCCCGTCTCTACTAAAGATACAAAAAATTAGCCAGGCGTGGTGGTGCGCATCTGTAATCCCAGCTACTCAGGAGGCTGAGGCAGGAGAATTGTTTGAACCTGGGAGGCAGAGGTTGCAATGAGCTGAGATGGTGCCATTGCACTCCAGCCTGGGCGACAGGGAGAGACTCCATCTAAGTAAATAAATAAAAATAAGAAATCCATTTAAGGTTAACTTTTTCAGTTTTGACAGCCTTAGGATAGAGCTAATAGGCTGAATGGGGTCAGGTAAGGCCATTTAAGAACTGCTAATAAGTGCTAGCATCTTGGCTTTACTGGGGATTCTATCTACTGGGGATGAAAGGTGATGTCTTGGAGTACTGTGATTAAGTGGTTTCCACCAAACCTCAGGCAGCAAGTAGTGCACATAGAGTTATCTGGACTGAGTATAAAAGCCTGGTTATGGAGGGGTTATGTGTTCTGGTACCAGCCAGCTATTATCTAGTGGGTTTATTTATGGTTAAGTGAGAATAAGAACTGGAGAACCATCCTTTATGTGGTTGATATGAGCTTCTCAGACACTGGGCACCTCCTAGCCCTCTTGTACATTGCAATAAAATGGTATAGCAACAAACAACATACATGCCTCCCCCCATTTTCCCCCACCCTCCAAAACTCCTACAACTGTGGGCTTTCAATATTTGTTTACAGGAAATCTGAGAGATGCTCATTTCAAAAATAGCTTTAAAAAATTATCCAAGTAGGCCAGGCATGGTGGCTCACACCTGTAATCCCAGCACTTTGGGAGGCCGAGGTGGGCGGATCATCTGAGGTCAGGAGTTCGAGATCAGGCTGGCCAACATGGTGAAACCCCATCTCTACTAAAAACACAAAAATTAGCAAGGTGTGGTGGCACACTCCTGCAGTCCCAGTTACTTAGGAGGCTGAGGCAGGAGAATTGCTTGAACCTGGGAGGTGGAGGTTGCAGTGAGCAGAGATCAAGCCACTGCACTCCAGCCGGGACCACAGAGCAAGACTCCATCTCAAGATAATAATAAAAATTAAATAAAAAAGAGAAAATGTGGTGAAGCAAAGAAAAGGAAATAAAATAGTCACCTACAAGCCCCCTCCTGCTGTCCTGCAAGATAACTTTGTTAACATTTTGGTGTGTATCACTTCAGTATCTTTTAAATGTATGTACACACACACACAAACAGACTATACGTGTATAGACGTATGCATGTTTATTTATAGAAACGGGATTGCACTGCACAGTTATATAACCTGAATTTTTCACATACTATCTCATGAACATTTTCTAAGTTATTAAATCTTTGAGGCACTGTGTCTTTTTATAAAGGAACACTTGCTTCAACATTAGACATTTACAGCGCCTCAGCAGTGTGGCCCTTCAAAGAGGTCTGGCCCCTGTGTCTACCCCTTGGGTGTATTGTGAATTCAGGAAGCTTGAATTGGCTACTGGAGCTCCACATGTAAGAAATCAGCTTTCAAAGGCACTAAATAGGAACCAGAGTTATTGTGGCTTCTTCATAAAAGTGAACTGGAATAACAAATGCTGTCTGACATCTCAACCAGCAGGGACGCTTTGCTGTGTGTGTACATTTGCAATCCAAATAAGGCATAAAAACATGCAAAGAGAACGGACAGCAGAGCCCAGGGGGGCTGGAAATGCTTCCTTGTCACTTCTTTGGCAAGGAGAATGATCTTCCACCATCATCTTACCTCCATCCTACCATAAACCTGCCGCGGAGTTCCCTTAGAGGGCTGATAGCAACCAGACCTCCAGCCTGCGGATAAAAGATTTGTGCCCTCGTTTCACCAGTAACCTCAAGATCCCTCTGTTTTGAAGTGTATTCATGCTGGCTCAGATCAGTGAGCCTTGGTGTGCTGATTCAGACACAAGCTAATCCTTGAGGCTTCAGGAAAAAGGGTTTTGATGTCATTTCAAAATAATGTTAATGGAATCAACCACAATTTATTAACCAAGGCTAGAGATTTCAAAAGTTGTTACTGACAAATAAGGCTGGATGACTTCTGAGATGTGGGGTGTCTGTCTGGTTCCTGGTGGGGGTTCCTCTACCTCTTGGTCCATCGCTTAACCCCAAACAGGGAATTCTTGTGCTCTGGCACCATCCCATTGTATGGCAGAACTCCTGGTGGCAGGTGAGTCCTAGGCTTAAAGGGGGAGAGTATATTTGGGAGCTTCGTGTACCCAAACCACAGAAAGGACAGTGGTGCAAGTGGGCCCCCGGTGGGCCTTGGGAACCATGGGGTGCTCCCACTCCCTCTCTTTCATCTGCTGCCTTCTGAAGGCCAGCTTCATTCCCTCCACAAGAGCATTTCTGGAACGTCTGCCAACAAGGGTTGCTGAGGGCATGCTGACCGGAATGGCTGGATTCCCATGCCACTGTTGTTAGGTATCTTGATGGTGGCCCCTCCACTGCCTCATGGATGGAATGCAGGAGAGGTCCTTCTGCAGCCAGAGAGTGCATTTCTCAGAAGTGGGTACATAAAATCATAGATATACTCAACCCTTCCCATCCATTTTCATTTCTCAGTTCTTTCAGCCATCCTCATGCTGGGCTCTTCTCCGTCCCCCTCATCCTCTGAACATCTCTGCTCATGTGCTTTTATTTATGCTGGTTCCCAGGCACATGCTCCTTCTTCTCTGTTTATCTGAATCTGGCTCATTATCCAAGGGCCAAACCTCATCAGGGTTCTCCCCACCGCTCTAGCCTCCATTTGAAACTCGTTTCCCCACATGTGCAATTGTAGAACTGCCTTGTATTTTCTTCCGTCATGTTTCCTGAGTTAAGTCTTGTTTCTACATGCTTCCTTTCTCCCCTTCCTGGGAGGAGAGTTGACATTAACCCATTTCAGTCTGGCTTCTACTTCTTTCTCTTAACCAAAATGTTTTTGGTAGACTCACTCATAGCATCCACACTACCCCATGGCCATTTCTTAGTTTTTATCTTACTAGACCTTCAGAGGTATTTGATACCACTGACCACTTTTACATCCTTAAACCCTCTCTTCTCTTGTATTTTGTGACACCAAGCTTTCCTTGTTTCTTCCCACCTTAGATACTCTTGCTCCGCCTTTTTTTTTTTTAAAAAAAAGTAGATTCCTGGACTTCTTTCTACCTGACCAGTGCGCCTGTCCTTTTTCTGTCTATAGTCTTTCCCTGGTTAATCTTCACCATTTCCATGGTTTTATATGTCAGTTAAATGCCATCAACTCCCACACTTATAACTTTTTCTAGCTCTTCTGAACTCCATGCATACATCTTACTGTCCCTCTGGCATCTCTACATGTATGTCTCATAGACATCTCTGAGTTAACATGCCCAAAAATGAACTAATTTTCCTTAGAAATGGAGTTCTTTCCTCCGGGCTTCCCCAAATGGCACCTCTATACTCCCCATTGCTTTTGGCAGATGAACCCTGACAGTTTCTTCTCTCTGACTACTCAAGTTCTATTGATTACAGCTATAAAACATCTCATAGACATCGATTCCTCTCCGTCTCCACTGTCACCTCCCTATTCCACACTACTGTGTCCTCCACCTAGCCCAAACCCTAACGCCTTTCTCTCCTTCCACACCCACCCTTCTTCAACCCCTTTCCCATTGGGCAGCCAGGGATCTTAGCATATCATTCCTCAGCTCCACACTCCAATGGTGGGTTATTGCACTTAGAAGAAAATCCAAATCCAAACTCTGTCCTGCTCAGACATAACTGGACTCCTGACTCTTTCTCCAGCTGGCACTTCCAGACACACTGACAATGTTCGTGCTCCTTAAGCCTGTCACACCCCTTCTGTCCACCCACAGTTCCTCTGTCTGGAACTTTCTTCTCCTCACTCTTTGCCTGTCTCCTTCAGGTTCCAGCTTAGGTCACTCCTAAGAGAACCCTTCTCTAACTTCCCCAAACTGAGTTGAGACTATGTGTGATACTCGATCACAGCAATTGTACTTTTCTACATAAAATGTATTATAATTTTTATTTTTAATTTTTTAGTATTTTATAATTTTTTATATTACTTGTGTGATTATTTGTGTCCCACTAAACTGCTCCACAAGGACAGGTACTGTATCTTGTACTTCCCTGTCTCCTAGGAACATGGTGTGTGCTCAGTAAAAAATTATTGACTGAGGGAATGAATACATAAACTAGATTTTAATATCCCCAAAGGACAGAGTGATTTTTTATTCTTTTCACCCTCAGCCAGGAGCTTAATAAATACTTGTTGACCTCAATACTGTATTGTGAAAAAATAAAAATAACAACAAGAAAGAGAATTACAGCATTATAAATCAACGTGGCAGAATGAAAGTTATGTACCCTAATATAATGTCTCAGAAAATAAGGGACAGAATTATACCCAGAGGACCCCTGCATTTGTGAAATAGCAATGTGCTTAATAATGAAAGTTTATTATATTTTGAAGCAGCAGATGAATTGGACACACACATCTGGATATTTGGCAACATGTGGACAAAAACAACTGGATTATGGGCCAAATATTTCAATTTAACTAATGTGTTTTGGAGCTGTATAAACAGTCACAGATTACTCTGAAATTATACTTCTTGGGATGTGGCCACATGAATAAGTGCAGAAGGGGATTTCTAGTTCCAGAAAGATAATGGACTAAGAAACTTGAAATAATTCCTGCCGCAGATACGCAGAAATTCTGGATACATGTAACCCTTTAAAAATTGCATAGCAGAGATTGTGAGCCTTGGAAATGACGAGGAGTTGAAAAATCAGAGCAATATGTCTGTGACTTGACCTGGGAATTTATTTTTGTTCCCAATAAACCTAGGGGCTTGGGTTTTAACACCCATTTAAGGACAGGAGATAAGTTCTTGTAATCCTGAGAAGTATAAATCAGGGACTTTGGAAGAGTTGAACCCCAGTGGGAAGAGAAATTGGAAGAAATCTGTCTATTGGCACAGGAAGAAGACAAGGAAGCTGTCCCAGCTTGAGGTTAGGAAAAAAGTCTCTTTAGAGAAAATTAAGCCCTGGGCTTGCCCTTAGGTTTTGGGTCCAAAATATGACTTTAATCCATTCAGAAAGCATTCAAATATCTATATGACTCAGGAAACGTGTAGCAGAGAAATAAACATAATCTGTCCCAAAGTGGATGTCCCTGGAATGCCTGAAATCCCAAACCACCCTGAAGTGACATTCTAACAACATAGGCTCACTGTATTTTCTCAGAAAATAACCCCCATTAAAGATGACCGCATGATTTTTAAAAAGGGAAATGTGTAATGGAATAATTCACTGTGATGAAGAATCTGCGGACACAACAACAGTTAAGGTTCAAGTCCCCTGAACTTGAGGTAAAAGAATGACCATCAGAGAGGGGAAAAGTATGCTAAGAATGCTTAAAAATATAATGGAAGGAGTCAAATACTGGAGGAAAGATCAAGACACTATAAAGAAAGGAAGGTTTACAAAATAGCTAAATAGACCTCATAGATATGACAAATACACTCAGTGAATGAAAAACTCAATGGATAGGTTCTGCAGCCCCTTAGCATAATTAAAGAGACAATCACTGAACTGAAGATTGGAGGACTTTACCCAGAATCCGGCATAGAGAGACCAGATGGAAACTGTAAGACAGAGTTTAAGGTGAGGAAAAATCCAAGATTTTACAAATCTAACAAGATTTCCAGAAGGAGATGATAGAGAGAAAGGATTAGAGAAGATATTTGAAGGAAAATGGATGATAACTCTGAGCTGATTAAAGACATGAACCTTCAAATGAAAGAATCGCAGGGAATCTCAAGCTGGATGAGTATTAAAAAAAAAGACACCTAGATAATTCCTAGTGAAACTATTAAACATTAAATAAAAAGAGAAATTCTGCAAAGGAAAGAGGGAAAAGATATATACAAAATAGCAAAGATTAGAATGACTGCAAATTTGTTAACACCAACATTGAAGATCAGCGGACTATATAATATCTTCTTAGAGTTACACTATTAATCAAGAATGAGGGAAAAAAACAAAGGGAGTTTTAGTTAACAAATACTTGGAGAATTTGCTGTTCACAGACCTTCATTTAAATAATTAAAAAATATATATCTAAGAAGGAAACAATTCAGATGAAAGGAAATAGGATACAAGAAGCAAAGTTGACAAAATAAATCTGAAGACTGAGATTTGATTGAAGTTGCCTTGCATTCATAGAGAAATTCATTTAAACTCATAAATTCGTTTAAATTCATAGAGAAATTCTCCATGAAATTCAATTCATAGAGAATTGACATTTAAACAACATTGAGTCTTCTGATCCATGAACATGTTATATCTCTCAATGTATTAGATCATCTCTAATTTGGCAATGTCTGATATTTTTGGTGCACAAGTCTTGCATATATTTTGTTAAATGTATCCCTAAGTACTTCATACATTTTGATTCCATTATCGATGATATTGTTATTAAATTTCCATTTCCAATTGTTAGTTCCTATATTTTGTTGTTGGCTTTCAATTCTGACACTTTGCTAAAATTATTTGTAGCAACTTTTTAGTAGATTCTTTAGTTTTTTCTCCATAGATGATCATATTGTCTATTTTATTATTTTTTATTGTTTAATTGTTTGGCTATGTATTCCTACATAATATTGCACAGAAGTAGTAAAAGTGAACATTCTTGTCTTGTTACCAGTCTTAGAGGTAAGGCATTCAGTGTTTCATAATTAAATGTGACATTAGTTGTAGATTTTTATAGATCCCCTTTATCAGGTGATGAAGTTTGTGCAAAATGAGTATTGTTTTGTTCCTTAAAAATGTGGTAGCTTTCACCAGTGAAGTCCTCTGAGTTGAAGTTTTCTTTGTGAGAAAGCAACTACAAATTCATTTAAAAACAAATGAATATGAAGGCTATTCTGGTGATCTTTGTTTTTCAATGAGGTTTTGCAATTTGTGTATTTCAAGGAATTTGTCTTTCATCTAACTTGTCTAATACACTGGCACAAAATTGGTTTTAATATTCTTTTATTGTCCTATTAATACTGCTGGATCTGAAGTGATGGTTCCTCATTCATTAATAACATTGGTAATGTGTCCTTTTTTTAAAAATCAGGTTAGCAAAATGCTTACCAACTTTATCAGTCATTTCAAATAACAAACTTTTGGCTGCATTGAGTTTCTTTGTTCTTTTTTTTTTGAGACGGAGTTTTGCTCTGTTGCCGAGGCTGGAGTGCAATGGCGCAATCTCAGCTCACTGCAACCTCCACCTCCTGGGTTCAAGTGATTCTCCTGCCTCAGCCTCCCGAGTAGCTGGGATTACAGGTGCCTGCCACCATGCCTGGTTAATTTTTGTATTTTTAGTAGAGACAGGGTTTCACCATGTTGGCCAGTCTGGTCTCGAACTGCTGACCTCGTGATCCACCCGCCTTCGGCCTCCCAAAGTGCTGGGATTACAGGCGTGAGCCACCATGCCCAGCCTTGAGTTTATTCTTAAATTTCCTTTTTATTTCAATTTTACTATTTCCTTACTTTTACTTATTTTAGATTTAATTTGTTCTCGTTTTTGCTTTCTTAAGGTGAATGCCTAGTTAATTGATTTGAGATCTTTCTTCTTTCTAATATAATCGTTCAATACTATAAACTTTCCTCTAAGCCATTCTTTGGCCATATCCCACAGATTTTGCTATGTTGTGCTTTGGTTTACATTTAGGTCAAATATTTTTTCTTTGACCTAAAGAAGTGTACTCTTTAAATTCTGAATATTTGGGCATTTTACAGATATATTTTTGTTATTGATTTCTAGTTGTGCAGAATTACATTATGCTCAGATAATGATAATGTATTTTGTATAATTTTAATCCTTCTAAATGTATTGGGATTTGTTTTATGGCCCAGAATTAGCTTTATCTTCATGAATGAGCTATGTGCCTTTTAAATGAATGTGTAATCCTATTGTTGGGTGACTGTTCTCTAAATGTTCATTAATCAAATTGATTGATACTGTTGTCAAGTATTCTAGATCATTACTAACTTCTATTTGTTCCAATAATTATTGAGAAAGGAGTGTCGCAATCTCCAATTAATAGTTGTGAAATTGTTTATTTTCCCTTTCACTTCTACTAGTTTTTGCTTCATGTATTTTGAAGCCCTGCTAATGGGTGCAATCACATTTTGTTTTTAACATTCTCATGAATGACTTTACCTCTTTATTGTTAGAAATGTCCTTCTTTATCTCATATGACCTGATAATATTTTTTCTTCTGAAATCTACTTTTTTGTTTGACAGTAACATAGTCACTCCAGCTTACTTTTGATTATTATCTGCATGGAATATCTTTTCCATCCTCTTAACTTATCTGCATCTTTGGACATGAAGTGTATTTGGGTTTCTTGTAGAAAGGATGTAGTTGCATCTTGCTTTATTTTTCAATACGAAAGTATCTGCCTTTGAAAGGCAGTATTTAGACTATATACATTTGACATATGTTAATATGTCACTGGATTTAAACATATCATCTTACCATCTATTTTCTGTTTGTTTCATCTGTTCTGCTCCTTTTTTCTCTTAATCTGACTTCTTTTGGATTGAGTATTTTTAGTGATTCCATATTATCTCCTCAGTTGGCTTATTATGTATGCCTCTTTGCCATTTTTTTAGTGGTTGATCTACACTTTACAATGTATATCATTAACTTATAACTGTCTAAATTCAAATAATATTAAATCATTTCTTGCACAGTGTAAAAAACTTACAACAGTACATTTCTCTTTCCTTTCCCATCCTTTACGCTGTTGTTGTCATAAATTGTCCTACATGTTATAAACTACATAATACATTGTTATTACTTTTACTTTAATCAGCCAATTATCAATTTAAAAAATGGAAAATGTGGGAAAAAGTATCTTCTGTATTTTACCCATTAGAGGCTGCTTCACTCCTTTATATTTCTAAATTGCCATCTGGTATAATTTTCTTTCTGCCTGAAGAAGTTCCTTTATACTCTCTGTAATGCAGATGTGCTGACAATAAATTCTTTAGTTTTTGTTTGTATCAAATGAGAATTAGTGTAACAAAAAACGAAAATGATAAAAGTAAATCCCAATACCTTACTAATTGTAATACATTTTAATGTATTTTGCCACCAGCTACAATGCAGAGGCTTAGACTGGATTCTTTAAAAAAAAAATTGGTTATATGCTGTTTACAGAAATTTATTGAAAATATAATGAAATAAAAGCTCATAGTAAAAGCAAATACTAATTGAACTGCTACAGCTATATTGATAGCAGATAAAATACATTTCAAGGCAAAAAAGCACTGTCAGGAATAAAGAAGTTTGTTATGTAATGGTCAGAGGAAAATTCAACACAAGGCATAACAAGTCTGAGCTTTTAAGTACTAATAATTTAGCCTAAAATCATAAGAAATACAAAAGAAATAGAATAAGATAAGAATAAAACCTAAAATGATTGGAAAAGAAAAAATTCTAACTATTCATATTTCAAGATAATATGTTTATCTGCTGATAAAATAATAGGTAAGTGAGTGAAACTACAGATAAACTAGTGGGAGAATTCAGCAACGTTGCTAAATATAAGGCCAATGTAAAAAACTTAATAGTTCTTCGATATGCCAGCAAAAAACTATTAATAAAAGCAGTTACAAACACCATTTTCTGTAGTTACAAAAAATTGCAATAGGATGTAATGTGTCAAAAAATGTGCTAGGTATTCATTAAAAAATATGCAATGTATCAAAGGATATTAAACAAGACCCAAATCAATGAAAAAATATGTTCATGATGCAAAGGCTCAATATATAGCTAACAGTACTGTTAAATTAATTTATAAATGCAATGCAGTACAATTCCTGACTGGGAATTTTCCAAATTGATCCTAGAATTATTACGGTAGAGTAGAAAAGGCAAGCATAGCCAAGGCAGATTTGTGAAAGACTAGTAATGGAAGTGGGAGGGTTGTACCAGACACCAAGACTTATTACAAACCTATGATGATAAGGATGGTGGAACTAGTGACAGACAGATAAACAGACCAATGGGCCCCATATTTGAAAATCTGCCATTGGACAGAGGTCTCATTACATTAACAGAGAATCCATGAACAGAGGTCTTATTACATTAACAGAGAATCAATAAACAATGCTGGCACAACTGGCTATCTATAGATGAAAAGAAAAATAGTTTCAAAAATCTTACTTCATTCACAAATATTGAATTCTGGATAAATTACAGACTTGTATGAAAACAGAAAAACTTTTAGAAAAAAGTACAGCAGGATGGCGCTGGGGTTGGAAATCAGTTCTTAGGAAATAAAAACTATAAGTAACAAAAGACAGACTTGATAATTTTGAGGCATTGGTGTTAATCTACATCACAAGAGATGCCATAGACAAAGTAAAAAGACAAGCTACAGAGGTGAGGAATACATCTGCAGTTCCCGTAAATGAAAAAGGACTAATCCACACTATGTAAAAGAATTATAGAAGTGAATAAAATTAAGACAAACAATCCCATAGAAAAAGGAGCAAAGGATGTGAACAGATAATTCCAGAAAGGAAAACTACGGGGTCCACATGGAGATGCTTGGTCATGCTAGTAGTCAGGGAAGTAAAAATTAAAAAAGCAACAAGTAATCACTTATGCCTTTCAGAAAAGCAAGACTCGGGAATCTGATAAGAACTGGCAAGTACACAGGGAAATAGCAATTCCAATACACTCCTGGTGGGAGTGTATATTGGTACAATGGTGTAGGGAGGTGGTGTGAAAGTGGCTGAAGATGTGCATATGGTTATGATTCAGTCATTCCCAACGGAGCAGTGAGCAAGGACACTTTTGTTTGGAGCAAAAGTAATGGTGGTTTTTGCCATTAAAAGTAATGATAAGAACCACAATTACTTTTGTACCAACCTAATACATTGCAGCCAACCCTCTGTGCCATAGTCGTCACCTCCCCAGAGATCATACCGTGCATCGGATAACCTGAAGCAACGTGGTCTGTCTCCAATGCCAACCGCATGCTTCACTCACATGCACACACTCCCTATGCTCTTTTCTTCCTTAAATGATCTCCTTAGCATTTACCACTGCTGTAGTATGTTTTTCATCCACACTATATTTCATTTGTACCATAGCATATATTTTACTTATCTTTTTTATTGTCTGTCTCATGAGGGGTTTTGTCTTTGTCTTTTTTTTCTCAACGCCACTGCCCCTTTACCTAAAACACTGCTAGCCCATCATAGGCACCCTATAACTATTTGTGGCAAAAATAAATAAATGGAATCTCAAAAACATGATACGGAGTAAAAAAATGCAAGATGTAAAAGGTTATGGATTCCATTCATGTCAGTGTTAAAGCACATCATAGCACATAGATTGTGGAAAGCTAATAAATATGTAGTAAAATAAAACATGCATGTTGGCTTCAAGAGAGCAGTGATTTCTGGGGAAAGAGAGTGGGGGATGTTTGGGGGCAGGGTTTTAGTTGCATCTATTACATTTTATTTCTTAGAGAGATTGGTCAACCCGATGGACATCTGGCAAAATGTTAACATCGATTATTTTGAGTGTTTGAAATATTTCATAATTTTCAAAAAGTTGCAGGTAAATAAATGAGGAAAAATACTGTAAGATTGTCTCCTTATATTAAGGCTATTCCTCCAGTTCTGACCCAAAGGCCACCTTGGGCATCCAGAATTCTTCACGTTAACCCTGCTCTCCTGAAGGTCACTGATTCCACCCTAGGCAATTTTGCACAGGTGTTTCTGGTTCTATTTTTGTTGAGAAATCTAATTCGGCTGTGTTTTATTCAATCAGGGTTCCTATTTTCCTGTGGGGATTAGGTATCAACTACTGGAAATGAACCCTTCCCCACAATCAGCCACAGCATCACATCCACTAAACAGCAGGAAGAGCAGACGTGGGCATTTCGTTTATCAGATGATGGGTGAACACCAGGCAGAACACACTCCGAGGCTGCAGCAGACACAGACGTGTATTAACACAGATAAGTTTTTATTGAATTAAGAGGGAGCACTTAGAAGGAAGACCCTAGAGAGTAAAAGGATTAAGTCATTTTGAAACATTTTTCTCCTGTCAAGGGAGCAAATGGAATATCAGCGTGACCGCCAGATTCTGACTCACCAGAGCCACGTGGAACGGCAGCCTCCCAAGGGGAAGGAGAAGTGTTCACTGGCAGTTCTCAAGAAAAGCCTCTACCAACAGGAGTTGTCCACACAATATGTTCATAAACAGAGTATCCAGAGAATATATTGCTTTGATAACAAGGGAAGGTGACATGCAGGATACCAAGATGCTTTTTTATTATTTAAAATACTGTTTTCCTAAGAGGTGTTGCTGGGCTTTCCTTCCTTGATACATTGCACTTTCTTTTTCTTTTCTTCTTTTGAGACAGAGTCTCACTCTGTCACCCAGACTGGAGTGCAATGGCGCGATCTTGGCTAACTGCAACCTCCGCCTGCCGGGTTCAAGCAATTCTCCTGCCTCAGCCGACCAAGTAGCTGGAATTACAGGCGCCCGCCACCAAACCCAGCTAATTTTTTGTGTTATTAATAGAGGCGGGGTTTCGCCATCTTGGCCAGGCTGGTCTCGAACTCCTGACCTCAGGTGATCCACCCACCTTGGCCTCCCAAAGTGCTGGGATTACAGGCATGAGCCACCGTGCCCAGCCGGCTCTGTCTTTTTTATGTAAAGAAAAAATTTATTTATAACTGCTAGGCTTGGAGAACTGGAGAGATTCAAAGGATAAACTCCCAATATTACTTTGACCCAAAGCCTGAAAGCTGCTGTTAATTTTTAAAAATTCTTTGAACAGAAATAAATGTTTTGTTTAACTATTTTTCCCACCTCCTTTTATTTTTCTTTCACCTAAAAGTAGAACGCAGAACATTTTCCACTCCCTGTGGAAAGTCTAAATTTCTGAAGGTATTGGCAAGATGGTCTGGATTTTTTTCAGATTTTTATGGTAGTACATTCGAATGGGTGGGGTCTCGCCTGTTCCTGTATTAAGAGGACTGAAAATTGGAGGAAGGGAGGGAGGGGGTAAGTGCTGCATTCCACGCCTTATCTTTAGCATTTACGAGAACCAAAGAAATGTATCCCAAATCCCTGAAGCAGGAAGCAAGTAGTAAAACCCATGTGTTCATAGGCAATTCCGTGGCTTTTTTGCCCTACGGTGCTTTCTGGGAAGAGCCAAGAGGTAAAAATGGCCAGAGGGAGGTGACCTGAGGGCCCCCTGTGGCCCCCGCCAGGCCAGCATGCCTGGCCACCCCCGCTGGCTTCTCCTGGGGGCCTGAGTGAGAAGGTTTGGGAGCCAGAATGTATTGGTAGTCTCCTCCTCCTCCTTTTTCCCAGCACTGGCCTTGCTGGGTCTGGGAAAAAGGGTCTTAGGGCTTGCAGGCGGTGCGAAGAGTATATTCCTACCCAGCCACTCTCCATCTTCCCTAATGAAATAGACAAAACATCTGAGTCTGCCCATCCAGTGTGGCAGGAATGGTGCAAAGGTCAAGAGAAAAACCCGCACTCAATGGCCTTGCAACTTACGCTGTTCCGTCTTTCCAGAGCTCAGGGTGCTTGGCTAAACATGAAATGAAATCTGAAGTCCCCAGCCCTTGTGAAGGGTCTTGCATAGATTAAACGAAGGATATAAAAACTTAACACAGGTAAGTACTCAATAAGGTGTTATTCTTCTTCTCATTATTTCATCATTTGAGACCATCAAGGCCAAGGGGACTCCATTAGCAGGCAAATCTGCAAGTCCACATTTTTGCTCCTGGGCCAAGTTCCAAGAACTGTACTATCCCTCCCCTACTCCCGACCCCAGCCCCAACTGGGACACTCTTGCAAATGAATGCCATAATTTCCAATGGATGTCTATGTCTCTTAAGGTTTCTTGGGTCTTGATTTCTACTCCCATTCCAAGAATGCCACTGTTTGCACAAATGTCAATTAAAGAATGCATCTCTCCAGGGGCTCCAATGCCGGTTGGGAGGTAGCAGTGAGGGCTCTGAGGCTCTGGGTGAACTGGAGTTTCTCCACTCTTTACCTTCCCCCAGCAACCCCACAGAAAAAAGATGCCACCCAAAGGAACCACTAGAAACCACTAGTATCTGCCAGGCCTGCACTGCATCTGGGGCTTTGGGCTGCCTGGGCTGCCTGCCCCACCCACTCCACCCTGGAGGAATCAGGTGGAAAACAGGATATTGCTTTTTTCCTCACAAACCACAATGAGCTGTGGGCCACTGTTTTTAATGTAAACTCTGTTCAGGAGAACAGCTATAAGTGTGGGTTGGGAAGATTTGTGCATATTTTAAAACAAATTTAAGCTATACTTGTTGTGCTCCAGGAATGTAAATATGATTAATCTTCAAAATGCCATTAATCTTAATTTAATCGGTTGCATTTTTTCATTAACTAATTATTGCTTCTCTGAGTTAATTAGCTACCTTTATTTCTCCTTGAGTCAAAAAGCCATTATTCCTAGTCAAACATAATGTTTTAGAGCTAATTTTTACACAGGTTTCTCAGATTCTCTAAAGATCCTCCAGCTGTGCTACAAGGGATCCTAGCATTCCCATGACCAGGGCAAATGGAGAAGTGGAAGGGACAGAAAGGGGCCAGAGGAACAAGGCCACCCTCTCTTGTTTTAATTCAATCAACCCAAGTTTTATATAATATACTAGACTTTTGCATGAGATTTCACTTGAAGGAAGAATTCTACTATTCCCAAACAACTATTCAAATGCATTTTTTTTTTTTTTTGAGATGGAGTTTTGCTCTTGCTGCCCAGGCTGGAGTGCAATGGCACAATCTCAGCTCACCACAACTTCCGCCTCCCAGGTTCAAGCAATCCTCCTGCCTCAGCCTCCCGAGTAGCTGGGATTACAGGCGTGTGCCACCACACCCAGCTAATTTTGTATTTTTAGTAGAGATGGGGTTTCTCCATGTTGGTCAGGCTGGTCTCGAACTCCCAACCTCAGGTGATCCGACTGCCTCGGCCTCTCAAACTGCTGGGATTATAGGTGTGAGCCACTGCGCCTGGTCTCAAATGCATTTTATATGTGCCCACACCTAGCAGATCATTGAGTATGACTAAAACGATGTAACTATTTTAGTCAGAGAGAACTCACACACTTATGTACTTATGTGAGTGGATCCCCTTTGAAGTTGTCATGTTAAGACACTATAGACATATCCCTACGATGCTGCCATTTCTCAAAAACTTCTTGGCATTTTTAAGTAATTGATTTCAAAGCTAAATGTGTATTTCTTTGGCTATTTTCACTAGAGACAAAAATTACATACATAAAATGGGGATTAGAAATAACACTTCTGTTTCCTGAAGAAGAAAGAAAGCACTTGTAAAATTTACTCTGCAAAATGTAAAACTCTAAACCAATTTTATGTTTTTAAGAATTCTCTGAAGATGGGTTTAGATTTCTGAAATGGTCTAAAGTCATTCTGAGTTAAAACTATCAAACAAGATGGATAATCAAGCTTGGTAATACAGTAAGAGGTGCAAAGACAAGGGTGACTCATATAATGGCATTGACTTTCTTAGTGGTTTAAACTTCTTGCCAAAGGCAATTCCAGGAGAGGCAGCCTTCAAGGTTGGGATCATTCTGCAGGGTGATCCCTAGGAAAGGCACCTTTCGTGGAACTGCTCTGTCTGTCATTATTGTACCCCACTCTCGGTATGGGGATTTGGAAAGCACGGGCCCTGTAAGGAAGTGAATGTTCCTAATCATCGTTCCCAGAATCTGGCACAGTGGCTGGCAGGAATGCAACTGATGTTGGTTGAAACAAAGCTTTCTCAGGGTTTTGGTATGGAAATATTGAAATATTGATTCCTAAAAGATCAATTTTTGAATAGCAAACTAGATTTGAAGCCTAACATTTCCCTCATACCTTTGTCTTAGGTTTTTTTCAGATGGGGGACCTTGACCCAGAGAAACCCAGTGACTTCCCCTAGTAGCACAGCAAGCACGTGGCAAGGTGAGGACCAAACCTGCAGCTGCTGACTCCCAGTCCAGTGCTCACTGCACCCTGCCTCGTTGCTCAGTCCTCAGGCTGGCTTAATGGGCATGCGACCTGTGCAGCAGCCCCCTCTTTGGTTTAATACTCTGTTGTCATCACCTTGAAATTCTTAATACTTTTTCAACAAGGGTTCCCCACATTTTAGTTTTGCACGCGGCCTCACAAATTATGTGGCTCATCCCGCCAGTACCTTTGTGGATATGATTCAAGCATTAGGCGTGTCTCCCTGGAGAAGCATGTTCCAGAGTCGTGTTCCAGATCAAAGACAGGGCTGACAGGGTGCGGTGGCTAAAACCTGTAATCTCAACACTTTGGGAGGCCAAGGCCAGAGGGTTGCTTGAGCCCATGAGTTAGAGACCAGCCTGGGCAATACATTGAGATCTTTTCTCTATATATAAAAAAAATTAGTCTGGCATGGTAGAGCATGCCTATAGTTCCAGCTACTTGGGATACTGAGGTGGGTGGATGACTTGAGCCTGGGAGGTTGAGGCTGCAGTGAGCTGTGATGAAGCTGCTGCACTCCAGCCTGGGCAATAGAGCAAGACTCTGTCTCAAAAGAAAAATAAAGGCACAGGACCAAGGTTAGGGAGTCGTGGGGCCCTGGGTCACCCTCTTTAACTGTTAACTGTTAAAGAGGGTGACCCAGGGCTCCTTAGCCTTGGCTCTGAGTTCTCTTTGGTGCCTCATTCATGGTAACTGCTGACCAGTTAGCTTGTTCCAAGCTGAAGCCATGTCTCTTGCAGCAGATCCCTGGGCTGGGAGGTAGCCCTGAGTTAACTCTAGCCAGCACTGACTAAGTCAGCCCACATCAAAATAGCTGACTGAAATGGGGAAGGTTCTCTCCTTAGGCATAATCACTGGCTGTTTGATATATTGCCTAGAGAGGTTAGCTATTGTTTTTGTGTATTTGTTTATTTTCCTACTGAACCAATTGATTTTTCAGAGAATTGCCTGAAAGGAACAGTTGTTTTGATGTTGTGTGGGACAACTACTGGCTTTTGTTGTATGGAAACAGGTTGCTTTTCTAATAGGACCTCTTCAAGTCACGTGCTTAGCCCATGTGAGTAAGTGTGGAGTCAGCTCATGAAAGCTCCTTTACCAGCTTAATCACTCCTGCCAGCCAAGGCTGGTCCTTGGCCATGCTAGGAGATGAATAATGCCTGTTTGACATTCCCCTCCTTTCCTCTGGGCATTCTCTGACATTCTTCTTCACCCACAAAGTACCTAAATATTCACAGTCACCACGGTCACTCCTCTTTGCCTAAGACATTGCTCCATGTTCTCAGTCTTGCTTCCCAATCACTGTCCACCTGTCCTGTCCACATTCCCTTTTCCATTATGCACTCTGCTACCTGACCACGAGCCACCTTCAGCTAATGTCCTTTACCCCAATGCCTGTCTCGAATTGGCTTACTGATGTGTCTCTGCCCAGATGAAGACATGCCTCAGCTCAATTAAATGCAGTAGCTGTGATTGCACCACTGCACTCCAGCCTGGCAACCGAATGAGACTCTCTCTAAATAAATAAATAAATATGCACATGCAGGCTATAGCAGATGCTGTCACTGACACCCCCAGGAGCGAGTGGGGGTTGGAGGATCGATGCCCTAGCCTCCTCACCTTCAAGGCGTGTTCCATGTAATCTCCCAGAGATTCCCGATAAGGTGGAGCCCAAGTTGCTGACAGTGGTAAATTGCTATGAACCCACTTTTAGCAACTCCTGCTGCCCTTCCCTGTCTCACTTCCCATTCCCTTACTGGTGTTTCCTGTACTACCTGCCAAATAAAGATTCTCTCCTTAAGCATAATGACTGGTTGTTTGGACCCAATCACTTGCACCTGAATTTTTTTTTGAGATGGAGTTTTGCTCTTTTTGCCCAGGCTGGAGTGCAATGGCGTGATCTCGGCTCACAGCAACCTCCGCCTCCCAGGTTCAAGCGATTCTCCTGCCTCAGCCTCCCTAGCAGCTGGGATTACAGGCATGTGCCACCACGCCCGGCTAATTTTGTATTTTTAGTAGAGATGGGGTTTCTCCATGTTGGTCAGGCTGGTCTTGAACTCCCGACCTCAGGTGATCCACCCACATCAGCCTCCCAAAGAGCTGGGATTACAGGCATGAGCCACTGCGCCTGGTTCACTTGCACCTGAATTTTTGTCTCCAGGTCTGCTTGTGGGGGAATGTGTCTAAGGCCATTGGTGCCAGGAGAGGCCTTGGAGGCAGATCTCAAGCATTGGAATCTGGAGTTGGATCACTTGCCACCAAGTGGTGATGATTTCCAGGGTGCTGCAGAATCACATGTACTAAGGTCTTTACTTGCTGAGGATGGAGACAGTTACAGACCAAAAGCGGGGTGCGCCGGCCTATGTAATAGCTCTAATGATTGAACAATATAGGAGTGATCATCACTTTAAGGATTGGTTGTAGCTGCCATAAAAACCCAGGAGAAAAAAATAACAGGCTCAGGTCAGGCAATTGACAACTCAGAGGGCACCACGTGAAAGCTGGAGACTTCTGTGGAAGTAAAGAGTTCCTCCTCTCCTAGCCAAAGGGAGATGCTGAAAACCAGGCCCAAATTGGGTTGTAAAGATGTGGAGGCACAAAGTCCTGGCAGGTCTTGTCTGCTACAGTCAGGACCCTGTTAGGGAAGGAGTGGAAACTAGAGCCTGTGATGAGGCCTTCTGGGACTGGCAGGGGTGAGGGTGGGGGTTCCCTGCTTGATAGGGGAGGGCACTGTCCCATTGCCTGGAGACCTTGTAGCCCCCACCAGGGCCAGATGCCTTGTGAGATGATGTGTACTTTCCCCATGATCTCTCTTGCCTTCCCTCATAGCTTTGAGCCAGTAACTGGGGTTTTGATACAGCCTGGGCTGAGCAGAAGAGCACTGTCCCCGCTACTGGAAGAAGGGAGTTATTCTCCTGAGTGCTGCAAGGCCAGCCTCACAGATACTGACAGGGACTGGGTAGAATGTGCCTGGGAATGGATCGTGAGGGAGGTCGTGAAGACCAGGGAGGAAGGAGGATAAGCCTGGGCAGGGGAGAGCTCATTGATATGGTGCCACACTTCCGTGACTGAGGATTTAACCATCTAGCAAAGGTACCTGGACCAGGCCCTGTACACTGCTGGGAAGGCTTCTTGAATTCAGACCCAACATGGCCCAGAGTCAGTGAGGTGGAGATGCTGGAACTGGACTGGAAGAGCATAAGAAAGGGATCAATATTCCCAGGGAGGTAAGAATGTTAGGATGGATTTGTTGGATAAAACCAGAAGCCTGAGAGGGTGCTCCTTTCACTAACATGCTAAGAACAATGGCTTTATGGTGACTGTCCTCTGGAGGCCTTGGTGGATGGGAGGAGATGCTGTTATAAAATTGAGCTCCCCAGTATTAACAATTGGGACAGAAGTCCTTAACAGCAGAGCTCGGAGAGCAACAGGTAAACGTGATAGGCAAGTCATCACTGTAACAGATAGCAAGGACAAAATGGCCCTTGGGGAAACTGGCCCACAGAGATCTGTGATGACAGTGAATAAACCACTGAGTCCCAGTGGCAAGATACACAGGAAACCAGTAGGATATCATTTGACTTATGATATTAAGTGAGATCATGAGAGATCGAGCGGAAGATTAATGTCGGCTACAGTGTAAAAAATGGCAGTCCCTTGCCTAGTGAGGACTAAATGCTGACCTTTTTTCTGTCTTGCCCAAATTCCTATCTAAGGAGTGTAGGGAGGCATTTTACGATTTTACAAACCACAAAATCTCATCAGAGGGGTTCCTGGCATAAGAGCACATGACAGATAAAAAAGGAAGTCCAAATATTTTACCCCAAAATATGTTTCTTTGCATAATTTGAAATGGTCCTGGAAGAAACCATCTTTCATGAGGGGAAAATTTGTATCTGTAAAGAATCTCTATTAATATAACTAGATCTTTTCCCTTCCAGACCCTCCAAGTGCTAAAGAGATTAACTGAGAGTCTAGCACCCTTTAAAAGTCTGAATCAGACTAACAGTGGATCTCTCGGCAGAAACTCTGCAAGCCAGAAGAGTGGGGGCCAATATTCAACATTCCTGGATATTAGCCGTTTGTCAGATGAGTAGGTTGTGAAAACTTTCTCCCATTTTGTAGGTTGCCTGTTCACTCTGATGGTAGTTTCTTTTGCTGTGCAGAAGCTCTTTAGTTTAATTAGATCCCAATTGTCAATTTTGGCTTTTGTTGCCATTGCTTTTAGTGTTTTAGACATGAAGTCCTTGCCCATGCCTATGTCCTGAATGGTAATGCCTAGGTTTTCTTCTAGGGTTTTTATGGTTTTAGGTCTAATGTTTAAGTCTTTAATCCATCTTGAATTAGTTTTTTTATAAGGTGTAAGGAAGGGATCCAGTTTCAGCTTTCTACATATGGCTAGCCAGTTTTCCCAGCACCATTTATTAAATAGGGAATCCTTTCCCCATTGCTTGTTTTTCTCAGGTTTGTCAAAGATCAGATAGTTGTAGATATGTGGCGTTATTTCTGAGGGCTCTGTTCTGTTCCATTGATCTATATCTCTGTTTTGGTACCAGTACCATGCTGTTTTGATTACTGTAGCCTTGTAATATAGTTTGAAGTCAGGTAGCATGATGCCTCCAGCTTTGTTCTTTAGGCTTACGATTGACTTGGCGATGCGGGCTCTTTTTTGGTTCCATATGAACTTTAAAGTAGTTTTTTCCAATTCTGTGAAGAAAGTCATTGGTAGCTTGATGGGGATGGCACTGAATCTATAAATTACCGTGGGCAGTATGGCCATTTTCACGATATTGATTCTTCCTACCCATGAGCATGGAATGTTCTTCCATTAGTTTGTATCCTCCTTTATTTCATTGAGCAGTGGTTTGTAGTCCTCCTTGAAGAGGTCCTTCACATCCCTTGTAAGTTGGATTCCTGGGTATTTTATTCTCTTTGAAGCAATTGTGAATGGGAGTTCACTCATGATTTGGCTCTCTATTTGTCTGTTATTGGTGTATAAGAATGCTTGTGATTTTTGTACATTGATTTTGTATCCTGAGACTTTGCTGAAGTTGCTTATCAGTTTAAGGAGATTTTGGACTGAGACAATGGACAATGGGATTTTCTAGATATACAATCATGTCATCTGCAAACAGGGACAATTTGACTTCCTCTTTTCCTAATTGAATACCCTTTATTTCCTTCTTCTGCCTAACTGCCCTGGCCAGAACTTCCAACACTATGTTGAATAGGAGTGGTGAGAGAGGGCATCCCTGTTTTGTGCCAGTTTTCAAAGGGAATGCTTCCAGTTTTTGCCCATTCAGTATGATATTGGCTGTGGGTTTGTCATAGATAGCTCTTATTATTACTCAAACAAATTTACAAGAAAAAACAAACAACCCCATCAAAAAGTGGGAGAAGGACATGAACAGACACTTCTCAAAAGAAGACATTTATGCAGCCAAAAAACACATGAAAAAATGTTCACCATCACTGGCCATCAGAGAAATGCAAATCTAAACCACAATGAGATACCATCTCACACCAGTTAGAATGGCAATCATTGAAAGTCAGGAAACAACAGGTGCTGGAGAGGATGTGGAGAAATAGGAACACTTTTACACTGTTGGTGGGGCTGTAAACTAGTTCAACCATTGTGGAAGTCAGTGTGGCAATTCCTCAGGGATCTAGAACTAGAAATACCATTTGACCCAGCCATCCCATTACTGGGTATATACCCAAAGGACTATAAATCATGCTGCTATAAAGACACATGCACACGTATGTTTATTGTGGCACTATTCACAATAGCAAAGACTTGGAACCAACCCAAATGTCCAACAATGATAGACTGGATTAAGAAAATGTGGCACATATACACCATGGAATACTATGCAGCCATAAAAAATGATGAGTTCATGTCCTTTGTAGGGACATGGATGAAATTGGAAATCATCATTCTCAGTAAACTATTGCAAGGACAAAAAACCAAACACTGCATGTTCTCACTCATAGGTGGGAATTGAACAATAAGAACGCATGGACACAGGAAGGGGAACATCACACTCTGGGGACTGTTGTGGGGTGGGGGGAGGGGGGACGGATAGCATTAGGAGATATACCTAATGCTAAATGACGAGTTAATGGGTGCAGCACACCAGCATGGCACATGTATACATATGTAACTAACCTGCACATTGTGCACATGTACCCTAAAACTTAAAGTATAATAATAATAAAATAAAAAAATACAAAAAAAAATTCCTAAAGAAAAGAATTTTCAACCCACAATTTCATATCCAGCCAAACTAAGCTTCATAAGTGAAGGAGAAATAAAATCCTTTACAGACAAGCAAATGCTGAGAGATTTTGTCACCACCAGGCCTGCCCTATAAGAGCTCCTGAAGGAAGCACTAAACATGGAAAGGAAAAACTGGTACCAGCCACTGCAAAACAATGCCAAATTGTAAAGACTGCCAATGCTAGGAAGAAACTGCATCAACTAATGAGCAAAATAACCAGCTAACATCATAATGACAGGATCAAATTCACACATAACAATATTAACTTTAAATGTAAATGGGCTAAATGCACCAATTAAAAGACACAGACTGGTAAATTGGATAAAGAGTGAAGACCCATCAGTGTGCTGTATTCAGGGGACCCATCTCACATGCAGAGACACACACAGGCACAAAATAAAGGGATGGAGGAAGATCTGCCAAGCAAATGGAAAAAAAACAAAAAAGCAGAGGTTGCCATCCTAGTCTCTGATAAAACAGCCTTTAAACCAACAAAGATCAAAAGAGACAAAGAAGGCCATTACATAATGGTAAAGGGATCAATTCAACAAGAGCTAACTATTCTAAATATGTATGCACCCAATACAGGAGCACCCAGATTCATAAAGCAAGTCCTTAGAGACCTACAAACAGACTTAAACTCCCACACAATAATAATGGGAGACTTTAACACCCCACCGTCAACATTAGACAGATCAACGAGACAGAAAGTTAACAAGGATATCCAGGAATTGAGCTCAGTTCTGCACCAAGTGGACCTAATAGACATCTACAGAACTCTCCACCCCAAATCAACAGAATATACATTCTTTTCAGCACCACACCGCACTTATTTCAAAACTGACCACATAGTTGGAAGTAAAGCACTCCTCAGCAAATGTAAAAGAACAGAAATTATAACAAACTGTCTCTCAGACCACAGAGCAATCAAACTAGAACTCAGGATTAAGAACTCACTCAAAACCACTCAACTACATGGAAACTGAACAACCTGCTCCTGAATGACTACTGGGTACATAAGGAAATGAAGGCAGAAATAAAGATGTTCTTGGAAACCAATGAGAACAAAGACACAACAAACCAGAATCTCTGGGACACATTTAAAACAGTGTGTAGAGGGAAATTTATAGCACTAAATGCCCACAAGAGAAAGCAGGAAAGATCTAAAATTGACACCCTACCATCACAATTAAAAGAACTAGAGAAACAAGAGCAAACACATTCAAAAGCTAGCAGAAGACAAGAAATAACTAAGATTAGAGCAGAACTGAAGGAGATAGAGACATAAAAAACCCTTCAAAAAATCAATGGATCCTGGAGCTGGTTTTTTGAAAAGATCAACAAAATTGATATACTGCTAGCAAGACTAATAAGAAGAAAAGAGAGAAGAATCAAATAGATGCAATAAAAAATGATAAAGGGGATATCACCACTGATCCGACAGAAATGCAAACTACCATCAGAGAATACTATAAACACCTCTATGCAAATAAACTAGAAAATCTAGAAGAAATGGATAAATTCCTGGACACATACACTCTCCCAAGACTAAACCAGGAAGATGTTGAATTCCTGAATAGACCAATAACAGGCTCTGAAATTGAGCCAATAATTAATATCCTACCAACCAAAAAAAGTCCAGGACCAGATGGATTCACAGCTAAATTCTACCAGAGGTACAAAGAGGAGCTAGTACCATTCCTTCTGAAACCATTCCAATCAGTAGAAAAAGAGGGAATCCTCCCTAACTCATTTTATGAGGCCAGCATCATCCTGATACCAAAACCAGGCAGAGACACAACAAAAAAAGAGAATTTTAGAGCATTATCCCTGATTTACATTGAGGCAAAAATCCTCAGTAAAATACTGGCAAACCAAAGCCAGCAGCACATCAAAAAGCTTATCCACCACGATCAAGTTGGCTTCATCCCTGGGATGCAAGGCTGGTTCAACATATGCAAATCAATAAATGTAATCCATCATATAAACAGAACCAATGACAAAAACCACATGATTATCTCAATAGATGAAGAAAAGGCCTTTGACAAAATTCAACAGCCCTTCATGCTAAAAACTCTCAATAAACTAGGTGTCGATGGGACATATCTAAAAATAATAAGAGCTATTTATGACAAACCCACAGCCAATATCATACTGAATGGGCAAAAACTGGAAGCATTCCCTTTGAAAACAGGCACAAGACAGGGATGCCCTCTCTCACCACTCCTATTCAACATAGCATTGGAAGATCTGGCCAGGGCAATCATTCTTCTCAGCACCACATCGCACTTATTCCAAAATTGACCACATAGTTGGAACTAAAGCACTCCTCAGCAATGTGAAAGAACAGAAGTTATGATAAACTGTCTCTCAGACCACAGAGCAATCAAACTAGAACTCAGGATTAAGAAACTCACTCAAACTCGCAGGGCAAGAGAAAGAAATAAAGGGTATTCAATTAGGAAAAGAGGAAGTCAAATTGTCCTTGTTTGCAGATGTCATGATTGTATATTTAGAAAACCCCATTGTCTCAGCCCAAAATCTCCTTAAACTGATAAGCAACTTCAGCAAAATCTCAGGATACAAAATCAACGTGCAAAAATCACAAGCATTCTTATACACCAATAACAGACAAACAGAGAGCCAAGTCATGAGTGAACTCTCATTCACAATTGCTTCAAAGAGAATAAAATACCTAGGATTCCAACTTACAAGGGATGTGAAGGACCTCTTCAAGGAGAACTACAAACCACTGCTCAACGAAATAAAAGAGGATACAAACAAATGGAAGAACATTCCATGCTCATGGGTAGGAAGAATCAATATTGTGAAAATGGCCATACTGCTCAAGGTAATTTATAGATTCAATGCCACCCCCATCAAGCTACCAATGACTTTCTTCACAGAATTGGAAAAAACTACTTTAAAGTTCATATGGAACCAAAAAAGAGCCCGCATTGCCAAGACAATCCTAAGCCAAAAGAACAAAGCTGGAGGCATCATGCTACCTGACTTCAAACTATACTACAAGGCTATAGTAACCAAAACAGTATGGTACTGGTACCAAAACAGAGATATAGACCAACGGGACAGAACAGAGCTCTCAGAAATGATACCACACATCTGCAACCATCTGATCTTTGACAAACCTGACAAAAACAAGAAATGGGGAAAGGATTCCCTATTTAATAGATGGTGCTGGGAAAACTGGCTAGCCATATGTAGAAAGCTGAAACTGGATCCCTTCCTTACACCTTATACAAAAATTAATTCAAGATGGATTAAAGACTTACATGTTAGACCTAAAACCATAAAAACCCTAGAAGAAAACCTAGGCAATACCATTCAGGCCATAGGCATGGGCAAGGACTTCATGTCTAAAACACCAAAAGCAATGTTGACAAAAGCCAAAATTGACAAATGGGATCTAATTAGACTAAAGAGCTTCTGCACAGTAAAAGAAACTACCATCAGCGTGAACAGGCAACCTATAGAGTGGGAGAAAACTTTTACAATCTACCCATCTGACAAAGGGCTAATATCCACAATCTACAGAGAACTTAAACAAATTTATAAGAAAAAATCAAACAACCCCATCAAAAAGTGGGCAAAGGATACGAACAGACACTTCTCAAAACAAGACATTTATGCAGCCAACAGACACATGAAAAAATGCTCATCATCACTGACCATCAGAGAAATGCAAATCAAAACCACAATGAGATACCATCTCACACCAGTTAGAATGGCGATTATTAAAAAGTCAGGAAACAACAGGTGCTGGAGAGGATGTGGAGAAATAGGAACACTTTTACACTGTTGGTGGGACTGTAAACTAGTTCAACCATTGTGGAAGACAGTGTGGCAATCTCTCAAGGATCTAGAACTAGAAATACCATTTGACCCAGCCATCGCATTACTGGGTATATACCCAAAGGATTATAAATCATGCTGCTATAAAGACACATGCACATGTATGTTTATTGTGGCACTATTCACAATAGCAAAGACTTGGAACCAACCCAAATGTCCATCAATAATAGATTGGATTAAGAAAATGTGGCACATATATGCCATAGAATACTATGTAGCCATAAAAAAAGGATGAGTTCATATCCTTTGTAGGGACATGGATGAAGCTGGAAACCATCATTCTGAGTAAACTGTCTCAAGGACAGAAAACCAAACACCGCATGTTCTCACTCATAGGTGGGAATTGAACAATGAGAGCACTTGGACACAGGGTGGGGAACATCACACACCAGGGCCTGTTGTGGGGTGGGGGCACAGGGGAGGGATAGGATTAGGAGATATACCTAATGTAAATGATGAGTTAATGAGTGCAGCACACCAACATGGCACATGCATACATATGTAACAAACCTGCAAGTTGTGCACATGTACCCTAGAACTTCAAGTATATATATATATATATATATATATATATATATATATATATATATATAAAGACTGCCATGTTAGGTGTTACCGTGCCCTGTGATTAATGTCAGTAGAAAACTACAACAGCCAATCCAGGCAGGACTACTAATGACCCAGACCTTTAGGAATGAAGGCTTGGGTCAGCCCACCAGGTAAACAACCATGACTAGCTGAGATGCTTGCCGAAGGCAGAGGGAAAACAGAATGGGGAGTGGAAGAAAGTAGTTATAAATACCAGCTATAATCACATGACTGGTTACAGAAATAAGGATTAATTGTCATGAATATTTCCTCCTACTTTATTATGAATACGTGTGTGTGGATATATGTGTGTGGATACACACGTATATGTATTATATGTAGGTTTTCTTTACTCTTATTCCTTTAACATGTAACATAATATGTACTGATTTTGTGTCCTGGTATTTAAGTATTATTAATTTTACATTATAATTCTGAAGTTATGGGATATTAAGAAGAGTAAACATCACCTGAAGGCTTTACCTTCTCTCCTGGGGAAGGGCTTAGAGTATTTTCTATTGCATGCAGGACAGTTATATCATGGTAGGTGGAATTATGACCTTGCTATTGTCTTTATTTGGGAATTAAGTATGGTTTAAGGAAATGTATACGGGTGCTAAATTGACAAGAGGTGGACTGGCAAGATGCTTAATTTTAAGTGTGAACTTGACTGGGCCATGGGGTGCCCAGTAGCTTGTGAAACATTATTTCTGGGTGTGTCTGTGAGGGTGTTTCTGGACAGGGTTAATGATTGAATTGGTGGAATAAGTAGAGCAGATGGCCCTCCCTAGTGTGGGTGGGCATCCTCCAATCCATTGAGAGACCAAATAGAATAAAAAGGCAGAGGAAGATTGAATTCATCCTCCTTTTGCCTGACTGCTTGAGCTGGGGCATCAATCTTCTTCTGCCCTTGGCTCTCCTGGTTCTCAGCCCTTCAGACCTGAGCTGGAATCTACACCATTATTTCTCTGGTTCTTAAGCCTTTGAATAACAACCTTAGCATTCCTGGGTCTCCAGCTCGCAGATCATGGGACTTCTTAGTTTTCATAATTCCATGAACCAATACCTTATAGTAAAGTCCTTATATTTTTTTTACTTTTTAAATTAAAGAAAAAATATATATCCTATTCATTATGTTTCTTTGGCGAACGCTGACTGATACAAGGTCCTACTGTAGGCTTCTGTGACTCCTTGCCTTAGAACTTCCTCTAGGTTTTTGTGTGTGTGTGTGTACCTTTACGGGTGTCCGTGTGTATGTCTTTGTGTATGTGTGTGTGTGTGCACACGGGCACACGGCAGTCACTCCATCTCTCATCTCTTTCCTTGTACCAGTTATCCTTCAACCCTCTGCACCTCCATTCACTAGTTTGTAAAACAAGATAATTTAGTTGTACTGTCTCCAAGGTCTCTTCCAGGGCCATCACTGAAAATAAGGCAGCTTGGGTTAGGCCTAAATATGGGGATTTGCACTTCCCAGGAAGATATTTGAACCAAACCGTGAAGGGCAGAGAGTGGGAAAGTAAGCCCTGGCTGCTGAGTGGTGGGGTGGCTGCAGAGAGTCATCTTTAACATCCAGAAAAGTGAGAGAGACAGATATGGGGTGATATTGTAAACACTCTCTTCCCATCTCATTGCTGCTAGTTTTCTCTGCACCCAGGGCTTTGCAAACTTCAGTGAATGGATCTGAGCTATAACACTGGCTAAAGAGCTACTTCCAGTGTCTTTGAGTGGCCCAGGAGGCAGCTGGACAGGAAAGCATACCTTGGAGATATTATGGGCTGTGTTCCAGACCACTGCAATAAAGTGAGTGTCACAATAAAGCAAGTCACAGAAATTTTTTGGTTTTCCAGTGCATATAAAAGTTATATTTACTTTATACTGTGGCCTATTAAGTGTGAAATAGCATTGTCTAAAAAATGTACATACCTTAATTTAAAACAGTTTATTGCTTAAAAATGCTAATAATCATCAGAGCCTTCATTGAGTCATAATTTTTTGCCTCAACGTTGATGGCTGCTGACTAATCAGGGTGGTGGTTGTTGAAGACTGAGGTGGCTGTGGAAATTTCTTACAATAAGACAATGATGAAGTTGACCACATTGATTGACTCTTCCTTTCACAAAAGATTTCTCTGTAGCATGTGATGCTGTCTGATAGCATTTTATCCACAGTAGAACTTTCAAAGTTGGAGTTAATCTTCTCACATCCTGTCACTGCTTTATCAACTTATGGAATGTTCTAAAGTCTTCATTGTCATTTCAACAATGTCCATAGCATCTTCCCCAATAGAAGATTCTATTTCACGAAACCACTTTCTTTGCTCATCCATAAGAAGCAACCCCTCATCCTTTCAAGTTTTGCCTTGAGATTTCAGCAATTCAGTCATATCTTCAGGATCCAGTTCTAATTTTAGTTCCCTTGCTCTTTTCACCACATCTGCAGTTAATTCCTCTACTGAAATATTGAACTCATCAAAGTCATCCATGAGAGTTGAAGTCAACTTTTAAACTCCTGGTAATGTTGATATTTTGACCATGTTCCATGAATCCCAAATGATTGTAATGGCATCTAGAATGGTGAATCCTTTCCAGAAGGTTTTCAATTTGCCATGTCCAGATCCATCAGAGGAATCACCATGTATGACAGCTATAGCCTTACATAATGTAGTTCATAAATAATAAGGCTTGAAAATCAGATTTATTCTTTGATCCCAGGAGCTGAAGAATGTATGTTGTGTTAGCAGGCATTAAAAAAAGAAAAACACATTGATCTCTTTGTACATCTCCATCAGAGCTCTTGGTTGACTGGGTACATTATCAATGAGCATCAATGTTTTGAAAAAACTTTTTTTTTTTTTTCTGAGCTGGAGGTCTCAACAGTAGGCTTAAAATATTCAGTAAACCATGTTGTAAACATATGTGCTGCCAACCAGGGTTTGTTTTCTAGAGCACAGGTAGAGTAGGTTTAGCATAATTTTTAAGGGCCCTAGGATTTTCAGGATGGTCAACAAGCATTTGCTTCAACTTCAAATCACCAGTTGCATTAGCCACTAACAAGAGAGTCAGACTGTGCTTTGAAGCCTTGAAGCCAAGCATGGACTTCTCATTAGTTACAAAAGTCCTAGGTAGCATCTTTTTCCAATAAAAGGCTGTCTACATTGTCTCCATTGAAAATCTGCTGTTTAGTGTAACCACCTTTATCAATGATGTTAGCTAAATCTTCTGGATAACTTGCTGTAGCTTCTCCATCAGTACTTGCTGCTTCACTTTGCACTTCTTTGGTATGGAGATGACTTCTTTCTTTCAACCTTATGCACCAACCTCTGCTGGCTTCCAACTTTTCTTCTGCAGCTTCTTCACCTCTCTCAGCCTTCATAGAATTGAAGAGAGTTACAGCTTTGCTCTAGATTAAGTTTTGGCTTGAGGGAATGTTATGGCTGGTTTGATTTTCTATCCATACCAGTCAAACTTTCTTCTTATCAGCAATACGGCTATATTTCTTTCTTATCATTTGTGGGTTCACTGGAGTAACACTTTTAATTTCCTTGAAGAACTTTTCCTTTGCATCACAATCTGGCTAAATGTTTCGAGCAAGAGACCTAGCTTTCAGCCTATCTCGGCTTTTCACATGCCTTCATAACCAAGCTTAACCATTTCTAGCTTTTGGTGTAAAGTAAGAAATGTGACTTTTTCTTTCACTTGAACACTTAGAGGTCATTGTAGGGTTATTAATTGACCTACTTTCAATATTGGTGTCTCACAGAATAGGAAGGCCCAAGGAGAAGGAGAGAGATTGGGGAACAGCCAGTATGTGGAAGTCAGAACAAACACACCATTTACAGATTAGGTTTGCAGTATTATATGGACACAGCTTGTGGGACCCCAGAATAATTACAATAGTAACATCAAAGATCACTGATTACAGATCACCATAACAGATATAATAATAATGAAAGAGTTTGAAATATTGCAAAAATTACTAAAATCTGATAAATAGACATTAAGTGAGCACATGCTGTTGGAAAGAGGTGCTGATAAACTTGCTTGAAGCCGTGTTGACACCAACCTTCAATTTGTGAAAAACACAACATCTGCTAAGCATAATATAATGAAGCACAATGAAACTAGGTGTGCCTGTATTTCTGGGCCTCAGTGGTGGCATCTGAGAGTAAATGCATTGCAAAGCCACTCACCTGCTCCTCAGCAGTGCCAGGGCTGTGGTGGGGGTGGGGGCTGGGGAACCCTGCTCTGGGTTGGTCTCTGCAGGTGCATGGAAGGAGGGAGGAGGTAGAATGAAGAAGTGGATGGCTGCAAAATCAGTAATGCCCAGCACTGAGGGCACTGAGGAATGTCATTGGCACTGTGAGCCCTCATGGTGCTTGGGTTAGTCTCCTAGTAGGCTGGTCAGTGTTGCTTCAAGTTACATCAGTAGAGCAGTGGGGTGGGTTTGACTACAGGGACTCTTTCTGGAGCTTGGAACTTCGTGATTGGCCTTAAGAGCTTATAGCCTTGACCACTGGGTTATCTGCTTGACCAAAGGGACCACAGCCTCATTGGTTTTTGGCTTTGTGGGCTGAAATTTTGCTTGGGCAGGCCCTTGGGTGGGGGTTCAGCCTCCTGGTAAGAAACCAACCAGGGGACTGAGTCATATGGGTCCCAGGGAGACCAGGGAGTTCCCACATGTTGGAGATCAGGAACGGGGCAGGGAGCACCCAGGCCTTCAGGGTCAAGTGCCAGGAACCGTGATATCAGTCATTCCTCCCTCCTTGGTAGAAGCTCCTCAATATTGGAGCTTCTTTGGAAACTGGTTAAAAAACTGCTTTTGGAATCAGACCAGATGTCACTATGTACTAGCTTTGTGACCTTGGAAAAGTTATTTCATCTCTCTGGGCCTATTGTCTCATCTCTAAAGAGAAGGTGACAGTATTATTAACCTCTTGGAGTTGTTGGGGCTTAGGTGACATAGAGCCTTGGCATATGACGAGTGCCCCACTGTATCATATTTCTTTTTTGTATTTCAATGCTTTGGCATCTGGGGTCTCACTGACCATGGAAGGGACCAACCAGGGTTAGACAATTCCCAGATAGTAAACAACTCACCTGTGAATGCGTTCTTTGCATACAAACCAACCAATCCAGAGCCCACACATCCAGCCAACTCCTTTGTGGGGCCACTATCCACCTACCCTAATAAACCCACAGCCAGGTACCAGGCAACTGGGTACAGCACTGATATGGCTTGGCTCTGTGTCCCTACCCAAATCTCGTCTCGAATTATAATCCCCACGTGTCAAGGGAGGGACCTGGTGGAAGATGACTGGATCATGGGGGTGGTTCCCTCATGCTGTTCTTGTGATAGTGAGGGAGTCCTCACAAGATAAGATGATTTTAAAAGTGGAAGTTTCCCCTGCAGTCTCTCTCTCTCCTGTCACCATGTAAGAAGTGCCTTGCTTCCCCTTCACCTTCTGCCATGATTGTAAGTTTCCTGAGGCCTCCCCAGCCATGTGGAACTTTGAGTAAATTAAACCTCTTTTGTTTATAAATTACCCAGTCTTGGGTATTTCTTTATAGCAGCATGAGAATGGACCAATACAATTGGTAAGGGGCTTCAGCTGGGAGGACTTGAGAACAGGGTCTCTTTAGTCTTTCTCATTTCTGTCTTTTCTCACCATTTCCCACCACCAGGGGTAGCTTGATGGGTAAGGGCAGAGGGGATGTGGCAGACCTGAAGAACTGCCTCTAAATTTGGGGCTTGGTTTCCCCCTATTACTGCTGAATGGTGGAGGCTCTGCAGCCTAAATCAAGGAGTGATGATAGGCCTCTGGGGTAATGATCCTTTATAACATGCCCTGACAGTGTTGGAGGCTGAGTGCAGTGACATGCAAGCTGGAAATCAGGGACTGCCTAGATACTGTGAGGGTCCAGAGAAGGGTGTTGAAGCCAGCCAGACTTGGACTTGTCTTCCATCTGTGTAACCTTAAACATGCTTATTAACCCTAAGATTCCTCAACTGTAAAATGGGACCAAAACACCGACCTTCCCAGGTTATTATTAGCATTAGATGACACAGTAATAAGGAAATGATTAAGTGCGCACTAAAAGGAAGCTGTTCCATTTCATAGGACAGTTCTACAGAAAGGTGACAGTCTCCCAGAAGAGGCCTCCGACACGGGTTGCCAATGTGAGGACTGCTGGTGTCCTCCTAGTACCCTGGGTATAGGATCACTCTAAACACTCAGCATGAGCAACAAGTGGGAGGAGAGAACTGCAAGTCTGGACAAACTTGCAGAGTCCCTCCTTCCCCGAACTGGGAGATCTGCCAAGAGAGGCCAACGCTGACCTCTCTGTGTCCCGTGATATATCCTGGCACATAGGTGGGCTGGTCAACTGCTGGCACCACAGTTAATGGGACGTGCTCAGTTCCAGGAATCTGATAGTCAACAAACCAACCACACAAACACTAAACAGATTTTACTAATCACCTACTGTGTATAGTGTACTAGCTTTACAGAATCTATGTTTATCCCTGTTCATGGACCAAATGAGAAGCCGAACTTTCTGGGTAGCAAGCAGGCTGGAAACTACCCACTTGTGTAAAGGGCTGAGGTTTCTCAGAGCACTGTGGAAGGGAGTCATTGTTAACCTTTCGGTCAGTGGCTATTTTGGACTTTCCAATACAATTCAACCAAAGGTCATTGTAAAACGTAAGGAGGAAAAGTTAGAACAATGTAATTTTCAAAGCTATGACTTTCTGAGGAGAAAAACAAAAGTAACTACATTGCTTCAATCTCACAAAGATGTTATTTCATAAAGATAACCATCATTCTGTTGAATTAGCGACACAAATAATTTTACATATTATTTTCTTGTTTACTTTAAACTTTAAAAGTAATATGTGCACCTTTACCTTGCACCATGCAAAAAAATTTACTCAAAATGGATGACAAACCTAAATATAAAAGTTAAAAGTATAAAACTCTTTGAAGAAAATATAGGAAGAAAGGTTCATAACAATGGATTTGGCAATAATTCTTAGACCTCACACCAAAAGCATAGGAAACAAAAGAAAAAATAAACTGAATTTCATCAAAATTAAAAACTCTTATGGATCAAAGGACAAAATAGCAGAGTAAAAAGGCAACCCGTGGAATGGGAAAAAATATTTGCAAATCATGTCTGATTCGAGATTAACATCCAGAATATGTAAAGAGTTCCTACAACTCAAAAACAAAAAATCAAATAACTTGATTTAAAAAATGGACTAAGGACTCTAATAGACATTTATTCAAAGAAGAGATACAATTTACTAATAAGCATATGAAAAGATGTTAAACATCACTAGTCATTAGGGAAATGCAAATCAAAGCCAAAATGAGATATCACTTCACACCTATTAGAATGACTCTTATTATAAAATCCAGAAAATAGCAAGTGTTGGCAAAGAAGTGGAGAAATTGGAACCCTTGTGGGGTTCCCCCTCACTGGTGGGAATATAAAATAAATAGTGCAACCGCTGTGAAATACAGCTTGGCAGTTTCTCAAAAAGTTAAGTATAGAATTACCATACAATTCAGCAATTCCTGTCCTAGGCGTATACCCAAAAGAATTGAAAGCAGGGACCTGAAGAGATATTTGCACAGCAGTGTTCATAGCAGCATTATTTACAATAACCAAAAAGTGGAAACAAATGTCTATAAACAGATGAATGGATAAACAAAATATGACATAAACATACAATGGAAAATTATTAAGCCCTAAAAGGGAATAAAATTCTGACACATACTACAACATGGATGAACCTTGAAAACATTATGCTAAGTGAAATAAGCCAGACAGAAAAGTACTAATACTGTATAATTCCATTAACATGAGGTACCTAGAGTGGTCAAATTCATAGAGACAGAAAATGGAATGGTGGTTGCCAGAGGCGAAGAGGAAAAGGGAAGGGGTAGTTATTGTTTAATGAATACAGAGCTTCTGTTTGGGAAGATGAAAAAGTTCTGGAAATAGATGGGGTGACAGTTGTACAACAATGTGAGCATACTTAATGCTACTGAACTGTACATCTAAAAATAATTAAAATAGTAAATTTTATGTAATGTTGACTTTATCACAATGAAAAGGGAATAAAGTTTTGATACATGATATGACATGGATGAACCTTGAAAACATTCTGCTAAGTGAAATAATCCAGACATGAATAGACAAATATTGTATGATTTCACTTATATGAGGCACTAGAATAGGCAAATTCATAAAGACAGAAAGAATAGTGGTTACCAGGGGCTGAGGAAAGGGAGAAATTGAGTTATTTTGTTTAATGAGTTTCCATTTGGGATGATGAAAAAAGTTGTGGAAATGGATATTGGAGATGGTTGCACACGCTGTGAATGTACTTAATGCCACTGAATCATACACCTAAAAATGATTAAAATTGTAAATTTTATGTTACATGTATTTTACCACTATAAAAAAGTAATAGGTGTATAAGTTAAAAGCATCAAATACCAGAAAATTATAGAAAATGAGAAGGGAAACCTCCTTTTTCCTGTCCTCCTCCCCTTAACAAATACCAAGTGTTTGTAGTGGTTGTCTCTGTAATTCTAAATCATTGATGTAACTCTCTATACCTTGATTGTTCCTCTGTAGTGTCTGCAACCTCCTCTCAAAGGATGAAGAATTGACTGCACTTCCACTAAGTCCTACCAACCCTCTGCCTCTGTCTCTTGATATTTGATAGTTACATCATACTTTGGATTTTCTAGTGGTTAACTTTTAGCTTTAAATAACATACTTAGGCTTTTATCTCCTAAAATTTTTTAAATATGGAAATTTTCAAGCATATACAAAAGCAGAGAAAAGACTATAATAAGCCTCTATATACCCAGCCTTCTGCTTCTATTACAAACTCATAGTCAACTTGCTTCATCCGTATCTCCACACACTCCCCTCCACCAATTATTTTGAAACAAATCTTAGACATTGTATCATTTTATCTACATATTTCAGTATGTATGTCTTAAAAAATAAGGATTCTCATCTAGGTCAATGCCATTGAGAAAGTCTTCAAAGTGCACAATGAAGCTGGTGTGACCTTCACATAGATGGATCATGGCTGACTTCCTCACTACCCTCTTCACCTGTAACTTCTGCAGACCTATCACAAGTTTACATGTAACCACAGAAATCTCTTTCTCTCCTGACTCATTAGATAATGGATACCATTCTCAACAAGTCAATCCAAATCAGCCCCTTAAGGAGAAACAAATTAAGGTTAGGGGATCATGTAAAAGCTGAGTGTGAAAGTAGAAATCACCTACACCAGAGGGCCATTTTGGTATTTTGCCTTTAAACTCTCCTCCATCTGGCTGTGCAGTCTTGCTCTGTGGCTTTTCCCAACACAATCAGTGCTATTGCTGGGGAAGGGACAGTCAAGAGCAGTCAGTTGCTCTGGACAAGTCTGGGACATGCTGTAACTTTAGCATATTTAAGAAGTAGGTGTGTGGCATTTTCAGAAGGTGGCATCGTCCTCAGGTGAGTTCTCAGTATTTTATATCAGCAAAATAACTCAATTTTACAGGTTGCAAACAAATATAAAAGCTGTTTCTATTTATGAATTTTATTCTTTCAGAATAAAATAAGTACATGCTGCTGTAATAAAATTGCCTTTAATCGCTTAACAAGCCTAACCTTGACTCAAACAGTGAATGCCTATAAAAATAAGAAATTTTAAAAACTAGTATTTTTATATCATAAAACAGTGTCATTTATAGCTTATCAGTCATGTATTGTTGTCCAGCAAACATTAAAAGCCCTGTGGATAATTATCTTCATACTTGCAAAAATGATAGAGGCTATTTTTGTTAAAACTGTCAGAATTTGCTAACTATAATTATGACACATGGGCCAAAGAATGCAGTAACCTCCTTATCATGTTAACTAGTTGTTCTCTTTTGAAGATCTATTGTTGACTAATTGAACAATAATTCAACTAGAGTGTCCCAGAAAGAAACCACTTGGGCTCCCTGTTTGGAGTCTGGCTGGCTCTGAGCATTGCCAATGGCCCCTACTCGCCTGACTTTGTGTCCTCTCCTTTTAGAGGCCTTGCATTCTGCAGCTAGCTTCATTAACAGTGGATTGAAAACAACTTTGGGTTGAGTGTTTCGTTTGGGAGTTATTTGGCCAGGGCCTTTAGAGCAGTAGTGTCCCAATGAAGCGCTAGATAATAAATGTGTACAAATGAGTTTTTTTTTTAACACCCTTTCAGAAATTTCTAACTACTTTGTAACTGCATTACTTAACCTGGTGATAAAAGCAGTTATTAAAAGTCTACATTTTCCAGGCCAGGCACGGTAGCTCACGCCTATAATCCCAGCACTTTGGGAGGCTGAGGCGGGTGGATCACCTCAGGTAGGGAGTTTGAGAGCAGCCTGACCAACATGGTGAAACCCCATCTCTAGTAAAGATACAAAAAATTAGCCAGGCGTGGTGGTGCATGCCTGTAATCCCAGCTACTTGGGAGGCTGAGGCAGGAGAATCACTTGAACCCAGGAGGCGGAGGTTGCGGTGAGCCGAGATTGCACCATTGCACTCCAGCCTGGTCAACAAGAGCGAAACTCCATCTCAAAAGAAAAAAAAGTCTACATTTTCCAAAAATAAAAAACAACAAAAAAAGGATGCTCAAGAAAGCATAACCTCAATGCCATTACCACACCTAAAAAAAAAAATTCCTTAATAGCCAGTGACTATTGAAATTTTACTCTCATTTTTTTCTGTGTTCAAAGATGTATCTAAATACAGTCCTTATACTACAATCAATTTACACGTCTCTTTAGACTCTTTTAATCTATAGGTCCTCACTCTTCTTTTTCTTCCTATGGCAATATTATTTATTGAAGAAACTGGGTTATTTGACTTGTAGAGTTTCCACCATCTGGATATTGATAATTGCAACTCAGTGGTGTCATTTAACATGTTCTTCTATCCCTCAGACTTCCTATAAATTGATAATTAGCTTTAAAGACTTGCTGAATTTGAGATTTAATTTTCTGGCTGGAATACTTTATACACAATGCTGTCACCTTCCACCAAGAGGTATGTCATGTCTGGTTATCTCTCTTTGAATGATTCCAGCAGCTCTTGATGACTGTTGCCTTGATCCTTTCATTCATTAAGGGTAGCGATACCTGCATACCTATGTTTACTGCAGCACTATTCACAATAGCAAAAACATGGAATCAACTTAAGTGTCAACCAATGGATAATTGGGTAAAGAAAATGTAGTTTATGTACACTACATTTTCATAGTATATGAATGATATACTATTCATCCATAAAAAATAATGAAATTATGTCTTTTGCAGCAACATGGTTGGAACTGGAGGTCATTATCTTAAGTAAAACAAGTCAAACACAGAAAGACAAATACCACATGTTCTCACTCATAAGTGGGAACTAAATAATGTATACACAAGGATGTGGAGGGTGGATTGATAGACAATGGAGATCTGGAAAGGTGAAGGGGTGGAAGAGGAGTGGATGGAGAGAAATTACTTAATCGGTACAATGTACGTTATTTGGGCGATGGATACCCTAAAAGCTGACTTGACCATTATGTAATCTATGCATGTAACAAAATTGCACTTATATTCCACAAATGTATACAAATACAAATAAATAAAGAATGAAAAGGGTAGTGATCTTCTCTCAGTCCTTATTTCTTTAATAGTTGAAATGCTTCTCTAGAAAGAATTTCTCCTTTGATTATTTGGTTATCCTAAAATACAGAAAAAGCAGAAATAATTGCTTGATTCTTAATTCCTTTAAAACTTGTTTCATTACCAGTTTTTAAAATGATGAGTTTGTTCCCTAGCTTCCTCAAATGGTTATTGCTGAGTTCCTTTTTCATTTAGAATCACGATGAACTCATGTTTGATGTGTTTTAGACCCTTGCATTTCAATTCTTATCGATGTTCAAATTGTCCCACCTTTGGCCAATGAAAGCATTTTCAAGTCATTCCCAATTCCTTCTGACCTCAGGTCTTTGGCACCTTCCTCATTTTCTGGTATGAATAGATGGTCCAGGCTCATGAGATACATTTGTGGGTGCCACAGGCCTGGATTAACTATTTCTCCAAGAAGTTATGTTTACTTTTGTTAGAAAATGGTAGTGAGAGATTATAATTAGGGCATTTAAGTGTCCGTTGATACTACTTTGTTAAATTTTAAATTTTTCAGTTCCTAAATTCATTGTTAAATTTTTATTTCCAAATTCATAACATTCAGACCATATTTATTAACTTCCTTCCCTAAATAAATGAGAAATTGACACACCTTCATTTTTCCTACTTTCTTCCTTTACCTTCTCAATTTCTATCAGCTGTAACATTAATTTTAAATCTTCAAGATTTGTAACCTTGACACTTTGTTCTGTGACTATAAATCTCCCTCACTTTGTCTATACGCTGATTATAAAGCTATAAACCAAAAAACGGCATTTGCAAGGTTACAGTGATATAAATGTCATCTGCTGACGAACCCCCCTAAAGTATGACTATATTCATAGGAAAAAAAATGTTATCTTATGTCACTAAACTGGGCCACTGGGAGGAAACTTTGTAATCATGGCCAAATGGATTCTTTTTAAAATTAAAATCAAGTGCTCAATATTGGGCCACTTTTAATTCTGCTTCATGTTTGTACTCTGATGTTGTACAGCTACTTATGTTCCCTGGAGTTTCTAGCTGTTTTACTTTTGTTGCTGTTGTTGACAGAAGAAACATATGCTCTCATCTGATCAGAAATTTCTAGGTTCCTAATAATAGAATTGCAAAAGGGAACCCATTTGCATTTAAAGACATACATGGTGAGTCTTTTGGTACTTCTCATTTTAGTTTTGAACTATTGTTTTCTAGACCTGCTGCAGAGTTTCCAGCTAAGATTTATTTCCATTGCATTTCTTGGTTAATTTCACTTTTTGCTGGATCGTAGATATTCTTCTTTCTTGGATTCTTGTTTTGCTGTGATGGAATACATCATCAAATACTTTTTTTATTCTTCAAAAAGATTATGGAAGACAAACTTTCTGATTTGTTCCTACCTGAAACTGACTTTATTTTTCTCTCCTATTTGATAGTTTGGCTGGGTATAGCTTTTCAGGTTTGGATTATTTCTTTCCTAGAACTGTAAGTGAATGTCTCTGTTGTCTTCTGGCTAGTGTTGTCACTTATAAATTTCATATCCATCTTTGTGACAGTTCTTCCTAGTAGGCCACCCACCATCCCATCTTTCCTTTTTCCTTCTTAACAAACGCTGATTTTGTTCAAGTACCAACACCACTGTTTAGAAAAAGGAAGGTCTCCTTCCTAGCCCTAGGCAGGGATTCATAAATCATTTCACTGTAAATCCATTCTTCTCATCTGTGATTGATTTAGGAATATGCTTTTGGACATTTCTGCTTGAGGACGTGATGATTCTAAATCATTGCAGCCATCCTGTGACCACGAGAAGAAGGGCAAAATGTTAGAGGTAGCAGAGAAACTAAAAGAATCTAGGTTATTGAAGATATAACTGAGTTGAATTAAATAGGCCTTAAAAATACTTTATGCTATAAAATTTTTATTTGTAGATAGATCTTAGATAGTCTTACTTTGAGGATTACTTTGCCTCTTGAAGAGGTTATTTTTATTATGATTCATAACTCTTATTTTGAATCTTTGGCACCTGAACTTGGCTGATCTTTATGCTAAAATAATTCAGGCCAAATGTTCCTCCAATTTCATTTTCATGGAGGGATAAGAAACTACGAAAAAAAGAATGCCTCTTTACAATAAATTTGATAGACTTGCAGAACCGAAAAGGCTGTCAAGAGTTAATTTAGTCTATTGCCTTGACTCTGAACAGGCCTGATGAGAAACTACCCCATAAAGTTGCTTCATATGCTTTTCATAGACACAGAAATGTCATCACCTCCCTTGCTGTGGTGCATTCCAGCATATCGATGCCAAAGAGGGAGGCCACGGCGTCAGAGATTTATCCTAAAATAAACGTGGTGGCGTTTGTCCTAATAGGACCAGTTTTCACTAGTGAGTGGAAGCATTTCTTGCTTCAAGAAAACCAACTAATGTGGAAATTTATAAAATAGAAAGACACAAGGAAGTGAGAGTCTGAACTGCAGAATGACTTTGTTTTACAAGTTTTCCTAGAGTTTTCGACATAGAGTTTACCTAATGAATTAGAACTGCAATTTAATTAAATCCGAAAAACTACTTATCTAATGGAAAATTCGTTTTAAGCAGCAGTGCTATCACTGTTACAAAACCTCTTTATATGCAGCGGCTATGGGGGAGCCTTGACTTAGGGAGTGGCATTTGCCTTAAGTCTACACAGGGACTTTCCTGAGATGAGGACATGCTCAGATATCCTAATTCCTTCCACATGGAGGCTACAGCCATCTGCAGTTGTAAACCACGATTCTTTGGCATGCAAATCCCAGATGGTGCTTTGAATTTAAGGACCATATTGCATCTAGATTTCTATCACATGTGGTTTAATTTTTGTTCTTATTGTTACTCAACGCATGGAGAAAAAAGTAGATAAATACATAACTAAAAGAAAAAAAATCACTCAGAACCCCAAGACTGTTAATATTTTGGTATTTATCCTTCCAGATGTTTTCTAGGCATATTCATTTGAATGTAGATGTTTATTTTTTCTTGCAAAAATGGGATTGTACACTATCCTTCATGTCCATGCTGTGCATGGCATGGCTCAGGGGTGACCTGGACATATGTATCTCTCTGACCAGGCTCATGGTCCTAATGCTGTGGTTAGCTGCCATTCACCATCGTTAAGGGAAGGGCAAGGAGGCCACGGGACCCCAGAGTGAGCAGGTACTGCTCACTGAGGTTCTGCGCACATCATCTCTGCTTCTCACACCAACCCTTGGGGGTGATTCTTTTTTTTTGTTGTTGTTGTTCCGAGATGGAGTCTCACTCTGTCACCCAGGCTGGAGTGCAGTGGCACGATCTCGGCTCACTGCAGCCTCTGCCTTCCGGGTTCCAGCAGTTCTCCTGCCTCAGCCTCTCAGGTAACTGGGATTACAGGCTCGTGCCACCAGGCCTGGCTGATTTTTGTATTTTTAGTAGAGACGGGGTTTTACCATGTTGGCCAGGTTGGTCTCGAACTCCTGACCTCAGGTGATCTGCCTGCCTCAGCCTCCCAAAAAGGAGTGATTCTTTACTCTCACTTTGCAGATGAGGAAACTGAGACTTAGGCTGAGACAGAATTTAAACTCCCATTGATTTGGCTCCAAAGGCAGTGTTTTCTATGGCACCACAGCTAGTCTCCAGCTAGTCAGCTGAAATGACCTCCAGACCAGAGGCATCTGAGGTGGAGACATCAGGGAAAGGAACATGCTGCTCACAGGACAGAGATGCTGGAGTTTTGCTCCTTAGTTCAGCTAAATCCGAGTTCTTGTCTCATGACCAGGAAAAAATTAAGCATGCGGACACATTGAAGGGTGAGAAGGGCAGAATTTATGAAGCAAAAGAAAAGCTCTCAGCAAAGAGAGGGGGTCCTGCAAGCAGGTTTCCAGCTCCCAGATTGAATGCCAGGGCCCCCCAACATGAGCTGAAGAGGCCAGGCTCCTCCCCCTGCATAAGGTGACAATTCCTGGTGACTCCACCCCATTACCCCAGCACATGTGGGCCTCCAGTCTGCTGTGGGTGGGCCCAGGCAGGCCCCTTGTGCAGGTTCCCTTACCTGCACAAAACTTCTGGTGTAAACACTTTTGGGGCAGGTCAGAGATTCTCTGGGGACCCTTCTCTATTTGCCTAGGCCTTTGTCTGCCCCCTGCCTCTACCAAGAGGAGTTGGAGATGGGGAGGGCCTATACTTACCTGCAATGTACCTGGAGGAGGTGTCCAGGGCTGCTTTCTGTAATGTCAGGAGGCAGACACCAATGGCCAGGTTTTAAGCCTTGGCGGGAGAGGAAGGGCCTTCAGTAGATGAGTCACGGGGCAGAATGGGTTCCCTTGTGCAGTGCTGGGCTGGGGAAAGCCTAATGAAGGGTGGTTTTTGCCCTCTAGCTTGCCCAGTCCCTGCAGCCATCTCAGGAGTCCCAGCCCCATGGCAAGACTCTATCCTAGAGCACAAGTTTCCTTCCTGTCACATCACAACTCCCACAGCCCAGAAGTGGATGTCTTCAAGTATGTTCTCTGCTAGAGCTAACTAAGTAAATGCATTCATATTGTTGGTTTTGGAGATTATTGGTTCAAGGGGTTTCTCCCAAATATTTGCATTTCAACAGCCTTGTTGATACTGGGTGCTGAAAATACAAAGATTAAGCCTCCTTCTCTTAAGCTCGTTAGAGTGGAAAAACAGACATTTCAATGAATGAGTGAGACACAAGGGGTTATGGTAAGATGTATGTGCAAAGGGTTCTGCTAGGTTTTTTTTTGCCCACGGAGAGAGGTGGATGAGTATAGGCCCTGAAGGAGGTGTTCGAATGGGTCTTGAGGGATGAGTAAGAGATGTATACCAGGCTGAGGGATCACTGGCAGGGAAGGCAGCATAATTGATGCCTGGGAACAATGATGGTCATTCTGCTCTGGCTAAAGTAGGCAGAGGCCAGGGGATTGGGCTGGATTGTGGAGGGCCTAGTAGGACATCATAAGATATTTGGGCTGTTTCCTGTGGAAAGCTGTCACCAAGAGATTTGAAATTGTTTGAAGCAGGGGAGAGGCCTAATCTGATTTGTGTGTTGGAAAGATATTTCTGGTAACAGTGCGGAGGCTGGATGAGTCACTTGGAGACCAAGAGACCACATTCCATAGGGTTCCATGATGTGGACACTTTCAGCAGGTGGTGAGGGTGAGTTTGGGTCAAAGAGGCCTCTTCCCAGGATTCCAAGAAAGACTAGCTCTGGCTTTGGGGAAAGGAAGACAGCTGTAAGGAAATGCAGGACGTGGTGTCTGATCCTTGGGGAGGTTAGAGGGGGCAGTTTCACTCCACCACCCCAGCCCTTTGGTCCTCAGAGTCTCCCATTGGCACCCAATGCTGGGGGTGACAGGTGGTGGTGGGGGGTACCACCTTCACAGCTCCCTTAAAGAAACCTGTTATTCATCATCTCAGTAAATCCTGGGACTGGCCGGTGGGGGGCGTTGGCCTTTCCTGTGTTTGCTTCATAGGGGCCGTCAAGCTTTGCATAACTCTTCCACTTCCCGAGGTGGGGAATACCGCAGGAAACAGGCGCTGGGGTGATTTGGGGCCAGGAGAGGGTGTTTAGCCCGGAGAGAAAGCTGGTCCCAGGCTTTGGGGAATCTTCCAGGGGTTGAGAGCCAGCTGGGGCGGGGCATGACTACTAAACATCTCTTGGGCCAAACAATTGGTTTTAAGATGCAGTTAAAGAGATAGGGGCGCGTCCTGGTTAAGGACAGGGACTTTGCAGCCAGACTGGGAGTTCAAATCCTGGCCCTGCTGCTTCCTTGCTGTGTGCCTTAGGGAAGCCACTTTATTTCTCTGTGCCTTGGTCTTCTCACCTGTAACATGGGGGCAATCAGGATACCCACTTTGTAGGTTTGTTGCGAGGATTAAATGAGTTCATGCATTTGCAGCATTTAGTGCCGTGACAGCATCTGCCTCACTGCAGACGGGGGTGGCCTGAGCTCTCAGGAAGTCAATCCACCCAGGCACACCCTGGCCAGAGGCTCTTCCTTCCCTCCTCCAGTGTAGGCGGCAGCTGCACCCAGGAGGCCATCCTTCTCTCCCCCCACTTCCTGCAGATACCAGGACAAACAGGTGCCCAGACATACCCAATTAGAGTGCAAGGGGCAGTCCCCGCCCAGAGCCCTCACTGCCCAGACCATCCAACTGGACCTGAACCCCACCCCCACCAGATCAGTCCTAGCCTGGAACTTCAAAGTGGTTTATTTTGTTCCTTTTGCATTTGGATTCCAGGAATATTTAATGGGGTGTGTTAGAGCAAAACAGCCATAACTTGCAGGCAGCGTTTGTCTCCAGATTAAACAGGTGCATAATCCGTCTTTAGCCAAGCTAAAGAGGCAGCAGCAGCTGGGGGCTCCCCATCTCTGTGGGCCCCTGCAGGGGCACTTTCCTCCAGTCTCTGATGCTCCCCAAATGCTCCTCTGTGCAGGGCCTCCCTGGCACCCGCAGTTGTCCTGGGCCACTGCAAACACCGTACTCCCTTACCACACTGAGCAAACCCACTTTGGTTGTGAGAGCCTGAGGTTAAAATAAAAAGTATTTCCCTGTTGGTATTGCTTTCGCTGCATGCGCGTGATTTCATGGGGGAATGTGTTAAGCCCAGTGGGAGCCGGGCCGGGACAGGTGCGTGGAGCCATCTAGGTGAGCTCTCCCTCTTTTCCCTCCCCTCTGGGGTGGCTCCCGGGTTAGGGAATGTTCCTGCATCTGCGCAGGGACCATCTGGCAGAAAACCAGCCCAGCCCCACCCATGAGGGGCAAGGGTGAGACCTTGAAGGCCTTCTGTCCTGGTGTGGGCCGGGCGGCTCTCCTGGCCTGAGTTCTTTGCCAGCCTCTCTCTTCTGGAAGTTTCACAATCATGCTCTAATGGAAATAGCATGGTCAGAGAGGCTGGTGGCCCCCGAGATTGTGGCCGAGCAGTGATGGATGGGCCTGAGGACGGAGCGGTGGCCCACCGCCTGCTTGGCTCCGAAACAGAGCTGTTAGCACAGCCTGACTCGGATCGTTTATCTCCAAGTCCCAGGGGATTTTTAAACAGCTGTGGAGTCCACCTTTTCCAGAGGGATCATGGTTCTGGCTTGTGGTAAGAAAAACACATACTGCCTGAACCCCAAAACCCAGACCTGGATTCCTGGAGCACCAGGCTGGTCGTGCACCCCGGGACGCTCCCATTCTGAACCTCCTCCCCAGTGTCTGGGCCATTCAAGCCGGCGCGGGGCTCAAACTCGGGACACATGGAGGTAGAAGGCATTTTTCTCTTTCCCTCCTCCCTACTGCCTCGTTTCTGTTAATCACCCAGGGGAGCAGGGCTTGGCAGCAACACCTGGGCCTATCCACACTATCCCGCTGGCCAGGCAGCATCTTTCCACAGATGCAAAATCATTTTCTGTTCTTTCCTGGCCCCGTCCGTGTCCCATGTCCCTATCTTGCCTCCCACTTCCTCCCCTGCCTTATTTTCTGCTCTCCTTCCCGGGAGGTCTTGTTCCTGGGATGGCAGGAGTCCATCTGGGGTAGGTGCCCAGTCCCCGGTGCTGGCCTGAAGAAGACAAGTGCAGAGTGCACCGGCTGTGAGAGCAGCCCCCGCGCATGTCCCTCTGCAGCAAGCACGGGCACCTGGCGGCCTCCTCCTTGGTGTCCTTCTATGACCTGCTGGAAGCCCAGCATGACCCTTGAGCACCTCATGGGGAGAGCTGGGGGGAGGAGAGGCTGGGTAGGAGCAGGGACAGGGCCTGGCCCTGCAGAAAGGGTGGGGGGTGGGCCTTGCTCACTCCGGCTGGGAGGCCCTGGGTTCCCAGAGAAACCTGAGTGGGGCCAGGGTGAGCACAAAGTTCATGGTGAGGGAGACACAGACATAGGTGCCAACAGATGGCAACAAAGCGAAGACAGAGGAGGAGAGAGTCCAAGTACATGAACATCAGCACGTCAGAAGGTGATCATCAGTGAGCTACAATGGTCAGAGGGGAGCTGGGAGGGAAGTGGGAGAGCAGAGACACGGGGATAGGGGTGCGAGCCGCAGAGAGGCTGAGTGGGAGGGAGGAAGAGGGCGGAGGCTCCACGGCCCCACACCCCCTGCCCAGCACCCCAGAGCCAACCTCACCACTGCCTGATGGGGTTGGACTCTGGGGAGGGACCTGAGGCTAAGACCCCCCCAACACACACACACACACACACACACACACACACACACACACACCCGCCCACACACCAACTTCCAGAAATGCCAGCCCAAGTTGGAGCCAAGGGAACAATGTGTTCCCCACCCACCTCTGCCCACCTCAGGGCCCACCTGCAGAGAGGGGCCTCTTGGAGCTGGTGTGGGGGCCTCCCAAGCTGTTGTGTCCAAGTGACTGGGAAGATTCTAGAGTTCGGTAGATTCAGCTAAGGGCTCCCAGCATGCAGACCTTGGCCTTCAGAAGATTCTCTGCTCTTCCTGCCTGGTCTGGATCCAGGTGGGGGGCACAGGGGCCTCTGGTGGACAGAGGACCTGAGGAAATCAGGACTGGCCTGGGGTGGTCCCAGCTGTGTCTGTGAAACTGGAGTGGTTTACCCCAGTAGGAGTTATGGAACCCAGCTGGGGATTCACTTCTGCATTGGTCTCCGAGCTGTTGCTACAGGGAGAAAATTTCAGTATTTCAATCTTGGGCCTGTCAGTCCAGGTGTGATCTCCGAGGACAGCATAAGCAGGCTTCTTGGGGACACACTGCCCCTTGCTGGGACTTCCCCGGTCACCTCCTCAACTGAGTGACAACCCTGGTGAGGCCCAGCTGCTCCCCTCCCCTCGGCCTCCACCTCCGTTCTTTCTCTGCCCCTTCCTTGTCCCATGTCCCTATGTCCCCTCCCTCTTCCTCCCTGCCTGTTTTTCTGTATTTCTTCCCTGGATCCCTTGCTAATGGGAGGGCAGGATTCGGATCTGGGGTCGGTGCCCAGCCCTCAGTGCTGGTCTGAAGGAGACAAGTACTGAGCCCACAGGGTGTGGATGTGCAAAGAGAGGACCCAGAACTTACCTCCTTGCACATTTACACAAACACATACACAAACACACTTATAGTCACTGTGCAATCATAACCACATTACAGAACATTTAGAAAAAAAGAGGAAAAAACCTCCCCATTCCACCTAACAGAGCTGCTGCAACTATTTCCCTTTTCATATATAAATGCAATTTTAAACACAGTAGTAGTTTTATTCTCTATAAAATTGTGTGCTTTGTTTGTCTCTCTTAGTATGAAAATAAGATTTCATAAGAATTTTAGATGTGGTTGTATAGTCTTAACAGTTATCATTTAAAGTGAGAGATTGATACTCTAGGAAATCTAGATAGGGGGACTAGATAATAGTCCCCCATTTTGTTTTGAACGTTTAGGTGATTGCTGTTTTGTTGTTGTTGTTGTTGTTTTGCTGGCCCACACAGTACTGCAATGGAGCTTCTATCATATTTCAAATTTGTCTCTGGGACAGATGAACTACAAGTTTCTTGAGTCCTAACATGAGGCCAGTGCCACCAATGGGGGCCTCCATCTTCCAGCCCTCTGCCATCAGCCACAAGGGAAAGTGGTCCAGAGAGTGTGGTGGAGCAGTGTCAATCCACCCCAACGCTGGGTCAGCTCAGCCCCTTCCTAGATGAAGGATGCCACAGTCATTATGTTGTTGTAGCTTCTAAGTCATTGGGTTAACCGCTGAAGTAAAGCAAGTAATAGGCACACCATTCTCAGTTGGCTGAGCTTTGGTGATGTGGCCTCAGCTGGGGCTACTGAGATGGGTTTTAAGGGACATTTGTGGAGATTTTTCAGTTATTTATTTATGTTCTATTTTAGATTCCAGGGTACATGTTACATGGGTATACTGTGCAATGCTGAGGTTTGAGCTTCTAATGATCTTGTTGCCCAAGAAGTCAACATAGTACCTGACAAGTATATTTTCAACCCTTGTCCCTCTCCTTCCATCCAGGGCTTCTGAAATGCACCAGGTGCCTCTCCAGGTGAACCACCTGCCTACCTTTTCCCCAGTTCTTACACAGGAAGCAAAATTACAATGACAAAGGTACACGCACAACATCTAACCCTTCCTTGAGTCTCACATTTTGTATGGCTCCTGTGCTTATGCAAGTTAATAAATTTGTATGCCTTTTTCCCTGTTAATCTGCCTATTGTCAGTTTATTTCAGTAGACTTGAATCTTCAGGGGGGGAAGTGGCAAGAATTTATTACTCATTTGCCTGATACTCTAGGATCCCACATAAATATTCTGATGGGGCTCAGAAAACAATACCCCAAACTATGGTGCTTTGGGCTACTGAGCACTTTGAACTGAAGGAAATCAAAAGGCTTTAGACTCAAGCCTCAGAACAAAGGATCTTTTAACCTTCCTCCCCTAAGCACAGGGAGGGACTCTCTCTCTCTGGAAGTTCCCTTATCTGACTGAGAAAAATCTTCTTCCAAAAGAATTACAAGTGTCTTAAGATTCTCTCCCTAGAAATCTTATCAAATAACCAGGAAAGAGTGACCACAAGACAAAAGACCTAAAGTCATCACACCCAGATAGATATTTCTTCTGTTCTTCTGAGGGAAACTCCTGGAAGACTTTATCTGCATAATAAGACAACCTCTGTTCACAGTGCAGTTCTGCCCCTCACCTTCCCACTACCTCCCCAGAGCCCAGAGGAACACTGTCCCAGCCATTGTCTGTACTTTGGGCTCATTCAATTCCCTTACAAATCATTTACTATTTCTTAAAATTGCCTACATCTCCTTTCTTCCCTCTTCCCTATGAAGAGGGTAGTTAAGCCTCAACCATCTGACCCTTCCCTCGAGACTTGTATTTTGCACAGCTCCTGTGCTTCTGCACATTAATACGTTTGTATGCCTTTTCTGTTAATCTGTCTATTGTCTGTTTATTTCAGTAGATTAAACCTTCAGAGGGGAGGGAAAATTCTCTTTACTCCTACAGTTTCTACCAGCAGCAGTGAGGGCACAGGGCCAGGTCTGGGTGCTGGCTGTGCTGTGTACCCCAATGTAAGGCATTTCTCAGCTCCATATCTTTCACTTTAATTGAATTAAAACCCATAAGGAGATGTAACTCCCAGCAATGTTTGGCAATGTGGAACATTTGAAAATGACACAACAATCTAACAACAGAGGACACTCTGTGTCAAAATAATAGTGTAGAAACATTTTACTGATATGACATGCTATTTGTAATGCCTATTTGTGGGGAAAGCATAATCTGATTTTTAAATGAAAAATTACACACACACATACACACACACAAGCCTGGAAAGCTAAAAATATACAATTAAATGTTAACAGTGTTTCTTCTGGATGGTGAAGGGATGGATGGCTGATGGGTGAGTTTTATTTTTCTCTTTTTGCTTAACTGTATTTTCTACTTTACTATAATTAGCCTATATTCATTGTATAATTGTTTAAAAGATGCTCTTTATAGTACAATAATATTATTCATCTACGTTTTTTCACTGTCTTTCATAAATATGATTGTATTTGATATCACAGTAACACAGGAATAAGGCCAGAACAGTATATGTTCTTGTGCTTTATTTTGTAGATGAGGAAAGGGAGGCTCAGGGAGTTGTCATGCCTGCCCATGGTCACCCAGCCTGTGGCTGGAGGAGCTGAAGTCCAGCCAGGACTCCTGATGCCTGGTTCAGGACTTGCCATGGCACCACGCTCCTTTGGGTGGAATTCTCACCCTCCAGACCCTCAACTCACTGGCTCCAACAGCCATCCCTTATACAAATTCCACTTGAAAGAAACAGCAGTTTCCTAATTTCTCCAATATTGACAAGACATCTGAAGACACATCTGACTGTTTCACTGCCCTGCCTAGAACCTTCAGCGGTTCCTCCCGACTCCAGGGCAGGGGTTCTCAACTTTGGACATTCCAAGCTGGATAATTCTTTGTTGTTGGGGGCAGTCCTGTGCATTGTAAGATGTTTAGCAATATCTCTGACCTCTTTCCACTAGATGCCGGTAGCACTCCCTTGGTCCTCACCTACATACCCAATTGCATCAACCAAAAATATCTCTAGACAAAATCTCCCCCTATTGGAACCAGCCAAAACTCTTGGGCCTTCCACCCTGGCCTCTGGTTACTCCCACAGCATCTCCTTCCCTAGGCCCTGTCTCATGTCTGTTTGCTATATTTTTCCTTGACCCTACAGCCTCCTGTGCCAGCACTTCACTAAGTGTGTGGAAATCACCCAACATATTCTCTGTCTCCCCAACTGAGTGTGAGCTCTTGAGAGCAGGGACTGTGTAATTCTCAGCTTCAAACCACTCATGGCCTGGTCAGGGGACACTGTATCTACTGTAAATACTTCACAGACACCTGGGCTGGAAGGAAGGAGCAAAGGAGGAAAGGAAAGAGGGAAGGAGAGACGGTTACTTAATGTGGTGCAGTAATTTAAGGACATTTTCATGATCTAGTGATCTAGTTCAATATATTTGTTTTGAAAGGTGTGTTTATGCTTGGCCAAGTCTTTTTTCCTTTGAATTATAAGGGGGCTATTAAAGGGAGCCACAGCCAAACTTGTCTCCACCAACCAGGGAAATGAAGAGAGTGGATGATTTTGTACTTACAGCAGCAGCAGCAGCAGCAGCACAGGAGCCATGGCAATGTAATAGTTAATGACAGTGTACTTCCCAGGCCCCTCTCTCTTTGAGCCTGTTTCCTAATTTTAAAATGAGAATAATAAAAATGCCCATTTTCGTATTAGTAAACTGGTACATGTGGCTCACCCAGGACAGTCCTGGGTACGTAAAATGTTCAGCCCAGGTTAACTGAGTCCAAGTCAAAATCTGAACACTAACGTCTGTAGGACCCTGTCCAGCATCCCTGAAAAATGGGCCATCATCTAACCAGCTAACCAGCCACTGAGGGATTGCATTTCTGCATTTCTCTACCCAAAGGCAGAAGCAAGGGAGACAAATACATCCAGCGTCCATCTAGAAAGGAGCTGCCAGGTCCTTTTCTCTTATTGCTTTGTTTTGTTACAACCATTAGTGGCTGCTTTTCTTGAACTGACATTTCTAATATCTCAGGGGTGTTGTGTTATTTTCTACCTGTTTCTTCCCTGGGTTATTCTTTGGTTCATTCAGGGCTTTCTCCCAGGTGATCGGATCCTTCCTGTCCCGGGGTGTGTTGGGTTGACTTGGGCCATGGGGTGGCTGAAGCTATGTGTCGGGAACAAGATCTCCCACAGTGGAACCACATAGGTGGCATTTCATTTTGGAACCCACTGCTACTCCTCTGATTCTGGGGTTTGATTCTGAGGAAGTGGCAGTAATGGTAGCAGCCATAAAAGCCCCTCTGTCCGGCAGGGTATCAGTGATACCTTTGGGTTCCTTTCCCTCCGGGAATGCTGCCATTGCTGCTGCTGTGGGTCTGAAATCACCAGCGTGGAGTCCAAAGATATAAACATGAAATTTCCTGACTGTAGCACTGCAGGATGCTCTTGAGGAGACTGGCCCAGAAAAAAATATCCAAGGTTTCAGCCTCTGAAAAAGCTGTGCTTCCTCTGAACGAGGGCTTCGTTTTTGTCCTGTGGACAGGAAGGCTCTGGCAACTATTTTCCTTATTGCTTATGCTGCTAGGTAGCTTAGAGTCAAAATCGAGTGCCGCCTCTCTGCATGTGAGCCATACTATTTGGTATGCATTCCTGTGAGGTCATCTAATCATTATTTTCCTATTCATGTTCCCCTTCCATTTCTCAATGGTTTTTAATGTTATTATTCTGAACAATATCTCCTTGTGTGAAGTTCACAGCATTGTTTCTGAACAATCAGCAACCTGGGAAATGAGCATCCCTCTGCCCCATTGTCTCCACGCCATAGCTGAAGGTTGCAGGATTCAGCAGCCCAAACAGCTAGGATTGCTGGTGTTGTGTTTTCTATGTTCGTTTAAAATCCTGCCTTTGGTTTATTTTCTTTCAGTCCCAAGTGAGGCTGTGCTAGTTTTCATAGCACTTTACGGGGCTCAACACCAGGTGGTAAAGAGGAATTCAAGGGGATCCATGGGCCAGGTACATTTAAGACAAATGGTTTTTAAAGGAAATTCTGTTAGTCTTCTCATAGCCCTTTCTTAAGGCCCTCCCTCCCTTTCCTCCTTCCTTCCTTCCTTTCCTTCCATCCCCTGCTAATTTGGGGGCAGAGAAGAACTGAGATCCCACTAATAATGAGCAGTTGTTGAAATTCTGGGAAAGGCTGGGGATTGCACACTGCTTTATCTTCTAAAACCCTCAGGGGGCTGCTTGTATTCATTCTCATTTCCTATTCTTACCCTATTTTTGGTGTCTTCCTCTTTTTGCCTCTGAGACCCTCCTTCTCTGGTTTGGGGTTACCTTTGGGGCTCCCAGACCTTGACCATACTCTAGCCTGGGTACTTCCCAGGACTGAACTCCACTGTTCATCCCTATCTGGGCTACTTCAATTGTCACTACCCTTATGCAAATCAGCCTAACAAAGATGGGTCTCGGTGTTATATTTGCCCACTTTTTTTTCCTAATGGTGGCCCGATTACTCTAGGTTCCTCTCTGCTTTTGTGAACCTGTTGTCCCTCTGGCTACCACAGACTCTAAACACTCTCCATTCATTGATGCCATAAGTGATTAATCTCTGGCTCATTTCCTCCCATCTCCCCCAGAGTGTGTGCAGTGCCCATTCATCAAGATGCCCAGATAATTGAAGCAATCCACCTTCATTTGGGCCATGCTCTGAGCAGTGATGCCAGCCTGGCGATCTGCGGTGCTCAATGTGATTACTCTTTCTTAGTGAATCCCTGGGGCTCCTCAGCCTCCTGCAGAACCGCATCACCTTCAATGGCTTTTCTGTGAATGCCTCCCCTTCCTCTCCATCAAGTCCTTCTGTGGATTTTAATCTTAGGCTGGCTTTAGCAATACACAGTCCTGACTTACATTTTTTGACATCACAATGGTGCAAAAACAATATGCATTCAGTAGAAATTGTACTTAAATTTTGACTTTTGATCTTTTCCCAGGCTAGCGATATGTGGCATGGTACCCTCTCTTGATGCTGGGCATTGGCAGTGAGCAGAGCTCCCAGTTAGCCATGCGATCATCAGGGTAAATGACCAATACTGTATTCTACAATGTACTGTATTCAATAAGTTATATGAAATATTCAACACTTTCTTATAAAATAGACTTTGTGTTAGATGACCTTGCCTAACTGTGGGCTAATGGAAGTGTTCTCAGCATGTTTAAGGTAGGCTAGGCTAAGCTATGATGTTCAGTAGGTTAGATCTACTAAATGCAATTTCTACTTAGAGCGTTTTCAACTTGTGATGGGTTTATTATGAGGTGACCCCATTGTAAGCGGAAGAGCATCTGTAGTCTTACCATGACCCTGAGATTAATTGCTGTCATTGAAGAACCAGGCAGACAGGATGGGCTTAAACTGTGGTTTGAGGGAGTTGAGTTGGCCATTAGAAAAAAATTTTTTCTCTGAAACTTGGAGAAACTGAAATATACTACTAAGAAGGATGGTGATATCTTTTTAAGAAAACTCTAGGGAAAGGGGATAAAGCCGGTCTCTTTTGAGAGACTGCCATTAGAGAATTGAATGGCCTCTTCCCCGCCTTCCCCAAAACAAGGAAAATTCTTAGAGCTGGAAGAGAGCTGAGCAATCATCCATTTCAACTTCCCTCTCAATGTCAATCTTAGAATATCTTAACCTACCATGAATCCTTCTTAATTATTCATGTATTCACTCATTTCACAGATATGTGTGACTCAGGACACCATGTTGTCAGATCTTCACCATCCTAAGCACAATGTAACAACCCATAATAGCTAAGTAGTGTTCCGGTAACATGGAGGAATGAAAAAGTTGTGTAAATGGCATCAAGATTGTCTTAAGATTATCATGCTAACAGAAGCAATAAACATCACCAGTTGTTTTAGGATTTATTCTGCAAGGGAGGGTTTGCACTTAAAGGGACATTATCTCTTCCAACTAATACCAATTAACAATAGTAATGAAACAAAGAGGCATAATTTCTACCACCAGAAAACTCTTACATGTGTAGTTTTTAAAATGTACACTATGCAGTAAAAGATACGAAATCCACTATTAGACTAGGTATGTAAAATCAGAAATATTTTTCTCCAGAGACCCAGAGAACTTGAGGTAGTCATTGTCCTCAAAGCCCTTTGCACATCAAGATATGCAAGGTCCAACTGCTTCACTTAGAATTCAAGTCTTCCAAAATATGGTCCCAGCTTTATGTGCTACTAAAGATCTGCATTCAACCTTTCAAGGTCCTTAACACTGATATGATTATGATGTCTCACCTCTATCCTCCATAAATATAAAACAGCATCAAAATCATAGGCAACAAAAACAACACTAGACAAATGGGACTATGTTGAACTAAATAGCTTCTGCACAGCATCTACACACAATCAACAGTGTGAAGAGACAGCCTGGTGAATTGGAGTAAATATTTGCAAACTATTAATGTGACAAAGGACTAATATCCAGAATGTACAAGGAACTCAAACAACCCAACAGTTGAAAAAAACCCATATAATCCCATTAAAAAGTGAGCAAAGGACATGAATAGACATTTCTCAAAAGAAGACATACAAATGGCCAACAGGTATATGAAAAAATGCTCAACATCACTAATCATCAGGGAAATGCAAATCGAAAACCACAATGAGACATTTTCTTACCCCCGTTAGAATGGCTACTATTAAAAAGACAAAAAAAAAAAAATAGTAACAGATGCTGGCAAGGATCTGTTGGTGAGAATCTAAATTAGTACAGCCATTATGGAAAACAGTATGGAGATTTCTCAAAAAACTAAAAATAGAACTACCATGTGACCCAGAAATCCCACTATGGGGTATTTTTCTAAAGGAAAGGAGTTCAGTACATCACAGGCATACCTGCGCTCTCAGTTTACGACAGCACTATTCACAATAGCAAAGATAGGTGATCAACCTAAGTGTCCATCAATGGACAAATGGATTAAAAATGTGATATAAACACACAAATAGAATACTATTTGGCCATAAAAAAGGAATAAAATCTTGTCATTTGTAGCAACATGAATGGAACTGGAGGTCATTATGTTAAGTGAAATAAGGCTGTCAGAGAAAGACAAATATTGCAAGTTCTCACTCATATGGAAGCTAAAAAAAGTTGATCTTATGGAGGTAGAGAGGAGAATGATAGATACCAGATGCTGGGAAGGTGTGCTGGTGGGGAAGGGGATTAAGAGAGTGCTTAGTTGATGGGTACATACAGTTAGATAGGAGGAATAAGTTCTAATGTTCTATACCACAGTGGGGTGACTATAGTCAGTAACAATGTATTGTCTATTTCAAAATAGCTAGAAGAGAGAACTTGAAATGTTCCCAACATATAAAAATGATAAATACTTGAGGTGATGTCTACCCTAAATACCCTGACTTGATCATTCCACATTCCATGCATGTAACAAAATATCACATGTACTCCATAAATATGTACAAATATGTGTATCAATTGAAAAAAAGGAAAAAAAATAACATAAATGTAAGGAAGTCCAACTGTGTTCTGATTTTGCCCATAATGTTTTCTTGATACTTTTTAAAACATCAAATAATAAACTTATAAGCAAAATATTTTGTTAAATGAGCACTGCCCACTATAACCCTCCACTTGGTCCAGTCTGATTTCTATCCCAAGCTCAAGACTTTGTGAGCTGTTGGGCTTTCTTCATACCTAGAATCTCCCTCTCTCTCTCTCTCTCTCTGTCTGTCTCTCTCTTTTTCTATTCTGGAAATATAGCTCCTAACTTTTACTTAAGGCCTTGGTCAATTTTCAGACCAGCATCTACCACCAAGACGCTTCCCCAACAAGGATGCCTCCATTGATTACTCCTACAGGGAAAGCTCTGTGATCTCCTGGAGAAACTGGTATCCACATCTCTTAATAACATGCCACTGGCTGGGCGCGGTGGCTCATGCCTGTAATCCCAGCACTTTGGGAGGCCGAGGCAGGCAGATCACCAGGTCAGGAGATCGAGACCAGCCTGACCAACATGGTGAAACCCCGTCTCTACTAAAAAAATACAAAAATTAGATGGGCATGTGGTGGGCGCCTGTAATCCCAGCTACTCAGGAGGCTGAGGCAGGAGAATCACTTGAACCTGGGAGGTGGAGGTTGCAGTGAACCGAGATCACGCCATTGTACTCCAGCCTGAGCAACAGTGCGAGATTCCGTCTCATAAAAAAAAAAATAACATACCACTTTGTGACATACGTCATGCTGTTACTTCATGCTTGAATTTCATTTTTTAAGTATTTCTGTGTTGTTTTTCCAAAGAGCATGTGGGTTTTTGAGGGCAGGACTTAGGTCTTACGTTTCTGTCTCTCTCCTCTTGATGCTGCCAGATGCATAGAAGCACTCACATTCCTACAATGCCTTAAGTACTTAAGTTAGTACTTCCCAATTTGAGGAACAAAGCAATTCATGTTAGAAGAAAAAAATTATCTGAATCTTTGAGATTACACCCCACTTTTGAAATATTGCACCAAAAGTTGGTGATTACTTGGGTGCCAGTGATGTGGCAAATTAAAATGCATGATCAAGCACTGATTAACATTAAAGTGAAAATACAAAACTTAAATGTCTCAAAAACTCTTAGACTCTCAACAATATATTCTCAACCCTTTCTTCCATCCTATACCGGCTCCCCACCACTCCCTTCCACTGTGATCCGACTTTGAGAGATACTGAGCTAAGTCTTGAGAGCTGTTATTAAAATATCAAAATAACTCACCTGTGAATGCCTTAGCTCCAGTAATCTCATTAGATCAGTCAGCCCTCCCTTAGCGGTGCACCAGGAGAGGAGACACAGGCCAGTTGCCTTTTTAGGGCAATGAGAGGCAGGTTGGAAAAGTCTAGAGCTTCAGTTCCTGATTGCTTCTAGTACAGCTTCTGCAGGTCAAGCTTTTCTGTATCAGGTCAAGAACCAGCAGGAAAACCATCAAGTGCAGTGGGAGTTTTGAGAAAGAGGAGGTGGTTACTGATGCCAGATGCTGCAGACAACCAACATAAACACAAGAAATTGGACGTATTCTGCAATGCACTGCCTGTCAAGAGAGTAGCCTCAGGAAAACGGGAAGAAGAAATGGAGCAAGATACCAGCAGCAGACTGGGCATTAAGTAGGAGGTGAGAAAATAGAGATAGTGAGTAGAAGGGAAGGACAGAAGTTGAAGAGGGTCAGAGATGAAAGAAAGTCTTTGCTTATTCAGTTTTTGGGCAGGAAGATGAACATATGTATCGCTGAAATGGCTGAAGATTCTAGAGAAGTGGTGGAAGTGATGGAACAAGGGTCGCCAGGTGAGGCTGAACCAAGGGTGCAGGAGAAGGAATTAGCCATAGGCAGAAGGAGGGAAATTCTCTGAGAAGCAGGTAAAAAGGCCTTTGACTGTACCTGGCAGAAACCAATTTAAATCTATTAAAACAAAACAAACAAACAAACAAACAAAAAACAAAAAACAAGAGCATGGCTGGGCCCCAGGACCACCTGGACCCAGGACTTTTCTCTTCACATCTGTTTCACTCCAATCTCAGCCCTCACAGGTCCTAGTTTCTTCAGCCTGGTGGAGAAACAAGGCTGCCATCAATTCCCAAATGTTTATCTTCACAGGTACAGCCATGGCAGAAAGGCTGCACTAACCTTCTTGGCCTCAAATCAAAAACTCTAGAGAAAGGCTGTCACTGGCCCATCTTGAGTATTTATTTATTTGCTTGTTTGCAGATTTTAATTGAACATTCATTACTTTCAATTTTCCAGCTTTATTTTTTCAAATAAATTTTATTGTGCATATTTGATGTTTACAACATAAGGTTATGGGATGCATTTGATAGTTACTATAGTAAGGAAAAGTAACATGTCTCTCATCTTGAGTATTTTAGGAGTCCAACCATGGGTCAGTGAATTCTGGCTAATTCTGGCTGTGGACAGGAAGTCCTATGTAAGCACATGTCAGCATCCAAGGGTTCCTCACAGATGGAGTGGAAGGAGAGGCAGTTTTCATTGAAGAGGGAGGGTCTGGTCAACAGATAGGCATCCATCCACAAATTTAGTCTGGAGGTAGAGAGTTCAGAAAATCTGAGAGGTTCGTATCTTAAGTATTTTTTTGTTTGTTCAATTGGTTTTGGTTCTTGTTGCTATTGGTGAAGTTACGGTCTTTTCTAAGAATTAGGGGATAGATGATGATTCGGGCTACAAAAGGTTTGGAACTCTATCATGTGAAATGAGAACACCAACATAATGACTGAGCAATGTTGAGAAGCAGCAGAGGGTAGAAGGCATAACTGTGTCACAGGATCAACCCAGACTTATTCACGTAATGAATGTTATTGATGGCTATCTCTAGTATCACCCAGTATCCTGGACATAGTAGCGTGAAAACACAGTTGGGTTGATCCAAGGTTGGAGAGTGGAAATATAGGTGTTTTGGGCATGGCAGTGGGAACAAAGGAGCTGAGGTGGGAGGAAGGGCTGAAGTAGGGGGGATCTACCTGCAGAAGAAGACTGTGAGATGACTAGCACAGGGAAGAGGACAGAGAGCTTGGGACACAATCGGGAAATGGTGACAAAAGCTGTTGTGTCTCAGTGGTGCCTTTTACGATGCCCAAGGGAGATGACACCTCAGGAAGAATGAGCACACCCTGGTGTGCTCAGGAAAGTTCCATGAAATTATCAATGACACCTCTTTCTGTTATTGAGAGATCCCCAATTTGGATGCTGAATCATGTGGTCTGTCCACCCAACGCCAGGTCTGAAGCGATTGAGGAAAATGGCCTCTCGGGATGTCAACTTTGTGTGCTGCAGCCCCAGACCCATTGGCTGGAAGGAGTAACCCTGGCTTTCCACGTGCTTGTTCCTACCTCTTGTTTCTACCAAGGGAAATGGAGACTCCTTCAAAGTCTCCAGCACCTGCAGATTTGGAGTCTGAAGAGAAAGGGTCAGAGACAGAAACAAAGCCACCCTGGCCTGGCCTGCTGGCTGACTGCAGGGAAAGCCCACATACACCTGAGGCAGAAGGGAATGGCAATGGGCAGGAAAATACTGCCCATACCCAAACTGTGTTCCCTGAGGCCATCCGATACACCCAGGGTGCCTCAGGGCAGTAAGTCCCAGAAACCACATGCAATTTCTGACCACACACTTCAGCTTTTCTTGGCATGAAAAAGGCAAGGGCCATGCCTGAATGGTTTTTGTATCTCCCACAGCGAAGACCAATGTCTTGCCCACAGCAGATTCTCAGTACATACTTACATGATCAATGGGATGTCCTTTTCAGGGCAGATTAGAATGGTCCTGTCTCGGGACAGGTGCCTCAGTTGGTGGCCTTGAACCTGGCTTGTAGACCTAACTGTGCAAGAACAGACCACAGAAAATGGAGCAGCTGAGGATGGGGGAGCAGGTTGGAAGGAGCTGGGGTGGAATTTTTTCCTGACCCCAGCTGGTGATCAGCTTATGCTCTAAAGCAGAAGGATTAATAACCAGGGTAATTTTATCCCAGTCAGAATGTAACTACAGATGTGGGCTTATTGGGTGAAACAGCTAATCCCTTCTCCATTTGGCTCACTTGTGAAATAACGATGAAATACGATGCCTGGGGCTATCAAAGCACGATTTCCTCCTGGGCCTGCTGCTGTGTGCAGCCCCACTCTTCTAGGGGAGAGAACAGCTGTCCGTGGACAGTCGTTTGGGCTCCTGCCTATTGGATGGACTGACTCTGCCGCTGACTGAGGGTGGAGGGGAAGGGAAGAGGCGTGTGGGTGGATGTGTGTCTGTGGACTCGGGGAGGGGAGGGTGGAGTTGAAGGAAAATGTCAGGTGTTGGAGCAGACGGGTGCACGGAGACGCTGGAGGAATAAAAGACTCCTGGGAAAAAACCTAAGATTCATTGCAACCCCAAGTCCCGCAGGCTATAGGGATGGGGAGGCAACAGGACGAGGGCGTGAGGCTAAGGGGGCGCACCTGGGTGTACACGTGGCCCAGATCGGAGCCAGCAGGCCTCGGGTGCTGGCCACGGAAATTTGCAGCATGACCATAGTGGGAGGCTCTAAAGCCAGGAGAACTCAATCAAAGAGCTGCTGATGGAGCACAGATGAAAGGGTTTCCAGGCCAGCCAGTGAAACGCTTGGAGTTTTTCCCCGGGCAACCACCCTGGGGCGAGTAACAGGAGATACGGTTGTTGCCGAGGTCTGGGAGTCCAGTGCGGCAGCGAGAGGGAGGTACGCTGGGAGTCCCACGGGGCTTGAGGAGTGGGCGGGCCCCGGGCGACGGGGCGTGGCCCCCTGAGCCGTCCCGAGGCCGAGCGCGGAGAACTCGAGGAGGGGCGTAGCCCCTGAGCGGTCCGGAGACCTAGCGCGGGGAATCCGGAAGGGGCGTGGCCCCCGAGCAGTCCGGAGGCCGAGCGCGGGGAATTGGGAAGGGGCGTGGCCCTCCCCGAGCTGGCGCCAGGGAGGCTCCCACCTGCCAGGGGTTGTACATGGCCGCCTTCCCCCCTCCCCTGCTTCTCCGGGCGGGTCTCTGCGCGCAGTCTCCTGCCGGGCGTGGCCAGCCTTGCAGCTCATCCCCCGGGGTTGGCCGGGTAGTCTCCTCCCGCACGTCCCCGACTCCCCGACGCCTTTCCGCGGGGTGCGCCTGGGGCGCTGGACGCCTGGATCACTTACACCGAACTGCCCGGGCTCCCCTTGCCCCGCCTCTTCTTCGCCCCTCCCGTCTTTTCCGTCCCAGGCTGATGGAGCAGGCGAGGTTAAAGCTTCGTTCCAGACGCTTTAAGAAATGTTCCGGGGTTCTTGGAAGTTGTTTAGGAAAAGCAGAGTGCCTGGCTGGCATCCCTATCCAACGCTCCCGAACTAGAGACGGCATCTGGCTGAGGGGTCGTGGTGGGCGGGCGGAAAGGCAAGAATGACCAGGGGCTTTAAATAAAATCTTTCCCATTTTTCCCTTTCCCTCTGACCTTGCCTCCGTAATTAATCCTCCCCACTGTCCCCACCCCCCAAGCCCAAAGAATATAGAGACTAAAGCCCCTTATCCCAGAGAGCTAGGTGAACCCCCGGGGTCCTCCGGCTCCAGGCAAGGATTTCGCCTCCAGGGCGGGCTTCAGGGTTGGGAGGCGCACGTCGCCGTGGCAACGAGTTCTTCCCGTGGGAATAAGAAACTCCCGAATGTGGAGCAAATTGGAAAGGGACCTTCCAAGAGCCAGCTGGGGCTCCAGGCAGGCAGGGTAAGGGGAGGTGGTCTGTAGGGGATGGGGATGGGGAGGCACAGCTGATCCCAACCCGCGACCGTGAGTATGGCGCCAGAGCTGTGCGTGTTGCCTCTGAGTCAGATGGGGCCACACATGCTGGACACGTGACATGACATGCTCTCCCCATGGCTGCCAGTTGGCAGATGTGTTTGCTGACTTGCTTAGAACAGCCACTGCCTGGCTAAGTGGAACAGTTCCCTTTTGTGGGTCTGTTCCAACCTCCCCTTGGTGGCGAGACCAATAGCTCCTGTTGGGAGAACCAGTTTGAGCTATGGAATTCAGTTCTCTGGCACCGAGGCCATTGATTTCTCATTACAGTTTTTTTTCACGTTTCAAAAATTTTAAAGTCACAAGTTATATATGTATATATTCCAATTCAGAAAGGTGTAAAGAAGAAAAGCAAAGTGATCCACAACCCCCAATCCTTCTTCCCAGACATAACCATTGTTAACATTTCGTTGTCATTCTTCCAGATTCTTCATGTGCACATGTAGCTATATGTATGTAGATGTATTTATATAAGCACCACAGGCATGCGAAGCTGTCTAAAAATCTATATCATCATTTCTTTCTTTTTCTTTTTCTTTTCTTTGAGACAGAGTTTCACTCTTGTTGCCCAGGCTGGAGTGCAGTGGCATGATCTCGGTTCACGGCAACCTCCGCCTCCCAGGTTCAAGCCATCTCCTGCCTCAGCCTCCCAAGTAGCTGGGATTACAGGCATGCACCACCATGCCCGGCTAATTTTGTATTTTTAGTAGAGACGGGGTTTCTCCATGTTGGTCAGGCTGGTCTTGAACTCCCGACTTCAGGTAATCTACCCCCCTTGGCTTCCCAAAGTGCTGGGATTACAGGCATGAGCCACCACGCCTGGCCTATATCATCATTTCTAATGGCAACACGGGTTATACCATGATTAACCTATTTGGTATTGCTGAACATTAAGTGGCTTCCCAATATTACTCTTCTATGTGATGATATGCATCCTTAAGACAGTTTTGCCCAACCGGTGTGCTAATTTTCTTAGGTAAACTTCTAGAATTCTGGCTCTAAGGGTATATGCATTAAACTTTCAATGCACATTCCTGTAATCTGGGTCTGTGGAGTTTTTAGGAGCCAGTGGGCTTTATTTTCTCCCCTATGAGTAGTAGGAATCAAAGGGAAAAGTCCCTTATATACGGTGTCTGGTTTGGATTCCCCTTGAGACAAAATGTATAACAAGAATCTGGGCATGAGTCGTATTTTTCAGAGGTGATCCAGAAAGCGCTCCGAGCAGTGAGCAATAAAAGGTACATTATTGAATGGGTTATTGCTGGAGCGCTCTGGGAGACCATGAGAACACTCCTCAGGATTGTCCTGCATTAGTTTCTGCGGGGCATCACCACTCCTGGTCTTCTGACTGTCCCCACTGTTATTTGAAAAATGTCTGCAGGTAGATGCTAAGGGAAGCCAAGGGGACACAGCTGGAACACCTACAGCTTCAGCCACAGAGGAATTACTAGTCCTTTCCCCAAAGCCAAGCCAAGGGTGAGGTTACTCCAGGACAAAATTGCATAATGGGTTAAGTTTTGCATCAGTCCCTCCACCTTCTCTCCCTATTCCCTAAACCATCTCTTGATGCCAACCCCAGCTGTCCAAGGTTCCCAAGGCACAGCAAAGAGGTAGCTGGTCTTCTCAACAATTATTTAGAATGTTAGAAACAAGATTTTTTATTTTTCCAGGCATATTAACATTTTAAGACAGAAACCAAAGGAATTGATGACAGTGCTGGCATTTCAGGCACTGTGGCAGCTAAAGGTGTTTTTGGCAGGGGGCACCCAAGCCTGAGGTTGGTCCAGCAGAGAAATTCTGTGTGTCTTCTGAGAAGCAGGAGGTGAGAGGATGCAGGATGAAGGCAGAAGCAGAGTGGGAAGGAAGAGGCTGTTGACTTAGTTCCTTCACATGGATGACACTCGCTGACCTGGGCATTTTAGAAAATGAAGCAATAAAGAGGATATAGGGCTGAATTTGTGGCTGGAGGGAATGAGAAAGAAGAAGTGAGCCATTCGGGTAGATCACCTGAGGTCAGGAGTTCGAGACCAGCCTGGCCAACATGGCAAAACCCTATCTCTATTAAAAATACAAAAATTAGCCGAGCGTAGTGGCAGGCCCCTGTAGTCCCAGCTGCTCGGGAGGTTGAGGCAGGAGAATCGCTTGAACCCGGGAGGCAGAGGTTGCAGTGAGCCGAGATCATGCCACTGCACTTCAGCCTGGGTGACAGAATGAGACTCCGTGTCTTAAAAAAAAAACAACAAATGAGCCACTGAGGCAAGAAGGAGTGAGATGGGTTGTTAAGAGAGGAAGAGAAGGCTAGGTGCAATGGTTCATGCTTGTAATTCTAGCGACTTGGGAAGTTGAGGTGGGAGGAGTGCTTGAGCACAGGAGTTTGAGACCACAGTGAGTCATGATAGTGACACTCCAACCTGGGTGACAGAGCAAGACGCCATCTCTAAAAAAAATAGAGAGAGAAGAGTAGTTAAGTGGGAGAAGAGAACAAGAAGAACCTCACTTGGGCTCAATCAGCTACTAACTTCTTCCCTTCCTACAGTCTTGGCTTTCTGTCTTCCTCTCTGGTCATTTCTGCTCAGAGTCCGTTAGGGGTTCACTTTTTTCCTGCCTATCCCCTAACTGCTGAAGCCACTTAGAGTTCTCCAGCTGCACGTGATCTCTGAGAGATCAGTGTACCGCCGTGGCCTCTGCTGCTGTCACGCACAGATGCTGCACAGATGGCTGGCCCAGCTTGCTCTCAGGAGCTCAGTTCCCACCCATCTAGAAGTTGGCAGAAGTTGAGGCAGTGGGAGGAACGTCGGGGCACACATTCCCTTTACCATGTGTGTTCTCCGGTTGTCTTCATATTCGAAAGCTAGTGTCCCCAATTAAGTTGTTAGCTGCTTGAGCCTGAGGGCTGTGAATTTTACTCCCCAATCAGCCACACGCAGTGACTGTCAGACACTGGCTGAGTTGACCCTGTAGGAGTTTCTCTACAGGAGTACCATTCTGGGGACATGAGAAGTTGAGATCGTGCTTCTATGCAGACACCTTTATTTTCGCCAACACAGCCCCCTTCAATGGTCCACAGCTGCTAATAATCATCTGCTCCCCAAATCTAGCAGTCTCTTCCCAGTTCTCATTTTCCTTATTCTCTTGGCAGCATCTGGCACTGTTTCCGGTTCCACCATCTTGAAACTCTTTCTTCTCTTGGCCTCCATAGCATCACACCCTCTGATGGTTCTTCTGTCCAAGGAGCTTTTGCCTTTCATCTCCTAAACATAGTTCTCCCCTAAGACTCCATCCTTCAGAGCAGCATGAAGTAGTGGAAAGAATGCAGGCTTTGGAGCCAGAGTAACTGTATTTGCTCCTGAGATGCAACATTTATTAGCTGGGGGACCTCTCTGAGCCTCAGTGTTTTCAACTGTGAAATGCAGATGATCATAAGTGTGTTAGGCTGTTTTTTGTACTGCTATAAAGAAATACTTGAGCCTGAGTAGATTATAAAGGAAGGAGGTTTAATTGGCTCACAGTTCTGCAGACAGTACAAGAAGTGTGGTGCTGGCATCTGCTTCTGGAGAGGGCCTCGGGAAGTTTACAATCATGGTGCAAGGCGAATGGGGAGCAGAAACGTCATAGGACAAGAGAGGAAGCAAGAGGCGGGGGGAGTTGTCACACCCTTTGAAATAACCAGATCTCATAAGCACTCCCTCATCACCAAGAGGATAGTGCTAAGCCATTCATGAGGAGTCCACCCCCATGATCCAATCACCCCCCACCAGGCCCCACTTCCAGCATGGGGGATAAGCTTTCAGTGTGAGATTTGGAAGGGACAAACATCCAAACGTTCAATGAAGTTTGGAGATAACTGTAGGTAAAAGGCTTGGCACAAGGGAATTGCTAAATGTATGGAGGTTGTAGGTGTTCTTGAATGACTTTGCAAAAGATGACACAACCCCATGTTGACTTGCTACTCACCTCAAGTGCAGCAATGCCAGCTCTCCTCCATCCTTTTTTTGAGAAATGGTTATGCTCTGTCACACAGACTGGAGTGCAGTGGTACAATCATAGCTCACTGCAGCCTCAAACTCCTAGGCTCAAGCAATCCTCCCACCTCAGCCTCGCAAGTAGCTGGGACTACAAGTGTGCACCACCTCAGCCTCCCAAGTAGCTGGGACTATAAGTGTGCACCACCATGCTCAGCTATTTTTTTTAAGTTTATTTTTTGTACAGACAGAGTCTCACTATGTTGACCAGGCTGGTCTCCAACTCCTGGCCTTAAGCATTCCTCCTGCCTCAGCCTCCCGAATTGCTAGGATTAGAGGCATAAGCCACTGTGCACAGCCCATCCAGGCTTCTCTCCCACATTCTGTGCCCATCTCTATGTATCTGCTCAGTGTTTCCACTTTTGATGTCCTTCCGCGACCCCAGCATCAGCCTGTGTGAACTAGCCTTGTTGTCCTTCCTTCTCTCAGCCCTTCCCGCCAGGATTTCTACACTGCTGCTTCCCAGATGCTCCAGCTTGAAAACTTGGAGTCATCTTTAATTCAGCCATCTCCTTTGCCTTTCCTTTTGGAAGTAATGGTGATTATCAACAGGGTGCCTCCACGTACATTTCTCCCTTACTCTCAACAGTATGGTGAAGTAGGCTGTCATACAAATGACGCCTGGAGAGCCAAAATAATCAGCCTGAGGAGGGAGTGGGCTTATCTCATTTCCTGGAGATTCTCTCCATGGAATGACAGGCTGGTAATTCAAGATGCTGAAGTCTCTCCACCTGAAAAGCTAACTGATAAGCCTCCCCTAATGTCTCCCTTCAGCTCTCAGCCCTCTCTTGACTCCCCTTCACAAACCCAATCTGAAACTCATAGACCTTCCAAGCTTGACTTACTCTCCTGTCTCTGGTTCCTCAGTCACTGCAATGTCACTTCCACCCCAACCACTGGAATGGCCTCACCAAAGTCGTTTATACCAAGCACACTTTGTAGCCCTCCCCACATGTGAGTCCTATTGAACCCTGCAGAGAAACCCCTCTTCCTCAGAACACCCCTTGTTCTCTTAGTTTCTCTCTTAGAATTCCTTCTACTCTGGCTGTTCTGCCCTGGTGTCTTTTTTCAGCCCATCACTTGAATGCTGATAATCCTTGGGTTTTTGTTCTATGAAATCTTCTCTTTTCAAACTACATCTTCTCTCTTATTATCTCATTTAGTCCCATGGCATCAGTTACCACCAATGTGTTGATGACTCCCAAATGTCTCTCTCTCTCTAGCCCAGATATTTCTGAAGACCTTAGCTTAAGGTCTTCATCTGACTGCGAAATTCAGATCCTGGATCTGCCACTTAGCAGCTGGGTGACTGCGATGGTTGATTTTATGTGTCAGCTCCTTGACCGGGACATGGGGTACCAAGACGTTTGGTCAAACATTACTCTGGGTGTGTCTATGAGGGTGTTTCTGGATGAGATTAACATTTGAAATAGTAAACTGAGCAAAGCAGAGTGCCCTCCCTAATGTAGGTGGCCCTGCTCCAATTTGTTTAAGGCCTAAATAAACAGAAGAGCTGAACCTCCTGCAAGTAGGCAGGAACTCCTCCTGTGTGACTGCTTGAGCTGGGGCATTGGTCTTTTTCTGCCTTTGGGCTTGAACGGAAACCTCAGCTCTTCTTGGGTGTTGAGCCTGATGGCTTTTGGACTGGAACTCACACCATCTGCTGTCTTGGTTCTCAGGCCTTCAGACTTAGACGGAAATTACTGAGAGATGGAAACCACCACAGGTGGACCCACTCTGAGTTGGATAAGGGCCAAGAGTCCCTTTATTACTAGATCTTTACATAACACTACTCTAACAGGATCCCGGGGTGTGTGCATTAATTAATGCTCTGTATCTAAGAGCCCTAAAAATATCTGGGTATTCTCCTGTCCGCACTGTATGGTTACCTGGGCAAATGGCCATAGGTCCCTTTGGAGAAATACTGAGGCATCACTACTGACTCACCCTTTTCTTTAGTTGGTGGATATGGGTCTGAGAACTGGCTTAGGTCTGGATACTGGACAAGAAATTGTTATTATCCATTGGGGCTACTGATAGTTTTCTGCTAACCTATTCTTGATCTCTTTTGTTTATATATATTAGGTAGTACCTTTACTGGATGCCCATCTCTCTTGCCTCTGGAACTCCATGTCCTATTAATCATCCCCATGGCTCACTGTAGGTCAAGACCCCTGGCTGCCATCCTAAACTTACTCCCTATTACAATAATTGTGCCCATATCATTTTTGACGATTAAGTGCTGCCATCCCCCACTGTTATCCCAGGATGCAGTATTGTGCTCATTACTACTAAAAAAGCCTAGTCTGTAACCACATCCCCTACCATCAGCCCCAGCCTTCAGAGAAAGTCACTACTTACTAAAATTTTTTGATGGTGCTCCTCTTACTAGCACCCTCCTGAGCACCTTCACAGATATTTGTCCTCTAGGTTCTCTTCAGAAAAATAAAGTCAGGTCTTGAGTTTTCTAGTCTTACCCAGCAAATTTGTTCCAGCACATCCACTTCTGTGGCCTTTGATCCCTTCTTCCATAATCAGGCATGATGATTCTGGCATTGTTTTTTCTCAGCTTCTAAGAGCCATCTCAGTAGCATATTGGGACTTCCCTCTTTTGTGTCTCCCCTAGGCCCTTGCCGTGATGTTAAATCCATGTCACAGAAGAGTACTCTCGTATCAACAAACTTGTCCATTTTCAGATTCTTTCCCCTTTGATCAGCACCTTAAGATGCACCCCAGGCATACTTCTCCAGTTCCTGCTAGCACATATCAGTCGAATCCTGCAGCTCCTTTGGTACATAATTCTCCTCCTTTAGTAGGCCAAGCATTTGCCGCATGGGCGATCATGGATTGAATTCTAGTTATCGACCTGGCGGCCAGTAAAAAAATGGAGGGAGAAGATCCTAAGAGAGCAAGCATGATCTGTAGGGCATTTTCACTGTTTGAGGCTTCTTCTAACGTGGTGGAGTGAACCACTTCTGCAAACCCAAAAAGTGCAGAGACAGTTGGGGACTTGAAGGTTCTCAAATGCATCTACTCAGTAACCTCCATTCTGCATCTCAATCTCATGCAGTCCTTCTCAATCTGTATCAGGCCCTGACTTTAATGTAAGAGATTTGCTTTTCTGAAAGTTTTGAGTTTGGCTGTCTGGTCGTTCTACCTTCTGGCTACAGGAGATTTTTTTTTTTTTTTTTTTTTTTTTTAACACTGCCAAGGAAGCCTCTGTCTCTTACACTTTGCTTCGAATTGGTAACTGATTGCCCAGAGCTTGTCATTTTCTCTCTTTAATGCATCAGTGGTATTCAGCAATAGTCATTACTCCTGCAGTTCTTATAATTACAATTTGCCCTATATCACCTACCTTCCTTCCTCTCCCTCTCCCTCTCCCTCTCCCTTCCCTTGCCCTCCTTTCCCCTCCCTTCCCCTTCCCTCCGGTCCCCTCCCCTCCCCTCCCCTCCTCCCCTTTCCTTTCCTTTCTTTCCAGACATGGTCTTATTCTCACCAAGGCTAGGCACAGTGCTGCAATCATAGCTCACCACAACCTCAAACTTCTGGGTTCAAGCTATCCTTCTGCCTCAGCCTCCCAGGACTACAGGCGCAAACATTCAAACCTGGCTAATTAAAAAAAAAAATTTAGAGACAGGGTCTAACTATATTACCCAGGCTGGTCTTGAACTCCTGGTCTCAATCAGTCTTCCTGCCTTAGCCTGTCAAGTAGCTGGGATTACAGGCATGAGCCATTGCACCTAACTTAACCTGTAACTCCTTTCAGCTCACCACAGGTGGAAGTCTTAGCAGTTGCATTGCTAGATCAGGCTGAGGCCTTTCAACATTCCACTCTACCACCAATAGCGGGGTCCACATTGGCAGCTAGCTGGCAAGCAATCAACTCTGGAGTATCAACCTTTAGAATTTACTTTGAAGAATATTCTTGGAACCAACTGCCTTAGGGTGGGTTTCCTAAAAGCAGAATCTGAGGCAGGGATTGGGGTGCCTGTGATTTACTGAGGGAGTGCACTTAGGAGAAAGAGAGTGAAAGGAGCAGGATGGGCCAAGCAAGTAACTTAAGCAGAGAGGTGATCTCAGCTGGAGTCCAGATACAGCTTGACCCCTCAGGGAGCTCTGGAGCATCACAGAATCAGTCTCCCCTTGCAGCAAAGGAGCCAGCCCTTTGCACCCTCCTGGCAGTTGGTCATCAGGGGCAGCTTAGGGAGTGGGGGTTGGGTGGCGTAACCTCCTGTGCAAGGCAGCTCCTGGCTCCTATTTGGCTGAGGGCAATACTCTGGTAGTTGGCAAATGGGTATACTGGCCTGTAAAATGATCTGGGCAGAGCACTTGCAGCTCCTAAGATGATTTCAGTAAATAGCACCTCAGTCTACCAGTTGCTCAAGCTAGAAACCTAGGGATCATTTTTGTCTCCTTCCTTTTTCCAACCCTCAATCCAGTCCAACAAAGCTCCATAATATGTATTCAGTCTCCTAATTATTCCATTCAGTTTTTTTTCCTATTCTCATGGTCACTATCCAAGTTGACATCACCACCTTCTATTGTCTACATTACTGTCACAGCTCCTAACTAACCTTGAGTTTATTATCTACAAGGCAGCCAAAGAAATCTTTCTAAAATCCCCGTCCTCTCATGGTACTTCCTTTATTAACCCCTCGGGGCTCTACATTGCTCTTATGATCACTTCAAACTGCTTTATATGGTTTAAACCTTGGTTCTACTCACAATTCCTGGCTCTTACTACTCACAACCTTAAATAGCTGGACCAAGGGGGCTTGTTTTAGTTACTTAAATATGCTGTACCCTCTCTTGACTCTATGTCTTTGCACATATTTTTCTTCTGCCTGCAACACATTTATACCTCCCCTGATTACCTTCCATTCATCTTCATCTGCCTAGTTATCACTTGCTACCAACGCTGAGAAGCCCTCCTTACTCTTAGCCTCTTGATTCCTGTAGCCCCCATACTTCCCCATCATTTCCCTCATCCCGTGGCATCATAATCTAGTCACCTACATCCTCTCACTACAGCGCTATTTCTCCAACTCCTCTTCCTCTCCTTCCCTCCCTGCCCCCATTATCTATATTTCTTTACACAGGTTTCCTTCCATTTTCTCTCCTCTAAGTAGCTTGGCAGTAACATATCTGATTTCTACTGTTTAATGGTTTAGCAGGAACTGATCACTACCTAACCTAAATTTACTTTGTGGCAGCATGGTGCTTACGTGATTTCTCACTGTATTGCCAGTGCCTGGTGTGTAGATGGAGCTCAATAGATATTTATTATATGAACTAATAAATGAATACAAATATCCCATCTCTTTTTCTCCCTGCTGCTTTAGATGCTAGCGCCAGTAACTATGCCCGGTATATAGTAAGTGCTTAATAAATATTTATTGAATTCAGCAATAAACTTAGTTTTGTCCATTTGCATGACAGCTGTCCTGTCTGATTCAGGTTCTCAGCACTTGTGTCCAGAGTCATGTTGCCAAGAGTGACACCAGCAGAATGGCATGCGAGAAGGCTCCAAATTCTCATTTCCCCACAGATGCATCATAATAAACAAAAGCAAAAACAAAATCTCAGAAGCTATCTTAACCAACTTTGTAGGAGTCTTGGAAAACAAAGGTTTAGCAAACAACCAAATGCCCAATCAAAAAGAAAGCTATCTTCAGAATGGAAAGAAAGTGTATGAAGTTTTTACTCATCCTTGCCACATCCCCTCAACATCTCCCAGCACAATAGTGGTTTTGGTTTTGAGTAGACAGCAGCCCAGTTCCTAATTATACCCTTGAATAGGAGGGAGAAAACCTTATTTTGAAATTATTGTGGATTTCTGTTCTGAGCTGTCTGAGGGACACCTCAAGGAGTGATGTAAGGTGCTAGTCTGTGTTCCACATAACTCAAAATGCAGATGGGGAAATCAGCAGGCACTGCTTTTAAAAGCTACAAGTCAATTACAGACCCAGAGATGTCTGGGGCAAGAGATTCTAGGTGGAGACATATGGTAGATCATCTAAGGCCTGGAGGAGAAGCTGGTGCTAAACTCTCGGGAATTAGTACATTCAAAAGTAGTCATGCATACAGGAGAACTTAGGAACTCATGGACATGGCAAGGCAAGATCCATGCTTGGAAAAATCCTGAGAAGATCTTAAGCTGTCACGTTGAGGTGGACTCTAGGCTGAAAGCAAGCCTAGGTAAGTCATAAAGGGGTGCTTCTAGCACAGAGCCAATCTGCAAAGACTGGGAGAGGTGGATGTTCTCTCATTTTGGTTTCTTTCGGGGAGTACTTTTTCTTTGTTTGTTTTTTTTAGCTCCTGGTATTTCAGAAAATCCCTGTTAAAACATTACCTGAACATAAGCTAAAGAATAAAAACTTCAGTGATCATACATAACAAGCCATAGTGTTTGCGAAAATTGCTTGAAAAAGTCTTAAAACAAATGTACTAATACAGCCTTCAAGCCTCCAACAACAACAACCAGAAGGAGGAAAAAAAGAGAGGGAGGGAGGGAGAGAGAGAGAGCAAGAGAGAGAGAACACAGGTGAGCACAGGATCAAGGGAAGGAGTTGAGAGGGAAGGAGGGGAGGGGAAAGGGGGAGCGAGTCAAAGAAAGAAAACAAGACCCCAGCAAATCCTAAGGAAGGGGGGATTTCAATTTCCAGAGTTACCACATTATAATAATGAAATACCTAATTTTCAACACCAACAACACAAAATAACACAAGGCATAAAAAGAAACAGGAACACATGGTTCATTCAAAGCAACAAGATTAATTGACAGAAGCTGTTCCTCAGAAAGCCTAGACATCAGAAGCACTAGACAAAGACCATAAAACAACTGTCTTAAATATGGCCAGAGAGCTAAGAGAAAACATGAACAAAAAACTAAATAAAATCAGGAAAATGATATATGTACAAAATGAGAATATCTACCAAAAGACAGAAATTATTTTAAAAAGAACCAAACAGAAAATCTGAAGCTTAAAAATATAATGATTGAAATGAAAAATTTACCAGAGAAATGCACCAGCAGATTGGAGCAGACAGAAGAAAGAATTAGCAAACTTGAAGAGAAGATAATTGAAAGTATTGATTCTGAGGAACAGGATAAAAAATGAAGAAAGGTGAACAGAATGTAAGAGTCTTGTGGGACACCATTAAGTGGTTCAACTTATGCATTATAGAGGCTACAGAAGAAGAGAGAGAATATTAGAGAGATTATTTGGAGAAATAATGGCTGAAAACTTCCCAGATTTGAAGAAAGACATGAATTTACAAATTAAAGAAGCTCAACAAACTCCAAGAAGTATAAATCTGAAAGATTCGTACTTAGACATATTATAAGATACACATAGATAATAAAGTGGTTACAGTAGTGAAGCTGATTTATATATGTATTATCTCACATAGTTACATTTTTGGTGACAAGATCACCTAAAATTTACTTATTTAACTAAAACCCTAATACAAAACAAATGTATTAACTTTAGCCCTCAAAACAATACACTCTTAAACAACTAATGGATCAAAGAAGAAATAAAAAGGGAAATTAGAAATACCTTGAGAAAAATGAAAACAAAAACTCAAAATACCAAAAGTAATAGATGCAATTAAAGCAGTACTAAAAGGGATTTTTTTTTTTTTTTTTTTTTGAGACAGAGTCTCACTCTGTCACCCAGGCTAGAGTGCAGTGGCACAATCTTGGCTCACCGCAACTTCTGCCTCCTAGATTCAAGCAATTCTCTTGCTTCAGCCTCCTGAGTAGCTGGGATTACAGGCACCCAGCACCACACCCAGCTAATTTTTGTATTTTTAGTGGAGATGGGGTTTCACCGTATTGGCTAGGCTGGTCTTGAACTCCTGACCTCAAGTGATCTGCCCACCTTGGCCTCCCAAAATGCTGGGATTACAGGCATGAGCTACCATGCCTGGCCTAAAAGGGAAATTTGTAGCATAAACACATATGTTAAAAAAGAAGACAGATCTCAAATCAATAACTTATACTAACTTTACACCATAAGGAATAAGAAAAGAAGAGTAAACTAAACCCAAATATAGGAGAAGGAAAGAAATAATAAGAGCAAATATAAATAAAATAGAGAATAGAAAACGACTAGAGAAAATCAAAATCAAAAGTTGGTTATTTAAAAACACCACAAAATTGACAAACTTTTAGCTAGATTAAGAAAAAAAGACTCAAATTACTAAAATCAGAAGTGAAAGTGGTGATATTACTACTGATATTACCAAAATAAAAAGGACTATAAGAGAATACTGTGAACAAATTGGATAAACTAGATGAAATGAAGAAAATTTCTGGAAAAACACATCTACCAAAACAGAATCATGAAGAAATAGAAAATCTGAGCAGAACTATAACTAGTAGGAGATGGAATCAGCAATGAAAAACTTCCCACCAAATAAAAGCCCTTGACCAGATGATTAGACTAGTGAATTCTAGCAAATATTAGAATTTGGCTATTACAAGGGGAAAAAAGAGAAAATATCAAGTGTCGGTGAAGACGTGGAAAAACTGGAATTCTTGTGCAATATAAGATGGTACAGCTGTGGTGGAAAACAGTTTGGCAGTTCCTCAAAAAGTTAAACACAGAATTACCACATGATCCAGCAGTTCCACTTCTGATATATACCCCGAAGAATTGAAAGCAGAGATTCAGACAGACATTTGCATACCAGTGTTCACAACAGCATTATTCATACCAGCCAAAAGGTATAAACAACCCAAAAGTCCATCAACAGCAGAATGGATAAACAAAATGTGGTATATACATACAATAGGAGATTATTTATCCTTAGAAAGGAATAAAATTCTGACACATGCTACAACATGGATGAACCTTGAAGATGTTGTGCTAAGTGACTTAAGAAGTCTCTCCTTACAGAGTCTGATTGTACACTCCAGCCTTTACCTTGGATCCCAGATGCCTGGGCCGTGTTTGCTTTCTTGTCATGAGCTGCCCTGTGTAAAATTCAAGTGTAGAAACACACAGAAAGGCAAACTGTTTTGATGGGTGAAGCTCAGCATGGCAGCTGCCTGTAGAATGGGATGTGATAAAAATCTAGATTTGTTTCCCTCTTCCCACCTACAAGTACACTCAGGCCCCAGTTTTCCAATGAAATTTCTAGGGATGATGCTAGGAAGGGACACTCTTTTTTTTTTTTTAATTGAGATGGAGTCTCACTCTGTTGCCCAGCTGGAGTGCAGTGGTGCGATCTCAGCTCACTGCAACCTCTGCCTCCTGGGCGTAAGTGATTCTCCCGCCTAGGCCTCCCGAGTAGCTAGGATTACAGACACCTGCCACCACGCCTGGCTAATTTTTGTATTTTTAGTAGAGATGGGGTTTTACTCTGTTGGCCAGGCTGGTCCCGAACTCCAGAGCTCAAGTGATCCACCCGCCTCAGCCTCTCAAAGTGCTGGGATTACAGGCATGAGCCACTGTGCCCTGCTGGAAGGGACACTCTTAATCCCAGTAACCTGGATTAACTGGGAGAGGAAGAGACAGGAAGGAAAAGAGGCTAGTCTCAAATGTGATAAAGCCAAATAAAATGTATATCAAAATAAAGCTATTATTAATAAAAGAAGATCCAATGGTTAGTGATTCTTGTTAGACTTGCTTTCATAATAAAATAAGCATATTTTGTAATTAGCATATTAATTGCCAATATCAGATGAGAGCTTATTTTACTTTTTTTTTTTAAAGAAATAGACTAACCATGATCATAATCTTCTTGATAGTATCAGTTTGTGTTTTGAGAAATAGATATGGTGCAACTGTGAATAGCACAGCTCTGTTTATAAATAGTCACAAAAGTCAAGGGAGTTGCGGCAGGTGCGGTGGTGCACGCCTGAAATCCCAGCACTTTGGGAGGCCACAGTGGGTGGATTGCGAGGTCAGGAGATCGAGACCATCCTGGCCAACATGGTGAAACCCTGTCTGTAATAAAATTACAAAAATTAGCCGGGCATGGTGGCACGTGCCTGTAATCCCAGCTACTCGGGAGGCTGAGGCAGGAGAACCACTTGAACCTGGGAGATGGAGGTTGCAGTGAGCCAAGGTCATGCCACTGCACTCCAGCCTGGCGACAGAGCGAAACTCCGTCTCAAAAAAAAAAAAAAAAAAAAAAAAAAAAAAAAGTGAAGGGAGTTGCATACAAACTATAGAACTGTTACTCTATTCTCAAACAGTGGCAGGTCCAAGTACCCTCCATAAAACTGCTGGAGGTAACAGAAGAGGACAGGGCATGTTTGTGACTCTCGACACCCCCTTGTCTTTGTCTGAATGAAGGAGGAGGGAGCTCCCCTATCCCGGGCTTCAGGCTCCATTGGGCTTCCTGCCTGGATGGAATTGTCTTTCTTATCTTGGAAAGTCCTCAAAGAACAGCTCCGGAGTCCACGCCCCAGAGTCCACGTGGGGTGGACATAGGACCTTGGGGGTACCAAATGGCGTTGGGCCAATCAGATTCTCTCAAATTTGAATTTGCAAGTTCAACACAAAACCCAAGTCAGTCAGAAAATGTTGGCGGCTTCAGTTAGGAGGTGAGGCAAGGACATGCGATTCTGGGTTCTGGCCTTTGTCTGATGATCATGCTTCCTCTTCCTTCCTCCACTGTCACTCCAGGAATTATGGAGACAATGGAGGGTGCCCTAAACTGTTGCTCCTGCGGAGGGAGCACTTTTTCCCTCCAGCATCCAAGTCAGCACCTTTCCCTGCAAGAGAGTCTGTACCTTGTAGATAACAGGGTTAAACTGCAGCCTAGGGGCTTAACGTAGGAAAGACAAAACTCGGTTTTGGCCAAAACCCACCCCAGACACTGCCTTTCTTTCCAGTAAGTCTCGCCACAGAGGTTAAGGCGTGGAACTGCTTATAGGGAAGGGAGGGGCAGAAAGGGCTGCAGGCTTTGTGCTGGTCCCTCGGCCCAATCTGGACTCGCACTGTGGGAATGAGAGGTGAAGCCGGCTGGGCTTCTGGGTAGGGTGGGGACTTGGAGAACTTTTCTGCCTAGCTAAAGGATTGTAAATGCCCCAATCAGTGCTCTGTGTCTAGCTAAAGGGTTGTAAACACACCAATCAGCACTCTGTAAAAACACACCAATCAGCGCTCTGTGTCTAGCTAATCAGATGGGGACCTGGAGAACGTTTCTGTCTAGCTAAAGGATTGTAAATGCACCAATCAGCGCTCTGTGTCTAGCTAAAGGTTTGTAAACGCACCAATCAGCACTCTGTAAAAACGGACCAATCATCACTCTGCAAAATGGACCAATCAGCAGGATGTGGGCGGGGCCAAATAAGGGAATAAAAGCTGGCCACCAGGGCCAGCAGTGGCAACCCGATGGGGTCTGCTTTTGCTGTGGGAGGTTTGTTCTTTCGCTCTTCACAATAAATCTTGCTGCTGCTCACTCTGAGTCCACACTACCTTTATGAGCTGTAACACTCACTGTGAAGGTCTGTGGCTTCACTCCTGAAGTCAGCAAGACCACGAACCCGCCAGAAGGAAGAAACCGGACACATCTGAACATTGGAAGGAACAAACTCTGGACACATCATTTTTAAGAACTGTAACACTCACTGCGAGGGTCCACGGCTTTATTCTTGAAGTCAGCCAGACCAAGAACTCACTGGAAGGAACCAATTCCGGCCACAAGAACAGCAGCTGTTCATGCCCAGAACTGTTTATCAGGCGGGTCACTCCTTGGCCCCATGCATGCCTGAGGTCACCAGTTCCCTATTTCAGGGGGCCCCAAGCTGGGACTGAAGGCAGCAAAGCTCAGGGCCATGTACTAGCCCAGGAGTCAGAAGTCTACCGTTTAAGGCTGGGTCTGCCACTCTCTAGCTCTGCATCCTGTAGTGGAGCTCTCAGGAGCTCCGGGCTTCAAGCGTTCTTTTTGCCTATAGAACACATCTTTTTTCCCTTCCAATATTTCAAGTTCCTGGATGTGTTCCCATCTGTCCCTGGGTGTAGCATCACCACAGATTCTTTGATGACTAGGAAGGACTCTAATTTTTCTGTTTCTTATATTAGGTAGGACTTATTTGGCTGTGTGTAATAGAAATCCCAAATAACAGCAGCTGAAACAGGATCAACATCTCTTTCCTTCTACTGTAAAAGGCTAAATGAAGGTACTTCAGGTGGCAGGATGGCTCTGCGTTAATCCCCAAACCAGGCTCTCCAGGCCACCTGCTTGGCTATTCTTGGGAGGCAGTTCTGAATTTCATGGCTTAGGGGACTCCAGCCATCACATCCATGTCCCCAAGGCATGAGGGAGAAAGCAAAAGGTGAGGCACGACCCTTCCTTTAGTGGATTTCATCCCAGATGTTGTGCACAACCCTTCCCCGACATTGCATTGGTTGGCAAAGTGACCTGGCCACAGAGGTGGTCGAGAAATGTAATCACAAACCTAGCCTAATATCGAGAGATCTATTATGCAAGAAAGTGTGAGTGACGATCAAGGGGATAGCAGTCAGCTTCTACAACATATTTTACATTAAAATTTTCTGCTATAGTGATTTTTTAAATTTCAGAATGCTTACAACATCAAGCAATATGAAGATATATAAGGAAAAATCCTATGGCCCAGGAGGGAACTAATAATACAGCTCAAGGTGTATTCTTTGCCTTTCTTTAGAGTCATTCAAAAATACACAAACTTGGCTAGGTGCGGTGGGTCGCGCCTGTAATCCCAACACTTTGGGAGGCGGGCGGATCACCTGAGGTCGGTAGTTCGAGACCAGCCTGACCAACATGGAGAAACCCCGTCTCTATTAAAAATACAAAAAATTATCTGGGCCTGGTGGCGCATGCCTGTAATTCCAGCTACTCAGGAGGCTGAGGCAGGAGAATGGCTTGAACCCGGGAGGCAGAGGTTTCGGTGAGCCGAGATTGCACCATTGCACTCCAGCCTGGACAACAAGAATGAAACTGTCAAAAAAAGAAAAAAAAACCCACAAACTTTTCTGCTCCCTCCAATCTTGAATCCCTTTTTTTACAGAAGTGAAATCATTCTATACACCCTGCACCAGGCATGGTGGTGCACACCTGCAATTCAGCCACTCATCCAAAAGCTGTTGGAGGTTTTGCTTGTTTCTAATACATAATGAACCTGTTTATTGGTAACTAATTGGCTTTAACCTGTTCTTTTTAATAACCGCATAATATCTCACAGTACAGCATAGATTTTATAATATTTTCATTTACCGTTCCCTAATTGAATATATGAGGTATCCCCTTTTTTGTCACTGTAAAAAACGTTGCCATAACAACCTAGTACACATAGCCTTAGGTATTTATTTCGGCAGGACACTAAACCAAAAGTTATGTACAGTTTCAGTAGCAGACGCCACGTGGTAACTTTCTGAAAAGAGTGTCACCAGACATAATGTGAATGACTATGGCCATTTGGCAGCAGTCCTTTGGTGTTGGAAGGAAGGAGAGAAAGGTGAAGGAGGGGTGCAAGGAAGACGTCAAGATTTCCAGGAACACTTTTCTTGGTTTAGCAGCCCAGAAAGTGCTTTATCCTCTGCTTCAGAGAGGGAAACAATGACGGCATCTTTCTCTTCGCTGCCTAAGCAGCAGATAAAATCACAGTGCCTGTTTCATGGGCCAGGCCTGCCCTAGGGGAAGGCTGGAGTGAAGATTAATTGCCGTGAAGAGAATGGACATGAACTCAACTCATCACAGCCCAGCAAGGGGCCAGGATGGGGGGAGGCAGCACCTGGCCACAGCCCCATGAGCAGAAGGAACAGCGCCTCCCAACTGACTCACAGAACCTTTCATCCATGCCTAAATGCACAGCTCCCCATTGTTCAGGCAGGGAAACCGAGGCTCAGGTTGCTGCAGGCCTCTCCCAAGTTCACTGGGGAACGCGTTGGGGCAGAGTCTGGAGCCTCGGACCCCCATTCCCAATGCCATCGCTGGCCGTCTTGCAACTGGCCGGCATCAGCGGGCTTTTTAGCTTGGGTTGGCCTCTGCTTTTTCCAGTTTGCGGCCTGGGGAAGGTGACAGGGTGGTCACACAGGCTTGTCGTGTGTGGCTGTGCACAGGTAGGGGCAGGGGTAGAGCAGAGTGGCCTCACAGGGGTGAGGTCTGCAGGAGCAGGAGGCCACAGCTGGGGGTGCCGCGGCAGGAAGTAGGGGAGGCTCCATCCTGCTCCTCCTCTTCCTCCTCGGTCTTCTCAGCTTGCTGGGCATGCCGAGCAGACAGGCAGCTTCTGGTGATAAAGATTAAGCACCTCCCAGCTGGTCAAGGCAGGGAGGGAGTGGGCATTTCCTGACCATGTTATTCCCGCCCCCCGCCCCAGCCTTATCTCTGCTTTGATTAGGGGTGGAGAACTGAAACCCTCCAGCCAGTGAATGACAGCAGGTTTGAGCAATGAGCTTGGAACTGACTGGCTCGCCATCCTGGTTTCCCCTCCACTGCTGGGCGTGTTCTGTTGCTCCTTCACATCAACCCAGGGTTCATCCCCACCTGTGGGATGCGGGAGCTGTGCAGGAAGGTTGGGGGCGGGGGGCTTGTTCCCCGACTCTCCCAGCAAGCAAAGGAGAGGACACTGGGGCAGGCTGGCTAGTTCTTTGCAAGGCGTCGTGTTTTGATGTTACGATATTGGCCTGGGGTGGAATATTCCACTGCCCAGGTTTCCTCCTGGAAGGATGCACCGCCACTACCCATCCCCCACAAACCCTCTCTCCCCACCACATGCATACAATTGCATCTGGGGCAGTAAGCTGACCATTGCCCAAGCAATTTTACCCACAGCAAACAGAGAAAATAACCCACACAGTTGGAGAGAGGAGGGCAGTTTCTTCCAGCTCTAAAGATTCTGGGCATCTCGTGTCTTTCAGTGAAATAACTGCTGTCGTTGTCCACAGACAAATCAGTTATTAACTCGGAATAACTCCAATTTAGGAAGCTGCCTTCCTCACTTGGATCTGTTGGCTCTGTCACTATGGTGACTGGGAAGGTTCTCAGCTTTTTGCAGCCTGGGTGTGGAGGTGAGCGCAGCCCACCCTGCAGAGCCAGGACAGGGAGCGAGCGAGCCCCAGCAAAGGTCCTGCATCTCACCTTTTTATCAGCAAGTGGCTCTTCCTGGGAGGGGACACCTCATTCCTATCCACCTCCCCCTTATTACTCAGGAGCTTATGTTTAGCTGCTGTTTTGCTCACATTTGGGGAAATGCTGACTTCATGCTCTTCAGGGTGGAGACAGAGGCCAAAAGCTGTTGGATGTTTTGCTCGGCAACGCAGAAAGCTGTTGCATCCCGGGATACTTCTGAATTTAGAAAAGGAAACAAAATCCTCCAGGATAGCCCTGGACTGTTCTAGAGCAAGAGCAGCAGCTAGCTTGTCCTTTTGGATAATCAGATTGTGAACCCCCTTAGGGGCAGCGACTGTGTTCACTTAGTTACTGAATCCCTAGCACCTATGCAGGGTGTGGCTCAGAGACAGTGCTAGATAAATTTTACTGGGCAAATGCAGAGAGACCCTGGGCTCACAGAGAGGCCATGGGCCAGGAATGACTGCACCCAGGAACCCACTGCCTTATGTGGTAGGGGACCCAAAGGTGACTGCAGCTCAGGCAGGAGGGACCCAAGTGGCATTGCCTCAGCCCCTGGGGCACTGGCTACGTGTTTGTCCCATGGCTTCTCGGGGCTGAGTCATGCTGTACAAGGAAGCCGTAGGTTATACCAGGTGACAAGAGCAGGGAAGGCTGCGCCCAGGGAAGACCAATATACTCTGGGGCAGTGGGTGGGAGCCCTGAACCCTAGATGCTCTCTGGGGCTCTTTATTTCTGTCCTGCCTGCTCTGCTCCAGCAATTTAAATCCACCAGCCCTAGCAACAGTTGCCAAGATAAACAAACAGTAGAGGAAGCCTGGATTGCAGCTCCCTCCCTTTTGGGGGTGGCCCTGAGGGAGATGTTGGGTTCCACAGAATGCTGTCTCAGGGATGAGTGGAGATGAGGGGTGCCCATGGTGAACTCTTGGGATTGCTGCACGCCAAGGAGATGGGCACAGCCATTTGTTATCTGTAATTAAATTGAGCTAATTTCATTCCGGGGCACACAGCTGGAGAATGAGGGTGCTCAAAAAATGTGATTATCTTATGCCATTTTGTGTAAATGTCATCGTGGCGCAGCTGGAACGGGAATGGACGGGCATTTTTGAGATGTTCCTGGTCCCCTAAATAGATTGTGTTCTCTTCCTTCAGCATTAAAGTCAATCTCATGCCAAGCCTCCAAGAGCTGATGTAGATGAAATACTGCATTTATGTAATCATTCCACAGACAGACGGGAAAGAGCTTTTTCCAGATAAATCTAAGAACTGAGTGAGGGAAGCAGACAGATCAGACGCGTGCGAGCCCTCTTGGGTCCCTGGCAGTTGCCGCTCACAAACCAGCTATAGCCATTCATCTTTCTGGGCTTACCCCAGAGGGGAAATGACTGAGAGAAACGAAGAGAAAAAACCCAGGCAGCCTAGTTCCCCTTTTAGTCACTGTCCTCTAGTGGCTCTGTGAAAGTAGACAGCCCTCAGGGACAGGGCTAGAAAAAGAGTCAGAGAACAACAACAACAAAAATGCCCACATAATTCTTTTCAAGATGTGGATTTGAGACATACACCAAACTTAGGACGCTCTCTGTGAAAGGTGAAAATCTGACCCACTCAGTCAACTCTTTCAAAGACTTACAAGGGGAGAGGCACATACCAATAAAAGGAGGCCAGCAAAGTGGCTCACAACTATAATCCCAGCACTTTCGGAGGCCAAGGCAGGAAGATCATTTGAGACCAGGAGTTTGAGATCTGCCTGAACAATATAAGACCCCGTCTCTACAAAAAATAAAATTAGCCAGGCATGGTGGTGCATGCCTCTAGTCCCAGCTATTTGGGAGGCTGGAGTGAGAAGATTGCTTAAGGTCAGAAGTTTGAGGTTGCAGTGAGCTATGATTGAACTACTGCACTCCAATCTGGGCAGCATAGTGAGACCTCATTCCTACAAAAATATTTTTAGGCTGAGCGCGGTGGCTCACTCCTGGAATCCCAGCACTTTGGGAGGCCAAGGCGGGCGGATCACCTGAGGTAGGGAGTTTGAGACCAGCCTTACCAACATGGAGAAACCCTGCCTCTACTAAAAATACAAAAAATTAGCTGGGCGTGGTGGTGCATGCCTGTAATCCCAGCTACTCAGGAGGCTGAGGCAGGAGAATTGCTTGAACCCAGGAGGTGGAGGTTGCAGTGAGCTGAGATCGCACCATTGCACTCCTGCCTGGGCAATAAGAGCGAAACTCTGTCTCAAAAAAAAAAAAAAACCATTTAAATTAGCCAGGCATGGGGGTGCACACCTACAATCCCAGCTACTCAGGAGGCTGACACAGGAGGACTGCTTGAGCCCAGGAGTTTGAGGTTACAGTGAGCTCTGATCTTGCCACTGCTCTCCAGCCTGGGCAACAGAGCAAGACATCTAAGATATCATAGTCTACAAAAAACAAAAAAATTAGCCAGGCATGGTGGTGTATGCTTATAGTCCCAGCTACTCAGGAGTCTGAGGTGGGAGGATCCTTTGAGCCCAGGAGTTCGAGGCTGCAGTGAGCTATGATTGCACCACTGCCCTCCAGCCTGGATGACAGAGCGAGGCTTTTCTCAGAAATAAGCAAACTGAACAACAACAGCAACAAAAACAAGAGGGATAGCCTCTCTCCAGTGGGCTAAGAACTTTCTGGGCCTTGCAGCCCTCAGCACTGGCTGTAGGATAGAGGCGGGCATCCACACCCTCACTTCCTTCCCTTGCTCGACCCTGCCCTTGGCCTCCAGCCCTCTCAGAAGTCTTTCCCATCTCTGCCTGAAAGAGCTCACTGACTTCCCTCTTCACTGGGGGCATAGCTATAGTGGATGCTGGGGCCTCCCTCGGGACCGGCAGCATTTGCCTGGATTGGGATCCTGAATTAGTCCATTCTCACACTGCTAATAAAGACATACCCAAGACTGGGTAATTCATTAAAAGAAAGAGGTTTAATGGACTCACAGTTCCACATGGCTGGGGAGGCCTCACAATCATGGCGAAAGATGAAGGAAGAGCAAAAGACGTCTTACATGGCAGCAAGCAAGAGAGATTGAGAGCCAAAAGAAAGAGGAAACCCTTTATAAGAACATCAGAACTCCTGAGACTTATTCACTACCACAAGAATCACCCCCATGTTTAATTATCTCCCACTGGGTCCCTCCCACAACACATGGGAATTATGGGAGCTACACTTCAAGCTAAGATTTGGATGGGGACACAACCAAACCATATCAGCTCCCTAGAAGAACAGCCTGACCGGAGTGATTGATGGCCATGCCACTCTTCCCAACCAACAGACCATGGCCGTGGCCTCCTCAGTGGCTCTCTCGGTTTCTCTGCCCTCCAGCTCTCCATGCAGCTGCTTCCCCTCTGTGCCAGGGATTCTGGAAGGTTCCCTTTGTGATTGTCTTGCTGTGAGAGATGAACAAAGCCGAGTGTCCAAAATGTTTGTGCACCATGAGCCTAGATGCACTTTCATGAAGCCCTGGTGACCTTGCAGTCCTCTGCATCTCTGGCCCACTGAATGTGTTGGTCTCTGGGATTTCTGCAGTTTGCTGCACTGGAAAGGCCCATTATAGATTCAGATTTTAGGAGTGAAGGAGCCCAGCTTCCAGAAGAGATATCTCAGATACTAAGGACCACACATGTCATTTTTGCAATGTGCTTGAATTTCTCTATGGTGTGCAACTCATGTGACCACATCAGCCCTGTGTGCTTGTGTCCTTGGGAAGACTACTTGTCCCCATCCACCTCTTTCCTACCCTATACTGCCCCAGCCTGTGCTTAGCCCACACCCGTTCTGCCAAGTCACCAAGTCGCTGGCCCCTCTGCCTCTGGAGTTCACAGAAACATATGGTTTGGGATTGGAAGGGACCTCAGAAAGTAGTTCATGTTTCTGTCATGCTACATAGTTGCTTTCCTATATGTTTTCTCATTTCATCATAAATATGGTCATCCATCCCACTGAGACCACAGACAAAGACACCAAGATCTGGGGAGGTTAAGTGGTTTTGTGAAGGCCACAGCTGACTCCATGCCTGCCTCGACGTTTCAAATCCCAATGACTCCTCATTCTTTCCTCCTTTGACTGGCCCCAACCTCTGGTGTCAGTTAAGTTTCATGCACCAAACCTCAGTCCAGCCTTGGCCATCCTAGTGGATGGGACTGCTGGGGACACTGTAAGTCTTGAACCTCCAGTGGCTTGGACAGAGGTGTTATCAGCAGACACTAGTTCTCCTGAGCCCCATCCTGGCTGGAAAGTCTTGAGGGCTTTGTTTAGATTCCCCATGATGGTGATTCTGGGCAGGGCTGGCCCAAACACAGATGTTCTAAAGTCCTCCTTCATTGCAGGTCATCCATAATGAGCTGGAAACCCACTGAAGCACGAGTGAAGCCCCTGCCACAATCCTAAGCTGTGACTGATGACTCATCGGGTGATTTTATTTAAAATCCCCAGCAGACCTTTTTTGCCATGTGCCTGATGGCAGAGATACCGGAGCTCTTACAGAGCCTCTGACAAAAACAAGCCCTAGGGCTAGCTGATGGGGATGTCACCCTTGAACATTTTACAAACACAATGAAGTGCCCAGGGCCATGATGCTAAAGCAGAATCTGAGGGAAGAGGATGTGTCTTGGGATTCTCCCTTCTGGGTCTTCACAGACCCAAGATTGGAGGAAGGCTCCTTGTTCCTCCAAGCCAGGTCATGACAGATGACCTGCTCCCTATGGCTTGATATGGGTTAAGTTCAACCTTAGCAAGTCATCTCAGCCATCTCCCTGCCTCCCAGGAGGTGGCACATACGTCTTTGTAGGCAGGGGAGAGTCTGACCTATTTTTAAAGACCTGTTTGATGAGGAGGCCCTTTCATCTGAGGACATAGATGAAAGACGCTGGTTTGTGACACTGCTTCCTGGCACTGTTTAGAGCTGGCAGTGCAGGGCAGGACACAGTGATGAGGCCTGACTTGGGTGTGTTGTACCTTAAGAGAGCACAGGATGGAGCAGCCATCCTGGAGGGTGACAGTGATTGAGGAATAAGGAGGCTTTGGCCAGAGTGGAAAGAAAGGAGTCGTGGTTTTGGAGGAAGGGAGGTTGCATTGTAGGCCGAGCGATGAGGGCATTTAGGGCATGGCATGCTGGCTGGAGGCTGCAGCAGTTGGCTGCAGTTGGCTCACCTGCTGGAGGCTGGCAGGGAGCCAACAGGAGGCTTAGTCATGATGTGAGGGTCTGTGCTTAGTCTTGAAGGCCTTGGGAACCACTAATCAACTTAAATTGGGCAGTGACATTCAGGCCATTTTTTCCTTAATCTCTGTGTTGAGCTGCTGATCAACATGATGATGGTGACAGTCCTGTTGCAGCTCTCTGGCAGGTGCTAAAACACAACCCCAGGAAGGAAAATTTTATGGCGCCTCCAGTTTACCCCAGGACCAAGGAATTCAAGCCAGTATGTCCCCATGCAGAAGTTGATGTGTTTTTGGAGCCAGATGCTCTGGTCTAGAAAACTTAATGCCTTCTGAGGAGACTGGGAGGTTTCCACAGGGTTATTCAGACAGAGAGGTTCTTTTAAATAGTGTACTCATAAAGACATTCAGCTCATTTTAATGGGTTGGACCCTGGCCACCATCATCAGTGCCCTTGGTGTTTATAGCTTCATGATGGTCTTTGGTACCCGGAAAGACATTGAGACTAAGGCCAGGTCTGTGGGGCTCAGGCTGGAGAAGACATGCAGAGACTTCCTTATGCATAGATGGAGTATGCTCCATCATTATACCTATTTGATTATTTCAGATGCACAAGAAGCCTCCTCCATGACTGAACAACATTCCTGCAATTGTGAAATGAAAGGCTTTGGCTTGATTAAGGCCTATTTCCCTAATAAAGATCAAGTCCTAGGAGAAGTGTTTTCTTTACTCTCATGAGGTTTTGCAGCTTGGTATAAAACAGACTTTCCAAGAAGAGCTTCCATACGGTGAGTGTAGAGAAAGGGCCAGTGTGCTGGATACATGAGGGAAACAAGTGGGTGCCTTAGTCCATTTTCTGCTGCTGTAACAGAATACCACAGGCTGGGTAATTTATAAAGAAAGTAAGTTTATTTGACTAGTGGTTCTGGAGGCTGGGAAGTCCAAGAGCATGGTACCAGCATCTGGTGAGGGTTATCCCATGGTGGAAAAGCAGAAGGCAGGGATGAGCACTCAAGACAGAGAGAACAAGTCACCATTCTTATCAGGAACCCACTCCCAAGATAACTAACTCATCCCAAGATAATAGTATTAATCCACTCATGATGGGGAAGCCCTCATGAGCTAATTACCTCTTAAAGGTGATTAAAGGCACCTTCTAATGCCATTGCATTGGAGATTAAGATTCTGACACATAAGCATTGGGCACACATTCAAACCACAGTGGTGGGAAAGCAGAAAGGAAAGTTCATATCTCCATCAGCTGCATTATTTGCCTGGGCTTGCTGATGCTCAGCTGTGCTGTATCCCTCCTCAGGCACAGTCAGAGTGGGATGACCTCCAGACCCTCTACTGGCCCTGTCTACACCATTGGCCCAGTTTGCAACCCTTTAAGTTGTTCTGAGGGAACCCATCACATTTCTCAACTTAAGGCCAGGGAAGTTGTCTGAATACTTTTCCCTTCCTTCCTTCCTTCCTTCCTTCCTTTCTTTCTTTCTTTCTTTCTTTCTTTCTTTCTTTCTTTCTTTCTTTCTTTCTTTCTTTCTTTCTTTCTTTCTTTCTTTCTTTCTCTCTCTTCCTTCCTTCCTTCCTTTCTTTCTCTTTCTTTCTTTCTTTTTTCTTTGTTTTTCTTTCTTTCTTCTTTCTTTCTTAATCAGGGCATGTTCCTGTCAAACAATGCTTTGCTTGGTGGAAATTTAGAGTCTTGGGTGAGCCCACAAAGGCTTGACTGATCTGTGAGGTGGCTGGATACGATGCAAGCCTTCCTCCTGAGCTCATCTCTATTCCCTTGGAGGTGGGGACTCCCTGGAGGAAGCCTTGGCAATAGAGAAGTGGGGAGAAATAAGGAGAGAGAAAAGGGCAGCCTGTGGGATGTGTGTATGCGTGTGCATGTGTGTGCTTGTGTCTGTCATCTGTCACTATAGTTTTGTCTTCTCTAGAATGGATAGAATCATTAGCTGTTGAGTCTGGCCTCTTTCAGTTAGGTTTCATTCATGTTATTCCATTTTCTTGTTGATGGTATTTTCTTCCAATAGAAGGCTGTTTTCATCTCCATGGAAAACTTATTGTTTAGTGTAGCCACCTTCAGCAATTTTCTTAGCTAGATTTTCTGAATAACTTGTTGCTCCTTCTGCATCAGAACCTGCTGCTGCTTCTTGTACTTTCATGTTATAGAGATGGCTTTTTTCCTCAAACCTCATGAACCAATCTCTGTTAGCTTCCAGCTCTTCTTCTGAAGCTTCCTTGCCTCCCTCAGCCTTCAAAGAATTGAAGCTCTGGATTACGCTTTGATTTGAGGGAATACCATGGATGCTTTGGTCTGGTATTCAGACCACTCAAACTTTCTTAGTAATAAAGCTATTCTGTTGTCTTATCATTCATGTGTGCACTGGAGTAGCACTTTTAATTTCCTTCAAGAACTTTTCCTTTGCCTTCCCAACTTGGCTATTTGGTACAAGAGGTGTAGCTTTTGGCCTGTCTGGGCTTTCCACATACCTTCCTCACTAAGCTTAATCATTTCTAGCTTTTGATTTAAAGAGAGAGATGTGACTCTTCCTTTCACTTGAACACTTAGAGGCCATTGTAGGGTTATTAATTAGCCTAATTTCAATATTTTTGTGTCTTAAGGAATATAGAGGCCTGAGGAGAGGGAAAGAGATGGGGGAATGACCAATGAGTGAGGCAATCGGAACACACAGATTTCTGGATTAAGCTTGCAGTCTTATGTGGACACAGTCTGTGACACAATAGTAACATCAAAGATCACTCAACATAGATCACCGTAACAGACTTCATAACAATGAAAGGATTTGAAATATTGCTAAAGTTACCAAAATGTGACACAGTGACATGAAGCAAGCATATGCTGTTGGAAAAATGGCATAAATGCACTTAACACAGTGTTGCCACAAACCTTCACTGTATTAAAAAAGTACAATATCTGCAAAGCACAGTAAAGTGAAATGCAATAAAATTAGTTATGCCTACATACATTTCTGTATTTCCATAAGATAATTAATGTTATGGTCTTTGAATTATTTAAAGCCAGGCACTTCGGACATCATTTGTGTTACAGGTTTGTTTGCCAACATCCTTGCCAAAGAAGCCTGTCTCTTCAGTGCTGAAAAACCCGTCTTTCACATAACCCTTTTTCTGTACAACAATTAACAGGTATTAAAAAAATTCTTCCATAGCCTCCTGATCTGCAGAAATTTCCTTGCCTGCAAGTTTCACATTTTTCATGCTGTTTTGTCTTTTGAAACTTGTGAGGCATCCCACACCAGCTGAGAAGGATTTAACATTTCCCTGACTCTTGGTAACATGACTGTAAATTTTTTTGGCTTTCAGCTTCATAACAATGCTGTCCACTATGAATTTCTGATTGGTCATCCTCTCATGAATTCACACAGTTAGCTGCTTTCCCACCTTTTGCATAATTCCTCATGTACTCTAGATGTTATTTTGGTACTTGCCAAAGCAGTCTCATATACGGATTGATGAATTTCCTTTTCCTTACTCTGGATGTACTGTGTTGTTGACTCATTAACATTGAACTCACAGCCAACAGCACTGTAACTCATGCCTAAATGAAGCTTACACATGTATTTTTTTTATAAGGCACATCACTGCTTTCTTACTTATGAACACTAGGCAGGCACTTCCGTACTACACATAGGGGCCATTTTAAACAGAGAAATCACTGGCAAAATGCACAGAAATGTGAAAAACATGACACTTGTTTTACAGTTTGAGAGCTGAAACAAGACGACAGAGTGTCACCTTGTTCAGCTTCAGCTGGGACTAGGCATGTTGAGCAACTCAAAGTTTTCACTTCTGTGCATGTATGGGAATGACTGCTAAAATAAATTTTAGCAAGTGGGTGAATTCATAAATACTATACTTTGGAATTATATCAACATCTAATAGAATAGATTTCCCCACCCTTTGTGTTTCTTCAAAATGAACTTTCCTATTTGTATACGTATAGTTTTTCATAGACATTTCATTACATAGTCTTTGAAACACTGAAGCAATCCAACTGGAATTTTGTTAGGCATTGCATTTAATTTAAAGATTAATTAGGGAATAGCTGACCTTAGACTGTTAAGTTATCCATCCATGAATGTAGTATACCTCACTGTTTATTTAGATTTTCTTTTGTATCAATTAAAAATATTTAAATATTTTTATTTACATTATTCATGAGATAAATTTCTATGTACATTGTAGTTCTTGTAACTATTGTGAATGGTGTCTTATTTTCTATTATATTTTAAAGTTGGCTTTCATAGAATGGCACTATTAATTTTTTTAAGTTGATATTTTATCTTGCAATATTGATACACTTATTAGTTATAGTAATTCATCGAATGGCACTGTTGATTGTTTTAGGTTTACAGAAAATTTAAAAATTAAACAGCAGTTTTAGGATTACTGCAAAATTGAGAAGAAGGTATAGAGACATCTCATAGAACCCCTGCACTTTACATGTGCATAGTCTTTTTCACTATCAACATCCCCCACCAGAGTGGGGTATGGTTATTACAATTAATGAGCCTACATTGACACATCATTATCACTCAAAGTTCATAGTTGACACTAGGGTTTACTCTGGTGTTGTACATTCTATGGGCTTGGACTAATGTATGATGACATGTATCCACTATTATAGCATTTCCCTCCCCCTACCCCTGGCAACCACTGATCTTTTTACTGTCTCCACAGTTTTGCTTTTTCTAGAATGTTATATAGTTTAAATCCTATAGTATGTAGCCTTTTCAGATTGGCTTCTTTTACTTAGTAATATGTTTTTAAGTTTCCTGTATGTTTTTTCATGTCTTGATTGCTCCTTTCTTTTTTGCACTGAATAATATTACATTGTTTATACAGGCCAAAGTTTATTTATCCACTCACTGAAAGACATCTTGGTTGCCCTCAAGGTTTGGAAGTGATGAAAAAAGTTACTATATTGTGTGCAGGTTTTTCTTAGACATGTTCTCAGCTCCTTTGAGGGAATACCAAGCAGTGCAATTCCTGTATTTCATGGTAAAGTATGTTTAATTTTGTAAGAAACTGCAAACTGTTTTCCAGATTGGCTATACCATTTTGCATTCCCACCAACAATGAATGAGAATGCCTGTTGCTTCACATCCTTACTTATATTTGGTGTTGTCAGTGTTCTGCATTTTGTACCTTCTAATAGGTATGTAGTGGCATCTTATTGTTGTCTTAATTTGCATTTTCCCAATGACATATAATGTGGAGCATCTTTTCATATGTTTACTTGCCATCTGTATATATTTGATGAGGTATCTGTTGAGGTCTTTCACTCATTTTTAAACCAGGTCATTTTCTTATTGTTGAGGTTTAAGGGTTCTTTATATATTTTGGATAACAGCCCTTTATCAGGTGTGTCTTTGGCAAATATTTTCTCACAGTCTGTAGCTTGTCTTTTCATCCTTTTGACAGTGTGTCTTGCAGCAAGGAAATTTCTATTTTTAATGAAATTCAGCTTATTTATTCTTTTTTTAGTGAATTGTGCCTTTGGTGTTGTATCTAAAAAGCCATTGCCAAACTCAATGTCATCTAGATCTTCTCCTATGTTATCTTCTCAGATTTTGTAGTTTTGCATTTTACATTGAAGTCAGTGATCCATTTTGAGTTAATACTTGTGAAGAATGTAAGGTCTGTGTCTAAATTCATCTATTTATTTATTTTTGCATATGAATGGCCAGTTGTTGCAACACTATGTGTTGAAAAGACTATCTTTGCTTCACTATATTGACTTTGCTTCTTTGTCAAAGGTCAGTTGAATACATTGATGTGAGTCTATCGCTGGGCTCTCTATTCTGTTCCATTGTTTTATTTGTTTACTTTTCACCACACTGTCTGGATCACTGTAGCTTTTACAGTAAGTCTTTAAGTCAAGTAGTCAGTCCTCCAAATTTGTTCTTCTCCTTCAGTGTTGTGTTGGCTATTCTGAGTTTTTGCCTCTCCATACAAGCTTTAGAATCAGTTTGTCAATATCTACAAAATAAGTTGCTGGGATTTTGATTGAGATTGTACTGACTCTATAGATAAAGTTGGGAAGAGCTGGCATCTTGACAATATTGAATCTTCTTGTCTTTGAATATGGAATATATCTCCATTTATTTAGTTCTTTTTTGTTTTCTTCCATTAGAGTTTTATAGTTTTCCTCATAGATATCTTGTACATATTTTGTTAGATTTATAATTAAGTATTTCATTTGGAGTGTTAATGTAATTAGTATTATGTTTTTAATTCCAAATTCTGAATCTTCTTCGTTGGTATATTTTAAAAATATTGACTTTTGTATATTAGCTATGTATACAGCAACCTTGCTATCATTGCTTAGTAGTTCCAGAAGTTTTCTTGTCATTTCTTTTAAATTTTCTACATGAACAATCATGCCATCTGCAAACATGTACAGTTTTATTTCTTCTTTCCCAATCAGTATATCTTTTATTTCTTTTTCTTGACTTATTTTATCAGCTAGGACTTCAGTACAATGTTTAAAATATTGTGTGATGAGACATCTGGACATCCTTGTCTTATCACTGATCTTCGTGGGAAAGTTTCTGGCTTCCCACCAGTAAGTATTATGTTAACTGCAGGATTTTTTTTTTGTAGATTTTTTTATCAAGTTGAAGAAGTTCTTTTTTTTTTTTATCAAGTTGATAAAGTTCTCCTTTTTTTATCAAATTGAAGAAGTTCTCCTCTATTCCTAGTTTACTAATAGTTTTTATCAGGAATGGGTGATGGATTTTGCAAATGCTTTTTCTGCATCTCTTGATATGATCATGGGAATTTTCCTCTTTATTCTGTTGATGTGATGGATTACATTAATTGATTTTCAAATGTTAAACCAGCCTTGCATACCTGGACTAAATCTCTATTGGTTGTAGTGTATAATTTCTTTATGTATCCTTGGGTTCAGTTTGCTAATATTTTGTTGAGGATTTTTGCATCTATGTTCATGAGAGATATTAATCTGTATTTTTCTTTTCTTGTAATGCTGTCTTCTGGTTTGGGTTTTAGGGTAATGCCAACCTCATAAGATGAATTAAGAAATGTTCCTTCTGTTACTATCTTCTGAAAGTTACTGTAGAAAATTAGTATAATTTCTTCCTGAAAATTTTGATAGAATTCACCAGTGAAGTCATCTGAGCCTGGTGCTTTCTGTCTTGGAATGTTATTAATTATTAATTCAATCACCTTAATAGATATAGGCTTATTCAGAATTTCTGTTACTTCAAGTGCTAGTTTTGGTACATTATGTCTTTCAAGAAATAGATTCATTTAATCTAGGTCATTAAATTTCGGGGCATAGTATTGTTTAGGGTATTCTTTCATTCATTTTTGCAAATGGGAGCTGTAGTGATATCTCCGTTTTCATTTCTGATATTAGTAATTTATATCCCCTTTCCTTTTTCTCTTGGCCTGTCTAGAGGCTTATCAATTTTACTGGCATTTTCAAAGAACCAGGTTTTGGTTTTACTGATTTTCTCTATTCATTTCCTGTTTCCAATTTCATGGATTTCTGCTGTAATTTTTATTTTATTTTTTCTGCTTATATTGTATTTAATTCACTCTTCTCCTTTTGGTTTCCTAAAGTGGAAGCTTAAATGATTGATTTTAAATATTTCCTTCTTGTCTAATAAATGCATTCAACCCTATGCTATAAATTTTCCTCTAAGCACTGTTTTCACTGCATCTCACAAATTTTGATAAGTTCTATTTTCATTTTCATTTAGTTCATAATATTTTAATATTTCTCTTGAGATTTATTCTTTGACCCATGTGATATTTGTTTATTCATTTATTTTATTTCATTTATAAAATAGAGACAGGATTTCTCTGTGTCACCCACGCTGGAATGCAGTGGCATGATCATAGCTCATTATAGCCTTAAACTCCTGGGCTCAAGCACTCCTCCCACCTCAGCCTCCAAAGTAGCTGGGACTACAGGTATATACCCCCAGGCCAGCTAATTTTTTTTTTTTTTTTTTTTTTTTTTTGTAGCAATGGTGTCTCACCATCTTGCCAGGCTAATCTCAAATTTTTGGGCTCAAGCTATTCTCCCACCTTGACTTCCCAAAGTGCTGAGATTACAGGCCTAAGCCACTGTGCCCAGCCACCCATACATTATTTAGAAGTGTGTTATTTAATATGCATGTATTTTTGGATTTTCCAATTATCTTTCTATTATTGATTTCTAGTTTAATTCCACTGTGGCCCAAGAGCAGACGTTATATGATTTCTCTTCTTTTCCATTGTTAAGATGTGTTTTATGGCCCAAAATATGGTCTATCATGGTGAATTCTCCATGTGATCTTTAGAAAAATGTGTATTCTGCTTTTATTGGATGAAGTCATCTACACGTCAATCATGTCCAATTAATTGATTGTATTTTTGGGTTCAACTATGTCCTCACTGATTGTTCTGCCTGCTGGATCTGTGCATTGCTGATAGAGGGATAAAGTCTCCAACTATAATAGTGGACTCATCTATTTCTTCTTGCAGTCCTATCAGTTTTTGCCTCATGTATTTTGCCTCATTGTTGTTAGGCAATTCTCCAATTGTTCTTGGAGAATTGACCCTATTATTATTATTATTATTATTATTATTATTTTGAGACGGGGTCTCGCACTGTTGCCTGGGCTGGAGTGCAGTGGCATGATCTCAGCTCACTGAAACCTCTGACTCCCAGGTTCAAGAGATTATCCTGCCTCAGCCTCCTGAGTAGCTGGAATTATAGGTGCCCACCACCACGCCCGGCTAATTTTTTGTATTTTTAGTATAGATGGGGGTTTCACTATGTTGTCCAGGCTGGTCTTGAACGCCTGACCTTGTGATCCACCTGCCTCAGGCTCCCAAAGTGCTGGCATTACAGAAGTGAGCCACCTCACCCAGCCCCCTTTATTATTTTGTAATGCCCTTGTCTCTGATAACTTCCCTTGCTTCAAAGTCTGCTCTTACTTTCTTTTGATTAGTATTAACATGGTATATTTTTCTTCATCCATTTACTATTAATGTATATGTACCTTTATAAATAAAGTTGTTTCTTATAGATGACATAGTGTTGAGTCTTGTTTTTGGATCCATTCAGACAATCTCTGTTTTCTAATTTAGAATATTGATATTCAAAGTGATTATTAATATAGTTGTATTAATATCGATCATATTGGCTACTCTTTTCTATTTGTCTCCCTTGCTTTTTGTTTCTCTTTTTGTCTTTCACTATTTTTCTGCTGTTTTTAGTTTTAATTGAGCATTTTATATTATTCTATTTTCTTTCCTTTCTTGGCATATTAGTTATACATTTTTTAAACTTTTTTTTAGTGGTTTTTGTAGAGTTTGCAAGGCACACTTACAACTAACTCAAGCTCTATTTCAAATAACACTATACCGCTTCATGGCTAGGGTGAGTACCTTGTTATAACAAAGTAATCATAATTTCTCCCTTTGTCCTTTGTATGATTGCTGTCATTCATTTTATTAATACATAAGCATGTATACAGACATGATATCTACATAAGCATACATAATCCAATGCGTTATTACTATTTGGGGGAAGATTTACCTCTGCTTAGTTTTATGTTGAACATTCTTTCATTTCAACATTTATTTATTGAATGTCTACACCATGAAGTCATAGTGCCTTGAATAGGGTTGTATTAAGATGAACGAGGGTTTGAGCTGGGAATGTTATGATCAGCACTAAAATATGGAAGCTATGATAAGCCCAGGTGGATGTGATGAGATTCTGAACTAAGTTGAGGGCAGGGAGAATGAAAAGGAGAAACAAGTCCATACTATTTTGCCCAGACTCAGAGAACAGGTATGTAAATGTTATTTAAAGATCTGCCATGCATGCTCATACCAGATACTGAAATTTTTTTTGAATACGACAGGCCTCAAATCTGAAGAGAGCAGCAGATCTCCCAGCACAGTGCTCAAGCTCTGCTAAGGGACAGATTGCCTGCTCAAGTGGGTCCCTGACCCCTGTGCCTCCTGACTGGGAGACACCTCCCTGCAGGGGTCAACAGACACCTCATACAGGACAGCTCTGGCTGGCATCTTGTGGGTGCCCCTTCTGGGATGGTTTCCAGAGGAAGCAACAGGCAGCAATCTTTGCTGTTCTGCAGCCTTTGCTGGTGATAACCAGGCAAACAGGGTCTGGTGTGGACCCCCAGCAAACTCCAGCAGACCTGCAGCAGAGGGGCCTGACCATTAGAAGGAAAACTAACAAACAGAAAGGAATAGCATCAACATCAACAAAAAGGATATCCACTCAAAAACCGCATTTGAAGGTCACCAACATCAGAGACCAAAGGTAGATAAATCCATGAAGATGAGGAAAAACCAGAGCAAAAAGGCTGAAAATTCCAAAAACCAGAATGCCTCTTCTCCGCCAAAGGATCACAACTCCTTGCCAGCAAGGGAAAAAAACTGGATGGAGAATGAGTTTGATGAATTGAGAGAAGTAGGCATCAGAAGGTGGAAAATAACAAACTCCTCTGAGCTGAAGGAGCATGTTCTAACCCAATGCAAAGAAGCTAAGAACCTTGAAAAAAGGTTAGAGGAATTGCTAACTAGAATAACCAGTTTAGAGAAGAACATGAATGACATGATGGAGCTGAAAAACACAGCACGAGAACTTCGTGAAGCATACACAAGTATCAATAGCCAAATAGATCAAGTGGAAGAAAGGATATCAAAGATTGAAGATCAACTTAATGAAATAAAGTGTGAAGACAAGATTAGAGAAAAAAGAATGAACAAAGCCTCGAAGAAATATGGGACTATGTGAAAAGACCAAACCTATGTTTGATTGGTATACCTGAAAGTGATGGGGAGAATGGAACCAAGTTGGAAAACACTCTTCAGGATATTATCCAGGAGAACTTCCCAGCCTACCAAGACAGGCCAATATTCAAATTCAGGAAATACAGAGAACACCATAAAGATAATCCTAGAGAATAGCAACCCTAAGACACATAATTATCAGATTCACCAAGGTTGAAATGAAGGAAAAAATGTTAAGGCAGCCAGAGAGAAAGGTTGGGTTACCCAAAAAGGGAAGCCCATCAGACTAACAGTGGATCTCTCTGCAGAAACCCTACAAGCCAGAAGAAAGTGGGGGCCAATATTCAACATTCTTAAAGAAAATAATTTTCAACCCAGAATTTCATATCCAGACAAACTAAGCTTCATAGCTGAAGGAGAAATAAAAATCCTTTACAGACAAGCAAATGCTGAGAGATTTTGTCACCACCAGGCTTACCTTACAAGAGCTCCTGAAGGAAGCACTAAATATGGAAAGGAACAACTGGTACCAGCCATTGAAAAAACATATCAAATTGTAAAGACCATTAACAATATCAGAAAACTGCATCAGCTAATGGGCAAAATAACCAGCTAGCATCATAATGACAGGATCAAATTCACACATAACAATATTAACCTTAAATGTAAATGGACTAAATGCCCCAATTAAAAACACAGACTGACAAATTGGATAGAGTCAAGACCCAGTGGTGTGCTGTGTTCTGGAGACCCATCACATGTGCAAAGACACACATAGGCTCAAAATAAAGGGATGGAGGAATATTTACCAAGCAAATGAAAAGCAAAAAAAAAAAAAAAGTAGGGGTTGCAGTCCTAGTCTCTGATAAAACAGACGTTAAACCAACAAAGATAAAAAAACACAAAGAAGGGCATTATATAATGGTAAAGGGATCAATTCAACAAGAAGAGCTAACTATCCTAAATATATATCCACCCAATACAGGAGCAGATTCATAAAGCAAGTTCTTAGAGACCTACAAAGAGACTTAGACTCCCACACAATAATAATGGGAGACTTTAACACCCCACTGTCAATATTAGACCAATCAATGAAACAGAAAATTTACAAGGATATTCAGGACTTGAACTCAGCTCTGGACCAAGCGGACCTAATAGACATCTACAGAACTCTCCACCCCAAATCATTCTGGTATATACATTCTTTTGAGTGCCACATTGCACTTATTCTAAAATCAACCACATAGTTGGAAGTAAAACACTCCTCAGCAAACGCAAAAGAATGGAAATCGTAACAAACAGTCTCTCAGACCACAGTGCAATTAAATTAGAACTCAGGATTCAGAAACTCACTCAAAACCTCACAACTACATGGAAACTGAACAACCTGTTCCTGAATGACTACTGGGTAAGTAACAAAATTAAGGCAGAAATAAATAAGTTCTTTGAAACCAATGAGAACAAAGACACAATGTACTAGAATCTCTGGGACATAGCTAAAACAGTATTGAGAGGGAAATTAATAGTACTAAATGCCCACAGGAGAAAGTGGGAAAGATCTAAAGTCGACACCCTAACATCACAATTAAAAGAACTAGAGAAGCAAGAGCAAACAAATTCAAAAGCTAGCAGAAGACAAGAAATAACTAAGATCAGAGCAGAACTGAAGGAGATAGAGACACGAAAAACCCTTCAAAAAATCAATGAATCCAGGAGCTGGTTTTTTGAAAATATTAACAAATTAGATAGACTGCTAGCCAGACTAATAAAGAGGAAAAGAAAGAAGAATCAAATAGACACAATAAAAAATGATAAAGCAGATATCACCACTGATCCCATAAATATAGAAGCTACCATCAGAGAGTAGTATAAACACCTCTACACAAATAAACTAGAAAATCTAGAAGAAATGGATAAATTCCTGGACACATACTCCCTCCCAAGACTAAACCAGGAAGAAGTCAAATCCCTGAATAGACCAATAACAAGTTCTGAAATTGAGGCAGTGATTAATAGCCTCCCAATAAAAAAAAGGCCCAGGAACAGATGGATTCACAGCTGAATTCTACCAGAGGTACAAAGAGGAGCTGGTACCATTCCTTCTGAAACTATTCCAAACAATAGAAAAAGAAGGATTCCTCACTAACTCATTTTATGAGACCAGCATCATCCTGATACCAAAACCTGGTAGAGACACAACAAAAAAAGAAAATTTCAGACCAATATTCCAGATGAACATCGATGCAAAAATCCTCAATAAAATACTGACAAACTGAATCCAGCAGCACACCAAAAAGCTTATCCATCACGATCAAGTCAGCTTCATCCCTGGGACGCAAGGCTGGTTCACCATATGCAAATCAATAAACACAATCCATCACATAAACAGAACCAATGACAAAAACCACATCATTATCTCAATAGATGCAGAAAAGGCCTTCGATAAAATTCAACACTCCTTCATGCTAAAAACTCTCCATAAACTAAGTATTGATGGAACATATGTCAAAATAATAAGAGCTATTTATGACAAACCCACAGCCAATGTCTTACTGAATGGGCAAAAGCTGGAAGCATTCCTTTTGAAAACAGGCACAGAACAAGGATGCCCTCTCTCAGCACTCCTATTTAACATAGCATTGGAAGTTCTGGCCAGGGCAATCAGGCAAGAGAAATAAAGAGTATTCAAATAGGAAGAGAGGAAGTCAAACTGTCTCTATTTGCAGGTGACATGATTATATATTTAGAAAACCCCATTGTCTCAGCCCAAAATCTCCTTAAGCTGATAAACAACTTCAGCAAAGTCTCAGGATACAAAATCAATGTGCAAAAATCACAAGCATTTCTATACACCAATAATAGACAGAGAGTGAAATCATGAGTGAACTCCCATTCACAATTGCTACAAAGAGAATAAAATACCTAGGAACACAACTTACAAGCGATGTGAAGGACCTCTTCAAGGAGAACTACAAACCACTTCTCAAGGAAATAAGAGAGGACACAAACAAATGGAAAAACATTCCATGCTCATGGATAGGAAGAATCAATATAGTGAAAATGGACATACTGCCCAAAGGAATTTAAAGATTCAATACTATCCCCATCAAGCTACCATTGACTTTCTTCACAGAATTAGAAAAAAACTACATTAAATTTCATATGGAACCAAAAAAGAGCCCATATAGCCAAGACAATCCTAAACAAAGAGAACACAGCTGAAGGCATCATGCTACCTGACTTCAAACTATATTACAAGGCTACAGTAACCAAAACAGCAAGGTAGTGGTACCAAACCAGATATATAGACCGGCAGACCAAAACAGAGGCCTCAGAAATAATGCCACACATGTACAACCATCTGATCTTTGACAAACGTGACAAAAACAAGCAATGGGGAAAGGATTCCCTATTTAATAAATGGTGTTGGGAAGACTGGCTAGCCATATGCAAAAAACTGAAACTGGACCCCTTCCTTAAACCTTATACAAAAATTAACTCAAGATGGATTAAAGACTTAAACGTAAAACCTAAAACCATAAAAACCCTAGAAAAAAACCTAGGCAATATCATTCAGGACATAGGCATGGGCAAAGACTTCATGACTCAAACACTAAAAGCAAAGGCAACAAAAGCCAAAATTGACAAATGGGATCTAATTAAACTAAAGAGCTTCTGCTCAGCAAAAGAAACTATCATCAGAGTGAACAGACAACCTACAGAATGGGAGAAAATTTTTGCAATCTATCCATCTAACAAAGGGCTAATATCCAGAATCTACAAGGAACTTCAACAAATTTACAAGAACAAAACAAACAACCCCATCAAAAAGTGGGCAAAGGATATGAACAGATACTTCTCAAAAGAAGACATTTATGCCGCCAACAAACATATGAAAAAAAGCTCATTATCACTGGTCATTAGAGAAATGCAAAACAAAACCACAATGAGATACCATCTCATGCCAGTTAGAATGGCAGTCATTAAAAAGTCAGGAAACAACAGATGCTGGGAGGATGTGCAGAAATAGGAACGCTTTTACACTGTTGGTGGGAATGTAAATTAGTTCAACCATTGTGGAAGACGGTGTGGTGATTCCTCAAGGATCTAGAACCAGAAATACCATTTGGCCCAGCAATCCCATTACTGGGTATATACCCAAAGGATTACAAATCATTCTACTATAAAGACACATGCACACATATGTTTATTGAGGCGCTATTCACAATAGCAAAGACTTGGAACCAATCCAAATGCCCACCAATGATAGACTGCAAAGAGAAAATGTGGCACATATACACCATGGAATACTATGCAGCCTTAAAAGAAAGGAGTTCATGTCCTTTGCAGGGACATGGATGAAGCTGGAAACCATCATTCTCAGCAAACTAACACAGGAACATAAAACCAAACACTGCATGTTCTCACTCATAAATGAGAGTTGAACAATGAGAACACATGGACACGGTGAAGGAAACATTACACCCCGGAGCCTGTTGGGGGATGGGGGGCTAGGGGAGGGATAGCATTAGGAGAAATACCTAATGTAGGTGACGGGTTGATGGGTGCAGCAAACCACCATGGCACATGTATACTGATGGAACAAATCTGCACATTCTGCACATGTATCCCAGAACTTAAAGTATATGTATTAAAAAAGGTGCAGATAAAGAGGGAGAAAGAGCTGACAATCTGTGTTTAAAGGGGAACATTTCGATGAAAGATATATGTTTATTCTGAATTCTAAAAACAAAAACAAAACATGAGATAAACAAGTGAGGAGAGTTCATTAGAAAGAAAGATCTGTACACTGGAAGAAAATCTCCTTCTCTCTGCTCATAGAGTACTTTTTTCATGTCTGTTATAGCCTTAATCACACTAGATTGTAATTGTTTATTTTCATTTCTCCCATAATTTTGAGTACAAAGATCAGGTATACTATTCATCTTGTGTCCACCTAGCACTATGCCTATCACATAGTAGATACTTGGTAAGAGATTGCTGAATGTCATCTTACTTGACTCATCTGAAACATTTAAAATTATTGGCCATAACATTTGAAACACATTCTCTCTTTGCTTTTATGACATTGGATTAACTTGGATCTTCTCTCTCTTCCCTAATAAGTCAGTTTTCTTTGCTGAATCCTCCTTCCTTCAACCACACATTCAGTGTGGGTATTCTTCAAGGTACTGTTTTATTTTCTCCTCTCATTTCTGTTCTTATTTTTATTTTTATTTTTTTGAGGCAGGATTTCACTCTGTTGTCCAGGCTGGAGTACAGTGGTACAATCATAGCTCTTTGCAGCCTGGACACAAGCAATCCTCCTGCCTCAGCCTCTTGAGTAGCTGAGACTACAGGTGATGCCACCATGCCTGGCTAGTTTTAAAAATCTTTTTATATTTTGCAGAGACAGGAGTCTCACTATGTTGCCCAGGGTGGTTTCGAACTCCTGGCCTCAAGTGGTCCTCTCACCCCAGCCACCCAAAATGTTGCAATTACAGGCATGAGCCACTGCACCCAGCCTCTCTTTTCCTTTATATTAAATCTAAAAAAAACATAGCACTTTATCTCTTTGAATATTTCTGTAATATTATATCTACACTTGCCTTCTGAAACTTCAATTAGCTATATTTTAGACTTTTTAATGCCATACTCAATGTTCCTTAACCTCATTTAGATTTTTTTCATATCTTTGTCTCTTTGTGCTTCTTACTGGAGAATAACACGTGATCTGTTCTCCAATTCAAATATTCTCCCAGCTCACTTTTAATACAACCATTGAGGTTTTATTTTGTACATAAATTATCATTTTTTTTCCCCAAAATTATATTTGGGTCTTTTCTTCAAACCTGCCTACTCAGTTATCATAGTTTCTTATTTCTTAATCATCTCTACTTTTTACAAAATTTTATTATAAGTTGTCAGATTATAGTTGTATATATTTGTGGAGGACAGAATGATGTTATGATTTATGAATACAATATGGAAGAATTAAATCAAGCTAATTAACATATCTATCACATCAAATGCTTATCACTTTGTGTGGTAAAAACATTTGAAAATTTGAAATGTAGAATACACTCTTAACTGTTTTCACCAAGCTTTGCAATTGGTCTAAAAAAAACCCTAAGCCATATTTTTCCTGTTTGAGTCTTTGTGCCCTTTGACCATCATCTCCCCATTTCTCCCACTGTTCAGCCTCTGATAAGCACTATGCTATTCTCTGCTTCTATGAGTACAATTGTTTTAAATCCCGCTTATAAGTGAGAATGTGTAGTATTTGTCTTTCTAGGCCTGGCTTACTTCATTTAGCATAATGTCCTCCAATTCCATCCATGTTGTTGCAAATGACAGAATTTATTTCTTTTTCAAGCTTGAATAGTTTTCCATTTTGTGTACATACCAAATTCCCTTATCCTGTCATCTGTTTATGGATAGTTATGTTGGTTCCATAACTTGGCTGTTGTGAATAATGCTGCAATGAACATAGTAGTGTGGACATCTCTTCCTTACTGATTTCAAGTCTTTTGCATCCCAAGGTGGGACTGCTGGATCATAAAGATCCAGGTATACTATTCAGCTTGTGTCCACCTAGCACTATGCCTGTCACATAGTAGATACTTGGTAAGAGATTGCTGAATGTCATCTTACTTGACTTGTCTGCAACATTTAAAATTATTGGCCATGTCTTTTGAAACACACTCATTCTTTGATTTTATGACATTGGATTCTCTTGGCTCTTCTTTTCAAGTTGGTTCAACTTTTTTTTGAGGAACCTTCATACAGTTTTCTATAATGGCTATTCTATAACGGTTTGTCAATTTTGTTTATCTTTTCAAAAAACTAACTCTTAGTTTTGTTGATTTTTTGTATTGTTTTTCTAGTCTCTATTTCATTTATTTCTGTTCTGATCTGTATTATTTGTTTCCTTCCAGTAACTTTTGACTTAGTTTATTATTATTCTCTGTTTCCTAGAGGTATGTAGGCTGTTTATTTGAGATCTTTATTTAATCTTAATGTAACATTTATTGCTATGAAGTTTCCTCTTAGAACTGCTTTTGTTGCATTCCATAAATTTTGATTTATTGTGTTTCCATTTTCACTTGACTCAATATATTTTTAAATTTCATTTTTAATTTGGTCACTGACCCTTCAGAAGCATGTTGTTTAATTTGTATACATTTGTAAATTTTCTGAAATTCTTCCTGTTATTGATTTGTAGTTACATACCATTGTGGCAAGAAAAATATACTTGATATGTTTCAGTCTTCTTAAATTTTCCAACATTTGTCTTATGGTCTAACATATGATCTATCTTGGAGAATGTTCCATGTATTCTCCACATTCTAGCCTTGAGAAGAATGTGTATTCTGCTGCTGTTGGAGAGAATGTCCTGTATTTGTCTGTTAGGGCCACTTGATCTAAAGAGTTGTTCAAGTCCAATGTTTCCTTATTAATTTTCTGTACAGATGATCTACCCATTGTTGAAATGTGATACTGATGGTCCCTACTATTATTGTATTGCTGTCCAACTTTCCCTTAAGATCTATTAATATTTGCTTTATATATTTAGGTGCTTTAATGTTGGGTGCATGTATATTTATAACTGTTATATCCTCTTAATGAATTGATGCCTTTATTATTATGCCCCTTGTTGGCTTTTTTTAAATTACAGTTTTAATTTAAAATATATTTTGCTTGATATAAGCATGGCTACCCTTGATCTCATTTGGTTTCCCTTTGTATGGAATATATTTACCCTTCCCTTCTCTATGTGTGTTCTTGTTCTTCACTATGTATGCCTATGTGTGTCCTTAAAACAGAGGTGAGTCTCTTGTAGACAGCATATGGTTGAGTCTTGAGTTTTCTTCATCCATTCAGTCATTTTATGTCTTTTCATTTAATTTTATCTATTTACATTCAAAGTTGCTACTGATAGGTAAGGACTTACTAGTAACGTTCTGCTAATTGTTTTCTACCTGTTTTGTATATTCTTTGTTTCTTTCTTCCTTACTTGATGTGTTTCCTCATTATTTGATGGTTTTGCTTAGTGACATGCTTTGAGTCCTTTCTTTACTTTTCATTTTCTTTCTTTTTTTTTTTTTTTGAGACAGAGTCTTGCTGTGTCACCAAGGCTCACTGAAACCTCTGCCTCCCAGGTTCAAGAGATTCTTGTGCTTCAGCCTCTTGAGTAGCTGGGATTACAGGTGCCTGCCACCATGCCTGGCTGATTTTTGTATTTTTAGTAGAGATGGGGTTTCACCATGTTGGCCAGGCTGGTCTCAAACTCCTGACCTCAGGTGCTCCACCTGCCTCAGCCTCCCAAACTGCTGAGATTACAGGCATGAGCCACCATGCCCAGTCTGATTTTTTTCTATTTTTGTTTTGTGCATTTACTTCAATTTTTTTCTTTGTGGTCACCATGAGACTTACATAAAACATTGTATACTTACAACAGTCTATTTCAAACTAATAACAAGTCAACTTTGGTTGCATACAACAACTCTATCCTTTTTTCTCCCACATTTTGTATTTTTGGTGTCAGAATTTATATCATTTTGTAATATGTATCTGTTGACCATTTCTTTTAGCTACAGCTGTAATTAATAGTTTTGTTCTTAACTCTCATGCTGGGAATAAAATTGCCTTATATAACACCATTACAGCTCTAGAATATTCTGAGTATGGCTCTGTATTACTTATATTATACAATCTGTATTGCTTACTATACAATTGAATTTTGTGTGTTCATAAATTTTTTAAATTAATTATCAGCCTTTGTTTCAGTTTAAATGATTCTCTTTAGCAATTCCTGTAAGACAGGTTTAGTGGTGATGAACTTCTTTAGCTTTTGTTTGTCTGGGAAAGTTTTGCTTTCTCCCTCATTTCTGAAAGACAGCTCTGTAGGTAAAGTATTCACAGTTTTCCTTCTTCTTCTTTTTCTTCAGCACTTTGAAAATATCATCCCACTGCCCCCAGGCCTGCTGAGTTTCTGTTGAAAAATCCACTGATGTGTTTCTTATCTCTTGCTGCTCTCAGATTTTTTCTTGGTCTTTGATTTTTAATCATTTGATTATTATGTGTGTTGGAGAAGTCGTCTTTATTTCAACTTGATTTGCAGCCTCTGTGCTTCCTATATCTGGATGTTGGCATCTTTCTCCAGATTAGTGAAATGTTTAGCTAGTATTGCATTAAATACCCTTTCTGGCTCTTTTTCTCTTTATCCTCCTCAAATTCCTATTATGCAAAGGTTAGGTCTCTTGATGGTGTCCCACAATTCCTGTAGGCTTTCTTCATTCTTTTTCATTCCTTTTCCTTTTTGCTCCTCTAAGGATAATTTCAAATGTTCTGTCTTTAAGCTCACTGATACTTTCTTCTGCTTAATCAAGCCTGTTGTTGAAGCTTTCTATTGCATTTTTCAGTTCAGTCATTATATTCATCATCTCTAGGATACCTACTTGTTTTTATTGTTTTTATTTCTTTGTCAAACTTCTAATTTTGATCATGTATTGTTTTCCAAATGTTATTTAAATTTTTTCTGTATATTGTTGTAGTTCAACAAACTTCTTTAAGAGGATTATTCTGATTTCTTTGTAATTTCAAATATCTCAATTTCCTTAGGATCCATGGTTGGAGTTTTTTACATTTCTTTTGCAGGTGTCATAATTTCCTGAATCTTTGTAATCCTTATGTTCTTGCATTGGTGTCTGTGCATTTGAGAAGACGGCCACCTCTTCTGGCTTTTATAAGTGTTCTTTGGCAGGGGTAGACCTTCACTATTTAGTCTAACCTGTGATTCTGGATGGGCCAGTTGGTAATAACTGTGGGCAGGCAGATCTCGCTTTTGGATTCTCTGGATGGGTGGGCCGCTGCCTTTGCTCTGAGTTCAGGTGGGGCAGCCAGCTGGGCTCTGCTGTCTGACAAGACCACTGACTGAGGTCTGCCATCAGGTAGATGTACTCGTTGGGCACTGCAATCACCTCTGATCAGGCTGGGGCCTCTGGGTGTATTCCCTGGCCAGATAATATGGCTGTCTGAGTTCTGCAGTTGGACAGGGTTGCAGAAGGGGCCCTGAGGTTAAGTGAAGTTGTTGCTCAGGGTGGGAAGCACCAGTTGCTATTTCAGTATAAATGCATGGTTGAGGTTTGCCTCCCTCCTTAGGTGGGAGGCTTGGGTGGGAATTGAAATTGAGCTGAGTGCTGTTTAAACTTCTGGATGTGGCAGAATTAGCCCCTGCACTTTACCAAAATGTGCTGTGGTGGTCATGTCTTTACACTAGCCCCTGCCCTTTACCGAAATGTGCTGTGGTGGTCATGCCTTTGTGTGGGGTCTTGCAGTGGGCTTTGAGGCCCCACTAAGGACTGTTTAAACTCCCATGTGTGGCAGACCTAGCCCCTGTTCATTGCCAAAATGCAGCGGCAGGCATCTTCCTCACTAGGTCAGGCTTTCGGGAAGAATCTGAGGCTGGGCCTGGAGGTTGGCCTTCTAGGGATTCAAGTCAGGTAGAACTTCCCATCACTTCTGGAATGTCCAGCTTGGCTTTGCAGGTAGACTATGCTGTTAGCTAGTACCTCTGACTGGGCACCACCATTAGCAGGTGCAATATAGACCTACCACCAAGATCTACAAGCTGATTTTTGTGGCTCAACCTTCTTGCTTTGTTTCTACCTGACCCCAGTTTGTCTAGTCATGTTGTTACCCCCTGTATTTTCTGTGGTGTGAGACCAAAATGAGATTCCTAAGAAGTGTCTTGGAATGCTAGGGAAGCCAAATGTCTACTTCTAGTTCTCCTTTCCAACTGTATATACCATGAGCCCTGGGAAATCCTCTCTGTGTGGCACTGTGCAAACTTGAGGGAAGGAGAAGGGTGAAAGAGTCAAAGTGAGACCATTTCTTTGATCCTTCCAATGCAGTTTTTATTTAGTTCTGTGGTCCATGCAGGTGTCTCAGGCTTATTCCCAAGTTTAGAAATTTTCACCAAGATATTCTTATCTGTGGATAGTTGCTAGTTGGACTCGCTGTGAAGGGTAGTGAAGCCTGGGACCTCCTATTCCACCATCTTGCTCTGTTGCTATTTTGAACCAACTGTCATCTGTTCAGATGATATTTTGAACCAACTGTCATCTGTTAGACCAATTAAGAGTATGAAAATAATTTTCTTATTTTACCTTCACCTATTCTTTCTTCAATGTTCCCTTTCTTTATGTAGATCCAATTTCTGACCTATGTTATTTTCCTTCTCTCTAAAAAACTTCTTTTAATATTTCTTGCTAGGCAGGTCTACTGGCAACAAATTCTCTCAATTTTGGTTTGTCTGAGAAAGTCTGTATTTCTCTTTCATCTTAGAAAAATAATTTTATGAGGCACAGAATTCTACATTGGTGTTTTTTCTCTTTCAACATTTAAAATATTTCATTCTACTCTCTTTTTATTTGCCTGGCTTTTGAGGAGTTGGATATAATTCTTATTTTTGCTCTTCTGGAAGTATGGTGTTTTTCCTCTCTGGCTAGTTTTAGGACTTTTAATCTTAATTTTCTGTAATTTGAAGAGGATATACCTACATCTAGGGTTTTAAAAAATATTTATTCTGCTTGGTGTTCTCTGAGCTTCCTGAATATGTAGTTTGGTGTCTGACATTGATTTGGGGGAATTCTTTGTCATTATTGTTTGAAGTATTTATTCGATTCCTTTCTTTCTTGTTTTTCTAATATTTCCATTATGCATATATTTCACCTTTTGTAGTTACCCCACAGTTCTTGGATATTCCTTTCTGTTTTTGTCTTTATCTCTTTACTTTTCAGTTTTGAGGGTTCCTATTGAGATATCCTTATGAACAGAGATTTTTTTTTTCTCAGCCATGTCTAGTCTACAAATAAGCCCATCAAAGGCATTCTTCATATTTGTTATGGTAGTTTTGATCTCTACCACTTCTTTGTAGTTCTTTCTTAGGATTTTGATCTCTTTGCCTAATTAATCATCTTTTCTTGCATGTGGCCTACTTTATTCATTAAAGCTCTTAGCATATTAATCATAGTTGTTTCAAATTCCTAATCAGATAATTTCAACATCTGTGTCTGCGATGTTTGGTTCTGACTCTTGCTCTGTCTCTTCAAGCTATGTTTTTTGTTTGTTTGTTTGTTTGTTTGTTTTTGTTTTTTGAGACAGAGTCTTGCTGTGTTGCCCAGGCTGGAGTGCAGTGGTGTAATCTCGGCTCACTGCACCTCTGCCTCCTGGGTTCAAGTGATTCTCTTGCCTCAGCCTCCTGAGTAGCTGGGACTACAAGCATGCCACCACGCATGGCTAATTTTTGTATTTTTAGTAGAGACAGGGTTTCACCATGTTGGTCAGGCTGGTCTTGAACTCCTGGTCTCAGGTGATCCACCCGCCTCAGCTTCTCAAAGTGCTGGGATTACAGACATGAGCCACCACACCAAACCAAGGTATGTTTTTACTTTTTATTATGCCTCGTAATTTTTCTTGATAGCTGAATTATAATGTACTGGATGAAAAAGAAGTGTGTTAATAGGCCTTGTAATATGGTGGCAGAGGGGAGAAGTATTTCATAGTCCTGTGACTTGGTCTGTCCTTTAGTGAGCATATGTCACTGGACTTTGAAATTCACAAATGTTTCTTGGTTCTTTTCTCATCTACTTAGGATGGATAGAGTAGGCTGATATTTGGTATTTCCCTTCCCCTAGATTACTCATGCTCTGATAAAATCCCAGCAGGTTAGAGTGTGGTTAACCACTTTCTCCAGAGGGCAGACCTTGTTAAGAAAAGAAGGTTCTGTTACATTTCAAAATGGTTCCTTTGCCCCTTCTCTACTGGAAACGCAAGGGGATCTTTCTCTGATATTCACCATGAGAACCTGGGCAAGCTCCTGGAAGTGAAACTCACAAAAGCGTGAGGGCCCTTCCGTGACCGGATCCCCTGGAGTGTTCAACTCTCTGACTTGCCCACACTGAGCCTCCAGCAATTCATCAATTGCAGTTCAGGTGTTCCTACCCTGGCACTGGTTCCCATGGGGGTTTCTGGTCTGGTACGTTATGATTCTCTATATCTGTACACGTCTTTCCAATTTTGGGGGAAGTGATTTGCCCTCAAGAGTTATTAATAATAATCTATAAGAGTTATTGATTTTTCACCTTGTTCAACTTTTTACTTGTTGTTAGGATGAAGTGGTGACTTCTAAGCTGGAGCTGAAAACTGAAAGTTCTCTGTTGATTTTTCTATATAGATTATTAAATCTGCAAATAAGGACAGTTTTAACTTTTTTCTTGAAATTCTTCTAGTTCTTATTTTCTTTTCTTGTCTCATTGTGATTGCCAGTACTTTGAGGTTTATATTAAGTAGTAATGGCAATGGTAGTCATTTCCAATCATTAAGGAAATATTTGGGTTTTCCTATTAAATTTGATATTTTTGTTGACTAAGTATGTTGATTTTTTGGTATACAGCTTTTATCACTATACAAAAATACTCATATTTCTAGCTTTGAGGTTTTTAGAAAATAAAAATCAATAGATGTTGAACGTTATCTAGTACTTTTCTGCATATGTTACCAGAATTCCATGATTTTTTCCCCTTCAGTCCTTTACTAAGAAGTTAATATGATTGCTTTGATGATGTTAAATTATGCTTGAATTTCTAGGATAAACCCTTCTTTATGATGTAGCAATATCATCAATAACCACTGTTATTGTTTAGCTAATATTTTGCTTAGGGGTTATAAGTAGAAAGAATTATGAATTTTCTTGTATTCTTATTTTCAGAGATTGGTAGGATGCACCCATAAGACCCTTTGGGTCTGGGTACTTTTGGAAACTTTAATTTAATTCCCCTAATATTTATTGTTCTATTTAATATTTCTCTATCTTCCTGTGCCATTTTTTTGCATTATATATTTTTTCCAGAAATTGATTCATTTTGTATAGATTTTCTACATTACTTAAGTTCTTAATATTTCTATCATTGCTATATTTCCATTGTGTCATAGTTATTCCGCCTTCTAATTCAGCATTTATTTGATTTGCATTGTCTTTGATTTTCTCGTGCAGATGTGCCAGAAGTTTGTCTACTTAATTAGACAGATTTGTCTCAGAATATATTTCCACTGGCCAGAGCAGATCCAATGTTCTTTATTTTATTCATTTTTATTTATTTATTTTTTTTTTGAGACAGGGTCTTGCTCTGTCGCCCAGGCTGGAGTGCAACAGTGTGATCTTGGCTCACTGCAACTTCTGTCTCCCGGGTTCAAGTAATTCTACTGCCTCAGCCTCCCGAGTAGCTGGGATTATAGGTGCCTACCACCATGACTGTACAATTTTTGTATTTTTAGTAGAGATGGGGTTTCACCATGATGGCCAGGCTGGTCTGGAACTCCTGACCTCAAGTGATCCACCCACTTCAGCCTCCCAAAGTACTGGGATTACAGGCGTGAGCCACCGTGCCCGGCCCATTGTTCTTTAAAAATCAGCAAAACTTGGCCAGGTGTGGTGGCTCACGCCTGTAATCCCAGCACTTTGGGAGGCCGAGGCGGGCGGATCACGAGGTCAGGAGATCGAGACCATCCTGGCTAACACGGTGAAACCCCATCTCTACTGAAAAAAAAAAAAAATTAGCCAGGCATGGTGGAAGGCACCTGTAGTCCCAGCTACTCGGGAGGCTGAGGCAGAAGAATGGCGTGAACCTGGGAGGCGGAGCTTGCAGTGAGCCAAGATAGCGCCATTGCACTCCAGCCTGGGTGACAGAGCAAGACTCTGCCAAAAAAAAAAAAAAAAAAAAAATCAGCAAAACTTTCCCATCTATTCAGTAGTGCTTGTTCTCTTTTCAGTTTTCTTTGGGAAATTTCTAAAGTAGACAACTTTTTGGGAATCCTATTAAAGGGGTTTAAGTATATATATAAAATGTAATTTCATATACTATATGATAGTAAAGACAACCAGATTCATTATCTTAGGGAGATTAGAGTCCAGAAGAAATCAGGCTACTATTAACCACACAAGCACAAAATTTACAGCTGTTAGGCATTCTAAAAGTAAATGCTAAGAGAGATGATAAAGGAAGCACTGACTCCATTATGACAGGGAAGGTTTCTCTGAGTAAGTGATGGGAGTTAACCTGGTGAGGAGGAGAAGAAACAACATTTTATATAGAGGAAAAAGAATGAACAAGCTCCTGGGGTCAGGCAGCCAGTGTGACTGAGTGAAGAGAAAGTGAAAAAAAATACATTCAGGGATTCCTGTGGCCATGGGTTTCTCTTTGACATTAGTCTGACACAGTGGAGTTGGTTGTATGTTTAGATAGAGAATGGTTGGGGAAAAGTCTTAGCTTATAAACTAAAAGAGATAAGCATTAATATTGGAAAAGCAAAATGTCAAATTGAAAGATATAAATCTTATTTGCATTCTTTTAAGAAGAACAGTTGCAAATACATATTTTAGTCATTGAAGACACTTTCAGGAAACACTCCTCTCTAACTCACTACAAGTGCCACAACAAATGTTGGTGTATTAGTCCATTTTGTGTTGCTATAAAGTACCCATATGATATGGTTTGGCTGTGCCTCCACCCAAATCTCATCTTGAATTCCCACATGTTGTGGGATAGACCTGGTAAGAGGTAATTGAATCATGGGGGCAGGTCTTTCCCATGCTGTTCTCTTGATAGTGAATAAGTCTCATGAGATCTGATGGTTTTAAAAAGGGGAGTTTCTCTGCACAAATTCTCTTCTCTTGTCTGCCACCAGGTGAGACATGCCTTTCACCTTCTGCCTTGATTGTGAGGGTTCCCTAGCCACATGGAACTGTAAGTTGATTAAACCTCTTTCTTTTGCAGATTGCCCAGCCTTGGGTAGGTCTCCATCAGCAGCATCAGAATGGACCAATACACCGTACTTGAGAATGGGTAATTTATAAAGAAAAAGAGTTTGTTTGGCTCATGGTTCTGCAGGATGTACAAGAAGAATGGTGCTGCCATCTGCCTGGCTTCTAGGTGAATCCTCAGGAAGCTTTTACTCATGGCAGAAGGCAAGGGGAGGCAGCATGTCTCATGGCAAGGGGTGGGCACCAGGCTCTTTTAAACAACCAATTCTCACATGAACTAACAGAGCAAGAATTCACTCTTTACCATGGGGACGGCACCAAGCCATTCATGAGAGACCCACCCCTGTCACCAAAACACCTCTCACTTGGCCCCACCTCCAACACTGGAGATCAAATTTCAATATGGGATTTGGAGGGGACAAATATTCAAACCATATCAGTTGGCTTTGGACAGATAGAAAGTCCAGCCTGAGGAGGTAACCGCTTGAGCTAACTCCAACCCAAAAGGGTCAATAAGCACCCGCGGATCTCAAACCCCAGTGCAGAGATGGACAGATAGAACTAGTTGACTTTAGAACAATTTGAAATTATTCCTACATTGATTTGAATAGTTTAAGCCCAAAATGTTGAGCTGCAAAATTAAAAATAATTTAAATTTAAATTAGTCCCTTGAGATCGTATAATCCAAGGGAGAATCTGCAAACATCAGACTTGCTTAAAAGCACAAACTCAGCAGCAATGCGTGCTGCTGCTGCACTTTGATCTACTGAGGAAGCGATGGGCATGCACTGGCACTTGAGTCTGCATTCTGCTATATATCAGCATTTTGGTTTCAAGACAATACCCACAACCATTAAATATCTCTTGAAGTTAACAAAATTAAGGATTACTTAAAGTAAATAAACTGTAGCTGTATAGTGTACAAGTGTACCAAAGATGTGAGTGTAACTTAACAATTTGAGTCACAAAAGAACCAGGAATTTGAGGGGATGTGATTTACCACTTCTGTTCCTTAGAAGTTGATGCAAAAGGATTTGTTCATCCTCGGCCGGGCGCGGTGGATCATGCCTGTAATCCCAGCACTTTGGGAGGCTGAGGTGGTGGATCACCTGAGGTCAGGAGTTCAAGATCAGCCTGGATAACATGATGAAAAGCCGTCCCTACTAAAAATACAAAAATTAGCCAGGCGTGGTGGCAGGCACCTGTAGTCCCAGCTACTTAAGACGCTGAGGCAGGAAAATCAGTTGAACCCAGGAGGTTGTAGTGAGCCGAGATCATGCCACTGCACTCCAGCCTGGGTAACAGAGCAAGATTCCATCTCAAAAAACAAAAAAACAAAAAAACAACAACAAAAAAGAATTTGTTCATCCTCATAGGGTTTTAATAGATTCTTTGCATGACACCTATTGCAAACTAGAACATTAAGCATAACAGAAGCCTTATTATGACTATGGATTTAGTAATGTGACAAACAAATAGCCTTGGATATAAAATTTGAGATTGCTTCGTTTGTTCTTGCAACATATGGAATTTTTCTTGCCAAGTCATTACACATGCAGTATGCCTTTCTAATTAAAACTAGTGATTCCCTTTGTCACCATTTATTCCATCATTTCCTGGTGCAAAAACCTTCATAGCATATGATAAAGTGCCAATATCATAGTCTGAATACAGCTCCTTTATGACCTTTGTTCTTGGCCTTGCTACCCTTCTGTCTCCTGTAGAAACCTGGTAGATACACAGTCTGCATGCTCTTCCATGAATATGTCTTGTGCCTTCCTGCCTCTGTAGTGTAAGAAATGTTGCCTGTAGTGTAAGAAAGTCCTTCTGTTTCTTTCCTCAATCTTGGCCTACTGAAATCCTTACAATTCTTTAAGACTCAAGCGCCATGCCTCTGGAAGCTTTACCTGTTCTTCCTAATTACATGAACCCAAACTGGGTTCCACAGAACACCAAGCCTATGATCACACAAGGACTGTGCCTCCTGGAGTGTCACAAAACAGAAGTAGCACCTTAAATGCCCAGAGAATTCTTACAGTAGACACCTGTTAATTTTTGTTTGGTTCATCCGTTCCAAAATTTATTTGACTATGGGATTCTGCTTTTTGTTTTGTTTCAAATAACACCCATTAATATCCCAGTAAGCACACTTTGAGAAATGTTTCCCTGCTTCACTGTGTTGCCTCATCTCACATCTTTATTTACCTATGCATTTAGTCAATAAATATTTATTGACATCTGCCAGATGTAGAGAAGAATTAAAAAAATGATTCAGACTTAGAGCCTTGAGAGAAGCTTCCAGTTCAGTGGAGGAAATAAGACAGTAATGGCAGCTTAAGATAGACTGTTGTGTGTCATGAGAGAGGTGCTGAAGAGGCACTCTGGGGACTCAGAGAGGGAAAATATTATTTCAACTCAAGGGAGTGTGTTAGTATGGGTCCTTCAGGAAGCAGACTCCAAGACAGAACTAAATGTGCAGGGATTCAATCAGGAGGTATAGCTGCAGAGAAATGTGGGGTGTATTAGTCCATTTTCACTCTGCTATAAAAAATACCTGAGACTGGGTAATTTATAAAGAAAGAGGTTTAATTGGTTCATGGTTCTGTAGGCTGTACAAGAAGCAGGGTGGGATCTGCCTCTGGGGAGGCCTAAGGGAGATTTTACTCATGGCAGAAGGCAAAGCCTGAGCAGTTGTCTTACATGGCAGGAGCGGGACCAAAAGTCAGGGGGTGGAGGTAGGTGCTATACACTTTTAAACAACCAGATCTCATGAGAACTCTATCACAAGATGGTACCAAAGGAATGGTGCTAAACAATTTATGAAGGATCCACCCCCATGAACCAGTCACCTCCCAATGGGCCCCATCTTCAACACGGGATTACAATTTGACATGAGATTTAGGTGGGGACACAGATGCAAACCATATCATTCCACCCCGCCCAAATCTCATGTCCTTCTCGCATTGCAAAATAAAATCCTCCCTTCTCAATAGTTCCCCAAAGTCTTAACTGATTTCAGGATTAACTCAAAATCTCATCTAAGACAGGGCAAGCCCCTTCCACCTATGAGTCTGTAAAATAAAAAACAAGTTAGTTACTTCCAAGATACAATGGGGGTACAAGAACTGGGTAAATATTCCCATTCCAAAAGACAGAAACAGGCCCCCCAAAAAGGGGCTACAGGCCCCATACAATTCCAAAACCCAGCAGGACAGCCATTAAGTCTTAAGGCACCAAAATAATTTCCTTTGACTTCATGTCTCACATCCAGGGTATGCTGATGAAAGAGGTGGGCTCCCAAAGCCTTAAGCCGCTCTGGCTCTGTGGTTTTCCAGGTTTCAGCCCCTGTGGGTGCTCTCACAGGATGGTGTTGAATCCCTATGGCTTTTCTAGGGATCTACCATTCTGGGGTCTGGATCAACCATTCTGGGATCTGGAGGACAGTAGATCTACCATTCTGGGGTGTGGAGGACAGTGGCCCTCTTCTCACAGCTCCACTATCAGTGCCTCAATGGAGACTTTGTGTGGGGGCTTCAACCCCACATTTTCCCTTCACATTGCCCTAGTAGAGGTTCTCCGTGAGTGCTCCACCTCTGCAGCAGGCTTCTGCCTGGACATTCAGGCTTTTCCATACATCCTTTGAAATCTAAGAGGAGGCTCCCAAGCCTCAACTTTTGCATTCTGCATAACCACAGGCTTCACATCATGTGGAAGCTGCCAAAGCTTACAGTTTGTATCCTCTGAAGGAGTGGCCAGAGCTGCATCTGGGCCCCTTTGAGCCAAGGCTGGAGCTGGAGTGGCTGGGATGCAGGGAGCATGTCCTGAGGCTGTGTAGGGTAGCAGGGCCGTGGGCCTGGCCCACAAAACCATCCTTTCCTCCTAGGACTCTGGGCCTGTGATGGTATGAGCTGCTGCGAAGGTCTCTGAAATGCCTTCAAGACCTTTTCCCCATTGTCTTAGATTGATATCGTTTGGCTCTGTGTCCCCATCCAAATCTCATCTTATAGCTCCAATAATTCCCACATGTTATAGGAGGGACCCAGTGGGACATAATTGAATCATGGGGGTGGATCTTTCCTGTGCTGTTCTTTTGATAGTGAATAAGTCTCACAAAATCTGATGGTTTTAAAAAACGGGAGTTTCCCTGCATAAGCTCTTCTCTTGTCTGCTGCCATGTGCCCAGTTCTTGTACCCCCATTGTGTCTTGGAAGTAACTAACTTGTTTTTTATTTTACAGACTCATAGGTGGAAGGGGCTTGCCCTGTCTTAGACGAGATTTTGGACTTTTGAGTTAATCCTGGAATCAGTTAAGACTTTGGGGAACTATTGAGAAGGGAGGATTGTATTTTGCAATTTCACCTTCTGCCATGATTGTGTGGTCTCCCCAGCCAGGTGGAACTGTAAGTCCACCTTTCTTTTGTAAATTGCCCAGTGTTGAGTTTGACTTTATCAGCAGCATGAAAACGGACTAATACAGTAAATTGGTACCAGTGAAGTGTGGCATTGCTGAAAAGATACCAAAAAATGTGGAAGCGACTTTGGAGGTGGGTAACAGGCAGAGGTTAGAACAGTTTGGAGGGCTCGGAAGAAGACAGGAAAATGTGGGAAAGGTTGGTACTTCCTAGAGACTTGTTGAATGGCTTTGACAAAAATGCTGATACTGATATGAACAATAAGGTCCAGGCTGAGGTGGTTTCAGATGGAGATGAGGAAATTGTTGGGAACTGAAGCAAAGGTGACTCTTATTATGCTTTAGCAAAGAGACTGGCAGCATTTTGCCCCTGCCTTAGAGACTTGTGAAACTTTGAACTTGAGGGAGATGATTAAGGGTATCTGACAGAAGAAATTTCTAAGCAGCAGAGCATTTAAGATGTGTCTTGGGTGCTGTTAAAAGCATTCAGTTTTTTAAGAGAAGCAGAGCATAAAGGCCCAGAACATTTGTAGCTGGACAATATGATAGAAAAGAAAATCCCATATTCTGAGGAGAAATTCAAGTCAGCTGCAGAAATTTGCATAAGTAACGAGGAGCTGAATGTTACTCCCAAGACAATGGGGGAAGATGTCTCTAGGGCATGTCAGAGGTATTCTTGGCAGCCCCTCTCATCACAGGCCTGGAGGCCTAGGAGAAAATGGTTTCATGGGCTGGACCCAGGATTCCTGTTCTGTGTGCAGCCTAGGGACTTGGTACTCTGAGTCCCAGCTGCTCCAGCCATGGCTAAAAGGGGCCAATGTAGAGCTGGGGCCATGGCTTCAGAGGGTGCAAGCCCCAAGCCTTGGCAGCCTCCATGTGGTGTTGAGCCTTGTGAGTGCACAGAAGTCAAGTATTAAGGCTTGGGAACCTCCACCTAGATTTGAGAGAATGTATGGAAATGCCTGGATGTCCAGGCAGAAGTTTGTTGCAGGGGCAGGGCTCTCATGGAGAACCTCTGCTAGGGCAGTGCAGAAGGGAAATCCCCCACACAGAGTCTCTACTGGGGCACCACCTTCTGGAGCTGTGAGAAGACAGCCACCATCCTCTACACCCCAGAATGGTAGATCCACTGACAGTTTTCACTGTGCTCCTGGAAAAGCTGCAGACACTCAATGCCAGCCCTTGAAAGCAGCCAGGAGGGAGGCTGAACCCTGCAAGGCCACAGGGGTGGAGCTGCCCAATACCATAGGAACCTACCTCTTACATCAGTGTTATCTGGATGTGAGACATGGAGTCAAAGGAGATCATTTTGGAGCTTAAAGATTTGACTGCCCCCCTGGATTTTGGACTTGCATGGGGCCTGTAGCCCCTTTGTTTGGCCAATTTCTCCCATTTGAAACAGCTGTATTTATGCAACACCTGTACCTCTGTTGTATCTAGGAGGTAACTAACTTGCTTTTGATTTTACAGGTTCATAGGTGGAAGGGACTTGCTCTGTCTCAGATGAGACTTTGGACTGTGGACTTTTGAGTTAATGCTGAAATGAGTTGACTTTGGGGGACGGTTGAGAAGGCATGATTGGTTTTGAAATATGAAGACATGATATTTGGGAGGGGCCAGGGTGGAATGATATGGTTTGGTTCTGTGTCCCCACCCAAATCTCATCTTGTGGCTCCCATACTTCCTATGTGTTGTGGGAGGGACCTGGTGGGAGATAATTGAATCATGGGGCAGGTCTTTCCAGTGCTGTTCTCCTGATAGCGAATAAGTCTCACTAAATATGATGGTTTTAAAAAACGGGAGTTTTCCTGCACTAGCTCTTCTCTTGTCTGTTGCCATGTGAGATGTGCCTTTCACCTCCCACCATGATTATGAGGCCTCCTCAGCCACGTGGGATTCTAAGTCCAATAAACCTCTTTCTTTTATAAACTGCCCAGTCTTGGGTATGTCTTTACCAGCAGCGTGAAAACAGACTAATACATGGATATTAGCACTTGGCTCCTCTTTATTTATGCAAATTTCTGTAGCTGGCTTAAATTCCTGTCTTGAAAATGAGATTTTCTTTTCTGCCACATGGGCAGGCTGCAATTTTCTAAACTTTTACTCTCTGCTTCCTTTTAAATGTAAATTCCAGTTTCAGGTCATGTTTTTACTCACATATGTAAGCATAGGCTGTTAGAAGTAGCCAGGCCACATCTTGAATGCCTTGCTGCTTAGAAATTTCTTCCACCAGATACCCTAAATCATCACTCTCAAGTTCAGAGTTCCACGATTCCTTAGGGCAGGGGCATAATGCCTCCAAATTGTTTGCTAAAGCATAACAAAAGTGACCTTTGCTCCATTTTACAATAAGTTCCTGATTTCCATTTGAGACCTCCTGATCCTGGACTTTGCTGTCCATATCACTATCAGCATTTTGGTCAAAACCATTCCACAAGACTCTAGGAAGCTCCAAACCTCTCCTCATCTTCCTGTCTTTTGAGTCTTCCAAATATTTCCAGCCTTTACCTGTTACCCAGTTTGAAAGTTTCTTCCACATTTTCAAGTCTCATTTTATAACAACGCCCCACTCCCAGTACCAATTTTCTGTATTAGTCCATTTTTGCACTGCTATAAAGAAATACCTGAGACTGGATAATTTGTAAAGAAGAGAGGTTTAATTGGCTCACAGTTCTGCAGGCTGTGCAGGAAGCATGGTGGCATCTGCTTTTGGGGAGGCCTCAGGGTATTTTTACTCATGGAAGAAGGCAAAGCAGGAGTGGGCATCTTACATGGCAAGAGCAAGATCAAAGCAGTGGGAGGGGCCACACACTTTTAAACAACCAGATCTCATGATAGCTCTGTCACGAAACAGCACCAAGGGATGGTGCCAAACCATTCATGAAGGATCCACCCCCATGATCCAATCACCTTGCACCAGGCCGCACCTCCAACATGGGAGATTATAATTTGAAATGAAATTTAGGTGAGACACAGATCCAAACCAGGGAGGAAGCTGAGAAAGCCTGGGACAGCCATAGAGCCACCATACGAGCCTGACCCTGAGTGAAGGAAAGAGGAGGGGGTTAGGTAGAAGTGTGTGCAGCCCAAGGAAGACTTGGTAAGGCTATCGAGAGTTCCTGTGCCAAGTCAATGACAGAGTTGACTTGAACCTCCCAGTATTGAGCCTGCCTTAGTCTGTCACACTAGGAGCAGCCTGTGGGTAGTGTAGCCTCATTGCAAATACAGCAGTGTAATCGTGAGTGAAGCTGTCGGTCTGTCATGGCATGTAAATGAGGTGCATTACTTGGCTGTAGCACAGAATGGGGTAGAATTTGTGTAGAAGATGGCATTGGTGTTTGATCTTAATGTATTATGAGAAGAACATAGGGATGAGAGAGAAGAGTGTTTCAGGAATTTTTATCAAGGCTTCACTACATAGGCATGATTGAGGACGTCATTGGCCACTGCTGATTGAACTCAATCTCCAGACCCATCCCTCTGCCAGGAGGTCAGGGTGTGGGGCTGAAAGTTCCAACCACCTAATTCTCTGCAGGGTTATTCTGGCAGGGCCAGCTGCTCCCTCGAAACATCTGAGGGGGCCACCTTAAATCACCTTGTTAGCATAAACTCAGATATAGTTGAAAAGAGTTCATTATGAATAACAAAAGACACTCCTTTAGTTCAGGAAATTCCAAGGGTTTTAGGATTCTGTGCAAAGATCAAATCTACAGTATATTTTTGTGATATTAAAAAATATATGCTTGGTCCTCATCCCAGTCTCCTGGCATACAACTCCTAAAATCCTTGGAATCTTTAAAGTGATAAGTGTCTTTTTGTATGCTAATGATTGACTGATGGTTGGCAGCCTCTAGTTAGTTAGCTCCTGAATGGGGGCTGGTCACCAGAAAGACTGAAGCGTGATTAGAGGGTTGGGAGTTCCCAATCACACACTCATCCCACTCTCACCTTCAGGGAGTGGAGAAGCACGGAAGTGTAGCTGAAGTTGATCACCAATGGTCAACGATCTAATCAATCATGCCCATGTAAAGTTGCTTTCATAAAACCCAAAAGAACAGGGTTCACATGAACTTTCGGACAGCTGAACATGTAGAGCTTCTTGGAGGGTGGCATCCCGGGGAGGGCCTAGAAACTCCATGCTCTTTCTACTATACCTCACCCTACTCATCCCTTCCTCTGTACCCTTTGTAATACTCTTTATAATGAACTGGTAAGCTTAAGTGTTTTCCTGAGTTCTATGAGCCACTCTAGCAAGTTAATCCAACCCAAAGAGGGAGTTTTGGGAACCCCGATTTATACCAGTTGGTCAGAAGCACGGGTGGTAATACAACCTAGGGCTTGTGATTGGCATCAGAAGCGGGGACAGTCTTGTGGACTGAGCCCTCAACCTGTGGGATCTGACACAATGTGCCCAATACTATCTCCAAATAATGTTAGAATTGAACTGAATTAGAGGACAACCAGCTGGTATCCACTGTGGATGTGTGTTGTAAAAGTATAGTAGAAGAAATTACAAAAAATTGTTTTCCTTGCAATTTTTCATTATATCACAGGCACCTATCTCAAAGAGTTGTTGTGAGGATTAAAGAGTTCATAAGAGTAATACACTTAGCCCAGTGCCTGACAAAAATGAGTGCCCAATAAATATTAGCCATTGTTAATAAAAATAATCAAATGCTGTAAAATATTTGAAGAGATTTATTCTGAGCCAAATATGAGTGACAAATGTCCTGTGACCAGCCCTCAGGAGGTCCTGAGAACATGTGCCTGAGGTGGTCGGCCTACAGTTTGGCTTTATACATTTTAGGGAGACATGAGACATCAATCAATACATGTAAGATGTACATTGGTTGGGTCCAGAAAGGCAGGATGACTTGAAGCAAGGGCTTCCAGGTCATGGGTAGATTCAAACATTCTCTGATTGGCAGTTGGTTGAAAGAGTTAAGTTATTGTCTAAAGACTTAGAACCAATAGAAAGAAATGTCTGGGGTAAGATAAGTGTTGTGAATACCAAGATTTTATCACTTAGCCTCCACCATAGCAGGTTTCAGAGAGAATAGATTGTAAATGTTTCTTATCAGACTTAAAGAGTCTGTTCTATCAGTCTTCATGTCTGTGTTGATGATAATGCTGGTCAACTTTTCCTGAATTCCAAAAGGAGGGTAAAATGAGGCATGTCTGACTCCCTCCCCAATCTTACTCCCATCATGGCGTGAACTAGTTTTTCAGGTTAACTTTGGAATGCCGTTGGCCAAGAGGACAAGTCCATTCAGATGGTTGGGGGCTTAGAATTTTATTTTTAGTTTACATCATTAATATTATTATTGGAAATAAGGTGGAAATTCTGAGGAATTTAGATTCTACTCCATAGGCAGTGGTCAAACATGCTTGAGGAGCTGTAATCAAGTTGTCCTTAGGGAAAAGTATTTGCACAGCAAATAGAAGACAAATAGGAGAGGAGGCTTCTATTTATTGAACACCTACTGTATGTAGCACATGCTGAAATTATGCACACATTTTCTCATTTAATCTTCAAAAGGAACATATTAAGTACATTTTACAAATGAATCTGACAAGTGATTTCTTACATTTCCAGGTTTAAACTTAGATCTATCTGACTGGAAGAAACCACTGGGAGGTTTTTTGTGTGTGCGTGTGTGTTAGGAAGACAGGTTACAAAGAAATTTGGTTGTGTGAAAGAGGAGAAAGATGCAAATGATGGAGAGGCAATGGGAAAGAAACTAGGGTGGTTTCCATGTGTTGCCCCATGTTGCATGTCTTCTTTGTGTGTGTGGCAGTCTGCTTCAGTACACTGTTATTTTACACATGAATCTTTCATGGTGCCTGCCTCATAATAGATAAAAACAGCTAACATTCATTACTAACAATGTGCCCAACACCACTCTAAGAGTTCAATCTATGAACTCATTGAATGATCACAACAGCCTTCCAAGTGGGTGCTATTAATATCATCTCCATTTTACTGGAGAGGAGACTAAGGCACTAAGGTGTTGTGATCATCGTCCAAGCTGGGATGGGAACATGATCGTTTGATTCCCTATTCTGCCCTTTACTATGACACCCACTGCCTTCCAACTCCATTTCAACAAATACTCACTAAATTAAATTATAGCTCTACTTTCTGATGTCTTGATTTTTACCTTGCTTAATATTTGTAACTAAAATAATGGAGCCTATGGGAATCAGAAAAATCAAGACTGCTGTTTTCTCTTCTGAAAGGAAGAATAAGATGATCAGATCTCCTGAAGATATCCTGCAGGAAAGAGGCTCTCTCCTTCAGTGCCTGCTCCCTACTTCTAGGATTTGGCTTGAGTCCCTGGGTAGATGGCACTGGTTTTTATTGGGATGGGGGTGGCTGGGAATAGGTTGAGGGTAAGGGTGGGGAAATCAAGAGTCAGTTTGGACCTGGTTAAGTTTGAGATGTCTTTTAGTCATCTAAGTGGACTTATTAAGTGGGTAGCCTGGAACTCAGGGGGCTAGAGATATACATTTGAGAGAACAGGCTGTTAATTAACCAGGCAACCTTAGAGGGCTTATAAGGGAGTCATGGGTATTCCAGTATTTTGAGATAAGGTAGAGGTAGAGGGGCTGGCAGAGGAAACAAAAGAATATGCATGACTACTAGGTGAACATAGTAGGAAAATGAAGGCGTAAAGCAGCTAATGAAAATTGTATACAGTTTCAGTTTACAAACTTAGTTATATCCAGATGAAAAGATAAAGCAGCATTGGCTGATCAATATCAACAGAAAAGGTGACTGTCTCACAGCATGTTCCAATGTAGGAGAGAAGAACTATTGAGATATTACAATTGCCCTAAGTAATAATGAACATGTATATAGTAAGAAACAATATGTGAATAGAGTTAGCTAAATAAATATTCTGCTAAACTATTAGGCTGGGATCAAAACAAAACAAACAAGTAAGGAAGCAAAGCTCCCAAACAGTTCATAACTGCTAGTCCTTCTTTGATGAAATTTAAGCCAAATTCACTCTTGTGTCAGTTCTTTTTTTCTTTTATTGGGGGACTAGAAATATAAGACTTATAATGCAATAGTGCATAATCACCAACCCTTCAAAACAATATTCCAGGAGAAAGCTAATGTATGCTGGGCTTAATACCTAGGTGATGGGTTGATAGGTGCAGCAACCACCATGGCACATGTTTACCTATGTAACAAGCCTGCACATCCTGCACATGGATACTGGAACTTAAAATAAATAAAACAATATTCCAGGAGGAAAACATCCTTTTCGGATTTTAAAATTTTGTGACTCATCTTGACCTAATATTTAGTAAAAGAGAAAGACCACCTACTGTAGGTTCTTGTCTTCAACACATTTTATGTCTCCTTTTTCTTATTTTTGGAGCAAGAATGAATTTGAGAGCAGACATGAAGAAAGCCCAGAGGCCAGGTGCAGTGGCTCAAGCCTGTAATCCCAGCACTTTGGGAGGCTGAGGCGGGCAGATCACCTGAGGTCAGGAGTTCAAGACCAGCCTGACCAACATGGTGAAACCCCATCTCTACTAAAAATACAAAAATTAGCCAGGCGTGGTGGCGGGCGCCTGTAATCCCAGCTACTAAGGAGACTGAGGCAGGTGAGTTGCTGGAACCTGGGAGGCAGAGGTTGCAGTGGGCCAAGATCACACCACTGCACTCCAGCCTAGAGCAAGGCTCTGTCTCAAAAAAAAAAAAAAAAAAAAAAAAAAAAAGCCCAGAAAAGAATTCTTGTATAATGGTGAATGAATTTTCGAGATCAGATGAGATCAGGCACGTTCAGGGTGGTATCGCCATAAATAAATGGATTTTCCACAAGGGTGCCCAGACTATGCAATGTCTTTTCAACAAATGTTCTGGGAAAAATATCCACATGCAAAAGAATGAAGTTGAACCCTTACCGTACACCATATACAAAAAATAACTCAAAATGGACTAAAGACCTAAATGTAAGAGCTAAAACTGTGAAACTCTTAGATGAAAACCAATGAAAAGCTTTATGACATTGTATTTGGCAATGATTTATTGGATATGACACCAAAAGCACAGGCAACAACAACAACAAAAAAGCATAAACTGGGACTTCATCGCAATTATAAATTTTGTGTATCAAAGGACACTATCAAGAGTGAAAAGACAACTCACAAAATGAGAGAAAATATTTGCAAATCATATATCTGATAATGGATTCATATTCAGAATATATAAAGAACCCCTACAACTTAACAGCAGAAAAAATTCAGACAACCCTATTCAAACATGGGCAAAGGACCTGAATGGACATTTCTCTAAAGAAGACATACAAATGGTCAATAAACACATGAAAAGATGTTCAACATCACTAGTCAGAAGAAAAATGCAAATCAAAACTACAATATCACTTCACACCCGTTAAAATGGCTGTTATCAACAAAACAAAACAGAAAATAACAAGTGTTGGTGAGGACGTGGAGAAATTGAAATTCTTGTGCATTACTGAAGGTCAGTAAAATGGTGCAGCCACTGTGGAAGACAGAAGTTCCTCAAAAAATTAAACTTAGAATTATCATATGATCTAGTAATTCCACTTCTGAGTACACATGCCCCAAAATTGAAAGCAGGGACTCAAACAGATACTTGCAAACCATGTTCATAACAGCATTATTCACAGTAGTCAAAATGTGGAAACAATTCAATGTCCATCAAAAAATAAATAAGGTGGCTCACACCTGTAATCCCAGTATTTTGGGAGGCGGAGTTGGGAGGCTTGCTTGAGGCCAGGATTTCAAGACCAGCCTTGGCAACATAGAGAGACTCTGTACGAAAACAAATAAAAAATTAGCTGGGTACAAAGGTGTGTACCTGTAGTCCCAGCTACTCAGGAGGCAGGGGCCAGAGGAGTGTGAAGCTGCAGTGAGCTATATAAATAGGTAAACAATATGTGGTGTATACAAAATGGATGGAAATTCTGACATACGCTACAATATAAGTGAAGCTGGAAATATTGTGCTAAGTGAAATAATCTAGAACCAAAAGGATATTGTATGATTCTGCTTATGTGAAATATCTGGAATAGGCAAATTCATGCAACAGAAAGTAAAATAGAGGTTACCAGGGCCTGGGGATAGGAGAGAAGGGGTAGTTAGTATTTCAAGGGTACAGAGCTCCTGTGTGGAATCATGAAAAAGTTCTGGAGATGGATGGGGGTGATGAATGCAGAATGCGGAGAATGTACTTAGCGCCAATGAAGTGTATACACTTAAAAATGGTTAACATGGTAAATTTTACCAAAATAAAAAAAGAATACACAATCCCAAAAAAGAAATAATGGATTTGAAAATCTTTGATCACCTCTGGCCAGCACGTCTCTTCTCTTTGTTCTATTGGAGGGTTAGCTCTCTTCTGAACTTAGTGACTACCTCAGCCAAGGGGAAAGACATCTATTACAACATTCTTTGTTTGTCAGCCTTCCCTCGATAACATGTGCCAGAGTAAAGCAATCTTTACATTTAATCATAGTCCCCCCAGTGGCTTCTAGAGAGAGCCTTGCTCAAGCAGTCAGCTTTGTGAGTAGTTACTACCTGCAGAATTTGTGTTCCACTACCCTGACTACTTCATAGGAATGTTGTAACTAATTCCTAACACACAGCGGATACCTACAGCATTCAGTATTAACCTTGACACCTGGTGAGGACTATATATTTCTACTTTTTTCAGCTTCTGTTTGTGCAGCTGAATCAAAGCCAAGATATGATTGTCCTCCTGGGATGGCTAGATGTCCTTATCACCTGTTAGTAGAGAACAATAAGTTGATGTATACTTGTGTATGTGTAAGCACATGTGTATATGTGTGCATAGAGACACACACAGGCACACACATGGTCTTAGAGTTCTTCGTCTACTTTTCCAAGCGTACTTTCATAGATCTTGCCATGTATTTTAGTATATCTCTGAGAAGTAGGTTGGAGCAGAAAATTTCCCCTCATTTAAGTCTATGAAAAATAAAATTACTGATGAAAAATTACACGAGTTAATACTGACACAAGCTCTATGATTTGTTTACATTGGGAATCATGTTCGTCAGATTTTGTGCATAATTCATAGGATTTCTGGTGATTTTATATTGATGACCCTGAACATTTTCTAGTCATAATTCCTTATTTTGAAGATCTGGAAGCAAAAACTTCTTGAGTTTCTAATATTAAAAATGAGTTATATGCTATCATCATCTACAATTAACTATACTCTTGAGGAAAGCATTTTCTAAAAGTCACTGTATTTCTAAAATCCTGTCTTTTTCAAATGCATAAGCATCTCAGGTGAATGTCAAGCCAATATACATTGCCAGGCCTGCCTCAGTAGTCTGGGTGTTCAGATCTTGGCTTACATTTGGGCCAGTCTAGGGCAGGTCTGGAAAAGCTCCAGGACTTGTAAACTCAGTGAACACCCCACCCCCCTAGGAACGTTTGCTGTAGGAAACAGTTCTTGAACACGAGCTGCTGGGTTTGGGCCCTGCCCCATCTCCTTCTCTTCCACCAGAACAGCGCTGCTTGTACATGCTTCACACATTGGATTTCCATCTCCTTTTTCAAAAGTTTGAAAATTATTTCCCTCAAGTAAGTCAGGTTTGGACTAGCTCCAGAACTGACCTAATGCTCTGGACAATTTTTGGATCAGAGATGACATGAGGACAACATCACAGGTCTAGGTTTCAGCAATAGAAGAACACAGCATTTTCTGAAGATACAGATGATTAAAAACATATAACTTGTAATTTGCCTTGAAGATGCCTGTACTGAAGATATTTTCTCCCTTCCCACCTTCTAGTATTCTAAGACTGAAAGAAAAGCAAACCTAATCCAATAACAGATATATGAGTTACTGAACAAAAAAGGGCAACAAAGCTCAAAACGTATTATTAGAACATAAAAGAGTGCTTACTATTATGCTTAAAATATAAAACAAGTACTTTTGGTCTGTTTTTAATTAATAAAGGAAATGCGGGTTATGTGAGGTTGACATCAAAAAGGATATTCTGTCCTCCAAATTATAAATTATATACCTCGTTATTCTGATGCACTCTAACCTTTTCTATAGTTTGGATATTACATAGAATTAAATCTACTTTAGCCAAAACAAAAAAACCCAACATCTAAAAGCAGGTGTCATTAGAATGTCTATCTTAGTCAAAGTAACATCCCAACAAGTTATACTCACAAATGCTTAGCTTTCAGAAAGGATGGTTTTCAAAGGTAAGTTGTGAAATGTACAGCAAAGTCACTAAATGAGATAATTCATTGTATGGAATTATTACTTATAAAACAGATTAAAGTTAAAAATGTTTTTCCAAGACTTAACTTTAGAATGACATACCTACCTTCTTTTGAATAAAATCAGATGATTTTTATGTAAAAGTGCATTTGTATTTCTGTTTGAGCTTGGAACTTTTGCTTTCTTACAGCTTCAGGGATTTAATTCATTTTTTGATTATCTTAATACATTCTCCTGTGTGTTTAAAAATCAGCCCTATTGAGCTATAACCTGCATGCAAAAATACATGTTTTTAAACACACTAATTTGTTTAGTTTTGACAAATTTGTATACCTATATAGCCACCACACCATCATGTTATACTTAGTATATCTATTTTTGATATTCATCCATGTCATTTGTTGTTATTTGTTGTTATGGTATTCCATTGCATGGATATAATGCAATTTGTTTATTCATTCACTGGTTGATAGACATTTGAGCTATCTCCAGTTTGGCTATTATGACTAAAACTGCTAAAACTGCTATGAACGTATTAATACAATTCTTCAGGTGGATATATGTTTTCATTTTTCTTGGATGAATACCAAGGGGTGAGATTTTTGGGTTGTATGTTAAATATGTGGGTTTTTAATAAGAGACTGACAAACTACTTTACCATTTTAAATTCCTACCAGCCATGTACAAAAGTTCCAGTTGCTCTATATCCTGGGCGACATTTGGTGTTTGTTACTGACAGTCTTTTAAATTTCAGCCATTCTATCAGTTGTGTAGTGATAGCACAGTGTATTTTTTTTTTTTTTTTTGGTCTATCGGTTGTGTAGTAATAGCACAGTGTATTTTTTTTTTTTTTTTGGTCTATTGGTTGTGTAGTGATAGCACAGTGTATTTTTTTTTTTTTTTTTTTTTTTTTTGAGACGGAGTTTTGCTCTGTTGCCCAGGCTGGAATGCAATGGTGTGATCTTGGCTCACTGCAACCTCTGCCTCCCGGGTTCAAGCAGTTCTCTGCCTCGGCCTCCTGAGTAGCTGGGATTACAGGTGCCTGCCACCACGTCCAGCTAATTTTTGTATTTTTAGTAGAGATGGGGTTTCACCATGTTTGCCAGGCTGGTCTTGAACTGCTGACATCGTGATCCACCCGCCTCGGCCTCCCAAAGTGTTGGGATTACAGGCATGAGCCACCACACCCAGGCCAGTGTATGTTTTAATTTGTCTTTTCCTAGTGACTAATGGTGTTGATCATCTCTTCATATGCTATTTCTCTCTTGAATGCCTTCTTTGGTAAAGTGTCTGTTTAAAATTTTGCCCAATTAAAAAATAGTGTTTTCTTCTTTTTATTTAGTTGTAAGAGTTTTTAGATATTCTTTATATATTCAACATGTATAAACACATATTTTTAACAGCTTTATTAAGATACAGTTCACATACCATAGTTAACCCCTTAAAATATATAATTACATGGATTAGTATCCTCACAGAGTTGTGCAAATATCACAATCTAATTTAGAACACTTTCATCACCCCCAAAAGAAACTCATACCCATTAGTAGTCAGTCACTCCCCATTCTCTCCCCACCTCGAGAACTATGCAGCCACTCATCTACTTTCTGTCTATATCGATTTGCCTATTTTGGACATTCAATATAAATGAATAATAGAATACGTACTCTTGTGATTGGTTTCTTTCACTTAGCATGTTTTCAGGATTCATCTATGTTGTAGCATGTACAAGAATTTCATTCCTTTTTAAGGCTGCATAGTATTCCATTGTACAGATATACTACATTTTAACTATTCATCAATTGATGGATTTGGGTTGTTTACATTTTTTGGCTATTATAAGTAGTGCTGCAATGAACATTCATATATAAGTTGTGTAGACATGCTTTAAACATCTCTTGGATATATGCACATATATTTTGCAAATATTTTCTCCCTATCTGTGTATCCCATTCTGATTTTCTTAACGGCATCTTCCTAACAGATTTACATTTTGATGAAGTCCAATCCAACAATTTTATGATTCATGCTTTTAGTGTCTTATCTAGGAAACCTTTGTCTAACTCAAGATCACAAAGAATTTATTTTCCTCTAGAAGTTTTATAATTTTAGCTCTTATATTTAGGTCTATAATCTATTTTGAAACAATTTTTGTATATGGTATGAGTTAAGAATCAAGTTCATATGGATATCTAATATACAGATATCTAATATCAGCATTGCTTTTAGAAAGGACGATCGTGTCACCATTTATACCTTGAAACATTTGGCAAAAATCAATTGATTATGTATATGTGGGTCCTTTTTCTACTATTATTTCTGTTTTCTTGATCTATGTGTCTATTCTCACACCCAATACAACTTTGCCTTGATTACTGTAGCTTTATAAAAATGTCTCTAGAAATCAGGTAGTGTAAGTCCTCCAACTTTTTTTTTTCTCAAAATTGCTTTGCCTACTTGAAGTCCTTTGCATTTCCATATAAGTGTAGAACCAGCCTGTCAATTTCTACAGATATGTTGCTGAGATTTTTAGTGCAATTGCACTGAGTCAATAAATCTTGGGGAGAATTGACATCTTAATGATATTGAGTCTTCCGATCCATGAACATAGAGTATCTCTCAATTTTTGTTGCATCTTTAATTTCTTCCCAGCAACATTTTGTAGTTTTCAGTGTACAGGCTTTGCCCATATTTTATCAAATATAAGTATTTTATACTTTTGATATTTAAAACATTTCCATTCTTATCGCTAGATAGAATATGATTGACTTTTTCATAATGACTATGTATCTTGGAACTTTACATTCACCTTTTCTAGTTTTTTGCAAATTCCTCTGTTTTCCATTCTTATCACTAGATAGTATATGATTGATTTTTGCATAATGGCTGTGTATCTTGTAACCTTACATTTACCTTTTCTAGTTTTTTGCAAATTCCTTGTTTTCTACACAGACAGCCACACTATCTGCAAATAAAGTTTTACTTATTTTTTCCCCAATGTGTATTTCTTTCATTTATTTTTGTCATGTTTCCTTGGGTGGGATCTCCAGTACAACGTTCCATAAAGGTGTGAGAGCAGATATTCTTGCCTTGTTCCTAATTTTAGGGGGAGAGCACTAGATCCTACACACTGAGTATGATGTTAACTGTAGGTTTTTTGTTGATGCTCTTTATTAGGTTGAGAAAACTCCCTTCAATTCCTGGATTGCTGAGAACATTTATGGCTTGGTGTTTAATTTTGTCAGATGCTTCTTCCACACCTATTGAGATGATTGTTTTTTCTTTTTATGCTATAAACACAGTGAATTACACTCCAAATGGTCCCTGCCTTATGATGACTTGACTTTATATCTTTCATCTTTATGGTGGTGCAAAAGCAATACATATTCAATAGCAACCATATTTTGATCAAAATATTTTTTGACTAACCGTAATTCTGATTTTTTTGGGCTAGCAATATGCAGTACAATACTCTTGTGATGTTGCAAAGCAGCAGTGAGCCGCAGCTTCCAGTCAGCCACATGATCACGAGGGTAAACGGCTGATACGCCACAGTGTACTGTGTTGCCAGCATTCAACACTTTCTTATAAAATAGGATTTGTGTGAAATGATTTTGCCCAACTGTGGGCTAAGTAAGTGTTTTTAGCATGTTTAAGCTAGGTTAGGCTAGGCTATGATGTTCAGTAGGCATACTAAATGCATTTTTGACATGGTATCTTAAACTTATGATGGGTTTGTCAGGCTGTAACCCCTGGGAAGAAGCTTCTGCAACTGATTTTTGAATGCTTAAAAAGCTTGCACTCCTAGGAGAAATCTCACTTGGTCATGATCTATCTTCCTTTTGATATATGGTCCAAACTGATTTCCTAAATTTTGTTAAAAATTTTTGTATCCACGTTTATGAGCAACATCAATGTGTAGATTTGTTTCTTGTAACGTTATTGACTGGTTTTGGTATTAGGTTAATGCTGGCTTTACAGGCTGAAGTGGGAAGTGTTTTCTCCTCTTCAATTTTATAGATGAGTTTGTGTAGAATGGGTACAGTTATCTTCCTTACATGTTTGGTAGAATTCACTAGTGAATTTGCTTGGGCTGGGAATTTTCTTTTTGGGAAGATTTTTAACTAGAAATGTAATTTCCATTGATAATAGAAATTTAGGTTATCTATTTCTTCTTGAGTGGATGTTGGTAGTTTGAGTCAAGAAATATGTCATTTTCATCTAAGTTGCCAAATTTACTGGCATAAAGTTCATTAATATTTCCTTATTATTTCTTTATAGGCTCTGTAATGATGTCCCTCTCTCAGTCCTGGTATTAGTAATTTGTATCTCTTTTCTTCTTTCCTTGATCTATCTTGGTAGAGGCTTACCAATTTTACTAATCTTTAAAAAAAATAGACTGATTTCATTGATTTACTCTATTTTGTTTTCTGTGCTATTGTTATTATTTCCTCTTTCCTGCTTGGTTTGGGTTTAATTTTGTTTTGTTTAATTTCTTAAGATGGAAGCTAAGATTCAATCCTTTATTATTTTCTAATATAAGCATTTAATACTACACGTTTTCTTATATTCACTGCTTTTGCTGCAAGCTACAAGTTTTGATATGTTGTATTTACCTTTAGGTCATATTTTATAATTTATTTTTAACCACATCTGGGCTAATGTATTGTCAATTTTCCAATAATTTGGGGGATTTTTCAGATACATTTGATTTACTGATTTCTAGTTTAATTAATTCTTTTGTAGTCGAATAAAATACTTTATTTGCAATTCTTTTAAATCTGAGAGTTGACTTATGGCCCATAATATGGTCCCTCTTCATGAACGTCCCATGTGTTAGGAAAAAAGTGTGTATTCTGCTATTGTTGAATAGAATGTGAACTAGAGCAGAGGACAATGTTCACATATTGAATGTCCTAATATATTCTCCCACTGACAGGACGAGATGAAATCTGTTCTACATTTTCATGTCAACATAATCACTGCACTTTAATAGTATCCTTTTCAAGGTTCTTTTTAAGTTTGCTCACAGATTTGAAAAATCTCATTCCCCATCCATTGTTTTCCACCAGGCTATGAAATGTGTATTCGTCTTATATTTTCTATTCATGTACTTCAAGGCGAAGATTGAGATACTGTAAACTATTCTCATATGAGATGTGATACAGGCTAGGTAAGAGCATGGATTTCAGGCTGAACATGGTGGCTTACGCCTATAATCCCAGCACTTTGGGAGGCCAAGGCAGGAGGATTCCTCCAGCCCAGGAGTTCAAGACCAGCCTGGGAAACAGTGAGACTCCCTGACTCTCCAACAAACAAACGAACAAATAAACAAAAAGCCAGGTGTGGTGGTGTATGCCTGTTGTCCTAGCTACTCAGGAGGCTGAGGTGGGAGAATCACTTGAGCCCAGGAGGTTTGAGGCTGCAGTGAGCCATGTTCACACCACTGTACTTCAGCCCAGGCAATAGGGCAAGACCCTGCCTCAAAAAATAAAAAAAAAAGCATGGATTTTGGACTCAGATAAGCCTGTGTTCATATCCTCATTCTGCTACTTAAGATGTGTGTGTTCATGGGCACATGGTCTTTATTTGTATTTTTTAATGAGGCTTTTGTGAACATTTTGATAGTAGTGAAATACCCGTGCATGGCATGAATAAATAATATATGGCCCTGCTATTATTTTTGTTGTATGTCGTATGAGGGAATACTGGGAAAGGTCCATGTACATTTTCTTTCTGAAGAGTTGTGGTAATGCCTAAATTCCTTTATTAGCCATTTATTCATACATATCAAGCACTGCCCTCATTGAGCTTTATATTACATTGTGGATACCTCCTAAGAAGAGTTTCTTATTCTTAGTTCCTAATCCTTTTCAGTCAATCTGTTTATTGGTAGCTGCTCTCAGTGACAGCGGAAATCAGGCAACATGGTAACGAGCACCTAGGAATGTGGGGTCCTAGAAAGGGAAGTGAATTCTACAAAAGGAGAGCCGACTAGGATTGGTCCTATCACTCCTATTGGAGGTAGTCATGCCCACAAGCCAGCAATACCTGTGCCATATACCATGAGGTTAAGCACCAGGAAGACACCTAGAAATACACTTTCAAAAAATCAAAATAGTAAGGCAATAGAAAAAGAAGGCATAATTTATTGTGTCTATTGTGACTAGTGTTTAATAAGACTTATAAGAAAATAACCAAATTATTAGATCATTTAACATATATATTCTGGAATTAGAAGCAAAAAAAGTGAGAACATAGCTGAGCTCCATAAACATGCAAATTATATTTTTTTCAACAAATATCTGTTGTCCCAACTTATGCCAGGCACCCTGTTAGGCAGTGAGGAATGTGAGAATGACTATGACAACGTGGTTCTTGTTCCTAGTGGGGAAGGAATATAAATAATAGTATCAGGGGTATGATGACAGAAGTGTAGGAGCTGAGAGTGAGAAAGGCATCTAAACCCAGGCTTCCCTGAAACGACCTGAAGCATGAGATGTGGAGGATTAAGGATTTCAGGAAGAAGGAGCAACCTGTGAAGAGGTTTTGTCAACTCTGACCTCTCCAGAAACATTTAGCCACAAGAAAATCCATAATTTAGTGGAGAATATCTAAAACATTTAGTGTTACCCAAATTCAGCTCAAATGAATCAAATGCAGGATGACAATGTATCCCATTTCACAGTTTTCCAAAGAAAATACTGATAATGATGAAAAGAATGACAGCAGTTCAGGCTTGTTGATGCATTTTATTGTGAGATGGGGGGAGTCTGGTAAAAAACTAGAAAATGACCATGATGTAACAAGGAACTTAAAAATGAAGAGTCAGATCTGTAACTTACATACATGAATACAGGAACAAATTGGCACAAAATGTTAAACATTGTTCCCAACACTGTTTATAGAAGATAATCCTAATTTGGCTTACTAAGGAAATGAGAGTTTTATGGTTAGGCTAATTTCTTAATAAAACTGCAGAGCATCATGCTATTAGTCACACAGTGAATTTCAAAATTTAAGTTTTATATTAAAAACTGGGTAAAGGTAAAATGACTTGATTGTAGTTGTAAAACTAATACATTCCCATTTAAGTTCTGTTCTACAGTCCAAGGCAAGTATAAATGTTAACATAACACTGTTAAATCAAATCTCAATGCAGGAGAACCAATTGCATCTCTACTTTAAATCTTATCAACTTTCCAAATTTTCATACTAAAATATATTATTGTATTAATACAAACTACAGTATTATACACTACACTGTGTAATAAATAAAGAAATATAAAAATAAGACACATAAATATAAAAGTTTTCTAAAACTAAAAGTACATATGTCAGTAAGAAGGGTATTAATACTGCCAGGTTTGAAGACATACAGTACAAAAATGTTGCACAGATCTATAAACTAAAAGAAATAAAATAATACTGATAGGTAAAAATCAGCTAATGTTGTTAATAAATTGGGTCCATAATAACTAACATTTGGAAACAGTTATGAGCCAAATAAGAATGGCATGTCCATGTCTGAAATGCAAGTACATGGATAAAGCAGATTAGAAAATTTCCCTTTCGTTTCTGTAGAGAAATTCTGAAAATCATTTAACATAAAATCAATACTGAGGAATTGAAGGATGAAATGTCCCAGTGTTTCAGTTTCTCTGACAGAGTCAGTGGTTTTAAGTTTTATTTGGGAATTTTGATACAACAAACAAATCAACAAATGCTAGTTATTGTAGGCCACACATTGGATGAAGGCGGGTTAGAGCCTTGAAAATACTGAGAAATGGCACTTACAGCACACAGGTCTTGCTTAAGGCCAAAGGAGATACAAAGCTTCATGTCATATCCTTCATATGTTACCACATATTCAAACACAATCACAAACACTGATTCTGATGATTTTGCTGTCCTTATCAGATTAACGTTAGTCCCTGCTATCAGAACTCAATGGCAATCTTTTGAACTCCATTTTAAACCACGAGTAAGAAACTTCAGTTCTTCTATCAGCTGCTTTCTTAAGGCTAACAATACACTTTAAATGATAATACGCTCTACTAAGACATCTAAATATTAGAAATTACTACCTTCTAGACTGAATTTATAAAAGGTAGTTAGCACGGGTTGGAACTACATTATACTTCTCTGTGAAGGGAATTTTGTAGTGCAGAAGTTCTCACATTTTAAAAAACATAATAAAATACTGAAGCGGATTTAGCATATGTTTACCAATAAAAAATTATAAAATTTCTCCCAATTGTACAGCTTAAGAATAAACCAACATAAAAGTGATAATACTGATAAGATAAAACAATGCCAGATGCATATCTAATTAATCAGCTTCCTTTAACCTCTTGCATCGTTGCTCTCTGAGTCATTAAGGTTTTCTAATCTGCTGCATGTTACAAACTTGTTCCTAACTTTGAAAACTGCATGAAAAATTACTAGGTCTGAGGTTCAGGCACACCCGGATTTATTTTTTTTGTGTGTGTGGTTTTTTTTTTTTAATTTTGTATTTTTTTAGTTTTTACTTTACACAGTAGTGAACAGGAATCACAGCATAAAGGTTACTGTGTTTCCATGAAAAGCAAGGATAATATTGAACAAAATTCATTATCAATTAGAATTTATTTTCCTTCTAGAAAAACGATTAGGCTTCGTTTGTCTTTTCTTCAGACACTTGCTCACTACTCTCGCTTACTTTTTGTTCTAAGCTGCTTGCTTGACTTTCAGCCCTGTCATCCTTCATCAGACCTTCAGTTTTTGCTTCTTCTCCCTCATTCTCTGCCTCTTCTACCTCTTCTTCTTCCACTTCTTCTTCCTCCTCCTCCTCTTCCTCATCCCCTTGTGGTTTTTCACATTCTTTTTCTTCCTGCAATTCTTCCATCTCTTTATCCTCCTCCTCTTCCTCTTTTTCACTGTCTTCATCCTCTTCCCTTGTCAAACTCTCTCTCTCGTCCGAGTCGCCCTGTGAGGGAGATGCCCTAGCACCCACGTGCTCATTCGAGAGGATTTCAGGCCCTGCCTCTTCCTGCTCTGTGCTGTCACGTTCTTCCGCTTCTCTCTTACAGTAGGAGTAGCGATGATTCATGTGTTGAGAATAAGACCCAGAGTGTGAGAAGCGCTTTCCACATTTGTCACATTGATAGGGCTTTTCTCCAGAATGTAATCGCATGTGTTCAATCAAATGATGTTTGTGTTTAAATGCCTTTTTACAGATTCCACACTCATGAGGTCTTTTACCTGCAAAATAAGAATTCTGTTAAATAAAATGGTGGTATTCAGCAAATAAAATCCTTACATGGTTTTTGGGGTACTTCATGTTGTAGAAGGGGGAGGGTTATTAGTTTCACTTTTAAAACATTTCCAGGTCCCAAACTCTTTGTCATATAATACTGCAATTTGGTTTGTTCTTTACATTAAAAAACGTAGTGCTCTACACTCTGCTGTGCAGATGATTAGGTCAATGGGAGCTACATGAGATTGAAATGCCAAAAATACAAGCATCATGACAGCGAGGTGGAAAATGGGCCAAGTGCAGCTGGGAGGAGATGTCTGGTAGTGAGCGACCACAGTGAGGGCAGGCAGGGACAGACGTGCTGCTCACCTTGTGTTCTTCATGATCACTACAAGGTCCCTTTTTAGTCATTTTGTTTTCCTAGTCATAAGCTCTGCCCCCAATGAAATTTTTATGTTTACTATACACTTTTTATATACGATAAAACTCATAAATATACAGTGTATATACTAAGCTTCTTTAGAAAACCACAGCCATTGTAGTATCTCAGATTTTTTTGCCCCCTAAGAAACAAGTTTTGGCCCGTGAGGGCAATATTGCCCCTCCTGAGAATGCATGGGCTACAGGAGTGCTGCTGCCCAGACATGAAAAGGACTGGCAACAACTGATCATAGTCAGGATCGATAATGTCCAATTTCAGAGCTATCAAGCAGTTAACACTAACAAATGCAGAAATGATTTTTAATTTTAGAAATAGTGTAGTTTTTCATATATATTTTTCACTTTGATATTTGCTAATATTTAACTTTGCCTGAAGAGGAAGGGGATTTTCTAACTTTTCTTAGATCTCTGAAAACCAGAGGACTGAGTTACAAGGGGCTGATTTTGAGAGGTGTGACTTTCTCTTATGTAATACTAGTTTTTAGCTCCAAGAACCTTCCAAGTGTCACTGTATGAATCCACAGATTGAAGAAGGAAAAACAATTCTATCTTTTCTCACAAGAGTAAAAAATACACTGAAACAGTTAAGAATATGAAAGATAAATATGGATACTGTAGTCGTAATGGCTGGTAGTGGGGGCAGGGAAGAGCAGGTAGGGGATTAAAGAGCTCAGGATAAACCCAGCCCCTTCTACAGCAACCCACGTTAGAGAGAGACACAGGAGTGTGCTGGAGCCAGTTTGTACTGGCTGGAGAGAGTCTACTGCTAAATTTTCAGGAATTCTGCAAGCTGACTGACATCACATTCAAGCTTGAAATCCATCATGATGGGAGTATTTATGCCACAAAAAGCTGCAAACACTACAAATCAGGGCTTCCCCACCCTTCAGAGAACCAGGTGTTAAAATTTATCAGTACTTCACTGATGGAAGGAATGAAATAGGCCAGGAGTTGGCAACTATTTTCTGTAAAGGGTAGTGAGTATTAAAGGCTTTGCAGGCCAAATGGTCTCTGCAGCAGCTTCTCAATCCTGCCATTGTAGAACAGCATGAAAGCTGACATAGACAAAAAGTAAATGAATGGGCGATGCTGTCTTCCAACTAATTTTTAGGGATGCTGATATTTGACTTTCACATAATTTTCATCAGTCATAAATATTCTTTTCATCTTTTTCAATCACTTAAAAATGTAAAAACAAAATCAAAAACTACCATTCTTACCTCATAGGCCTTAGAAAAACATGGGTATGCTCACATTTGGCCTGTGAACTATAGTTTGCCATCCCTGAGTCAACCTAAGGAGGCATATTTTGTGGCAGAATTACAGGATCTCAGAATTACAGGATCTTACAATCTTCTAGTCCAACCTCTTAGGCAGAACTTCTTACTTAAAACAAAAGATCTTGACTTGCCAGGACAGCTTGCTGCATGCTTATGAAGCAGCTTTTTCTTTTATGAAGCAGCTTTTTCTTTTATGAAGCCAGATCCTGTCTCCCCGTGACTTTAGCCCACTGGTCTCATATTTTTTATTAATGGGTACTATGTACTATGTTTTTATTAATATAGCATAAGCTTGCATTAAATGAATGTGGACAGAATAAATGCTGTGTCAGCTTAAAGGAAATAAGTCATGAAAAAAACAAAAAAACAGATGAAGCAAAAAACCAAAAGAAAGGCACAGACCTTAAGTACTAGGTAGAAGTGGGCAAACAGGTGAAAATGGCCAGATCAGAGAAGTAAAAAATAAGAAAATTAATTCTGGGTCAAGCATGGTGGCTCATGCCTGTAATCCCAGCACTTTGGGAGGCCGAGGTGGGTAGATGTCTCGAGCTCATTAGTTCAAGACCAGCCTGGGCAACATGGCAAAACCTGTCTATATCAAAATTGGCCGGGTGTGGTGGTACATGCCTATAGTCCCAGCTACTCAGGAGGCTGAGATGAAAGGATGGCTTGAGCCTGGGAGGCGGAGGTTGCAGTGAGCCGAGATCGAGATTGAGCGCCCCTGCACTCCAGCCTGGGTGACTAGAGCCAGACCTCGTTTCAAAACAAAATAAAAAAAAAAAAGAAAGAAAGAAAATTCTAAAACTTTAGTTTTTAATTTTGCATCTTCCAGTATATCATATGATGGACACTTTATGTTTGTGTTCACTGACATACCTGTGTGTTCATATTTATGTCTCAATAATGAACTACTCTTTTGGAATATCTTATCACACAAATCACAAGCATACATTCCATTTTCTGTCTTCCGCATTTTCTTTTTGGGCGGTGTAGAATCAGAGTCATTCTGATCCTCTACATTTGATACTCCTTCTGAGCTAGTATCTTGTCTTTCATCCTAGAGGGAGAAAGGTGTGAGAAAATTTAATTTAACATTAAAAGATAAACAAGAGATATACATAAAAGCATGAGATAAAGAACTACTTTAACTTATACTTTTATACTTTCAAGGACTTGACCAAAGCAAGCACAATGATCTTCACTGCACATGCGCCCCAAGGGTGGGGCCAGATCACAGGTGGAGATGACAAAGACAAGAGTGAGGTTGGGGATAACACAGTCAAAACTATAGCAAAGACATATACTCAACTGGTACTGGAAAGAAAACAAGGACACCCAAAAGAAAGCATGTAAAATATATAGTAACAGAGTTTACCTAGTTTCATGTGAATCATTACTTTACGAGAAATTTGCAGAAGGTTTTAACTTATTAGTTTGCTAATTAATCACTCATTACTAACTGCATCGTTTGCCTTCATTTTTTTCATTCTGGGTTTCACTAAGCAAAAGCTAACATTCTATTTTTAAAACCTGGTCTTTCAATTGTATCCTCCAGAACTTCAGGGTTCTTTAACCTCCACGGTCTCCTTGAAAAGAGAGAGGTGTGCTCTACCACTTGTCTAAGGAGCAAGATGGAAAAACAATGCAGGAGGGTCTATCTTTTTAACAGAAATAATTGCTAATCAAAATGAACCTTTAGAATTCCAGGGTGATAAAAAGAAACTCCAGGCAGTCTCATGGAGATAATTTTGGGCAGCACGTTCTTATGTAAGCCAAATAACCCTGCAGGGAGCCTGTTGTGGAACTGGGTCCCCTAAGATCGTTCTACCTTATCTAGAGTGTTCCATGCCATTGCCTCAAACCCACACATTTTCTAAAAGTTGAAGGTTTTTCACAACATTTCTTATGGCTTTATGAGGCAAGAGAGGTGCAGCCATTTGTCCCTGTCATTTGTGAGTGGCCCTGGTGCTGAAGTAACTTGATTCTACTTTCACTGCTACTTGATCTAGTCACGTGACACGTGAGTCTATGAAATGCTAAGGATGGCTCTTTTTCTATTCAAAGGCATGCAAAGTGTTCTGTACACTAAAAATTTAGAGGACTTCAATGACCATGTAAGAAATTTTTTTCAAGAGTTATCACAATTACAGGAAACCCAATCAGTAGCAATATTTAAAGGAAAACAAAAGCAGCAAACACAAGTTTGAGCAGGATATTGAAATTATTATACTTATAGAAAATATTTGCATAAAATACCAAATTTGTCTCTAGTATTCATTTGGTTCCATCAGAAATTGATGGAAAAAAATGGGAAAACATCAACATCAGTGACGTGGAAAAGGTCTGGACAATGAGGCATACAATAGCTCTATCCAAAACTATTGTGGATTTTGGGGTAAGACCAGTTCAAGGGTTCTTCCTGGACAGAATAAACACTGTTCTGGTAAACACTAGTGATAGTTAAGGAGGAAAATGCATATGTATTTTTAGGTTCACAGCCACACTTCCTCATATACATTATGACTGAACACTGTTTATGCCCAGTTCATAAAATGATCAGTAAATTCCCAAGATGCATTCTTTGTATACTTCATTCCTGTTTATTTAATTAGAACCTTTTATAAACAGATGTATTAGTATATAAAAGTGATAGATAAGTTTTCCTGGTATGAACCTGTGAATGGGAACATATTTTCATTCATTAATGACCATAATCAAGGCAGAAACTATCACTAATTTTAGGAATTTAGCTATAAAAACAGAAACCCAATTAGCGAGTATTTCAATTTTGTTTTTTGATTTCTAATTTCAAACAGGTTTTTAGCTGGGACATATAAATCATCTTTCACAGTAGAATAGCATTTCAAACTTTAAGCTGGTAACAATACCCTGGATTAGCAAACAACCAACTGAAGACATCATGCCAGAAAAGTTAAAGCAAACATTGATCCTTTTAAAAATGACAGTTTGTAATAATCTAGTTGGCTCTATGGGACTCATATTTATTAGACAAAGTTAATTGAAATTAGTCAAATAGCATATTACTAGCCAGGTTCAGGATGGGGGTTATTTTTTACCTGATTTCCATTTGGCTGGATCACTTTCAAGGGTGGTTCTTGGACTGCAGGGCTGACCGTAGTTGAGTACGTGTATGCCACCTGGGGAATCAGAATCGTTTGCTTATTGGCAGCTAGTGCTCGTAAGCATGGAACACTGTTCTGGTCAGCAATGGCCACGATTGTGGGTAACTGGGCAGTGACTGTAGGTATAGCGATATTTATGGGGTTGGCACTTGGTGGGATTACATTTACAACTGGTTCTGAGTCTGTAACACAACTGTCCTTTTGTGGCTCCTTTTTTGTGCAAGACAAGTTCAAGGGTTCTTCCTGGACAGAATAAACACTGTTCTGGTAAACACTAGTGATAGTTGACCTTTCTAATAATTCTCCCTGTTGCTTTGGTAGTGAAAGATCAAGAGGTTCTACTTGTGGCTCTTCTTGTGCACCCTCAGCTGTGTACAAGTAACCCTGTGTATTTCTGGATGAGGAAAGGTTTAGAGGTGATGGGGATGGTGTACTACTTCTGGAACCATTGGTGGTTGATCCCACTGGTAAAACTGGGGAGTTAGTCATCTTCAAAGGACTTTGTAGATTTACTGTGCTGTCCTGGGGTTCATTTGCATTTGCAGATTGAGGCTGATCATTGTTCTTGGCAGGGATATTTACTTTGCCTGGTTCAGGAGAAGATGGTTCAGAAGACTGCACTGAAATCTGTCCAGCTTGCATCTTTTCAAACCACTTTTTTACTACATCCAGTGGTAGGTTTACTGAATCAGCAATTTTTGAGAGCTCTTCTGCACTTGGTTGTGCATTCAAAGCATAATATGCTTTTAGGAGAGACAAGAGGTTCTTTAAAGGTGGCTGACTGGGAGACAAATTGCCATCTCCAGTAGCTGATGAAACAGAGGACTCAGGCTTCTCAGCTTCTGCTGCAGGGAGTGGAGGAGGCTGAGTAGGTTGCTTTAGGTCATAGTGCTTTAATTCTGGAAGTGCATTAATATCTCCTGGACAATCATCACACAGAAGACAAGTGCTATCATTCACCCCCCCTTCAAAGCTTTTGTCCTTCTCAGACTTAACAGTAAGATCTTCTGGTAACTTTTCACTTTTACAACTGTTTGTAGCGACTGGATTTTCTTTTTTTAAATTTTGAGGAACAACTTGAAGTTGGCTAGGCTGCTCAAGACTGTAGTTGATGATAATTTTGGTTGTTCCATCTTGATCAACCAAAGGAAGACTGATGGCTGAAATAACAGAATGGCCACCTTGTTGTATGGGTGAAGCATTGATTGTTTCTTGTTCTTTGGATGCAAGATTGGCTTGATTATTCTCCAACACTTGCCTTATTACATTACCATCTACCGCCACTTTAAGTACATTCTGAATATCACTTAAATTGATACTTATGGGAGACACCAAACCAACTGTTGGCAGAACAACAGCTTGCACCACGCCCTGAGGAGAACTGGTTGCCTGTAATGGGCCACCACCAGTGAAAACCCCATTTTGTAAAGGGGTTGAACAGTTGATTCCTGAAGCAACCACTATGGGTTTGAATTCATAATCCACAGGTTCAGTTTTAATTTGGTTAACAGAAAGTTGTTCTTGAAGGGGTTTATTCTCTATCTTTTGCCGTATCTGTGGTCGTGTGGGACTGCCTGGTGATGCTGAAAGAGACGGTGAAGAACACTGAGATGTCTTGAGTCCTGTTCTTGGTCGCCCATTCACAGGTATCAAGCTGATACATTTCTTACTGCTTATGTGTGAACTATAGGAGCCAGAATGGGAAAAGCGTTTCTTGCAGTTTGGGCATTCATATGGCTTCTCTCCTAAACAAACAAACAAACAAATTATATTCACTGAATTATTACATATAAATTTTTATGTATCCTCATTTCCCTAAAACAAGCGGTATCAATTTTAAAAAGAAGATTGCCATGCATGCTTGTGACAGAATTGTATTTAGAATAATCTTTTTAGCTTCAAAACCTATATAGATGTGATGAATGCTAGTAACTAAGTCTGAGGTACATGTTCTGCTAAACAATCATGGAATCTTCTCAGCATATGTGTCTAATATTTCCGCCAATCTTTATAACTTCAAATAATTCTCAAGTATCAAAAGTAATTAATTACATTCTACTCTTTCAAGTATGTTTTTTCTCATCCCGTTTCACCGACCTACATAATTTTCTATATTTTACTCTACTCAACCATCTGTAGGAGAAATATTAAAGAAAAATAAGTAAAATGTCCCATATGACTTAACAAGTATGAATATCTATCTTTGATTAATAAAAATTCCGTACCCATAGGGCTTTCTTGAAAATAGTTTTTCCCTAATGGGAGGAAAACTTTAAATATAAGATATTCTATAAACATTGGCTCATTAAACTGGAATGTATATACCCCCAGGATAAACACTGTAGTGGGTATCAAAGCAGCTTGGAGTTTCAATTTTAGTGACAGTGGATATGATAAAACATTATTTTTATATTAAAACAGAGAAAAACACATTTGTGTGACTTGCTAGGAAAAGCCACACACTGTCAAAGTAGCCTTTGGCTTGCAGAGGCTTCCCTCAAGCTGCTTCCCTAGACTCTGTGGGGTAAAAGGCATTCATTCTCCTTGGCTGTTAGGGATACTTTGGTAGAAAATTTTGAAAGCACCAAGCTAAATGGAATATTTTCCTACAAACCTAATGTTTCCTTTGAGTTTTAAGTTATAGTTCACTAATTTATAATTTAAAGGTTACAGACTATAAGCTTCAGTAAGGCAGGAGCCTCTGAGGCTTGTTTGCCATTTATCCCTTGCACCCATCAAAGTACAGGTTGCAAAGATGCTCATTAAACCTTTTTTGGATGAATGAATGGCTAATTGTTGAATGATGAGATGTGATGACACTGATTTGTCTACTTAGTATCAAAATAAAACTCTCCATCTCCTGCTCCTTTTAAGAATTAAAATGAAAGCAGTGAGGAAGTCAATTTAAGCCCTACTAAAAATTGCTTCAATAGTAACTTCAGTGCTATAGTTTAAAAATGTGAGTTATATTTTCTAATAAATATGATTATTTGAAGAATCATATTTAAGAATTGGAAGAGATTTAAGAAGCCCTTGTAGTACAGCCTCCTTTTCAATGAAGAGTTCATTTCATATCATTCTTGACACCAGCTAATCTCTGCTTGAGCTTCTTTAATAAAAGGGGAGTTAGGACCTACTGGACAGCCTTGCACAAGAAGGTCCTGTCTGGTTCTGCTGAGGTCCATGGATTTGGGTTCAAATCCTGGCTCTATCACATAGTATTTTCTTAACATGTCCAAGCCTTAGTTTTTCAATGTGCAAATGCAGATACATTCTCATTGGACTGTTATAGGGGTCATATGAGATTATATAGCAAAACTCTTAGTATGCTCTCAACAAATGCTAGCCACTTTTTAAAAAGGCAATTCTACTAAGAGACAGGCTGAGTATGAGCCAAAGTCGACTTGCTATGATGCCTATTTCCCTATCCTAGTTTGTCCTGATGCCACACAGAACAAGTGTAACTTTTCTTCTTAAGTCAAACCTTCAAATGGATCAAGAGCTGCTATATGTATTCTTAAACTTCTCTTATACAGGTCAAATATACCTAGGTCCTTCAAACATTCTGCACCGGATGTGGTTTTTAGAACCCTTACCTGCTTGTTAACCCACCTCTGGAGATTCTCCAATTTATCAATATTTTTCCAATGCGATGCCTGGAATAGGATTCAATTCTCAAAATATATCAGACATAAGTTTCCAGTGGGGGTAAACCAAGGAATATACTCTAGTATATCTCTATTTTAACACTTTTAATTACTTGATAACATTTTTACATGAACTACATGCTTATTTTCTTTCTAGAGATGCTAGAAAGATAAACATCTATAATACAAACTATTTATTTTTTAAAACAGGGGGACAGAAATGGTAGGTAAGGGAATGACTTTGGGTCAGGATGACTACATCACAGCCCTAGCTTTGCCATGTACTACCTGAGTGACCTTGGACAAGTTAATTAAGCCCTCTGAGCCTCAATTTTCTCATCAGTAAAAAAGAAGAAAATAATAAAACCTACTCCGTAGGGTTATCCTGAGGACTATATGAATTAATGCACACAAATAACTAACATGTGGCTGTACATAGCTAAGGATCCAATAAGTGCTAGTTATCATTATTATTGTTAAAAATTATCTTGATATTTTATCATTGCCAGAAAGAAAGTTTACACAACAATTATTCTAAAGCCAAAGTCACTATATTTGTTCATTTAAAACTCCCTGTTTCTAGCTTCATAGCTTTATAGTTTATAGCTTAGGCATATCACTAATTTATCTATCGAGGTTAGGGTTTACAAGTAGTTTAGCCTGAAGGTTACATCAGGAAGTTTCACTACTCAAAGTTCGGTATACTATGTATACTGACTTTTTTTTTTTTTTTTAATGGCTAAGGTGGGTGTTTGGCTGCATCTGATACAAAAATTTTCCAGGCAAAAATTACTAAGACCATGGAAAATTATTTTTGGGGGTGGACCACAGCCATGTGCAGGTGTTCTTTTGTCTCTAATCTGAGTGGAGGTCTGGCGGCCTTTTCCTCATGATAGCTCAATTCCTACATGTAGAATCAACTAATTATTACACACATGGTTCTGCATAGGGTCATGATCAAAATTTTTTGGGTACCAGTATTTAGCAACAATATAGGTAATTTTAGAGGGTATAATTTTGGATCCTGATTCTCAACATCTTTTAAAAAGTCATGTGAAAAGAAAGTTATGGAGGTTTCCTAAAGGATATTCAGCTCTTCCATTATTAGATACTCTAAGCAGAGCTTTTCAAACTATTTGTGGTGAATGACCAATTGGCTTTGTTTGGTTCTTTTTTAAGTTTCCAATCTACTGTGGACCAATATTTTATAAAATATAGTAAAATGCCACAAAGTCTTGGTATAATAAATGCTAAATGCTTACTCTCAATTTCTGTACTTATCTCAAGAATGAGTAACACATGGTTTGCAGACTGGTACCAGTCCTGAGATGACACTTTGGGTAGCCTTTGCTCGAAAATCTTCTCTTGGAATCAACCAGACCATCAGAGAGCTATGTACTTAAACTGTATCTACATGGCCACCCTGGAGCAATGCTTTTCCTAAATCGCACTTTGGTGAACTATGACTGGCTTCAACTGAACAATCTGATTTAAAAAAGAAACCCTATCAAATTCTCTGCTGTGTTATTTTAAGGATATTTCTGAGGAGTATATAACTTCTGTTTTGTTCTTTTCTCTTTATGTTGTTCCAAGGAATAACGTTTTCTATGGACTCGGTATCAGGAAGGCAGAATAGTCCTTTTTCTAGCAACTGATTTTTTTTTTTTTTTTTTTAATTACAGACACCCTGGGTCTTGGTTACTGATTGTCATTTTCTTCCTAAACCTTAGAGCTTAATTTGTGGTCCACTTCCAGCATACGTATGGCATTTCACAGCATTCATTTTGTCCCCCCAACAATTTACTTCATGTTAGTCTTTAATTTTTCTTACATATTTTTAAATTAAAATTACTTGCTATGTTAAAGGTATACAAGCCTCACATTAGATGTTTTAAAAACAAGACAGAAATAAGTACATAATGAGTGGACAGTGCAGAGTACAGTGGGAGCTTTGTGTTCCATGATCTGACCTAAATTTGCATTAGCTTTTGAGCAGCAGCAGCATATAGTCAGCTCATATTAAGCTCTGGGCCATTCAAATTTACTACTTGATTGAGACTGATTTTTAAATACCAATGCTTAACTTTCAACTTCTTATTTCTAGACCAGTATTTCAATCCTTGTTCTGATTTATACTTTCCAACTTTGTATTATTTATAGATCTGATAAATCTTCCTCTATGACTGCAATATGACAAAATGAATATGACTCATTATATACATGAATCTTACTGTTAGCTTCATTTTCCTTCCTCTGCCCTGATTTCAACGTTTTAAAATCTCTCTTGAATTAGCTATATCTCTATTAACAACTATAAATCATCTCTGGTAAGAAGGTAGGTTGTTAAAATATATTATTATTGATAAAAATTGTTCAATAGCATAGGAGCTAAGAAATAGAATATTGTGGCAGGCTGCAAAAGACAACCTCTACTTTTTAGAAACAATAATCAATGTGTGAAAATAAATGTTTTGGTAAGGATCTTGGTTTAAGCATTTTCAAGTGGTAACTTCAGCACATTTAACATTGAGGGTTAGCCTTAATGAGCAATACAGTATAACTTTTAGAAATGCAATTCCAAAATAAAACATAAATATCACCAACTATGATTCACAAAGCTATCCAACTATACTTTTTTTGTAGGAAGATGTTTGTAAAATGTAAATGTCAATATATAATTTTCACAAAATAAGCAATGTGTGAAAACTCATAATTTCCCATTCATGGTTAATAATTTTTTCATTAAAATTATCTAAATCTAAAATAACATATCAAAATTTATCAGGAGATGAACAGATTTCATAGGGCGTCGTGGGATGCTAGCAAGTTTTCCTTTTGCGTTTTGTTCAGGTAGAGTCTCCAAAGAAATGCAAATATAGCTCTCTGTTTACTCTGAGTTCCTAAAATAGACACAACACTTTCATCACATAATAGTATTAACCTTGTAAGTAATAATTTAGAGAATGACATGGAATAGACAGGTGAAGATGGTGGGTGAGCACATTTTTCTTTTAGATTCTCATTAATGCTGTAATCCTTTCACCCCCTCTCATTGCCTCTATATCATCTCTCCAATATTTTCTAATCTTGAGTTACATCAACTTTTCTCAAATAAAGGATATCTTCACTTCCCTATTCTCTTGTGCAAATTGTATCTCTATACTCTTTTCCATTCCCCTGTTAATTGTGCAAAGGAGGCAATGACATTTACATTAATCAGAAAGCTAATATGTTTTCAGGTTGTACTTACTAAAACATGCTATATTATCTTCTGATTAGGAAATCTGGAGTATGTCATACTACATTAATTTGATATACTTTAGTCAAAGGTTAAGACTCTAATAAAACATAAAATAAACATAAAATTTCTCCCAATTAGTGTATGCCAAAAGAAATGCAAGGAGTTTCTGAGCATGTACGTAGATTACATGTTATGATATTTATTTATTACCACATATGCTATGATATTCAGGGTGTAGAAAGAAAAAAAATATTTACCACTGTGAATTCTTAAGTGCTCTTTTAGGTGATGTTTGTATTTGAAAGCTTTTCCACACTCAGTGCACTTGAATTTACGATTACACCCAGACTGCGTCACATGTCTCTGTAAGAAAAGAATTGGTATTTTATTTGTAAAGCAAAAGATCTTTAGACTAAAGAACATCCAGTCTGCTAAGAGTGACATTTTTGTGAGCCTGAGGGTTGTTTTGTTTCGTTTCTTAAAGACCTCAAATTTCAGCAGTCACAAAAATCTAACTCTTAAAATTATTAGCAGTTGTAGCAGTCACAAAAATGTAACTCTTGAAATTATTACCAAAAAGGATAGTGATAGTGGGGACAGCATTTGATACAGAAAAATACCAACTTTCTAAAGTATCAGAGTTCATCCTTTATTAAACGATATTCAAACTTAGTAAAAATAAAGTAATATATACTTTGCTAGGAACTAGAGGTTAACTTGTTTGCATTCCAATTTATAGATATAGAAACCGCATCCACAAATACTGAATAACCTGTCTAAAGCTCACTCAATAGAACAAGGTCCTGAATAGAAGAAAAGACAGGATTTTTCCTGTACTTTATCCTGTCTCTTCTATTTGATATTTCCAAAATGTGCTTTAATCTGATGATTAAGAAATACTTCCAGTTTTTTCAGCCAAATGTGGATTATTATAATAGCTTTCTGTCTGGTTTATCAAATTCCCATTTTCACATATTTCAAATGTATTCTTCATACTTAGATTAATCTTACAAAAGCACTGCTTGAATTGCATTCTATCAACTCCTGCTCATAAACTTCTGAAGGATCCCCATTAACCCCTCAATAAAGATTCCGAGTCTACAGATTCCAATATAGTCCCTGAGTTTCCAAGATGATTCTTCACCAGTTTTTTATGACAAGTCTATGCCTCAGTCATTTAGCGAGCCATGGTTTTCTGCACACATATTGCTCCTCTTTATCTTTTGGCTTTGGTTTATATAATTCCTTACTCCTTCACTGTGTTTTCCCATAATTTTGACTACTAAGATTCTACCCAGCCTTTAACGGCTTAACTCAACTACTGCTTCATGCTCTTCCAACTGGAATCTCCCTTCCTTTGCCTTTTATACAGGAAGGAAAGAGAATTAGTACTTACTCTGAATCAGGTCCTACTTCATTAAAACCCACGACTTAAAATACCAAATATATGGTGACGACTCCCAAATTTGTATCTCTAAACCTCTCCCCTTAACTCCAGACTTTTACAACCAACTGCTTCTTTGATATTGCCAGTTGGAAGGTGATAGAGATCTGAAACTTAACATTAACACCAAAGTCTTAATTTCCCTCCTGCAAGCCAGCTCTCTCTTTAGTATTTCCTATCTCTGTGAATAGCACTATCATTTATTCGGTTATAGCTTAGGCCTTAAACTTTGGAGTTATTCTTGATTACACTCTTACTCGTGTAACCTCACCCAATCCATCAGCAAGCATATGAACATGTTCTGAAGCCAACAATCTTATTCATTTGTCTGCCACCAAAACCTCTGGCCTAGATTACAGCAAAAGCCTCTAAATGTTCTCCCTGCTTCCGTTCTTGTCTCTCTTATCTATCATCCAACAGTCAGCATTCCCCTAAGAATAAAAATTAAAAATTCCTGGATCCTTGACAGGCATCCCCACTGCACTTTAGAATACAATCCAAAGTCTTTATCTTGGCCTACAAAAGGGCCTATAATATGTAGCCCCCAACACCTCTCTGGCCTTACCTTTCTCCCTTTCACACTGGCCTCTGCTGTTCTCAGGGTGTGCCCGGCAGGTTCTGGCCTCAAGGCTTTCTTATGTTTCACTGTTTCCTCTGACTGGAATGCCCTTCTCCAATATTCCATGACTGGCTCCTTCACTGTATTCAGATATCCCATTCTCAGAAAAGTCTCCCTTCTCTGTAAAACCTAGCAGCTTTCATCACCTTCTATCCTCTTATCCTGCTGTATTTTTCTTCATAGTACATATTATTTCTGTTTTATATAATCTACTAATGTATGGTCCCTACTATCAGGGACTTTCTTTTTCACTACTGTGCCTTTAACACCCAGAAGAGGGCCTCACATATAAAAGAAACACAAATGTTTGTTGAATAAACAAGTTAGTAAGACTTGAAAATGCTTATTTGTTAGTCACAGTATGATTCTCAAGGGCCAGCAAAATATACATTCTACCTTTTAGTTTGCTGCCTTGTAAACTAAATTGTTTCCAAGACCTCCCAGTTATATTTCCTCACATTACTGCTCCCCATATTTATCACAGCTTCTTCCTGACCTTAGTCTGACCCACGGTTTATATGTAAATCCTACTACATTTGCACCCACTGGAAAAATCATCATAGAATTGGTTTTCATGCTCATCAAAGATTTTGGAGTTTGTTTTTATAATGGCATCTTCTGCTTTCACCACCAGTTCAATCTGTCCTCTCCTTTCACGATGGCCCTTGAAGTAGAGGGAATATGGTGGCAGCAGCTGCAGGATGGGTCTGCTTCCTGAATGTCACGTGAGTAGGCTCTTTCCCAAGCCTTGTCTACACTGTGGCCACATCACAGCGCTAAGGTACAAAACATACTCTTCTGCTGGTCTGTCTCTGATAAGACTCATTAATAGGGGCACTTGGAAGGAGACGGCATTTGCCTTCAGTCGTCCCTTCTCTGTATTAATTTCGTCCTTCTCTTGGAGCTCTCACCTGTTTCAAGTGCTCCTTCATGGGCTTATGGACCATTAACCTATAAAATCTTGGTTCTATTCTCCCTGATTGCCACCCTCTTCTTATTATCTTGTTATTTCATGAGTACCGTTGCCAAAGTACTAAGGAAATAGGTTGACTCTGCTCAGTCATTCTTTTTCTGTTACAATTTTTTGTTGTTGTTTGTTTGGCCTAGCCATCACCTTAGCAAATGGTCTAACTTGTTCTCTATGGGATATGTGACACATATTAGGTACATCCATAGGGCAGAGTTCAGGTATGTAGATATACATCATTCTTTGATGTAAGAAACTGGAAATGTGGCCTAACCCCAACATGTACCCTCACAAACCCTGTGTGGTTGAAAATTTATTTAATTTTTAAAGTTAGAATTAAGGCAATATTAATTTCATTGTTGATGGTTGATAGCGATGAGGACCTTGTAAAAGAAGAACAACTGATAAAAGCTTTTTTGACTTTAATCCTAAATATAGAACCAGCAATTTAAATGTAACTTATAGTTACAAAATGGTCTTGGTTTATACTTCTGAAAACTGGGGCACAGTGACACAGAAGTAGAATAAACCATATAAAAATTGAGTCTTCAGAATAAAAAAATCTAAACTTTAGATTTTTAGAGGAGGCAAATCCCTTTACTATGGGGGAAAAAAACCACATAGCTTATAGTGAGAATAAATAGTAACTGGTTCAAAGAAAATTAAACTTTGTAATTTGACTTTCTTGTCAATTTGGTTAGTATAATGTGGTTTATATAGTCAGTATTTATTTTTCCTACACTGAACATTTTAATAGAATGCAATTTACCATCTTCTAAACTTGAACAATTATCTGTTATGGCATAAGCAAAATAATTAAGTCAAGATGGAAAGGGTCTTACCTGAAAAAAATACTGAGTTACCTCTAAAGTAATGTTCGTATGTGGTTTTTAATCTCAGGAATGACCAGATAACTCAAATAAATAATCATTTGCACTTTTATAAGGCTGCAGATATAGCACTGTTTAGTACATTCTTTTAACTTTCAAATATATTAAAATCCTTGCCTTCCATTGAGGGCTGAGTTGTCAAAATCTGGAAAGTTAGTGAACTCTCAGTCATTGCACTTACTTGATCTCTTCCTGATTTATGTGATGTCATGTGACGTTCAAGTTGGGTTCTGTATGCAAAGGTGTAACTGCACAGGGAGCAACTAAAGTTATCTTCATTCTTTTCATGACGATATTTAATGTGTTCTTTCAGAGAGGTAAAGCGTTTATAGCCTCTATCACAATATGGACAGGTGAGTAATTGTGAAAATGCATCTGGTGTTCCTGTAAAAGAAAGATCATATATTTTAAACTTAAAACATTCAGAAAATATTACCAAAGTTTCCACTAAGTCCCCATGCTATGTTCCAGATATTGTGCTACCCACTTTATATTTGATCCTCAAAACAATATAATGATACTCATCTCTATTTTATAAGAGAGAGAACAGTGGTGCCCAGGAAGGTTAAATAACTTAAAAGAAAAGTCACAGAGCCAGAAAATGATGAAGTCAGGGTTCAAATACGGGCTGTCTGACCTTCAAGTCCCATCTTTTTCCCTAAACCATAATTCTTCCCTTTTGTCATGTGATTAGCTAGAAAAGAAAACAAAAGTAAAGTTAGAATGTAGGTTGCCTTTGTAAGTGTATACAAATTAAAGGGGAATTGTGCTCTACAACAGAGTCTATTGGTAACAATGGTATGTATCATTATTTATTTAATGTTTATTCCTCTGATTTTGAAAATGAAACTACCAAGTCATTATCATCAAAGAGTAAACAGTACACACACACTATGTTTCCAAGAATCCCTTGCAGGTAGGTGTGGCCATAGGACTGAGTTCACACCAAAAAGACAGCGTGTAAGGTGGGGAAGGAAAGACTGATGGGGGCCAGATCTAGGCCTGCTACATAAACACATCCCACGCATGACCCTGCTTGTAATTTCCCCTATTGAAATACACTGGCAAATGTGCTATATAACTGTATATGTATGAATATATATAGATTTTAGAAAACAAAGGCATTCTGAATAAATTAGTTTACCGAATGAACTTTATTTTTACAGTTGGAGCTGTCTAAGCCTGACAATCCTAAAATGTAATATTTTGCCAATTAATATTACTTAACTAAGAGTAGTTTTCCATATTTGACATTTCTTCAGTGAAATAAGTTATTAAGTGATATCTTTTTGTAAACATCATCTCTATTTTCATTTTGAATTCACTATAGAAAAACAAACCACCAAAGATAATTTCATAAACTCTCCAAGTGCTTTCTAAACATATATTCCTTTATTCAAGTCCATATAAATCAAATGTCTTGCTCAAGGACCAGACTGCAAATAATAGACTGAGCACGTGAATGTTAAATAGTTGGTCAAATATGTTGAGAGAGGGGCTTCAAGATGGCTGAATAGAGGCATCTGGTACTCACCTCCTCTACAAGGAAAAACCAAAATAATGAGATGATAATCACACTTCACATAGATCATCTAAGAGAGAACACTGGAATTCAACAGAAAAGTGACAGGAAACACCTCAAGTAAGGAAGAAGGAAGTGAAGCAATCTGCAAAGGCTCTCCAATGCAGGGAAAGAGTGAGAGAACCCCAGGGGTCCACATTCCCACCATGGACTCCTGCAATCCTAGCATGGGAGAACACCTGGACCATCGTGGGCTCTGAGACTAATACAGGGAGGTATGTGGAGACCACATGACAATGCTGCTCCGGAGAGGGAGCTTATGCTGAATCTGTACACCCCCTGAGTTCTAAGTAGCTACAGCACAGCACTATTTTGAGAGCCCAACCCCCAACAGACTACATCCTGTTGAGCCCCGCTAACATACCGCCCTTCACAGTCACCACTGATGCTGGTTGCGGCTGCTAAGGCTGAAGTGCAAGCCATTGGCAGTGACCATACCTCCCCCCAGCAGAGGAGCTGCACACATTTTTACACGCCCCAAGGACAGACTCCCCACAGACTGCTGCCACTGTGGGCTTCCACCGCTGGGGACAAAGTGCTAGCCACTGGCAGTGACCCCAATTTCCTCAGCAGCTGAGCTGCTGAGTATTTATAAGGGACCTGAGGACAGGCTACCCCATCCACAGCCGCTGTCTGGGGCTAAAGCGCACATTTCCCAGCTCCCTCCCTATGGCTGCTGCCACTGAGAGCAACCTTGCCCTCCCCAGTAAGAAGGCCACAGTGCAACCACTGATGTCCTTACCTGAGCACTCTGCTGGTGGCCTGGGATCATCCTGCCCCTGCCATGATAGCCAATGCCTACACACACCACCAAGGGGCCTGAGAACAGGTCCATCTGGCCCAGCTTACCTCCTCCCCAGTTTCTGAGCATGCTATTCAGGGACGTGGGGATGACCCAGCCCAGTCCAACACTGTTGTCACCTGAACACTCCTCCTGGAGGCCTGAGGTTGGGTCCACCCAACCTGCTACTATCACTACAGCTGGCACCCTCCTGCATGCACCACTGGTAGGCCTGGGGACTGACTCACCCAGCCCACTGCAGTCACTGCCAACACCAGCGTGAATCACTAGGGAACCAGAGGGTGTCCTGCCACTGCTACTGCCATTGCCCAAGTGACATCCACTGCCCAGGAGCCTAAGAACCTGCCCACCTGCCCAGCTTACCACTGCCACTACCAGCACCCAAGCAAGCCACCTGGAGGTCCAAGGATCAGCCCAACTGGACCTGCTAACACAAGGTGTCAATGTGCCACCCTGTGGTCTAAGGACAGGTACTGTAAGCCCGTTACTACCACCACTAGGGCCCAAGGAATGGTCCACCTGGCATCCCTGTCCCAGCCAAACTTCACCTCAGCCTCCACTAACAATTGCACCTAAGCCAACGAGGAAATCACAGACCCTACTCACACTATTTATAACCAAAGATATCATACAGAAATTACATTACCACATGTACCCAGGATCAAAGCCAAAATGCCCTACTCAACCAACGAAAGCAAATCCAAAAAACCAGAATAATTGACTATTATACCATATGTGTGGATATCGAGGTAAGAATACAAGAAACATGAAAAAGGAAGGAAATATGACACCTCCAAAAAATACAATAATTATCCAGCAACAGATTCCAATCAAAATAAATTTATGAAATCCTGGAAAATGATTCAAAATAATGATCTTATAAAAGCTAAGTGAGATACAAGAAAACAGAAAAGCAACACAAAGGAACCAGAAAAACAAATCAGGATATAAATGAGAAATTTACCAAAGAGATAAGTATCATAAAAAAGAACTAAAATTCTGGAATTGAAGAATTCACTGAATGAAAGACAATTAACCGAAAGCTTCAGCAATAGACTAGGTCGAGCAGAAGAAGAATTTTAGAACTTGAAGACAGGTCTTTTAAAATAACCTAGTAAGAGAAAAAAGAATAAAAAAACAATGAACAAAGCCTGCGTGACATATAAGAAACTATAAAGTAACCAAATATTCAAATTTTTGATGTGTTACAAGGCAAAGAGGAAACAAAAGGGATAGAAAACCTATTTAATGAAATAATACCCAAAAGTTTCCCAAGTCTAGCAAAGGATTTAGACATCCAGATACAGAAAGCTCAGTGAACCCCCAAATAGATACAATTCAAAAAGATCTTCTCCATGGCACGTTATATTCACTATCAAAAGTAAAAGACAAAGAGATATTCTAAAAACAACATGAGAAAAGTGTCCAATCACTTGTAAGGGAACCTCCATATGACTAATAGCAGTTTATCAGCAGAAACTTTATAGGCAAGGAGAGAAAGAAATGACATATTTATTCAAAGTATTGAAAGAAAAAAACCCTGCCAGCCAAGAATATCATACCCAGCAAAATTATCCTGCATAAATGAAAGAGAAATAAAGTCTTTCCTAAACAAGTAAAAGCTGAGAGAATTCATGACCACTAGACTGGCCCTGCAAGAAATGTTTAAGGGAGTCTTACCCCTGGAAGTGACAGGAAGATATCTACCATAATGAAAACACATGAAAATATAAAACCCACTGGTAGAACAAGTACAAATAAGAAAGAGAAAGAACTCAAATGTTACCACTATAGAAAACTACCAAACCACAATAATAATCAGTAAGAAAGGAACAACAAATGATATACAAAACAACCAGAAATCAAAATGACAGCAATAGGCTCTAACATATCAATAATAATAACCTAAATGGATTAAACTTTCCACTTAAAAGATACAGATTGGCTGAATGGATAAAAACTATGACCCAGCTATGTGCTGCCTACAAGAAATTCATCTCACCTGTAGAGATCCATATAGATTGAAAGTAAAGGGACAGAAAAAGATGTCCATGCAAATGGAAACCATAGTGAGCAGGAGTAGCTACAATGAGATAAACTCTTAAATCCAGTAAACAAAACAGTATAAGGGGACAAAGAAGGTCATTAAAGAATGACAAAGGAATCAATTCAGTAAGAGGATATAACAATTCTTAACATATATGCATCCAAGACTGGAGCACCTGGTTATATAAACGAAATATTATTAGATCTAAAGGGAGAGACAGATTCTAATACAATAATAGTTAGGGACTTCAACACCCCTATCAGCATTAGACAGATCATGTAGAAAGACACTTAACAAAGAAACACTGAATTTAAACTGCATTTTATACCGAATGGATGTGAGACACTTACAGAACATTTTAACCAACTACTAAATGATACATATACTCATCAACACACAGAACATACTCTAGGATAGACTGTATGTTGGGACTCATGACAAGTCTCAAACAAATTTTTAAAAATCAAAATCATATCAAGTAGCTTTTAGACCACAAAGTAATACAACTATAGATTTTAATAAGAGGAACTTTGGAAACTCTACACACACATGAAAATTAAACAACATGCTTCTGAATAACCACTGGGTCAAGGAAGAAATAAGGAGGAAAATTTAAAATTTCTTTAAATGAAATTAAAATGAAAATTTCTTTAAATGAAAATGAAAATCAAAACAGAACATATCAAAACCTATGAAATGTAGCAAAAGCACTAAGAGGAAGTATATAGCAATAAATACCTACAACAAAAAACAGAAATATTTCAAATAAATAATCTAACAATGTGCCTCAAGAACCTAGAAAAGCAAGAACAAAGCAAACCCTAAATTAGGATTTAAGAAGGAAAGAAATAATAACAATCAGAACAAAATAAATGAAATGAAGACTAAAAAACAACACAAATAACAAAACAAAAAGTTGGTTTTTTTGAAAAGGCAACAAAACTGATGAACCACTAGCTAGACTAAGAAAAGAACAGAGAAGATGCAAATAAAAAATGAAAAAGAAGACTTACAAATGATACCACAGAAATACAAAAGAGACAATTATGAACAACTATACATGAAAAAACTGAAAAACCTAGAGGATATGGATAAATTCCTGGACACAGACAGCCTACCAAGATTAAATTAGAAAGAAATAGAAAACCTGAACAGACCAATAATGATTAATGAGATTGAATCCATAATGAATATTTCAAGTCCAGGACTGAAAGGGTTCACTGCTGAATTCTACCAAACTATCAAAGAAGAGCTAACCCTAGTTCTCCTCAAACTATTCCAAAAAATTGAAGAGGAGGGAATTCTCCCTACCTCATTATATAAGTCCATCACTATCTTGATACCAAAACCAGAGAAAGATGAAACAAAAAAAAGGAAAGCTATCCAGGTCAATATCCCTGATGACAACAGATACAAAATCCTCAACAAAATATTCACAAACTAAATCTAACAGCATGTCAAAAAGATAATGCAATATGATCAAGTGGGATTTATCCCAGGGATGCAAAGATGGTTCACCTCCATATAATAAAGGCCATATATGACAGAACAACAGCATACTGCATGGAACAAGCTGACAGACTTCCCTCCAAGAAGTGTAATCAGAAAAGGATTTCCACTCCTTCACCACTCCTATTCAACATAGTATTGGAAGTCCTAGTCAGAGCAATTGGGCAAGAGAAAGAAATAAAAGCCATCCAATTTGGAAAAGAAGTCAAATAGTCTCTCTTTGTAGACTATATGATCTAATATCTAGAAAAACCTAAAGACACAACCAAAAAACTGCAATCTGCTAAATAAACAGAAAGTTGCAGGATACAAAAATCAACATAAAAATCAGCAGTGTTTCCGTACACCAATAATGAACTAGATGAGAAATAAATCAAGAAGACCATCTCAATTATAGTAGCTACAAAAAAGTAAAATACCTAGGGATAAATTTACCCAAGGAGGTGAAAGACCTCTCCAAGGAAAACTACAAAATATTGATGAAAGAAATTGAAGAAGACACAAGTAAATGGAAAGACATCCCATGCTCATGGATCAGAAGAATTAACATTATTAAAAGGATCATATTGCCCAGAGCAATCTACAGATTCAATCCAATCCCTATCAAAATATCTACGTCATTTTTCACAGAAGCAGAAAAAACAATCCTAAAACTTTTATGGAACCACAAAAGACCAATATAGCCAAAGCAATCCTGAGCAAAAAGAACAAAGCTGGAGACATCGCACTACCTGACTTCGAAATATAATACAAGGTACAGTAAGCAAAACAGCATGGCATTAGTATAAAACAGACACACAGACCAGTGGAAGAGAACAGAGAACCCAGAATTAAATCCACATTATTAACAGCCATTTGATTTCGACAAGGCACCAAAAATATACACCAGGAAAAAGACACACTCTCCAATAAATGGTGCTGGGAAAACTGAATATTAACATGCAAAGAATGAAACTGGACTCCTATCTCTCACCACATACAAAAATCAACTCAAGATCAATGAAAGATTTAGACATAAGACACAACACCATAAAACTACTAGAAAAAAACATACAGAAAACGCTCAGGACATTTGGGTAGGCAAAGACTTTATTGCTAAGACCTCCAAAGCACAGGCAGCAAAAACAAAAATAGACAAATGTGAACTATATTAAACTAAAAAGTTTTTGCACAGCAAAGGAAACAACAGAGTGAATATCTGAAAATTACTCATCTGACAAGCGACAAATATGAAAAATATACAAACTATTCAACAGGTTTAAAAAACCCAAATAATCCTATTGAAAAGTGGGCAAAGGACATGAATAAACGCTTCTTAAAAGAGGACATACAAATGGCCACAGATATACAAAAAAATGCTCATCATCACTAATCATTAGAGAAATGCAAATCAAAACCACAATAATATATCACTTCATCCCAGTTAGAATTGCTATTAAAGACAAAAACTAATGAATGCTGGTGAAGATGTGGAGAAAAGGGAACTCTCATACATTCTTGGTGGGAATGAAAATTAGGACAGCCACTGTGAAAATACTATGGAGTTTCTCAAAAAAAACTAAAAATAGAACTATTATATGATCCAGCAATTCCACTACTGGGTATTTATCCAAAGGAAGTCAGTATATCAAAGAGATGCCTGGATCTTCATGCTTATTACAGTACTATTCACGATAGCAAAGATATGAAATCAACCTCAGTGTACATCAATGGATGAAGAAAATGTGGCATATACACACAAATGAATACTATTTGGTTATAAAAAGGGATAAATATGTAAACAAATGTCGCTGATATGACAGAATACTTCAAAATGCTTTATTAGCATTTAATTAAATTACATTAAATATCTGAAAGTAATGAATAACAAAACCAACAACTTATTCTATAATTCAAACTAATTCAGAACGGTAGTTCCTCAATTTTTAGATAGTACTGTGTGGACTTGATAAACTTTGAAAGGTTTAACCTTTATTAGAACTACATAATGGATCATTTCTTTAGGTTTCATTGTTTCCTTTCAGTGAGGCTTTTTGAAAGTCTTTTGTCACATAAAAATTTTACATAAATACATACATATTTTTAAATTTTGTATTTCCTTTTCATTTCTTTGATAACCTAGTTTCTTCTGGTGAAACGACAACATAGTCTTTTCCTCCCAAACTGTAATGTATCACAGCCTATTTCTTCTCAGGAGAGTCTGAACACATTTTTATTGCATTTTCCACACTCTGTATGCTGACTATTCATATCACAGTGGGCTAAGGCAGATTCAGAAAAACCACTGTTTCCAAATTAGTATGTTCTGGTATAAAGCAGACAACCATATTTTTATTTGTTAAAAGAATAGTGGGAAAGAATCCAAAGGGCAGTAAAGGTATAGTTCTCACTTCTACTGCCTGCTACCATGTAAGTAAATGGAACTTGATGTCCAGACACTGTTCTAAGCATTTCACATGCAGTGGCATTACTACCACAATACATGAGCAGCTAATAATTTATTGCTGCATGGTCATCATAGTGTTCCATTGATAAAACAGATTACTCTCTATAGGCACCTGTAATAAAGTTTGGTCTTCAAGAATGTTCCCTATAGTAGAGCAGGTTCCCATAGTAGAATGGTAGAAACAAGAATCCTTTAAAGAGGGAAAGAAACACAACTGTTAAGATCCATTTACCATTTTCATCATGACCACTGGCTTCTGGTGTGCCCTGCCTCTGGTCCTCTTCAGGTGCCTCCGGAAAAATGACAGCAGTGTCTTGTTGTTGTAGAAACTCTTCAACATTAGGATCGTGGTTTTGCTCATTTTCTGCATCTGACTCGCATTCATCATCTTTTACTAAAAAAAATGCATACTTTTAAGACAGCAATCTCACCACTAAGTTATTACAAAGGTTTTCTAAATAAGAAATTAGTTATCTTGAGAGAACATATGATTGTTCTTGAATCTGCAGAAAATATTTCTTGAAAATTAAAAATGAATTCCACTCATTTTGTTGTAATGTATTAAGATATATCTTTGCTTTATAAGTTTAAAGTGTAATAAATGTGTGAAATTCTCACAGTATCCCTTTCAAATGTTAAAGTCACACTTCTATTGCATTTTACTAATAAAACAGAGAAGGCAATATAGTTGACTGAATTCTTTCTCAATTAATGATAAAGCAAGAAAAAAACTTTAGTTCTCAAAGGTCACCTTCTTAGCAACCTATCATATCATAATATTTATTTAAAGTTGGACAACAGACAGCCCCTTATCTGTGGCTTCATTTTCCATGGTTTCAGTTACCTGTGGTCAACTGCAATCTGAAATCAGGTGAACACAGTACAAGAAGAATAATTTGAGAGCGAGCGAGGGAGACCACATTCACATAACTATTACAGCATATTGTTATAACCGTATTTTATTATAGTTTTTGTTGCAACTCTGTATAAAATTTATAAATTAAACTTTATCATATGTATATATGTGTAGGAAACAGTATAGTATATATAAGTATTTTTTCAGACACTCAATGGGGGGGTCTTGGAATTTATCTGCCACAGATAATGGCGGGGGGGAGCTGTACTTTGAATCATTCTCATATAAACCACTCTGACGTTCAGTTCAGTTATATGATTTCTTAGAAAATAGTTTTTAATAATTATCTATAGTTAGAAGGATTTCTAATAAGCATCAAAGGGTATCAAATCTATGAAAATTGTTTCTTAGCTATGCTAGTATTCATATAAAACAAGGCTATTCTTTCTCTATTTCTGCCTTAGTAAATGTTTAACTGTGGGATTAAGGCAGAGGCAACTTCTCTTGAATTAGAAAGGCTTATGCTTTGAGAAGGCAGCCCAGAGTGCTGCCAAGTTTCTAAAGCATTATTGCTGCACTATGGTTTTCCTCCATTTCCTCCACTGGCTCCAGAGGAGGGCCTCTACTCCATGCTGTAACTGCAATGCCTTAGTACGGCTCCCAAATGCCTCAGGGATGACTTCTTTACAGACTCTGAACTGTCAGATCTAAATTTGTAAAACAGCAATTCCCAGCAGGCTGAAGTTTGGCCAAATTAAAATGGGGATGTATGGGCATCTTTTTGTTTGATGGTTATTAAAACAATCTTGCTACATCTCCTTGCACCATAGCGGTAACCAAACTCATCAGGGTGACTGCTGTTTAAAACCTGAGAACCAATGACAGTAACAAATGGTGATCCTAATTTTTTCCCCACTTTTCAATAGCTATCAATTATTTAGCATTTGCTATATACCAAGAACTGCATTATTTAGTTCATGTCAATAGTTACCCAACTGGGATTATTGGATCCAGAGGTAAGTGAAGACTTTTAAAAGGTAAGCTGGACTGTTGGGTTTAAAGGAATCAACTCCCAGATCCTCAACTTCCATGTAAACTCTTTTCTAGAATCCTTGAAAATTCTTCTCCCTGCTCTCCCTTTTACACGGTATACCTTGTTCTCACTTTCTTAAAAGAAAAAAAGAGAAAAGGCATATTCCTCTATCCATCCATGACACGATTATGGTACACTGCTTGGAGTGTAAAGTCCTCCAGGGTGCCAAAGGAGTAAAGTTCAAAATACTGATTAGGGAAAGCCTTCTTTACTGACAAATCAAAGCAACATAGAATCACTATAGGTTTTCTGGTCTTTCCTGTTTACATGAATTTCTATTAGGCATAAAGCACAACTGAAATGGGGGTATGCTGGTCCTGGATGGGAAGCTGCAATTAACTATATAATATGGCCAGAGGGAGTGAGGTTACTTTTCCCTTAATGACCTCCCTAACTATTATTTAAAAATTCATTGCTTTTCAGGAGACTGATAAGAGCAAAGCAAATAATATTCTCAAACATCATTCCTAGGATTTGTCATTAGGTAGAACAATAAGCATTTCTGAAGAGCTAAAGCAGAACAAATCAGTGGCATTCTTTTCAAAGCAACTTCAATTTTTCAATTTAAACTAGATAAAAGTCAAAAATGAAATTATTATTTTATGTGCTTTCTTACAGATTCCATGTAGAATTGCTAAGATAGTTAAAATTATTTTTATCAAATTATATTACAAAATATTTATTTCAATTAAGCAATCTCCATCTTATATTTTCTACATCCTAATAAAAATTATAGGTGTGCTAGCTGTTGGAATAATGAGTTTTTAAATAGTATACACTTTTCAGAACTGCATGATCTGTATTTTATATATGAATTTTGCTACTTCAATAAATTCTAGCTTTCCTATACATTGATTAGGTCTAAATGTACACATTTGGAGATAAAGATTTTTTTAACATACAAATTAGATTAGATCTACATAATCTTAATCTTGACTTTACTACTTAGTATTATTATAAGATGTATTTACGTATACTTTATGTTTTCTTCATTATTGATAATTTCTTTTTTTATTGAGAATGAGTTTCGCTCTTGTCGCCCAGGCTGGAGTGCAATGGCGCGATCTTGGCTCACTGCAACCTCCACCTCCTGGGTCCAAGCGATTCTCCCGCCTCAGCCTCCCGAGTAGCTGGGATTACAAGCATGCACCACCATGCCTGGTTAACTTTTGTATTTTAAATATATCCTTCATACACTTCCTTATTGACGAGATTTTATAGAATTCCTCAAAATATGTATTGACACACTGAGTTCAAAAAATGAAAAAATGCTTTTTTTTCCTGACAGAAAGTAAGTCTGACTTGGCTGGCTGGTGTGATGTTGATAACTGGCTTTGCTGGGTAGGTTATTGGAAATTTTCCAGAAATTGGGTGAACCAATAAGGTATTGCTCAAAATACAGTTCATGTAATAAAAGTGTTTTTCATGAAAAATATACTGATAAAAGATACTGAAATTAACATATTACAGTTTCCTTAATCATTTTTGAATACATTAAACAAAGTGACTGTGAGAAAAAAAATTTTAAAGCCCAAAACAGATATCATTAGTCCTTTGATAAATAACTATTGGTAAAGTCTTTCTGGTATACGTTCCAGAAAATGAGGGAATAGATGATTGTAATGACTGGGAAACAAATCTTTTTGCAAATTAGATGGCTTTAAATTTTTGTTTTCAACAAAATTGAAGAAATATTGACAGGACATTAAAATATTTTCATTGACAAGTAACTTTTGACATTATATCTGAAGATGCATAAAAACTGAGCAACTCAGTTATAACATAAAATTTTATTTCATCTTTTTATTTGAGAATAAAGGTACCTCAATGCTAAAAAAATAGAAACTGAATGATGAACACTTTTCCTTCTAGAAGTAATATTAAGCTATTACAATTAATTACTATTTATGAAGTAATTAATATATGTTTGTATAAAATTCTACAGTGGATATAGAATGGAAGTATGAGCTCAAAAAGTAAACATAATGACATAATATTTCTTACTCTTAAAGAGCATTTTCATATTTTTTAAAAAATGATAATAGGTATTAATATACTATGGATTTCATATGTAATAGTGATGTTAAAATGTCAATGTTTTACTATGCCAGAAATTAAATTGTAACTACTGACATTTAAAATGAAAAATTTTATATGTCCATTAAGAAATTTGTGAGGCAGTATATAATCAGTTTACATCCTATAAAATTTATATAACAGTACCTCTTAGGGTTGTTGTAAGAATTAAATTAATTAATACAGTAATGTACTTATTAGTAGGGTACCTGGTATGTAGTAAGTACTATGTAATTGTTAGCTATTTACACCTTAAAGAAGTCCTGCAAGGTGAATATCATAATTTTACAATTAAAATTTTTCCTCAATAAAAAAATTAGGGTCAGAAAAGCTCTTCTGAGATCACAGAGAGAAAATGTATTACTATTAGAGCAGACAAATTGGTATTAGGAGTCAGGTATAAAATCTGAGCTCTTTCCATTAAACTACACTCTATCTCCATGAACCCACATTTCCCAGGCCCAATTTCAAAGTGAGACCAGAATTTCTGCAGTTTTTTTAAAATTTAAAGTGTTGGGAAAAGCACATCTTGAAAAGGTCAATTATAAAGCAAATGTCCTGGTCTTTAGATGATAAACTTATATATTTAAATATTAGGGAGATGAGCAAATACACAGAGCATAAAAGGTAATTGGGTTTTCTTTAAATATGACAAAACTCAAAATTGACAATCAAAGTATAGAATTAAATGACTATATACATGTATTTGAGAGAGCAAATATTTAATATAAACACTGAATATTTTTAAATCTATCTATCTATCTATCTATCTTTCCATCCTGAATAAAGTATCCTCAGGCTTCCTCTTATCTTTATCCTCCATGTTTGAAACTTTCTAAAATTATCAACTATATAAACAAAAAAAGAGACGCTCAGAAGGAACAAAGAATGTTTTCAATGAATTTTTTACTCTGATTACTAAGTTCAGACTACAGTCTTTAACTTCACGAGCTGCAAAAGGAAGTCTGCTATAAAAAAGATCTGACAACATTCTGAACTAATGATGGCGACTGCTGTACAATGCTTTTGCTCATTTTGTTAGCATATTATTCCCTAGAAGTCAAGGAAGTAACAAAAGCAAAGGCAGGACATAATTTTACAGTTTAACTGCTCAAAAGTCTCAAAAGTTAAATTTCCTTTTCAAGCTACACTCACTGGAGCTTTAATGGAAGTTTGCTTACTCCTAACTCCCCATGTTCCAGGCGAATAACGCAGCAGGGATCATCATCGTGTACGTGGGGGAGATTCTACACTTCAGCAGCAACTTTTGTTAAACACAAATTTGAGAAGGTTACTCTGCCTTCCAGATGCAATTTTTTTGAGGAAATTTACATACTATTCAGTACTTCAAACTGAAAGAATTCATTTATTTTTATAGTGAAGAACAGCATGACAGATAAAATACCGTAAACCTGTGAGCATCTTTTTGGATAGCATTTTACCTAGAAGGGCAAGTTGTCTTCTGTAACTCTGGTAATATAAGTCATCAAAGTTTAACGATTCTAGGTAAAAGTAAATAGCGTACTCTTATGTTTATTAACACTACTGTATTACTACTAACAAATGTCCAGCTTAAATATTTTACATATTCTATAGCTTAGCATGGCAAATATTTGATAACAAGCATATCTGAATACATTATTCACGCAAGTTACACAGAACCAAGTTAGGGGCAAAACATAAAATCGCAGGCTATAGGCACCACAAATTATCACATACTCCATTATTATTTAATTAATTTGGAATTCACTTTTAGTAACAGCACAAAGATTTACTCTGTTTTACAGAAATCACTGACGAGTACAGGAGTGCTATTGTTTATATTACAGATAAAAATCTAATCTTGACACTTATTAGCCATGAACCATACCTCATCTTACCTAATGAAAGATAATTTGTAAGCCTTTATGGAATATTCCTAAAATGCACAGCAAAGTAAAAAAACGAATCTATAAATGATAACTCATAGAACAGAAGGAAAAAGAAAATGTCATGAAAACTGTATGACAGAAATATCTAATTTATGGTTGAATATACAAAGCACAATTACACTACATTTAAGTATAATATTTTGAGGAAATGTTTCAAAAATCTGGAATGCATTTCTGAAGTTTACATTCTAACAGTTCTGGCTCTCTTAGGGAATACAATAAAAAGTGACCGGTATTACTATACATAAGATCTGATTTAATTTTTCCACCTACTCTTTTGCTTCTTAAATCTGATCTGAATCCATTACAGAGGAATAGCCTTAAGTTTCAGGGAATATGTACTTTTTAGTCACCTAAAAGCAAATTTCCTTGTTTATTATAATTCAACTTCATTTTACCCTTTTTCAATCACAGAAAATTTTAAGACAAATTTTTGATTCTCGTTTGCTGTGACATGTTCACTCAACTCATTAATATTCATGATTCTCATCTGATTTATAGATAAATCCATGCTTTTTCTATTTTCTTCTGCTTTTTGTCTTGTGGGCAATTCAAAGCAGACCCAGGTAACTAATAACGAAACTCAAAAGTTAGATCTGCATTTCTCTAACTTTGGTCAAAAACTCGATAAAGTTCAAATAATCATTCGAACACTTATTTTTTGGATTATCTGTAGGTTATACTTGTCATTCTTATAGAATGGAGAAATCTGCTATATAATATGAATCTGTAAGTTACTCTGTATTTAAGGAATATTTACTTCTTTTTATGTAGTGCACCATACGCCTAAGTACTTAAACATTTAAGGAAGGTAAGATAAAAGAGAAGGAAACGGACTAAATTCAGGACTCACAAATGAGAAATCAGTGACACAAAAGACCTCCTTTTAAAGGCTATGGTATGAAAGAAAGTCGCAGCAGAGTACCTGTACATCCTGCTTCATCTGCCTGAGCTTCAGGCCCCAGGATTTCTTGCCCTTCCTTTCCTGCTGAAATCAAAGAAGAAGAAATTAAAATAGATCTCTAGTGTTCCTAATACAAATGAAAGACAAATGTTTAAAGTTTTGGATATCCCAATTACTCTGATCTGATCATTACACACTGTATACATGTATCAAAATATCACATGTACTCCCCAAATATATACAGCTATTATATATCAATAAAAGATTAAAAAAACAAATCCAGGTATCACAAACATTTTAACTTCCCGAAATCTGAAAAGGAAACTTTCAGTACAGATTATATTTAACTTGGATTTTTTCCTTTTATGAATATGGTAATGTGTCCTTGAAAAGTAAAGCTGTTTAAAGAAATTAAGTGGACAGTCTTATCAAACTCACAAAGATATCTTAGAGAAGTAAAAGCAGTACAGATTTAGATATTCTGGAATTATAAATATTTTAGGATTATAAGCAAACTGGAATTTTAGTACTGTTTTGGGAAAAGAGCTCTACCTATAGATGGTAGAATTATATATTTTTATTTCTTCTCTAAAGCACAAATTTCTATGTTCTAGGCACTGTGCTAGTAACTTACTTCTTTCAAGCTTTGTAACAACATATTTCATAAGTTAAAAAACTTGAGGCTTGGAGAAGTTAAATAACTTGCCCAAAGACATGCAGCTATTAGGTGGTAGAAATGAAATATAAATGCAGGTCTGATTGGCTCCAAAGCCCACTTTCTATCACACTCTTGCTCATTTAACTAGGGTACCAGAAAACTAGAAAGATGACTGGACCAAATGTTACTGTGCCCAAAGTAAACACCTAAGGCATTATGCTTTTTCTTTCACTTTATTCATTATTCTAATTACTGATATGTAGTAATCAACAATATAGTGCTACTAACAAATATTTTTAGATATCTGTCATCTTCCCTTGCTACCTCTACATTTATAGAGGGCTATCATACAGCATAGGTTCAGAATAAATATTTTGTATTATAAATAAATGCATACTTTTTGGACAAGCAAAAAGTATGTTTTATATTTTCAGGTACATTTATTGTAATAGTGTATTAAGAACATGTGCATATATGAAAGGCATGAAGAAGTTAAAAACTGTTCTTTTTCTAACTAGTAGCACAGTCTATGTCATAATTATGATCAGAATACTTATACAGTCACACCGAAATAGTGTAGTTATCTGCACCCTAATCAAATTGCACTGAATATGTTAGTCAAATGTCTTGATTTAGATTTCTCTTAGGTTTGATTGTTAAATTGAGAAATAGAGCACTAATCAAGTAAAATCTTTGCATCGCATCATAGCATGTATTTCTTTTAAGTGCCTTGGATTATCAGGTGGATTTATTCAGCAGATTTTCTTTACTCATTAACTTTCATACTAGTACTTAAAGATGATCATATAGAAAAAACAGTTAAAATATGCACAAACCTCTTTAGATCAATGTAAAAAACACTATTTTAAGTAGATGATGAGATTAACTTCTGCTGAAGTCTCATTTTACACTTTCCATCAGCAAAATGACAGTTTAAAAATTCTTGGTAAAGTGTTTACAAAGCTGTAGGATAAACACTAGTGTTTGCTAAGTGTCTGCAAACCTCTAGCACCTCCTTTTTCTCGCTTCAATGTGTCTCCTTAAACTAAAATAATAAACAGTATGCCAACTTGGTAATTATATGATGGTAATATAGTTACTGATTATTGTAAACCTATGTTCCTTATTCTTCTAAAATGAAAATCAAAACAGCCAGAGTTACTACCTGGTAAGATGGAATATGATGTTGATATTAAAGGTTAAAATGACATTTTTGGACACTGCTAATTTTTCTACTTATAACTATTTTAGGAACTGCAATTTGATTAATTTATTTGTTTCTTCATTTCTTCATCCCCCCTCGGGATAAATTCTAGGCTCTTTAGATGAGTATTTAACATACTTCAGAATCTACTCCCAGACCTATTTCCCACAATTTAGAAACTAGAAGTATATTTTTTTCCCTCATTATTGAGGCTGGAGTTTTGGTTGAGCAACTAAGACTATGATGCCTAATGAAAATAGACAACATCCTAATGTTGGCCATTAGCACTGCAAAAAAATGCTGCCTCGGGATAGGCTCCTTTCTGCATCAGCCGTGGACTAGCACGAGTGTGTCTGCAAACAGGCTGTGCTAAGTATTTTTCAAGCAGCAGTATCTCTCATGTGTTCTGATCTTACTTCTGGATTTAGGAATTAAAAGGGGAGTAAAGTAATAAAATCTACATGTACATATTTTTTTCCTGTAAGACGTAATAATGTCAACAGATTGACTGGTTAACCTAAATGCAATTTTAAAAAGAACACTAGAATGCTCCTAAGGTTTTTGTTTTTAGTATAAATTCTAAAGCAAATATATGTGAGAAAAATGCCTGAGTAGTAAGACTTTGTTTTTTCAAAATGAAAAATAATGGAAAAAGGTGGGCTAAAAAATAAGTCACGAAATACTACTCAGCAATAAAAAAGAACAAACTATTGATACAAGCAACAGCTCAGATGAATTTCCAAGAATTTATAGAGAATGAAAAAGCCAGTCTAAAAGGTTACATACTGTATGATTTCATTTATGTAACTTTCTTCAAATAACACAATTGTAAAGATGGAGATTAGTGGCTGCCAGGGGTAAGCAATGTGGCAAGGTAGAGGGACAAGGGTGAGCATGTAACGGGAAACGAGAGCCTGTTTGTGACAGAACTGCTCTGTATCGTGACTGTATCAATGTCAATATGCTTGTTGTGACATTATATTATGTTACCATTGGAGGAAACTGGGTAAAGCGTACACAGGATTTCTCTGTATTATTTGTGAATCTATTATTATGTCAAAATAAAAAGTTTAATTTAAAAATAAGTCAAAGGCAAATATTGCAAATTTAGACCAAAAGAGCTTATGACTTGTTCTTTTTAGTCATAAGATGAAATTCCTAGTAAATAAAAACAAGGATGGAAAATGTGATTCATTCTAATAAAAATCCAGAAGACTTACTATCATTTGCAGGATAACATAGTTTAACCTGAAGGACTGATTATTTAGCATATGTGTTAAATTCAAAAACTTGTATTTTTTGAAATTCACACCCATGTGTTTCTAATCATTTCAAATATGTTCATGGGAATATCTTATTGCAACCTCTAAGAAGGCACAGTAAATGCCTAACTGAATCAGATTTCCCTTTCCTGGTTTGTCTACTCCTCTTTGACACACAGTCACACATGCCATTCACATTTATACCTGTATAGATACTCCTTGACTTGTGATGAGGTTACATATTGATAAACCCCGTTATAAATGGAAAATATCATGTCAAAATGCATTTAATACGCCGGTCCTACTGAACAACACAGTTCAGCCTAGTCTACCTTAATACTCAGGACAATTACAGTATCCTATAGTTGGGCAAAATTATCTAACATGAAGCCCATTTTATAATAAAGTATTAAAATCTCATATAATTTATTGAACACTATATTGAAAACGAGAAACGATTACATGGGTCCTTGGACTGTGGTTTCTATTGAATACATATTTCTTTCTCACCATCATAAAGTTGAAAAGTCTTAAGTCAATGTTGTAAGTTGGGGACCTTCTCTATACCTTTTCTGAAGTTGTTCCCTCTGCCTAGAAAACCCTTACCCAGTCCAAATGGGTAACTTCCACAGATTTTTAAAAGGCCAATTCACATCTCTCTCATTCTGTAAGTCATCGCTGAGACAGCTTTCTGCTATGCCTACCCTACTGTTCCTGCTAAGGGAAAACTATCAAAAAAGCGAATGCCAACAGATTCCTGAATTCAAATCTAAACGTGTTCAAACTTTAGAGATGAAATGTTTCACTGTATACTTTTCCAGATAGTTTCATTTTCCCACTCCTGTATCTTCCACTTTATAATATGTATGTGAATATTCGGGGTATAACTGTCTAGCAAAGTTAAAACAAATACAACTCACAACCTCCATGAATACCCATTAACTTAGATAATGATTAAAAATATATACCTGAGGTCAGATTCAGTTAAGATGGAGAATCCACAAACTGTTTATGTCTGCTACTGAATCTAGCTAATAAAACTTGAGGAGAATGAAGCGAACGGTTATTTAAAGACTCTAAAGGGTAAGTCACAGCAGATGGACTGGAGAAGATGACATGACAAGAATTCAGAGTAGCACAGGGTGATTCCCCTTACCTTTTTCTTTCTTCTTCTTTTTTTAAAAGGTACCCCTGGCCTGGATTCAAGGGAGCTTAAAACCTGAAAGTGGGCCCTGGGGCACGGCAGTGAAGGCTCTAGGAGAATCCTTCTAGTTTAGGCTCAAGGAGCAGGAAAAGTCTTAAAGAAGAGAAAAACTGCCCTTTTCTCCTTTATTCTCTTGCATCCTAGCCTTCAAGGTAGTAGCAGAGATAATGATAACTGCAAGAATTTAAAACTTTGAGGGAGGGAAAACTTCCTCTCCAGTAGGAGGAGCTGTGGCCCTAAGAGTATAATATAAACTCCACTGAGCTCTTTCTCTCCCTGTCTTCTTTCAGCTCTTCTACAGGCATAGATGCAGGAAGCATGTGGCAAAGTAGGGTAAATAAAGTCCCAGAGTTTTGGCTAGAGGACTGAAAAGCAGAGTCTCCAGGAACTCAAAGTACTGAGATCATGAAAGAGAGAGGCTCAGGAAAGTGACCTCATAGGGCTGTTTATGAGCTCTTGGGTTTATGCTCAAACTTCTCATGTATGAATCTGATCACAGACTGTGAGAAACTAAGTATAGACAGACAATTACCCATGTTCTAGATTGGACCCTGGGTGGTACATGAAGGACAGATCTGAACAGCATTTCAAAGGCTTTGAAAAATGAACCAGTTGTGGAATCACAACCTATATACTGGCTGGAGATTGCATCCTGGATACAACTGGATAAATTGCCTGTTAAGCAAAAAATATCAAAATTCTCGATAGGATTTAAATAAGATGAAGTATTAGTCTTATTTAACTTATTAATCTCACAACATAATACTTGAAATATCCAGGATATAATCTCAAATTACTTGGCATGTGAAGAATCAGAAAAAGTCTCAAGTCACATAGGAAAAGATGATCAAAAAATGGCAACATTGGGAAAAAAAGATGTTAGAATTATTAAACTAAGACATTAAGACAACTATTGTAAAAATGCTCTAAGAAGTAAGGGTAAACACTGTTGAAAAGAATGGAAAGAGAATGTCTCAGCAAATGGAAGATATTTAAATAAAAAGTAAAAGAAAATTTTAGAACTAAACATACAGTAACCAAAGTTTTAAAATCACTGGATGGGCTTAATAGTAAAATGGAGATGAGAGAACAAAGACTGGTGAACTTGACAGTATATCAATGGAAACTATCCACTTTGAATAAGACAGAGTAAAAATACTTATTAAAAAATAAAGAGTCTCAGGATATGCAGGACAATAATAAAATATCTAACTTTCATGTCACTGGAGTCCCAGAAGGAAAAGAAAGCTGTACTGCAGAAAAAAAACTGAATAATGTTTAAAAATTTCCCAAATTTAGTTAAAGACATAAACCAACAGATTTAAGAACTGAACCTCAAATAGTAACCTCCTAACCCCCCAAATCTAGGCTTGAACCCATCAATCAAACACTAGGCTCAAATCCATCAATCAAACTAGTTTAAAAAAATACTAAAAGGAGCCAGAGGAAATAATATATAATTATAGGGGATCAATGATTTAAAAGACTACAGAGTTATAATCAGAAATCATAGATTCCATAAGAAAGTGGAACATGTTTAAAACAAAAAATATCTGTCAGCTCAAAATTCTAAATTCAATGAGAATATCCTTTAAAAAACGAAGGTAAAATAAAGACATTCTCAGATAAAAAGTATAGTTCATTGCTGGCAGATCTGTTCTAAAAGAATTACTAAAGGAAGACTGTCATAAAGAAGGTGAAATGAGGGACACTTGGAATGTCCGGAATAAAAGAAGAAGAGAAATGATGTAGCACATATAAAAACTATAAAATAAAGGAGGGAGAATAACAAGACTTACATGAAAGATTTATACAATCCACTCGGCACTGTAAAAGATTGATTCTAAATAGACTGTGAAAAGTTAGGATGTACATTCTAATCCATAGAGCAACCACTAAAAGAAATCTATACAAAGATACATAGTCAAAACTAAATTAAAATGGAATACTAAAAAATATTCAAATGATCCAAAACAAGGCAGAAAAAGAGGACCAGAAGAGTGAAAATACAGAGAGAAAAACAAAAAACAAATAATAAAATGATAAACCCAAATCCAAACATCAAACATTTTATGAAATATAAATGGCCTAAACAAACCAATTAAGGGCAGAGATTATCAGAATAGACCAAAAATAATAAAAACAATCTCCATTAATATCCTATCTGTAAAAATTACTTCAATTATAATGACATAGTTTAAAAGTAAAAGGATAAAAAATTCTATCATGAAAAATTATATCATTAACCAGAAGAAAGCTAGCGTGATTACAGTTAATATCAGACAAAGTAGACTTCAGTGATAAGAAAATTATCAGAGATCAAGAAAAACATTGCATAATGATAAGAGGGTCAATTTGCCAAGAAAACAGAGCAATCTTAAATGTGTATGCCTTTAACAACAGAGCTTTAAAATCAGCAAAGCAAAAATGAACAGAACAAAAAGTAGAGACAAATCTACAATATTCTTGCAGACTTCTAATACTCCTCTTGCATTAACTGACAGAACAAATAGACAAAAAATTAGCAAGGATATAGAAGAACCAGGCAACATTAACAACTAGATCCAAATAACATTTATAGAACACTCACCCCAATGACGGAATTCACATTCTTTTCAAATGTACACAAAATATTCATGTAGACACACCACTTCCAAGATCATAAAACAAAACAAATTTTAAAGGATTGAAATTCTATAAAGTATGTTCTATGATCATAATGACCAGATGTCAATAGGAAAAAGATAAGAAAATCTCCAAACGCTGGAAATTAATAAACTGATTTAGAGAGAATCTATGGATCAAAAAGGGAAATAAAAAACACATAAAAATTTGTGGAGTGTCCCTAAAACAGTGTATAGAGAGGAATTTATAGCATTAAATGCTTGTGCTAGAAAAGAAGGTCTCAGATCAAAATTCTGAATTGTGTATTAAAAGAACAGTAAACGAGGAGCAAAATAAACCCAAAGCAAGCAGAAAGAAGTAATAAAAATCAAAAAGCAATAAAATTAAAAAGAAAAAAAAACATTGAGACAAAAAGCTGGTTCTTTGTAAAGATCAATGCAATGGACAAAACTTTAGTAGGATTGGTAAGCAAAAAAAGAAGCCACAACTTGCTACTATCAGGAATGAAAAGAGAATACCACTGTAGAACCAGCAGATATTAGAAGGGTATAAAGGAATGCTCTGAACAATTGTGTAAACATAAACCTAAAGAAGTGAAATAAGTAAATTCCTTGAAAATCAGACACTAAACACATCCAAGATGAATACAAAACCTGAATATTCCTGTAAATATTTTTAAATTGAATTAAAAAAATCTTCCTCCCAAACAAAACAAAACTCCAGGCCCAACTTTCACTTGCAAATTTTATCAGATATTTAAAGAAGAAATAACACCAATTTAAATATTTTTTTTCAAGGCCAGGATTACTCTAATACCCAAACTATAGGACAATAGTACAAAGAAAATAAAGGAAAAAGAAAAAAAATTATAGACTAACATCCCTTATGAACATCGACACAAAAATCTTCAACAAAATATTAGCAATATACAAAAAGACAATGATAAAGTGAGGCTTTTCAGAGAATAAAGCCTGATTCAATATTTGAAATTGATTAGTGCATTCCTCCATATTCACAGATTAAAGAAGTAAAACCATATGATCATTTCAATTGATGCAGAAAAAGCATTTGAAAAAAAGCAACATTTATTCATGATGAAAACTTGCAGCGAACCAGGAATAGAAGGGAAGTTACTCATTTGATAAAGCGTATCTACAAGAAACCTACATTTAACATTACACTTAAAGGAGAAAGGCTATGCTTTCTTCTCAAGATTAAGAAAAAGCCAAGAATGTCCATTATCACCACTCTTGATGTCTTGCAATAAGTCAATAAAAGAATTATAGGTATACACATTAGAAAGGAAGAAATAAAAATGTCCCTATTTGCAGAAAACAAGACTGTCTACATAGGCAAGGAACTGGAAACCAAATTAAAAGAAAAAAACTTCAAGCCATTCACAGTTCTTACCTCCAAAAAAGAAATATGTAGATGTAAATTTAACAAACTATGTACATGATCTGTATTCTGAAATTATGAAACACTGATGTCAGAAAAAGAAAACCTAAATAAATGTAAACACGCACCATGTTCATTAATTGGAAGGCTCCTCAATACTTTAAGGAAGATGTCAGTTCTCTCCAAATTGATCTGCATATTTAACACAAATCAAATTAAAATTTCAGCATGATTATTTTTAATATAAATAAGATTATCTAAAATTTATATGAAAAGGCAAAGGAACTATAATAGCCAAAATGATTTTGAAAAATAAAATTAGAGAAATAACATCCTCCAATTTTAAGACTTACTATCAAGCTACAGTAATCAGGATTACGTGGTATTGGCAAAAGGATGGAGGTACAGATCAACAGAACAGAACAAAGTCCAGAAACTGACCCACATAAATATAGACAATTAATTTCTGACAAAAATGCAAAATATATTCAATAGAGAAAGAACAGTCTTTTCAACAAGCAGTATTGGAACAACTGGACATCCATACTGAAGAAATGAAACTTCACCTCAATCTAACATCTTATAAAAAAAAAATAGGTCAAAATAGAACAAGCCCTAATAAAAAGGTGAAGAAAACAAAGAGAAAATCCTGATGATCTGGAGTTGAGCAGAGTTCTTGCACATGACACCAAGCATGATGAAAATCATGATCCATAAAAAGAAAAAGTGATAAACTAAATCTCAATTAAAACTTTTGTTCTGTGAAAGACTAGGATAAGAGAATGAAAAGACAAGCTACAGTAGTCTTTACTACAACTCTAAAGAACTCTCAAAATTTAATAAAATAAGTAACTCAACTAGAAAATACATGTATACATATGTAACAAACCTGCACATTGTGAACATGTACCCTAGAAGTTAAATTATAAGAGAAAAAGAAAAAAAAACCACACTACAGAAAAAAAAGAAAAGAAAATACACAAAAGGTGTTAAGCAGACACTTCACTGAAGAGGACATAATAAACACATGATAAAATGTTTAACCTCATTAGCCATTAGGGGAATGCAAATGAAAACCAAACCTATTATGAAAACACACCTATTAGAATGGCTAAAGTAAAAAATACCTGATAAAACAAAATGCCTGTGGCCATGCAGAGAAAGTGGATCATCTCTTATTTATTACTGGTGGGATGGTACAACCACTCTGGAAAAGTTCGGCAGCTTCTTGAAACATTAAATATGTACAACATATTATGCAACAATCACACTTCTAAATATTTACCCTAGAGAAATGAAAACTTAACTTCACCCCTCAAAACCTGTATGCTAATGTTTATAGCAACTTTCCTCGTAATCTCTGTAAATTGGAAACAACCCAAATGTCCTTCCACTAATGAATGGATAAACTGTGGCACACCCATACAATGAAATACTACTCATTAATAAAAAGGATCAAACTATTGATACATGCAACAACTTGAATACATCTGAGTGAAATAGAAATGTTTCATATTGTATGCTGAGTGAAACAGATTATGTTTCATGTTGTATGATTTCATTTTTATAACATTCTCAAGAAGAGAAAATGATAGCAAAAGATCACGGTTGCCAGGATTTGTGGTGGAATGAAAATGTGACTAAAAAGGGGTAGCACGATAGTGCTCTGATGATGGAACTGTTCTGTGCCCTGATTGTCATGGTTGCTACATGAATACACTTATGTGTGTGTGTGTTTGTGTGTGTATTAAAGCTCAAATAAATTATCAAGTCAATTTTATAGTATGTTAATTAAAAAAAATTTCCTGAGATCTTAACACTCAGAAAAAAGAAAGAAACTTACTTTTCTAGTTCTAGGTGCTAATTCTGTAAGTAGAAATCCAGAAGAATAGGAGTGTTTACAGATTTTTAAAACTATTTTAATGTTTTGGTCTCAGTTATTTGAAAGAACAACTGATAATAATACACAATAATGTTTTTGTATTTAATCAATCCACAAGTAGTACAGAAATCAGATCCAGAAATCTTATGAGTAGTTTTACTTTAGGAATAAAAAGAAATGAGGCAGTGGATAAGGGCAAATGCTTTAGAGTCAATTATTCCTAGGTGAAGACATTGGCTCTACTGGGTCCGTGAGTAGACTTTGGGGAGTGATACAACTCAGTCAGTCCTTAGTTTCCACATGTATACCACTAGAGCATTACATCATAGGATTGTTGTGAATACTGAGCTCTCATTTAGCCCAATGCCTAGCAGAGTGCAAATGGCCATTATTAGGGATTCTATAAATATACAAATTGTTTTGAGACTCTTAAAATTATCTTTATTACATGTAGAATTTGAAGATCATCTTGTCTGAAACCTTTTCACCTCAAATTAATTCATTACATTTTAAGAGCAGGGTACAAATGGATTGACAATTATAGGAATGATTTAATTAATTAACTAATCCATTCATCCAATTCACTATTTGAGGATCCATGAGCCAGAAATTCTGTAGATGTTGAAATACAAAATTGGAAAGACCACTAACATCAAAGAACAAAGGTTGGGGGAGAGAGAGACAGAGAATTACAACATCATTGCAAGTGCCGCAACAGAGATGTATGTCATTGGATTACATGATAACCTAATTACCATATTTTTTCTCTAAGTTGTTCTGAAGGAACTTATTTAACAAACAGTGACATATTCTTATACAACAGTGATAATGAGTAAAATAATATAAGGAAATAACATTCAATTTCAGTTATCCGTGTACCCTCATTATCATTCCTTTTCTCTCAGCCAGAAAGAAAAAAATATTCATTTACCGAAAAAACTAAGAATAACCAGCCCACATAGAGTATAGGCTTGCTAAACATTTTGACCCTAATTAGTTAAGTAAAATATCCAAAGTCCTGAATCATCTGAGTGACTTATGATAGTACGGAAGTTAATGGCATAGTTTACAGACTCAGACCGCCTGGTTGAAATTACAGATGATACTTACTATCAGTGACTCTGGTAAATTACCTAATGTCTTTTGTACTTATTTTTTCTCATCTATAAAATAGGGCTAAGTAACCTGCTTCATTACAGTATTGCAAGGATTTGATTAATATATAAAACACAATTTAGAACATTACTTGACACAAATAAACTGCTCAGTAAAGTTAGTTATGATTATTAATATTAGCCAGTGGTTTATGAACTTGTGTGATTTTTTTTACATTGTGGTCTGCAGAATAAGGGACCCACGAAGATGTCCACACCCTAGTACTCTGACCCTGTGACTATATTACTTTAAATGGTGAAATAGACTTTGTAGATGTGATTAAAATTATGGACCTCAAGGTGGGGAGATTATCCTGGATTATTTGGGTGGGCCAGTTAATCACATGAGCTCTTAAAAGTGAAAGAGAGGGAGGCAGGAGTGGAGACATGATACGAAAGAAACTTGACCTGTTTTCCTGGCTTTAAAGTTAGAGAAAAGAAGTCACAAGCCAAGGAATGCAGGTACCCTCTGGAAGCTGGGAATGGCCTTCAGCCAGCAAGGAAATGGGGTCCTTGTATGACCAAAAGGATCTGACTATGCCACCATCTGAGGAAGAAAATGAATCTTCCCCATGAACTTACAGAAAGGAATACAACACTTAGATTTTAGCCCAGTGAGACCTGGGATGGACTCACAACCCACAGAGCCGAAAGAAAATAAATTTGTGTTGTTTAAATCGTAAGTGTGTTGTCATTTGTTATGGCAGCAACAGAAAACCAATACAGGTGGTTAAATATTTATAGAACAGAGAGAAGAATGAAGATAACAGCAATCTGCCAGCTAGCTACAGGTAAGATTGCCCTGTAGATGTCAATATTGTTTTGTTTTTGCTGTTTTAGTTTCATCAGATACTATGAATCTGAAAATCACCAGTAATGTAGTAATTACTGGATTCTAGCCTTATTGGAGGCCATGGGAAATTAAAAAGAATATATGATATGGTAACTTCTCTTAAGATGTTTCTATATGGATGGGCATTGATACTGACAGAATTACCTCTGCACTGCTCTATTATATGTATGGATGTCATATTTAATGTATATGTATTTTTCTGTTGGACCTATAAGAAAAAAAGAATAGCATGCTTTGGAATCAAATAGACTTGGGTTTGAATCTTGGCTTTCCATTACTTAATGTACCATCTTGGCAAGATATTTAACCTTTCTGAGCCTCATTTTCCTTATTTTTAAAAAGGAGCAAACATCTATCTCACAGAGCTATTCTAAGTATGAAAATAAATAATATTTGGGAAAGCAATTAGCATTAGGTCTGTACAGGTACACTCAGTATTATTTTTCTTACCAAATATGTGAAATGTGGGATTGCCACTGATTGTTAATTTATTGTTTCAGCCTTCCCAGTCCTCCAGTGTTTTAGAGAAGAGGCATATTCTCTCAAACCCCAACCAGGCCTGAACAGAAAAGCCTAATGAAAGCAGAATTACCCTGATTTATCCTTGCCCCTGAAGTTCAAGGTATCGCGACCAGGTCTGAAATGCGCGGAAGTAAGCTGGCACTCTGCAACATGGAGGCAGATCAGGAAAAGTATAAAAAACTTTCCTTTGGGGCAAGATATCTGACATTCTATTAGGCTAAGGAATGGGACAAGAGTCAGAGATCTAGGAATGATCCTCTGACCTACTATGCATTTTGTAAGCTGAATTATTATTATATTCCAATATTTTTCCCTTTTGTTTTATTACTGCTTATTAAAATATTTTTGAAAATTCCAACTTTTTTCAGATAATATATACTAACAAAGCCCAAGGAAAGGATTTTGCTTCATTTTGATAAGAAATTTTCTAAGTATCTCAATTTGAAAATTTTCAGACTTACAGAAAAGCTGTAAAAAATCAGAGTTCTTGTATACCCTTTAACCAGTATCCCCTAAAGAGAACATGACACAATCACAGCAGTGTTATGAAAGATATAAAATTAACATTATACAATGCTATTAACTTATCTAGGGACCTTATTTGCCCTTTTCCAGTTTCCCCACCAATAATCCTTTTTTTTTTTTTCCTGGCCCAGGAGCCCATTTAGTATGCCACACTGTATCATGTGTCCATAACCTCCTGTAACCTCTACCAAAATTTGATAATCCAATCTGTTTGTCTTTGACAAGTTCTGTCTTTATTTGTATTTTATGACCTTGATATTGACACTTTTGAAGAGTACTGGGCACTTATTTTGTCGTATGCCCCTCAACTTGGATTTCTCTGATGTTTTCTAATTATTAGATTGAGGTGATGCATTTTGAGCAAAAATACGAATAAAGCAATAGGTGCCCTTGTCAATATACCACACTAGTGGCACATGGTATGTCACTATGTCTTATTACCGGTGATATTATCATCTGTAATTAATCATCTGGTTAAGGTGGTGCGTGCAGGTTTTTTTTTTCCACACCAGTTGTGATGGTTCTCTTAGCAATTATTAATTATCTTCTGGGAAAATACTTCAAAATTATGCAAAAAATCTTTTTTCTCATGACACTTTCCCCCACTTATTTTAATACCCATTGATGGTTCTTTTAAACAATTATTACCATGATATTTGCCTAATGGTGAGTCTCCATTTCCATATTTACTTATTAATTTATAATTGGATTTCTACTGTAAGGAAGACCTGGCCTTTCCCTCCCAGGTGTTTAAGTATTTATATCAATACAGATGGATGGATATTTCTTTTATTTTCTGGATTATTATAATGCTATCATTATTTATTTTGCTGCTAAAATTGTTCCAGAATTGGCTATTGGGAACTCCTTCAAGTTGGCTCCTGTGTTTTTTTGACATGTTCTCATCATTCATTCATTTAGTCATTCATATTTTGAGATGGAGTCTTGCTAAGTTGCCCAGGTTGGTCTCAAACTCTTGGTCTCAAGTGATCCTCCTGCCTCAGCCTCCCGAGTAGTTGGGATTACAAAGCCTCCTGAGTAGCAGGGATTGCAGGTGCATGCCGCTGCACCTGAAATTTATTTATTTTTTTTACTTATTTATGTGTACTTACTATTCCAGGCTCATCTTCCATTTTCCTTGCCCTAGATATAGAATCAGCCATTTCTCCAAGGAGGCTGAGTACCTTCTACTGGAGAATGGTATTTGAATCCTAGATCTGGGTATTATCTATGTTCACTACTACTGGGTGTCACTGCTTTCATGTCTTGTTAGTAGGCAGGGCTTGGAAATACATGTATGTACACTAACATACCCCATCTATATTTTCATATTTATCTGTTTTTATATATATTCAGAACCATAAGTTCATACTGATACCTCCAATTCCAGCTGAACACCACAGCCCTGAACACACTAGCCTTTTATCTTACAGTGAGAAATCTGGGTCTTATTATCTTAAACATATTTACTTGTTATATCCCAGTATACACTTAAGTAGTTTCAGAACAACCCAAATCTCTATGACAAATTTAATAAGTGGAAGGAGAATGGAAACAGGGTAGTAGGCATAGGGGGAGGAGTGACACTTCCCTGAGTACACCTTTTTGTACAGCTTATTTATATAACTATGGCAATGTTTCCTATTCCCTCAAAAAATAAATAATTTAAATCATCCAGCAGATAGGGAGAATGAAAAATACAATACCAACAGTAATAAAACTATTATGAATGAGGTATGGAAAACAAGAAATTACCTAAGTAACTTTGGAAAATATTTTAAATGACTACCTATTATAAGGCTAATGACTAAAAGACCTATACACACTGTACTCTAGGTAGCAAATTTGTTTGATTGGTTTTTTAAAGAGGACAGAATGTACACCAAGGTTCAACATTGCAGGGAAAGCCTACACTCCTTCATTAGTGCCACCTCTGAATACTCAGATACCCAGAAATACTTAAATATTCATACAGTATATTTACTGCAAATGGAAGTGTTCCCTTATAAGTAGAACTAAAAAATAAAACACTCAGGGGTCATCTGGCCCATTGCTTTCATTTTACATATGTACAAGTGGAACTCAAGAGACACTACAGCGAAGACTAGAAGCCATGTGCTCAACCTTTTCTAAATCATACACCACCTCTGGTTGAAAATGATTCCAAAGAGTAGGTTCAACTGAATCTTGAAGGATGAATACAATTTGTTTCAAGGCTTAGATAGTGACTGATACATTCTTTACATGTATTACTTATAGTATTTTATTATAACTTATGCCCAAGAAAGCATTATTACTATGTGCTATATGATCAGAGTTTTAAACATTTTTAACATAAAAAGTTTAATTGTCTTGGCAGTTTTGTAAACGTCAATTTCTAGAGAGCTTTAAAAACCACATGTGAGAAAAATGTTTTTAAATCGCTGTTAACTTGGGACAGTTTTAAAACTCATCAATTGCAAAATATTAAGAAATAGCTAACATGTTAAACAACATTTCACATTATCAGATTAGTTTTATATATGTTTTAAAAACTGAAAGCATAAGGAAGCCTTTAAGACAGGTGTTTCAAAAGTTATACTTAAAAAGTTTAACTGACACAAGCATGAGAGTTTTTGGCTGAACCACAAGATCTTGTAAGATTAATATGGACATGTTGGAACATTGCCAACTTACACTTTCTTCTCTACAGAGAATAAAGTTGATAGTATTTTAAGTTAATAGCACTTACTGTATAAATTTTGTTTATTTTTAATAACAAACATGTCCTAGTTTAATATTTACAATAAAATACTCCTTTTTCCATATAATTCTTCTTTTAAGAACTTAATCCTAATTTGGAGTTTCTTTCACAGATAACAGCTTTTTAAAGGTACTTACTACATACTTACAATTTCAATAGCATATTATATTTCCCAATATAATTTAGATCTTTGACATTATGTTACAGATCCGTGAATATCAGAATATTAATGTGTTATGTCACATTTTTTATCTGCATAGGTTAAACCATTCTTGCATCCCAGGAGTAAGTCCCAGTTGATCATGGTGTATGATATTTTAAATTTCCTACTGAATTCAATTTGCTATTATCTTGTTGAGGATTTTTGCATTTACCTTCACCAGAGATGCTGGCCTATAATTTTCTTGTGTTCTTATTTGAATTTCATATCATAACAATGCTGGTCTTATGGAATGAGTTTGGCAGTATTCCTTTACCTTCAAATTTCTAGAAGAATTTGAGAAGAACTGATTCTACAAGTTGACCACTTGTCATTAATTCTTCCTTAAATGATTAGTACAATTAACCAATGAAGCCATCTCATCTTGACTTTTCTTTGTTGGGAGATTTTTGATTACAGCTTCAATCTCCTTCCTTGGTCTGTTATATTTTCTGTTTCTTCATGGTATATCTTGGTAGGTTGTACGTTTCTATTCATTTATCCATTTCTTCAGGATTATCCAATTTGTTAGTGTATAACTGTTCATAACAGTCTCCTATCATCCTCTGTCTTTGTTTAGTATCAGTTGTAGTGCACCCTTTTCCTTTTAAATATCTTTTTTAAAAATTTTAGATTTGGGGGGCACATGTGCAGGTTTATCACATGGATATATTACATAATAGTGAGGTTTGGGCTTCTAATGTACCCATAATCCAAACAGTGAACAAGCTGTACCCAACAGGTAATTGTAAAAATCTGAATTCCCCTTTTACCTTCCCCCTTTTTGGAGTCTCCAACGTCTGATATTTACATCTTTACATCTATATGTACCCACTGTTTAGCTCCCACTGACAAGTGAGAATGTGCAGTATTTGCTTTTCTGTTACTGAGTTATTTCACTTAGTATAATGGCCTCCAGCTCCATCCATGTTTCTACAAAGGACATACTTTCATTTGTTTTTATGACCGCATAGTATTTCATGGTATATATGGACCACATTTTCTTTATCCTATTATCCACTGATATACACTTAGGTTGATTCCATGACTCTGCTATTGTGAGTAGTTCTGCAATAAACATACAAAAAGGTGTCTTTCTTATATAATGATTTCTTTTCCTTTGGGTAGATGCCCAGTAGTGGCACTGCTGAATTGAATGGTAATTCCATTTTTAGTTCTTTCAGGAATCTCTAAACTGTTTTCCATAGGGGTTGTACTAATTTGCATTCCCACCAACAGTGTATAAGAATACGCTTCTCTCTGCATCCATGCCAACATCTGTTGTTTTCTGACTTTTAATCATAGCCATTCTGACTGGTATAAGATAATATCTCATTGTGGCTTCAATTTGCACTTCTCTGATGATTAGTGATATTAAGCATTTTTAAAATGTTTGTTGGCAACTTTATGTCTTCTTTTAAGAAATGTCTGTCCATGTCCTTTGACCAATATTTAATGGGGTTGTTTTTCTCTTGCTGAGTTATTTGGGTTCATTGTAGATTCTGGATATTAGTTCTTTGTCAGAGGTATGACTTGCAAATGTTTTCTCTCATTCTGTAGGTTGTCTGCTTTGTTATTTCTTTTGCTGTGAACAGGCTTTTTGGTTTAATTATGTCCCATCTGTGTACTTTTGTTCTTGTTTTATTTTCTTTTGGGGTCTTAGTCATAAATTCTTTGCCTATGCCAATGTCCAGAATAGTTTTTCCTAGGTTTTCTTTTCAGGATTTTAAGTTTCACATCTTACATTTATGGGTCTTTAATCCATCTTTAGTTAATTTTTGAATATGATGAGACACAGAGGTCCAGTTTCATTTTTCTGCATGTGGTTGGCCAATTTCCCAGCACCACTTACTGAATAGGATGTCCTTTCCCCATTGTTTATTTTTGTTGAAGCTGTTGAAAGTCAGTTGGTTGTAGGTATGTCACTTTATTTATGAGTTATTTGTTCTATTCCTCTGATCTATGTGTCCATCTTTATCATGGTATCATGATATCAGTATCATGCTGTTCAGCCTTGTAGTATAATCTGAAGTCAGGTAATCTAATGTCTCTGGCTTTGTTCTTTTTGCTTAAGATTGCTTTGGCTATTCAGGCTCTTTTTTTGGTCCATATGAACTTCAGGATTGTTTTTTCTAATTCTGTGTGAAGAATAACATTGGTAATTAGGGATTGCTTTGAATCTGCAGATTCCTTTGGGCATTATGGTCATTTTTAACAATATTAAGACTTCCAATCCATAAGCATGAGATAATCTTGCTGTAGAGATCTTTCACCTCTTTGGATCAATGTATTCCTAGTTATTTTATTTTTGTGTGTGACTACTGTAAACGGGATGGAGTTCGTGACTTGGTTCTCAGATTCAGTAACAGTATACAGAAATGCTACTGGTTTATGTACATTCATTCTATATCCTAAAACTTTACTGAAGTTGTTTATCAAGTCTAGGAGTCTTTAGGATTTTCTAGGTATGGGGGCGTGTCATCAGTGACCAGAGATAACTTGATTTCCTCTTTTCCAATTTGGATGCCTTTTGTTTCTTTCTCTTGCCCAACTGCTCTGTCTAGGACTTCCAGTACTATGTTGAATAGAAGTGGTGTGAGTAGGCATCCTTGTCTTGTTCCAGTTCTTAGGGTGAATGCTTTCAACGTTTCCCCATTCAATATGATGTTGGCTGTGACTTTGTCATATATGATTCTTATTATTTTTAAGTATGTTCCTTCAATGCCTAGTTTTTGAGGGTTTTTAACATAAAGTGATGTTGAATTTTACCAACAGCCTCTTCTCCACTTATTGATTGACACGATCATATCGTTTTTCTTTTTAATTCTGCATATATGGTGAATCACATTTACGGACTTGCAAATGTTGAACCATCTTTGCATCCCTGGAATAAAACACACTTGATTGTGATACATTTTGTTTTTGATGTGCTGATAAATCTGGTTTGCTACTATTTTGTTGAGGATTTTTACATTTATATTCATCAGGGAGATAACAAGTATCACAGAAAGAGTTAGGGAGGTATCCTTCCTGCCTTGGTGTTTTGGAATAGTTTCTGTAAGACTGGTACCTGCTCTCCTTTGTAGATATGGCAAAACTGTCCTGTAAATCTCTCTGGTCCTGGGCTTTTTTGTTGTTGGAAGGTTTTTTTTACTATTGATTCAATTTCCTTACTCATAATTTGTCTGTTCAGGATTTCTATTTCTTCCTGATTCAATCTCAGGAAGTTGTGTGTTCCAGGAATTTACGTATTTCTTCTAGGTTATCTAGTTTGTGCACATAGAGATGCTCATAGTAACCCCTGATAAGCTTTTGTATTTCTGTTGTATCAGCAATACTGTCACCTTTATCATTTCTGATTGTGCTTATTTGAATTTTCTCTCTTTTTTCTTCATTAAACTAGCTAGTGGTCTACCAATTTTGTTTATCCATTCAAAGGACAAATTCTTCATTATGTTGATCCTTTTCATCATTTTTTTTGGTCTCAATCTCATTTAGTTCTGCTCTTTGTTATTTCTCTTCTTCTGCCAGTCCCTGTACTTTGAGTCTGTAGTTGTCTTTTGCCATTAGGTGGGTCTCTGGTAGGCAGCAGATGGCTGAGTCCTGCTTCTTTTATCCAATTTGCTAGTGTTTATTTTTTAAATGGAATATTTAGGCCATTTATGTTCAAGGTTAATATTAATATGTGGTTTTTTTCCCCCATCATAGTTTTGTTAGCTAGGTGCCTTGGAGTCTCAGTTGTGTAACTGCTTTATTGGATCTTTGAGGTTTCTACTTACCTGTGCTTTTACGATGGTGAGTATTATCCTTTCATTGCCATGTTCAGAACTCCTTTGAGCATTTCTTGTAAGATGGTGTAGTGGTCATGAATTCTCTCTATGTGTGCTTATCTGGGAAAGACTATTTCTCCTTCAATTATGAAACTTAGTTTGGCAGGATATAAAATTCTTGGCTGACATTTTTTCAAGGTGGCTAAAAACAGGCCTCTAAGCTCTTCTGTTTTATAAGGTTTCTGCTGAGATGTTTACCATTAGGCTGATGAGCTTCCTTCATAGGTGATTTGACACTTGTCTCTAGCTGCCTTTAAGATTTTTCTTTCATATTGACCTTGAATAGCCTAACGACTATATGCCTTGGTCATGTTAATGTTGTACAGTATTTTTCAGGTGCTCTCTGAATTTCTTGTATCTTGATGTCTACATCTCTAGAAGATTGGGAGATTTTCCTAAATTATTCCCTCAAAAATTTTTCCAAGCTTTTTACTTTTTCCTCTTCTCCATCAAGAATGCCTGTAAGTCATAGTTTTGATAGCTTTACATAATCCCATATTTCTTGAAGGCTTTGTTTATTTAAAAAACTTATTTTTTGTCTGATTGGGTTAATTTGAAAGACTAGTCTTCAAGCTCTGAAATCTTTCTTCTGGTTTGTCTAGTCTATTGTTAAGGCTTTCAACAGTGTTTTGATGTTCCTTCAGCAAATTTATCATTTTCAGATATTCCATTTGTTTTTTAAAAAATATATCTATGTTGTCTTTCATCTCTTAGATTGTTTCTCTAGTTGCTTTAGTTTTCAACTTTCTCTTGGATCTCACTAGGCTTCTTTACAGTCCATATCTTAAATTCTTTATCTGTCATTTCAAAGTTTTCATTTTCAGTAGGATTCATTGCTAGAGAGCTAATGTGGTCCTTTATGGGTGTCACAACATTCTATTTCTTCCTGGTGTTGGAGCTCTTGTGCTGGTTCCTTCTCATGTGTAGAAGCTGGCACTTCTTATTTTTGGATTTATCTTAATTTGGGTGGGATTATTTTTCTTTGCCCCTTGAGGGTGTGACTCTTGCATATGTTGGGTTGCGTCCTTCGGCTTTGCTTCTATGTGCTTTTAGGGGGCCAAGGCTCTGCATAAATTCCTTGGTTACAGATAGCCTTAGTGTAGTCGTTTTCTCAAATGTTAATTGTTTGTAGTTTGTAGTAGTGGTATGCTGTATATGTGGTAAGGCTCACTGTCTCCTATAGAGATGCAAAGTTGGAGGTCTTTTGGGAGAAACTTACCTCATTCCTTAACGCTGTGTACTTGTCAGCAGGAATTATATTGGGTTGTGCAGTTCATCCTACAGGCCAGTAGGTGATGCCTGCAGGTAAGAGCTGTCTGAGGGCTGTGCAATGATATCAACAGTTGCTGCCACAGGCCATGCAGTTTGACCTCCTGGTCAGTAGGTGATGCTGGCAGGTGAGAGGCAGCTGCAGTGATGACAGTGGGATTTTTACTTGGCCTTTGTTGATAAGAAATACAAGAGTGTCCCTGGTGATGGGTGGGGGGTGTGGAGCTCTCAGTGGTCCCATCCCATGCTCTGCTCCCAAGGCTGGGGCTAGAGGGGGCAAAGCTGGGTGGGACTGGGTCTGGTGAGCCCGTGATCAGGCTCTCTGAGGCAGATGTGACCTTGGTAGGGCTGTAGGGGCAGTTCTCAGGCAGCTGGAACAACACTCTAGGGAAGGGTGGAGGCACCTCTTCTGTGCCACAAGAGCTGGTTCACGGTAAGAGGGTTGGCCCCGGGTTTTCATTCCAGCAGACGGCCATGAGGCCCACCCAGCTTCTACACCCCTGACTGGTGGGTCTCCCTCCAGTGTCCACCCTGGCAGCCAGCCCAATTAGTTATGCAAATCCCAAACCACCTGTGCCCAGACTGCCATGCCATCCCAGGCATTCCAGAATACAAGACTCCCTGCAGCAGAAACCAAGGCTATGAGGCGACACCCTTCCTAGTCTATTCTCATGAAGGGAGGGGTGCCCAGCTTCTGTACCACCTGAAAAACCCGCACCACACTCTTCTCTGTGTTCTGACAGTGGGGGCTCCTCCCCTGCTTGAGATCAGGCCACAGATCTCATCCCCATATTCCTGGGTGGTATGCTTGAGTCCTGGCAAACTGAGACCAGGCCAGTGGATTTGTCCTCTGGCTCCTTAGGATCAACCACTGGCAGTGATAGGAGGAGTGAAGTGTTCCCAGGTAGCCAATAAACCACTTAGGTGAGGCAATGGAGGCTATGCTCTGGGTCCCACTCCACAGCAATGGCCAGGCAGGCAATCTTAGGAGGGACTGGCAGGCATGGTCGTGTGTGGTTTAGATTCACCTCAGTCCTGCAGGAATGGTGGTGGATTCTGAATTGGGCATGTGAGCATGCATGGGCCCCACTCTATCCTGGTGTGGCAGACAGCAGATGTAGCCGCTTGGATGCAGGGCACTGGGGGATGGGCGCCCAGAGTCATGTTTTGCTGCAGCTGCCTAGCACACTGAAGCCTTTTGGGCTCCTTGTGGCTTCAAGTAGTGCCTCTGTATGGTCTCCAGGCAGCTTCTCCTACCAGTCCAAACGTATTCAGGGGTGTGGGAACTTCTCTAGAATTTCAGAGGTCGACAGTGGGAAAGTGGTGTTTCCGGGTTTCTTCACTCACACCTTCCTTGGGTCCATTCTGGTCCCAAGGTGCCTGGCAATACTGAGCCAGCAGCGTTGCTTCCTACTTCTTCAATCATGTCTGTCATGGCCTATATATTAAATTTCAGTGTTTTCTCTCAAAAGATCTGTTCAAAGTGTGAACGTTTACTCAATATTTTGCTTCCTCTCTGTGGAAGAGGTGCATCCCAGATCCATCTAGTTGGCCATCTTTAATCCCTCTCCTCATTTTTCATTTATTATTCTATTTGGATATTCCCTCCTTTTTTTAATTCTAGCTAAATGTTTGTTGATTTTATCTTCTCAAAAAACTAACTCAGTTTTGTTGATCTTTTGTATTGTTTTTCTACTCTTTATTTCATTTACCTGTGCTCTAATCTTTATTATTTCATTCCTTCTTCTAACTTTGGTTTTACTTTGTTCTTATTTTTCTAGTTCCATGAGGTGCAATATTAAGTTGTTTATTTAAGATCATTCCCTATTCTTAATGTAGGCATTTATTGCTATAAAATTCTCTTTTAGAACTGCTTTTGCTGCATTCCATGTTTTGGTATGTTATGTTTCCATTTTTGTTTGTTTCAAGATATTTTTTACTTCCCCTTTCATTTCTTCTTTGACCTTTGGTTGTTCAGGAGTGTGTTGATAAATTTCCACATATTTGTGAATTTTCCAATTTTCCTCCTGTTATGGATTTATGGTTTCATGCCATTGTTGACAGAAAAGATACCTGATATAATTTTAATCTTAAATTTGTTAAAACTTATTTTATGGCCTAACAAATGATCTGTCCTGGAGAATGTTACATGTTTGAGTGAGAAGAATGTGTGTATTCTGCTACTGTTGAATAGAATGTTCTGTATATGTATATCAGGTCCATTTTGTCTAGTGTTGTTCAAATCCACTGTTTCTTTATTGATTTTCTGTCTAGATGATTTCTCCATTATTGAAAGCACTGAAGACCCCTATGATTACTGTACTGCTATCTATTTCTCCCTTCAGTTATATTAATATTTTCTTTACGTATTTATGTGCTCCAAAATTGGTGGCAAATATATTTAGAATTGTATCATCTTGATCAACTGACCTCTTTATCATTATACAATGACCTTTATTGCCTCTTGTGACAATTTTTTACTTAAAATTTATTTTGCCTGGTATAAATATGGCCACCACTGCTCTCTTTTGGTTCCACTTACATGGAACATATTTTTCCAACCTTCCTCTTTCATCTTATCTGTATCTTTAAAGGTAAAGTAAGTCTCATGTAGGCAGCTTGTAGTTGGGTCAGTTTTAAAAAATGCATTTAAAGCCTGAGCAACATAGCAAGACCCCATCTTTCCATAAAAGTTTTTTTTTTTTTTTTAAATTAGCCACATGTGGTGGCATATGCATGTAGTCCTAGCTACTCAGGAGACTAAAGCAAGAAGACTGCTTGAGCCCAGGAGGCTGAAGTTACAGTGGGCTGTGACTGCATCACTGCACTCTACCCTGGTGACAGAGCAAGGCCCTATCTCTGTATTAAAAATATGCATAGTAACAATGTATTTTGATTATTGAGTTTAATCCATTTGCATTTAAAGTAATTATTGATAAGTAATAACTACTGCCATTTTATTGTTTTCTGAAAAGTTTTAAGTGCCTTTGTTTCTTCTGCTGCTTCCATTGATATTTTATATATATATATATATTTATATATATATATATATTTTGCAATGGCATGGTTTGATTTATCTTTTTGTATCTAACACAGTTTTTTTCTTTTAATTATCCAAAAGGCTTACAAAAACCATTTTATAGTCATAACAATCTATTTTAAACTGATAAGAACTTAATTTCCATCACATATAAAAATTACACTTCTACCTCTCCCCTCCCACATTCTGTGTTAATTTATACCACAATTTACATACTTGTATATTGTATATCTATTAAAAATTATTGTAGCTATATTCTAATACCTTGTTTTTTATTTTTATATTAGTTACAAGACATTTACACAACATCATTATAGTATCACAGCATTCTGAATTTATTTCTTTTTTAACTATCCCCTCAGGTATTTATCCTTTGAGTTACAAACAATCCAATTATACTCTTTTATTTTAAAATGCAAAATTAAGTTATTATCGACTGCAGTCACCCTATTGTGCTACCAAATAGTAGGTCTTATTCATTCTTTCTCACTATATAGAATAGTATTTATAGTTTTGAACTTCTTTACTAGTGAGGTTTATTCTTTCATGTTTTCATGTTGCTAATTAGCGTTCTTTTGTTTCAACTTGAAAAACTGCCTTCAGCTTTTCTTACGAAGCAGGTTTAACAGTGACAAAATCCCTCAGCTTTTGTTTTTGGGAAAGTATTTCTTCTTCATTTCTGAAGTATAACTTTGCTGGGTATAGTATGCTTGGTCAGCAGTGTTTTTCTTTTGGCAGTTTGAATATATCATCCCACTTTCTCCTTGCTTGACAGGTTTCTGCACAGAAATCTGCCTACAGTCTTATGGAGTTTCCAACTTTGCTTTTGCTGCTTTCAAAATTGTCGTTGACTTTTCATAATTTGATTGTAATGTGCCTTGGTGAAGACCTTTTTATGTTCAATCTATTGGACTTCTTTGATCTTTACAGATCTGAATGCCCATTTGGGCTTTTTGAATCTGTAGTATGGTGTTTTTCACCGATTATAAATAAAAACCTCAGCCATTATTTCTTCAACTATGGCTGCTGCCCTAGTGTCTTCTCCTGGCATAAGATGTATTGAATCTTCATGTATCTTAACCTGTTTTTCATATCTTTTCTTTTTTCTTTTTTTTTTGAGACAGAGTCTTGCTCTGTCGCCCAGGCTGGAATGCAGTGGCGCCATCTCGGCTCACTGCAAGCTCCACCTCCCGAGTTCACGCCATTCTCCTGCCTCAGCCTCCCGAGTAGCTGGGACTACAGGTGCCTGTTTTTCATATTTTTTCTATGTGTCTCTCTGAGTTCCATTTAGTGTAATTTTTCTCTGTCTTCCAAATTATTAATTTTTCTTTAACCCTGTTTAATTTGCTGTTAAATGTATCCTCTGAATTTCAAATTCTTACTATTCAATTTTTTATTTTTAGTTCTATTAGATTATTCTTAAAACACACTGGTTATATTTTATCATATCATAGCAGATAACCATCTGATTTTTCTTTAAACAAGACAGTAGTCATTTTATAAATCTGTATGACATAACTCTAGCAATTAGCCTTTATGGGTCAGTTTCTGCTTCTTTTTGTTTCTGGTAATTCTCACTCATGTTTCTACCTTCTTGCTAAATTATTTGGGAGACTTCTAAAGTACTAGGATGAAGGTGTATTTCTCCAAAAGACTTGTGTTTACTTCTGCCTGGTGCCAATAGATATTTGTAGCAGTTCCACTTTAAACTCAAATATGGCTTGAGATTTTTCAGGCTACACAGCAATGTAAACTTGGACTTCAAATCAGTGCGAGACAGCTTGTGGTTACTACTTCTCAAAGACAATCCTCCATTCCCTGAATACCTAACCAGGGAAACTTTGCTTGCTCACTCTCAAGGATGGTAGAGATGGTAAATGGTTTGCTTTTACTTCATCCTCACAGTCGAGACATAATCCATACTGCTATTAAACTATCTTTAGTGGTCTTGGGCTTTGTTTCCTCTCAGAAGCCTGAAAATCACCTTACATTTCCCTGGCTAGGCAAATGTATTCAGGACCAAAGTGTCTTCTATGATCTGCTCTGTTTACTTCTATGGGTTCCTTTTTTCACTTAGATTTTGACAAGGTAATGTCTTACTTAGCTCTTTAGAAGTGCTAAGAAGTTTTTTGTTTTTGTTTTTAATCTAGCACCATTAGCTGTTTTCAGTAAAAAGGGTTAGTTCAAATAATCGAACCCAACACATTCTCAGAAGCAGAACCTGTTCACTGATTTTTTCACCTTCCTTTCTCCCTTCATCTACCTTATTCTTCTTATTGCCCCCTTTTTTCCCCAGACAGATCATTTCCTTCTTGATTACCTATTAAGACTCTGGATCAACTACATAATTCAGGCCACAGATAAGAAATACATAAGAAACCCTTGCTCCAAAAATGTTTGAGCTTAGCATTAACATTAACAGGTTCATAGCTCTACAATTAACCAGCTGTCATAAGTGAGCAAGTCAACTTCACTGAGTCTCACTTTCTAGAAACCTGGGACTGTATCTAAAAACAGCCCTTTCCAATTCTTATATATTCTATCTCCTTTCTGTCTTTCAATTATCTCCCTTCTATTCCCATCCCATGGGCAACTACTTTAACTCAAAAACCATTAACACTGCCTGATTATTATAGCCTCCTCATTGAAGACACTACCTCAGCCTCCCTCCCTCTAAAATTCTTTTTCCATATTACACCAGACTTATTTATAAATTACTTTAATGATGTTCTTCTCATAGCTTCCATGATAAGGTTCAAATTCCTTGACACAGTACACAAATCACTTCATATTTTTTCCCTTGTTTACTTCTCTGATCTCATTTTCTGTGAACACTTTGCTCAAGCCTCTGTGGCTTCATGTATGTTGCCTCTTTTGCCTGAAAACCTTCTATTCACTCTACTTTGTCTAATTAACCTCCATCGGTCCTTAAGAACTAAAGACCAACTCTGTTTCACTCAGAACTCTTCTAGGACTTCTCCTTCCTTCTCTAATTCGGATGCTCCTCCTTGATGCTGCCACATAATGTATACCTAAATAAAACTATAATGTATTTGTGACTTATTTATCTCTCTTCTCCATTAAGCCATATAAACATCATTCATGCAGAGAGTCTTATCCACAGTTGCAACCAATTTCTACAGAGGTTGCTGAACGGACGAATGAACAACACTATAAAATGAGAGGGCTGATTACATTATTTCAAAAGTCCCTTGTTAACCATTAGATTTGTCATATTGTAGAAATCTTAACTTCTGCCAATCTGTGCCTATTATCTGAGCTTTTATCTACACTTCCATATTTCATTATCCAGATAATATCCTGACCTGCATGCCTGACCCACTTTTCCAGATTTTAGTTTTGATATCTTGTCTAGACGACCTCTTTGAACTTGAACTCTTGCTGGGAAGCTTCTCCTTTGACTGGTCTTGGATTTGATTTATTGCATGCACTTGTTTACCTTTTCTGATGCCCTTGTTCCTGATCCCCAATCTAATTAACACTATGCCACTTCCATATCCTATTTTTATATCATTGGTGCTTAACCTGGCAAGACAGGCTAAATAATTTAATTAGTTTATTAGGAAAAGTAGAAAGAAGAAATTTTAGAGCTAGAATAAAAGACTAGGTCCAATTTCTCCATTTGACAGATGAGGAAGAAGATTAAACTTTCAGTGTTTACTCACTGAAAGTGCAGCAAGTAGAGGGTCTCCTTACTTTCACCGCTCCTTCCACTCACCCATACTTTGAGTAAAAGTAAAAATTTAAAGTGAAAAAACCACCTTACTTAAAGGATTCTGATGTATGTATAGAGAGGTTTACAAGCACTAAAAATACCTCCATGATTTATATGTGTTTGGGATTTTTGCATATTGAATTATAATTTCACTATATCTATATAATATTTATTGGTTTCTAAGTAGAGTATTCATTTGGGGTTACAATAAAAAATTAAAGGTAGGTTCAATTATATCAACAATATTTGGAAAGCTTGATCCTGGTTAATAAATTCTACTAAATTTCAATACATTATATGCATTGTAAATATGGTCAAAATAACTTTCTTATTCTGCTTCATAATCTACTTTTTAGTAAGTAGGACACCTAATATTTGATAGCCAAATTTACTATTGATTTCAAACTTTTCATCCAATTTATCTTTTCAGTTAATATATATTTTAAAAAACGAATCATGAGAATACAATATTACCAAAAAAAAATCAGACTTACTGTCATCCTCCCAGCAGTTCTTAGCATTCCCTTCTCTTTCACTGCTCCTCCCTGGTAACACTGTCTGGTCTGTTGGCAGGTCATCCTCTGGTACACCTTCACAATCAGCTGCATCTGTGACACTTTCTTCTTCCACAATATGGAGTTTGTCTTCATCATCTGAATCTGAATTTGTTTCTACCACAGTATTATAATTTGTAACTGTAATACAAACAAGAAACAAATAATCAAAACCAACTAGTAAAAAAATCAGTTTTTACATCTCAGAAAAATAAAAGTAAAAAAGATGCTTAAAACAGATTGTAATTCAATAATGTTTTCTTTTAAATAATATGTAAACAACTGATTTGACAACACACATATGTAACACTAGATATTACATGATCAAAATGACAAATAGTAGCTACCCTTATTGAACACTTACTATATATAGACCTGCTTTATAAATACTAACCCATTAAATTCTTACAACAATCTTATAATAGCTTTATGAAATAAGAGTTCTACCACTTACTACTTATATCCTTGCTTTATACGTAAGAAAATCAAGGCAGAGAGAGAGTAACTTGTCTAAGATCACAGCTAGGAAGTGGCAGACCCAGGATTTTAACACCAACGGTCTGATTCCATATTTTGTGCTCTTAAACTCTATATTAAACCTCCCCTCCAATGATAATGAGCCTACAGCATAAGATATTGCTTATGTACAATTAGGGCTTTGAATCCTTAAAGGATTGCAACTTAAGAAAAGAGGCCATCTTTCCTAACAAAATAGCATTACATCATCAAGTTTACCACAAGTATTTTTAAGTTGTCAATAGACCCATGTATTACATTATTAATCCCACACTGACTTTAGAAAGAATCTACCAATTTAGTCAATTTCTATGTAATTAAGTTTGTCATTCTGAATAACTGACATTTGGAAGTTTTCAAATGAGCACCTGAATTTCAATAAAATATAACATCAGCATTTTATTATTCTGAGTGAGTTCTATAGTTCATAGAATCAGGAGTATAAGCTGAGAATAAAATTCTATAAAATAAATATCTAGTATAATCAATGTTTTCCTTTAGAGTCCTTGTAATAATCACTCTAACAGGATGAATATTTAGTACTTCATTGGGTATGGTCACTAGAATATCTCTTTTAAACTACTTTCAGGGTGATTCTTATTTGCTAAGAAAAGATTCGGAAGAAGGGAGAAAAAGAAGCTTCACTTTATTTAGATAACTAGGCAGTAATTACTATCAGTTATTCTTTCCATTGCTTCCTTAAATGTTCCAACAATTTTGAAAAATAATCACCTAAATGCTTAAATAATATGCATACATATCCCTCTCTCCACACACACACAACACACACACACACACACACACACACACTCCTGAGAACACAAAGGAAGAAATACAATTGAAAATATGGGTAGATATTTAAAGGTGAAAACAAATAACCAAAACTCCAAAACTGCTTTTATAGACTTTAGGAAGACTCCTTGTCCAAAAGAGTACCAGAGGTCACCACTGTGCTCACATATTAGGAGTTCTTCAATATCTTGTGTCAGAAGGAAAACGTCAAGTTTTGTTATGCCATTAATATTTTAGTGTGAATATGCTTTTCCAGATCTTTTCCCAAGAGTAAATGGTTTTCTCTCTTATTTTATTATAAAAGTAATGCATGTAAAATCAGCCAATGCAAAACATGTAAAGTAAGTAAAGGCAGCCCTATTTTTCCTTCCTCAATCCACTCCATAAAGGTAAAAATAATGGCAAATTTTATTAATTATTTCAATGCACTAAGTAGGCATGATGTAACTCATTTTATATACCTTTTCTTACTTAGTTGTAACACAAACCTCACCTTATCTTACATTTAATATAAATCCAGCATCACCTATATACAAATGTGTGTATATATAATTCAAAATACACATGATCACATCATACTGCTTTGCCACTTATATTTTGCCACTTTATAACATGTCTTGGAAGCCTTTCTATGTCAGTACAGACGGTCCCTGGCTAATTATGGCTTGATTTACAATGTTTTGACTTTATGATGGTGCAACACCATTCTGTTTTTCACCCTCAGTACAGTATTCAATAAATGACAAGAGATATTCAACATCATATTAAAACATAGGCTTCATGTTATGATATGCCCAACTGTAAGCTAAGTGTTCCAGGCATATTTAAGGCAGGCTAAGCTCAGCTATGATGTTTGATAGGTTAAGTATATTAAATGCATTTTCGATTTCACAGTATTTTCAACTTAAGATGAATTTATCAGGACATAACACCATCATAATTCATAAGTCGAGGGGCATCTATATACATAAAGCTTTCTTATCTCCCTCCGGATAGCTACACAGCATTCTATTGTACAGATATACTTCAACCTATGTCTATTGATAATTTTTTTGCCTGTGTTAAGCACTAGCAACAATGCCATAATTTTTCTTGTAAATATGTATAATTTTGGCCATTCCTTAAATATACTTATCAGATTAGTAGGGGTGAAACTTTTGAGTAAAAGGGAAGACTTATGAAGTAGATACTGTTAAACTGCCTTCCAGAATGGTTTTATGTTTCCATAAATATTATCTGAGGAGGTCTATTCAGTATATCAATATAATAAAGACAAAGGTCACTTTAATATAGTAATGAGAAAATACGTGTCAAGATGGCAAAACAGCCACACTATTAGCAGCCGCACTATAAGCAGAGTGAAGTCCGTGTGTGGGTAAGGGGAATGATTTTAAAAGGCTGTTTCACAGCTGACTATAAGCTTAAGCTTCCTGACTGTTAAGAGTTTCCTGATGGGCCTTTAACTCATAGTAACAGGCAAATACACACACACACACGCACACACACACACACACACACACACGCGCGCGCGGAATGGAGATGCTTACTGGCAAATGATGCACAATGCTATTAACTTTCATTTTTACTTTCAGTACTTATTAGCAACCTACTTGTTAAAGTCATTTTAAGTTGGCATTTATATATGACAAGCTAAAATTAGAACATGGTAAGTATTTGCTGAGGATTAATCAATTCTACACTCCACTAAGATCTGGCTATCATGTAAGGTCTGGTTCACTGCAAGGCTCTCAAATATGCTTGACCAGTGAAACTGCATGCCTAGATAGCTGACATTCCTGCTGTTTTGCGAAGGGAGGCTTCCGGACATGTTTGGTATCTTGAGTTGGCCATGGTTTTATGCTGGTGCCATTCTTACTCTTACCTTTTAATGATGCAATATTGCAGCTTAGCATTATATTATCAATTTTGTTAGCTGTAGGTTCTCTGGTTGACCTTGGATTGCACATTTAACACATTTATATCTAGAGTATTTTGGGCTTGAAAACTTCCCCCAAATTAGGCTTTAAGACATATATGCATTCTGGTTCAAATGCTTGCTTGCATGGTTCATATTTTTTTACTGAGTTCTTTTTAACCAGAGATACTGGGTGTTCTATTCTGCCCGAGTCAACCATAGCTCAAAGCACTCTTAAAGACTGCCTATCACTTTCTGGGACTCTAGCAAAACTCCTTCCTGTCCCCTGTATAAGCTGCCATTGTAAGATAGATTATGTCATAAATCTAAAACACAGAGATTGTATGTATTTTATAACTATCTTGTGAATTTTCCCAGAGCATGTTTGATATGTGTCATAAAATGGGAAAAATCCAAAAAATCAATGTATTTTATCTGCTGAGATGGAAAAAAAGACCAATAACTATTTTCCAAGATTTTTACTGTCTTTTGCTTCTGTCACTTAGCTGAGAGAAAAAAACCAGTGAAAACTACTGATATTAATGACTGAAACTTAAATTAATAGTCAAGCTTACTTGTATTTCTGAATCTATCATTTTGTTTGTGGATCTACACAGCTCATTTAAAAAATGGCCCACCACCAAAAGCATACAGAGTAACGCAGGCCCTTGATAAATTCTAGTAGCCAATGAGGGCTTCAGTTATCTAAATGTTCTGTCCAATGATCTCTATACCCCTGAACTGTTCAACCTGTGGCTGAAAATATATTATAGTTTATCTGAAGATAACAATCATAGGTGATCATCACATCTTGATTCTTATTTTAATTAAAATATCAAGAAAGCAATGGTAAAAAATATAGTAAACAGTTTTAAAAATCTTTAAACATGACTTAAGATAGATAATATGAATTTAAACTTCAATAAAAGATGGTAACATTTTCAATGCATTCTTATTGTCATCAGAATGTAGTTAAGGACATGTTGACTTCTTGATGGTGGTAGTTGTTGGTATTATTTGCTAATATTTAATGCCAGACACAACAGTACCCACTGCATACAGTGGTTGTGAAGATATAATGATTTTTAAATGTATTGTGCTTAGATCAGTGTCTGGTACACGGTAAGGACTAGAGAAGTGTTTTCTGCTACTACTACTATCTTGGTAAATCTTTACAGCAGCTCCTAAGAAGTAGGTATTATTATATATCCCTCTGACAGACAAAGAAAAATAGAGTACCTAAGTAGCCTGTCTGAGGTTATGTAGCTACTAAGTAGAAGAGTGAAAGCCAGGTTGGCTAGATTCCACAGCCTAAATACTTCATTATGTGCAAAGGCTCCTGATTGAAAATCGTTGCGCTGATGAAAAATATTCTTTAACTTTTGTGTGTATACTTATTTTGGGGTAATGAAATTCCATACTTAACAATTTACCACTGCAGATATTTTCAAATGACTAAACAATTTTAACCATTAGAATGTCATAATATGTTAACAGTATATTACAGCATAATATCATCCTTATAGTCAATAAATCTTTTTATTATTATACTTTAAGTTCTGGGGTACATTGCAGAATGTGCAGGTTACATAGGTATACACATGCCATGGTGATGTGCTGCTCCATCAACCCGTCACCTACATTAGGTATTTCTTCTAATGCTATTCTCCCCTAGACTCCCACCCCACCAACAGGCCCCGGTGTGTGATGCTGCCCTTCCTATGTCCATGTGTTCTTATTGTTCAGCTCCCACCTATGAGTGAGAATATGCGGTGTTTGGTTTTCTGTTCTTGTGATAGTTTGCTGAGAATGATGGTTTTCAGCTTCATCCATGTCCCTGCAAAGGAGAGGAACTCATCCTTTTTTAGGGCTGCATAGTATTTCACGGTGCATATGTGCCACCTTTTCTTTATCCGGTCTATTATTGATGGACATTTGGGTTGGTTCCAAGTCTTTGCTATTGTAAATAGTGCTGCAATAAACATACGTGTGCATGTGTCTTTATAGCAGCATGATTTATAATCCTTTGGGTGTATACCCAGTAATGGGATGGCTAGAAATGGTATTTCTAGTTCTAGATCCTTGAGGAATTGCCACATTGTCTTCCACAATGGTTGAACTAATTTACACTCCCACCAACAGTGTAAAAGTGTTCCTATTTATCCACATCCTCTCCAGCACCTGCTGTTTCCTGACTTTTTAATGACCACCATTCTAACTGGCGTGAGATGGTATCTCATTGTGGTTTTGATTTGCATTTCTCTAATGACCAGTGATGATGAGCATTTTTTCATATGTCTGTTGGCTGCATAAATGTCTTCTTTTGAGAAGTGTCTGTTCATATCCTTTGCCCACTTTTTGATGCGGTTGTTTTTTTCTTGTAAATTTGTTTAAGTTCTTTGTAGATTCTGGATATTAGCCCTTTGTTAGATGGATAGATTGCAAAAATTTTCTCCCATTCTGTAGGTTGCCTATTCACTCTGATGGTCGTTTCTTTTGCTGTGCAGAAGCTCTTTAGTTTAATTAGATCCCATTTGTCAATTTTGGCTTTTGTTGCCATTGCTTTTGGTGTTTTAGACATGAAGTCCTTGCCCACGTCTATGTCCTGAATGGTATTGCCTAGGTTTTCTTCTAGGGTTTTTATGGTTTCAGGTCTAACATTTAAGTCTTTAATCCATCTTGAATTAATTTTTGTATAAGGTGTAAGGAACGGATCCAGTTTCAGCTTTCTACATATGGCTAGCCAGTTTTCCCAACAACATTTATTAAACAGGGAATGTTTTCCCCATTTCTTGTTTGTGTCAGGTTTGTCAAAGATCAGATGGTTGTAGATGTGTGGTGTTATTTCTGAGGCCTCTGTTCTGTTCCATTGGTCTATATATCTATTTAGATACCAGTACCATGCTGTTTTCGTTACTGTAGCCGGGTAGTATAGTTTGAAGTCAGGTAGTGTGATGCCTCCAGCTTTGTTTTGCCCAGGATTGTCTTGGCTATGCGGGCTCTTTTTTGGTTCCACATGATATTTAAAGTAGTTTTTTCCAATTCTGTGAAGAAAGTCAGTGGTAGTTTGATGGGGACAGCATTGAATCTATACATTACTTTGGGCAGTATGACCATTTTCACGATATTGATTCTTATCCATGAGCATGGAATGTTTTTCCATTTCTTGTGTCCTCTCTTATTTCCTTGAGAAGTGTTTGTAGTTCTCCTCGAAGAGGTCCTTCACATCCCTTGTAAGCTGGATTCCTAGGTACTTTATTCTCTTAATAGTAATTGTGAATGGGAGTTCACTCATGATTTGGCTCTCTGTTTGTCTGTTATTGGTGTATAGGAATGCTTGTGATTTTTGCACATTGATTTTGTATCCTGAGACTTTGCTGAAGTTGTTTATCAGCTTAAGGAGATTTTGGGCTGAGACAATGGGGTTTTCTAAATATACAATCGTGTCATCTGCAAACAGAGACAATTTGACTTCCTCTCTTTCTATTTGAATACCCTTTATTTCTTTCTCTTGCCTGATTGCCCTGGCCAGAAATTCCAATACTATGTTGAATAGGAGTGGTGAGAGAGGGCATCCTTGTCTTGTGCTAGTTTTCAAAGGGAATGCTTGCAGTTTTTGCCCATTCAGTAAGATATTGGCTGTGGGTTTGTCATAAATAGCTTTTATTATTTTGAGATACATTCCATCAATACCTAGAGCTTGTGGAGTTTCTAGCATGAAGGGGTGTTGAATTTTATCAAAGGCTTTTTCTGCATCTATTGAGATAATAATGTGGTTTTTGTGATTGGTTCTGTTTATACAATGGACTACATTTATTGATTTGTGTATGTTGAACCAGCCTTGCCTCCCAGGTATGAAGCTGATTTGATCGTGGTGGATAAGCTTTTTGATGTCCTGCTAGATTTAGTTAGCCAGTATTTTATTGAGGATTTTCACATCGATGTTCATCAGGGATATTGGCCTGAAATTCTCCTTTTTTGTTGTGTCTCTGCCAGGGTTTGGTATCAGGATGATGCTGGTCTCATAAAATGAGTTAGCGAGGATTCCCTCTTTTTCTATTATTTGGAATAGTTTCAGAAGGAATGGTACCAGCTCCTCTTTGTACCTCTGGTAGAATTCAGCTGTGAATCCGTCTGGTCCTGGACATTTTTTTTTTAATTGGGAGGCTATTAATTACTGCCTCAATTTCAGAACTTGTTATTGGTCTATTCAGGGATTCGACTTCTTCTGGGTTTAGACTTGGGAGTGTATGTGTCCAGGAATTTATCCATTTCTTCTAGATTTTCTAGTTTATTTGCGAGGTCAATAAATCTTTACAAGAACTTTCACATATTATTTTTAGCACGATTGCATGCAGCACTGTATCAACCTATAGTAATTAAAGTCTCACGTAAATATCTGTTTCTTAAGTAATGTACAATCATAAAAAAGCATTAGATAACTTATATGAGTATGGTTCCAAAACAAACCAATACATTCTCAATTTTTTATTTATTGGTATGAAAGCAAGATCACCTAAATGCTTCATAAAGAATCTCACTATCATCATTTATTGTGACTTGGAATAGCAGGATAGGGCCATGTAGAGGAAGAAACTTAGGGAAGTGGGGAAGGAGGATGGAAAAGATTAACTTTGAGGTCTTCAATTCTTGTCCAATGATAACTGTGGCATGTATTGATTAAAGCCACAGGCGAAGGCCACATTTTTACCTATTTTGGGTTGTGTAAAGGCTTTTCTTTCCAGAGGACACTCTTATTATGTTATGCCTTTAATATGTGCTTAACTATATCCCACTCATTGCCATCAAGCCCCTAAGCACGCACTCATTTGCATGTTAGAAAAGAAAGAGAAAAATCTTTCTTTTTTTTTTTTTTTTTTGCTTTTCATGTCTTTATTATTATTATTATTATTATTATTATACTTTAGGCTCTATGGTACATGTGCGCAACGTGCAGGTAAGTTACATATGTATACATGTGCCATGCTGGTGCGCTGCACCCACCAACTCGTCATCTAGCATTAGGTATATCTCCCAATGCTATCCCTCCCCCCTCCCCCCACCCCACAACAGTCCCCGAAGTGTGATGTTCCCCTTCCTGTGTCCATGTGTTCTCATTGTTCAATTCCCACCTATGAGTGAGAATATGCGGTGTCAGGGATCTAGAACTAGAAATTCCATTTGACCCAGCCATCCCATTACTGGGTATATACCCAAAGGACTATAAATCATGCTGCTATAAAGACACATGCACACGTATGTTTATTGCAGCATTATTCACAATAGCAAAGACTTGGAACCAACCCAAATGTCCAACAATGATAGACTGGATTAAGAGAAAATCTTTCTTAGAAAAGAAGACTAATCCTTAAAAACTAACAGACTACTTTTAACAAACTGGTTCCACATATATCAGATTAGCATATTGTCATAATTTAAGAAACACCTAGAAAAATACATACACTTTGAGTTGTGTTCTACAGAGCCAAAAGACTGTACTCATATTAAGTATTAGAATATTTTACACATTAGCACAATGCTGAGAACACCACAAATTTAGGCATGAATGCTGAGCGATGCAAAGATACGGTGGAGACACTGACCAAATGTTTCTTTAACATCAATTGGGACTACAATAACATCACACACACACACACACACACACACACACACACACACACACACACATTTTATCCTAAATACAGTCACTGGCATACTGCCTTCTACGTAGTAGGTATAGAATTATTTGCTGAATTGAATATGGGACCACACTTTTTTCTTCTCAGTGAAGAAACAAGTCAATATACTTAAGTGTTAGCAATAATTCAGGAAAATGAAAACAAAACTGTAGTCATAACCAGACCAGGCAAATAGGCATACAAAATGGAAAGGAGAGGTCATGTGATAATTCATAGGATCAGAGAAAACTTCTGCATATAATATTACTCCAGGAAAGAGAAGCTTAAGTTGTCTATAAATACTAAGCATGTACTGTAAATTTTTGTTAATCTGACTTTTGACTGAACTGATAACGTTAGCTTACTGTCTATATATATTTTACTGTATAATGAAGGATATAATGTAATATACAAATGTAATATAATAATGTACAATGTGCATATTATCTAATTTTAATTTAAATAATCTAAAAATAGGTATCATAATGGTTTTAGAGTACCCCAAGTACCATGAACATGTTAGATTTTAGTAATTCTAATGATTCAGTAAATTTTGGGTGAAATTTTTAAATCCTTCTCTAGGTAAAATCTTCATAAACTCTTTTTATATTTTCAAAATATCTTTTAAAACCTAACTCCAATAAAAGTCAATTATTCTAAATTTTATCCCTGCAAAAGGGTTGGTGGTTTTTAATATCTTCAGATACACGCTATTAATAGAATGAAAACTGATAGGCAAAGGCAGGGAAAGGGTTGTCATTGCTCACAGAATCCTAGTTCTTATTTTCTCCTGTCTCTCATTACATGAAAGTTACTAAGGATTCATAGGATTTCTTTGTTACTCTCTCAGTTCTTGTTCTGGCCTTTCTCTCTTCCTCCACAGATCCTGTATCTATCTGCCCCCAACAAGAGCCATCCTCCCAAATTACCTTCCCCGTTTCTTGCATTATCTAAACTCCCATCCACTTAATGAGCTAATTTCAGCCAGTGTTCGTACAACTCACAGATAGATTAAACAGTGAAAAAGCAAAGTCCTCAAGAGATTAAATTCAGTCCCAAAAAAGATGATTCCTTTTTGTGTTGAGGAAAGTATTTGGATTAAAATAATTCACACTAAATTACCTATAACTAATATTTCCTTCACAAGTAAAGTCTGCATTTATAAAAGGATGCTTTTTAATTCATAGAAACTGTTACTTATGGAAGATAGGTAGTATGACAAAATCTAAGAAAAGTGTGAAGACAAAATCAAAAATACAAATGTGGAAAGTACTTAGTCAAAAAATAGAGAAGCCATGTAATTGATATATCAGTCCAAAAGCCCAAACTTTAAAGAATCAAGAAAACAGATAAATCACCAGCCTACTTAATCCTAGAGAAAAAAATTAAGTGGCATGAATGTTCAATATTAAAATGCAAATGGAGTTAACTACAACTATAAAGAAATTTAGGAAACTTACTTTTTAAATATTTTGTCCAAACCTAAGCAAATAAATTTGAAAACCTAGATGAAAACCCTTTCTAGGAAAATGTAAACAATTATCACTATATTATAGAACTTGGAAAATTATTTAAGAGACATAGACAGACACATCATAGAATAAATTTAGGAAGATACTAGTTAACCACTCAAAACTGCCAGGTGTTTTCACAGGTAAATTTCTTCAGATCTTTAAAGGACTGATAATTTTCTAACTTTTTAAAGAGAGAGGGAAATGAAAAGTCTGAATTCTAGGAAGTCAACATAATAATTAAAATCTGAGGAAGGATACACATGCATGTGGTGCACACACACACACACACACACACACACACGCTCAGTCCTAAATAAAATATGCAATGGTCCTAAATAAAATATTCAATTAAAAGAATGAAGCAAACATTACTTAACATTAGAAAATATATGAGCTTTTACTATATTAACATAAAGGACAAACGACATCTATAGATACAGAAAGGCATTTGAAAAAAATTCACCATTCCCTTGCTGATACTTTTGCATGAAAAGAAAACTGAAGTTAGTATCATAATAAATGATTATGAATGAGAGGCATTTCTAAGATAAAGATGCTTAGTTTCATCATTAGTTAACAATGTTTTAAAAGAATAAACCAATTTTTAAAAAGAATAAAAGAGAAAGTATAAATATTAGAAAGGAGAAGCAAAATTATTTGCGAAATAACATTTATAGAAAATTCAGGAAAAATCAATGAAAAAACTATTAGCAGTAAGAACATCTGGTAAATGGTTAATTACAAATTTAAAACAAAAAAAATCAATATATTCCCAACAGAAAAAAATCAACAGCTTTCCAATAATCAACAATAACCAGCTAAAAACACGAAAGAGGAAAAAATTCTATCACTAGCAACACAAATGAAACACATGAAGGAAAAAGCTTAAAATAAAACATGGAGGACCTACACGAAGAAAACTAGCATTCTATGTAAAAGTCATCAAATACTTGAATAAATGAAAAGCTGTATCTTGGTTTTGAATAGAATGATTTTGTATCATAAATGTGTCAATTCTACCTAAATTTTTCTATAAATTCAATGCAATTTTGATCCAAATGCTACACACGGTATCTTGGATTCTAAATCTAAATGACTTAGATCAATACGTCTACAGTTTATATAGAGAAGTAGGAGCATGGTCTCTGGAACCTAACTGCCTGGCTCAAATCACAGCTTCACTGCTTACTAGCCTTGTCACCTTGAGCATGTTATATATTCTTCTAATGTCTCAGTTTCCTCATTGCCAAGATTGAAATAATAATAGTATATACCCCTGACATGGTTATCACAATCATGAAAATAGGTATATATGCAAAACACTTAGTAATACTGCACATATATTCTTGATACATACTGTTGGTATTATTATCTGAGAAAATAAACACATTAAAATATTCAGGAAAATTCAGAAAAATAATAGTAATGGTGGTGGTAGGAGAACATGAACTAGATATACCAGAGAATAAACTTTATCTTGAAGCTACAGAAATGGAAATAGATTTGTACTATCACAGGGATGGGCAATCAATGGACTTGAACATAATACAAAATAGACCCTAAACAAATAGGAGTCTTGCAAATTAGTGGGGTGAAAGATGCATTATTTAATAAAAATCATTTGGAAAAAAATCAGATCCCCACCCCATGACTTTCACCAAAATGAAACCCACACGAATCAAAGACTTTAACTTAGAAAAAAAATTGAAACCATAAAAGTATTAGAAGAAAACATAGGCAAATCCTTTTACAAACCTGGAATAAGAAGGCCATTATAAGGATGACATGAAACCCATAACTATACACAGAAAAAAATCAAGTCAAAAGACAAACGACAAATTGTGAAAAATATGTGCTACACATATGACTAAAGGCTGACATCTTTATTATACAGAGAATTCTTAAACACTCATAAGATGAACCACCCAGTAAGAATATGCACAAGCAATTCACCCACAAAAATGAGTGCCCAATAAACACGTAAAAAGATGCTCAACCTCAGTAACGGAAGAAATATCCATTTTAATCTTACATTTTTATAATCACTTCTCACATACACTCTCAACTTTCTTGCTCTCTCTGGCTTCAAAATCTCTATTCTGGCTAACCTCTTACCTTGATTAAACTCCAGCACTCCTAATTCTATATCTCAGTCCCTCTATACTTCAAAGCTTTTTGGAAAAGTTGCCTACATGTGTCTCTTAATTTGTTTCTTCCTATTTTATCTTAAATTACTCCAATTACAACACTCCACCAACACTGTTCTTGTCATGACTGTGAGCACTGCTAAATGCAATGACAATTATCAGTATTCATTTGACTTGATCTTTTAGCAGCATTTGACATAATTCATTACTCTCTCTTTTTCAAAACAATCTCTTCTCTTGACTCTATCAGTTTTCCTCTTAACTCACCAACTGCTTTTTCGTTTCTTTCCTCCACTTCCTCAATCTGTCTCATGGCTCTAAATACCATTTGTTGACTCCCAGTTTTATATCCCAGGTGACTTCTCCTATGAATCCCATACTTACATAGCAAACTGTCTACTTGATATCTCTACTTGGATTTCTTTTTTTTTAAATTATACTTTTAAGTCCTAGGGTACACATGCACAACGTGCAACTTTGTTACATATGTATACATGTGCCATGTTGGTGTGCTGCACTCATTAACTCGTCATTTACATTAGGTATATCTCCTAATGCTATCCCTCCCCTCTTCCCCCACGCCACAACAGACCCTGGTGTGCGATGTTTCCCACCCTGTGTCCAAGTGTTCTCATTGTTCAATTCCCACCTATGAGTGAGAACGTGTGGTGTTTGGTCTTTTGTTCTTGCAATAGTTTGCTGAGAATGATGGTTTCCAGCTTCATCCACGTCCCTACAAAGGACATGAACTCATCATTTCTTATGGCTGCATAGTATTCCATGGTGTATATGTGCCACATTTTCTTAATCCAGTCTATCATTGATGGACATTTGGGTTGGTTCCAAGTCGTTGCTATTGTGAATAGTGCCACAATAAACATACATGTGCATGTGTCTTTATAGCAGCATGATTTATAATCCTTTGGGTATATACCCAGTAATGGGATGGCTGGGTCAAATGGTATTTCTAGTTCTAGACCCTTGAGGAATCGCCACACTGTCTTCCACAATGGTTGAACTAGTTTACAGTCCCACCAACAGTGTAAAAGTGTTCCTATTTCTCCACATCCTCTCCAGCACCTGTTGTTTCCTGACTTTTTAATGATTGCCATTCTAACTGGTGTGAGATGGTATCTCATTGTGGTTTTGATTTGCATTTCTCTGATGGCCAGTGATGATGAGCATTTTTTCATGCGTCTGTTGGCTGCATAAATGTCTTCTTTTGAGAAGTGTCTGTTCATATCCTTCACCCACTTTTTGATGGGGTTTTTTTTCTTGTAAATTTGTTTAAGTTCTTTGTAGATTCTGGATATTAGCCCTTTGTCAGATGAGTAGATTGCAAAAATTTTTTCCCATTCTGTAGGTTGCCTGTTCACTCTGGTGGTAGTTTCTTTTGCTGTGCAGAAGCTCTATAGTTTAATTAGATCCCATTTGTCAATTTTGGCTTTTGTTGCCATTGCTTTTGGTGTTTTAGTCATGAAGTCCTTGCCCATGCCTATGGCCTGAATGGTATTGCCTAGGTTTTCTTCTAGGGTTTTTATGGTTTCAGGTCTAACATTTAAGTCTTTAATCCATCTTGAATTAATTTTTGTATAAGGTGTAAGGAAGGGATCCAGTTTCAGCTTTCTACATATGGCTAGCCAGTTTTCCCAGCACCATTTATTAAATAGGGAATCCTTTCCCCATTTCTTCTTTTTGTCAGGTTTGTCAAAGATCAGATGGTTGTAGATGTGTGGCATTATTTTTGAGGGCTCTGTTCTGTTCCATTGGTCTATATCTCTGTTTTGGTACCAGTACCATGCTGTTTTGGTTACTGTAGCCTTGTAGTATAGTTTGAAGTCAGGTAGCGTTATCCCTCCAGCTTTGTTCTTTTGGCTTAGGATTGTCTTGGCAATGTAGGCTCTTTTTTGGTTCCATATGAACTTGAAAGTAGTTTTTTCCAATTCTGTGAAGAAAGTCACTGGTAGCTTGATGGGGATGGCACTGAATCTATATATTACCTTGGGCAGTATGGCCATTTTCACAATATTGATTCTTCCTATCCATGAACATGGAATGTTCTTCCATTTGTTTGTATCCTCTTTTATTTCGTTGAGCAGTGGTTTGTAGTCCTCCTTGAAGAGGTCCTTCACATCCCTTGTAAGTTGGATTCCTAGGTATTTTATTCTCTTTGAAGCAATTGTGAATGGGAGTTCACTCATGATTTGGCTCTCTGTTTGTCTGTTATTGGTGTATAAGAATGCTTGTGATTTTACACACAGATTTTGTATCCTGAGACTTTGCTGAAGTTGCTTCTCAGCTTAAGGAGATTTTGGGCTGAGACAATGGGGTTTTCTAAATATACAATCATGTCATCTGCAAACACGGACAATTTGACTCCCTCTTTTCCTAATTGAATACACTTTATTTCTTTCTCCTGCCTGATTGCCCCGGCCAGAATTTCCAACAATATGTTGAATAGGAGTGGTGAGAAAGGGCATCCCTGTCTTGCGCCAGTTTTCAAAGCAAATGCTTCCAATTTTTGCCCATTCAGTATGATATTGGCTGTGGATTTGTCATAAATAGCTCTTATTATTTTGAGATACGTCCCATCAATACCTAATTTATCGAGAGTTTTTAGCATGAAGGGCTGTTGAATTTTGTCAAAGGCCTTTTCTGCATCTATTGAGATAACAATGTGGCTTTTGTCTTTGGTGATATCACCACTTGGATTTCTAATGGGAAACTTTTTACCATAGCCAAATCCAATTCCTGGTCTCTCAGTCTTCTCTATTTCAGTAAACGGCAATTCCATTCCTCCAGTTGTTCAGGCCAAAAGTCTCAGTGATAGTTTTGACTCCTCTTTTTCTCTCATATCCCATGCATCTAATCTGGAAGGGAATACCTATAAAAATATATTCAAGGTCTGACCACTCACTACCAATTCCCTGCCACTGACTACTGCCACTAACTGCCCAATTCCACCTCCTCAGGGAGGTCTCCTATGACTGCTCTATTTAAATACCACCCCCACCCCCATTGCACTCCCTACTCTCTCCCTCAATTTATTTCTTTTAAAAATACTTGTCACTATAATATCTTACTGATTGATTGTCTACTACAGTACAATGCAAGTTCCATTTGGACAGGAATTTTTTCTGTTTTGATCACCACTGTTCCCCTCATCTAGAACACTGGCTGTAGATACTAATCCCTAGATAAATGATGTTTAGTAAATTGGCAAAAAAGTCCCAGTAACGCCTGACATATGCAAGGTTTAAATAAAAGAGTACACTCTTATATGCTGTGTTACTTTGGCAATATTTATCAAAATTTAAAATGCCGACCTGTTGATCTAACAATTTCTTGGCACCCTACAAATTAACACATGTATGCAAATATGCATACGTATGTTTATCTGAAAACTTGTTTTTAACTATAAAAAAAAACCTTAATAGTCATCTAAGACACATTGTTTGGTACTGATATAGAAAGTCTTCCAAAATAGTGTGATTCCATCCTTGCAGAAAATACAGTAGATGCAGTATAGTATCCATACTATACATGTACCTTAAGATCAATTCATGATGTCTAGGACATACAAATAAGGAAATCAGGTACCAAAAGAGCGACTTGTTTTTCTGCCTTATTCCTTTGATATTATTTTAATGTTTATATTAACTTTAAAAAAATTTTAAAGATATATTTTAAATGTGCAAAGAAAAAGCCAAATAATTTTCAGCATGTTGCTAGTGGCAAACTTTAGAAAACTGAACTGGGATTGGGCAAAACATTTGCTGGCTCTTTATGTATGTATGCATGTACGTATGTATATGTGTATATTTCCATAGATGTATGTATATTTTAGACACGAGGTCTCACTGTCACCCAGGCTGGAGCACACTGGCATGATTGTAGCTCACTGCACCTGTGTACTGCTAGGCTCAAGCGATCCTCCGTGCCTTAGTCTCTCAAGTAGCTGGGACTAAAGGCCTGTGCCACCACACCCAGGTAATTTAAAGAAATTTTTTTTTTTTTATAGAGACAGGGTCCCACTATGTTGCCGATGGTGGTCTTGAGCACCTGGCCTCAAGCAATACTCCGGCCTCAAGCAATCCTCCGGCCTGGCCTTCCAAAGTGTTAGGATTACTGGTATGTGCCACTGCACCCAGCTCTCTTCCTTAACATTTTTATGTTATTTGAATTTGTTATCACAGTGAATAGGAGGTACAATTAAAAACACTAATCAGGATACTGAAATAAAATCTAAAGAATAATGAAAGGTAAAAAGGACATTTATTAGTTGATGAATACTATGTTGTAAATAAACATCTGTGGATTTTGAAATAAAACGATTTTTATTTTATGGTTTTATGAGACAATAATAAGATCTGTTTTCTTATTTTTGAAAGATAGTAATCTATTTAAAGTATGAAAAACATTTACCTTTCCTATTCATGGCTACATAACGTTATGTAAAATGAAAAGGAAGGTAATACTTGCTGAACACCAGCACAAGTGACTTCTCCTTCCAGCTAGTGCTGAGGGAAGCTGCTCTCTTACTGCACAGACACCAGGAGGGAGGCCTCGTGGAGAGCGCATGCTTTCACTTGTCAAGGGCAATGAGCATCCCCAAAGTACAGGTTATAGTATCTCACATACACCTAAACACACAGTCAATTATTTAAATAGTTTCAACCACAGGAGTTGGCATGATTTTCAGTTTTTCTCATTTTATGAAAAAATTTTAAGAAATATTTTGACATTTACTAATCCCAGAAGGTAATTTTCCTTTGATTGGCTTTGAGGCTCATCGATTAGTAGCAGAACTGGTTGTGAAAAATAAGATGAAGGAAGAGGACAAGAATTATATTCTAATTCATTTCATTTGGTTCCCCAAGATTCCTTCAAACTAGTAATGCTGTATGTGTAATTTAAAACTCCTGACCATGGGAAGATAAATCATAGGAAAAGTGAAAAGAAAAAGATCATGAAACCCAAGGATGTAGTTTGAGGACGGATCCTCCCTTACTTCCATGGGAATGACAACATATAGTAATCTAAGTAAGGGTTATTGGTTGCCAACTAGGAGACTTCCTTTCTGGGAGCTTTCCTGAGAGCCAAATTTCAACATGGGGTACTAATTCCCTGAGCCTAGTTTTGTAAAGAAAGTCTTTCTACTCCTTCATTGGAAAGACATGAAAGAACAAGGGGGATAATTAACGAAATTTTAATTGGAATTTATTTCCTGATGAAGTATTAAAAACAAACAATTTATAGGTAACTAGAGTTTAGTTTTACTGAGCTTTTCTAAGCATTATAATATGTTACAAGCTAGTGAGTTGTCAAATCAGAATGAATAATTTAGTTCCTCTGACTTAAGTGCTTCAGAAGATAGGAGAATGAAGACATTTAATATCTAGTCTCCACCTCTGAGATACATGTAATCTTTGCAAATATGAGTAATATACATGAAGTTTTATATAGAGAAATGTCATAGTACATAATTAAATGCTAAATTAAAAGTGATGCAGAAAATAAATACTATAAGAGTCCTTACCTAATTATATTAATCTCTCTTCTATGCCTTGCTAATGTGCCACAGAGGTAAAATTGAGTATTTTGTTTCTTTTTGATTTGAAATATATTGTTGGGAAGTTAAATAAATTTGAACTGTAGTACCAAAAAATCCTGATGTTTTGTTTTACCTAAGTTACCTGAGTAGCAGTGTGAATTAAAATCATCTCTGGACATAACTTATTCCAGAAAATAAATAATATCCAATGAAGCAGAAGATCATGCAAACTAACTACTCATTTTCTTATACAAACTTTTTGGAGAATAAGTGGGCTTTGTGATGAAAGAAGTGGAAATTCTTGGAAAACACACACAAGTAGCAAATTTAATACCATATATAAAAATGAAGTGGGAAATAGGTATTCTAAACGTACTTTAAAGAAATTATGACCTGTCACATTTCTACTACTGATAAATAGAAAAGCTTACAACCAATGCTCCTCGTGTACTTCTGCACCCTGCTCCAACCCTGATCCACAAAGTGCTTATTACATATTCAGTGCTTTATATGCACTGAATCCATTAATCTTTACAGAAGCCACTTGAAGTAAGAATTTTTATTATCCTTATTTTATAGACAATGAAATTACGACTTAGATTACATAACTTGCCAAAGGTTGACCAGTTAGTACTGGTAGCCAGGACTGTACCCTAGGCCACGTGGCTCCGGACATGCTCTGATCAGGTTACTGTGCTGTCTCTCCAAAGACAGCAGAAGAGTAGAGCCCATAAACGAAAAAAAAAAAAGGCCTTACAAAAAACCAAAACAGAATAAAAATGTGGTTCCCAATGAATTATTAAAGACTTCATTGACAAGTACTTAATCAAATCTTTCTGAACTTCTCAGAATCTAAGATGATAAAATTTAAAGCACCCTTATTATTCTCCTTTACTTCAGAATGAAAATGAAGGACGTACATAATAATCACAAAACTTCAGGTCAAGAGATTGTTTTGTTCTCTTGATTTGAAATTTCAGATGGCTCTCCATTGCATATGCCATAAATTCCAAACTCCCATACATGGCAAATAAGGGTCTCCTGACTGCATACATTATCGCTTAAACAATCTCTTCATCTTCACTTGCTACTGTTCTGCAAAGTATATTCAATTTCCCAGACATCCTGAACTTTCATGCTTCTGCTATGTATTCTTCCTCTTCTCTAGGGGCAAATTCCTACTCATCTTTTGGAACTCATATCCCGTCTATCATCAACAATCCTCTCCAGGCACCAATGCCACTAGTTTGTTTCCACCTGTAAACTTCCTCCTCCGGACTACAATACCATGTCATTGGTCCCTTGTTTCCATTTACCACACAGCAGCCGGGGTGATCTTTCAAAAATGTAAAGCAAAATGTATCACTCTCCTTCTTAAAACCTTTCAATGGCTCTCCATTGTTCCATCATTCCTGCAAGGCTCCACATTTTTGGGCCTGCACCTTTTCCACTATTCTATTTATTCTCGCTAAATGACCTGTTTTTGTTCTTCGTAAATGGCAAGCCTTCTCTACTCCATGCCCTTCCACTTGCCCTTCCCTCTGCCTGGGATTCTGTTTCCCACTCCACACAGCTGGGTGTGTCTTTTCCACTCCAGTGTCATAGTTCCAAAGAAGACTTCCATGATCACCTAAACTAACATGCTTTATCCTTTACTCTTTCACATCATCCTATTTATTTCCTTCAAAGCATCCATCGCAGTCTGTAATTATCTTGTTCAGTTACTTGTTTACTTTCTTATACTCTGTATTAGTTTTCTATTGTTGATGTAACATATTAACATATCCCTAAGAGGCTTAAAATAGCATACATTTATTATTTCACAATTAGATACCCAATATGGGTCTCACTGGACTAAAATCAAGATGTTGGCAGAACTGTGTTCTTTCTGGAGACTCTAGAGGAGAATCCACTTTCCTGCCTCTTCCAGCTTGTAGAGGCTGCTGCATTCCTTGGCACATGGCTCCTTCCATCTTCAAAGCCAGAAACGGCCAACTGAAACTTTCTCATGTCGCATCATTCTGACACTGACCCTTCTTCAAACTCCAGCTTCCACTTTTAACACTGCATTTTGCCTAGCCACGTAACCCAAAGTAATCTCCCTATTCCTTTGCTACTTAAAAATCCTTTATTAAGTAATGTAACATATTGACAGGTTTTAGGGATTAGGACATGGACATATTTTGGAGGTCACTATCCTACCTACCATACTCCCCTACTAAAATGTAAGCTCCATGAGGGCAAGGACATCATTTTGTTCCCTCCAGTAGTCTAAATTCCAAGCTTTACAGGGCATAACAAAGGCATATAAGACATCTGTTGAACTAATGAACAAACTAAAACACTGCTGCTTTATTGATGCTCTTCTTGACCTTTCCTGACTCTTGTTCTTTGAGCTTTTGTATTATTTTTTATTCCGCTACAATAGTGACTATATCCCATCATGTTTACATTATGTTCACATCTATCATTAGGTCTTTGGTCAAGTGTTCAGTGTTCTGATCATGTGTCAGTAAAGGATTAAGTGCTATGAAAAATGTATTGACTCAAAGAATTTTAAAATGAAAGGGACATAAAGTTTCAAAAAGTCTATGTTAATGATTTGGTAATTGTTTTTATGGCTTCCTAATAAAATTCGGAGTATTCTGATAATGTGGCAATAAAGGGTTATCCTGCTGTGAAATACATGTTTATTTAATGAATTTTAAGCCTGGTAAGCATCTGAAGATATGTCTCAGCTTCGTATTTTATACTTGAGAAAACTGAAACCCAAAGAAGCTAAGTAATTTATCTAGTTTTTATAAAAATTGTGAACTGGCACTAATTTCAGTTAACTTTCTATAAAACCTACCTCCTAAGGTTACCATGAAGATTCCGTGAATGCATTTAAAAGCACATAAACACAGTGCCCAGCACACAGTAGTGCTCTATAGTGGGGGCACAGATGCTTTATTGGCATGCTCATTATTCTAAACATTACATATTGCCCACTTATCAACAACAAAAATAACTTATGCAAAATAGTTAATAAATAATTGCTGAATCAAAGAATGATTTTAAAAGTAACATGGTTAAATAATTTTTAACATGCTAATTGCTTTCCTACTTTTATTTTTATAGAAAAAAGTAGGTAAAGAAAAATAAATAAAGTAGGGCATGACTATTACATTGATCTTTATCATGGAGTCTTCTTTAACTTATTTGAACTAAAAGCAATTTCTTGCCTCCATTATTGTCTTTCCAGCAAGGTCAAAACCATTTTTATAATAATACTAAGGCACTACTTGCCCTTTTCACTTCTTTGGCATTTGCACTGATGATACAAAAACAATGGTAGGTCAAACTGTTGGCATCTTAGCACTTACCAAGGCAGCAGCAGCAAACTATATCCTTGCAGCCCTCACTGCCACTCATTTCCAGTTAAAAAAATTTGCCAGTCTCACTTAAGTACATCCTTGATGAAGTAGTAAAAATTACTTTAATAAGTTTTGACCCTGTAGTGTATGTCTTTTTAGTGTTGTGTACAACAAAATGGGATGTATACACAAAACACTTCTGCTGGACATCAAAGTATAACAGATGTCTTATGGAAAATCACTCCTGGAATTGTTTAAGTTGCTACCGAACTAGCTGCTTTTTTCATGGTACATCTATTTAACTTGAAAGAATAACCAACTGACAAACAATGGTTATTCAGGTTTGAGTATTTGGCAGATATTTTCTCAAAAATAAGCCAAATAAGCCAAATAAGCCTGTCATTTAAAGGAAAACAAATTGGCCAAATTTGTTGCCAATAAAATTTGAGCTTTCAGATGTAAATGAGAATTTTGGAAAACATGTTAACTGCAGCTGAGTTGAATTTTGCAATTTCCTAATTTTGAAGACCCTTCTGAAGAGATTGGTGCTGCTATTAGTGATTTTTTGATTGGGTAAAATGGAATGTGTCAACATTTGGAAGATCTGGACAATTCAGTGAACCAATATCTTCCAAATAACTAATGCATGATGTTGCAAATTAATAAGTGGGTAAAAGGCCCACTCAAAGTTCAAAAGAGCAGTGAGTTTTTAATGTAACAAACTATAAAATTCATTGACATGGTTTCATATTTTACATCACAACTAAACTTTAAGAAACTGCTACTTGGTGAGTTTTGGTATAGTAATCAAAGAATATCCACAATTATCTAAAAAGGCTAATTCCAACTACGTATCTATGTGAGGTTAGGTTTTAATACAGTTCAACACATTGCAACAGCTAGAATGTAGAAGCAGATATGAGAATTCAACTGCCTTCTATTAACCCACACGTTAAAGAGATTTGTAAACATGTAAAACAATGACACTCTTTTTAAAAAACGGTTTTTCCTCAAAGATATTTTATGTTAACATGTAGTAACTTGATTATTAAGAATGAATAAATATTTAAAATTTTTCTATTTTTAATGCTGTAAATATCAATAAATATAACCCACATAGTCAAAAGCACTCTGGGGCCGTAAATCACTTTTAAATGAAGGGTTCCTGAGACAAGCATCTTTTGAGAAATGTAGAATTTAATAAGGTTAGCCACTAATCAAATGTATCTACTCACACTGAATTAAAAAAAAATTGAGACAGGGTATTGCGTTCTGTTGCTCACACTGGAGTGCAGTGGCATGATCACAGCTCATTGCAGCCTCAACCTTCCAGGCTCAAGTGATCCTCCTTCCTCAGCCTCCTCAGTAGCTGGGACCACAGGCACACAACACCACACCTGGCTAATTTTTAAATTTTCTGTAGAGACAGGGTTTTGCCATGTTGCCAAGGCTAGTCTCAAACTCCTGGGTTTCAGCAATCCACCTGCCTTGGCCTCCCAAACTGCTAGGATTATAGGTGTGAGCCACCATGTCTATCCTTAAATTAGTTAATTAAATTTCTAAATAAAATATAAAATTAAATTCCTCATTCATACAGCATACATTTCAAGTGCTCAAATAACCACAGGTAGCCAGTGGCTATTAGATAAAATAGAGAACATTTCTTTCATCCAAGAAAGATCTACTGGACAGTGTTGGTCTATACTATATTCTGAAGGTAGTTATTAGCACTTACTAAGTATCACTGGTATTATTCTTTCAGTATTTTATCATATCTGTGTTAACTCCTTAAAAAGAACATATGCTTTTTGAGGGCAGGAACCAGAATACTGATATCTGTATCCACATACACATGATATTTCAATATATTCCTGTCCAAATTTACAACCACTGAGTCTCCACCTTTTCTGTTCTTAAGTGTTTAAAATAAACTATTTTGTCAATGAATTAATGTTTATGTTGCTTCATTTCACGTTTTCATAAAGATTTAAAGACAATCCTTTTTTAATTTTTTTATTTTAGTATTTCTTTTATTTATTTATTTATTTATTATTATTATACTTTAGGTATATCTCCCAATGCTATCCCTCTCCCCTCCCCCCACCCCACAACAGTCCCCAGAGTGTGATGTTCCCCTTCTTGTGTCCATGTGTTCTCATTGTTCACTTTCCACCTATGAGTGAGAATATGTGGTGTTTGGTTTTTTGTTCTTGCGACAGTTTACTGAGAATGATGATTTCCAGTTTCATCCATGTCCCTACAAAGGACATGAACTCATCCTTTTTTATGGCTGCATAGTATTCCATGGTGTATATGTGCCACATTTTCTTAATCCAGTCTATCATTGATGGACATTTGGGTTGGTTCCAAGTCTTTGCTATTGTGAATAATGCCACAATAAACATACGTGCGCATGTGTCTTTATAGCAGCATGATTTACAGTCCTTTGGGTATATACCCAGTAATGGGATGGCTGGGTCAAATGGTATTTCTAGTTCTAGATCCCTGAGGAATCGCCACACTGACTTCCACAATGGTTGAACTAGTTTACAGTCCCACCAACAGTGTAAAAGTGTTCCTATTTCTCCACATCCTCTCCAGCACCTGTTGTTTCCTGATTTTTTAATGATTGCCATTCTAACTGGTGTGAGATGGTATCTCATTGTGGTTTTGATTTGCATTTCTCTGATGGCCAGTGATGGTGAGCATTTTTTCATGTGTTTTTTGGCTGCATAAATGTCTTCTTTTGAGAAGTGTCAAGACAATCCTTTTATCTGTTAGTTATACTACGTAGGTCTTACAGTTATAATTAAGAATTTTCAAGTTTTCCTATGAGTTCTGTACATCTGATTGAAAGTCATGTTTTCATTAAAGTATTAAAATTATTCCATTAGATTATATCCATAAATAATAATATGATTAAATTTATCTTGAATGAATTAGTAGCACCTAGGTTCAGAGGATTTTATTTTCTGTATGGCCTTTGTAGGGTTTCTAACTTTTTGAAGTGTGATTTGATAACCCTTATATCCCACTAAAAGTATGATGTGGAGTTTAAAAAAGCTTATTAAAACTAAAATTTAAAATAAATTTTGTTTATGCTTCTGAGATTTTTACATACTAGGATCCCTGCAACATACTCTGGGATGTCAAAATACTAGGCATGTCCTGTAGTGATATATCTGCCCTCTATTACTCCTCATACAATAGAGATTTATAGTATAATGAATGATTGCTTCTTGGCCTTTTGGCTAAGATCAAGTGTATAGCATAATGAATGCTGCTTCTTATTTCCAGTTTAGTTTAAGGCAATGCTCCCTGGCAGGCAAGGCCACATTTATAGGAAGGAAAATAACAGGAGAGGTGTGTGGACTTCTGGTCAGGCACTTTTCTGGTCAACAACTAAGATATGTACCTGGAACTAGGTGAGAGATTAGCTGCTTATATACACACCCAAGTTCTCTGCCAATTTAGGGTTGTGGATCAATCCCTCCACATACCCCAATAGATTCCTTTTGGAAACAGAAGAAAATTTTTCCTTTTAAAGTTTTGTTCTGGGTGAAAACACCAGAAACATGATCCATAAAACAAATACACTGTTTGTACTGATTTAAGCAGTACTGATTTGGGCCTTACAAAATCATCCCTCCATGCAAAAAGACTGTATACTGTAAGTTGAATCATAGGATTTTATTTCTTCAGTGAAAGTAAATAAAAATAACTGCTATTTAAACGAAGTAATTTTTGTAAATTGTAAACTTTATATTACACTAACTTCTAAAGCCTCTGTTTTCAATTTTGTCTTGCTATGTAAGTTCATTCTAAACAATTTTGTTTCTGTAGCTAAAAAGGCTTATAATCTAAATATATTTCCATAGACTGATTTATTTCCTATATAAATTACGTGTGTAAATGTGCAGCAATTTATTTCCAAAGTAACATTAATCTTATGCTAAGCCTAAACATTTTACATTGTATTAGCAGTGGTAGAAATTGTTTTTATTAAAGTAAATTCAAAGTTCATAGTTCAAATAGGTTTACATTTTAACATAGCAAAATTAGGAAATTTAGATAAAGGCCTTATTACTAAGTAACTATTAAACTGAAAATAGACAATATTTAATAAGTTCTAGTCATGTCTGCAGGTAGTGGCAGTCTAAGATGCTAAGTTTAAAGGCAGTGTTTGGTTTGCAAAAGGAAGCAGTTTCTTGTTATTTTCCTCACATATAATGAGAGAATAATAACTACTTATAAGATTTTTTAAAGACTGAATGAGCAATTTATATAAACTGCCTATCGCAGTAACTAATTAACAGATGACCCTATAAACCATCCCCACACACAGTTTCCCCAGTACACAAACATACACAGTTTACCCTGAATTCATTCTAACAGTCTATACCTTAACTAGTATGAAATCTTAAATTGCATACGATTACAAACATCATTTAGAAATTTAATAAGAAATTTAAAAGATTTATATTTCAAAATCATATGCAATTATATACAAAGAACATAAAAAACAGAATGTCAGAATCTTATATCAATCCTTCCCTCAAGTAAAAGTTCTGCCTATGGCTGGGCGTGGTGGCTCATGCCTGTAATCCCAGCACTTTGGGAGGCCAAGGTAGGTGGATCACCTGAGGTCAGGAGTTCGAGACCAGCCTGTCCAACATGGTGAAACCCTGTCTCTGCTAGAAATACAAAAATTAGCCAGGCATGGTAGCAGGCTGTAATCCCAGCTACTCAGGAGGCTGAGGCAGGAGAATCGCTTGAACCCAGGAGGCGGAGGTTGCAGTGAGCCGAGATCATGCCATTGCACTCCAACCTGGGGGACAAGAGTGAGACTTCAACTCAAAAAAAAAAAAAAAAAAAAGTTCTGCCTGTAAGTATTCACAACAGATTCACTGGCTATTTTTTTTTTTAACTTTTAAATTCAGGGGTACAAGTGCAGGTTTGTTACATAGTTAAACTTGTGTCATGAGGGTTTGTTGTGCAGATTATTTCATCACCCAGGTATTAGGCCCAGTACCCATTAGTTATTTTTTCTGATCCTCTCCTTCCACCCTCCACCACTGGTAGGCCCCAGTGTCTGTTGTTCCCCTCTGTGTGCCCATGTATTCTCATCATTTAGTTCTTACTTACATGTGAGAACATGCAGTATGCCTGTGTTAGTTTGCTAAGGTTAATGGTCTCCGAAACCCTACAAGCCAGAAGAGATTGGGAGTCAATATTCAACATTCTTAAATAAATTCTAATCCAGAATTTCATATTTAGCCAAACTAAGCTTCATAAGTGACGGAGAAATAAGATCCTTTTCAGACAAGCAAATGCTGAATTTGTTACCACCACATCTGCCTTACAAGAGCTCCTAAAGGAAACATTAAATAGGGAAAGGAAAGACCGTTACCAGATCCTACAAAACCATACTGAAGTACACAGACCAGTGACACTATAAAGTCAACCACATAAACAAGTCTGCAAAGTAACTAGCTAACATCATTATGACAGCATCAAATCCACACATATCACTATTAACCTTAAATGTAAATGGGCTCAATGCCCCAATTAAAAGACACAGGATGGCAAATTGGATAAAAAACCAAGATCCATTGGTATGCTGTATTCAAGAGATCCATCTCACATGCAGTGACACACATAGGCTCAAAATAAAGGGAATGAGGAAAATCTACCAAGCAAATGGAAAACAAAACAAAACAAAAAGCAGGGGTTGCAATTCTAGTTTCTGACAAAACAGACTTTAAACCAAACACAGATTTAAAAAAGACAAAGAAGGGCATTATACAATAGTAAAGGTTTACATTCAACAAGATCAAACTATCCTAAATATGTATGTGCCCAACACAGGAGCAGCCAGATGCATAAAGTAACTTCTTAAGAGACCTTCAAAGAGACTGAGACTCTCACACAATAATAGTGGAAAACTTAACACTCTACTCACAATATGAGATCACTGAGACAGAAAATTAACAAAGATATTCAGGACCTGAACTCAGCACTGGATCAAATGGACCTGATAGATATTTACAGAACTCTCCACCCAAAAACAACAGAATGTACATTCTTTTCATTGCCACATGGCACTTTCTCTCTAAAACTGCTCACACAATTGGAAGTAAAACCCTCCTCAGCAAATGTAAAAGAACTGAAATCTTAACAGTCTCTTGGACCACAGTGCAATCAAATTCAAAATCAAGACTAAGAAATTCACTCACTCATACAATTACATGGAAACTGAATAACCTACTCCTGAATGACTTTTGGGTAAATAATGAAATTAAGGACGTAATCAAAAAGTTCTTTAAAACTAATAGGAACAAAGAGACAATGTACCAGAATCTCTGGGACACAGCTAAGGCAGTGTTAAGAGGGAGATTTATAGCACCAAATGCCCACATCAAAAGATAGAGAGATCTCAAGTTAACAACCTGACATCACAACTAAAATAACAAGATAATCAAGAGCACACAAATCCCAAAGCTAGCAAAAGACAAGAAATAACCAAAATCAGAGCTGAACTGAAGGAGACAGAGACAAGAAAAACCATTCAAAAGATCAACAAATCCAGGAGCTAGTTTTTTTGAAAAAAATTAATAAAACAGACTGCTAGCTAGACAAATAAAGAAGAAAAGACCAAAAATTCAAATAAACACAATCAGAAACAACAACAAGGGGGATATTACCACTGACCCCACAGAAATACAATCAACCATTAGAGATTCATTGCCTTTTCTTTTTTTTTTGAGATGGAGTCTTGCTCAGTTGCCCAGGCTGGAGTGCAGTGGCGCAATCTCAGCTCATTCCAAGCTCCACTTCCTGGGTTCACACCATTCTCCTGCCTCAGCCTCCCGAGTAGCTGGGACTACAGGCACCCGCCACCACGCCCGGCTAATTTTTTTCACTTGTATTTTTAGTAGAGACGGGGTTTCACCATGTTAGCCAGGATGGTCTGGATCTCCTGACCTCGTGATCCACCCACCTCGGCCTCCCAAAGTGCTGGGATTACAGGCGTGAGCCACCGCGCCCGGCCAAGATTCATTGCTTTTTAAAGCAATCAGTTCAAGACCTATGTCTTAGATGGAGGAAAGGGAGGAAGAAATACAAGGGAGGTGGGGGGAGAGAAAGAGAGTGAGTTATAATATAATTTGAGCCCTGGTATCAACCAGGGCTCACTGAAGCTATCACTTTTTATACTTTCCAGTCCTTCCCTTTTTTGGCTTATACCTACTGAGTTGGGGTTCCAAAACAAATTATTAATTTTGAATAATTCACAAATTATGGCTAAGAATATGGCAATTAGAAGAAAGGTTTTATTTCCACCATGCCTGGTAGAATTCTTCAGTAAGTGGTAGATTTAGCATTTATACCCAGGATACTGACTCTAGAGCTTGTGCCCTTTATCACAATGCTGTAGTAAATGCTAGCACTATCACACGTCTTTGAAATGTAACAATGGATTTTTTTTCTGAATTACGACAAGCTTGCACACACCTATATGTATCCGGGTTTTTTTTTTTTTAACATATTTTGATATCTTGTAAAGAGACCCCAAGAAGTAAGAGAGACTACAATGATGCAAATGGTATTTTCCTATTCTTAATAATTTAGATAAAAAAGATAATTTAAGAAGAAATTATTTCTTTTCCTACAAAGCTGTCTTCTATATTCATGGGAAGAAGTATACAAATCAAAATCTACTGCTTCAGTTATACAGAAAAACAACACCCTGAAATTGTATTTTACATATGTCTCTGATCCAGATCAATGGGAGTACCATCCAAAGCATGACTATGGAAACAAGAACTAGGGATCTATGTTATATAATCTTGCCTTTTTGAGAATAGAGGCTCACCTATGAGAGGTGTTTGTTTAGGTAGAGGGTAAATCAACTCAAACTAGAGATTTCTGTTGTAAAAGGCACTATACAATCTGGCACTAGATTTTCCAGGCATCCATCCAATTACTCACAAACAGGATATGGGTGGGATTAGCTTGTGCACTAAGAAGTCAGATCACAGGATGTCCCCAGTTGGAAAACCTAAACAACATGAGAGTTCTCTGTACTACTCTAGGGTTATAAAGTTAGACTGATTCTATAATCAGAATGTCCTATTATTCTACAGACTTTAGAGTGAAGTTACCGATATAAAACTGTCTTTTAAGAAAAGTGTCTGAGAAGACCAAAATGAACTACGAGTCAATGAATATCTACAGGAAGTTCTCTAAACTGTCCTCTTTTCCCCAAGTATCTCTTAACTAAGAATAGCTGTCAACCTGAGTCATGGGGGTGGGATAAGGGTAGGGTAGGGGGCAGAGTAATGTTTTCTCTAGGTCACATACTTTGTATTCAACTTATAGCTTGAATCTTCAGATTGGCAACAAGTGCAACATTGGCAAATCTTACAATTCCCTTGCAATTCACAAGTTACAAAGCACTTTAACTAGAACATCCTTAGAACAACATACTATAACACTGGTAGAGTTGGTATTATCATCACTTTTTAAGGAAAAGATATAGGAAGCTTAGTAAAGCTAAGCAAACTATTCAAATTCACACAGAGAGTAATTGGAAGAAAAGGATTAAAAACAGGTCTCTAGAGTTCTCTCCAAAGTACCATTGTACTCCAAAAATAAATTATTGCAGCATTCTTTGAATATATCATCACACTTCATTTTTATAAAACATTTGGGCTATTTATATGTATGCATATACAACTGATACTTTCAAACAATTATACCATCCTTTCATAAACACTTGTACTCCAATTTTTTAATAAATGAGGTCAGGTCTAGAAAAATATACCCTTAAGTTCCACCAAAATATAGACTGCTACACAATAATTTCTCAGACTTGAAAAATAAAACAAGAGGAAATCAACAGAAAAATTAGGTTTCAAGCCAGATAGTTTAAAAACTTTAAAATGGGTGTAATTTACATAATTCAAAATTTGTGGGTGACTAATGCTACAGATCACAACTGAGTAAATGGGTCCAGGGATGAATTAGTCTAGGAAGTTTTTCATGTTGAGAAATGTGGTTAATTTTGGATTTCTTTAATAAAGAATTTCTCAGGTTTATTGTAGAATATATACACAGTAATTTTTACTTTTATTTCTCTAACCTTTGTTGTCTACGAGGCCTGATTTTCTCGGCCACAGTTTTCCCAACCACATTCTTTTTAGAAACATTACCTCCTGGGTGGTTAGGGAAAACTGAATTGCGATTATTAAAATGCATTTTAGTAAATCTTGAGAATACTTGAGAGTACTACCAAATGACAATGCTCTGAATCCATTAGAACTAACAGTGGAAACTCATTAAGTAATGGTTTACTCAAAATTTTAAAAATGCTTTCCTAGATTTCTTTTTATTCTCAAATAAAAAGGCTGTCTAACTCAAATTCGATTGATTCAGATTCATGGTTTTCTGGTCTTTGTATTTAAAATTAGTAAAGATTTAATGAAATACCAAATACGCACCTCTTCTTTTTATGGATATATTGGCTATCCCAAATTTCTTCAGGAGTTCTAACATTCCTCCCAGAGTAACAACTGCTGAATGCTAACCTACCAAATGTTTTCAAATTTTCTGTAAGAGTTTTTTTTTTCCCATTTTAAAAAAACTTGATTGTATTTATTTTATAGGATAGCTTGAAATGGAAGGCTGATGCTCCACTTAAGGACCGTACTCTGTCTATACTGACTGTTTTGTTTATAGCCTGTACCAAGGTTATTCTTATTAAGCATAAAATGTTGATTCATCAAGCTGAAAATGTAAAATAAGGCAATAAAATATCAACATTTGGTAAACCACTTAAAAGAGAAAAACCTAGGCAATATATTATATCAACAAACCACATGTCAAAACAGAAATTCTCACCTAAGGAAAATAAGGTACATCTGAGCAGCATAAATGTTCTAACACTAGTTTAGCAAACTATGAGCTGTCAAGTTCCAATAACCTATTATTCACACCTCTTTAATCACTTCCACAGAGTTGATTATAAATAGCCTCATACATTTTTAAATAAGGTCATTCTGAAATGAAACAAAGAAGGTAGTAAATATTTTTGTACATAAGGGACTCAAATCCTAACGTACAACAGAACTGTGTATTACTCAAATATTCAATATACAGAAAAGTAACAAAACCTTTTCTTAACTATGTCAAGTATGCACTATATGTAGATTCAATGGAATACCTAAATTGCAGCACCATTTAAATACAGCAGCTTAAATAAAATATCATCCCCAGTAAGTTTCACTCATATTACTAAGCCTTTGGGCATTATTCATGATATAGTAAAACATAAGAATCGATTTGTTGGTCTAGCTGGAACAATGTTATGCAAAGTCATGATGAAAAGACTAGTCTACAAAAAAAAATTTATAGTGTCACTGATGATGGCATTGGTTTGCAATAACTCCATAAAGCTGATGGTATAAACGCATTTCTTCAAAGTGAATTTACATAAACACATATTAGAGAAAATGTAAAATGTTGTAATGAAATGGAACAACATTTTTCAAAACAATTAAATTAAAACTGAGTATAATGGGGTAAATGGGGTTGGCTGAAATCAACCAAACAAAAGAAAAACAACAACAACAAAAAAACAAAAGCAAATATTTGGCTTTGTATGAAGTGTACTTTCTAAAAATTGATCATTACAGAATCTCTAAGAAACATATCAACTATCCTTATTATTCAGGAGTTGTTTTCTATCATTACAGCATCTTAAATGATTATCTGTTGAAATTAGAGTAGCATACTCCTAAAATCTCTTTTAAGAACTAGGCCTGAAGAACAACTGATAACAAGTAGCTACAATTACAGTTGCTTTTAACTATTTAAAATTTTCTAATGAAGGTTTCAAACTAAAAACCCTGAAGTTTTCTGGATGAACAAACTTGCTATATAGCCAACTTTTCTCATTTTTTCCTACAACTGGCTGCTTATAGATAACTCAAGAGATAATACATTACGTTTGGGAAGAGGTAAATTAGAGGTTTTGACTAATTGCTTAAACACTGATCCTCATGCATTTGCATTATATAGTAACACAACATTTTGGGAGTATACCTATTGCATAAACCTTTGTTATTGGAATAATTTGAAAATAGAAAAGAAGTTGGACACATGCATAATATCAACAAGTTTCACAATCTTTTAAAAAATTACATGCAAGTCCCAATTTCTACTTAATCATTTCCTTCACCTGGTTGTAGAAATGTTTACTTAAAAACATTTACTGCGCACAAAAGATTAGTCACCTCTGTTCTGTTTTCCATAAGACATACTTTTTAAACAAAAGCTTGTAGTTAATTGTGGTAAATTAAATATCTTCTGACAAGGTGAGTATAATAGAAAATGGTTGACCATAGAGAAAACCATGAGACTAATTTGCCCACATTCCAGAAGAGCTGCATGAAGATTTCTGAAATGTAGGCATTGTTATCCATATGAAGCACTTCTAATTTTACACGCCTATGCCACAGTCATCAATATTTTATTGGAAGAATTCTCACATGAAAAAGTACATTTATGTATACATTTATATATATACACACACCATGAAATGCTATGCAGCCATAAAAAAGAATGAAATCATGTCCTTTGTGGCAGCATGGATGCAGCTGGAGTACGTTATCCTAAGCAAATTAATACTGGCACAGAAAACCAAATACATGTTTTCACTTCTCAGTGGGAGCTAAGCATTGGGCACACATAGACATAAAGATTGGAACAGACACTGGGGACAACCAAAGGAGGAACAAAAGAAAAAGAGTAAGGGCTGGAAAGGTACCTATTGGGTACTATGCTCAGTATTTGAGTGACAGGATCATTTGCACCCAAAACCTCAGCATCACACAATATATCCACCTAGCAAACCTATACATGTACCCCCAACTCTAAAATGAAAGCTGAGATTATAAAATTATTAAAAAGGAAATACAGATTTTTTGAAAAGTACATTTCTGATATGAAAGCTATGTTCTTCCAAGGCCATACATCTAATGATGCTACTGCACCATCTTTAATGCTGTTTAATTCAACAGTTTAATTTTACTGTTTAATTCAACAGTGAAACCAGGTAAGGGTCTTTGGGGGAGACGATAATCTGAAGATACTGTCTCTAACTTAGTTCTCTTTTAAGAATGAATATAAAATTCTCCTTAGAGCCAATATTCTACAACCTTAAACATGTACTGCACATTTCACAATATGAAGATTCCTGAACATTTTCTTTGGTCCACACATCAAAACTAAGGTAACTGAGATGATAATTCCTACTTTCTATTTCATAGCTTCAGAACTTCGCTCAAATGTGAAGAACTATAATTAAGATCCTCTGCTACTACCGTACCCTATGCCAAGCACTTTGCTTTTCCCATACCCTCTGGAGTGACTTACAGGGCTTCAAGACAAAAAGGCTTTGCCCCACTCAGAACATCTATCTGAAAGACTGGTCTTGTGACTTTAATACATGCTGGTCAGTGGGGAGAAAAAGAATAAAGAACTGTAGGCCAGAGTAACAAAACCCCCTCCAGAAAGGATGGCCTGTAGTTCAAATGTGTATCTATGGATCAAAGCAAACAAAGGTTTAATCAGGGTCAATGTTTGTGTCTAAGGGGATCAGAGGTGGTCACCTGAAATCAGCGGGGAAGGGGGGAATACTGTGATTTGAGTTGGTGCAGTGATTTACTCAAAACATGTATTGAGCTTTTGTCACATGTCAGGCACTTTATAGTTAAGAAAATGAATAAATCAGTTTCTATCCCCAAGGATCTCACTAGTAGGGGAGACAGACATGTAAATAAATTATAATAAAATCTGGTAGTTTTAATTGACAGAAACAACTTCAATCCAGGTAGAGAACAAAGAGAGAAAAGAAGGATTGACTTTCTCAAGGATGGACCCTGGAGATAGGTTTCTAGAAATGGAAAGGCTTTAGCAGGGAGGCAATGTCTAAGCTTTTTTTTTCCTAAGCTGGGTTTTAACGGATAAACCAATCAGATAAAAAAGAGAGATGAAGGTCATTTCAGAAAGAGAAAAGAGAACCGCTCCCTCCATGCAAATTCCACCAAGCTATCCTTAAATTAGCAGCAGACGCCTGACAGCCTTAAGTTTGCAAGATACTGAATTTTGCTAGATAGCAGATGGTTGAATTCAGGTATAAAGGCTACACTTAAATTGTAAGAATGTATTTGTTTTATCAATATAACTTGAAACCATTGGTAGATTAATACCACATGGTTGTCCCAACCCATGCATGTGTAGCCCCTCTCATAAGTCACAACCCACACCCATACTCTTCTAAGGTACCCTGGCATAAAAGGACAATACTCCTCCATGCCATGGAGGGTGCATCTGCTAGAATTCACTGACACAACTGCCTGTCCCCCATCTAGTAAGGTTCTCCCAATCATCCATGCACAGTTTTCCCTACCTGGAGTGGCTGGAGCTAAAACCAGTCATTCTCCCCTAGACTTCTCCCTAAATTGGTACAAGGCTGGCAAGAAACAGCATTTGTTTTATTATCTGATGAGTTTATGTTTTTCAGCAAATGACTGGAGAAAAAAGTGCCCGCTCTTAGCTTTATTTTTAGAACAAGAAAATTGGTCCTCAGCCAATGAAAAATAAGAGGTACAGCGTCAAGAAACAGGCTGGATTGTTGATGAGATGTTTTGAGAAATCTCAATATCTACGGAATGAAGGAAGAGAAAGAATGGTAAAGAAGTCATCAAAGATATGATGAGATTGAGACAAGCATCACTTGTTGGAAACTAAAAGATGTGAGAGTTTTTACAAAAAAGCAAGTGAGGTGGCTAGAATTCTAAGATGACTGACCTCCAATGACCCGTGGTCTTCTATCATCGCCTTCCCTTGAGTATAGGTAGGACCTGAGAATATGATGGAATATTACTGTAGTGATTATGTTATCTGGCAAATGTGAAGTGATTCTGCATATGCAATTAAGGTACCCAAACAGCTATTTGTGTTTATCAAAGGAGATTATCCTGGGAGAGCCTGATTTAATCAGGTGAACCCTTAAAAGAGGAGTTAGGCCTTCTCTGAATTCAGAGAGGCAAAGCAGTAGACTCTCTCTATTCTGCCACTTTTGAAAAGGTGAAGAGCCATATTGTGAACTGCCTGTGGAGAGAAGCAACCTTCCTACAAGTGCAAGGGAACAAATTCTGTCAAGAACCTGAATGATCTTGGAAGAGGACCCCGAGCTAGATATGAGAATGTAGCCTGGCTGGTACTGTGATTGCTGCCTTAAGCAGAAGAGCCAGCTAAGCAGTGCCTGGACTCCTGACCCATGAAAGCATGAAATAATAAATACGTGTTGTTTAAATCACTAAATTTCTTGTCATTTGTTATGCAGCAATAGAAGGTTAATCCATTAAGGAAAGTCCCAGCTTTTTTAAGAGTAAAGAAGAATCAGGATTTAATTTTTAGGTTGTCAGGTCCTGGGCACATGTGTTATAGGACTTAAGAGTGGCTGTATTTTCAGCAAAGGTCATCAAAGTAGAAATGTAGTAGTATACATTAGAACAAAGAGGAGGTAGGAGAAAATGTAATTAAATTGTTAAGAGATCTCATCTTCACCTAGGATATTCCAGATACTGAGGCTGGGACTACAGACAGGCTAATTCCAGACATACTACTTCGGAGGTATGAGGCCAACATACTGCCTGCTCTACTCAGCTCTGGTTACCCAGACTACAAGCCACTTGATGGCAGATATCATGCCTAACTTATTCATTCAGTCTGTATCCTCAGCTCTCAGCCAGTACCTGGCACAGCTTAAGCACTTCTCGAATGAATGAATAAATGCCTTGTTTTCACCCTGGGCAAGATGAAGCAGCAGTTCAAAATATGTAAAGTTTTATGAGGAAAAATTAGTACAAATCAGCAACACTTCATGATTCCTCAAAAATATCCAACTTAACTCATGGTTAAAGTACAAATAATTTGAGATGTTACAACAGAGGCAGTGATCTAGTCATCATTCAGCTAACCGCAAAACGGTGAATGAGTGCCCACTACGTGGCAGATGTGAGAATATGACTCCTGTAACTGATGTCCCCGTACTCACTCATTCTACCTGTTCTCTTAGCCAATCTCCACACATTAGCCATAGTAATTAATATTTTAATAAAACAAGTCATCTTATATTATTCCACTGTTCAAAACCTTTTGATGATTTTTTCATTACACTGAGGATAAAATCCAAATCCTTAACTTGGCTGTCCATAATCTGGGTTCTACCTTCCTCTCCAGCTTTACTACTGCCACAAACCTTATCCCCCCAGGGCATTCATGCATGTTACAGCCCCACCTACAGCACTGTCTACCACCACCAGCTCATTGTTCAGATCTCCACTTAAGTTTCTATCTAAATGTCATTTCTTTACAGATCTCTCAATGTAAGTGACCTCTTCTGTACAGCATTTATCTCACAGCTTATAGTTACAGGATTACTTTTTAATAACCATCTCTGACATTATACTGGAAACTCCATGAGGTCAGGGATTGTGTCTATTTTGCTCAGAGAAACATTACCAGTACTAAGAATATAGGATGAGCATACCTTATCCAAAATCCTTGAGAAAAGAAGTGTTTGGATAACAGATTTTTTCTTTTGGAATATGTACATTATACTTACTGGTTCAGCATCCCTAGTCTGAAAATCTGAAATCTAAAAATGTTCCACTGAGCATTTCCTTTGAGAATCATACTGGCACTCAAAAAGTTTCAGATTTTGGAGCATTTCAGATTTGGGACGCTCAACCTGTATACACATTTTTGTTGAACAGACGAAAGTAAATTCCTAGGAGACTACTCAATCACAAAGGATGAAACCTATTGCTACTACCAGTCAGAACACAGAGCCCCAGTTAGTAACATGATGTGACTCTAGAACACAATTCCTAACCTCAGTAGAGTACAGAGAGAAGCAAGCAACCAAGGAAACCAACACCTCTACCACCACACCAAAACACACAACAAAATAAACCTTAAACAACATCAAAACCAAACTAGTTCTGTTTTTATTATTTTTTAAATATTGAGCTAAAGTTAAAATTTTAAAATTCTTAAGAATTCTACTGTTAAGAAAATAAAGGTTTTAAAAAATCACTGATTTAAAATCCTTTAAGACCTGGCTCCTGCCTTCCTCTGCAGCTCAATGACTGTGCCTATATCCCCCCATCCACTCCGTCCAACCAAATCTACATTCTGGCCTTGGAAAATGACTTCTTCCAACTCACCTTGGTGTTTTGTTTTGTTTTTGCCACTGGGCATTTGTTCATATTCCCCTTGCAGGAATCCTCCTGCTCTTGTCTGCTGCTTGCCTCTGTTTAGCCATCCCTTCCTCTCAGAGGTGGCGCTGGCATTCCTACATGGGAAGGTTTAGGGTGGCACGCTTTAGGGAGTGCATGCTGGATATTTGACTTCCAGGTGTATTCCCATAGCAAACACACACTGTTACTTTGTTTCATTTGGTATAATTTAAGAGACTGAAGGAGATTATTAGGCACTAAAATTTCCCAATTCCCTCCTTGGTGCAGAGGCTGCTTCTACTAAAAAAGTTTGCTTGACACCCCTAGAAGAGACTAGGTACCCTATACTCTTGTATTTACCTGTATTCAATAACTTATACTATATTAGGGCTGTCTGTCAACCTATCTTTCCCACTAGACTATAAGCAGGCTGAGAGAACAGACTGTCTTTTCATGATTGTAGTCCAGAAATCCAGCAAAATGCCTGGAACATAGTAGACGTTCAATTTTTTTTGACTGAATCAAGCACTTTATGAAACTCTATTATGTTCAAAGTACCATATTAGGTGTTCAGAATGAGGAACAGAGATACTGCCTGGTTAAAAATATGAAATGGAAAATATTTAAAATAGCTTAAAATAAACAAAACATCAGGAAATATGGAAGACAGTAAATATTAGAAACTTCTATTAACCAGCATTCCTACAAATCTAAATTTCTAAGTAGAACACCTTATATATCACCGAAGAAGCACTAAATACATTACAATATATTTTCTTACGGTGTGAACTTTTACCGAAAAAAGAGTGCTTAGTGTTGTTAAGACAGTATGTGATAAGCCACTCATTAACCAGAATACGCAATTTCCTCTAGATACTCTCAGGATCCAGAATAAAAAGAATGATCCAAGTCAGATGACTACACCAACCTAAACCACACACCTCACAGGGCAGTTTTAGCTGTAATTTTTAAAATTTTAAGGAGGAGAAGGAGTACATGCTTGAAGAGGAAAGATGATGCACTAGGACAAGAAGTGGGAACAGACACGCATTGTGATAAGAATGAATGTTACCATGAGGAGACTGGCATGAAAGAACAAGAATAAGTGAGATTTGGAGAAAATTCTAAATTTTTAGGCTGAGTTTAGTTTAGATTTGATAACCAACTGGGGACTATAAGTCCTAGCCTGGGGATGGAAAATATACAAATATTGTTTAAATAAATTGTTGGCACATTGTAGGTCCTCAAAGGTCTGCTGAATAAATAAGTTCACGACTAAATGTATTTGAGCAGTGCAAGACTGAGGCATGGTTCTCAGCATGGATGCTGATGTGGTAAACCAGGTATAAAAAGATGAGAGCCAGGGACTAGGGTGGCAGCTATAGAACCGGACAATAATGGTTTTGTAAGTATTCTAACAGTCCAAGTTTTTGCACTGAAGCTCATTTCATTAATCAGAGCAATGCTACCAATAAAAACTTTGGGGGCTTTTATGGTATAATCAAGAAGATGTTTGATGAAAGCATTTAATTTGGTAAACATGTGCCCATGTAACTGTTGAGTCATTAGATTAAATACAAAATGTGCAACTGAATTTATTCCTTCTATGAGCTTCTATTTTTCTCTCTGGTGCTCTAAAACAAGACTTACGTACATTGTAATATCTTTATAAAGCACTTTGATATCTGTAGTCAAATGGCATATTTAAAAATTTGCTTCAATATCTAATAGGAAGAATGACTAAAGAGTTGAGGATTCACATTCCACATTTCACACAAAAACCTACATAATAGTCTTGCACCACACTAATTAAAATGGAAGACCAGAAATGTTGTCTTCCATTTAATCGTTTGGTTCAAGACCATTATGTAGGTAATTGTGAGCTTATGACAAGACTGGAAAATATACATCAGCACATCATCATCTGAGGGTAAGAAACAAAGTAGTATTTTATTCCACTTTGCATTAAAGTAGTAAGCCATAAAAAATGAAAATGCTTAACATTCAATTAATCAATTTTAGCTTAGAAATCTACAGCACACAAAAAATTAGGAACTCACTTATAAATATATTTAAAACTAAATCGTCTTTCCTAAAATATGAAGTATTAAATCATAATTAAGAACACCAAAAATAGTCACGATAGTCTTTGTAACTATATGTTAGTATTAAACAATACTTCATATTTGAAATCTGAAAAAAAATCACTTCTTAGATAATCACACTTCTACACAGGGCATAACTGTAACTGAGAAAATAATTTCAAATGTTTCAACCATTTTTATACTAGCAAAGATAAGAAGACTAATAAGACATTAGTATTTACATCTAAGATTATTAGAAATAATTCCAGTCTCAATTAACAATTAGATATCCCGTGTTCTAATGTTTTCTTAAATTTTTGGATGTCAACCTGGACAGCTCTTAAAACACTGGAGAAATTCTGAGTAACTTTTTTGTTATTGTTTACAATGAAAGAGAAATCAACCATTTTTGCCAAGAATCAGCTATAAAGTATTATGAAACAAAATAACCAATCAATATTAGTGTTTCTAGATTACCCTTTAGAAGGCAAAAAAGACAACAAATGTCCCAAATACAGATTTTGCTTTCAAATGAAATTTTCCCTTTATATATATTTAGAACAATCCTTTCGAACTGTATTTATAAAACTGATAAAGGTATGTTAAAGCAGAGCAAATGGTAAAAGTCTATGTACGCCAGAAACCAATTACATAACTGAAAAATATCTGATAATTTAAACAAGTCCAATAAGATTTTTTTTTAATTAGTTTTTTTAAAAGTATAGAAGAATCTTTTACTTGAGAAAAATTAGAAAACGAACATGGTTGAAAAGACTTCAAAATATATGTGATCCCACCACCCATAGATAATGGCTTCTCCCAAAACCTTATCACCACACACACAGGATCAAAGAGATATTTTTCTATACTCGTGATTAGTAGAAGTAGTAGTAGCAATAGTTGCAGCAGCATCAACAGCAGCAGCTAGAATTCTTAGGGTATCATCCTTGCTTAATGTATACAGTAAAGAGGCTATATATTTTACTAGCACTGTACTATCTTTGCACAGAAATCCTGTTCTTTCTCTGTTGAACAGTTAATTCTATTGAAAACATAGACTTTATATTCCAAAGGGAAACCTTAAAGGCATGGCATTCTGCCATCAGCAGTGCCTAGCAGATCAAAGTTCTTTGTAATGTAAGGAAGATGGAGGTGGGCAAAGTGGATTGTAAAATGATTTTGAACAAGAAACAATGTACAACTGGTAATTTGAATTGAATGAAATCTATGATTCCTGGTTCTCAATAACCTTCTGTGAATGAGTCTGACCCCTTCATGTTGTTTCATTTTCAATCTCTAATCAATGATTAAGTTTTACAAAGTATGAACAATGCTTTTATCATTCTTTGAGATTTGTGTGCTTTATTTAAATCAAAAATATGGTTTATAATGCTATTTATAACCAAGTGAGGACTGAATTTGACTTTGCTGAGGGAATTTGCAAAACAGAAAGGAGACAGTTATGACAGGTAAAGGGTTTAGCAGAAATATCATGAAGTGTCCACTATGATGCTACACAGAACAGGATATCACGATCAGACATTCTGTAATGAGTTATCATAGGTAGAAATGTGAAAATATCAACTCACAACCTCTAAAATCACTGAGTCATCAATGCAGATACAGAATTAGAGATTCTGCCTTAGTTGAGAAGTAAATTTCATAACTAAAATTAGAACTATAACCAGTTGCATGTAGTAGCCCCTCTAATTTTCAAATTTATTTTAAAGTATTTATGTTTTTATAGGAGCTACATAGGATAGTGATGCATTTGTTATGCTCCAATTAACCTTTTAACAAAACAACTAAAGAGAAAACACCTGACAATCAATCTCATGAGGACAAATTTATAAAACTGTAATCCAGTGCGTACATACAAACCAAAAATTTTGGCAAACACCATAATGCATTTAATTTTTTTCATTAAATTACTACCTTTTCAGTAGCGTTATTATTACCAGTTGAGAAGAGAGAAAAAACAAGTAACATGCACAATTAAAGCTCAACTATTATATGCCATGCACTATGTTGAGTGCTTTTACACATTAACTCATTGAATTCTGAAAATGGCAATATTGTTTTATTAACTCCATGTTATATATGAAAAAACTAAGGTCAGAGAGATTAAGCAACTTGCAAAAGATTGTACCTAGGATTAAAAAGGGTAAAAGGAAACGATAAGTCAAAAATGATTCCGAATTTGCTAGTGCTTGGATGTGCCATCAAGAGGAGAAGGCAATTTGGAAGGGGCGGTCTTTGCAGGGCTGATAGGAAAAGAGGGGCTTGTGGCCATCGACAAGCTCTAATGCAAGAGCAGGAAACCAACAGAGTTGTTTAGGGTCAGTTAGAAACACAGATTGGCAGAAAGACCAAGAAATTTTCCCTTTTTTGTTTAAGAATATCAAGTTAATCACTATGAAATTATAAAAATGTTCAGCCTATAAACAAAATTAAATTGTACTAAATTGCAGCCTTAAAGATACAGACTGTATCTATATTCTTAATAGTCAACATTTTTTATGAGTAGCCCTATTTAGAGATCATATTTTTCTCTTTCAAACTTTTTGCCCTGAAGGAAAACCACTAAATGCCTCTTGGTGGACTCTGCTATCAGTGAGCTCACCAGCCTGTATCAGCTTACTCCTTATCTTTCATATCTGTTTATCCCATTCCTTTTTCTTTTGACAAATCTGTTCAGTTCCTTTGTCCAATAGGTTTTACTTTCTATTTCTACACCACTACCAGTCTATGACCAACTACCAGTGTTTCTCTCCCTATCTGCAATAACACATTCCCTTCCTTTTTCACTGAAGCTTATCAAAAGCAATTTCTCCCATCATCTACACGATACCTAAAACTCCATCTCCTGTGAAAAGTTTCCCTAGGCTAAAGAAAAAAATGCATTTTTTGCTAGACTATTCTGGCAGATACAAAGGCTTATTACCTAAGAAGCCCAAAAGGCACTTACCACTTTATCAGTATAATCTTTGATTTACGCTACTTGCTTAGTTGCTTGTAGATCCTTCTATATGTCTATACTAATGTTGTATGTTTTAGGCATCTGGTGAACAGATATTATATTTACTTCATTTTTACAGTTAATACCTTGTAACAATGTCATGCAAATGAGGTGTAGAACTAATGCTTCTAATGCTGATTTTCCATATAACCTAAGTATATAATCAATCTTGTGATTTTGGATTAAGATAAATGAAAATCATTTTGTATGTAGATTCTATGGCATTTAAAAATTCCTAGATATATGAGTCTTTAAAAATTGTCTGTTTGCCAGACAAGCAATTGCAGGGTAAGTCAGCTGGCTTTATATAGGGCCTCTCTCTCTCAGTTAGTTATACTTCCAGGATATAGGAGAGTTTTACCACCTTCGCTGGATAAATAGCAATACTCCCTGCTTAAACCTTCAGCCATATGCTTTCTGATATCTGTTGGTATTCTTTACACATCCAGGAGGAGAAACTTTCTGAAAAGCTTGTTACACTTTGGACTGAAACCAAGGAAATAAAAAACCAAGCCAATGAGTCCATAGCATTCTATAAGCAGTCTTAAAGAGGTGTGTTTTATCCCATCCATGATAGACTGGATTAAGAAAATGTGGCACATATATACCATGGAATACTATGCAGCCATAAAAAAGGATGAGTTCACGTCCTTTGCAGGGACATGGATGAAGCCGGACACCATCATTCTCAGCAAACTATTGCAAGGATAGAAAACCAAACACTGCATGTTCTCACTCATAGGTGGGAATTGAACAATGAGAACACTTGGACACAGGGTGGGGAACATCACACACCGGGGTCTGTCGTGGTGTGGGGGAAGGGGGGAGGGATAGCGTCAGGAGATATGTCTAATGTAAATGATGAGTTAATGGGTGCAGCACACCAACATGGCCATTTATACATATGTAACAAACCTGCATGTTGTGCACATGTAGCCTAGAACTTAAAGTATAATAATAAAAAAGAGGTGTATTTTATCAATTTTAAAACAAATTCTACAAGTGACATCATAATTTAAAAATTAGTATTCCCTTCTTATCTAGTTTTTAAAAGTTAGTTCTCTATTATATGTGTAAAAAAGAGAGGAAAATAAGACATTTCGTAAAAGTAGGACATACTTTCACTAAATCTGCAAAGAAATAAGTAATGTTTTAAATATTTCTCCCCATCCTTTTTACAATTGTGCTCCTGAAAAAATGTTTTAGTCTATATCAGGTGGTTTAAACATAATGAATTCTGGTTGAGATCGTGAAATGGAATTACAAATTTTCAAAAAATAATCTTATATCGACACATTCAAGTTTGCAAGAATCCTTATGAACTTCAGCAATTTCCTCCCCAACCCCAGTTATTCCACAGTTTATTAGAATAAAAGGTAACTCTCAAATGAAATGATGTAAAAAATTTGGTTTTAGTTGGATTGTGCAGTAAATAAAATAAGCAAAACTTTGGCAAGAAAGAGACCTAGAAAAAGAGTCTAGGTTAGGGTGTCGATTTTAGTTCTTTCCTGCTTTCTCTTGTGGGCATTTAGTGCTATAAATTTCTCTCCTAACACTGCTTTAACTGTGTCCCAGAGATTCTGGTATGGTGTGTCTTTGTTCTCATTGGTTTCAAAGAACTTACTTATTTCTGCCTTAATTTAATTATTTACCCAGTAGTCATTCAGGAGCAGGTTGTTCAGTTTCCATGCAGTTGTGAGGTTTTGAGTGAGTTTCTTAATCCTGAGTTCTAATTTGATTGCACTGTGGTCTGATATACTGTTATGATTTCCGTTCTTTTGCATTTGCTGAGGAGTGTTTTACTTCCAACTATGTGGTTGATTTTAGAATAAGTGCATCACAATTAAAAGAACCAGAGAAGCAAGAGCAAACAAATTCAAAAGCTAGCAGAAGACAAGAAATAACTAAGATCAGAGCAGAACTGAAAAAGATAGAGATACGAAAAACCCTTTAAAATAATCAATGAATCCAGAAGCTGGTTTTTTGAAAAGATGAACAAAATAGATAGACTGCTAGACAGACTAATAGAGAAGAATCAAACAGACACAATAAAAAATGATAAAGGGGATATCACCACTGATCCCACAGAAATACAGACTACCATCAGAGAATACTATAAACACCTCTATGCAAATAAACTAGAAAATCTAGAAAAAAATGAATAAATTCCTGGACACATATACCCTCCCAAGACTAAACCAGGAAGATGTCAAATCCCTGAATAGACCAATAACAAGTTCTGAAATTGAGGCAGTAATTAATAGCCTACCAACCAAAAAAAGCCCAGGACCAGATGAATTCACAGCTGAATTCTACCAGAGGTACAAAAAGGAGCTGCTACCATTCCTTCTGAAACTGTCTCAAACAACAGAAAAAGAGGGACTCCTCCCTAACTCATTTTATGAGGGCAGCATCATCCTGATACCAAAACCTGGCAGATACACAACAAAAAAAGAGAATTTCAGGCCAATATCCCTGATGAACATCAGGGCAAAAATCCTCAATAAAATATTGGCAAACTGAATCCGGCAGCATATCAAAAAGCTTATCTACCACGATTAGGTCAGCTTCATACCTGGGATGCAAGGCTGGTTCAACATATGCAAATCAATCAACATAATCCATTACATAAACAGAACCAATGACAAAAACGACATAATTATCTCAATAGATGCAGAAAAGGCCTTTGATAAAATTCAACACCCCTTCATGTCAAAAACTCTCCACAAACTAGGTATTGATGGAACGTATCTCAAAATAATAACAGCCATTTATGACAAACCCACAGCCAATATCATGCTGAATGGGCAAAAGCTAGAAGCATTCCCTTTGAAAACCGGCACAAGACAAGGATGCCCTCTCTCACCACTCCTATTCAACATAGTATTGGAAGTCTGGCTTGGGCAATCAGGCAAGAGAAAGAAATAAAAGGTATTCAAATAGGAAGAGAGGAAGTCAAATTGTGTCTATTTGCAGATGACATGATTGCATATTTAGAAAACCTCTTTGTCTCAGCCCCAAATCTCCTTAAGCTGATAAGCAACTTCAACAAAGTCTCAGGATACAAAATCAATGTGCAAAAATCACAAGCATTCCTATACACTAATAATAAACAAACAGAGAGCCAAATCATGAGTGAACTCCCATTCACAACTGCTACAAAGAGAATAAAATATCTAGGAATACAATTTACAAGGGATGTGAAGGACCTCTTCAAGGAGAACTACAAACCAGTGCTCAACGAAATAAGAGAGGACACAAACAAATGGAAAAACATTCCATGCTCACGGATAGGAAGAATCAATATCGTGAAAATGGCCATACTTCCCAAAGTAATTTACAAATTGAATGTTATCCCCATCAAGCTACCATTGACTCTCTTCAAAGAATTAGAAAAAAACACTTTAAATTTCATACAGAACCAAAAAAGAGCCCATATAGCCAAGACAATCCTAAGCCAAAAGAACAAAGCTGAAGGCATCATGCTACCTGACTTCAAACTATACTACAAGGCCACAGTAACCAAAACAGCATGGTACTGGTATCAAAACATATAGACCAATGGAACAGAACAGAGGCCTCGGAAATAACACCACACATCTACAACCATCTGATCTTTGACAAACCTGACAAAAAACAAGCAATGGGGAAAGGATTCCCTATTTAATAAATGGTGTTGGGAAAACTGGCTAGCCATATGCAGAAAACTGAAACTGGACCCCTTCCTTACACCTCATACAAAAATTAACTCAAGATGGATTGAACACTTAAACATAAGACCTAAAACCATAAAAAAACTCTAGAAGAAAAACTAGGCAATACCATTCAGGACACAGACATGAGCAAATACTTCATGAACAAAACACCAAAAGCAATGGCAACAAAAGCCAAAATTGACAAATGAATCTAACTAAACTAAAGAGCTTCTGCACAGCAAAAGAAACTATCATCAGAGTGAACAGACAACTGAGAGAATGGGAGAAAGATTTTTGCAATTTATCCATCTGACAAAAGGCTAATATCCAGAATCTACAAGGAACTTAAACAAATTTACAAGAAAAAAACAACTCCATCAAAAAGTGGGCAAAGGATATGAACAGACACTTCTCAAAAGAAGACATTTATGCGGCCAACAAATATATGAAAAAAAAAAAACTCATCATCACTGGTCATTAGAGAAATGCAAATCAAAGCCACAATGAGATATCATCTCATGCTAGTTAGAATGGCGATCATTAAAAAGTCAGGAAACAACAGATGCTGGAGAGGATGTGCAGAACTAGGAATGCTTTTACACTGTTGGTGGGAGTGTAAATTAGTTCAACCATTATGGAAGACAGTGTGGCGATTCTTCAAGGATCGAGAACTAGAAATACCATTTGACCCAGCAATCCCATTATTGAGTATATACCCAAAGGACTATAAATCATTCTACTTATAAAGATACATGCATATGTATGTTTACTGCAGCACTGTTCACAATAGCAAAAACTTGGAACCAATCCAAATGTCCATCAATGATAGACTGTATAAAGAAAATGTGGCACATATACACCATGGAATACTATGCAGCCATAAAAAGGATGAGTTCCTGTCCTTTGCAGGGACATGGATGAAGTTGGAAACCATTATTCTCAGCAAACTAACACAGGAACAGAAAACCAAACACCGCATGTTCTCACTCATAAGTGGGAGTTGAACAATGAGAACACATGGACACAGGGAGGGGATCATCACACACTGGAGCCTGTTTGAGGTGTGGGAGGCTAGGTGGGGGATAGCATTAGAAGAAATATCTAATGTAGATGATGGGTTGATGGGTGCAACAAAAGGAGATATGAACTTGCTAGAAAACTATATAAAGTGATTACTATGTCAAAGTAAGTAGTGTTTAAAATACGACTAAATACGTATTTTTTTCAGTAAAGGTGAAAACAAATTCCTTCAAGTAGAAGGTACGCATTTTGCTTCTAACCAGAGTATTCAAGTCAGTTAACATATTTTTAAAATGATTTCAAGGCTACAAAGTTGGTAACTTTTTCAGTAAATGAATACTTGTATAGGCAAGTGCTACGTACAGGCAGGTAAAGAATGTATAAAGCAGGTAAGCAGAGGCCTACATTAATTATTAACAAAAAACTATTCATTTATTCTTTTAGAAACAAGAAAAAGAATCACTGTAATAGAGCACAGACTTTAAGAGTTAAAAAAAAAAACGGCTGCGGAAAAGGGTACACAGCAATCAGAGAAGCAAGGATTATACTGATATATAATCTTCAACTCTAATTGCAATCATAAATTTGTTGCTTCAAGTACATTGTTCCTGCTCTTAAAAAGAATGTGTTTTACTATTTTTTAAATTTCCAAAAGGATAATACACTGAATCTTTATAACTTGGTGAAAATTTAATATAGTAAATATAGACTAGTCTGTTCATAGTCAACACGTACATAGTTTATTCCTTAAAGACTATGTGAATTTCCAGCAGCAATCTACCTTTCACATTTTCTGCATCTGTTTTAAAATGTATTTTTATTATTTCAGAAAAAAATATGACTTCTGCAGACCTAACAGTTTTACCATATAATTAGCATTATCAATGTGTTTTTATTTAAGGCAAAATTATAAGAGATGTTAAGAAGTACCTAGTTTGAAACTATTTCTTGGAAAGGTTTAAAATCAATTTATAAAAGGCAAGCTGAATATATAATATACATAATATACTAGTAATCACTCTTTAATATCCACAGTATTGGGCATCTTTTAAAGGAGGCAGTGTAAACCAAAATCTGTAAGAATGTTGATTCTATTATTTTGTCTGAGCTAGCAGATAATTAGGATGAAGATTCTTACTTTTAAAAATGAACTTTTTACATACTAGTCTCATCTCTTTAAAGATCATTATTCCATCTAAGAATTGAATATGTTGACACTCTAAATATTTTTAACATAATTCTTTAGTTTTGTCAAATGTTTTAATCTGCCAGAAAACTGAGTATTAGAGAACCCATCATTACACACATGCATACGAGATTCTGATTACAAGAGGAGAATGTAGGGTAAGTGTTTAATACAGGTAAGAATTTGAAAAAGTTTTTACCAAGTCCTCATACTACAACAATAACCATTACCTGGTAACTGATAAAGGTTACTGTTTATTAAGTATCAGGTTGTGCACTCAGTTCTTTACATACATTCTCTCTAATTCTCACAACAATTCTGAAACTTAGTATTACTATTTCCACTTTACACAGAAAGAAATAAAATCATCCTCCAAAATAAAGCTTTTCATTTCTGGTTACCTAAGGTTACATAGCTAGTAGAGTAATAAAACTAATATTTGAATTCAAGCTAATTCCAAAGCCTGCACCTTTTCTATGGTAAGCCTCTCCTAGATTATATTTACTATATACATATACTTCTATAACATTATTATATTTGTACTGAATTTCTTTCCAAATAATTTATTGGGATTTCTGACAGCTAATAACAAATAGAGCTCCAAAAGACTGTATTAAGAAAAATTGCAGAATGCTTTTTCCAAGTTTGGCTTTACACATCCAATTCTCCTTGCTCCCAATTTTGATCTGCAAGAAGCATCCTTTGGCAGAAAAAAGATAAAGTGAGATGGCAGTTGTGGCACTTCCGGTGTCAAGTCAAGCATTTCAGGAGTCAGGAAAGTTTAATCTCCAACAGACTCAGGACTGAGCATTTTATCCTTGTTTCATTATAAACCAAAGTCTTCATAAAAGGTCACTAGACAGCAATCATGAAGAAACAGTAATAAAGTTCAAATAAAAAAAAACACACAGCAATTGTTTCAAAGCTGGAAGAAACTTCAGCAGTCACTAGTAGTTCAACACTTATTTTACAGGTGAGAAAATTGAAAGCCAGAGAAGTATACTACTGTCCAGGGCCCCACCAGAAATTAATCAAAAATTTTCTTAATGCTCAATCAGGGGCTATGTCCACTCAGTCAGGCTTCCTTTCAAACTAAACTCATCATTTCAGGAATACCTTCTCCCACTCATACAGCTCTTCTTCCTGATCATCAATTTTTTTTTTCTAGGATCACTAATTCTTTAGCCACTCAGGATAATACTTTGGAGTAATCTTAGACAAACATTTATTTTACATCTTCTTTATCATTTAATCAGGAGGCAAATACTACTGCTAACAAAACCCTTACATTTATGCTTTCTTTTCTGTTCTTATTGGACGGTAATCATACCATCTCCAACCTACACTTTTCCTATGTCCTCCTTTTTGGCCTTTCCTCCTCATCTGGTCTTTCATCTTTCCTGTTAACAACAACAACAACAACAACAACAACAAAATACTGACTTTTGGTTGCCTTCTGAAAGTTGAAACTTTAATCTGGTATTCAAGGCACTGCTCTACCTAGGTACAAACTCCCTTTGCAGGTTTTAGGGTTTTTTTTTCTTCTTCTTCTTCTTCTTCTTCTTCTATTTTCTCTAACCTCTATTCTGGCTTCAGCCATTCTTGAAAGAAACCTGTCCTCCATTTTTTCTTGTCTCTGTGCAATTAACCAAGCTTTATTATTATTTTAAAATAACATCTCCACTGCCTATTACGGTTGGAGTTATATCTGTTAAGACTGCACCAAACTGTATTCTAAAGGCCTTTGGTTAAAAATATATCAGAAAAATTACCATATAAAAGCTTAAAAACCTAGCACGATGTTAAAATTGGTGGGATAACAAATTAGTGTAGTCTCTTCTGCCATAACACTTATTTTGAAAATGCAAATTTGTTTCAGTGCAGTTGGTTTATTAGAGAACTAGGTGAGCATAAAGAGTATTTCACCTTTGCTTATGCATGATTTTATCTGCGAGAAACACTAAGTGAACACAGAAAATTGCTGCCAGCTTAACTAAGTCACATAAGAATAAACAAAAAGCACACCTGCACACATCTCAAGTTACCAGCCACTTCTGTTCACTGTGCTTCTGTTACGAGCCACACCCATCACATGCAATGTTACAACTTTCCTTCTGATTTCAGATAATCCTCCTTCTACCACTTCACATTAACTTGGAGATCACAATCCCATACCTACTTCCACAAGCAAACATCAGGGTTTGTTCAAGGTAAAGTGTCACATGTATAACGGTGATTATGTATTTCTTAACCATTTAACATATGTAAAACTGTGCGGCACTTGTTATTAGTTTTCTGTCTTTTTAAAAATGTGTCACTGACAAAATTATTGTGGGCTGTACTCCAACCCCATTTTCCTCATAAGCCCTATGATTTTTATTGCCCAATCTAATTCTGGGTAATTAGCTAAAGGAAATAATTTAGGCAAATGCAAGAAGTTACATGCACAAATATATCACCTACCATATTATTAATAATAGTAAAACAAAACAGCCTTAAGATGTCCAACAGGAAGAAAACATTAATAATGATACATCAGCAAGATGGTCTATTATTAGTCATTTAAAAAGACTATAATGAAACTTGAAGAAATGTATGTCATAATTGAGAAAATTTGGATTATGACTCTAAATCAGTTATGCACATAGTCAAGACAAAATTCATATGAAATTTGAAAATAATTATTTGGTAGCTTTATGTATTTAAAAATTATTTTAAAAAGCAGTTACTTTAACAAAAGCTATGTTGGTAGGCTGAATTAGTATTTGTTCCATGCTTTTCGAAGATATAAACTTATAAGACACAGAACAAGGATCCTGAAAAGTTCAGTCTCTGTACTGCCTTTGAAACTCTTCTGAAAATTTAAATTATTTTATAAGTTTTTTTGTAAAAAAAATTCCTACTGTACTTAAATGACTACTTTTAATGATAAGATTCTTTTAAAAAGTATCCACATCATAGCATACTCAAATAGTAATCATATTTAAGTTCAAATAATATTTATTTTTTGAGTATTCCATACTTTAAAAATGGAATAAATGGTCAAAGCTAAGGATCTGTGCAAAAAAGAAAGTTCTATGTATATAATGATATCAATGTATACAGTCATATTTCTAATACCTTTAGCTCCATGCATGTTATTTACTGGAATATTTGAATGCTTATTCAATGATCCCAGGAGCTCTCAAAAATCCCTGAACTATGTTAAAATTTTGTGTTGGCTATTTTTAAATTCCACTTATTTATTAATTCATCAATATTAACTAAGTGTATAACGTGGGCCAAACACTATATTTCTACGTGCTGAGGACAGACCAGTGAACAAAGGAAACAAAAAGCCTTTATATTCTAGTGGAAGGCGGCAAAAAATAAATGAAAAAAGTAGGTAAAATACATGGGATGGTAGATGGTTAATAGGTCTTCAAGAAAAGAAACATAAAGCAGGAAGAAGAACTGGGGTGAAGTAGGGGAAATCTGCAATTTTAGATCAAGTGGCTAAAGAAAGCTTCATTAAATTGACATTTGAGTAAAAATCTCAAGTAATGAGAGAATGATCCCTGTAGATATACAGGGAAAGAGTATTACAGAGAATATCCTGTGCAAAGGCTCCAAAGCAAGAACTTGCCTGGCATGTTCTAAGAACAGCAAAGAAGCCAGTGTGGATGACTAGAGCAAAGTGGGTGTGAGCAGGCAGGAGTGGTTGGCAGTGGCTGTCTGGGAATGACAGCCCAGAGCACAGAGCCTGGTAGGCTATTTTAAGAACTTTAGTTTTTATTCTGGTTGAGAGGAAAAGTCAATGGAGGATTTTCATCAAAAGAGTGACATAATATGGCTTATATTTCAATATAACTACTTTATCTGCTATATTAAGAATGGACTGAAGTAAGTCAACAGGAAAAAACAGGAAGACCAATTACAGGAGGCTTTTTGCATCAATACAGGTAAGAGATGAAGGTGATTTGGATTAGGGTTGTAGGAGTAGAGATGGTAAGCAATAACTGAATCTCAGAAATATTTTTGGGACAGAAGCAAGATAATATTTTGGTAACAGAAATGTGAAGAATTATCATATGTGGAATGAAAGGAGGACAGGCATCCTTGGTGACACCAAGGCTGATTAAAAGACAGCAGGTGCTGTTACTCAGATGGGAAAAACTGCCGGAGGAGGTTTTGGTGGGGGAAAGATGAGGAATTAAGTTTACTATTCTAAGTTACATTCTAAGAAGACTAAAGGGACCAGGCACGGTGGCTCACACCTGTAATCCCAGCACTTTGGGAGGCCGTGGAAGGCAGATCACCTGAGGTCAGGAGTTCAAAACCAGCCTGGCCAACATGGTAAAACCCCATTTCTACTAAAATTACAAAAATTAGCCAGGTGTGCTGGCCCACGCCTGTAATCCCTGCTACACAGGAGGCTGAGGCAGGAGAATTGCTTGAACCCAGGAGGAGGAGGCTGCAGTGAGCCGAGATCATGCCATTGCACTCACTCCAGCTTGGGAGACAGAGCAAAACTCCATATCAAAAAAAAAAAAAAAAAAAAAAAAAAAAAGACTAAAGGACTTCTGATCATTAGCAAATGGATGATCATATAAAGCCATGGTACTATATGAAGTCACTAAGGGAGTGAACGTGCAGTTTTAAAGGCCTCAAAATTCCAAATGTTGGAGCATTCCCAATTTAGAGATGGGGAGGCAAGAAGAAATCAGCAAGAGATTGAAAAAGCAGCAGCCAGAGGGGTAGGAGGAAAACACAGGAGAGTGTAGTACGGTATCTAAAAGGCCAAACAAGGAGTGTTAAACACCGTTGCCAGGTCAAATAAGAGGAAGACTGAGATGACCATCTGATTGGCAGCATGGCAGTCATTAAGAAGTGCAATTCTGGTGAAATGGCAGGGGTTATAGGAACTGAATTCAGACAGCACAGGCAACTACATACTTCAGAGATACCGGCTTTAAATGAAAGACATGGGGTAGTAACTAAAGGAGGAACTGGGAGTAAGATTTTTTTTAAGATGGGGAAAAAACCCAACATTATTTGTATGTTGGTGGAAAAGATCCAGTAGTGAAGGAAAAATAATGATGCAGAGACAGAAGGCAGAATTGCCCCAATTTTTTGAGACTCACTAATTATGACATATCCCCATTAAAAATAATTTCAATATTTATCCAAAATTTAGAATCATAGTATCTCATACAATAATATTAATAAAATGTAATACAAAGAAGCCAATATATATAATGGTTCTAAAAATAAGTATAAATGTTGAATAAACCAATGAATAGTATAATTTTTAATAGCTGCCCTTCCCAACACATTAACAGGTACACGTTTTCTTTTGCCTTATTTGCCTTAAGTGGTGTCTTCTAAAACAAAGATGGTATTTTAATACTTTTCACTTGATCTGAATTGTGGTTGCTGTGTAATATATTCATGAAAAACAAAATCTACTTTCATATTCACATAGTTCTTTGAAGTAGATTACTAAGTCCACATTTTGTTCATACACTTTTAAATCCAGACTTTAGAAAGCTAAACTATTAGCTGAATATTCAGTATAGAAAACAGGTTATCTTATTCAGTCAACTTTGCTAAAATTATATAAATATACTCCCAACTTCAAAAATAGTATCTATCCACAAGCATTGTATCTGCTTGTAGAATAACACATGCATCTAGGAGAACTTAAAAACTGTACTTTAAATCATGGATTGGCATTTAAAAAAAGGGCCAGTTAGTAAACACCATAGACTTTGAGGGCCATGTAAAATCTCTGTTGCATATTCTTCTTTTTATAACCCTAATCCCTTACAATCCTTTTTTAAATTTAACAATTTTAAAATGTAAAAACAATTCTTAGGTCATAGGCCATACAAAAATAGGTTGAGGGCTGGATTTGGCCCATGGGCTATAATTTGTTGACTCCTGCTTTAAACAGTTGTACAAAAGATTAAATATGATCCAGGTGTGTCAAATTTCAGGACTGAAGCTGGACACATTGAAAATTCTTTATATTGTGCAGAAAGTAGATATATGCCTGTCCAAAAATAGGAAGGAATTTCTACTTGAAATAGCATATTCAGAAACATTCTGTATCTAAAAAGGCAATTGAGCTGTCCTTTTACTGAAAACCACGGAATTGATAAAACAGCCACTATCTCTGGTTATATAATCAACCCAGCTGATAAACTTTTCAGGATTATCTCTTAAATACCGTATCAGTAAATAGTGAAATAAAAGGAAAGCATTTAACATGTTTTAATTTCCCCATTTTAATTTACTGCATTAAAAAAAAACCCAAGATGTTGTGCACATGTACCCTAGAACTTAAAGTATAATAATAATAATAATAATATTAATAATAAAAAACCTAAGATGAAGCTTCTCGGGAGGCTGAGGCAGGAGAATTGCTTGAACCCGGGAGGTGGAGGTTGCAGTGAGCCGAGATCACGCCACTGCACTCCAGCCTGGGTGACAGAGTGAGATTCCATCTCTACAAAAAATAATAATAATAATAATAATAAATAAAAAAGTTTTAAGTTAGGAGAGCTCGAGCTATTTTATTAACTTCTTCTAGACTGTTACATACTCATAAAGGCAATGGATCCTTCCTCCAGAAAAAGAAATACATCCAAACTTTTACTTTAATTTCAGAGAGATCCAGATTCCCTGAAGCCTATCCATGGATACTGAGTGAAGATACTCTTAACTTAAAAGCACACTAACTTCATTCCTTCAGGTAATTTCACATCAGGTTTCTAAAAAGATAAAAACCTACATAATTATCACATGGTGGTGAGTAAAGTAAAATTACATTTACAGATAATCTAAACAGCAACACAATAATCCATGTTCTTATGACTGGTGAATTTTTCAGTAATTCAAAGCTTCCTTAATGAAGCTTTTCTCTCTCTCCTCACACCAGCTTGTGATTTCTGCTACAGTCTGGCCAGTTTCTCACTCTGCCAATACATGCTGTATTTTTTTCTGCATCAATTCTCATGAGATGTTACCCTTGCCTGCAGTGTTCTTGCCATACATGTTCAAATCCTACCTATTTGTCAGGACCCAAATTAAATTCTACCACTTCCATCATTTCTTTTTTGATATTGTAGCCAATAGTTTATTTTTCTAGGATTCACTGCTTTTGTAAACACTATTAAAACAGCGAGTCATATAATAATTTGTGTTATCACACTGTTTTTGTTTGTTCTGAGTATCGCCACCATCGTGCCAGTAACAAAAGGTAGGAATACTTCTCACCATCATCATCTTAGGCTATAGCACTATTATACATGACATATTTCATAAGTAATTATTAAATAAATGAATTAACTTCAATGGTTTCTGAAAATACTGATTTGGTTGCTCAATGTAAACCTGAATTAGACGCAACAATTTAAAAGAAAAAACAACTCAATGTATATTTACAATGTTGTGCAACAACAACAAAAAACCTCAATGAAATGAAATTGAGCATTTAATTTTTAAAACTGTATTGTCTGTTAAGTGACAATGCCCAAAGCTAGAGAAAACACTATAAACTGAAGTGCATGATCATGATTACTTAGTTGTTCCTCTCCACCCCATGGACATGATGGGACAAGAATAAACTGCCTTGATTTTAGTTCAAATTTTGTGGTCTAAATATAGCACTGAATCATAACTGGCTGGCATAAAAGTCTATTTAATGTTCCAGTAGGTCTCAGGCATTTGTTTCATTCAGTGCTAGACTTATTGGTTATCTTCACATAAAATTTTCCAGAAATATAACTAGTCCCAGGCAGCATCGAAAAGAGGTGAAGTCCCTCCTTTACAGCTCCTACATCACTCTTTTGGCATAGTCTTCCTTTAAAATCAGGTGCATTCAATCTGCTCTCTGATGCTCAGGGTTCCCCCTGTGGCACCCTGCCTAGGTTTGTGCTCAGGTCAGACCTCATCCCTATCTTTCTTTTCTTTCCCCTGCCCAAATCTCTTGAATATTTACTTCAGTCCATTAAAGTCTTATTAGATAAGTAGGTTATTTCCTATAAACAAATTCATTTTAAGGTGTCTTTATTGTGCTAAAGGAAAGACCATAATGTTGGAAAAACAATGTTTTTAAGTATGAAGGCATTTCACCAATGCCTTTCATATCATATACCTAGGAAGTGCTACTCTTTTTGCATAAAGTTACCACTAGTTTAGATGAAGTATATTCTATAAATAAGAAAAAAAGCATGAGATGCAACAAAACCACTCCTAACACATTTAGGAAAAGAGTATCTCGTGAGATTCAGAAGTGAAGAACAGTGAGAATAGACAAGATTTGCAGTTTTCCATATGTAGAACTATTTGTTAGCACACTGTTGTTAATAAAGGTAAAGTTATTCATAATTCAGTTAATAAAACAGTTAGTTGTATAAAGCAGATCTATGCAATGTTTCACAGATGCCTTAACTGTATCAGAAATTGAATTCGTTAATCCCCTCTATCACTAAAGCATGAGCAACAACCCACTTCCTCTCCAGTATCTGGACTTAATGAAGGGCACTGCCATTAACCCCCGCCAAAGTCAGGACCCAGGAGTTATCTCTGGTATATCTGATTCTTCATCTCCTCATCCAATTAAGTTCTAACTTGTAAATATCTCTCTATATACCCACCTCTCTTCATCCTCATTGTCACCACACTAGCTCAAGCCCCAGTATCTCTTTCCTAGATTTACTGTGAAGCTTACTAAATTCACACCCTTCCATCCTTCATGATGCAGATTCAGCAATCTCAGAAAAATGCAAATCTGTGGTACATGCATACGACGGAACATTATACAGCTATGAGAACAATTAGCAACCATAGTCAACAATATGGATAAATCTCATAATCATAATGCTTCTTTCACCCAAGTGAATACACATTGTATGCCCCTATTTATATTAAGTACAATGTAGGCAACACCCTCCATATACAGTGAGAAGTCAGGCAAGAGGTCTCCCTTGGTGGGCAAGAGACAGGACTGACTGGAAGGAAAATTAAGGGGAACTTTTAGGATGCTGATATTACTATTTTTCTTCATCTAGGTGTTCATCACATACGTGTGTTACGTCTGTGAAAATTCACGAAGCAGTATACTCATGCTTCTATATGTATTAGGCATTAATAAAAAATTTTAGAAAAAATACAAATCTGAGCGTCAATGTCTTCCCACTGTTCTCAAGCTAAAGCCCAAAGGCTAGTATCTAATACTGACTTACAAGATATTTCACCATACAGTGTCATCTTTCCCTCTCTCCATGTCTTTTATCTTGAATGTGTTTTGTTCTTCTTCCTTTATGACTCTCACATCTGCTGTGCCCTCAGCTCAAAACACCAACCTTGCCTTCTCATTTGGTTTGATTAAATCTAATGTCCCTCAGATTCAGTTAAAATTTCATTTGTGCAACCTGAAATAGATTGTAGTTTTGTTTTCTGACCTCAGATTGGGTTCTGATCATTTCCATTTTCCCACCATCACTCCTCTTTAGCTGTGAGGGCAGGCAATGTGTTTTATTTACCACTCTATTCTCACAGTTCTCTACAGATTTGATGACTGAACATATTTACTTATATCCTATACAAGGACGTGGCAGGTAGCTGTGGCAAAGTTTCAAAGTCTAAGGACTCCAGTATAAATGATGAGATTGCTAAGAGTGTTTGATATGCAAACTTAAAGGAAATAAAAGTTAAACGTTAAATTGTTTATACACAAAAAGATATAAGCCATGCATGTATCTTTCAAGCACAGGGAGAAGTCACTTTTAATGGTTCTTAAATGTATTTGAAAGTTCTATTTTAAACAATAATCTATGGTAATAAAACTCCGAAACAAAATCATAAAGTTTTAGTCATTGTCTACACACAGATGTTGAATTATTTTTAATGTCACGAAAACCAGGAATCTAGCACTATTTTAATGAATTGAGTGAGGTCAACTAATTGCTTCAGTTTCTTTTAATGAGAAGTCACAAAAATATTTAATATCTGTCTACCTCAGCTTTTTTGAAAAAAACTATTTACGAATATTTGCAAACATTCCTAAGAAGAATTTAAGCTTTTCTAAATTAAACATAAAATAATTTGATGAATACAAAGTAAAAATATAACTTTTTATTTGTTAGAAATATCCATGGAAAATAACACAGGTGGCCTATCAAGTGGCATTCACAAACTGTGGATAAAAAAGCAAAATCTGGTCACTTTTTATAATAGCAGAAAAGCATGAGTGATAACTACCTTAAGTAAAAATGTCCAAAGGTATAAAAACAAAACCAAAACTATAATGTTTCAGAAGTCAATACCATTTTCTATAATGAGCTTTATACTATACATTTTAGAATCTTTAAGCATAATTTAATTTAAATAAAAAATATAAATAGTACAGCTGGGCATGGTGGCTCACGCCTGATAGTCCCAGCTCTTTGGGAGACCAAGGTGGGAGGATCGCTTGAGCTCAGGGGTTTGAGACCAGCCTGGGCAACACGATGAGACCCCCATCTCAACAAAAAACACAGAAAAATTAGCTCAGCATCTTGGTGCACACCTGTGGTTCCAGCTACTCAGGAGGCTGAGACAGAAGGATGGCTTGAGCCTCAGAGGTCGAGGCTCCAGTGAGCTGTGGTTGTGCCACTGCACTCTAGGCTGGGTGACAGAGTGTGTATATATATACACATATATATATATGTGTGTATATATATACACATATATATGTATACATATATATGTGTATATATATACACACATATATATATATACATATATGTGTATATATATATACATATATATGTATATATATACACACATATATATATACATATATATGTGTATATATATATACATATATATGTATATATATATATAGATATATAATATCGCCTATATAAAAGTATATTAATATATTTTACATTTATATATATGTAGTGTTCCAAGTTGCCTTGTTTTCTACTCCTTTCAGAAAATAATTGTCTTTTATATATCATCACCTATATTTCTTTTTATTCTAATATTCAGTTTATGGTATAAATGCACTAGATCTTAAACTAGGCAGACTTTACTGGTTAGTACCAAGAAAAGAAAAAGAAAAAATAGTATTTCTTTTATTTTGAGAAAAAGGTATTAGTTTCCCTAATTAATACAGAACTTGCTTACTTACCATTTCTAAAGTCCTACTATAACATTAAAAGCATCTTATTATCAAAAAGACCTTAAAATGCCCTTATCACTGAAAAACAACAGGAAATGTATATAGGCTACTGAAGAATTTCTTTAACTAGGGTTCAGAACCTAAAACTGTCCCAATAATGCCCAGTGTAATGTTTATTAAGGCAATTACCTACTTTTTTAATATTCTGGAAATACAAAAATAACATTATTCACCTATTTTCTTGAGTTTCAGTTTTGGAGACAGAATTTGAAAAGAGAAAAAGGGATTCAAATTATAATGGATAATTCATTTTCTTTTTAATCTATCTTCAAGAACTTATCACACAGTCTCATACTTTATTGGAAGGCCATTTTAATGTTAACTAGTAGAGTCCACTCAAAGGGCAGAACAGAAGAAACCATTAGCAAACTAACTGCTCCCATTTAGGCTGGTATTTTCAAGCTTAATTAATTGAAGTTAAATGTATTTTTCTTTTAAAAATCGGTATGAATTTTAAAGAAATAAACTTTAATTTTCACAAGTATTAAATTTCAAATGAATGAAGATAAGTTAAATTCTTTCAACTTCAGTTTATCAGTAAAATGATCACATTAGACTAGATCACAGTGGTTGTTGACCAAATTTTTTGTTATGAAATACTCTGAAAATATGATGAAAATTATGGACATTCTCCCCAGTAAAAACACATATATACAAAATATGACTGTAATTTTAGGGGATTCACAGAATCTCTGAAATCCATCCAAGGATCCCCAGGTAAAAAGGGTACTAGATTATATTTCAGGTCTTTTGTAGCTTTAAATTATGGTTTCAGAAATAAGGCAAAAGCCTTTAAACAAAAGGAAGTCAGTCTTCAGAATAAAAGTGAACATGCAGACACAACTCATTAGTTTACTCATTGCTGTTGAAGACATTAGCTAAGCAAGGCTGAACACCTTACTTATATATAGATGTGTTAATCTGACAAAATAATTCATACCTGAGACAGTAGAGGTTAGGCAAAATCAGATTCTTACATAAACCCAGGATATTTCTAGACATGAAAATGTGTGACATTCACAGCTTTCAAATGACAGTAAATTGTCTCCCTCATCCCAACTCCACCATCACCACCAACTCCAATACCTTCCTTCTTAGAGTGAGGAAGAAAAATATTATATACACAAAGCTATATTTGAGACCTTTCAGGTGACTGTTTTGGGGGAGGGGCAATATTTTCAGATTCTGAAATTTCTTATTTAAAAATAATTATTGGATCACACACACACAAAAAAACTTACCTGTGGTTCTTGTTCTCTGAAGGAAATGCAGTAATTGAAAACATCCCCACACTCTTGGGTACATTCTCCTAAGTGTGAATGGATTTGGAATGCACCATAGCTTAACTTTGGAACTGCTAACTTATGCCACCCTGCACTGGCAGTTGGCATCCACCTGCCTACATAAATAATAATGTAAGCCTGTCACCTAGAGTCATGTACCTTGTGAAGGAAAAGTATTCTCTGGAGGGAGATGGTGCAATGACTGTCTTTGAGACAAACAGTCTCTTCTATAGCGCTTAAGGAGGGTAGATCCACACTACTAAGGAGGTGATCGTATGCTTCAAAAATGTACTAAAATTAATACATTAAAAATGTTAAAGAATGAAAACGGAAAGATGTTCCTCTGTAAAAGAAGCTCTTAGGAGACTGATTGCTGAACTGGTCAGGATCCAATGGTCAACACCAGAGCTAAGAATTACAAGTACTTAAATACTTGTAATGAAGTAAGCCTAATCCCGGCATTCAGTAGCCTTGTATTTTGTGTTCATGCTTGACTACCAGAGGTTTATGTGACAGATGCAATGGAAACCAATGGTAGGAAAATACCCTGAAATGGCCAAGACCCTGAAAACTGCTGTGGTTACTGTCAAAGGAGAATTAGTTTTCAAGAGAAATGATAGCAGCAATGTGCTGTTAGATGATCTACATTTTATAAATTCAAGTAATCATTCAAATTGTAAAATTTCGTAAACCTTATACCTTAATGTAATAATTTAGATTTAAAATGTTTAAATATGTATGGACTAAATCCTTGCCATTTGAGCCCCTCTTCTGTCTTAAATATACTAGGTCATCAGGAAGAAATGGGCTAGAGATATTTTCTAGTTTACAGGCTGATTTTTGGAGTATTGTTAAAATCCTGCGCAGAGGAAGAGATGCTCTATTTTCCAGTCCTCCAAGATTCCAGGAAGCCTGATGATGTCTTCTTCTCAAGTTAAACCAGAGAAGGGTTGTCAGATAAAATATAGGACACCCAGTCAAATTTGAATTTCGAATAAGCAGTAACTTCTTTGGTAAAAGTTTGCCCCAAATATAGCATGGGACATAATTACACTAAACCATTATTTGTTATTTACTTGAAATTCAAATTACACTGGACATCCTGTTTTGTTTTCTTTTTTCCTTCTGCTAAATTTGGAAACTCTAAACAAGGGGAGTTCACAGGGTCATCCAGTGGATTTTAGCATGTATGAGGCTAAAATGAGAATTCCACTCATTGTCTAGATCTGAACTGTAGAATATGGTAGCTACTAGCCACGTGTGGCTATTGAGCACTTGAACTGTGGCTAGTCCAATATAAGATGTGCTGTGAGTATAAAATACACAGATTTTGAATGCTGAGTATGAAAAAAATCTCATAAAATATTCTATTAATTATATGTTGGAATAATATTTTTGTATATATTGGGTTAAATAAAATGTAATGAAAACTAATTTTGCCTCTTTTTATTTTCTTAATATGGCCATTAAGAACTTAAAATTACATACGTAGCTTCTATCTATGGCTCGAATTATCTTTGTACCATATAGTGCTGGTCTAGATGCCTCCAAAGGCTAGAATTTCTTTGTTGTCCCATCTCTAAAAAAAAATCAGTACGGTAAACACATAAGACTGCTTCTCTCACCTGCCTCCAGCTACCAGAGTAGGTAAAGAGCATGATCATGCCAGGGAAACAAAATTTCTAGTAGGGACTAGCATGAACTGGCTAGGAACACCTCAAAAACAAAAACAAAATGTGGCACACCGATACCGATGAAAAACAAATCAGAAACTGATCTTTGACAAATCATTCTTACATGATTAGAAAAAAGAAATAAACACTAATATGGGTATATGTACACACGAAAATCATATCTTCTCCCAGATATTAGTTTCAATGGAAGAAGCCCTCAGTACCATTATTTTGGGTTTTCCCTCCTACATGTGATCAAAATCATAGAACAATAGTTGATTTTGTCACCTACTATGAATTGAGATGGGTAAGTTATTAATAAGAATTGTTAGGAAATGATCTTATTTTTGATACTGTAGATACAGACGGCAAGATCTCATAGATCTCATAGGTCCCCTTTTTATTTATACATCCTACAAAACTGATCTGAAATTAGAACACGAGTTCTGGGATAGTGAAATAAACTTTTCTTTTCTAAAATATGTTGCTAAAATATGTACTATCATAAAACAAAGCTCACTTTAAAAAAGATGTATGTTTAGGGAGACTTCTTAGATTACATGTATTTTAGTTAGAATAAACCTTTAGTTTGGTTAAGAAATAATAACCTGTTTAGTTATTTCTATAACCCACCTTATAATTTTCATTAGGTTGGAGATTTCAAAGTGTTTTCTCAACTGGCAAAAAGAGATAACACATTTGTCCATTCTATTCTATGCTATTATAAAGGCTAAGATATTTAGCATGCTCTTGCAAATAAAAATTTTTTAAAAACTGTGTATATATGTATAATCTCTATATACCCAATAATCTATATTTCTTTTCTAATAAAACCTACATGATATCTGTTTTGAAGATTTAAATCTTTTAAGTTTACCTGCAGTTATAATAACCAAGACTAGTTCTAACTCCTTGACCATTTACATACAAAAAAAGTAAACTGGTTCTCAAGGTTTTTCAAAAAGGTCCAATTTGTATTTTTTCCTCATTCTAACAGCAAACACACAAGTACTTTTCCTCTTTAATATCTTTGATTATACAGATATAGGAAGAACAACGGTTTTGAAAAGACAAAAAAATTATCCTGCATCAGAGGTAGGGTTGCTAGACAAAAATCAGCAGATTACTTCCCACTTTAATGGTCCATAAGAAGTTCACATTTTGTAGAACTAAAGTCTTCAGGATCACTTTAAGAGCTTTAAGAAAAGATGAATGAAATGAAATGGACAAATTTATTTTCTTCACCAGCACTTTAAGTCTCATTGTTAATACTACAGAATACTGGGAATCACAATCTAAAATGTTTTACTAGACATTTAGTCTCTCGTTATTCAAAGTATTCTTGTCTAAGACTGACCTAATCCTAATATTAATGACATTTTCGAAATCAGCATGCTTCTGCTCTTCTCCATAGTCAATTAATGACATCCAAATGACATTTTAATTTAAGACTGGTCATTTTGAGAGACATCTATAGATTATATTAGTTAACAATAAGGTTTTCTGATGTTAGAATTTGGAAGTAAAGCACAGACATTCATTTGTTTATCCTTCATAAGGTTTCCCTGATGGAACCAACATATTTATTCTTCATTTCCTGAAGACAGGAAAAAGTTGTAAGATGAAAAAGAAATTGCCAATTTTAAGTAATTTTTTCAAGTTTTAAGTAATATTTTTCAATTAAGATCTGACATAAAAAATTTTATGATTACATACCTTTTAAAGATTAGATGACCTTTGCTTCCACACTTTCTGAAGTGTAATACAGAATACAAAATGGTTTGAGGGACTTTCCCTGAAGTAAAGATAAGATACAGCTTCAAAAAGATCATGAAAAGTAATTCTTCACAGCTGCCTCTATCAACTGAAGCTATTATGTCACTAGATTGCCTAAATGGTGTCATTGTTTCAAAATTCTTAATCCGTATCTCAAGACATACAAGAAAAATTTTTGATTAACCCCAGCAGTTATTAACTGAATAAATGCAGACTAAACTCGAAGGTTTTACCATGACTGCGATTTTTTTTTAAAGTAAAACAAAACAAAAATATCCATACATCCCCAAGACATGCTTCACTTCTAAATAACAAAAAGCACCTCTTGATGAATGTGTGATGTCCTACCCACAGGTAGCTGTCTGGGCCTCCCTTCTGTGAGAACGTCTGAAGGTCTCACACCCTCGATGGAGCATTCCAAAACCAGTCTTAGGTTAGGAGCCTGAGCCCACGAGTGTGCACTCACTACACAGTGCTTACCTTTAGAGAACAAGGTGGCTGACACAAACTGATCAAGTTCTCACACCCCACACCTCCAAGAACACTGAAAAAGATCTGCAGATCTTTCTTGGTGCAGGAGGGACCTCTTTATATTCCTCTTGTGGTGGAACTTTAAGGTTGTCCTGAGGGAGGAGAGAAGAGTAAAAGATTATACTGAGATCATACTATTTTGATCAAGCTTATCTTTCTATATTACAAAATGAAGTTTTGAGAACAGAAATTAGATAAAATCACGAGTATTCTTAAAATCACATTCTCTTCATTCACAAAAAGTATCTCCTCTAAATACTGCATGTTTCAAACATTACTCCTTAGACCCAAAACCTTAAGTGACTAGTTCAACATCCACCCCCATCACTGGGAAGTTGAGAAGTTGAAAAAAATACAGAAAACCTGTAGGTTGCCAAATGATCATAATTATAAATTCCATTAAAAAACATATACACAGCTAAACTCATTAAAAAGCAATGAGTTAGAGCCAGTGGAAATTCTGTCCTCCCTTTGTATTTCCAAGATAATGGCATATGCTATTTCCTAACAACAGAAAAGTAGCCCTTTGAATTGTGTTAAATGCCACAGAATCAATAAATTAATCTACTATAATTAATAAATTAATTTAGTATGAATCAACAGTAGAACCAGTCTACTAGAATGTAAAACTCCATGAGGAAAGGAATTTTGGTTTTGTTTTTTGACACACTGATTATCTGTAGTACCTTAAATAGGTCCTGGTAAATAGTAAGCATTTAAAAAAATTTTGATGATTAAGAAGAATATTAACCAATTAGTCAATATTCTTAAGGTGAAACTTACATAAAATTAAACAAAAACCTACAAATGTTCTGAGGAGTTTGAAAATATGTTATATAAAATAATACTAATATAGATGTTTAATTATATATTAAATAACTGTTAGGAATACAATATTTTAAGATGCCATATCCTAAAATATTAATGAGAAAATACTATAAATAAATTATTATAATCCAAATTCCTTGAAAGGAATGGAATGCTTTAAGATCAGGAAATCATGCATAGTACTTTAAAACATATTATTAAATATCAAATATCAGAAGAATATTAATACAGATGAAAAGTAATATACCTTCTTAATGCTTTAGTATTAACTGTTTTCATCCATAGAGAGTAGATCAATATAAATCAAGTGATAAAATGGTTGTCTATAGCTATAATTCTGCCTAAGTAAATCATTACCATATTAATTGAAATCAGAAGATGCCATTCTATATTTCCTTATGTATTTTAATATGTACATTTTGTCTCACTGTAATAAACAGAATATTATTCATTTGTTTAACTTTTAAACTATTATTAAAAACACAGAGACTTATTTCCTTTAAATATTTTCCAACTGTTTCCAAATTTGATAAATTAGAAAAAGAAGAAACGCTGGCCGGGTGTGGTGGCTCATGACTGTAATTCCAGCACTTTGAGAGGCTGAGGCGGGCGGATTACGAGGTCAGGAGTTCGAGACCAGCCTGGCCAACATGGTGAAACCCCATCTCTACTAAAAATACAAAAATTAGCTGGACGTGGTGGCAAGCGCCTGTAATCCCAGTTACTTGGGAGGCTAAGGCAGGAGAATTGCTTGAACCTGGGAGGTGGAGGTTGCAGTGAGCTGAGACTGTGCCACTGCACTCCAGCCTGGGTGACAGAGCAAGACTCCGTCTCAAAAAAAAAAAAAAAAAGGAAAAGAAAAAAGAAAAAAAAATGAAGGAATGCTAAAATCAACATTAGATTAATGGTACTGATAAAGGACTGAATGTGTATACTTTAAAAAAAAATCTAATATGTAAGGCCAGTAGAATCAGAAGAAGCAACTATTTATAAAGTATTTGATTCCATTTGACCCCAAAATCTGAAAATGTAGAATTAAAACTCAAAACATACTGGACAATGTGTATGGTGCATTTCATTTCAGAGTATAAAATACCATTTGTTGTATGGTCAAAACCACAGTAAGAAAACAGATAGTAAACTTGGGATGTATGTCCACCCTTCATCACTAAAATAATGCTTTAATGAACAGATTATGCTTTGATTACAGGCAGTAAAAACCTTTCCGCATTTCACAAATAATTCTATTTTATATCTTGTCTCAGGGAATCAGGTTTAAATGTGAAAAAGAGATTTAAAACAAAACTTTAGACTAAAGAAATAAGTGTACACAAAAACTCACTTAATTTAAAAACAATTTTCCTATTTTCAACATCCTGTAAGCCTTTGAACTAACTTTGGGGGAAGGGGTAAAAACAGTTACAAAGTACTAAGTGCAGATAATATGACAAAAAGAGCTAAAAAGGGGTAAAGACCAACACAAAGTTGGAAATCTTACTGAAAGGAAAAGACTACTAGCTGGTTGAATCTCCCAGGCCAACAAGGGCAAAAAGGGAAAACAAACTCCCTAGACAGAGGAACTGACAAGAAACTTACTCATGCTGTGGATAATGGATCCCTTACCTCATTTCCACCTGCAGAAGATGAAGTCTAAGTTTACCACATTCAGAGATTTAGGGCTGAATTTTTCATTTCACCTGCAAATACAGATTACTAAGCCATACTAACATCTCATTTTAAGTTCCCTACAAAACTTCCCTGAGCAATCTACTTTCCTTCTTTAATGCTGGCCAATGTTTCTCATGCAATCTGTAGTGAAGGACTGTTTTCTCCCTATTGGGGACCCAGGTTCATGGACTACCATCATGACTATACTCAGCTCACTCTGCATAAAACTCTCCAGGCAACTGCGTTAAAACTACTGGCCTGAACTTCAACCAGGGAGACAGGTGATGTGCCTGAATGACACAAATATCACATGACTATAAGAGTTTCTAAACCAATACAGAAATTGAGAGTAAGCATTTAGTCATGGATTGATTAACAAACCAGCACCAGTTCATAGCCCATTCTTCAAGGAGCACTGGTGTAGGTCAGGTGCAGTGGCTCAAGCCTGTAATCCTAGCACTTTGGGAGGCCAAGGCAAGTGAATTACTTGAGCTCAGGAATTCCAGACCAGCCTGGGAAACATGGAGAAACCCCATCTCTACTAAAAGTACAAAAATTAGTCAGGAGTGGTGGAACATGCCTGTAATTCCAGCTACTTGGGTAGCTGAGGCAGGACAATCACTTGAATACAGGAGGTGGTGAGGCTGCAGTGAGCTGAAATCACACTACTGCACTCCAGCCTGGGCGACAGAGTGAGACTCTATCTCAAAAAAAAACAAAAAAAACAAAAAAGGAGCACTAATCTAGGTTACAGGAGTAGGATCTTATGATACTCTTCCTTTATACTTTTTACTGAATCCAATTTCCAGTTTTAATTCTCATGCGCCCTTAGAAACTACTGACAAACTATCAGTGACTTATTCCAGTATATTCCTTTTATCAGTTCTTTCTACAACACTGTATAATAGAACTTTTGGCAATGGCAAAAATGTTCTATAGCTTCATTGTTCGAAAAGGTAAACATTAGCCATATATGACTACTGCTCATTTGGAATGTGGCTAGTGTGATTAAGGTACTGAATTTTTAATTTTACTTAGATGTAAGTTTAAATTGCACATCAGGCTGGTGGCTACCATACTGAACAGTACCAGTACAGTGCTGAAGTGTTACATTATTGTCATGTAACCTTTTAAAAATTTAGCATTTAAAAAAATTACCTATTTCCTTCAATCCTAACACAAATATTTTAATTGTGACTATCACTTTCCATATGTACATTATGTACATACTTGTAATCATGGCATATAAATTTACTATTTTATTTTCACTTATACCAAACATTTCTCTTTATTTCTGGAACTACACTATCTACAATTGTGGCCACTAGCCCCATTTATCTATTTAAATTTAAATAATTAACATTAAATTAAAAATTCAGTTTCTCAGTTGCCCTAGCCACATTTTAAGGGCTCAGTAGCCACATGTGCCAAATGGCTACATATTAGACAGTGCAATCATAGAATATTTCTATCACCACAAAGCTCTCCTGAACAGTGTTGTTCTATAGTCTCCAAAAATAATCATTTAAATGTAATATTTTATGTTGCTGTTCTATAATTAGTTTTTAAGCTGGGCATTTTCTATATATATATACATGATTGATAATTAGCACAGTGTTTCCTAATATGTTATTATGAAATTTCTAAACATTATTGTGACTCTCAGCATGTATTCCTGCATTATTTCCCGAAAGGGTCTGTTGGCACTGCTTACTTGCAAATATTAGATTTCTCTTTTTAAAAATTTATGTCCTTTAATACAATGAAAAAAACCTCATATTTCTTTATTATTCATATGTCTTTACTTTCATATCCTTAATCTGTCATATTCATTTCTCATTTATGTATTATAATCTTGACATCTAAACTTGCATATTTACAACAATATATAACTTATAGCTATTATCACTTTCCTTATAATTTTTAATGTAGTTTCCACAATTTTCTATTATCCTTTTAATCATAATATTTTGATCCAACAAAAATTTTTAATATTCAAGTATCTTCTGGGTGAGTTCTACTAATTCTTCAAATATGAGATGTAAAGGTATTCTCTCTGCTACCTTTTCTTTTTTATTCCTATGGTTGTGTAATATATGGGTGATTTTTGTCTAGTTTTGAGACATATCACTGAATAGTACCATCCAACACCACTTAACAAATATCCTTTAAGTGCCCCTCTCTTAGGAAAGAATATTTTGTCATACATTTAGTTATTGTATATGATAATAGATGGGACAAATTTTGTATTCCTCATAGTGCTCCGGTAATCTATGTTTTACAAAATGAAAACAAGCTCATTTGTTCAGTATTCCTCTTAAGAAAACAACTGCATTAATTCAGGGAAGTATGAGTAGAAGAAAAGAATGAACGTAGATAGCATGTTCCACTCAAAAAATAAGAAAATCATTTGCTGGTCTATCACCTATTCAGGATTTCTTAACTCACAAAATGTTAAATGTTTGAAACTAGTAAAGGGGCTGGTTTCACATATGTATTGACACTGGCAGAAACCAAGGTGGCATGCAAGCAGAGGCAGAGAAACTAAGGTCTGAGTCAGCCACAGGGATTTGTGTAAGTCACGGGATGCAGGCCATGTCTCTTGACTCTCACTGGCCATGAAGTTGGGCTTTAAGGGAAATTTACTTTTTTTTTTTTTTTTTTTTGAGACAGTCTCAATGTCGCCCAGTCTGGAGTGCAGTGGCATAATCTCATCTCACTGCAACCCCTGCCACCTGGGGTCAAGTGACTCTTCTGCCTTAGCCTCCTGAGTAGCTGAGACTACAGGCATGCACCACCACACCCAGCTAATTTCTCTATTTTTAGTAGAGATGGGGTTTTACCATGTTGGCCAGGCTGGTCTTGAACTCCTGATCTCAAGTGATCTGACCTCCTTGGCCTCCCAAAGTGCTGGGATTACAAGTGTGAGCCACTGGGCCCGGCCAGAAAATTTATACTTAAATCTCCAACAGACAGAGAAGTCTCTTCTGGTATCTGGGTAACACACCTATTCTTACAACATTATCACTGTTTTAGACACTCTTGCTTTAAAACCTTTTGATATTTAGTAGGGCAAGACTTCTCATTACAGAATCACTATAAAATAAATCACTAGAAATTTTGGAAGTTAGAGGTTAAACCCAAAAATCTATAAATTACTTTTAGTCAAATAATTAGCCAATACTCTTGATTTAGAAACAGTTTCTCTGCTTTTATTTGAATCTAAAATTGTTTCAAATACACTGGATGTTAATTTATTTTCCAAAGATCTAACATCTCCCTCAAATGTATTGCTAGATACTACATCTTGTTTGTTGCAATTCTGAATGGGATATTTTCTCAGAATGATTTTCACATGGTATAAAGATACAGTATATCTGGTACTTTATTAAATTTTTATTATTTAATAAATGATTTTAGAGCTGATTGCTGTAGATTTTTCTAGATAATTAATCATGTCATCTACAAATGAAATATTTTAGTTTTATTTCTTCTTCAGGTTTTGTTCATTACCAGTATTAAATAAAAATGGGGTTAGTGATGATGGGTGGACAAATTTGTAACAAAAATGGTGATTGTTTTATTCCTGAATTTAAGTTTTCACCATTTATTCTACAGCTTTGGTTAGATGATACTGTTCAGCTTGCTGATTTAATGAAGTATCATTGTTTGAGGCTCAACTCATCACTCACAGTTATTTCATCACAAAATAATGTATTTGACCAAATAAAACTGGGAAAAGGTCTCCAACTCCTATAGGACCAACACTGTATATATGTTGACTACATAAAATTATCCTGATACTGACAATGTTCATTAAAATAAAATAAGAAATATCTTTATTCTGTGAAAGTCCTCAGAGTCACATGTAAAACAGGTACTCAAGGTGCTATGTGGTCCTTGCAGTATCTCAAGTTACCTTTGGAATGTTACACTAGGTATTAACAGATGATATTTAAGACACCAGGCTTCTTTCCAGTATACATTGTTTCAGATAAATCAAAAAGGTGTAATTTATGAAGGAAATTTCTTCTTATAGAAGAATTTCCACTAATAAATGTGTAAGGGGTGGCAGATTTAAAAATTCATTCTCTTGCAAACCCTAATGACAGAATTGATTTGGAGAACAGGCAGCAACTTTTTCCACGGGAGGAAAGATTGGTAGAAAACTCTCAATAGAGAGATTGGGCTGGCACCACTGCCCAATTTTAGCATTGATAAGAGTATGACAAGCAGACATTGTATGCTCCTTGATGTGATGCAGTATGAAGAAACAGTTCCATGTGCGAAGTATTCCTGCATGCCTTCCATCCTCAATACCAAAACCAAAGCTGAACCTGAAACTAATTAAGTCTTTCAAGCCAACTTTTAATTCACAGGAAATTCAGAGGCTACAGGAACAAGTTAGAAGGCAACAGAGAAATCCAGAATGGAGGATATTCTACAGGATAGTTTACCCAGTTTTGTCATTAACACATGAAAGGGAAAAGGGGAGGGAAGGAGGAAGGAGGGGGTTTGGGGTGAGTGAGGTAAACAAGTGGTGGGAAAGAAAAGACCTTTTAATTATAGAGCAGTCCTAACAGCCAAATGCTATACAGATCTTGGTTGGATTCTGAAAGAACAATCTAAACGTAAAAATGACATTTTTCAGTCAAAAGCAGAGAAACTGAATACAGAGAGAATATGAGGTGGTTAGTAGTTGTGTTAATTTTGTTGGATGTAATAAAGGTACTGTGGTTATATAAGAAAAATTCCTTCTTTTAAAGAAATGCATATGAAAGAATGTAGGAGTGAAAAGACTTGAAGTCTGGGATCTACTTTAAAAATAGTTGAGGAAAAAGAAGAGAGTAGATGAAGCAAATGTGGCAAAATTTTGCTGATTGTTAAATCTAGGCCATGCGGTTTATTACACTAGTCTCTCTTGAGTGTATGCCTGAAATTTTTTACACTAAGGTTTTTGTTTTTTTTTTAAATTCAAGCCTTTTGAACATCATCTGTTAAGCCAGATATAGTCTAGTACAAGTAAAAATGGAATTACCTACCCTACTATATAACAAACATTCACAACCAATACAAAACAAGGATGCAAAAGATATGACAGACTGCCCTGTGTGTGACTGACACAGATTCACCCACGCTTTAAAAGATTCATTTTAAAATTAAATTTGACTTGCACATACTGTTACTGTGTGTGTGTAGAAAGAATATATGTATATATATATACACACACAGAGAGAGACAGACAGACAGACAGAGACAGAAAAAGAGGAGAATTTGTTAAGTTTCAGTCCAACAATACTTTAGGAAAGAGAATATCAGAAAATGAAATAATTTGTACCCTCAAAACAAGCAAACAAGAGATGACAGTTTACGGGGTACACTGAACCAATATATTGTAGGTTATTTTATGTTGTTACCTTCCTACCTCCATTTCTCAACAAAAGCATGCTGCCTTCTGATTTTATTAGAGCATATTACTTGGGTCTGCATTCTCACAAATTATCTCATGATTCAAATGAGTCCTTCTGTAACTAACTGATACTCCCTTCTCTAAAAGAGACCAACTGGTCTCAGCTAAATAGGAGTATAAACTGTTACAGCCTCACTGTGCCAAACATAAAATAACGGGGTATTTTATACTTAGTAGGTACTCAGGTATTTAAATGAATGATAGGTATATATATCAACAGAAATATTTGAAAGATTTATATGCTCCTCTTAAAAATGTAAATGCATTTCTACTGGGTAGAGTACATGGTAGAAATACATTTGAACTAGAAAGACTTTCTTATACCCCTTGTGTATCTACCACCTGCACATCCACCACTGTTCTAGTGGTTATCATGTATCCCCTCTTATACAAAGTATGTTACAGTGTAAGATGGGATTGTCTATTTGTCACCTTATTTTCACAACAATTAGGTTCTTTTTTGCTGGTCCCTGACTTTACTTTTACCGTGTTAATGATTACTTAATGATATATAAGATTTTTTCCCCAATACACCACAGTAAGCAAATCCTCCCAAGAAAAAAAGTTTTTCTTTATGCTAATTGAATTTTCTTATAAACTTCAGTCTTCTTTCATATCATTGCATGTTAATATTTAATATTATATATTTAATATTATATAATTGTATCCTTTCCCTAAAAATGTTTGCATTCAAAACCCTTGAAAATATTTTAACATTTAAAATACAGTAATTCAAAATATAGGTATTCTTAAATCTTCTACTAAGCCTATAAAGGGGATCTATTTTAACTCTCATTTTTTATCTGAAAAATTATTCTAATTATGACTATGTTAGCATCTAGTAGTTCAATAAGCACAGCAACTAACTTCTGATGAGTATGTATGTATGTATGTATGAGTATATACATATATATTTTTTACTCAATGTTCACTTGATGCTAAACATATCAGAGCATAGACCTCCACGACACTAATAAACAACTGGATAATATAGTGGTGCTTCAATGAGCAGATCACAAATACTCCCCCGCCTTTTTAGGAGTAGTGATTCAGTGAGAACATTTGGTAAAGCAGACGTGTGTATACATACATCCAATATATATGTATTATCCATATATTATATAATGTATATATTATATATGGATATTTATATTATCTGTCTATGCATAATATATACATACTATATATATGTATGATACATATATCGTGCTTGTTTTAGTTCCTTTCCCTTAAAATGCTAGTCTGCTGTTTAATGAATTGGTAAATTATTCTGAGAACTCACGACACTGTCTGAAGAACTAGAAATGCCCTCTAGTGTTGCCAACAGCAGAGTTTGTAATGACGGCTGTCATTATTTAAAATTCACTTATAAAAAGTTCATTCAAAGGTAAAAAAATTATTTAGTACATGCTGAAAGTTTATTTAAAAAAGGAATTTTAATCAACAAGAAAATGTGTGAAAATGAGGCACACTAAAGGAATTTCATGTTTCCCTTGTGAAGTTAAAAAACATTACACTTGACATTAATGAAAAGATCACAAAGTGATGCAGAAACACTAGATAATTTATGTGGGAATATCTGAGAAGCCTTGAAATAGTACATGTAAAACTCAATTTGAAGGCATTATACAAAATAATTTTTAGAACAGAATTCTTTTACTCAGTAAATTTGGAAATGAAAACAACCTTAATGAATTCCTCTCATTTCAGTTTGGAAAAGGAATATTGGATGGCCATGTGTGTATACACACGATATATATAAGAGTACTGAGATGCTAAGATGGCCTCATAATTTTAACAGGTTCATATATCTAAGATACCTCTGTTTATTAGTGGCAGAGCAGGAACTAGGTTTCAGATTTTGTGCTTTAAGTATTCTTTACATGGCTCTTGTCTCCCTAGAGCCTAAGTAGAAGGATAGCATAATTTTTTAGGCTACCATGACACTATATTAATAGCTAGTGGTTTTCAATAGACAACTGTTGACTGGTTACATTAGAACTAATTGTGGTCATGGGAAACCATACTTGTAGTATTGAAATAATTTTCTCTCATTCAGCATCTTACAATGAAAAAAAAATTCTGTATTGCAAAAAAAAAGACACTAGGTTATAAAGTATCTCTAGATGGCATCTCTAGAAAGCCTTTGAGTGACTGCTGAAATTCAGCTGAAGAGGCCCCAAAGCTTAGATGAGAATTTCACAGACTTTTTTTTGTTTAGCAGTAATAATAAAAGCTCTTTACATACCACTCTGAAACATATATTGTATGTATTTTAAGCATCATCTGCAATTATTTCCGTTGGCACAGCTTTATGAATGAAGCAGGATATTTTTAAGATGAAGAAATTATCATTATTGTTATTATTAACTAAACCAACATATGGAGCCCTTTCTATGCACTTTCCATATGCTAGATGCTCTTCTAGCATTTTCATATATCAAATAATATATTTTTCCACAAGATATATACTCTTATTATCCCCATTTTACAGGTAAGGAAACTGAAGCACAGTAGAGTTATGCAGCTTCCCTAAGATTGCAAAGCTGGTAAGTGTCAGAGTTAATACTCACACCCAACCAGTATGACTCTGGAGCCCAGCTTCTTAACTACTACAACTTGGTAGTTTTAAATGTAAAACTGCTTCATACAATTGTCTTAAATGACGTTTATAATGTGTATAATATGCAAGTGTTTGTTCTGCTCATATTCACGTTTCTTGGTATCTCAGAAACCTGTAGATCTTTCCACAGCAGTTTCTCATTTTAAATAAGTTATACAAATAATAAGACCTTTTTCAGTCTCTGCTAACTGTAAAGAAGGTCAGTCTAATTTTTACATCAAAATGAACAACCTCATTTCATGAGGAATATGAATGGATTAAAATTAACATACTACAGATCAATTTCAAGGTATACTTAAGAAAGGACTGCTTTGTTTTTATAATATCATAAGCCACTACACTTTATTGTAATTACTTGCTTAATGTCTATATTCCCTGCAAGACCTATGGGATCACATCAGTCTTATTTATGACTGTGCCATGCCTTGTGCAATGACTGACATATAGCAGGTTGTTGGTAAGAATATATTGAATGAATAAATGTGATTTGCTATTCCATCTGTTAAATTTATTTAATAATGATCTCACCATAAATCGTAGCTCAATATTTTTAGTAATAACTATTTCACGTTTTACATATTTATAATTATCAATATCATGATTTTACAAGATGTGACATAAATTTCCTTCAAATAATCCTTGTGACTTATATCAGCAGGAACTCCTTTTTAACTTCTTCTTAACTTCTGCCAAATTCTTAAGAATGGATGTAGAGAGGCACCCCATTTTATTTTCTACATTTAAAAGGTTCTTTCTCATATTGAACTGAAAACATTATTTTCCTTTCCATATCTATAAACAATAACTTTTATTTAAATTTTTCTCATTTGAACTTCCAATTCATTTCTTCTAACACCACTGTAATTCGCAACTCATTTCTTCTGACAGTAGAAACTGCCAAATTCAAAACAAAAGCCGTTACATTCCAATATACACAGCCAATCAGACCCTGATTATTTCCTATATTGAGAAGTTATATAATTAAAAACTGATGACTATTGGTAGAATTTTGTTTTAGAAAGAAGTCATTTCAAATTCATTTCGATAAAAGAAATGCTATGTATCATCCTCCATCTGCAATATTTACATAATTACGTGTCTTAAATATCTTTTTGTGGCTAAATACCAAATTCTCCACAGGGCATCATGAACCCATCAAAGCCAATTAAACAGAACCAAAAAGAGCTGTCAAAGAAAAATGAATATCATGTATATTCCAAAGCACGTTACCCAGGAAGGAATATTTCTTCAAGACACTCTTTCTGGAAGGTATGGGAAGGACATCTTTCTCCTAGCACTGACAAGGGGGACTGCCTAGATCTCTAAGTTGAGATCTTTAAATCAGAATACTTGAACTCCAGTTGGTGACTTTGAGTATATCCAGAAAAAAACTAAATTTAGAAGTCACTGCAGAGATGAAGCATAAACATTCAGACATCCAAATGCTCTTTGGATTTTATTTTCCAAAACGTAATCAACATGTATGCTTCTCTGTGTGTGTGTGTGTGTGTGTATGAAAAACATAAATGTCACATTCCCTTCTTTAAAAAGATATAAAGTTGACTTGATTAAGGAAAATCATACTACCTTTAAAAATGTCTGCATGTAACAATTTTAAATTCAGCTGAGGAAATCAGTGTCCCTCTTCAGGGCTTTCCTTCTTGAAATCCTATAAGAACTCTCCCATAAGTGAAATTCTCACGTAAGAATGCTGCTTTGACAGGGCTTTGTTGTAAATTCTTAAGAAATCTAAGAAAATAGAATAGCAGCATAAAAAATGTATTTCTCTATGGTTAGAATTTAGTCTTTCTGATGCCTAGCTTAGCAGATATTAATAGAATTAATTTTAAAAGTTCAAAAGCAAGTTATCAATTCACTCAAATAAATGTGTAGGTTCTGTGCTTTATTTATACACTAACTTTATTGTTCCTTCTCTTATAGGAACTTATGCCATTTTATAGTATTGGTTCCAGTTGCAGTGTGTAATTATATCTACACGGTAATTACCACTGGCACTGGAAGTTCAATAACAGTTAGGGAATATCTGTTTTTAACCCCACCATTTTATTCTCAGCACCTACCTAAATGGGTGACACATAGTAGACAGACTATACAAATATGAATTATTAGACAGAGGGACTAAAGTATGAATGTTGCCATCTCAAGTACTTAGTTCACTGTAAACATTGGAATGATTACATAATGACAGATGCTGTGCTGGGTGCTTGTCACAAGAGCTCTTCCTGATATGTTTGTTATTAAGCTCTAGAAAACAGCTAAGAACATGGCCAGATTCAATTAACATAATTTTGATATCTCTAATTGGGCATGAAAAATTACTCAAACTATGTGAATCGCAAAAATCACATATTTGACAATAGAATGGTTAACAGAATTATAATCTATTATTAATATGCTAATCTTCATCAGCCATTATCTTGTTACCACAAAACTACTATGTCCGTGGACATGCTGGAATAATCTCAGGTAAACATCAATCTTAAAGATTTCAAACTTGCTAAGATGCTACCTCCATTCTTGTCCAAAGTTAACATGACTAATCATGGATCTGATTGGACACAGATGCCCAAAAGAAGGGATACGCAGGAATCAAATATATTCAGGAGAAAAATATAAATTTAAGGTCATCTGAAGTATATGAAAATGTAACCAAATTTAGAAATTATTTTCTCAGTGGGAGTATGTGTAAGGCAGGAGAGAGATGTCTGATTTTATCACCAAAATTTAATTCTGCGCCATATTATGAACAGCTACTCCACTTTGTTTTGGGTATACAGTATAAACATCTTATCCTACAAATTTAATAGTTTCCGCCAAAGTATAGTAGCAATTATACATTTTTAAAGAACTATTGTTAAACTAAATGGATTTTGTCATATGATATTATACTTTTTTCTTTCCTATTTTACAATGAAAGTAAAAAACAAAAACAGCATTCAAAAGACTACCACAAAATTTATGTCTATTTTAAGAAGCACTTATGAAACTGAACAGAAAAACTCAGTTTAGTATAAATTTTTTAGAAGTTAAACTTCAGTCAAGCAATATTTATAATACACTATTTTAAATAACTAAAATAAAAATACAAAAATTGAATTTTTAAACCAGACATGAACTATATAATTGATTTTCCATACTTTTATACTATTTATCAACATTAAGTATGTAAAATCTCTTATCTATAAAACCATTCTTTGCATATATTTTATTAAAATATAAGTGACAGACATATAAAATTCAAACACTTGTCATTATGTCCTAGATTTTAAAAGTTCTAAAATTTTAATTCAAATATAATAAATTGGTAGGCTTTACACACACACACACACACACACACACACACACAATTTAAATGAAAACTCTTACCATTGACTTCCTTTTGATAGTCACTCCATTAGTCTTTCTTGATAGTGCTTTCCTATGTCAAGCAGACAGTAGCCAAATCACAAAATGACATTTGGATGATCATGTCTTCAGATGGAAGTTTTCGGCCAATTGCCAGTTGAGAATTTAAACTGAAAACTAAATTACCCAAACTTTATTAAGTTGTTCCCACACCCACCAACTGATAAGAGCAATAACTCTAAACTGGAAAATAAGGTGAATATGATTTACCTCCTGTTCAAGTAGTCCTAATATTATATTTCAGAAGACATGCTATATAATAAAAGAATCCCATAAAATTCTAGTATCTTCTGAAAATGCTTTTAAGAAAATTTCAATCCCTCACCAAAAAGTTACCTCAATTATCCTATAACCCAAATTAATACATTAGATGATATAATAAATTATGGAGTCACAAACTTAGGTTCTGTCAAGCACTGCCTTCACCTAAAAGCTAACTGTAATGTCTGGAAACACTCTGACAGTATCATCTATATTTATATTTATTAAATCATCAACTACTTGTAATAGTACATACCACAAGAAGTTAGAGGTTACACTTTAGCATAACCCTGCCTGATCATGATACTTTTTGTATTGGGAAGACAAAATTTATGGTTACCAACTTCTAATTACAATACAAAAATGACTCAGTTCCTTTTCTGTACCAGTTTAGGCTCTTTTTCTCTTGATTCTTACAGCTACTCTTCATAGGGACTGTCAATTATATACGATTTTTGACCACAGGCTTTATGATTATTGGGTTGTACAGTCTGTTTTGATCCTTCTCAAATATTAGACACATTAAATTATTCCCAAATGTTAAGATATATCTCAGTTCCCTAACATACTTTGTGCTCAGCTGTAAGTTGGCCCATTTCAATAGTTACTATTGACAATTTAAGTCTTTAGCAAAAATACAATCAAATAAAGCTAAACTGAAAACATGAAGGAAAGAAAAACACGCCCTTATTTTCCTTAAAAAATGTTTCTGAATTTCAACTATAAAAGGTGCAAAATTAAGTGTACATAACTAGATAGCTATGTAAGACTCAGCTGAGTTATAAACATTACACACACCTCAAATTCTCATATATTCTATGTGTAATCCTTCTCTCTCTCTCTCACATACATGTGCATGTGTACACATGCATGCATATCTATCCAACTTATTCCTGATGTTTACCTATCAATAACCTGATACCAAGGCATTATATAAGAGAATATAAAGTGAATAATCTGCTTATGATTAAGAGAAACTGACTTCAGAAACAAAGCCTAGAGCTTAATAAAACTGCTATATCTTTGAGTTAATAACACCGACCCCCAGTTAGATATACTAGAAATAGCATTATTCTATTCATTCCAATAATTTAAATCCAAAATTCTCAATATCAATAACACTTATAAACTATTCAGAGACTAATAAAGTTCTTTCCTGGGTGCTATGAGATATAAAGGAAAGGAGCTTATAACCTAAAATATGATGGGGGAGAGTGAGTGGTACATAAAGACACAGAAATGGATAGATTTCCAAGAGAGAAACAAGCACATTGGGGCAGTTTAATAGTTTGAATAGGTTTATCACATGTGGGACTGATCTGAGAAGAATTTATATCAAGCAGCATTTTTTAAAGCAGAAAATACATAACTACGTTTTTCTTATTTAGCCTAATGAAACCCACAAAGCAAACTGTGATTAATACGGAATACAGCTATGGAAGCATTCATGTCCTCACTCTGGAAGAAGACCAAAGATAAAATCCTTAGTCAAATGAAATTACAGAACATAGAGATATCTCCTCCATCACACCCCCCACCAAAAAATAAGGCTTTCTGTATTTCAGAAACAATTCTAAATTGCTCATTTCAACTCTTCCCAATGATTCCAATCATAATGGCTGTGATGTAATTATAAATTAGGAGACATAATGAAAAGTCACTATCAGATTACAAAATCATGAATTAAAAACCACAGAATGATCCTCTTGGTGTGAATAACATTACTGATAACACATCTACACAAGAAAGCTGGTTTCATGTTCCAGCAGATGATGATCATGAAGTGACTTGTGTTTTTATATAATCTTAAATATATTCTACTCTTCCATTATAAGAGTCTTACAATTTGGCCAGGCATGGACGCTCATGCCTGTAATCCCAGCAGTTTGTGAGGTCAAGGTGGGGAAGACTGCTTGAAACCAGGAGTTCAGACCACCCTTGGCAACAAAGCAAGACCCAGTCTCCACAAAAAATTTTTTAAAAACAGTCTTAGAATTTAACACCACACACAATTTTACAAATAAAGAAACAGGTCCAGTCATATGACACTATTTACCCAAAGTCACACAACTAGCTGGCAGCAAAATCAAGACCTCTTAAGAACCACAGATGCTCTTTTTACTATAATCAAAGAAAGAAACAGTTACACCGTAGAAAGAGATATAATTTTATTAGGAAAATTTCAACTTTTTAAGCTACATACTCAATTTCAGACGTTCACCTCATTAGCTCCAGAAATTGCAAAAGATCAATTCATAAAGTTAGGGAAAGAAAGTTGTATGATTAACTTAAATTTTATACTTCTCTTTTTATACTATTAGCTTTAAGACACACATTCAACCTTATTCCCAACTCTTCAGACTAAGAATATGAGTTTTAAAAATATGTAAAATTTTTTATCAAAACTCTCTCTAAAAAAGATAATTCCCTAGAATGTTCCGTGGCATCACATCTATTTTTCGATCTCCTGACCTCGTGATCCACCTGCCTCGGCCTCCCAAAGTGCTGGGATTACAGGCGTGAACCACTGCGCCTGGCCATCACATCTATTTTTCTTTCACATCCTGGCACCGTTTTTCATTGGATTGGGTAACAAAGTAAGCCTGCCACATGGATAGCAGCAGACAGTCTTATCTTGACTGCTTCAGGTGACATAACTCATTCCAACTCTATATAAATGAGCAGCAAGAGAAGTTCAGAAAATTTGTAAACAGGAAATATAAAAAGAAATATCTGCAAATCATACATTTAATAACGGGCTAATATCTAAAATATTTAAGTAACTCAAACAACTCAATAACAAAATAACAAATAACCCAATTTTTAAAAATGGGCAAAGAACCTGAACAGGCATTTCTTAGAAGACACACGAATGGCCAACTGGTACAAGAAAAAATGCTCAGCATCACTAATTACTAGAGAATTACAAATTAAAACCACAATGCGATATTACTTTACACCTGTTAGATAAGCTTTTATCAAAAAGATGAAAGGTAAATGTTGGACAGGGTGTGGAGAAATGATAACTCTTATACAGTACATTGTTGGTGGGAATGCAAATCAGTTCAGCCGTTATGGAAAACAGTATGGAAGTTTCCCCCAAAAAAACTAAAAGTAGAACTACTGTATGATCCAGTGATCCCACTTCTGGTTATATAGGCAAAGGAATTGGAGTCAATATGTCAAAGGCATATCTGCACTCCTATGTTCATCGTTGCATCATTTACAATAGCCAGGATACGGAAACACCTAAGTGTCTATCAATGGATGAATCAAGGAAATGTGGTATATACATACAATGGAATACTATTCAGCATTTAAAAAGGGGAAAATTCTGTCATTTGCAACAACATGGATGAATCTGGAGGATATTATGCTAAGTGAAATAAGTCAGGCAGAGAAAAACAAATACCATATGATCTCACTTGCATGTGGAATCTAATAAGGTTAAATTCATAGAAGTAGAGAATAGAACAATGGTTACCAGAGGCTAGGGTAGGAGGGTGGTGGGGGGAGTTGATCAAGGGCTACGAAGTTTCAGGTAGAGAGGAAGAATAAGTTTGAGATCTATTCCGTAACAAGTTGACAAGAGTCAATAATAATGTATTAAGTATTTCAAAATAATAAAAGTAAATTTCAAATGTCTCAATATAAAATATTATAGGTGAGGTGACAGATATGTTAATTAGCATAAGCACATCACACTGTATACATATATCAAAACACATTGTACCCCATAAATGTATGCAATTATGATTGGTCAATCAAAAATATTAATTTTACAAGAAAAATAAACAGGAGATTAAAAAAGAAATAGTTGAAACACTTTAGATTTAGTTGTAAAGATATGTCCTCCACTAACTCAATTTAGATTCCACTGTCTATTCAAAGTCAGAACTTACAAGATGTTTCTAGTAAAGCACAACATGCTTACTAGTTCAACTGGTTTCAAAAGTCAGAGCACTTATTAGGCAACACCTAAAATCATTCATCAAAATTATTTTGGACAGGCAGTGATGTTAAACAAATTATTTCCACCATACCACCACCACAGCCACCACTTTCATTCCCTACTCCACTTCCCACAGTCTATGAACTAAAAGGGAATAAAATATTCTTATCATTTATTATTAAAAAGATAAAATATTTTAGCATATGAAACCAAGATTTATCTTATGCTACTAAAACAGAAAATAAATGCTTAACGAGTTTTACTTGAATTACATTAAATCACAAAGTAACATCTCAATACACACACACACAATATTCAGGGAAAAAAATTTAAAAAACAACAAAACAACAAAAAATAATACAAATAAAAATCAATATAACAGCTATTTACATAGCATTTGTATTGTATTAGGTATTATAAGTAAGCTAGAGATGATTTAACGTATACAAGAGGATGGGTGGGTGCAGTGGCTCACGCCTGTAATCCCAACACTTTGAGAGGTCAAGGTGAGAGGATCGCTTGAGCCCAGGAGTTTAAGACCGGCCTGGGCGACACAATGAAACTCTATCTCTACAAAAAAGTTCAAAAGTTAGCTTGGCATGGTGGTGCGTGCTCGTGGTCCCAGCTACTTGAGAGGCTGAAGTGGGGGGATCGGTTGAGCCCAGGAGGTCGAGGCTGCAGTGAGCCATGATTGTACCAGTGCACTCAAGCCTGCGCAACAGAGCAAGACCATGTCTCAATAAATAGATAAATAAATAAATAAAGTACATGAGAGGATATGCATAGCTTATATGCAAATACTATGGCACAGTATTTGGATTTTGGTATCTAAGGGTGTCCTGGCAGCAACCACCTGAGGATACTGAGGAATGACTATATATATAGACACACACCCATATAGAGTAAATATATATGCATCTACATGTGTGTATGTCTATGTGTGTGTGTATATATATATATAGTATATAATAAAGCACTCTTCCTAAAATCATGTGAGTATTTTAGAAAGTGTAATTATTTAAAAATTTTCCTCAATGGTCCAAGTTTTTGGGTGCATGCCTACTTTTTCACCAAGAATTGTGACAGGCTTCCTAAAAGCAAGAGCAAGTATCTATATTTAGGTCTAGTTGTTGAAGTATTCTATATAGAGTCAGCATATTGATATTTCAATTTATATAAGAACCAGTTTACATTCATATTATTCACATTACTTAAAGCAATCCTTTAGAAAGTGAGTTTAAAAACTATCAACCAAAAAAATATGCCTCATCCTTTTCATGGATTCTGGACCTATTTATAAGAAAGTCGTTTTGGCGACAAGTTACTTAATTTTTATCTGCCACAGTTTCTCCATTTGTATAATGAAGATAATAGCATATTACCACATAGGCTTGCTGTGAACATTAGGTTAATAGTTGCAAACTGCCTAGAAAAGTGCAGTAAGTACATCATAAGCCTTCGAAAGCAGAGCTATTACAATCATCATCATCATCATTACCATTATCACTACTACCACCACCTTCATAAGCATCTCAACTGATTCTTAGTAAAAGTGTAGAGTCCTAGGCCACACTCCCAGAGATTCTAATTCAGTATCACACCAAAGTTCGAGAATATTGTGTTAAAGAGAAAGGGGAATAGATAAAAAGCCAAGACACTATGTATACCAGTATCATCTTATAAATACAGTAACGGAAAGCAAAATACTTTAAAACAGAAAAAGCTTCAGTTTTAGAAGTCCAGTAACACCTTTACTTCCTCCTCTAAAATACACACAACTTATCCCCAAACCCAGTGGTTGCTTTCCAATGACCCTGCTACTCAAGAGTAGAAAGGATACAGAAATAAGTAAGAGGCACCGGGCTCAACAAAGAGTTGAAGAAGCTTATATACTTCATTACTTCTTGGATAGAGAATAGCTAGCAATTTCACACACAAAAAATTTATGAGTAGAGCAATTATCAAATATTTGAGCACTAACTGTATGTGGAACGCTAAAGGGGACTGAACTATAAGACATAAAACTTTCCTGGAATCTCATTGGGAAAATAACCTCCCACTTTCTTCCAAGGATCACTGAAGTCTTGCTCCAGCTCAAGCAGTATAAGCTGGGAACTCAGAGAAGAGATTTTAGTTAGGGTCGACAGGAAGGCTTCATAGAAGAAAAAGATCTTTGCTAGACCTCATAATGACTAAGATTTTTATACACAAAAATTGCATTTCAGGTCAAAGAAAACAGTGTGAGCACAAAGCAGAAACTTGGAAGTACTACAGGTATTTCAGGACAGTACGTTGAGTATTTGCCAACGCTGGAAAGGATGGTTTTATTCTCTGCTCAAAAATCTAATTAGTACTTCAGGAAGATTGTTTTAGCAAACAATGGTGTGCATCATGGGGTATGTTATGATAGTGTAACCCTGGCTTTGAAAATGGACAGAGACGGGAATCTAAAGGATTATTTAAATTATGGCCAGGGGCAGTGGCTCACGCCTTCTAATCCTAGCACTTTGAGAGGCTGAGGTGGGAGGATCACTTGAGTCCAGGAGTTTGAGAGGAGCCTGCGTGACACAGCAAGACCCTGTCTTTACAAAACTAAATAACACAAAAAAAATTAATTAGTTAATTGGCAGTGAGGACAAATTAGGTATCAAAGATGATTTAAGTATTACGTCTTTTTTTCTGGAACTTCTCAGTCTGTCCTGGTATATTCAAGATGAAGGAGATGGTAGACAGTGAGAGCTATAAAAAGTAAGCTCAGGGCTAGTCAGAGAGAGTTTAGATTAGGGGGAAAGGACTAACCTGTGGGAGCAAAGGTAGAGAACAGTTTGAGCAAAGACTTGGGAGCGGGAAAGTGCAAACATTATCCTCAGGTTGATTAGCTCTGATTTGCTAGAGCCGGCAGCTCGCAACTGCCTTTTCTTTCGAATGCATCAAAAGGCCCTAAACTTGTTACTGAGGAAGAAAGAAGAGGCAAAACAGTTTAATGCATAGAAAGCCTATAAATGATGGTAATCTGGAGTTTAAATTAAATATTAAATTATGTTCCCTATATTCAGTAGAGCATACAAATGTATTTCGATATAGCTGATCATGTAAAATGTTCACAAATTTGGCCTGGCCAACAACAAAAATCAACAATAAAGCTTTGCTATATTCAATCTCACCCCTACTTTTTCAAAAAATTTTAATAGGCAATTTTTATGGAATTCATTATATTACACATATGGATCTTCTCAATCAAGTGATTCATATGACTGTTAAACAGCTCCTTAAAGATAGAGGCCATGCTTTTCTTCTTTTTTCCCTCTGGTACTATCAAAACTCAATGGTATAAGGTATGGATTTAGTACACTTATTAAATGAAAGATATCCTATAATATGACCTGTGAATGGATGAAATAAAAGGTATGAACAGTTATAAAATTCCATAATAACAGACATGCAATTTATTAGAGCATCTATGCAGTACTGTTTCAGGTTACTGCAGCTCACTGTAATGCCACTACTGTGGCACTAGTAAATGCAAAATGGCCTTGAGAACTCTGTGAGATTTTACTTTAAGTGTATATATGGTTTCTAGGTATTTACCTTTGCATTTAAAAAAATCACTCACTAATTTATGAACTCTCTGGGGATATTCATAAAATATTTCAACATGATTAGACTTGGATAAAAAACTGTTTTGCATGTTTATGTAAAATATATTTCTTGCATCTAAATTTATATTTTCACTCTCCAAAATATTTCAGCATATTTTATTCATCTGATCCACCAAATTAACCAATAATATCTTGTCACATACCATTCATTTCTGAATAATTAAAGAGATCTTAACAGCTATCATATTTTAGGGATACTGACCCTTTAAACCTTATAGCATCATACTAAAATAGGCAAATACCATTTCCAAAGTAAGTGGGTCATTTATCTTAAAGTATAAGGAAAGGAACTAGCATTTGTTAAAATACCTCCTAAACTATGTCCATTATATTTAATCCTTACAACCCTGAGAGATAGTATATACAAACCCATTTTACAGCTGTGAACTTGCTTAAGGTCCCACAGCTATTAAATTATCCTGTTTTAATTCCCTTCATGTTTGTCTAGCTCCAAGTCTAAGCTCATCCTTCTTACAATAAATACCTGGAACATTGCCAAGTACCATGTTAAAAAAGAGGCTAGGGCATAAAGGGGCAGGGGCAGGGGCACAGGGCAGTGAAGTAAAAGCAAACATTGTAAAGTCCAAGTACTTTACTCATTGAAGTGCTCTTCAAATCTATTATGAACATTCTTTCTCTTACTTTATTCACAGACACCCTTCTCTGTACACTAGTAGCTATAAGAATTAATATCAAGCTTTGAAAAAACAGACACTTTATAAAGATGCAAAGCAACAATAGCTACTGAGAATTATTTTTGAAAGGACAAATGGCCCTGTGACATACCTCAGTAGCCCTGAGGCAGTGTCTTCAGGAAGACACTGTCTTAAGAAATTTTCATCAACAATCCACAGTCACTATATTTTATAATAAGAAGGGTTGAGATTAACTGTTCTAGCAATCAAAGAAGATAGGTGTTTGTTATCTGGAAAATTTACTAACTGAATGTCCAATGATGCTATGAATAAAGATGAATAAAATTTTGATTTTTCTAAAAAAATTCAGGAAGTATCTATGGTATCATTTTGTACTTTCCAAACAGAACAGAATGTACAAATTATACAGTTAATAACATCAGTTAGTAATAAACATAATTAAAAACATTATAAACATAGAGAAAAATATTAAAAATTCCAAAAGGTATAAGGTTCTTAATTTTAAGAACAGAAAAACTATGGTTCCTGTGTTAACAGAAGCTGGCAGTAAACATACCCCTTTCAAAGTTAAAAGAGTATTTCAGAATGGAGTTTTAGAGCCTATAGCACTTTATAAATGAAGGTGGAATTTTTTTACTCCAATGTACTCCTTTCTTCTTTCCCTCTCTTTCCCTGCCCTTACCTCTATATCATAACACATAAGAGTTCTCATTTTACTTTAAGAAAAATGCTATCTCATCTAGTATAAAAAGGTGAGACAACTTTGCATTTTAAATTAACATAGGGTCTTTAGGAGTTTTGAGGATTTCAATACCAAAATGCATACAGGTTGGATCTTTAAAAACTGTTACAGTAGAAGTGCCAAAACACAGTCTCTCTAGCATTTTGAACAAGGTTTCACAATAATTAGCACTGCAGTAGGTAATTTAACATGTGTGACCTTTTGTATAGTAACAATTCTAAATAACAGCCAAGAGCACAGTCATTTATTTGTTTGTTACCTTGATTTGGGGCAAAATGACACAAGAAGACCAGTTCTACACAAAGAATTAACACAGTACTGTGCTAATATAAGTAAATAAAGTTTAGTTCAAAGAGAAACAAATAATAAAAAGTCAAAGAGAGAACTGAGCTGGCAACTGAGAAGCATAAACCATTTTGGCCTAGATTTGTTTGTAATGACTATGTGACCCAGATACTAAAATACTTGGCTAACATTCAGAAATCTAGCAACTGAAAGAAATAAGATATATGGTTGGCTGGCTAAATATTTTAGCCAAAATAACAGATTCTTAAAATCATGCATTATTATAGTATTTTCTACACAGAAAATTTTTAAACTTTAAAAATAAGTATTTCTTTTTTGCTTTGTAAATTATCCCATAAATTATACTTCACCTTTATAATCAGACAATAAAGATGACACTATTTACTACAGAGGTTATGATACAAAACTCCTTTGGAGAGAAGAGCTGAGAGAAAATATACTTTTTAAAAGAAATTTATTTAAGAAACTGTATTTTCCTAAACTATCTTTGTTCCATTTACGGCCCGCATAGTTTACTGTACAGACAGGTGTCTATTAAATGAGAAGAGAATTTTTGGGAAAAAAAAATTCTTCAACTCCGAAGCTATATAAGCTCTGCTAATGAGGGTGCTTGAAACACAGGAGTCAGAGAGTAGATTCACTAGGGACTCGACTTCATACTTACAGGCTTGACGGGGGAAGGCGGCGTTTCACGTAAGTAAAAAACATAATACACAATCCTTAATGCACCCGTGGTGGACCATACTGAGTGCCTATCCAACGCTTCCTTCTTCCTAATGATCCATGATTGGATTTCTATATCCACATTTCTCCCAGTGGTCAATGCACCTCAGGGTAAGCTGACTGTCCTGAGCTGCAAGGGTAGACCACAATTAATCTAATCCATTATGGTAAGCTCATCCCTTTTGCCAACGATTAGTTTAGGCATATTTAGAATTAAGCTAATTCAGGACAATAAGGAGCAAGTTGGGGGCAGGAGTGCATGAGGACTTCTCAGGGAAAAGAACCTATATTGCCCATGAGAACACCAAGAGAAGTTTATTTCTCTCTTTGGATCTGAAGGAGGAAACACACAATCCTGATTGCAGCCAGCAGCCATTTGGCAACTAGTGTTGGGATAAAGGAAATATTGTGGATAAAGAGTAGAGTAGACGACAAACTGAGTCCTTGAAAAAAATCACTGAGCCACTGGCATAACTAATCCTAATATATGTACTTTCTTATGTGAGCTAACCAATATTCTTTTTATTTAAGCCAAATTAGACTAATTTGGAAACTAATTAGCTATTAGGAAACTAACAATTGCCAAGTTCTATTTTCATTACTTTTAGAAAACCTTAGAATTTTACCCATTCCTAGCTTTAAAAAAAACCATATGCTACTTTTTGTATATTTTCCTAATTTCTTACAGTGATTGTGTATTACATGTGCTATTGGAAGCAGAGTTATTCAATCTTAGTGTACCAATATGACCTCTTCTTGATCATCAGTATAAAAAATTCTGCTTTTAGTCTAGTAATGCTTTCAGGGGCCCATGATGTACTCAGATCGCTATGTTCTTATAGCCTGATTTTGCTCCAATATCAACTGTCTCTTATTCCTGCTGTACTCTGCTCACAACAGTTTCAGAGAACCACTACGCTCTCATCTACAGTTCATTGGTTCTCTATGCCCTGTGCATTCTCATCTTACTCTGAGTTCCCAGTTATACACACGCAGATGGCTGAAGTTGCTAGAATTATGTTCTGAAGCATATGAAAATTATTCTCAGGACAGTGAATTTCTTTTTGAACTTAGTTTAAAAATATAACCTAGATAACTAGTTTTGTACTTCTTTAAAAAAGTATCTCATTTATGCCTTCCCTTCCTCCCTTCTTTTGGCATTCACTTTACCTAGAAATACTTTTGACCTCTTACTTTTAAATAGATATTGAAGATTTCTATATGGTCAAGGCTATAAAACAACAGCCTACGGGCCAAATACATTTAACAGGTCAATTTTGCCCTGTGGAGTTATTGTCACAGAGTATCTTAAAAACACCTGAATTAGTTACCAACTAATTTACATAAAAATCTGTATTTTAGCATCCTTTGGAAAAACTGAAATATTGGGTAACAATCAGCCTGAACACTCCCATGATCACCATCAGATGGAGCAGAATATTAGCTGTCCCTCTACTCAGTTAGATGAGCACAAATTCTCTAAAGCCCCAGTCTCATTATTATTTCCCTAAATGGCCTAATTCTTTATAGTTAAGGCCCGTATAGGTACTTGACTATGGTATCCCTGATACAACAGGCTAGTAATAGCCATAGGTACATGAAAGAAATAAGACTGGCTAAGAAAGTACAGAAGTTCATAAGGAATTCTGTAAAGTCTGTTTCCAAAATGTTTCCTCCGGCGTCTTTTAATTTAACCAGCAGTCTATTTCTAGAGCCAATCATCCAGCAATAAATTCTCTGAATAATCATGAAAAAAGTGTTTCTTAATAGAAAGCTATTTGAAACAAAAGGTTAAATTCTTCAAGTAAGTTTCAATCAATCAACCAATAGGAAAATCCTAAAGAGTCACCTTCCAAATCTGATATTCATTAATAAGTGGTGTAAACAAGACGACCTGCACTATATATATATACATCATATATGTACAAAATTACTTATGTGTTTTATGTATAAATTAGGAAGTCAAATTGTCTTTTAAAACTAAGTTCTCCCTATACTCCCTATATTAGTTAATGAAGTCAAACAATAACAAGAATTAGCACAATTCAAAAATTATTTTTTAAGGAACGATGTTTTCTAAATTGTATTTATAATATAGTCACTTCCTCCTAACGTTAAGTACAAGTTACCTGAAAGTATTTTAGAGAGAATCTTACAATCAGATTCTATAGGTGGAACAATAATACCATTAATAGTTTTACATTTCTGTCAAATACAAGGCTTTGTCCACATTCCAAATTTCAAATCTATTCCCTTCTCTCCAGCTCCACTGCTGTAACCATCATCTCCAACCTGGCCTACAGAAATAGCATCTAACAACATTGCTTCTATATATACTATAGTCAGACTCATGATTTTCAAATGAAAAATTTAATCATGGCATACCCCGATGCTTAAAACCTTTCCCTGGTTTCCCAATATCCCTTAGGATATAGGTCAAAAACTCCTGAAGAATGTATAATCTCTTTCCTACATTCTTCTCTACATTTACTTATCCTTCTTTTCAATGCTCACACTGGAATCCTTTCAATTCTTCCTTTTACTTTTGTAGATGCTATTTCTGTTGCCTGCAATGTTCCATCCTAACCCTTCTCCTAATTCCTAGGCTTAAGCTAACTCATGGTGATTCTTCCAATCTCAGCCCAAAAGTTATTTCTCATGTCCTACTCTCAGTTCACATTCAACGCTCCCCCACCATCCCAGAGCAGGTTAAGTCGGCCTGTTATATTCTTTCCTATCATCTTATGATTTCTCCCTTAATGCTCATCTTAGTTATAATTATTTGTTTAGTTCCAAAGCTGCTGGTTTCGTGAGGACATGGAAAGATATCTGTCTTGTTTACTGTCTTACACTATCATTTAACATAATGACTGGCAATAATAGCATTTAATAAATATTTGTTGAATAAATGAGTCTCATTAAATTGGATTTAACCCACAGATAAATGAATTATTGTTGAAAATGCAGCATAGTAGACAGCACAAATATCTGGAAGTCCTGAAGACCTGGTTCATAATTCCAGGTGAACTACTTGCTGTGTGACTTTAGGGCTCAAACACTCAGATTCTTTACCTTAATAAGAATATTATCCAATGCCTGCTCTGTCTTCCTTAAACAGCTGCTGAGAAAAAAAAAGGAATAATTTACTTTCTCAACTCTTAAAGCACATTTTTTTCACATTAACATTTTTCAAATCAATAGGAGTCTTACTGAAGATATCAAAAGAACTTTTAATAACAAAAGAGATATTACACAAAATAATGCTTTGTATTATACCCACGTGTATTACTGTATCTCTGTGTGAACTTAGACATGACTAAGAATTTACCTTCTGTCACTTATCAGCATCAACAGAACTATGCACAGCTAAATTTTAACTTAATTTTAAATCCCTAAATTACCTCTTAAAATATCTTTTAAAGATCACTATAATGCAGCATTGAAACAAAAAGTTATTATATATGCAGAACTTTCTGTGACATGTGGCTGAATTATGTTTAATGAAGGTTTCACAAGCGATAATTCTGAGCAGATACCAAATATCTGGCTGTTAAAGTCTTCTGGATGACTTTCAAGAGAAGTTATTTAACTTCTAGTGAAATGTAATATAATTAGTAAAAAATTTTTTTTAATTTAAATAGGAAATGGAAACCTCACCAAAGTAATTCCTGGACATCGCTCAGAATGACACTATCAATCCTAAAAGTGTTAAAGATCAGGAAGAGCAGCATTTGCTACAGTGCCTATGGCCCAAAGGAATTCAGAATAATCCTTAGATAAATGCTCCTCCTCCCCCAAGAAAAGTGTTTTATTTTTCCAAAAAGAGACATTAAAAAGTTGTTATGAAATCAAAGAATGTGCCTTACAATTGATGAGCTTTTAGAATCGAGAAAATATAGTAACATATATGAACATATTCTTTAAATTAACTGCTATACAAGCAGGTAATTTTAAAGGTGCCCACTTTGTGCTTGGTACAAAAAAAGTGCTTTATATAAAACTTACAAGCTTCTCCCAAAGTCACTTATAAAGTCAGTGTTTGAAAATGAAAAGATGAAATGGGATTCCAATATCATTGTTTCAGAAGAAATAAAATGTTCCCCCTAACTCTGAATGGACAGACTTGACAAAACTAAATCCACTTCTTTTGCTCTGTTCCCACTTTAAGCACTGCCCACATAATTCATAACACTGTCATTTGTTAAATTCTTTTAAATATTCTCCTGAGAAACTAATTCTAATATCTATTCACTAGCATCTGAACGTTCTTCTTTATGTCTATCCTCATCCTTTCAATTGTTATATTTAATGTAATATTTCACTTGGTTTTGTATTTTGCTGATACTGTTTTAAGCAATATTCACCTCAGTCTTATCTTCAAGAACAAATCAGGACATGTGCTTTCAGTTAATTTTCTGTAAGTAGTAGTACTGGTTTTCTATGACTCCTTCACCTGGTGACCAAAACTATGTATTGCTAATATGACAGGTTGGTGGTGCTGGTGACTAATGAAACTAAAACCAACAAAGCTGACTCATAATCAAACTTTGACTGTGACTATTCAGTACCTGTTTTAAAATATTTTATCTCTATTCCTTCTTTAGAAATGATCATTGGAAAATTATCTCTTTAGACTTCTTTCTCTGATTCAGTATCTTAATCTCTTTGGCTAGGGACTTGTCAATTTGATCATAAACAAATTCTGGAATTGACCTAAAAAGATGGCTTAGGAAAGTTGTAAGATTTTTCTGCAAAATGGTAGAATAGAATGTAGAACTATGGCAAATAGCCACTTGTTTGTTTCTACCAATTAGTAGCTCATTACATTATGAGTAGCCTATATACAGTGGTTTATAAAGAATTCTAGCATTAGACAGATGCTTGTATTAGAAGATCTATAAATTATGTTAATGTTATAAACTTTATTCAGATTGGAACTACTGAACTATCTTGGTAAGACAGACTTTAGACGAATTATGATTTACCTTTAAAACATACTTTAAGTATTATAATCACAAATATAAAAATTAATCAAACATGAGGGACATGGGAAAATAAACAGGATAGGAGTAATGGAATTTCCAGCACTATGCTGTGTACTTCCAAATTATCTCACTTAACTGTCAATCCTGTGAGGTTGATACTACTACTGTCATACAGATAAGAAAATAGTGGCTGATAGCTCTTAAGTGACCCTAGTGTAAATCCAGTGCTCAAATCCATGTGTGCCTGACTATACCAGTTTCTGAAATGTGCTAATGGCAAATACCCATGCTCAGCAAAAACTGCACTTCCTTGTGGTAGTTTGCATTTCCATAGATGGCTGCAACAATATATCCCATCCCATTTGCTCTTCTACAGTGTAATCTTGCTACTCCATCTTTAACAAATGGAGCCTATTTCTCTTCCTGTTGATCTGGGCTGGCCTTGTGACTTGTTTTGATCAACAGAATGGGCAGAAGTAATGCTAAGTAACTTCTAAATATGGCCCTTTAAAAGGCTGCAGCTTCTTTGCCCTTGGAACATTTCTTTTTGGAATCCAGCTACCATGTTGTAAGGAAGCCCAACTAACTTCACAGAGAGGCACACTTAAGGAGAGCTGAGGCACCCAGGCCACCCCCAACTGTGCTCCACGCCAGCAGCCTGCATCCACTGCCAGCTATGTAAGTGAGGCCACTGCGGACTGCCCTCTTTCCTAGCACCCCAGCCAAGACCACACAAAGCAGAAGACTCATTCAGTCAACTCTCAAAATTATGAGAAATAATGAATTACTGTTGTTTTAAGCCATTAAACTTTGGGGTGGCTTGTCATGCAGCTACTAGTGAAGTGAAACACTCACCATCTTCCTTAGAAATGTATTTCAACAACACCAGTGTTGGCACTTAAAGGGCCAATAAGAACCCTAATTTTTTATGGCTGCATAGTATTCCATGGTGTATATGTGCCACATTTTCTTAATCCAGTCTATCATTGTTGGACATTTGGGTTGGTTCCAAGTCTTTGCTATTGTGAGTAATGCCGCAATAAACATACGTGTGCATGTGTCTTTATAGCAGCATGATTTATAGTCCTTTGGGTATATACCCAGTAATGGGATGTAGGGACATGGATGAAATTGGAAATCATCATTCTCAGTAAACTATCGCAAGAACAAAAAACCAAACACCACATATTCTCACTCATAGGTGAGAACTGAACAATGAGAACACATGGACACAGAAGGGGAACATCACACTCTGGGGACTGTTGTGGGGTGAGGGGAGGGGGAAGGGATAGCATTGGGAGATATACCTAATGCTAGATGATGAGTTACTGGGTGCAGCGCACCAGCATGGCACATGTATACATATGTGACTAACCTGCACATTGCGCACATGTACCCTAAAACCTAAATAATAATAAATAAATAAATTTAAAAAAAAAAGAAACCAAATTTTTGTTTTTTTGTGACTACCGAAATAGAATTATGAAAAATCACAGTAAAGCTTAAATTTCAATAATTATTAAAAATTACACTAATTTTACATCAAAAAACAACATAGTTCAGCACTTAAAATCACAATGTTTCATAAAATCACAATGACTATGGATAAAGTTAATAGTGACTGACACACTAAGTCTTATGAAAATAAGGGCAACACTTAAAGTTTGAAAAAGAAAGACAAATAGGTAACAGAATAAAGTCTGATTATATCAAAATAAAGCTCATGTTTTATTTGTATCCTATGTATTATAAATTATATGCTTTACATGTATTATACAGCCTATGTATTATGATTATGGGCTATATAAAGAATTAGTATACAGTAAAACATACCCCATTGAATTTTACTAAACATAATGTTTTGTCTTATTTAGAAACTTCTTTAAAGATAAACATTGTATTTGGTGAAGTATCAGTACCAGCAAAATAGTACTTCATAAAACTTTCCAGTTGACAGAAGGCTGGATTACAGTCCATTGCCTTATTTTAAATTTCTGTTATACAACTGTAAAAGTCTTGTTATACCATGAAATGTGCTGAATACATGCAGACTTAAAGGAATATTTTTAGATAACCTCTAAAGGATATCAGATAATTTATTACAAAAATAAGGATGTAGTTAATTTATGAAGGATAAACATAATTTCCAGTAGTGACATTATCAAAGAAGATTATTGTGCTAGAAAGACAATTGCCCTGACCCAATAAAACAGAGTCTCTTATGATTTAAACAGCAGAGAGAAAATAATCTAGCATAATTCCAATTTTGGTGCTATAATAAAAGGTAGGAAAAAAAGGAAGTCCACATAAATACCTAATACAGTCTTCATAATTCTTAGAAAATAAAGAATTCTAAAATAGCAAGTAAAGAATTTTTAAAATTTTATGCTTATCTGACTGATGCTGAAAAGTTATTTAGTCTGGTAAAAAAGAGTTTCTGAAAAAACTAGAAAAAATTAAATGATTTACTCAATTTTAAAACTTAATTTTGTTTTGAGGCAGACACCACGAAAGATTCTATATCCAGAAATAAAATCCTATTTTGCTAAAAAGAGATTTCCAGGGCAACTGTACCATAAGAGTAAGGTCTAGCAATTTACAATCACTATATTTCTTTTCAGTTGCTACTGGAAAATATACATTCAAGACAGATTCTTAATTCTCTTCCATGACTCCAGATACTCAGCTAACACTGAGGTTGAAACTATGCCCAAGTCCCTGCATGTTCACACAAGGTTGCTATTTGGCTGGAAAGGAGCCTTTTAAAAGAGAGAAAGTGAACATAATGGGAGAGAAGGGAACTGAAGAGAAAGAAAAAGCTGCTTTTGTGCCATATGAATTATTTATTCAGTCAAGGAATGAACTCACTACTTCTAACTCTAACAATTTATCGGAGAATTCTAAATAGTGAACTCAAAGGCTAAGTTTGAAAATTATCACTATTCAGCCAAGTTGTAATTTTTTCCATTTGAAAATGTTTTTAAAACATAAATTGTATTTTATCCAGTAATTTCAATTTCCAATTTATAAATTTTATAATCAGACCCAAAGTGTTAATTTTTAAAACAGACCCCAAAAAACCCCAGATAATAACTTTCATCACAGGCTATTAGGAATTAACAAACTACTCATTTTTTGTTATTCTTAGTTTAAGAAGCTAATTATAGACATGTCAATTCATGAAACTTTAAATTATTACTACTTGTGTTCAACTGATAACCAAGTATCTTAAACTAGTTCAAGAAAACCTTTCTTCATCTGGTGAGTGCTGTTGAGATTTATTTTACCAAAGTCTCCATGAGGTAGTCCTGGTTCTTGACCAGTATAGACAGACTAGAGTCAGATTTCTCTTACAATCAGTAATGATGTTTGGTTGCCTAAATTATTAATAGGGATTAAATCACTTTGGAATAAGAATAGAGATAAGGTACTTGCTTCCTGAAAAGAGAAATAATCAGGTCCAATCTGTGCCCAAATGGCCTTTTCTTACATATCAAAGATGATGCAGAATTTTTGCCACCTTTCTCATCACAAAATAATTTACTTAAAAAATATGAATATAATAGAGAGACCACACATTTATGGTCAACTGATTTTCAATAAAGATGCCAAGAACACACAATGGGGAAAAAACAGTCTCCTCAATAAATGGTGTTGGGAAAACTGAATGTCCCCATGCAGAAGAATGAAATTAGACCCTCATCTCACATCATTTATGAAAATCAACTCAAAATTGATTAAATACTTAAACATGAAACCTGACACTATAAAACTCCTACAAGAAAACATAGGGAAAAAGCTCTCTGACACTGGTATGGGCAATGACTTTCTAAATATGACCCTAAAAGTATAGGCAAAAAAACCAAAAATAGACAAATAGGATTACATCAAACTAAAAATTTCTGCTCAGCAAATAAAACAATCAAGAGTGAAGAGACAACCTGCAGAATGGGAGAAAATATTTGAAAACACACCATACAGCTGATAAGAAATTAGTATCCAAAATATGTAAAAAGCTAAAACAACTAAATAGCAAGAAAATAAATAAACCTAATAAAAAAACATGCAAAGGGTGTAGACATTTCATAAGGGATGACATACAAATTGCCAACAGGTATATGAAATAGTGCTCAACATGACTAATCATCAGGGAAATGCAAATTAAAACCCAATGAGAGACTACCTCTCATTAGATTGGTGATTATCAAAAAAATGAAACAGAACAAGTGCTGATGAGGATGTAGAGACAAGGAAACCCCTGTACGCTGTTGCTGGGAATGTAAATTAGTACAGCCACTATGGAAAACAGTATGGAGGGTCCTCAAAAACTAACGCTGGAGCTATCATATGATCCAGCAGTCTCACCGCTAGTTATAAATACAAAAGAAATGAAATCAGTATGTTGATGAGGTATCTGTACTCCCATGTTCATTTCAGCATTATTCATAAGAGCCAGGATATGGAATCAACCTAAGTATCCATCAACAGGTGAACTGATAGAGAGAATGTAGTATACGCACACAACAGACTACTATTCAGCCTTCAAAGAGAAGAAAATCCTGTCAGTTTCAATGACACGGATGAACCTGGAGGACATTATAATAAGTGAAATAAGCTAAGGCACACAAAGAGAAATGCCAATGATCTCACTTACACGTGGAATCTAAAAAAGTCTAAATCATGGAAGCAGAGAGTAGAATGGTGGTAACCAGAGGCTGGGATGTAGAAGGGCTGGGGAAATGTTGGTCAAAGGATATAAAATTTCATCTGAACAGGAGGAATAAATTCAAGAGATCTATGGTACATCATAGGCCTACAGTTAATATACTGTACACCTGAAAATTGTGAAGAGTAGATTTTAGGTGTTCTCACAACAAAAAGTATATGAGGTAATGCATATGTTAATTAGCTTGATTTAGCCATTCCACAATGTGTACATATATCAAAAAATAAAGTTGTAGATCATAAATATAATTTTATCAATTTAAACAAATAACAGAAGAGAATGAAAATATTTTGCATTTTGTATAAATGAATGAATAACATACTTTTTTTTTTGGCTTGAGTCATTCTGTAATCTAAAACTGACACAGAACACAACTTCTTTTGGAAAGTTACACACTTGTCTCCTTACACTTTCATTTTCTATTTGAAATGGTTTGAAAATCCCTAAGTCTCAGGAGGAGTGTCTATCTGACATAATTTTATGGGACTCTATTTTTTATTTTTTATTATTTTTTGAGACCGAGTCTCACTCTGTCACCCAGGCTGGAATGCAATGGCGCAATCTCAGCTCATTGCAACCTCCACCTCCCAGGTTCAAGCGATTCTCCTATCTCAGCCTCCTGAGTAGCTGGGATTATAGGAGCCCGCCACCACACCTGGCTAATTTTTGTATTTTTAGTAGAGATGGGGTTTCACTATGTTGGCAAGTGATCACCCTCAAGTGATCCACCCACCTCAGCCTCCCAAAGTGCTAGGATTACAGGTGTGAGCCACTGCACCCAGCCTAGACTCTACTCTTAAAAAAACCAGAAGAGCAAATCATGTTTTGTGCATTTCCCCTAACTTTCTCCTTTTTCTAGGTACACCTGATATTCCCTGCTTCTGCTTTTTTCCCAGACAAATCACTTGGTAATATATAGGCACTGATTCTCCTTGATTATACTCATATTTTACAGAACGAGAATCAAGGCCGGTAGAGTAGTTAAAATTCACCTGAGTTATGGTGAGGAAAGTAAGGCCCACACAACCTATGTTACTAACCCAGATATCTACAACTAGTATGTGGCACAGCAAAGATTAAAAGACATGTTTCCAGACACCATCTGTTGCTCTTTGCAAAATGTCCCCACTAATTCCCCTGAAGGGCCCTGGAATTCATATCTGGGAGTCTATACAACTGATAAAATCTTTGCAACACACTTTAGTAATAATTTACCGTGAGGCTTAAAAGCGTATGCCCAATAATTCTACTCCTGGGATTCTATCCTATCATAAAAATCCAACTTGTCAGACAAGCTTCATATATAATTATTCCCGTCTAGTATTTATGATAAAAATTGTTTTAAATTTTTTTAATTTTTCAAAATGTCCAATAATAAGGGGAGATGCTATTTCCACTATAATGAAGAAATTTAAAATGTTTATGTTAAGGTTTTATGAAAGTGTTCAAAGAGGCACTTTCCTATGTTTAGTGACCTGTCAGGAGGCAACAAGTTATAAAAATACATGAATGTATGCTAAATAAGTGTTTTCAATCAAATAAATCATTAGATCTTACCCAGGCATGGTGGCTCATGCCTGTAGTCCCAGCTACCTAGGAGGCCAAGATAGAAGGATCACTTGAGCCCAGGAGTTCAAGGCCAGCCTGGGCAAAATAGCTAGACCTCATCTCTAAAAACATTAAAATTAAAATAACACAGATGTATGCTAAACAAATGTTTTCAATAAAATAAATCCACAGATCTTCACTGAGTGAGATTCTATCACATTAAGACTGACAGAGGCAAGACTAGAATCTTATTTTAAACAGGTGGCAGTTACACAGGGAGAGAGAATGATCTACTTTATCTAAGAAATACATTGCTTTAGTTTCTTTAAACTGGCATTGCACAATTCATTTTCTTCCTCATAGGGAAGAAAAACCTGCCTCAATAATCACTTGAAGGTAGTTAAAAAATGAGTTTCCTAACACCTCCCTACCACATAAAAAAACTTCAAGGTCCTCATTATTAAAGCTGAGCTTTATCTTACTTTGGAAAACTGTAATAAATATCTCCCAAGTGTTTTTGAGAGACTAAAGGAAGTCCTCCTTTAAAGCACCACATCTCACTTATCAACGCTTTAAACCATCCTCAGTAGTTACAGGCCTTAAACTTAAAAATCTGTAAATCTTGTCTTATCTTAACCCCAAGGAAAAGACTGAATTAGCAAAAGTACAGTCTGAAGACGATAACTGACTTAATTGAGCATGCATAGTTACACTTTTAAGACAGAAATGGGACTTACAATCTATGTAATTTGACAAGATTTAAGTTCCCTTCACACAATAAGAACAACCAGACTAAAGGCAGTGAAAAAACGGTGGTATTTTTCCTAACAGGATGTTTTTCTATTTTAGATGATATTTCATTTTTTTTCAATAAGTGGTCTGCTCTTGACTTATCAAGACATGATAGAGAAGGACATTAGATGGCTTTATCTACCTCAAAAAGAAAAAAAAACTCTACATGCAAAAGTTTCACTTATATATTTATTTTTTGCTAAAAGCAGTATTTTTACTCTCAAAGCCATCTAATTTAAAATAAATCATTAAGGGCAACTACTAAAACACCTCAAAAAGATACTATTTCATTTAAATTTGTAAGCACTAAACTCACATCATCCTACCTTTATTTTGGGTCTAAAGTTTCCATGTATCAACAACTCATATTCTTTTACTAGTTTCTGTAACTAGAATTCTGAAAACCAACTATCTAGTTACTTAAAATAACCCTGAAGTAGCTGAAACATCCAAGTTAGCAAGAAATTTCCTATAGTTCTGTTCATAGGGAGGTTAAGAGTTTTCCACACAAGACATAGAATTTTTCTTCTGAAACAAAGCAGATGAGGTACAGTGAACAAATTGTAAATTAACTAGTAGTTGTCATAAGCTTCCCTACAAACTCCTTACATTTTAATGACGACTATTCATACTTCTAACCAACTGGACCCAGTAAGAAAATTGTAGCTTCTGCTTCAAACTAGCTCTTGTGATGTAAACCAAATTACATAACTTTTTGAGGTTCTCAGTTCTATCTATAAAATGAACCAGACCAGATGGATTTTTAAGGTCCCTTTCCACTTTAAGAATCTATATTTCATTTTCTCTGAGACTTTTAAAAATCTTTTTCAAAGGTGGTAAGGCATCTTTGGAAGAAGGAAAAAAATTTCTTTCTTTTTGCAGTAAAAGAAAATATTTTCACCTTTTTCTGACAATCTGCACAGAAAAGTTTTCTAGGCTCTCTCCTAGCATTTTCAATACCCCCTTGGGATCTAGGGAAGCTGATTTCCCTTTTAACAAGATGATCTCCATAAATGAATGAGGCTGTTTCTGCTAATGGCCTCCTGTTCACCATTCTCCTTTTAGAGTATCAGCTACTAATTCCAACTGGGCAGGTTTACCGAGATGTCCTGCTTAGTCAAGGTGGGCCTCATAACCCACACAAGTTGATCTCCCATAAAAGGTGTTAGCAGTTGATTTGGTTTTGTCTTTAGCTCTTTATGGGAACATCAAGGCTTCTGGGAAGTAGTTTTATACAGGTGGACAACTCGTAACACTTAGGATCTACATTCCCCACATAAAATGCCACAAACCTACGGAACAAAATGAATTTTAGTTACCAGTTTACTTTCCGGTCATTAAGAAAATTCTAAAACGTAAAATTAATGTTTCTACTTTAAAAGGTTTAATAGGATTTATTACATTATATAATACAACCCCCGCCCCCACCAATCTGTTTTCTTCTATCACAGTGTATACTTTAATTTTCAGGTAAATGGAGTAACTGACAAATGGAGTGATTTAAGAGCACTATAAATGAAAAGATTAGTCAAAAAAAAATGCTAAATACATAAATGGTTTAGTGAAATGTCTGTGAATCTGGATATTCAACATGCTAATTTGGGCTTGACCACCTCCCCAGCTCCCTTCTGCCTCTCCCAAATTGTAAAATCCAAACTAATTCTTCCAGTAGAAAACTTCTAGTCAAACATTAACATCTGGATAAATTTTTAAATATTTTTATTTTCTGTATTTTCCCATATCAAAATATCAGACATCTCCTCTGGTAATATTTTTCATTAATTTAAATTTCAAGTTAAGATTTCTTTTTCATTAAAACTATTAAAAGAATCTTAAGCTTTAATCACTAAACTGCTGATTCAGAAAAACAAACAAACATGAATTAGTTCTCAACTATTCCAGGAGTCCACCTTAATATGTTCAAAATAACCCAGAACAAGTTAAAATGTCCAGGACAGCAAGAAAATTCCCACAATCGGAGTCTAAAAGGAGGTAAGGATCTTTTCACTCAAGGCACTGAATAGAGCTTTTCTTCTAACACAAAGTGTATGAGGTACAGCGAACAAACTGTAAAGGTAACTAGTTCTTTTGTCATATGGTCCCCCACAACCTTCTTATATTTTAACAATTAATGACTATTGGCAGCTTCTAACCAGTAAGTATATAACAGTTTCTGCAGTGGAAATTGAAGTGAGCCTAAGCATATTACTAATTTTCTAACAGATTATCAGAACTCAAATCAGAAAATTTAAATGAGTAACATTCAAGAATTTTCTATTTCATTACTGTAAAGTTAAGACATTAAATCTTAAATACTTATTTAAGTATATTTATATGTAAATATTTTATACTTGAGTTGACAAATTGTCAAAATTACCAAATTAACGTAAAAAATACACAAATAATCTTTTAACATATACTACATATATCCATGAACATATGAAAAACTTAATTACTGGGAGACAATCTAATCTAATTATTGATTTTAAAAAGTGAGATTTTAAAAAGCCCATGGCTATATATTTACTTAATATAATTTGTCAGTTAATGTGCCTATTACATAACCAAAGACACCAGATCAAATGGTAACCAAAAATACCAACCAGCAACCCATCTAGTCTGCTCTGCATTTATGTATGATATCACCAGGATCCAGTGAGGCTGTCAGAAAAAGTATGGAGAAGACAGAAAGTCCACCTACACTTAGCCTGCACCTTTTCCTCAGAAAGAAATGTCACCCCTTCCCCAAGAAACCTCTATAATAGAAAAAGAAAAGTGGGGATTATGCCAAATTGACCCGAAGCTTTATTCTCCTCCTCAAGGCGCATTCAGTAAAAACACCTAAACACACATCTGATTTGACAGGCATTTGAGTTTACAAAGAACGTGGTAAAATGAAATCATACTTGGAGCATTCATGGGTTCTGTATCAAAGGTCACTTAGTAGTATTTCACCTGCTGCCTACTAAGATTTAAAGCGGGCAGAGAATAGAGAGCCACCAAACCATAGCACACCTGCTCTAAATGGCACCTTCAGAATCATCTCCTCCAAGCTTTTCATTATAAAACACATTTTATAACATATTTGATTAACTCTGAATTTCCTAAGAGCTATGACAGAATGATACTAATTTGTGTGAAAGACATACACACACAAAAACAAAGATAAGCAGGCACAACCACAAAATGAAAAATTCTATAAATCAAAAGCCGTGCTTTAAATGTGTATGATAAAAAATAAAATAAAAATAAATAAATAAATGTGTATGATAAATAATGAAATCTTAGGCTTAATACAATACTATAATGGATTATCGGATTTTTATATTTCTCTGAAGAGAAACACTCAGGATACAAATTACAATGCTATGGAAATAGATGAAAAGAAATTAGAGACTTTAAAAGCAAATGAAATATCAGATTGAATCATCTCTAAAAATGAAACAGGATTGCTTATCAAAACATTCTAAAAATGATTAACTTAAAATGTTAACTATAGTTTAGTGCTAAAATGAATTAACTTTTTCCTGTGCCACAATATAACATAGAAAGCTCTCAAGAGCTTCATGAAACAAAACCATTCAAAAAGAAAAATGGGGGAGGGGAAGGGTAAAAGGATCGGCAAAGAAATTGAGAATAAATGCAATCCACTAGCCAGTGGCTAAAGATTTAGAAGAGCAAGTGCATTTTGTTTTTACCGTCCTTGGAATGTGTACCCAACAGCTATGAAACAAAGAGGCGAAATGTGCTGCCACAAACACAAACAAAAATTTTGTTCTACTACTATATAAAAAGGAGGAGGTAGCTTTTCTTGCAAGGGAGAGATACAAGATTTAGAATTCATACCTTAAGTAGAGCTGGCACGTCAGGTAAAATTTGAAACTTTTGTATTTATATTCTGAATATTTCTGGAGCTTTCCAACAAGCTTATTCATATGGGGGAAATAAATTATATGCAGCAAGCCCAATTGATTCCTGTCTTTTCAGCAAACCAGATCTAACCTCAATCTATGTTTAAAAAGCTAGAATTGAAATAAGAAAGCTTATCTATTCCACTCTCTGTTGCTTCTTATCTATAGATCTCCAATTATACCACTTCATTTATGAGGATGGTATCATAATGTTCCTCTCTATTCAAACTTCTAGTATAACATTAGGAGCCTTCAACATCTACATAGACGCCTACAGAGATTCAATAATAAACATCCTTTACTCCACTGCTAAGTGTTGACCCTTTGTCATAACACTGAAAAACCCTATCTCAAAAAATCATAACCTCCACCATTTTACTCTCTGATGATAACTTTCACCCTTTCTACAGCTCTCATGCCTTCATTTCCACTATCCTCAGAGAGATCTCCAGACCTAAAATTTCTCTATTTTCCATCAGCTCCCTAATCCTGGGATCAATTCCTTTCCTACTGGCTCTACCACTAAATAGTTGTGTATGTAAGTTACTTAATCTCTTCTTATCCAGTTTCCATATCTGTAAAATGGGAATAGTATGTATCTCATATTCTCTCATTTATTCAACAAGCATTTGAGCCTATTCTGTATGTCAGGCACTGAGAATAGCACAGACAACAAAGCATACCCACCTTGCTCTTTTGGAACTTATATTCTAGAATCTTCTGTAACAATTATGGTTGTGGTGAGGGTTAAAAGTTAATATACGTAAAGAATAATGTACAGCCCATAATTTGCAATATTTGGCACAGCTGATCATCTAAACTGCTCTAACTTCAACAACTTTGTTTCCCTAAACTCACTTTTACTGTACCATCTGGTAAAACCTCAATCCTAGACTAATGTTACATTCCGATCTCCCTCACTAATTTAAGGCTATTATCTAAGGAAATTACAATGATATAGATTTGTTCCATTAAAAATGTGTGGTTTCTAGTCTTGCTTGGATCTTCAGGTTGGCCCACTGATTATTTCATTTTTTTCAGTGCCTTTTCTTATCTTTGTGGGGCTTATTTTTCTCTACTTGACTCTGAAACACTTTTGTTCCCCAAGCTCCTGTCTTCTGACCTTTTTTTCTCTTCAACTCACATACCTTCCCTTGATGGTCTTATGCTTTCAATCATCTCCTGCAAACTGATGAACTCTTCAAGCTGAATTTCCAGCCCAGGACCCCCATCTATATCCCACAGCATCAAGTTCAAAGGTTAACTGCCTTGTTAGCCTTCCTCCACTAGTGATGTCACAACCATCTTAAACTCAAAATATCCAAAACTGACTTCCGTTTGTCTCAACTGATTATTCATATAGTCACTCTTTGTTTGGTGTCATCACTATCACTGGAATCACCTCAGCTAGAAACTTTGGAGTTAATCTCATCTATTTTTTCTCTCCCACTGGTCATTTCCAAGCATCGAGTCCTACTAAATTTACTATTTATCAACAACAAAAAGGTACACTCTGAAATCTACTCCCTCTTCTCCATTTCTATTAACAGTGTCAGTTTAAGCCCTCATCACCTCTTATCAAGCTAACTATTTCCCAAATGGCCTCTCTGCCTCCAATCTTTTTCCTTTCAAATTTATCCTTCACAACAGCTATCAGAGTACTCTACTAAACCTGAATACAATCAAATTGGGCCCTTACTTAAAACACTTCAATGACTGTCCAACTCACAAAAAGATGAAGTTCAAGCTCCTAAACATGGCATTTAAAAAGCTTCCATGATTTGGTTCCGTATCTCTCCAGACTCAACTCCAATCACTCTCTTACCCTTATCTCGTACTCCTGCCAACAGAGATCTGCTTGTATGTACAGAACATTCCATGTTGTTTCTCACCCATGTGCCTTTGCTCCTGTTCTCCTTTAGGCTATTCCTCTCTTCCTATTCCCCTGTGCCCTCTCATTTCAATGTTCATACACCCACAATCAATATCTACCCTTCCTTGTCTCTCCCACTGACCTCCCTTTAGTATTCAGTTCAGGCATTATCTTTTCAAGTAAGCTTTCTCTGGCCATTCTTTCCATTTCTCTGTATTATAGTGACCATACTTTATACAAGTATCTGTTTTGTGACTGTATCCTTCATTTGACTGTGAACTCCCTAAGTACAGACCACAGCTTTACCTACCATTCCATCTCTAGCACTTGGCACAGTGCCTAGAACATGGTAGGCAAACATCACATGTTTGTAACATCACACTCTCCAGTCTCATACCAATACCAAGTCATCAAGTACCAAATTGTAAAGTTACATAAAACTGAAGATCAGAAGCTGGATGATTTGTTTTTCTTTTCTGAATGTTAAGTGCTACTACTAAAATGCTATCAATGGGTCTTAAAGATTAGCTGCTACTCCATTCAACAAAAAACAGATTTCTATATTGCTAGAGTTTACCCTCTAAATGATTTCAAGTCTGTCCTAAAAAAGTTAGTAATTCATAAAATGTATCCCTAGGTGTTTTGACATCTGAAAAAAAATATATCCTGTACCAAAAGCAGGATATGCTTGGTATGGAAAGGGAGAAACAACACTTGATGCCACAAACAATGCAATCATCCTAGATAATTCATTTAACCCAATTTTTAAAAGAAAAAATTTAATATGAATACACATGAACCTTACAGTAATGCACACAAATAAATTATGGAGTAACGTAACAATTTTGCATTAATTTTAAAGATACAATCAAGAAATATTTCTCACTTTCTGAGAAACATTTCATGAAGTTTATACCCCAAAATCTACCAGGGGTATAATTTGTTCTCCTGTGCTGTGTTGATATGGATTTATCTAAAATAACATAAAAATACCATATATTATATGACCTCCTCTCCCTAGTAGAGAGATGAACCAAAACAAATAAGAGATGTGGGTGGTACACTGTCATAATTACCCAGAGCTCTCTGTGAACATCCCAAATTATCTCACTTGATGGTCACAGCTATAAACCGCTATAAACTATTTTATATAGGTTCTTTTTTTTTTTTTAATTTGAGACAGAGTCTCACTCTGTCGCTGGAGTGAGTGGTACAATCTCAGTTCACTGCAACCTCTGCCTCCCCGGTTCAAGCGATTCTCCTGTCTCAGCCTCCTGAGTAGCTGAGATTACAGGTGTGCACCACCACACCTGGCTAAGTTTTTTTGTATTTTTAGTAGAGAAGGGGTTTCATTCACCACATTGGTCAGGCTGGTCTCGAACTCCTGACCTTGTGATCCACCCACCTCAGCCTCCCAAAGTGCTGGGATTACAGACGTGAGCCACGGCGCCTGGCCTTACATAGGTTCTTAACAAAATAAATGTCTACTTCACTGCAAGACCTTTCCTTTTTATTTAAAAGTAAATAAGTCCTTACAATATGCCACACATATGCAAAGGGACAGGAAATACTCTCTCTTAGAATAATCTCTAAAAGTCAATTTAGGCAATATAAACCATTTCTGCTCTAAAGAAAAATCATTAACAGTCATGTGTTTTGCCTGTTAAAACCATGTGTCACTGAAAGTTACGCTATTTAAAGTAGCTAACAAAAAGCACAAAGAGAAGCTGAAATTCTTAGAGATGTTTTATATCTATATATATAGTGAGCATATATGGCTATAGGATGGGATCTTCTCTCAAGAACTTCTACAGTAAATGCTCTAAATGGAGTGTGGGTCTGAATGGGTAAAGAACTATTACTCTAAAGGATTTGTCTGATTCTTCTCTCTTTGCCTGCTGCCTCACTTTAGACTACTACTACTAGTTTCTTCACAAATTACTTAGAATTTTCTCTATTGACAGTCTAACTCTATTTTACTATGAGAATTTCCCAAAGGTATCATGTCAACATCCCTGAATCAAATATCACTCTCCTATAAATGATTTATACATCAGTTATGATGTATAAATATCAAATTTATACATGCTACTGTTAAACTCTCTTATTTTAAATCATGACTCCATTAACCCACCTTTGGAAGAAGAAAGTACACTATCACCATCTGTGCATTACGGGTAGATCTGCAATCAGACTAACAGGTACTTTTGCCTATTTTTCTCATCTCATGAACATAAGGACACAAAATTCATTGAAGAGTAAATCTAAGCAATGTCCAACAGTGTGTAATTTACCAGTATTGCTTTTTACATTCTCAGATCAAACAAAGGGAATAATATATTTTATCATAATCCGACAACATGCTGGCATTGCTCAAAAATAGTACCCTGTTTAGAACACTGAAATAGATGACACACTCCTCTTAGAGATCTACTTCATATGGTCTTTTACAGCTTAGTGGTTAAGTGCACAGACTGTGGAACCAGACTGCCTAGGTTTGAACACAGGCTCCACTTATTAGCTAAGTGACCTTACCCAACACTTTCCGTGCCTCAGTTTCCCTTGACCTATCAAACAAAGATAGCAGGATCTTTCTCATAGGGTTGCAATGAATACTAAATGAATTAATATTTTAACAACATTGAGAATAGTGCCTGATACAAAAATGCTATAGTTTGATAAACAAAATAAAATGTAAATATTCTAAAATGAAATGTTATATCCACAAGTGCAGTAGTAAGAATACACATATTTTAAGTTAGAAAAAAATATAATAAGGTAATATCTTTCTCAAACTTCCTAAAAGGTGGTCAATAAACAGAAAATATGTAAAGGTAGAAGCCATGTAAATTTAGTGATTAGAAAAATATAAAAGAATTAAAAATGCCTATACCCCTAAAAATAAATGAATACATTTTGGAGTATCACACAACCAGGTTTAGAAATTATTATGCTTAGGCCGGGCACGGTGTCTCATGCCTGTAATCCCAACACTATGGGAGGTCAAGGCAGGTGGATCACCAGGTCAGGAGTTCAAGACCTGCCTGGCCAAGATGGTGAAACCCCGTCTCTACTAAAAATACACAAATTAGACAGCGTGGTGGTGGGTGCCTGTAATCCCAGCTACTGGGGAGGCTGAGGCAGGAGATTCGCTTGATCGGGGAGACGGAGGCAGCAGTGAGCCGAGATTGTGCCACTGCACTCCAGCCTGGGAGACAGAGCAAGACTCTGTCAAAAAAAAAAAAAAAAAAAGAAAGAAAGAAATTATTATGCTTTATCTGCTATATTAAATACAAAGATAGTACAAAATACTCAAAGATACTCAAAAGAAACTGATTACATTTCAGAACTCAAAAATTAAACATAAGTACGTAGGAAATACATGGCAAATACTGAGTTCTCCCAAAAATCATTCACTTTCATTTTTTCAGTTACTATTTTAGATTAAATGCTGATTATCAGTAGCCATAAATTACTATCAGTAATTATTAATATCAAACATTAAAGAATTCTATAAAATAAATTTAAGGTATAATAAGTAATACAATAAATATCTGAGTTCCACCATCGTTTTTTTTAAACACACATTATCCTGACCTGTGATATCTACTCTGTGGCCAAACTCACTCATTCCTAAATTTTATGTTTATCATAGACTTGTATTATGTGTATCGGTATCCTTAAACAACATATTACTTAATTTTGCATGTTCTTGGATTCTATATAAGTGGAATCACACTATATTCTTCAGTGATTTGTTTTGTTCAAACATTATTTTCCTAGGAAGATCCAACTTGTTGAGCACAGGTGTAATTCATTCATTTTTCAGTATTGTGTTGCATTCCATTGTATAAATATACTACGATTTACTTATCCTATTATTATTTATTTTTTTGTTTTGTTATTATGATCAGTACTGTATAAACAACTACATACATAACCTGGCATGTCTGTATAGAGATTTCTCTAAGACATATACTTAGGAATACTGGGTCGTAGTGTTATGTGTATCTTCAACTTTAATAATGTGAAATTATTTCCCAAAGTGAATGTACCTACTTACATTAGCATCTGCAATGCCTAAGTGTTCACTTGTTCCATGTCTATGCCAACAGCAGTATTAGCTGGCTTCTAAGTTTTGAGAATCTAGGAGACGTGAAATGCCTTCTTAACGTGGTTTTAATTTGCATTTCCCTGATTCCTAATGAGGTTGAATAACTTATAATACATTCCTTGGCCAAACGAGTTTATTCTTTTGTGAAGTGCCTATTCAAGCCCAGTTTTCTATCAGATTGTTCGTCTTTATTTCCCTGGGTGGTAGATTTTGATACGTGCTAAATACGGGATTAGGCACTCTACAGTATCTATTAGTGAAACAAAATTCTTAATTTTGATGTAGTCATATTTGCCAATCTTTTGCTCTGTGTTTTATGCCTTTTTATCTTTACTCAAAGTCATGGAGATATTCTAGCCTATCATCTTTAGAAAGTGTTACCATTTTACTTTACCTATACCTTTACCTTACCTATAGATTTAGATCTATAATCCATCCATTCGTTTCTCTAAATAGTGTGAGGCAGCAGTCCAACCCCAATTTTTTCCATTTAATTAACCAACAACCCCAATTATTGAAAGGGTCATCCTGTTTCACTCATTGGCAATCCCAGTGCCATCACAGATCCATTTCATGAATGAGTATCTTGCTATTATCTCTTAGCTCTTCCATATAAGTTTTTGGATTAGTGTGTCAAATTCAACAAAAACCTGTCGATATTTTGATCAGATGGCACAGAACTTACAGATAAAATTGGGGAGAAATGGCACCATTACAATGTTCAAGTCTCCTTCTATAAACATGGTACATTATGTTAATTAGATCTTTATGTCTGCCAATGTTTTATAATTTCTCCATAAAGATATTGAGCACGTTGTTAGATTTAGTCACAGTGTTTTATACTTTTATAATGATATAATGCTACCTTTTAATTGCATTTCTATGCCAGCAAAAAGTCTGAAAAGTAATTGAATTTGTATAATAATTCTGCATCCAAATTTAAACTTTGAGTAATTCACCTGTGAATTTTTCTGGGTTACACAGATAATCATATAATCTGCAAATAATAATAGCTTTTTCTTTCTAATCATTGTATCTTTGTTTTTTGACTTACTGTACTAGCTATACTTCTAGTACAATGTTGACTAAAAGTGGCATTAGCAGGCACACTTGTCCTTTGATATCAAAGGGAACCAGTGCCTTCAATACTTTACCATTAAGTGGAAAGAAGGTAGGGCTGGAAATTTTCTTCGGAAAAAAAATGCCTTTATCAGGTTAAGAAAGGGGCCTTCTCATTTACTGACTTGCTAAGAGTTTTATCATAGATGGATCTATTAAGATGCTCACATGATTATTTTCCTTTAAACAGATGATGTGGTAAATTCTATTAAGTGACTTTCTAATATAAAACCAACTTTGAAATTCCAGAGTAAACCCAACTTGGTTATGATGGGTTACTTTCTTACACATTATTGGTCAAGTACAGTAATTCCCCTTTATCAACAGGGCATATGTTTCAAGACTCCCTGAGGATGCCTGAAACCATGGATAGCATGGAAGCCCCATAAATACTATGTTTTTTTTTTTTATCTGATAACCAAGATGGCTACTAATGGTAACTAATGGGCAGGTAGCATATACAGTGTGGATATGCTGGACAAAGGGAGGATCCACATCCTGGGTGTACAATTTAAAACATATGAATTTTTATTTCTTGAATTTTCCATTTAATATTTTTGGACTGTGGTTGAGCATAGGTAACCACCTATGGATGGATAAGGGGGTACTACCATGTGATGGTATCTAATCTATGAATTTTTGTACATAGGTCTGAGTTAAAAACAATCATCATTTTTTATACTTAGAGCTTCGTAAAAAAAGTTGGAGACAGTCATTTCTTTTTCCAAACCATGAAATACTCTCTGTACAACTGGAATTATTGTTCCTTGAATGTTTTGTAGAATTTGCCAGTAAACCTGTCTAGAATTGGTATTTTTTTCTTTGTAAGAATATTTTTCCTTTATGTTTTAAGGCTATTCCATTTTCTATTATTCCTTGGGCCAGCATGAGCTACATTTTTTTAGGAATTGGTCCACTTAATCTTTCAACTGCAATAAAATAAAGTTGATCATTCATGAAACACCTGTAGTAACATTCCCATTTTCATTCCAGATACTGCTTTATGACTTCTTTCCCCACCTATTAATCTTGCCAGTGGTTTGCTAATTTTGTTACTCTTCTCAAATAATCTATTTTTAGTTGCATTGTTCCTCTTTGAATTACTTTTACTTTTTCTAGTTCATTAATTGTTCCCCTGTTATTTCAATCAGGGAGAATGCTTTTTTTCTAATTCTTAAAATTGCATGTTTATAATTCCTCAACCTTTAGTCCCGTAATATAAGCATTAAAATCTATAAATTCCCATTTTAGCTATAAATAAGTTGTCATGTACAATAATTTACTGCTATCATTACAAGTTTTTGTTTGATCCACAAGTTATTTTGAAATAAACATGTTAATTTCCAAAACACACACACAAAAGATTTCTATTTAAGTTAATGGTATTGTAAACAGAAAGTGTAATGTGATGCCAATCCACTGAAATTTGTTAAAACTGGTTGTATTTGACCAGAATGTGATCAGTTTTTCTAAGTGTTCCTCCTCTACTTTAGTTGTGGGATACAATGTTCCATACATGTCCATTACAGCAGGCTTGTAAGTCCTGTTATTAAAATCATTTATATTTGTTAATTTTTTTCTGCTTCTTCTCACATTAACAGAGATTATTTTAAATAAGCTACAATAATGATAAATTTACCTATTTCTTCTGCAGTCCTAGTTTCTGCTTAATGTATTTTGAAAGTGTATTATCAGGTAGTCACTTATTTAAAATTATACCTTCCTTTTATAACTATTTAGTGACCCTCACTCTCTCAGACAGGTTTTCTGCCTCAAAGTCCACTTTACATGATATTAATATAGCCATACAACATTTCTATTGGTTAGTAGTGTCAGGAATATCTTTTAAAATCCTTTTTACTTTCAAGCGAGAATATGCTTTTTAAGGTATTGCTTGTAAACAGCATATAAATATATTTTGTTATTTTATCCCATCTAATAACCAGTTTCTGTTAGGTGGAGGATTTTTTCAACTCATATGCACTGTAATTACTAATATATTTGCACTTATTGCTGCTATATACTTTTGTGCTTTCTACTTGTCTTCTCTTTTCCATGTTTTCTTTCTTCAGCTTCTTTACCTTCTTTTCAGATTGAATATTTTTTCTTGTTCTACTTCCCTTCTCTACTAGTTTGGAAGGTACACATACCTTCTAGATTTTTATTCCTTATCTTAGAAATTTTAACATGCATGTGTTAACTTACCAAGCCTACCCATAGCTAATCAATAATTTTACCCTCCTCCTAAGTTTTATACAATGTCTGTCTGAACCTAAACATATTTACCACTTCTTGTGTTCCTTATCCTTTTTACATTTCAGACCTTCCATCTACAACTATTTTCCTTATCTGTGAGAATGTGGTGATCAGAAACTCAGAGAATGTAATGGTGGAAGTATGATCCAATACTGTTACTTGCACTGCTGACTTTACATTAAAGACATATAGCAATTCCCAGGCTCTATACAACTCAGGTGAAAATGAACAAGATGGGAGTGTTGCTGTGAAAACTTAAAATAGCTAACACCTTGCTTTCCTCTCCACATGCTTAATATACTGTCAAAGAATAGACTGTGAAGATCTGCCTTACTGCTTTATACCATTTTTGAAATTAGTACAGTAAAACTCCTTTATCTATTAGCAAGAGGAAGATGATGTTCCCCACCAAAAAAGTCAGCTTAACTTGATAAAATTATTTAACATTTTATAACCATTTAGTTTCATTACTGTCACAGATAATACATAGGCAGATTAAGCATGTAAACAAGGTATAGTACAGTATAAACAAATACTAATGAAATGGGGTTAATTTTTAAAGTTTTGGTTAAAAAATACACTATATAATAACATAGAACACAAAAGTCCCTGAATTAATACACAAAGTAGATCACATGTGAAATGTTTAGAAAATTGATGCATAAATCAAGCACTAATTTTTACATGAGAATTATTAAACTTAAGAGGTTGAAACATGATAAAGGTATTTCCTCAGCAGCTGGTCTAAAAAAAGGCACTGGTTTTAATCTATCTTGTAGTATATGGCATAACTTCCAAAAAAAACAGTGAACTGTTTCTATTCAAATAAAAACATATACCAGGCCTGAATTCAGCTATTTTGAATGAGAAACATTCAGGTAAATAAACTTTTATTTTATTTATTAAATATCTATGACACAGAACTTATATCGAAGTACAATAACAGGTTCACAAGGTGGAGTTCTATGCAGAACCATTAACAAAGGCCAGAAATAATCCAGAAAATTATCTAGTAGTAGTGAATGAGGAGTATTTTATGTCTTTGGAGAGTCATAATTGATAGAAGTAAAAACACTTTATTCCATAGGTTTGTAAATCCACAACATATGTGTTTGCACTGATTTACTAATTTGAGAAAAGGAAAAAAATAAAAATATACAATTCCCCCTAACAGTGCAGGGACTAGAAATGCACAGCCGAACTTGGTGCATAGATACCAGCCACTCTAACGTAAGGCTGCTTATGCTTCTAGTAGCATAAGTCGTCTACTAATTTATGGTGGTGGTAGAAGTGGTAGTGGCAGCACCATTTCGAAGCACTTACTATGCAAATATATTAGTATTATCAGAATAGATAAGCAAAAACTCAGGAAAGCAGGATACATCAGGTTTTACAACTTTTTTCACTTTTAGTAAAGCAAGCATATATATTCTTAAATTTTTAATCATATTAATACTGAGTATATAAAGAAACATAATATTATGAATTACTGTATATAAATGTAATCATGTCACTCTTTGCTTCAAGACCTGTGGTAATTTCCCATCATGTCCAAGATAAAATCTAAATTCAGGAAAGCAATATAAAGCATTTTTTCTTCATTTGCTTACTATCCAATTCTCGAGCCTCATCTCTAGCCATTCTTCTGCTCACCCTACACAGTTTTACCAAACGTGACTTGAGTCCCACAATATGTGTGTGCATGTGTGTTATGCCTTTGCACATACTATTCCCCCTGTATGGAATATTATTTTCCACTAGTATATTTTACTAGGATAACCCACACACATACTTTAAGACTTGGTTTAAGCACCATCCCCTCTATGCATATAAGACAGAATATCACCATCAGTTACCAAACTGTATTCTAAAGGTTTCTTTCCTCATTTTTCTTCCCTACCACACTATAATCTCCTTAGGGCAAGGTACTATATCTCTCATCTTCAGAGTCTCATTACCTTGCATACAATAATCCATCATATTCATCCCACAGATGAACAAACATAGGCCAAGATAAATGGAATTATTTTCTCAATTTCAGAGGCCAAATAATGGCAGATTCAATATTAGAATTTAACACTTTGGGCCAGGCGTGGTGGCTCATGTCTGTAATCCCAGCACTTTGGGAGGCTGAGGCGGGCAGATCATGACGTCAGGAGATGGAGACCATCCTGGCTAACACGGTGAAACCCCATCTCTACTAAAAATACAAAAAATTAGCCGGGCATGGTGGCACATGCCTGTAATCCCAGCTACTCGGGAGGCTGAGGCAGAAGAATCACTTGAACCCAGGAGGCGGAGGTTGCAGTGAGCCGAGATGCCACTGCATTCCAGCCTGGGCAACACAACAAGACTCTGTCTCAAAAAAAAAAAAAAAAAAAAAAAAAAGAAAGAAAGAAAAAAGAAAAGAAAATGAAATTTAAGACTCCTTCCCAGTTCAACGCTTTTTCTATAAATGCACCTAAGGATACCAGCTCAGAAGGAGTTATGCATTAATATATAGAACGTTCAAGAGAGACACAGAGCTAAAAGGAGTATTAAAAAGCGAGATCTTTAAAAACAAAAATAAGGCACAGGTTACTTATAATGAATTTTCAAGGAATAGGAATAGGTGATAAAATAAAACAGAAAAGTTAAACTTAAAAAACTATCTTAAGAATTACATAGGAATAAGTAACATCTATATGTTCTAAGAAATGAAAGAAACAAATACAATAAACTCATCTGTAATCAACTTATCAAAGTTAAAAGTAACTAAAAACTTTTTCTTTAGCTATAACAAAGTGAGGAGGTAAAATATGTAGCCAAAAATCAGTAAGATCAAGCATTTATCTCAAGGAGAAAACTACATCCCTTAAAAACTCAAGATAAATGTTAGGTTTAAACAAACTCCCCATCTAAAGATAAAAGCTACGGAACATGAAAATGAATTGGTATAGTGCTAAATTCCTTAAAACCTTGTAGGAAATAAGAAATCTTGAAGACAACACTCGCATTCCCCTAACTAGGGCCACTCTCCTTAGGCATCTTTCTCTGAAACTGTATCCTCAATAAAGCATATTTCAGTGAATTAAAATGTGTCAAGGACATGAAGAATCTTGAAAACCCTGACTAGGCACAATGTACTCACTCTCAGTTAAAAATGTTCAAAACCAGGGAAGTAGGACTTGTGTTCCTCTATAATCCTGAGCTTTGGGTCTTAGTTGGGCCCTGAGAAACATTTTTAAAAATTTCAAATAAAAATTCTTATGCCAAATTCTGGTGAGTTAAGACCAAACATTAACCTGAAATGGATTACAGTCTTAAATGGTAAAGCTATAAGCTTCTTAAAAATACATAGGAGAAATCCTGAAGATCTGGAATAGGCAAAGATTTCTCAGAAAGGACACAAAGCTTAAATGAATAAAATTATGAATTAAACTCCATCAAAATTTAAAGCTTTGGCACTTCAATGGTACCATTAAGAAAACTGATAAGCCAACAGAAAGAGAGAAATATCTTTAATACTTGTATCCAACAAAAAATTTTGGTCCAGAATATACAAAGAACTCTTACAACTAAATAATAAAAAGACAAACAATCCAATTAAAAATGGACAAATTATTTGAACAGACAGTTCACAAAAGAAAATATACAAGTGGCCAATACATACACCAAAAGATCTTCAAACATCACTAGTCACCAGTGAAATCCAATCAAAACCAAAATGATGCTACCACTCATCTACTAGAATGGTTAAAATTAAAAACATGGACAATTGTTTGCAAGGATGTGGAACAACTAGAACTCTCATACATGGCTGGTGGAAATGTAAAAATGTTTGTTACAAGCAGTTTGCAATTTTGCAGTTTCTTACCAAGTTAAACATACACTTACTATATGTACTTAGGAGTACAGTTACCTGTACTATAACTGTACTCCTAAGTACTGACTCAAGAAAAATGTAAGATATATATGCATATAAATTTTTATGTAAATGTTCACAGTAGCTTTATTCATTAGAGCAAAGAACCAGAAACAACCCAAGTTAATAGTTCCATTGCAGGTGAATGGCGACACAAATTGTGTATTTGGTGACATAATATTCATACAATGGAATACTACTCAGCAATACAAAAGGAATGAGCTACTGATACTTATTAATTTTGATAATATCCTGTGCAAAAGAAGGTGCACAGAAAGTACACACTGCGTGATTCGGTTTATATGAAACTCTAGAAACATTAAATCTAACCTCTAGTGACCAAAAGCAGATCATTGCTAGGGGGCAACAGGTAGGGAAGATTGGCTGAGATTAAGTACACAAGAACTCTTTAGGATGATGGAAATAATGTTCTACTACATCTTGATTGTGGTAACAGTTACACATGTATATAAGTATATCAAAACTCTATCAAAATGTACATGCATAGTGGTATATCTTATTGTATATAAATTATACCTCAATTAAGTTCACACGCACATACACACCCACACACACCCACACACACACACACACCAGGGTATGGTTTTAAATTTTGGCTTAGAATAGTCCTGATCTATACCATAGGAACACAGTAAGACAGTCATCTTCTTAAATATATTCCCAGCCAAATGGATGTATGACAAGGTGCAGACTCCATGTTGCTTAGACTATTCAAATATAGAATGCACAGCTTTTATTCCTTGGACTTGAGTTCTTTGATTTATGTAACAGAATAACAATGGGACATTATCCTTGAAGTTCATGTCAATGTTATACATAAAAGTGATATGGTAAGGTCTCTCTCAATATAATGGCCCTTAAAAAGAGTCCAAGGAATCCTTCCTAAAGCTGAAAGACATACCAAAAGTAGCATTAAGATGAAGCTTCAGTGTCCATTGATCATTTAACAGGTTTGTCCAAGGTCTGAACTAAGCAATGTTAAATGTCAAAGCTACACAAACAATGAACAAATTTTACAGCAACCCCCTTTCAGATGGTAGTTACATTAGCTGGAGTTAATACTGGACAAAAGGATAAAAAATTGTCAGTTGATCCAAGATATATTTAAAATAAATTAATTTAATAAGTAAAATTTTAAATGAACATGTGTTGAAAGCTTAAAACATGTATTAGGCACAATGCCTCACGTACTCCATTTAAACTTTCCCAATTCTGAGACTGTCATGTCCAATTTACATGCAGAGAAACTCAAGCATAAAAAGACTAAGTAACCTGACCAGGGTGATAGGTAGTACGTTACAGGATCAACCCAAACTCTTAACTGCTATATTTGTTCCTCTTAAGAAAGGCTGTATTCAAAAGGTGAACTCCTGATGCATTAGACATATAAATACGAAAAATACAACTATGAAACTAATAGAAGAAAATCCAGGAAAATATCTTTATAATCTATAGATTAGGAAGGACTTCTTACTACCCATAAAGTCAAAATTTTGACATTAAAATTAAGGATTCCTGTACCAAAGTCAAATGACTGAAACGTTGGGGATTATCATCTCAAATACACAAGAGAAATGGAAATCTATCCAAAAAGAGGTGTAAAGGGTATGAATAGGCCAGACATGGAAAGGGAAACGCAAACAGCTAGCAAGGATATGAAGAAATGATCAACCTCCCTGATAAACAGAGAAACATAAATTAAAGCAACTATTAGATTATATTTAGCAATTGAAAAATTAGCAAAATGTAGAATGTTGTACAATACCGAAGGCTGGCAAAAACGTGAGAAAATAGTTCTTTTACATTGTTGGTGAGCGTAAAAAATGGTGTTGCTGTTTTTAAAATAATCTGACAGAATTTAGTAATTATTAAATATTTGATTGACCTATACTCAGCAATACTATGTCTGGACAATACCATGTCCCTAGATATGGTAGTGCTGAGAAACTCTTCCACAGCCATTAGCAACATGTAGGAGGATGTTTATTACAGAATTATTGGTATCCAAGAAATGGAGTCAATCTGGGAATCTGCCATTAGGGGAATTGATAGGTAATTTGTGCTTACTACGCAAATGAACTACTGCAAGGTTAAAAGCAATGAACTAGCTGTACATATAGCAACATATCTAGCTATCAAACAATGCTAAGTAAAGGCAGTAAATTATATGTCAGGTGCAGCGGCTCACACCTGTAATCCCAGCAATTTGGGAGTCTGAGGCAGGTGGATCACCTGAGATCAGGAGTTCGAGACCAGCCTGGCTAACATGGCAAAACCCCATCTTTACTAAAAATACAAAAATCAGCCAGGCATGGTGGTATGTGCCTGTAATCCCAGCTACTTGGGAGGCTGAAGCGGGAGAATCACTTGAACCTGGGAGACAGAGGTTGCAGTGAGCTGATATCATGCCATTACACTCCAGCCTGGGTAACAAGAGTCAAACTGTCTCAAAAAAAAAAAAAAAAAAAAAGAAAAAAAAAAGAAAGTAAATGATATAGCAAAGTAGCACTTATAGCACTTATGTAAATACAAAACACACAAAAGAGGTACAAAATTTTACAAAGCTAGCTACAAAACCAACAGCATATATAAAACATATTAGATTGGGTCCAAGGTAGGAAGGATAGAGTGAATGGGAGCTGAAATTGGGAATAATGACCAAAAGTATAATCCAAATGAGAGGATGCCTCTAAATAATACTAACGCTCTGCATCTGAAATATTTTAAGTGATATAACTACATCAACTACTAAATTTGATACATGTATGCATATGTATTAGAACTTGCCTTTTTTTGAGATGATGAAGCATTCTACACATTTTGGTTTTAACTATAATAAATTTGAAAATTCATGGTATCTAGTTCTTGCTTGTTACCGTCTTAGATAAATATGCTCAAATGACCTAATGAAAATAATACCGAACTAGGAACCCAAAAAGCTGTGACCTAGTCCAAGCTAACTAGTAACGTAAACTTGGCAAAGTCATCTTATCTCTTTGATTGTCTGCTTTACTGCAAAATGGCTTTGGATGATTCTCCCAAATCTCTCCAGTCCAAAATTATTCCACTTCATTTTCTTAATGAATATTTATTCATATAAAGTTATTTTCTGTCTACTCCAATTCCTCATTCCCTTACTTTCTCCCTCCCAAATAAAGCAAAAGCCAAGTGTATCAAAAGAGATTCAGAAAAGTGATGTAGCAACAGGAGCAAATAGCAATTTTAGGGTAGAAAGGAGAAATCATTAAAGAGATACAGTGATTTTGACAGCCTTTTCAAGTATTCAAGGCAGAGCAAGGTTAACCTGAGCCCAGGTTCAAAAAATCTACTCCTTGAAGGATTTCACTACATGCTATTCCATATGTCGCTGTATCTGCTTGGCATTACCCCTTCTTAAAACACACATTAAAGTCTCCTCTAGAGTTTCTACTTAAAGGCCCTAAATTTCAGCTTATCTGTGTCAGTTTTCAGATAAAAAGTTATTTTGGAAAAGATGAATCTTCCATATTAAAAATATATGATTCCAAGAAAATGAGTTTTTTTCATCAGCAAACTAGTTACACTCAGCACTATCTACCTAAAAAAAAAAAAAAAACCCAAAACCAAACACTCTGCTAGAACTGTGGATTAAATGAATACAAAGACCTTAAGAGTAAGGGAAATCAGAATATATTTTAGGCGGTGAGCATGAATAGTAATGGATATCTAAATAATGATGTCACATTTTATTAAAAGAAAATTGAAATCAGAATACTTAAAATATCTTAAACATTTAAAATTAGAATATTTTAAAAAGAGAAAACAGAGGACTTTCAATATAGAATAAAACAATAAAAAGAAATTAACATAATTTATAAATTTATCTTCCATTCACATTTAATTTTAAATCTGAATGGGGGAGGGGAAGGGAGAGGGAGGGAATTAAGAGATCACAAAACATCTGTTGTGAATAATTTCAGCACAGATGTAGTTGTTACTGCAAAAGAGATGAAGGTTTTCCCAGGTTGCCATACTGTAAGGTTTTCTACAAACAGCCACAGTTCATACCTCAACCTCCATGTACCAAGTCTCAATAAATACATAATGTTGATTAGGAGAAGAAATGTGCATATGGACAGATAAATGCAATCCCTATGTATAGAGGGAACCTGTATTAAACAACAGGGAGCTGTTTGAAGAAAGAGAAAAGTAACTTCGTAGAGAATGAAAAAAGCTTAAAGTTTCACCGCTATAATACAAATAGACACTTGAATTCAACTTTTTGCTTTTCCTTTCATAATCTTTCCATTTATCTACATCCGTATTATATAATCCAAAAATATGCTTTAACAAAATTAATGAAGTTCTAAAAATTAAGTTGTTTTCTCTGAAAACAATCATAAAGCAAATTTTACTTATTAGAGAGCATTTTGCTACTTAAGTACTGTATTACACTGCCATCTTTTTAAGCAACCCAGTTTTAGGTTAACAAACAGTGTAACCCACCTCCATCAAGGCTAAAATCCAGACATACTGATAACATATTGAAATTTTTATTTAGTAAAACTGATGTCCTAAAGATGTTTCCTTTAGTGATATAATACTCGAAACACTGCCCCATGCAAAAGAATGATTAGTTTATATGGCAATGCCTACATAATAGATCAAACTGAATTTTAACTAGGGTTGCTACAAAACTTTCTCTACTACATATATTTCAATTTGCTTTCTACTTTTAGTTCATACCTAGTTGAATGATTATTTAGCCAGTAATATGTACAACATCTACCCTTTTAAAAAGTAGTTTAAAAAATCATTTTATCATATTTCCTAATCAGGACACCTTTTCTACTTTAAAATTTTTTGAGTTTTCTTTCAACAATGTACTTTTATTTTAGCTTATATCTCAATTAGAAATAAAGAGCATGCATTTCCACATAAATTAGTGACCGTACTGCAAAGAAACCTTTTTCAATCCTATTTCCACAGCTTCAAGTTTTCTAACCTCTCGTTGTACTCTTGCACACTAATGCATATCTTCTTCCAACATCTCCATGATTTTTCTCCTCCTCCGCTGCAATTCAATACAGGTAGTTAAGAGTAGCTAACAATATAATTCCACATGATACTGCATCTGTGTTTACATCTGGCTCTAACCACATGCTTAAAAGTGATTTATACAGGTAAATCCAAAAGAGGAAAAAGCAAAATAAAAACACAACTATGAGAAATCATTATGCTGTTATTTTAAAAATATCATTCTCAATTTAACAGAAGTTTCTCAGCACATGCTTCAAAAGCTACTACATATGACGTATGCCATTTCAAAGATACTAGAGACTAGAGAAAGGAAGAAAACGGTATTAAACAAATATTTCACATGCTTTTTATATCAGGGTCATCTTCATAAATGATTAATACTTTCAATTTATAAGATACTTTAAGTTTTGCTCCATGCTACAATGTATCTCGTGACTTTGTGGCAAAGTTTCTGAGTTCATAAACACTTAAGCGAATCACACCTATTCACTACTGAGCCCTCAGGAATTAGAATACTAAATTCAAGAAATACCTGTCAGGAAATGAAAAACTATTTACACACACACACACGAAGAACCATGACTTCCTAAAATAAGAAATTAACACAGGCTTACCTGGCAATTCAATACCTACTTAGTTCAAGATAAACAGTATGGCTATTCCATTATGGTACTGATATTGATGCATTTATAGAAACACCACTAAAAATAATTAAGGAAATAAATACTTCTAATGTTCTACCTAATGAGAGGCTTAAAATTTACAGTTATATTAATATACCTATAAGGACACAAAATGAAAAGACATAACTAAATACACTGTCTCATGCAATTATTTACATGCAATTTATATAGTTTCTTGAAAGGAATTATTTTAATACAAGCATACAGCAACGTACGAACTACAGAGACTTTTTACTGCATATAAGATCTCAAAGCAAACTTATATTCCTTAATTACAACTGACAAATTTAAAACATATGCACTCACTGATTCTTAACTAAAGAGGTGGGGGAGGGCTACCAGTAGGAAAAGACCTGAAGGGGAAGGAAAAGATAAAATCTAAAAATCGCTAACATCTGAGTGACTGCTAGTTACCACCTCCGTTAGTAGCTCTCTGCCAACCCATCCATAGTCTAAGTCTACATAAGTTATATAAAAATAATTACACAGTATTATCAATTGTAATTTTCCTTACTACTCTTAAACTTTTACCATTTTAGATGTATTTTAACATCTAAAATATATATTTTAAGGGATCTTACTATGAATTTTAAAAAGGCGTGATTTAAAAGTATTCTAAATATGCAAAATAAATATGGGTCAATTATTACATATTCTTCTCCAAACCTAAGAAGATAAAATAAAATCTTTTTAAAATAAGGAGTAATACAACTGCTCTAAAACAAGAATGAATTAATAGCAATCTCAATTAGAGACTTAAATAACTCAAATTTATAAAATTATTCAAGTTAAAACTGTCCTGCTTCTTTCTAGTTTCGGCAAACTAGAAAATGCTTATGCCTAATTTAACCAAGGCTAGTTTTAAGTAACGATAAGACTTAGAATTATACTGAAGGTCCCAATCAGCACAGTCGATAGAGAGACTTATGATGCTACTACCCCAATAATCATTTTTGTTAGCATCCTCTACTGGTGGTTTCCAATGACAGCAAGGAGAAATGGTGCTGATGACAGAAGGATATGTACCTGCTATTCCATCTAAAGAGAATTAATCAGCATGTGGTCATTAGTAGAGTACATCTCTCTCTCAAAAAAAAAAAAAAAAGGAAGAACAAGAAGAAAACCACATAGAAGAAAGCAGAAAAAGAGAAAAGACAGATTTTTAAAATGCAACAAAGCATGAAATTATAAATGGCAAAAACTAATTCAAGCAATTCTAATGTCACTCCTTTATGGATGACTAACATCATCAAGTTACCACACAAGGTTTGATGCTTTGGCCAAACCTTACTCAATTGGTTTACCCCTGTCAGTTACATTACCTGATACTCCCTTTAATATCCTACCTTCAGACATATTCCAGAAAGGAAATTAAAATATTTTACAGAAGGCTTAGCAGCAAAATCCACGTATCTTATTTCAAAATGAATAAAACATTATTTACATACATATAACAACATAAACTATCTCTACGACAATCTTCCACTGTATACATCACATATTTCTTCATTAAAAAGATTTAAGAGTTAACATTTTGCCAGGCAATTTTCTCCAATAAACATCTGCAACTTAAATATGACTGCACTGCTAAGAAATATTAACCAGCACATATACTGAGGTTTCACAACACAATGGAATATAACTTCATTTTTAATTTGCAAAATATAAGGCTAAATCAAATAGCATGGCTATAATCACCAGCAATGGATGAAATGCATTTGAGAACAAAAAGAAATACAAGGACAGAGCCAAAAGTGATGAAAATGGAAGATACCTGTAGTAGTACAGTGCTATCTTAAAACACCTTTTGTTTTCTGAGAGTAATGCATACTGCAGACAAGACGTTTTGTGCTAAACAGACGCAAATCTGTTTTTCTAATATTAAACACAAAGGAAAAACACTGACAGCAAGCGTGGTAAATAAATCCCTCCCTTGAGAATGAAAGCAGCAGACAGGAGGGGGCTGACATACATGCAGGAGAAAACTAAACACCATCTTTTTTTCTACCTGCACAAGTTGCCATTTGCTGCAGCGATCAAGAACCTCTCTTTCCTGTTGATTTCAAGTACCTTTCAGGATCGCTTTTCCCCCCTTAAGTCATCTGTTGATATGCCTTACGAGTGTAATATTCATATCACAGGATCTCAAGGAGAAAAATCCATTCTTTCCTATTCAGGTAAACATGTTTACAGCAGCTGCACAGACGCTGGGTGGTTCAGACTCACATGTCACACACATGTCGTCAGCAACAAGAAAAGCCCCTTTCTCTGGCTATCAACATTTTAAATAAGGTAAAAAGCGAACAGCTCTTTCCGAACCAACTTACCTTTCATAAAGCCACATCAGCAACGGCGGCAACAGCTCAATATAGAACACACACTATTTGACGCTAAAACAGGAAATTAAAATTGCAATAGCCTATGCTCCACTCCTTGCTATAACAAGTCATCCCTCCACAATGAGGATACCAAAATACCTTTCGATTATAATCAACAGACGTCTTTAAAATGCAAGTGTTTATTTGAATAATTAAAATCACTCACGAAAGCAGTGATTTTAATGATGGCTCCAATATATTAAAAATATAATTATGGATTGGAAGGAAACATCTTGAAACAGCTTAAAAATCTTCGTATCTGCTTCTAGACAGGAAATCCCACACAAAATCTAAAATTGCCAGGAAAGGTTACAAAACCTCGCGTTTCGCATCCCAGAGGGGAGGGAGAAAGGGAGCCCAGGCGCGGGGGGTGGGGCGGGGGGAGCACGATAGAGTTTTTCTCCTAAACACGTATTTCCTCGTTTTCTCGACGCTGCAGCGGTCCCATTATAGACGCATGTATTGCCCCTCTCTTAAAAGTCGTTTTAAAAATAACGCAGGAACCAAAGCGAGCCCCTCGGTCCGAAATGTACGTGTAATTCCTTATATAGCCTGGGCTGCGGCCGGCGGCAGGGCCGTTGCCGCCCATTATTATACAAACAGGTACCGGGGCGGCGCGGGCGGGGGCTGCTCTCCCCGCGCTCCCGCCGCCCCCGGGCGGACAAGTCTCGCCCCTCTCGCCACAGGAACTGTCCAGACAATAACAATCAGCAGACATTTCGCTGCTGCACGAGAGGGAGAGAAAGCACAGCATCGCCCCGAGATAACCAGAAATACAATCAACTTACAACGTCTCTCCAAACTGGAAAAGGCGACTGTGCAACCACCACCACATGTTCAGGTCTCGATCCCTAGGGCTGTCTCTCTTTTTTTTAACTCTCACGCCAGGCAGAGGGGTGTGTGTTTCCCCTGGCACAGCAGTACAAATCAATAAACACTGCAGCTGCGGCGCGAGTAGCAGCCCCGCGCGTCCGTCGGTCCGTCCGCCCCCTCCCCCACCCTCCTTCCACCCGAGACCCAGAGCGCCATCCAAGCCCCATTATCCGGCTTCAGCGCTCCGTGCGTCCGGCCCAGGTAACAACTTCCCCAAAAACCGAAAGAGAAAAGCGCGAGGCGCACGCACATCGGCCCATCCCGGCGCAGACCGCGTCTGCCCCGGGAGGGGGATCTGTCTGTGGTGCTTCCCGGTCTCTAAGCCCAGGTAACAACTCCGAAAACACACCCGCCGCCCAGCTCGCCCCCATCCGCGCGGCTCCCGGCGGCGTTAAGTGGGTGCCTTTCCTGCCCTGTTCCCCGCGCCGCCCCGCCGCGCCCCGCCAAACGTGGACCCCACTCGCGGGGCTCGCCGCGGAGTCCCCAGGCCGGGGCTCTGGGCCGGGCGGCGGGAGCCGCCAGGGAGGAGGGGCGCTTAGGGACCCGCGCCCCCGCGCCTGTAATCCCCGTTCCGCGAGCGCGCCCGGCCCGCGGGTCCCAACTTTACTGCCGCCGGCCGAGCCCTGTCCGCCCGCGGCGCGCACCGCCGGCGCCCGCGCACACGCGCGCACAGACCCACGCAACCCGCGGCCGCCCCGTCCCGCCGCCGCCGCCCGCCCGCCGCGCGCCCACGGCCCGGCCCGAGTCGCGGGGCCCGAGCGACGGCGCTGGCCGGGGCCGCGGCGCGCGGAAGCCACTTTGCACGGTCAGCGCCGGGCACAAGTTTGTTCCGCGGCTCCCGGGGGCCTGGGCGCTGAGGGAGAATCCCGCTGAGGGGGCCAGGAGGAGGGGGAGAGGGAGGCGCCGAAGGGCACAAGAGTGGGGAAAAGTGCGGAAAGAAGCAACAGCCGCTCCACCCGGGACCAGAAAAGTGGCCAGCGCGTCCCGGCCGCCAGCCCTGCGCCGGGGATGCGGCGGCGCCGGCGGCGGCTAACGGTCCAGGAAGGCGGCAGGGGCGGCGGGAGCCGCTAGGCGGAGAGAGACCAGGTAAGAGACATAACGGTTCAGGGAGAGCGAGCGGCCGCGGCGCGGCTCCGGCAGCGGCGGCAGCGGAGGGGGGCAGAGAGCACTACTTTCTACTTTCCCACTCCACTTTGCCGTCCCTGCTCCGGCCGCCCCCAGCCCGGCTCGCCCCCCTCACCCCCGGGGGCGCCCCGGCTGCCCAGCTCCCCCTGACTCCGCCGCTCCCCGGTCCCCTCCGCCACTCACCGTTATTGCGCCGCGGGTTCGCCTGCTTTCTGCGCTTACACCTGGGGCCATCCGCCATGATCCTCTCGCTTGTGTCTAAATGCTCGAGTCACCTCCTCCCCCTCCCTCCCCTTTCCCCCCCACCCCTCCGCCTCCACCCCTCCCCCCTCCCCACCGCACCTGGTTTACGACACTCCCGGCTTTACGACATCACCTTCCTTACACCTAGAGGCGCTCGCTCTACGGCCGGAACCTTGTTGCTAGGGATCGGGCGGTTTGCGGCAACCGTGGGCACTGCTGAATTTGAATTGAGGGGCGAGGGAAAAGTTTTCCTCAGGTGTGGTGGGGTGAGGGAGGCGGGTGCCGGGAAACCGTGGGGACGTGGTCAGAAAGGCGACGGGCTGTCGGAGTTGGAAAGGTAAAGTTGGAGGCTCGGCGGCGTCCTGCCTCCGCGCTGGCCACACCCGCCGCGGCTGCCCGGGGCAGGGAGGGATCTGGCTGATTCTCCCTGTACCCTGTGCCCTCGGAGCTGCCCCTCCGAGCGCCCAGAGGTCCATGCCTGCCTGCTTCCTGGAGGCAGGGCTACCATCAGTCCCACGCCTCGCGTGTCCGCCCCTCGCACCCCGGGGCCAAGGAAAGGGATCGCGGTCTGGACTCCCTGGGGAGTTCCCTTGATGAGGGGAAGGGCAGGTTTGGGGACGGCTAGGACACGCGGCGACCAGAGAGAGGCTACCTGACCCGCGCAGCCCGGACTCCCTTCCCTTCCCTTCCAGGGACGCCTGGTTTCCCCCCAAGCGAACCGGGATGGGAAGTGACTTCAATGAAATTGAACTTCAGCTGGACTGAAAGAGAGGCTAGAAGTTCCGCTTGCCAGCAGCCTCGTTAGTAGAGCGGAATGAGTAATACCCACACGGTGCTTGTCTCACTTCCCCATCCGCACCCGGCCCTCACCTGCTGTCACCTCCGCCTCCTCCACCCGGTCCGCGCTCCCCGCCCTCTTCCTCGCGTAGACCCGTGGGATCCTAGGCGGCAGGACTCAGAGCTAAGGTATCCACAGGCCATGAATTCCTTCCTAAATGAGCGGTCATCGCCGTGCAGGACCTTAAGGCAAGAAGCATCGGCTGACAGATGTGATCTCTGAACCTGATAGATTGCTGATTTTATTTTATTTTATCCTTGACTTGGTACAAGTTTTGGGATTTCTGAAAAGACCATACAGATAACCACAAATATCAAGAAAGTCGTCTTCAGTATTAAGTAGAATTTAGATTTAGATTTCCTTCCTGCTTCCCACCTCCTTCGAATAAGGAAACGTCTTTGGGACCAACTTTATGGAATAAATAAGCTGAGCTGTATTTCAAGTACTATAAATTAACAATGTAGGAGTTATTGATAGAGAAATTGAGAAAACTGAAACGTGACCGAAGTATTGGAAATAACGTAGTACATCACCTAGCACAATGACACATAGTAGGTGCTCAATAAATTTATGCTTATAATTTTTGTCACTTCTGTGGCAGGATTTATTAGGTTAAAATTATCTTTTAAATACCTTCCGGAATTTTAGAATATTCATTAATAATGTCTTCAAACCTTTCAACTGAAATAAATTTACAGCTGAAGTCTGATGATTTAAAGTTAGAAAGTTTAATCTTGAATATAGATGAACATTTTCTCTCCCATATTTTCTTGGGCATTTTGAGAAGTAAATGCATTATTTATTGCATTTATTGGTCCGTGAAATGTGACTGTAAATATTCTTTGCTATACATTATGTCTATATATCTGCATTCATCCTCAATGCCAAAACTAGAATCATTAGTCTTAATGATCATTTTAAGTACAGGCAGTCCTCGCTTTCCTTGATACCGTGTTAACCGAAACTTGTGCGTGTCAACACGGTGTCCTTACTTTGCTTGGTTAAGTGTGAGCTCTTCCTCCCTTTTTTTTTTTAAGAGTTGTACAATGTTTTTCATCGCCTGCCGAATCAGGTCATAGACTATGGAATTGCCCCCACCCCACCAACATTTTTACAGCTACCCTGATTTCTGACCAGAAAGGAAAAAAAACTTTCCAGCTCTATCACACATTTTACCTATTCTTAAACTTAGGAGGTATTACAAATAGCATTTTCTCATGTTCTCTTTCTGGCCTGTACCTACCCCTTAAGCTTCCTTCAGTGTTCATCCTCACCTCATAAAGAGATGAAGTGAAGAGACAAACAGAAGTCATTTTCTTCCTTACTTTAGTGGTTTCTGGTTTAGTTAGTTTGGGCCAAACTGTGTGGACAAGTACCTTTTCAGGTAACCTTTTTTTTCTTATTTCTATGTCCTCAACACCTAGTGGAGTATGTAGCCAATAGTAGATGCTTAATAAACATTTCTTAAATTAATATTGTTGACCTTTTCTGACCCTGTTCTTGACAGTAAAATACATAATCTGCCTTCATCCCCTTAGTCCTTAGGAACAGATAAAGTCATGGATATGAAAGTGATTACTGTCATTAATATCCAGATTAAAATTGCTCTTGATTTTAGTTTCTCCATAATCATTTTCCCTAAACAATGAACTCTGTTCATCTTTTTTTAAAAATATGCACAGTGAATATTACTGGTAGCCCAAATCTTCTAACATAAAATTTCCATTTTGTAAAAGCTTCTGATAAGCATATATGTTATTAATTGAATGTTTGATTATTATACTTTAATGTTCTTGAAAACATTGATATCTGGACTGGAAAGAAAACAGACAAAAGTAAATCTCAGAATAAATTACTGCTTTAAACATGATGCATGTGTGACGGTTGCTTCTTATCTCTTAAATACAACTAAAGAATAGGAGGAAAATCTTTAGAATCAATTTATAAAAGAAAATTATTAAAATTTAGGTTTATTCAAATCAAACGGTAGGGAATACTAATATATGAGTTTAACATGTATCCTGCATTCTTGGTTTTAGTAATTGTAGTGCTGTCATACAGCATACATTCAATATATATGCTTATTTTTAATATGTCAATGAAATGTTAACACTGCTTCTACTGAGCACTGGGATTATATATGCTGAAGGGGAGATATTCTAAAAATGAATTTCTATACTATTCCAAATTTACAGGGAAAAATGTAAATGGATAGAATAGTTCCAATACTGAGTTTTTTCTATAAATTTTTCATAAACCCTTTGCACCTATTTGCTTTTCATATATGATTCATGTATAAATTAGGATAAAATTTGACATAAAATTATGTTAAGTTTAAAATGTAGAGTTTAAAATCATGGTGTTCCACATGAAGCATATCATTCCCACATACCTCTTCCAAACACATTGAGAAGTGCAATGTATAATTCTCTAGTCTTCATCAAAATTTAAAGTTGGCTAATTTCATGGAAGGCTAGCATGTAAATGCAACTCTTGAATTCAATACCTAATTTTAATCTTAGAGTTTTTGAAGGAAAAAGAATGTGATACATGTTATCCCTCAAAGTACAGAATTTAGAGGTCCCATAAAGCCGCTACTCAATTCTTGGCTCTGACCATGGCTCCTGACCTATAGTAATTCTGGATTTGCAGTTCACCATGGAACAGAGAAGGGCAATGGTCATTTCACTGTTGCAGTCTCACCAAATTCTGCAGTTATTGAGTCAGGAAGGAAACATGACTACAGGGTGATGCAGAACCCACAGTTGGCCACAGGACCCATGCCAGCCCTTCGAATACAGCCTCCCAGGAGGTATCACAGGGACAAATGTTTTCTCCATACTTCCATGTGATTTTTGTTACATAGTTTACCACAAAATGGTTTTTACCCCTCTGGGGAATGAGGCTCCTATTTTTAATGTAAGTTAATGAAATGTTAACACATGAAGTTTCTTATTTACGAGGTGATTTTTCAGGAACGTGTCTAATACAGAGATAGATATAAATATATGGAGAAAGATGTTTGCAGGATGTCAGTGAACATCCAAAAAGTAAAACTAGTATTTTCCATGAAGTCACAATAATTGAAAAGGATTTCTTTCAAAGGCTGCCTCCATAGAAGTTAGATTGTAGTTTCTATTACTAATATTACTTATGAATATGAATAACATTTAATTTTTTCTACACTTAATTATACGTAGGTAACTTGAGAGGAAGCAACACGCATATTTTTGATTTAAGTGAATTTTAAGTATTTACCATGATATCAGTGGTCTGATAGCTTGTTTCTACTGCTGTTTTTTCTCTTTTGTATCCATGTATGTCTTTTTTCTGTCATCTTGACTTCTTTTAGCAGCTGATTGATTCTGTTACAGAGTATGGCTGTTTCTTTGACCTACAGTGCTGGTGTTCTGTAAACCACAGATCCTCAGTTACAGTCGTTGCCTCTGTTCAATCCTTGGTGTACATGCATTTAAAATGTTTGCAGTCAGTAACAGGTTTTAGATGTTCTACCATTGTATTAAACTCACATGAGAAAGTTGGTGATAAATACGCTGTGTCCAATTATATCCACAACTTTAAGATCCCTGGTCACACCCTTCTCATTCTCTTCAGACCTCATGCCTCTATTTCTTTTCTCTCTCTCTCTATCCTACTTACATAAATAGATCAGACATTGTGCCCCTCCCCACTGTTTTACTTTGTAATCATTCCCTTCCTCTGTCTTTCTTTGTGCCCGCTCTGTTTGGATCATTTCCCTTTCTCTTTTTGTTTAAAATTTTTTGAATCGTTCCAACTCTGTGAAATGCTTTGCTTTTTCATATTATCCTTGTTATGCTCTGTCCTTCAAAGTTCATTCTCTGCCTTTCCATGCTCTGCGAGGCTGACTTCTGTGGAAGTCACATCACCCAGGCTTCTTTGCCCTCTAGTTCCTATTTGGTTTCAGCCAATTTGGAGGCTTTGGCAAATGATCAGAGAAAGAAAGAAGAGAGAGGTCAGGATATTTATTCTATTCCCTGCTGCCTGGCTGTGGCTCTAGCTTCGTTCCTCTACCTGAGGTCCCTGGCTCCTGTCCGACACCCTCATCCCATGGCCACAGGTCTTGCCAAGTTCCAGAAACTGCTTCTTCTCTTTGTGTCTTCAGGCCCAGGGTGGTAATGGTTGATTGCTTCATCACTCCTTCCCTTAAAACCTGTCCACACCTCTGTAAATAGTCTCTTCATTAAACTCTCTACAGTGTGTCCTTTGAATGTGCTATATGCTTCCTGCCAGGACCCTGAGTAATATGCATATAGAAATAAAGCATTTTAACCTTATTTCTTACCAACCAATAATTCTGCTATTTCCATTAATTACAATACTAATGTTAAATGTGATATAAATGTCTTACATCATTTGTTGAACAAGTATATACTTATGTTCTAATGTACGTACTTGCAAAATCTGGCAAATACTATCACATAGTAATTATTCAATAACTATGAATTATTATTGAATAATTATTCAATAACAATAAATATTTGTGGAATGATGGCCTCTGCCTTAATCTAAAATCTAGGCGAGACAACTTTTACATATTTAAAACAATGAGAGAAAAAAATCATACCACAATATTAAGTTAGAGAGAGCTAGTTGTCCCTAATATGTTTCTTCCTCTTTTAAAATGATAGAACTGTCCATTTTTATCACACTTGAAATAATTCTTAGCTGGGTGTGGTGGTTCATGCCTATAATCCCAGTGCTTTGGGAAGCCAAGGCAGGAGGATTGCTTAAGGCCAGGTGTTGGAGCCCAGCCTGGGCAACGTAGCAAGATTACTCTCTACAAAAAATTTTAAAATTAGCTAGGCATCGTAAACCACACCTACAGTCGCAGCTACTCAAGAAGCTGAGAGGCAGGAGGATCACTTGAGCCCAGGAGTTCAAGGGTGAAGTGAGCTCTGATCACACAACTGCACTTCAGCCAGGGCAACAGAGTGAGACCTGCTTCTAGGAAAAAAAAAAAAAAAAGGTTCTGTTTCTCTTCTTGTATGTATCTAGGTCTCACTATGCTACTTAATTCTGGCCAAAGAGATGTAAGTGGTGTGCACAACATTGACAAAGATCTTCAAGAAGAGATGCTTCATCATCCTTTACCTTCTTCCTGTGGATTGAAATCCTGCTGGATTTTCTCAACTTCGGCAGAGCTGTCTAGAGCTCCTTAAGTTATGCACAGCAAAAAGACTGAAGGAACCTGAGTCCTTGACACTGTGGAATACCATTACCAGCCCTGGACTTCCTCCTCCAGATTTCTCTTTCTCTTGGAAAGAAACAAATGTACCTCTTGCTTCAGCTGCCATTCTCTTAGGTTTTCTGTCATATGCAGCCAAAGTTAATCCTGTTCCATGTGGGCATGTGTATTTGTTTCCTATTGCTGCTGTTAAAAATTACCACAAACTTAGTGGATTAAAACACATAAATCGGCCAGGCTCAGTGGCTCACACCTTTAATCCCAGCACTTTGGGAGGCTGAGGTTGGCGGATCGCTTGAGCTCAATAGTTCAAGACCAGCCGGGCAACATGGCAAAACCCTATCTCTACAAAAGATACAAAAATTAGCTGAGCATGGTGGCACAGGCCTGTAATTCCAGCTACCTGGGAGGCTGAGGTGGGAAGATGACTTGAGCCCTGGAGGTGTAGGCTGCAGTGAGCCATGTTTGCACCACTGCATTCCAGTTTGGGCAACAGAGACCCTGTCTCCAAAAAAAAAAAAAAAAATTGTTTTAATTAAAAGAAAAGTAAATGTATTATCTTACTATTTTGGAAGTGAGAAGTCCAAAGCAGATCTCACAAGACTCAAATCAAGGTTTTGGCAGAATTGAGTTCCTTCAGAAGGGCCTAGGGGAGACTCCATTTCCTGACCTGTTTCAGCTTCTAGATGCTGCTCACATTCCTTGGTTTTGAGCCTCTTCCTCTGTCCTCAAAGTCAGCAACATCCAACAGAGTCCTTTGCATCTTGCCAGCTCGCTCGTTCCTCTATTCTGCCTCCCTCTTCCAGTTATAAGAGCCTTAGTGACTAAACTGGGCCCACCCAGATAATTCAAAATATCTCTTCATTTAAAGGTCAGCCGATTAGCATGCTTAATTCCATCTACAATGTAAATTCCCCTTTGCCATATAACCAAACCTTTTCCCAGGTTTGGGGGATTAGGACGTGGACATCGTTGGAAGCCACTATTCCGCCACTCACAGTATGCAAGTTTTGTATTTCATGATTGAGATATATGTTTTATTTGTTCATCTTTAATTTGTAGATTTATAGCATTATGCTAATTGGTCATTACTCTGTATATAACATTTAGCATTGTGCCATGTAGAAGTTTTAATTGTTCATTAGTTCATTTATTCAACTGATATTCTTTTTTTTTTTTTTTTTTTGAGACAGAGTCTCCCTCTGTCACCCAGGCTGGAGTGCAGTGGCAGGATCTCAGCTCACTGCAACCTCTGCCTTGTGGGTTCAAGCGATTCTCCTGCCTCAGTCTTCTGAATAGCTGGGATTACAGGCATGCACCACCGTGCTCAGCCAGTTTTTTGTATTTTTGGTAGAGACGGGGTTTTACCGTACTGGCCTGGTTGGTCTCGAACTCCTGACCTCAGGTGATCCACCCGCCTTGGCCGCTCAAAGTGCTGGAATTACAGGTCTAACATTCTTGAGCATATTCTATGTGGCAGACACTGCATGGAACTGTAAATGCCTAATGTGGTCCCTGACCTCAGGAAGCTTACAGGTTTGTGGGAGAAACATGTATTAAAAGGCTGATACACAAATGTCAAGGAAATATGGTTTACCTAAGAGGAAGATCTAAACAAACCCAGAGTCAAGGAAATCTTTCTTGGAGAAGTAATAGTGTTGTCAGAAGAGTAGGAGAAGAGAGTATTAAAGGCAGAAGTTACAGCATATACAGAAATCTCAAAATGAAAGTATAGTGCTTTGTGGTACAAATCCAATAGCATTAAAGCATTGAATAAAATGGGCTCATAGTTCCAGATGAGGCCTCAGAGGTCAGTAAGTAGGAGCCAAGCCATACAAAGGTGCTAAGGACGTGGGATGTTGCATTGAAACACCTGTAGGCCGTGAAGGGCCTTGAAGTTAACAGCATCTACCGTATAGAAGATGTGAATTAGTGTTCTGTGAGGGAAACGAAAAAGTGAGCAGGACAGCATCAAGAGAACTTAACTTTTTAAAAAATTTCAGTTGTTATTTTAGACATGGGGGATACACGTGCAGGTTTGTTACATGGATATATTGCACCCAGGTAGTCAGCATAGTACCTAGTAGGTAGTTTTTCAACCCACACCCCTCCCTCCCTCTAGTAGTCTGCAGTACCTGTTGTTCCCATGTTTATGTCCACGTGTACTCCATGCTTAGCTCCCATTTGTGAGTGAGAATATGTGGTATGTGTATTTTTCTGTTCTTGCATTAATTTTGAATAATCATATAAGAAGGAATAATTCTGCAAGGAAAAGCAACACAAAAATAAGATGTGACTTTGCAAATTAAGCACACATGAACAATAATATTTGCAGATTATCTTTTTTTTTTTTTTTTTTTGAGACAGGGTCCTGCTGTGTTGCCCAGGCTGGAGTGCAGTGGTGCGATCATGACTCACTGAAGCCTCGACCTCCTAGGCTTAAGCGATCTTCCCATCTCATCCTCCCAAGTACCTGGGACTACAGGTGTGCGCCACCATGCCTGGCTAATTTTTTGTACTTTTTGTAGATACGGGGTTTCGCCATGTTGCCCAAGCTGGTCTAGAACTCCTGGGCTCAAATGATCCTCACACTTTAGCCTCCCAAACTGCTGAGATTACAGGAATGGGCCTCCCTATGCAGCCTAGATTATTTTAACAAGTAGTGCTGCACTGCTGCTAAAAGTTCAGCAATATAAAGCATAATTAATATTTCCCATGTTTACAATATTAATAAAGTTGTTCCAGGTGATACCTTTTTACAGTGGTCTTTCCAGGTCCTCATACTGCCTTAGTACATGGCATGCCCTCAAAATTATATGATATATGAATTAATATAAAAAGGGTCCCCAACATATTTTTTAATACTTGCTAGTTTTTCATTATTATATTTACTGCAGCCTAACATATACTAATGTCCTGTCATTCAGATTCTGCATCTTCTAGATTACCTGACATATTTCCGAGAAGGCAAATTAGTTTTCTTTCCCTGGATTTCAAATTATCTCAGCATTTCTCCAGGTGTATCAGAATTCTTGGGGATTAGACAACCACATGCTGGTACGGACTTAGAATACCCAAGAATACCCAGAATAGCTAGTAATTCCCTCACATACGTCCAAGTACTTTGTACATATCACTACTGTGGTGTTTATCACTTTTGTTTTTTCGTTTTGTTTTTATTTTTGTTCGTTTTTGTTTTTAGACAGAGTTTTGCTCTTATTGCCCAGGCTGGAGTGCAATGGCACGATCTCAGCTCACTGCAACCTCCGCCTCCCAGGTTCAAGCAATTCTCCTGCCTCAGCCTCCCAAGTAGCTGGGATTACAGGCACGTGCCACCATGCGTAGCTAATTTTTGTATTTTTAGTAGTGATGGGGTTTCACCATGTTGGCCAGGCTGATCTCGAACTCGTGACTCATGATCCGCCTGCCTCGGCCTCCCAAAGTGCTGGGATTACAGGCGTGAGTCACCGCGCCCGGCCACATTTATCACTTTTACTACTTTTTTTTTTTTTAACATCTGTCTCCTAGTCTGAGCTTTCATCTTTGCATTTCTGATACAGAAAACATTGTCTGATGGGAAGTACACTCAATAATTGTAGAAAAGAGGGAAAGTTTCTGCAGTTGGTAAAACATTCTGGCCCAGAAGTTTTATGAAGGGCAAGTGGGACAGTGTATGTGAAGTGTTTTATGTAGGATCTGGCACATGGTAAATAGTATATGAAAGGTAACAAAAACAGCAAAAGCAGACTCTCAGGAAAGATTAGAGTCAGATAGTAAGGGCATAATCCACTAGATTTCTACACAGTGCCTTTCTGTTCAAGGCTTAAAGGTAAGATCATTTGTATCCCTAAAAATGTCACTTCAGACATAGTTGGATTAATTCTAACCTAAAGAGCAAAAAGAAGAGATATTTCACTCATAGGTGGGATTGAACAATGAGAACACTTGGTCACAGGAAGGGGAACATCACACACTGGGGCCTGTCGTGGGGTGGGGGAGGGGGGTGGGATAGCATTAGGAGATACACCTAATGTAAATGATGAGTTACTGGGTGCAGCACACCAACATGGCACATGTATACATATGTAACAAACCTGCACGTTGTGCACATGTACCCTAGAACTTAAAGTATAATAAAAAAAGAAGAGATATTAACATGCTGTTTGTTTAACATTAGTTAGAATATTATGTTGTCTAGAATAACTGTTAGCTTACATTAGCTCTATTATTTAAGGAACTGTCTACACAACAAGTAAACTTCCAGTTTGAATGGTTCTAGCATAAAGAAAAGACAGATAATTAAGGTGATGGATATCCCAAGTACACTGATTTGATCTTTACAAATTATATGAATGTATTAAATTATCACATGTTCCTCAAAACTGTGCACATCTATTCTGCATCAATAAAAAAAAGTAAACTTTTTACCTTAGGATAAATTATTTGCAATGCAGTTAGATGGCATAGGATTCTTACCATTCTTACACAATTCTTTTTAAAAATACAAGTTGCTGGGCATGGTGGCTCATGCCTGTAATCCCAGCACTTTGGGAAGTCAAGCCAGGAGGATTGCTTGAGTCCAGGAGTTTGAGACCAGCCTGGGAAACATAGTGAAACCTTGTCTCTACAAAAAATAAAATTAGCCAGGCATGGTGGTACATACCTGTAGTCTCAGCTACTCGGCAGGCTGAAGCAGGAGGATCCCTTGAACGTAGGAGGTCAAGGCTGCAGTGAGCTGAGATTGTGCCATTGCACTCCAACCTGGACAACAAGTGAGGCCCTGTCTCAAAAAAAAAAAAAAAGCGCAAGTTAAAGACTATAATAGAAATATTAAAACTTAGTCTTGTTTCTTGGTTTGTACCAATTCAAACTGGTCCAAGCCAAATGATAGGAATTTATAATAAGGATATAAGAGTTTTTGTTTTTGTTTTTTCACAGACCCTGAGAGTAGACATGTAGGCAGGTCACACAAGTGAAGAATCGGAACACCTTTAGATAGGCAAGCAGCACCACTCCATTCTTGCCTCTGAGTCTGTCTATGCTTCCGTTTTGTTTTCTTTCAGGGCCTACTGCAGTGCATGAAGGTGGTATGGACTCAGAACTCTGAAGTCTGAGGAGACAAATACATGCCCACCATAACAACATCACACAATACCTAGAGTCAAAACAGTTATCCCTATTCCTACCCCCAACTGAGTTATTCAATAAAGCCTGCATTATTGAATCTGTTTTCCCGTGTATAGTTTATATAGTTACATAACAATTAGTTTTTTCCATATACTTAGGATAACTACATGTAATTTAGTATTCTGCTGTTTTCACTTATATATCACATACATTTTCCTGATACAGGTACATAGTCTTTATATTTATCCTTTTTCATTTGACTGCTATGTTTCTCAAATTGATATACTGTCATTTCCTAAGCCAGTTATATATTGTTGAACGTTTAAATTACTCCCTTTTTTGTTTGTAAATAACATTGTTATGATATAGTTTTTGTTTGGTTGGTTTTTGATCATTTCCTGGGAAGGTATTCTCAAAACTGAAATTACTTAATCAGTGGGAGTGAACACAGTTGTGTCTTTTAAAATATTTTATCAGCTTCCTCTCAAGAAGGATTGTACCAATGTGTGTTTCCACTAGAAGTATATGAGTTTGTCTCACCATGCTTCAAAATTTTTCAAAACTGGTAGCTTATTCACACTGGAACATATGAATTGTTCAACATTTTAGAATATATATATATGAAAACACTTAAATGGACTAATCACAAGCATATATAAATATGTAATAAATTCCACCACTGATTAAGCCAGTGATCCTGCTAGCTCAGTATCTTGAGACCTAGTTAAGGTCTTTTGTGTTAAATTCACCAATAGCATTTCAAAAAAAAATGTTACTTTTTATTTCTGAAGGCTTTTGCAAAGGAATGGCTTTGGTTTTATGACCAGTTCTGTCTTTGAAATTATCTGTCTAGACTTTGGCCAAGGTGTTCTATTAATTGTCAAATGTGATTGAATTTAATCACATGTTTCTTTCTAGTTTACTTTATAAGGTATTCCTGCACTTCATAAAAAATGCCCACGAAGAGTCAAATTACATTATTCCTAGATTTGATACTGCTTTATATTATTGCTATATAGGCTTAGATAAGTATGTTGTTTTACCTTCAGAAGCCATATTTTAGCTACAGGTAAAGCCATTCTTAATTAGAATAGTATATAAAGCATACACATGGGAAACCAACATTAATCAGCATGTTTTGCTATTACTAACAACAATTTATGTTATTTTAATATTGTAAATAGTTATGGAATTTTCTTATTTTCCATATATTGAATTACGTGAAATAAGTAAATTTTCTCTTTAGTAGCTTATTTCCTGAATCTGCCCATTTAATATCATGCTATTGATTGGTAAGCACCAATAAATATCTATGTTAATTTCTAAAAAATAATGTCATAAAAATATGGAAGATTTTCTGGCAGACATTTTCATTAGCCAACTGGTGACATTTTTAGTAAATGCCAAAAAGTAATATATGAATATATAAAACATCAAATGTTTAGCATAAACTTTATAAATAACAGAAATGGCTAGTAGAAGAAAGTATACAGATATTGTCTGCTAAAATAAAGATTTATAAATTGACTATATGAAAAAATATAATTAGTCTCTTGAACTGAACAAATTGATTACAGTTCTGGTTTTGTTTTCTGTGTCTGTGGAAGTCATGGTAAATCAAGAAAACGTACAGCTTGAATTCTGTTTTTTTCCTTACTACCCAGTTTGCTTACATTTTTTTGTCCTCCCTTGAACTCACTTTCTCCAGACTTTGGGTATGTCATGGGTATAAATCAAACCACTCAGATCCACTTTTGGAGGTTGGTGTTGCTTTTAAAGAATGTCCTTGTATCCGTTCTCCTTCCACTGCTAGTCATTACAGAACTGACCAAAAGCTATCAACCACACAAAAGCTTCTGATGCAAAGAATTGGACAACCCATTAGCTAGAAAACTATTCCCTGAATAATCCAAAATCGATTGAAGCCTTTCCCCCACATATAACATTATTCTGCCATTCCATTCATTTCTGCATTCCTCCTTTGTATAGTCTTGGGAAACATAGATCAGTGATGTAGCTGCGAAAGACATCATGATACCAAATAGGAAACAAGGATTTGGAAGACACTTTGGACCTCTTAATTTCCAGGCCACTTGATAGCAGATACAGTTCATTACACAAGAAAATTGCTTGATCTTGGGAAAAGAGGGTGCTGGAGGTGAGGGAAAATGAGTTAGTCACCAAGACGGTTCACCTTGCAATTCAATCATTTAGCTCTAACTGGAGAATGATTGCTGCCATGTTCCAGAAAAAGAATGAAAGCCTCATTTCACAATAAGACGGTGAATGATACATCTTCTGCGTTTAGATTCTAGAAGAAAGGAAGGTTCTTTATTCCCCACTCTCCTCCCCTCCCCATCTACCCATTATTCTTCATAACTACAAATCCCATGGTTAAATTCTGTTGTACTCAATAAACATAAACTCAGAGCTCTGCCAGCACAATATTCTAAAGCTTAAAGTGTAAATATTCAGAAAAAAATATGAGAAGTATTTCAGTGGATATTTTGTTATATGTTCAGTATTTATATAAATGTTTCCATAATATACACAATTTTGAATGACATAATTCTTTCTCTACTTCCTCTTTAGTTGGCAGTTCTGTGAACACAAAACATCTCCTTCTCTGACGTTTCACTTGTCAGGAAGATCCTCTCATTTCCCACCCTTTACCCCTCCCCATCTGTCCTTTATTCTTTTTTGATTCCCCTAGTCTCTGACCACCCACCTCAAATATCTACCATATTTGTATTATAATCAATTGTTCCATGCCTTATGTTATAAACACTTTTATGATAGACACCATAACTAATAACTTCTGTTATAGTGATGAGCGCATCTGAAAAACATATTTTAAAAATAGATATACCATGGATATACCATCTATGGCTGGTATGGGACAAGGGTTCTAATTGGAAACTGATATAGAAGGAGATCACAGTTTGTCTCAGAGGAGTAAATAACCTGAACCTAACCCAATAAGAAGCACAAAGGCTGAAAAAGTGATAACTCTTTTTAAATGAGCTACCGAGGATTAACCATTACATTTTAGAACCATTGCATATGGTATTTGTGTATTGTATATCTGAGTCCTGTGAGCTAAGGAAAAAAAGATTGATTTTTGGAGCAGGCATCTTTACCATGACTAGGCAAAATCAAAAAGGGAAATAGTCAGAAGTTGATAGATGTCCACTATCAAAAACAACTTAAACTCTGAATTAGAGTTTAATAGCTCTGGAATAAAAATGGATCTAGATTGCCCGTGAATGTAAGGACACATAATAATACATCTCTGGAGTTATGGAGACAGAAAAGGTCAAGAGTATATCTTCTCAAGAGTATACCTTTCCTGGAGACAACTAAGCTGAGAGAAAAGCTAATATTCCATTGCTGGTAGCATAACCCACAAATATCATTAAAATTCTTTTGGAACATAAAAAATTTATGTTAATGTAGTATATGGAACCAAGAGGTAATAAATATAGTAGTTCCTTTTGGACCAAAATAAATTGCCAACCACATATATAATTAATTTTCAGAACTCTCAAGGTATCATGTCTTCAATATGCACCTTCTAAATTAGTTAAATAGAGGAATCAATAAATGGTAGAAAGAGGGGTGAAGGAAAGAAAACTTTTTAAAGATATCACAAGACATAGTTGTCATAGGAAGAAATTTAAACAGCAGGGCAACCTTTCTCAAAAAGATGTATCAGAAGATTACCTCTAGTCAAAAATGACTGCAGAGTAGAAAGAAATCTCAGAAGCCTACCAAAAAGGTAATTTAGGCAAAGGGAAGGAAGGAAGGGAGGAAGGGAAGAAGGGAGGGAGGGAGAAAAAAGAAAAGAATTCCCTACCACCACATTAAAAAAAATGTTTTAGGACACTTTAGAGTCATTGTGTCTCAGATCCTCAAAACTGATTTCCATAAGAATAAAGATAGTTTTAGTTTTACACAGAGACACATACACATACACACGATGTAGTGACTGAGAATCTTAAAGAGTAAAATGAAACAAAATGTGTATTAACTGAATATCTCAGAAAAATGATTATGATAAAAAGATAAGGGCCTAGCGACACTATCCAAAGGGGAAAAATAAACTTGAAAGAGTGTAAATATAAATACAATTAATACAATTTTTCCAGAAAGAAATATCAACAGAGAATACCTTTTAAAAGTTGTTCCAGTGCTGGGAAACCTAGATACCCACTTGCAGAATGAAATTAGAACCTTATCTCATATCATACAAAAATCAACTCAAAATGGGTTAAAAACTTAAACATAAGATCTGAAACTGTGAAATTACTCAAAGAAAACATAGGGAAACAGCTCTATGACATTGGTCTGGGCAGTGATTGTTTTGGATATGATGACAAATACACAGGCAACAAAAGCAAACATATAATAGACAAATGGAATTACATCAAAAGAAAAAGCTCTGCATAGCAAAGGAAACAATCCACAGAGTAAAGAGATGACCAATGGAATGGGAGAAATATTTGCAAAGTATTCATCTGATAAGGGGTTAATATCCAAAATATATAAGGTTCTCAAACAACTCAGTAGGAAGAAAACAACTCAAATAAAAAATGAACAAAGTACCTGAATAAATAGACATTTCTCTAAAGATGACATACAAATGGCCAATAGATACATGAAAAAATGCTCAACATCACCAATCACAAAACCACAATGAATTATTACCTCCTACTTGTTAGAATGGTGATTAACAAAAATGAAAGAGAACAAGTGCTGGCAAGAATGTGGAGAAAAGGGAACGCTTGTACACTGTTGGTGGGAACGTAAATTAGTACAGCCACTATGAGAAACAATATGGAAGTTTCTCAAAAATAGAACTGCCATATGATCCAGCAATCCTGCCACTGCCATATATATCTGAAGGAAATGAAATCAGTGTGTTGAAGAGATATCTGCACTACCATGTTCACTTCTACATTATTCACAGTAGCCAAGATACTGAACCAACCTGAGTTTCCATCAGAGGATGAATAGATAAGGAAAATGTGGTATATGCACACAATAGAGTACTATTCAGGCCTAAAGCAGGAAATCCTGTCATTTGTGACAGTGTCCTGAAGGGCATTATATTAAGTGAAATAAGTCAGACACAGAAAGAGAAATAATGCATGATTTCACTTACATATGGAATCTCAAAAGTTGAACTCACAGATGCAGGGAGTAGTAGAATGGTGGTCACCAGTGGCTAGAGGGTGGAGGAGCTGGGGAAACGCTGGTCGGAGGATACAAAATTTCTGTTAGGAGGAATAAATTCAAGAGATCTGTTGTATATCATGGTGCCTATAGTTAATAACAATATAGTATATATTTGAAAATTGCTAGAAGAGTAGACTTTAAGTTTTGTCAACACAAAAGGTATATGAGGTGATGCATATGTTAATTAGCTTGACTTAGGCTATTCGTAATGTATTTATTTATCAAAAGATGTTCTACATCATAATTATATACAATTTCGTCAATTAAAAAAAGTCATCCAACTCATTAACAATGGTCTTAGAAAAAAGAAATCACAATGAAATAAAATGATTATTTAAGGGATTCTGAGTAGAGCTAACTATTGGTTTCAGGCATGGTAATTATTGTTCTTTCAGTTGAGAGGAAGGTCAATGCGGTAGGTCATTACAGAAAATACTGCTAGAATGTTTTTAGAAAACTGGATAGAGCTGCATACCTATGTAGGATAAAATATTAAGAGACCAAATATTAAGCCAAATATGTCAAAACGTGCCGTTTAACCTTCTAACCCTAGTTTGGATCCAAGGGAAAGTGCCTAATATTTTTTAAAGAGAGATACTTAAGAAGAATTCCTTTATTCATTTTTCTGACAAATATTTATTGACCTGCTTCTACGTACCCAGGCACTATTCTAAGTTCTTAAGATACATTAAGGAATCAGATAGACAAAAATCTCTGCCTAGCAGAATTTATATTATAGTAAATGAGACACGTAACGTGCAACAAATGCAATAAATAGGTAAATTACATAATGTGTTTGAAGAGGATTAAATGCTATGAAAAAATAGAGCCGGGTAAGAGTGATTGGAGTTGCAGAGGAATTGTGATTTCCTCTTTTAAGTTACAAGACATGAAAACTTGAGTGCCTCTACAACATGTTTTCAGAAAGGTGCACACCAGGTATATCAAGGGGGATGTCTGTGGAGCCAGGCATATCGAGGGCGGGGGTTGTCCAGTAAATGAGTGTTTGATTTTTAACTAAATAATTCTTGAATGGTTCAAAGCAGTTGTTATAGCAGAAAGTGAGTTGTAGAATTCTCATAATAGAAATACATAGTTTTTCACGAGTTCTATAATAAACAAAATCTGTGGTGTCTCCCATTAATTGAATCCCTAACACCTGTTCTCTTTATTTACCTTACTTTTGTTTTTCATTTTGTCAAATACCATTTCACTACTGTTTTAAAACAAAATAATTGAACATATGTGCAGTTTTAGTCACAAAACATTTACATTTTTTCCATCAATGTTAATGATAATATAATCATCTATGTTTGTATGTTTATGAAAAGAGGAATAATTTATTTAACTACCACAGATAAATATGTGCAGCTCCTGCGTTTGAGCAGGGACCGAAGAATATGAAGAGATTTACTAACTTAGGGATAGGCTAGGGCCTTTGGCTTGGCTTCATGTATCTTTTGCTTAGCTTTTTTAATTTTATGCACCTATGTTACTGCAGTAATAGTCTCAGTAGGGGTTATTGTTAATGACACTCAAATTCAAGACCGTATAGATATTGGAACCTCTGCTTTTTTCTTCTCAACCCTTGAAAAAAACATTAGAATTAAGAAAGTAATGTATTATTATTAAGCCACAGTAATAATAGTTCTAAAGAGCTTTACGCTCTTTACCAGTTAAAATCTCACTTAATCCTATAATAACATTATGATGTCAGGATGTCAGTGTTCCTTGGAACCTGAGAAAGAGGTGACTTTATCAAGGTCACCAAACTAGTGGGGTTAGTTAGGGGTTGGGTCAAGAAGAATACTACACAGTAACAAACAAACAGCAACACCTAAGTTATTTCTGTTTAAGGGACTTGGTTTTGTTGTAAAACCTGAAAAAGTATTTAATAGAGTTTACCAAATCTAGATTTAGCATTGTTTAAGTCAGTGCCCATCATTACATGACTAAGCATCTTTCCTTTCACTCCACTGTTCTGTTTCCTGCCCCAGCCAGCAGCTCTGCTCACCTCATCTCACCTTTTCTTTTCATCTCAGGAGGGTAGGAACAGAACTGTTATAATCTCCAGCAAGGGAAGCAACCAAGTATGTAAAAAGAATTGTAGTTGGCTTATTTTTAATCTTATGCTCACTTAGTGTATGAACTGTAAACTTTTTAACCAAGGTGAAATACAACCCTTACCCAGCTCTATTTTTTCATAGCATTTAATCCTCTTCACATATATTATATAATTTATCTATTTATTGCATTTGTTGCATGTTACGTGTCTCATTTACTATAATATAAATTCTGCTAGGCAGAGATTTTTGTCTCTTCTATATCATCTCTTCTATAATAATTCGTAATCATAATTTTTAAGCTTGAAAAATTCTCAAATGATATTGTAAAAATTAATATTTCAAAGCCAGTTTTTAAACACTCTCTCTATAATTTATGAATGAAACCAAAATTTTAGGGTTGAAATTTGTGAAATATTCCAGTCCCAATTATTACAGATGTAGAATTGCTAAACACTGGGTCATTTTAGTCTTCTATCAATTAATGAGTTTCTAGAACATTAATTGCCATAGGCTTTGCTTCAGGTCTCTCTTTCCTAAGTCTGGTCATTAACTAGACTTGCAAAAGAATAACCTATGGCATTTTGTTTTATGAAACAGCGGCAATAAAAATTACTATTCTTGAAATTTAAAGGATTTTTTTCTTGCAGTTCAAAAATTTTAGAGTCTTTTAAGACTCTTTTTTTTGCATTCTAAGAAATTGGTAAACAAATTTAATTGTATATTGAATAATGAGATGAAATTTAGCATTATCCAACAGGAATGACCCACCCACCCACTCCCAGAAGAAAGCATCATATTATTTATTGAGTGTCTCTAAAGATTAAAATAACTTCCCAGGTAAGGAAACTTAACAGCCTCATTCCAGATCTTTACAGGATTATTAGGATAGTCTTCCTTATTGTTCAAATAGGTACTACTTTTGGATTTGGGGATTTTCTGCCTGGTTTTCTTCTTAACTAGAAAGAAGGGAAGTCCCTCTCCTTGAATATGGAATTCTATAGCCTCTCATCTACTCAAGGACTTTTATCCTGAACTTAACCTTCTTTATTCTGCATCAGTATCCCCCTCAGTAATACAACGTGCTGTAATATTGTTACAGCCAGTGGTTGGTTGTCTGTCCTCGTGCTCCTTCCTGTGGCAAATCCTCACAGTTGGTCCTCTATCCTCCTTGAAATACTTCCTGCACTTGGCCTGTAGGACACCATGCTGTACTCTCCTGATTTCCCTAATGCTTTTCTAGGTACTCCTTTCAGGCTCCCTTACTTGTTGGTCCTCCTCTCCCCAAACTATCAACATTAGACTGCCAGGGCCCAGTCCTTGCGTGTCTTTCCTTCTCTGTCCACATACCTTCTCTAAGCGATAAATATTCTTAGCTTTATGCCAATCATCTATATGCCAGTGACTCCGAAATAAATATCTCCAGTCTGAATCAATTAACTCCAGGCTTAATTGGCCTCTTTATTTGGATGGCTAATAGACACCGCAAACTTAAAACTTCCCCAAACTGAGCTTCAGATACCAACCCCACTCACCAATCTGTTCCTTCTGCAATCTCAATCTTTTATTTCACACAGTAGTAATTCCATCCTTTGAAAGGCTTGGGCCAAAACCTTGGGGTTAAACTTGACTATTCTTTTTCTTAAACCCCTTGTTCAATTCTTAAGAAAACTCATATGTTCTTTTTTCAAAATACTTCCAGAATTTGACTATTTTAAATCAGTTCCCTTCCCACTACCTGGGCTTAGCCACCATCATCACTCATCTGCTGGCAGGTGAGTGTTATCACCTCCCCTACTGGCATTTCTTGTTTCTACCTTTGTCATCTTTCAGCCTGGTTCAATAGAGGAGCCAAAGTAATTCTGTAAACACATAAGTAGATCATGGTTTTGTTCAAACTTCCAATGACTTCACCTCTTAGTAAATTATAGCCAACATTCTTACAATGGTCTTCAAGGTCTGCATGGTCTGTCCACACTCATCCCTCCAACGTTATGTCCTGCAGTCTCCATTCTTCACTATTCTAGCCACATCCACCTCCTCAATGCTCCTTGAATATACCAGGTATGTTCCTGCCTTAGAGCGGGAGTTAGAACCAAGGGTTTTCAGATTCCAAAGACTATTCTAAATCTAAATAATTTAATAGAGACTCTCCAGAAATCCTAATGAGAATATTCTCATAAAATATACTACTACCTTAATCATATACTCGTTTTTAAATGCCCTTATTAAAAGGAATTCTAAACAGAGTACTTCATTCTCCTGGGTTATTTCCAAAAATCTGGCATAAACAATTATGAGACTACCTAGAAAAATATCTAACAGAGTTATTTGACATCTGATATGTACATACTAACTATGAGTGATTCAACTAAAAGCATCTAAATACAGTCAGCAAATGTTTATTTAGTATCTATTAAGTGCTGCCATCTACTCTAAACTCATAGATTTCAGGTCCTGTGTTTGGGGGATACAGTGGTAAAAGATATACACACACACACACACACATATATACATATACACACATGCATGTACATACACACACATATATACACATGCCTAATAAAAAAGTACACCTCTATACAGAACACCATAAAACATATATACACATGCCTAATAAAAAATTTACACCTCTATACAGAACACCATAAAACATATATACACATGCCTAATAAAAAATGTACACCTCTATACAGAACACCATAAAACATATATACACATATAGTGTGTGCATGTACATGCATGTGTGTATATGTATTATATAGAGAGAGCAAGCGAGAGAAAGAGAATAAGAGAGAAACTGGAGAAGGCCCAGATGATTCTGAAAAAGGGACTATTAAGTGCCTTTGTCCAAAAGGAAATATAACATATGGTTATTAAATGAATCCAAGAATGCAAGTTTTGTTCAACATCATAATATCAGTTAATGAATTCATCATATTAACAAAATAAAAATTATCTCAATTTTGATAATTTTAAGATCACCTTGATTATCTCTATCTCAAATTTGCATAAAACACTTCTGATATATTCAACATTCTTTAATGATGTAAAGAAAGCTCTTTAAAATCTAGGAATAGAAGGAAATTTACTTAATCTGACGAAGAGTACCTGAAAAAACCTTATATCAAACATAGTATCTCTCACTAGGATCCAAGTGAAATAATGATGTCTAATCAGTATTATAATGGATGGTCTAGCCAGTGCAATAAGGCAATAAAAAGACATAAAATGCATAAGGATCAGAATGTAAGAAATAAAATTAATCATTCAGTGGTGATATGATTGGGTCACAGAAAACCCAAAAGAATCTTCTGATAAAGTTTTAGAATGAATAAGAACATTTAGCAAGAATGCTAAGTACAAAATCAATACACAAAAATTGGTTGTAATTCTCCATACCAGAAATAAACATCATCTAGAAAAAAATTAAAGACATCATAAAGAACAGTTCTTCAAAGCATCAAATACCTAGGAGTAAGCCTAATAAAAAATGTACACCTCTATACAGAACACCATAAAACATTTTCAAAAGCATAGAAGACCTTAATAAATATGTATGCATTGGACGATGTTAGTTCTCCCTACATTCATTGGGTTTAATGTAATGAATATATTCAAACATATTCAATAAAAGTTCCAGTAGGTTTTTATGAAAACTGACAAGCTGATTCTAAAATTTACATGGAAATGCTTAGGGCCCAAAATAGCTAAGAGTCTTGAAGAAGAAAAGGAATTACAGAGAAATTATAAAACAAAGTAATTAAGAGTTTGGATTTTAAAAAAAAGGCTAATGAACCAGAAAGGAGAGTTCAAAAACTGATTTATGTATGTTTATAGACTCTTCTTTTGTGACAGGTGGCATCTTTTCGATAAATGGTGTTGAGTCAATTGGCTATCCATATGGTAAAAATGAAACTTGACCCTGAATTAATACCATACACAAAAATCCATACAAACAAATTGTAGTGATTGTATATAAATATGAAATTTCAAACATTAAGCCTTCCAGAAAATAAAATACAAGATTATTTTCAGGTTCTTAGGAGAGGCGAAGTTTTGTTAGAATTAAAAAAGCATTATCTAAAAAGAAGAAGATTGATAAATTAGACTGTATTAAAATTAAGAACTCCCATCATTTAAAGACATCAAGAAAGTAAAATTGAAAACCACAGCATAAAAGACCCATACATTTGCAGCCTGTATAACCAACAAAGAGCTCATACCGAGACTATGGAAGAACTACAGATGAGTAAGAAATATACAAATAACCAAATAGAAAAGCAAGCAGAAGACTTCAACAGAGCTCCACAAAGCAGGATATCCAAATGGCCAATAAAGCTATGGAAAGGGGCATCATCACTCTTCAGGGGAACGGAAGACAGAACCATAAAAGAGATGTCACTTCAAATCCACCAGAATGGATAAAACAGAAAAGCCTGGCAGGGCTCTGTGGAGAGGATGTGGAGCAGTGGACACACATATATTGCTGGTAGGAATGTAAATTGGTAGTGGCAGTTTAGAAAACTATTTTGTATTATATACTAAAGCTGACCAGACTCAAGCCTTATGACCCAGCAAAATTCCACTCCTAGATGTAACTGCATACATATGTGCACCTGCATACATAAGTGCAAAGACATGTACACACATGTCCACAGCAGCACATATATAAATAGCAGTGTAAAATGTCCATTCAAACAATGGGCATTCAAAACACTAACCATTGTGTTTCCATTTATATAAAGTTCAAAAATAGACAAAACTAATCTATGGTGATAAAAATCAGAATATTGGTTACTTCTCAGAAAGTGAGAGGGTTTAGATATGGAGAGGGACCAAGAGGAGGATTTTGGAATGTTAGTGTTACTGACATTCTATTTTTTGACCTGGGTGGTGGTTATAAAAATGTTCGCTTTGTGTTAATTTGCTGAGATAGACACTTATGATTTATACTTTAATATGTCTCTATTATACTACAATATTTCTTAAAAGATTTCTTAAAATCCCCATTGCAATATAGGAACTAAATAGGTACCATGTTTGCCTGTTTTCCCAATTGATTTGTTTCTGTTTCAGTGTGCTACAATTGTTGGAAAAGGCATTATGTGAACTAATAAATATAGTAGAACCTCAGGAAAACATACCCTTGGCCATACCTATTACTGTATGTTTTCCTGGATATTTTGGGTTCACAAGCATGGGAAAACAATGTTTTAAGAGGCACTTAATCAAATAAATGCTTTTTAAAATAATATTTTTATTCCAAATGAATACATTCTTCTGTGGTCCAGACATTAGTCTATGCCTGCATTTTCAATACATGTAAAATATATTTTTTTAAAAAATGAAGTGTGATAATACCTTACATATTATTTTGTGACTTATTTTACACCTCAAATATGTTTGAAATCTATTTATAAAGACAAATGTCTGTCTACCTAATATATTTTTATAAAATGTTAAGATATTAAAAGTCATCAGACGATAGAAAATAAACTCCCTTTTACCTCTGCCCTCCCACATTACTAATTCCCAGAATCAAGCATGTTAAAAGATTCTCCATGTGTATGCCATTGTGGGTTTTTGTTTTCATTTTTGTGTGTGTTTTTTTTTTTTACAGAGTTTGAGATCATACTCTTCCAACTTTTTTTTCACAAATACAGTTTCAGCACTTTACCTATCAGTGCATAAATATCTACATCCATTCTACATCAGTCCTTTAAATATAGATAATATCTGTATCATTCTTTTTAATGGCTGTATAATATTCCAACGTAGAGAAATTTCATAATTTATTTAGCCTTTCTTCTACTAATAGTGTTCTTCCAGTTTTTTTCTTTACAAAAATGATACAACAAACATCTGCGTACTTACACATGTGTGTGCATACATATGTGTGCATCTTCATATATTTCAGAAAATACAAGAACTGCTGGGTTAAGAGTATAAATATTTTTAAATACTAAAAATAACTCAAACCATACTTCTGTGAGTAGTCATTGCTACTGGATACAACATCACAGCAAAACAAATGTAATCAAGAATTTAAGTAACGCACCAACATGGAAACCAATGTGTCTCTTAAGGCAAGAAGACTATTAAAGGTTGATGTGAGATTTAGTGGAAAGGGATACATATGGGAGATAATTTACTGCTGCCCCAAGCTTATAGCCATATCACCCATTTTTTCCTTAGTAGTTAATAAAAACTAATGTCAAATATAATATGGACAAACAAAACTATAAGCCAACATTGATAGATAGAAATTATAATACAATATAATTAAGTGATCAATTTATAATACTTATAGTCAAGTAAAATGTTTCACTTAGATTCCTAAAATTAGAAATTGTCTTCTCAGAATTAGGCCACATTTTCTCTGAAAATCCATCATCCTTGAGTCATGCTGTTCTAAGGATGAGTTTTTCTTCTAATGGACAATTGTTGGTGGTTTAAATCTGTACCTACCGCTGACATTGGGTTTTAGTTTAACCCCAGGACATGAAGACATCAGAATCTCTTAGTGATAAAGCAGTGGATATTATATGTATTAATGTGCTCTAAAGATAGTTAAATTTAGACGGGAGCAAATAAAATTTTTTCTTTACAGCCAGCAAATTAGTACTGTGGCTCCTTGTCATTTACCTCCTCCATGCGTCAGAATAAAATCTTTCCTTGACATAACACAAGATCACTAATAGTAAGGGAACAGGAGATGTAGTGGAAATCTAGATCACTGAATGACTTCGAGCCTTTCTGCATAATAGTGGCAGATATCTGAGTGCTTGTTATGTGCAAGGTGCACTTGTAAGTGCCTAATTTGTATTATTCCATTTACTCATTATAACAACCCTATGAGGTAGATGGAAAATAAGCACTATCTAACAGACTGGTAATAGATGCATAGAAAAGCTAAGCCAAGTCAACAACTGGTATGTAGCAGAGCCGGTATTCATATCCAGGTACTGTGGCTACAGAGCCCCTACCCTTAACAATGTCACTAAAGCTGAAGATTCATTTGGTTTAAACTTGTGAACCCCTAGGCTCAACCTCTTTTTCCCTGTACCTCACTTTGAAGCCCACAGAATCTCAGTGGGTCATAAAATATCCGTTTGCCATTGGGAAGAGGAGCTAGGCAGGGCAGATGTCTCTACAGATGTGTTATTGGGAAGTTGGGTGTCATAACCTTGTCTTGCCATTTAACTTTGTGATTTTTTGCTGAAAGCCAGATGTGATGTATCTGGCAACAGGAACTAAGGTAATCAGGCTTTTAGTGTGAGATATTATGTCAATCTGGCTAGGAGCTGAGCTATGTTTAATTTGTTGTAGCTGTGCCAGAGGCTTATGTTTCCTCTAGGTTTTGGTTTTTGGTTTTTGGTTTTTGGTGTGTTTTTTTTTTCTTCTCTGTTATCTTTGAGCTTCCCTAAGAACTCCTTCTCAAATAGAGTCTGTAATGAGCTCCCTCAACCGTAGTCCACTGCTATTATTGTGAAGCCCTGTTGATGCAATGGTAACGTACTGGGGAGGGGAAGTGTGTTCTAAGCTTATGATTCAATCTCGGGGGTTGTTTTAGTGGGCCTGAGTCTCTGGACTGTGACTTTCAAAAGCATTTGTTAGCCTTTTTTACCCTTCTCATTGTGTGAGAAGGTTAGGGAGAGCTCATTTTGTCTAATTGCCCTTACTTAGGTGAGATAAGGCTCTGGTAAAGGAGTTTTCTTTGAAATCAGGTCTTTGCTGAAGAGAACAGAACATTCTGGATGTATCTAAAAATGGTTACTTATCCCCTGGATGTACTGAAAAATTCTTACTTTTCCCCTCTCCCTGCCTAAAGAAGAAAGGAATTTTTCTCTGATCTTCACAGTGAGAACCTGATGAAGCTTCTGGAGTTAAATTCAGGAAAGTGTGGGCCCCAGGGGTTTTAAACTCTCAAGCTAGTTCACCCTTAGCCTCTGGAAATTTATCAATTACTATTTAAGTGTTCCTGCTAGTTACTTATTTCAGTAACTTCTGCTTCTGATAAGCTGTGATTCTTTTTATTTATCTGCCTTTCTATTTTTGGAGACAGCAGTTTGCCCTGTGACTTCAATTTTCTGACAGATCTAAGAAGACTTGTTGATTTTCAGTTTATTTAGCTTTTTTCTTGTAAGGAAGCTAGGTGACAACTTCCAAGCTCTTCACATGTTGGAGTGTGGTGAGGGAGAACAAATAATCTCACAAAACTTAGTGTCTTCATTCATTTGGCCCACTGTAACAAAATACTGCGTAATTTAAGAATAATAGAAATTTATTTCCCACAGTTCTAGAGGCTGAGAAGTCCAAGATCAAGGCACCAGCAGATCTGGTGTCTGGTGAGGGCTCACTCTCTGCTTTGTAGATGGTATCTCTTGCTGTGTCCTCACATGGCAGACGGGCCATGAAGCTCCCTTCAACTTCTTCTATCAGGGCATTAATTCCATTCATGAAGACAGAGCCCTCATGACTTAATCACATCTCAAAAGGCTCCACCTATTAATACCATCACAATGGGGATAGGTTTCAGCATGAATTTTGGAGGGACACATTCAGACCATAACGCATAGTATCTCTAAACTTTTCCTAATTTTTTAAAAATGTAAGTCTTCTCATTTCAATGACAATACACAGGAAATGTCACCATTAAATGGTAGTTCTTAATTTTGCCAGCACATTTGGAGGTTTTGTTTTGTTTTACTTTTAATACCAGTGCTTGGGCCCTTCTCCAGGCCAACTGAGTCAGAATTTTTAGGGTTAGGCTTGAATATCCACCCCCTGCCCCTACCCAGCCTTTTAGAGCAATGGTTCTCAAACTTAAGTGTGCATCTCAGAATCACCTCGAAGATTTGAAATTCAGATTGCAGGGCTCCACCCCCCAGAATTTCTGACTCAGTGGGTGTGGGGTGGAGCCCAAGAATTTGCATGTCTTAACAAGTTACAGATGATGCTGATGTCGCTGGCACTGGACCACATTTAGCAAACCACTACCACAGCAGATCCTAAAAAGAAATCACAACATTTGACATCCATGATCTGCTTATTCCTCTTGCAAAATGAGACACCATAACTTTGCATTTTTCCTGTGAATTCTCTGGTTGATCAGGTAAAAATGCTCAGTTTGGGTTCTTTTTTTTTTTTACTTTTGGTATATTAAATTTTTCTATTTTTCAGGGTTTTGTCTATGGCCAGCTTCTCTTTACATGTCACCTAACTTTCCTTCTGGGTGATCTTATAGATTTACATAGTTTATTTCATCTAAATGCTGATTATTCAAAAATCTATCTGTCCAGTTGGATTTCTCTCCCGAGCTTCACATCTGTATACTCAATTGGTTACTTGACATATCCATGAAGATGTTCCCCAAAAAGCTACAGTCAGCGTGTCTACATCTGAGATGTATTTCAGCCTCAGGGTCACCTTTCTTTGTGAATGACACCAAGATGTATCCTATTTTTTCAAGCCAGAAACCTGCGTGTCGACTTTGCTTTCTCTTCCTTATCCCTCTCTCAAAATGGTCCCCAAAGCCTACAAATACTATCTCCTTAATATCTCTCAAGTCCATTACACTCCATTTATGCCACTGTGTATTTTATATTATTTGGTTGGTGCAAAAGTAATTGCGGTTTTTGCCATTACTTTCAATGGCAAACCCGCAATTACTTTTGCATCAACCTAAACCTCTGACTGAATGTTCCAATGAGATGATCTCATTTTATAAAATCTAAAGCTGGAACTGTATCATTGGTGAGAAGGAATACAAACTAATTTATTATGGATACCTCTTATACCACCCATGAACCAGCACTCTCCAGCATGCTAGTGTGAGAGAGATTCCTAATTTGAGCTAGTGTGTCCTGCACTGGAATGCTGGCTCTTTGGGGAAAGGCTGGAGTAGGTCCAACAGAGGTCTACTTGCATGAATGGCCAAGGAAGCTTCTGGGAAAGAATTCATTGGAAGAGAAGAGAATCTGAAAGAGAGAGTTATATAGGGAAGTTGCCTGAGCAACCAAAACTCAGTTATTGAGAAAAGGAAACTATTAAATATAGCAGATGATTTGTTACTCTCCACCTCACGCCTCTGTGAACTTAAGTCCTCTGTAGGTGTTAGATCTGCAAGTAAATAAACTAAATGAACCATATGCCAGTTGTTAAGCACCAAAGCCTCTTCTAGCCTCTGCTTTGTGATGCTGTGGCCGGGACTCTGCAGACCTCAGTTCTGCTTTGCCAGCTGGCATCCTTCTAGGCTCTGCCAGTACAGGGAGGGGAGCTGCTATAGAGAACCTGGAAGGGTGGAAGGCTGTTATAATAAAATACCATAAACTAGATACCTTACAAACAACAGACATCTATTTTTCACAGTTCTGGAGGCTGAGAAGTCCATGATCAAGGGACCAGCAGATTCATTGTCTGGGGAGGACCTGCCTTCTGGTTCACAGATGGCAAGTTCTCACTGTGTTTCACATGGCAGAAGGGACGCAGCAGCTCTCTGGAGCTTCTTTCATAAAAGGGCCTTAATCTCATACATAAGGGCTTTGCCTTGATGACCAAATCATCTCCCAGTGGCCCACCTCCTAATACCATCACATTGGTGATTAGCTTTAATATATAACTCTTGAGGGGAAGCAGACATTCCAACCATAGCAGCAGTCCTTTATGTTAAATTCTCTTTGTTCAAATAACTGGAACAGGTGTTGTCTCCTGATTGGACCCCAACTGACTCAAACAATTTCACTAACATTACTATAAAATATTGGGACACAAAAAGCACTTATTTGGTTCCCTTCAATGATACTGTAGTACACAATAGGAAAAAGGCATTCTGTATCTCATCTCATGGAAAACCATGCAACTGTATTCTGTAGATGAAATGGTACCTGAGTGAAGAGACAGTAGTGTCCAGCTGTGCACATACAATGTGGTGCTGCCTTATGTGCCTGGCGGGCCTGGCCTGGATATGCCCAGGGGACACAGTAGTGCCTCCTGGATGTGGTGATAAGCAGTGGAGGGACACAGAACAAAAAGGGATTAAAACCATTTATGATGGTGAATTCTCTTTTTCTACTCTGACTTTCTTGGTGAAAAGTAACCAGATTTGTTAGTGAGCTCATGTAAGACAGGCTTTGGGAACTCCTAGAAACACTTGGGGCAGGTTCGTAGAAAACTAGGGAACAGTTTTAGCAGGTGACAGAAAGACCTCTGAAATCAGATTACCCTAATTAGCTATACATATATTTTAAATTTTAATATTAAAAACCATAGCCTTTAAAATAGGAGCTATTAAGTGTTCTTATTTTTGTCCCTCTAGTTTTGCCATTTTAATATCCTTATTTGCCATTAATCTAGCTCTTTGACTAAAACACAAATCTACAAAGTGGTTTAGTTATCTTGATTGAGAGCTCTGATCTGCATATGAGCCAGTGTAGAAGAGAACCAAGGACCTGGAGTTTCAAATGCAAGCACAGGAACTTTCAGCATCTTTCAAAGCTCTTGGCTCAGAGGGTAGCAGCAAGATTGAGTGCTTATCATCTCTTTTCTGCCCCTTCCCTGAGCCCCATTCTTCTTCCACGTTCTATGGTCTTGTTAGAGATTATGGATGTTCAAGATGAAATATTGACAAATGGTGTCTGCAACTATACTTTCTTAGCTTCTCCTTTATGAAAGTTTATATCCTTTCTTCCTGAATAATTGGCTTGATTTTTTTTTTATGGTTGTTAACTTGGGAAGTCTGTGGATATGTGTGGCTGCCTCCCATTCAGCCATTACCCTTACACTTACTAAATTATGCACTGAAGTGTTCTGGGGCACCACAGAAAATTCAGAGAAGGACTGTGGAATATTTTTAAATTTTAAGAGAAATATTGTGACATTCGTTGGACACTGCATGAACTACTATTATTGAGTTGTTTGCATGTTACTACTTAATAAAAGGAAGAAGAAAGGACCTGTTTGATATTTCTTTTGATTCATGGGCACTATGAAAAAATCATTGAGGCACTAAGGGCACTGAGAAGAAAGTAAGTTTGGGAACCTCCGCATTACCCTCTTCCCAACAACTCATGTCTCTTTAGGGGTTCCATATAGATATGGGACCTTTTTTGCCCTCAGATTCAGGAGATGGAGCATAGGATCAAACTAAATTAATCAGTTCAATCTACCCTCCTGGCTTTGTTAAGAAGTGAACTAATTAAGAAGTGAACATGTGATCCAAATCAGCCATATTAGAGTAAAATTCAGGTTACTTGCTTGAAATGCTGTAACAATCTCAGTATCTCTTTGTTCTTCTTTTCTCTCAATGCCCAGCCTGTTGAGACATTTTTAATGACCCATAATATTGTTGAATTTGGTAAATACTTCATGTACATTTGAAAATAATACGAATTCTCCTTTTTAGATATGTTATTTAAACCAAGTTGTTAATTGTGTTGTTTAGATTTTTATAATCTTAACAAAGTTTGATTTGCTTGCTCTGTCACTATTTACACAAGTGTGTTAAAATTCCTCTGTAATTGGCCGGGTGCGGTGGCTCACGACTGTAATCCCAGCACTTTGGGAGGCGGAGGCGGGTGGATCATAAGGTCAGGAGATCGAGACCATCCTGGCTAACACCGTGAAACCCCGTCACTATTAAAAATATAAAAAATTAGCTGGACATGGTGGCAGGCACCTGTAGTCCCAGCTACTCGGGAGGCTGAGGCAGGAGAATGGCGTGAACCCAGGAGGTGGAGCTTGCAGTGAGTCAAGATCGTGCCACCGCACTCTAGCGTGGATGACAGAGCGAAACTCTGTCTCAAAACAACAAAAAAAAACTCCTCTGTAATTATAATTTGGTTGATTTATTCTTTTGGTACTATTAATTTCTGATGTATACATTTTGAATCTTTGAGTGCATACAAATTTAAAATTTTTATATTTCCTGGTGGATTGAATCCTTTGTCATTATGAAAAGTTCTTCATTATCTCTTATAATGCCTCTTATCTTAGTATAACTAAAACAACTATTTTTTCATACTTATATATTTAACCTGTATCCTTATATTTAAATATGTCTCTTGTAAAAGGAATATAGTTAGATTTTTTTGTTTGTTTTTCTTTGTTTTCCTCTAGTCTGAAAATCTTAGTCTTTTACATGGAATATTTTATTCACTTACATTTATTGTAATTATTGACATTGTTGGGTTTAAATGTTCCCTCTTTCTTTTTTTTCCTATTTAACCCACTTGTTTTGTTTTTTTTTCTCCTTTCTTGTCCACTTTTGTATTAATCATTTGATTATTTTGTTTCAACTGTTATCTTGTTATTCATCTTTAACTGTTCTTTGGTAACTACCCTGGAGATTACAATTCACATTTTTGACTTATTATAAGCTAATATAGATTATTACTTTTAATACTTCCCAGATAATGCTAAGACCTAATATCTTTTAGATTCAGTTTATCCCTGCCCACTTTTAAACTTATTCTTATTTGCCTTTTAATTCTTTATGTAGTTTAAACTCTGTAAAGACTCAGCATTATCATTATCATCATCTTATACAGACAATATTCAATTATTAATATATTTATCAAAAAATTTTATTTTTTCTCTTGCTTTTTGTAACTTATTGATATTTTTGTCTATGATCATTTCCTTCTCTCTGAAGAACTCATGTATTTCTTGAACTTCTTGTCTATTGGCAACAAATTGTCTAAGTGTCAGTTTTTGTATTCCTGGAACGTCTTTACATCACTAAATTTTTGAAGGACTTTGGGGATTACAGTTTTTGATCAGCAGTTACAATCTTTAAGCACTCTTCTGTCATACTATTGATTTTTGTTTTCCATTATTACTGTTGAGAAGTCATCAATTAATCAGTTCTGATGCTTTGAAAGTAAAGTTTCTCTCTGGCTGCTTTTAAAATTTTCTTTTTGTCTATGTGTTTTTTAAAGCAGTTTTATTCTAGAGTGCCAGGAATATTTATCCTTTTTTGTATTTTTCCTTTTAAGGCTTTCAGAGCTTAATGATTTGTGTTTGATGTCTTTTATCTTCTGGAATAGTCATTTTTATCTCTTCAAATATTGCTTTAGTTACATTCTCTCTTCCAGTTCCTTCTGAGACTTTAATTACATGTTTCTTGGACATTTTCACTATGTTTCACATGTATTATTTCATACTCTTTTCTGTAACTTACACTTTTTTTTTTTTAGCTCTGTTCTTCAGTGTTGAATTGGCCTCACTTTGGGTTTCCTTATGCTTTCAATCTCACATATATAATATGTTGTTAAATCCATATGCTGAGTTTCTACTTTCAATTCTTGCCCTTTTTAGTATCTTAGTATATTTTTGTCCTTTTCTTCTATTTCAATGAACATATTAATCATAATTATTTCAAAGTCCTTGTCTGCTAAATCCCATCACCAAATCATATAGGGATCTTTTTTATCTACTGATTCTTGATTTTATGATATTTTTCTTGGCATGTTAAGTAATTTTAAAAAGTGAATTCTGAACACTATACATTAAAAAATCATAGAGGTTCCAGATCACATAATCTTCTCCAGAGAAGTTTCATCTTTCCTTTCTGGGTAGATAGAATGAAGACTGATAACAAATACAACAAGGGACTAAGCTTTATTCACACAGGTAAAGACTCTCTTTACCTCTCTAGAGTGTGGCTCTCTAAGGCTTCCGCATGGAAACCTATACTGTACACTGGAGCTTCTCTTGGCTAGTTCTTAACTTTATTATTATTGTTGTCCTGAATCAGAAATGCAGACCTTTTCTGGGGCTTTTTTCTTAGTTTCTTATTTTTCCGTCTCATGCAGCTTCAGAATTCAGCACATATTGTGGGGGAAACTTTCTTGTGCCAACTCTAGTGCTTAACTCATTCCTTTCAATCAAACACTAGCCCTTCATATGTCTAGTTTTCTAGTCCCAGTACTGCAAGACCACCAAAAACTCTGCTGGTCTCCTTCTTTCCCAGTAGCCCTCTGTCCAGGCAATTCTCAGATTTTAGAATCCAAAATTGGCAAATTTACCCATGGTAAAAGCAGCTGCAGATTCCAAGCTAGTCTCTCCACTGTTGTCTCTTCTCCAGAATCTTCACAATCTTGGGCTCTCTTCTTCCTGGTTGCTTCAGGAAGCAAACCACTGATGCACTGGAACAGATATTTTGTGTATCTCATTAGCTTTTTCTGTGTTTTCTCCATGGGTGCATTGGTGTATGCTAAGCTCCTCCATCATATCTTAAAATGGAAGTTGATTTTTCACATTAAACTTTGCAATTAAGCCATGTTTTATGAGAGCCCAGTTTTCCATGTATTGCTGAGTAAGGTCAGTAACACTAGTAAATACTAAGCACTTTCTGTCAGATACATTATATGTAATTTAGAAGAATTCTAGAAGTGATGCTTAAAGAGAGATTATAATATTTTTAATGTTTGCAATTGTAACAAGGCCTTTCGAGAAAAGTCTGTGAAATTATAAACAAGGTAAGAAAATCTATGTTACAGGAAGGAGGTGCTACTCAACATACAGAAAACACATTATCTCTTTTCCTCCATGTGATACTTCCTAGGATTAGGGACAGGGAAACATCTGACCAGTTCCAGAAAGATAAGGAATTCTGCTGACTCATAGAGATAGCCATATTTCTAATGACCAGCATAGGAAAAGCAATATGAGAATTTGCTGTCCTTAGAAAAGGAAAGCCAAGGAAATAAAAATCCCCTCTCAATGAACACCAAATTGGCAGTGAAGATAAGCTACTGGGATATAGATACCACATTAAATTTATGTGTAAGTGATAAAGTTATGATAAGCTGTTTTTAGTACACGTAAACAGCAAGAGAAATACATAGGAGATTTCCAATTTGCCATGAAGCTTATCTTTCTAAGTACAATGGAGTCCTGTGCCTCATATCACTGCTTTTTTTTTTTTTTTTTTGAGATGGAGTTTCGCTATTGCGGCCCAGGCTGGAGTGCAATGGCTCCATCTCGGCTCACTGCAACCTCCACCTCCCGGGTTCAAACGATTCTCCTGCCACAGCCTCCCAAGTAGCTGAGATTACAGACATGTACCACCACACCTGAGTAATTTTGTAGTTTTAGTCGAGATGGGGTTTCTCCATGTTGGTCATGCTGGTCTCAAACTCCCGACCTCAGGTGATCCACCGGCCTCAGCCTCCCAAAGTGCTGGGATTACAGGCATGAGCCACTGCGCCTGGTCCATCGCTGCTATTCTTAATATTCCCAAACACACATGTATAAAGTGAAGGTACTGGCTGGGCGCTGTGGCTCACACTTGTAATCCCAGCACTTTGTGAGTCCAAGGCACATGGATCACCTGAGGTCGGGAGTTCGAGACCAGCCTGGCCAACATGGTAAAACATTGTCTCTACTAAAAACACAAAAATTAGCCAGGTGTGGTGACACGCGACTGTAATTCCAGCTACTTGGGAGGCTGAGGCAGGAGAATCATCTGAACCCGGGAGGCAAAGCTTGCAGTGAGCCGAGACTGTGCTGCTGCACTCCAACCTGTCCCACAGAGCGAGACTCTGTTTCAAAAAACAAAAATAAATAAATAAATAAAGTCAAGGCACTATAAGGCTCTAGGAGCAATCCTGGACCTGTTAGCAGAAAAGAAGGATTTGAGTTTGGTAAATCATCAACTTAATATCCAGTCAGTGAATTCTAGTCCCGCTGACTTCTATGGACAGGCCCCATCACCCACTCCTGCTTGCTTCTCCCGAACACTGATCCTCCCTTAACATTTAGAAACCCTTACTAGTGACTTTTCTGGTCCTGTCCTCCTCCTGCTCCACCACTGGTTTTGGTACTGTAGCCATACTAGACTACTTGCAATTCCACAAATATGCTATGTATTTTTCATACCTGCAAGCCTTAGTCTATTTGATCTCTCTCTCTGGAATATATGATCCCATTTTATCCAACCCCTCTGCTCTTCTCTTTCCAATGTCTCTCTGCCTATGGTAATCTTATTTTTTAATACTTTCTCCCATGCCTCTTTATTAAATATTTCCATTCCCAGCCAGATGTGACCTGTTCTTCCTTAAAATGTTATAACACTTTGCATATGTCTCTCCTAGGACTTTTAGTGTAATTTGCCTTGAAGAAAAATTGTTTGTGTTCTTATGTTATCCTTCTTAGTAGATAGTCAGCTTTTTGAGGAAAAGAACTGTGAACTTTTTTTTTGAACTCCACAGCTGGGCCCAACAGAATCTTGCAAACACTAGTCAGTTAATAAATACTTGGTCAGTTAAATATAGGTGACATGTGGCTCCCCAAGGCAGTTCACAACATGGATATTTATTTTCTTCCAAGCCAGCTGGATTGGCCTCTGACTTGTCACCTTTCTTTAAAGGCTCACGTAATTAGGTAGGACCCAACCAGGATAATCTCTCTTTCGATTTTACAAAGTCGACTTATTATTAACCTAATTGTGGTAGGGATATGCCATCATGTTTACAGGTTCCCCTGTGCTCAAGGGGAAGCACACACAGATAACAGGGATCATCATAGAATTCTGCCTATCACCTCCTCCTCCCTTTTTTTGCATCTTTTTTTGTATATCTACTAACCCAAATGGTTGTCAAAATATGATCCCTCGACTATCAGTACCAACATCACCTGGAAATTGTTAGAAAAACAAATTCTTCGGCCCCACACCCGATCTACTGCATCAGAAACTCTGGGGGCCCAACCATCTGTGTTTTAACAAGCCATCTGGGTGATTCTGATGCACACCAAAATTTAAAAGCTACTGCCTCACCCATGGGTCTTTTATTTTAGTGCCATACTATAAGTAACTTCCTCTATTCTCTGCCTTGATTAAAACAAAACAGAATAAAAAAAATAGCCTAACCATATTCCACTAGCTGTCTTAATCCTTAGTTGATGAGCAACTCAGGAGGAACATAGATTCTGAAACTTGTCGTGCTGGGGGCTCTCCCATATTGACTGTGACTCCCTGGCAGCCCCTGCTTCCACCTTCTTATCCTGGTTGCCGTTTGCCTTACAACAAGAGGCACAGTAGTAATGCCCTGTGTAACATGTCAACTGAATTAATTGGGTAGTTTTTCACCCATCTTTTCCCACATCTTTGCCCCATTTAAAAAATCGGAATGATTATTCTGACTCCGAGTTTATTGTTCTATTTCTTGCTATTATCACTGCTGCTGTGTGGGGAAAGTAGAGGATTTTCATGTAGTAAGTATAATACCTCCTTAGGCTGATAGTAGTTGATTAATCTCAGACATTAGCACTGAAATTATATAAAACCCATGTTACAGAAACAGAGATCTTGCTACATCTAAGTAGAACCATGTTACAATATAAGAATTGGCGTACATCACCTTATTTGTAGGTTCTCCATGGTATAAGAAGCTAAATGTAAACACTGCATGTGTTTGCACCAGAATCAAATCTATAGTATAGATGAGTTGCTGAATAACAGGATTTTATTATACTTCAATAAAATTTTAACCGTAAAAGTTAACCAATCTCTAACCAGAAGTTTTCTAAATCAAGAAATATTTTACTTAGGAAATATCTGTATACATTTTTGACATTTTATGAGAAGCATCTTACAAATTGGCTTGCCGGGACATTTCTATAAAAGGAAATCTGCTTTTCCATCGACTCTCCTTCTCATGTCATCTTCCACCCCAAGGTAGGTTTCAGGAGGGTAGAGCTTTCTGTACATTTTGGCTTCTGACTGAATCCTCAGCACCTCGAAGATGGTGCTCACAAATATCTGTTGAATGAATATGCTTTTTCTATCATTTTATTGGTGAAGTCTTCCTATGTATAAATGATAAAATGGACCAAATTGCCTGAGCATCCTCTACGACAAGTGAGGACCACTCCCTGTTTTTGTAAAAACCAGTTCTCTGTTAGAACATGGCCTGGGTCTTATTCATGACTCAACCATGTAGATTACATGCCAGACTGAATTTACAAAATTTAATCCAAGCTTCTTTACTTGAAATCAGAGGTTTTCTAATGCAGAAGTGTATACCACAGAGTATGTGCATGTATGGGTGTGTATATAAAGGAAATACATTTTATACACTTTCTGTGTTCATGTTTATTTTCAATCACATTAAACTAAAATTAGTGGTCAGGTGTGGTGGCTCATCCCTGTAATCCCAGCACACTGGGAGGCCAAGGAGGGGAGGATTACTTGAGGCTGGAAGTTCAAGAGAAGCCTGGACAACATAGCAAGACCCTATATCTAAAAAAAATTTTTTTTAACTGGGCATAGTGGTGAACACCTGTAGTCCCAGCTACTCAGGAGGCTAAGACAACAGGATCCCTTGAGCCCAGGAGGTTGAGGCTGCAGTAAGCTATGATTGCACCACTGCACTCCAGCTTGGGTCACGGAGCAAGACCCTGTCTCTTACAAAAAATAGTTAATTTATGTGGTACCCTTTGCAGTGGTTAGCCCCAGCAGGACATTGGAAGAGATGAGCCAACAGAGCCAGCTGACTGGTAAAAAGCAATGCTAAAAGAAGCTGGGTGAGGAGAACTTTAGGAAAGACTCATGCCTTGCTCTTCCACTTCAGAGGACAGAAGCTGAAACCCAGACTTAGAACTTAAGAGAAAATAATACTCTAGAGCAGGGCTCCTTTATTCCTAGAATTCTTGTTAATATAATTAGAAATGATTAAAAAATAAATGGCTGTATAAATTGTGGAATAAACAGTCAGTGTCTATATTTGTCTTACAGAAAAGCTAGTGTATTGTTCTTCTTTTCTCAGAGTTTAAGGGACTTCAAACTTCTGGTACCATAAATAATGGTGATATCAAAATGGCAACCATTGCTTCAGAACAATCTACCTGTGACTCATAGTTTCCATAGTGGTGCACAAGCCTTCAAATTTCACAATGCATTGGACAAATGGAAATGAGGCTTTAAATGTCATTTTACCCAGAAACTCAGAACACTTGGAAACATATGTAGCACAAATAGTTATTAAACTATAGAAGAAGGAAAGGAGTATTAATTCAGAGACAAACCTGTCTCCAATTAGGAAAGAAGGAAACTTACATTTTTCTTTCTCCATGTTCTTCATTTGCCCTAAATCCTCCCTTGTCCCAAAGAAGACGACAGACCCCCAGCCTGTGAGTCCCTGTTATGCACACCAGGAAGAGCTTTCAGCCTGTTTGGAAATGTTCTGTTTCCTCCTCAAAACATATTAGTTCTTTCCTCTCTTTTAGGCGCATGTTTTCATGGGTTTCCTTTCTAAGGCTCAAAGAGAAAGAATAAATCTTTTTAGGAACTCATTTCAAATCAGTAACCAGTAATTTTTTTAAAAATGACTTGTTATTTGCTGTCTTAAATATTTCCTTTCCCATTGCTTTATTTATTTATTTACTTATTTATTTATTTATTTATGAGACAGAATCTCACTCTGTCACCCAGGATAGAGTATAGTGGTGCGATCTCGGCTCACTACAACCTCTGCCTCCGGGTTCAAGCAATTCTCACTCTGTAGTCCTTAGTCTCCCCAGTAGCTGGGATGATAAGTGCATGCCACCATGCCAGGCTAATTTTTGTATTTTTAGTAGAAATGGGGTTTCACCATATTGGCCAGGCTAGTCTTGAACTCCTGATCTCAAGTGATCCTCCAACCTTGGCCTCCCAAAGCGCTGGGATTACAGGCGTGAGCTACTGTGTCTGGCCTGTACATATTTTAAAATTAAAAAATCTAAAAGCCTTATTGTTGAAAACCAACAGTCCTCCTCCCATCCCTCTTTACTTCCCAAACAGACTACCTAGCAGCAGCCATGTTCAGTTATTTCAGCTGTTTCTCCACATTTTAGGTAATACTTACAGTATAGTCTCTTGGTTTATGAATTTTAGACAATGTAAGCTTCATATTATGGTAGGTGAGGCTGCCATTGTCTTATGCCCTACCTTCCACTTCCACATCCCATCTGCCCAATAGAGTTAGATTTTAGTTTCTGGCAAAAACAGCAGTCATTGTTTATGTTAGTAAGGCTAGGTAAATATTTTTTATTCTCCTTCAGTTATTATACTTCGATTGTTTACTTTTTGTACAATTTTCATTCTTCCTAGAATTAATAATTGCTTTCTTTATATTTTTATTTGCTTAGTTTCTTTGTATCTATCAGTATATATTTTTTTCTAATGCTGTAACATATCTGTCAAACAACTAAAAATAACTTTCCCCAAACCTAAAGACAGCAGATCAATCAGTTCCATTTTCCCCCTCTGTGGAGATTTCTCTCCTACAGCTTTTGCCCCACTTGGTCAAATATGAATGTGCTATCTAGGGCGGCTGCACAGCTGTCATTCTGGAACATTCCTTCACTATCTCCCGGGAATTTTCTTAGTTTGCTACATATTCTATTTCCTGTATCTCAAGTATTCCTGTTTCTTCATTTACTTCCTCTTTTTTTCTGGAGTGCATTCTCCAATATTTTTCTAAGAGAGAGTATAGGAGGTAAAATTTTGAGCCTTTGACTATCCTATAACAATCAAGATTAACTGATAATTTATCCAGTTTTAATATTGTAAGTCGAAAATAATTTTGCCTCAAAAATTCAAAGACATTTCTCCGTTTTCTTTTAATTTCCTGTTGGGGAGTTTAATGCTATTTGACATTTCTTTGTATGTAAGCAGCTTTTCTTGGCTTGTTTATCCCTTTTGGGAAGATTCTGGGATCTTGTCTGCTTTTTGGTGTACCTAAATTTCCTTGATGCTGTGACTTGGGATGGGTCTTTTCTTGTTTGGTGTGCTAGTCCCTTTCAATCTGGAGAAAGATGCATGGGGTAAAAATTCAAGTGTAAATCTAAAGAATGATGTGTCTTTCCCCTACTCAGTATTTTTTCATATAAATCTTGCTTTTATAATATTTTTAAGTGAAGAAATTCCTGTTAGTTTTACTTCCTTTCATCGTTAGCTGTCAATGCTGTCAAACAATATTAGCACCATCATGATAATTGATCATAATGGCTCCCTTTATGGCTATATGAAGAACTGTGCCGCAGGTTCTTCAGGATCACAATAGAACCTATCTCTTAGCGTGGTTGAGAATATTAAGTGAGTTATAACACATAAAGCGCTGGGGCCAAATACTCTACATAGTAAGTGCTCAATAAATAATAGCTAGTTGTATCACTATTCATGATCCAATTAAACAGGCTAGTATTATCCTCACTTTACAGATGAGGAAACTGAGGTCAAAGAGGTTATATTACTTGGACAAGGTGACACAGCCAGCAAGTAAGGGGCAGGGCTGGAACCTGCTTTGCCTGGCTTTCAGTCCATGGTCTTCCTGTTCTGCCACACTGCCAGAGAAGGTGATATGGTTTGGCTGTGTCCCCAACCAAATCTCATCTTGAATAGTAGCTCCCATAATTCCCATGTGTTGTGGGAGGGACCCAGTGGGAGTTAATAAAATCATGGGTTTCTCCAATACTGTTCTCATGGTAGTGAATAAGTCTAACGAGATTTGATGGTTTTATAAGAGGTTTCCCTTTCACTTGGCTTTCATTGTTTCTTGCCTGCCACCATGTAAGATGTGCCTTTTGCCTTCCACCATGATAGCGAGGCCTCCCCAGCTAGGTGGAACTGTGAGTCCACTAAACCTCTTTTTCTTTATAAATTACCCTGTCTCAGGTATGTCTTTATCAGCAGCGTGAAAACAGACTAATACAAAAGGCATTGCTGTCTTTCTTTCCATGTCTTTTTTTTCTACCCATGGACACAACTCACTCTAGCACAATATAAATCACAATAGTGTGCAAGGTCAACGTCGGATCACAAACACTGGAGATCATGGACTTCCTTGAAGGTACTCAAGTCATGCATAAAAAATACTCTGCCCTGAGTAAGTTAAATCCTCCTGTGTGAAGGCAGGAACTGGAACAATGCATTTTCCACATGTGATAATTCCATGACATCATGGAAAGTCTAGGGTTGGTTCAAATTAAGGCTGCGGTGATGTTCAGTTAGTGGTGAAATAAGAGCTTTGCTAACTGATACATGAAGCATGTGTTAAAATAAGCAAGACACGTTGTCCTGTCCAGAAAAGGTTAACAGATTTGCTGTCTGTATTATTTATGACACTTTCCCAAAAGAAAAGGTTTCATGTGTGATTGTGCAGGCAGAACATTTTCCCAGTCAGTCACACAAAGTTCAGTCCTTTGCGGCACTCTTGAAATATCCCCACACCGTGCCAAGAGCTGTGGGGGCTGAACACCTTCCAGATCCTCAGACCTCGCCTGGACAGAGCCAACTCCTTCCTCCACTGAGGAGCGTGGAATGTTCGGCAGAGCTGGGTACAACAGGTTTCACCTCTAATTTTGGAACTGGAAAGTGTTCCTTTTTGACAAATGTGGACACCCTTTTCGACAGGTCTATTGCACTAGACAAACGTTGAACTAGGAATAATGACAGAAATTGGCTTGAGTAGAAAAAGACCATTGCCTTTCTCATCATCCAACATCAACTACAATTTTTGATAAATTGAAAATGAGAACAAGCACTAGAGGAGGTGGTGGGCTGTGTTATTCTTGTGGCCCCGAGCATATGTCATAGAAAGGAAACCACCCAGAATAAACATTGTAAGATTTTTGAGGCTATGGAAATAGACAAAACGAAAATATACAACAAAATTTTACATGCTGGTCAATTTGTTTGCTTACTCTACATTATCCCTTTCTCATTGAAAACCTAGGATAAGGATACATAAGCAGTCATAAGGAACTAGGTTCCATATATATGTGTGTGTGTGTGCACGCATGTGTGTGTTATATATATCTATATTTATACTTCCATATATATCTATATTTATATTTCCATATATATATTACTTCCATATATAATATATATAAATATATATACTGCCACATATATTTAAATATACTTCCATGTATATATATATATATATATATATATATACACTTCCATATATATATGGAAGTATAAATATAGATTAGATAGATAGATATTGAGATGGGGTCTCATTCTGTAGCCCAGGCTGGAGTGCAGTGGTGTAATCATAGCTCACTGCAGTTTCAAACTCCTGGGCTCAAACAATCCTCCTGGCCTCAGCCTCCCAAGTAACTGGTATTATAGGTGTGTGCCACCATGCCTGGCTAATTTTTTTCTAACTTTTTGTAGAGACAGGAGGTCATGCTTTGTTGCCCAGCCTGATCTTGAACTCCCAGTCTCCAGTGATACTCTCACCTTGGCCTCCCAAAACACTGAGATTAGAGGTGGGAGCCACTGTACCCAGCCAATAATCCCATTTTTAATATGACTGGTTACTATGTATGTTTATTCATAAGAAAAGATACCCATTTCAAAGAATTTGCAAGCTGATAAATGTGGGCAGGTCTCAGCAAGGCAGCACTACTACAGTGAGAGCTGTGAAAACAAGAAATAAATAAATAAAGGGCCCCTGGAGTGCCCCATTTATGAGGACCTGCTGTAGTGGTGCTGTGAGATTTTACCCTCCCAACTGCAAGAACATTTTGAACAAAATCCCCCTGGCTTGATCGATTTATTTCATTATAACATTGATTATAACACACCTCAGTGAATAATTCTGAAGCCATTTGGTGGCTGTAATCTCTACACATCATCTTTTCATGGGCCTGAAGATTTCTCTGTCCCACCTGCTTTCTGGCCTAGGGGAGGGACTATAAAGAGGGAAGGAGGTAGGAGACTTGGGGAAGGGGAGATGAATGCTCAAAGGTCCAGAATGGCCGGGCACGGTGGCTCACTCTTGTAAATGCAGCACTTTGGGAGGCCGAGGCAGGTGGATCACTTGAGGTCAGGAGTTTGAGACCAGCCTGGCCAACATGGTGAAACTCCATCTCTACCAAAAATACAAAAATTAGCCAGGCATGGTGGCGCCTGCCTGTAATCCCAGCTACTTGGGAGGCTGAGGCAGGAGAATTGCTTGAACCCGGGAGGCGGAGGTTGCAGTGAGCTGAGATTGCGCCATTGCACTCCAGCCTGGGCGACAGAGTGAGAGTCCGTCTCAATAAAAGCAAAACAAAACAAAGTCCACAACAACCTTCCTAAGAAGGCCAGAGCCAGGGAGCAAAAAATGCCGTGATTATGTGTCCTTCTCACCTCCCCGGCCTGCTGCTCTCGGCATGAATAGAGAAGTAGCACTGGGCCTGAGGATTGGGACCGCATCATGCACATCCTGTCGCACACAGAGATATGGGCGAGGTGTCCTGACACTTGGACCCACAGCTCAGCTGCTGGCTCTCTATGAGACTGAAGCAAGTCATGTGAATGTTCGGGCTTTCAAACGCTAGGGCAGCAACATCCACAGTGCCTTTTGCTTCTCACAGCCTCTGTCTCTGTTTTAGGATTCTTTTGCTCCTTGGGCCTGGAATTAATCTGGCCAATCCAAGAAATCATCTGGTTCTACAAAGATATACAGGCAAGAGTCTGAGAGCCAAGAGCCACCTATCATTGCTCTGAATCCCTTTTGTCAGTTCCAGGTGGTGTGTCCTCCCCCTGAGACGATCTGTCCCTCTCAGCCCGCTCCAGAGCAGCCCTGGCTTGGAGGACAGGGAAGATGGATGTTTTCACCTTGACTGCATACCTCCCTTCCCGGCATATCTTCTTTATTCCCATTCTTTCCAACCTTTACTCCTCTTCCTCTTCCCCATCCAAGGGGCAGTAAAATCAAAGGCAAATCAAGACAGATTCTCTGGCAAATCCTTTCCTACTGTGATTTATTAAATTACACAATTGTTTTCCAAGTCCCTGTGACCCAAAGTCAGGAAAACTGGCTGAGTCCCTCACAGGAAAATAAAATACTAAGAAAAATGCAATCCCAAATGTAGGCAAGGGGGGATAAAAAAAAACTTTCCATTTTCAATTCTAAATGTCAAATGGCCATTCTAGTTTTTATTGTAGGGCAAATAATTGTTCTTCTGCAAATAACAGTATGTAAAAGCTTTTTAGGAGAAATTGTTTGGGGAATGTATTTAACTCACTGTACCTAAAATTTACACTAGACCAACTATTTTAAGTACAATGAAATGCCATTTTCATAATTTCATATAATATTTTTGTGATGGATAGCTACTTTAAATTTACATGCCAGCTATGTAAATGGCCGGAGTGATTTTTCATTATCCTAAGTGGTAAGTAGTTTGAAATATCAACGTAAGTGCAATGCAGGCATCCCATTCATGCTTTATTAAACTAAAAGGTTGCTAATTAGTTATTATATTGAAAACAATACCCACTGGGGAAGGAAACTGATTTGCTGAGATAAAAAATTATTTTTTAGAGTTAGAATGTAAGTAAATTAGTGGTAAGAATACACAATTATAGTTGATCGAATTTGACTTCAGGAAATAACTGTACCCTTATTGCTGAGTGGAGCGGGACCTGCTGAGAACTCTTTGTAGGAGTTCCCTATAGATGGGCTGGCAATTGTTTAACTCCATTGGTATACACAAGACAATGGGCCAGTCCTGGTGGCTCACACCTGTAGTTTCAGCACTTTGGGAGGCCAAGGAGGGAGGATCGTTTGAGGCCAGGAGTTCAAAACCAGGCTGAACAACATAACGAGACCCCTGTCTCTACAAAATAAATTTCAAAAAATGATTCCAGTGTAGTTGCATAGGCCTGCAGTCCCAGCTACTTGGGAGGCTGAGGCAGGAGGATTGCTTGAGCCCAGGAGATTGAAGCTGCAGTAACCTGTGATTGTACCACTGCACTCTAGCCTGTGTGACAAAGCAAGTCCCTGTCTCTGTTAAACAAACAAATAAGCAAAGACAATGATGCTGTATCACAGTGTAAGCCGTGAAACTCAAAGTTTATCTACTGACATCTAGACTCTATATTTGTTTGGACTTTCAAAACAGAAGACTTCACTGAAGCTTTGATAGCAGAAAGAATGACATCAAAGTAGAAGTAGGCTAGCCATGAGCAGCCACACAACTTCTTAAAAATCATATTTGTGAGACGGCATGAAATTCTGTTGATTTTTCTGCAGTTAAAAGATTGACCTAGGTCTTTAAGTTAATTGCAGCAACCAGATGATGAGTTAAATAACATTTTTAAAGTAATTGTATTTTTTCACACAGCTAATTTTTCCAAGGGATGCAGGATAGATTTACAAATTGTTTTGACCAGGTTTGTCAGTGATAAATTGGGCTTCTTTCAGTGGAGGATCAAGCTGTACTCTTTGTTTCATATTGCTTACTTTTTATGAAACACATATTTCCAGTTAATTGTTATAGGTATGTTTTAGCTAATTTGGAAGTTGATAAGTTTTCTTTTTGAAAGAATAAAAGTATAAATTTGAATGTCAAATTAGTTTAAATAATCTATAATTCATCCTTGATTATTTTATGATTCTATACTGCTTAAAAACTTAAAAAAGCATTACTTATTATGTAGGTACCATTTTTACAAATCATTCCATTTTCTGCACTTTTTACATTACCAACGTTAATTTTAGGCATATTATGGTATGTCAACACCAAACCAAGTAGGACCTGTTTTGTTCGATGCTATTTAAAAAATAAAAGTTCTATGGGATTCTAAGTTTTAAAATATTCCTCTCAGGGCTAACATTACACATATATAGGATTTGTTCATTAATTCATTTGATATTCATCCCAATAAACAGCCACTGAAAGTTTATTCATTATAAACCACTGAGCTAAGTCGTGATGAGTTTACAAAGATGAATAAAATATAGCCCTGCTCCATGGGGAGTGCACTCATTGAGCTAACTACTTTGCAGAGATTCAAAATACAATGGCTTAAATAAGATAATATGTTGGTGCAAAAGTAATTGCGGTTTTTGCTCTTACTTTTAAATGGCAATTACTTTTGCACTGACCTAATATATACATGTCTCTTCTCATTATAGCAATCCCTAGGGCCAGCAACTTGCCAATAAGAAAGTGACCTGGAAATTGGGTATATCATTTCTGCCCACATCTCATTGGAATGAGTTTTGTACCACAGCTATCCTGGGAATGTAATCTCTAACTGCGTAGCCAGGTACCCAACTAGAATTTAGGGATTTCATTACCGAAAGGAAGAAGAACACAGCAATTAAAGAGATTGAATTATTAACAGATGCAGCAACATGGAAGAATCTGAAAAACGTTATGCTAAGCAGAAGTCAGTCACAAGAGGTTGAAAGTCAGCCGCTTTCAGTGGCTGTTTATTGGGATGAATATCAAATAAATTAATGAACAAATTCCATATATGTGTAATGTTAGCCCTGAGAGAAATATTTTAAAACTTAGAATCCCATAGAACTTTTATTTTTTAAATAGCATCTAACAAAAGAGGTCCTACTTGGTTTGGTGTTGATATACCATAATATGCTTAAAATTAAAGCCCTTGGTAATGTAAAAAGTGCAGAAAATGGAATGATTTGTAAAAATGGTACCTATATAATAAGTATTGCTTTTTAAAGTTTTTAAAAAACTTAAAAACCTTAATCCTGTGTGATTCCGTATGTATGAAACTCAAGGCAAGGCAAAACTCCAGTGTAGCAGGAACATGATTGCCTGAGACCTAGGTCTTGAGGAGCACGAGGAAACTCTTTTTGGGGTGATGGAAATGTTCGAGATCTTGATTGTGGTTACGTGACTATACAGTTATCAAAACTCATTGAACTTAACACTTACGGTGAGTTAGTTATTATTGTGGCTGCTGTTGTTATTATTGTCTTGAGTGGGGTTCACAGAATTTCAAGGGGGTTAAAAAAATCACTGATTAAATTTGGAATTCTTGAGCTCCCCCCAAAAAAATCTAACATAGCTTTATTTTATTTAGAGTCCTTTTTATTTTTTTAAAACTTGGCAAGTATATGTTTCAATTAAGATAATTTACAATGACTGTTATACAAACAACTCCAAAGCTCAGTAGATTAACTGAGAAATAAACAGAATAAAAGATGTATTTCTCACATCTGTCACAGCCTCTCTGGGTGGTGGGTTGGGTTGCTGTCCTTCCACAGCAGTTAGGGTTCTAGCTTCTTCCATCTAGCGGATCCACTGCCTTCTGGGACTTTAGAGTTGTCTGGGATCTTGGAATCATCTGCTAGATCTTCTGCAGCCAGTGAGGAGGGTGGGGGAACAGAGAGTCTCATGAGATTTAGGGGTCAGGCCTAGAAGAAGCACACACACCTCTACCATATTTGAATGGCCTGAGTGGGTCGCATGACCACACGTAGAGGTGCACCTGGAAATGTAGTCTTCTTATGTGTGCAGGGTGAGAGGGAAATGGTTAGTGAATATATTGCCTTGTGGCTATGTCTATCATTAAAAAGTTCAAATCCTGTCTTTGCAACATAATAGTTGATTGAATTTGGGAAAGTGTCTAGGCCTCAGGTTGGTTTGTTTGTTTTTATTTCTAAAATGATGGCATAAATGATACCTACCAAGCAGGGCTGTTATGCGAACAAAATGAGATTATTCATGTAGAGTGCATAATAGAGGGCCTAACACACAGCAGGCACATCGAATTTCCTGCCTGATTCTCCTTGCATGAGGAGCAGACTGATTTAATCACTGCGGTTTTATAATATACTTTAATATTTGATTGGGCTAGTCTTTTATCAGTTTTCTTTTTTGTTTGTTCATTTGTTTGTTTTAATGTACCTTATTTTTTCAGAGTAGTTTTAGGTTGAAAGAAAATTTGAGTGGTAGGCACAGAGATTTCCCATATCCCCCATCAACATATATACCCAGCCTCCCCTATTGCCAACATCTCCCACAACATCTCCCACCAGAATGATGCATCTGTAACCTCTGTGAACCTACATTGACACAGCATTATCCAGTCTTCTTTTAATAAAATAAACACTTTTTGAGATGGCTTTTTCTTCCAGGTGAACTACTATGCAATTTTTTTCCCCTTCTGCAAGTGTGTCAGCCTGGCTTCTCCAGAAAGTAGAGGCCAAGACAAAAGGCTTAATGTTATTAGGAAGTGCAACCCCAGGAGACACCCAAGAGGGTCCCAGAGAATGAAGCAGGGAAAGTAGAGCCTATACAAGAAGGTGCTAGCTCACTGGCTGCTTCTCTGTGCACCTGATTGTTTCTTTCTACAGGGCTATCCTCTGAGAATTTATCCTCTGAGAATTTGAACAGTGTCTCAAGCCAGTCAATCCACAAGGAAGAGGGGGCCCTCATAACTCATTGGTTTAAGTTTCACTCACTGGCCCTTATATCTCATTATATTTAAGTTTCACCCCATAGGGAGTTCACTCCACATACCTCCGGGTTGAACATGACTCAGAGCCTAGTGTTCCATGGTGTGTCATGCCCAGGTGTCAGACGGGGTCCTGGTCAGATCCCCGGCAGAGCCAGCGCAGGACACTTGGCAGAGCAATGGAAGGGATGCCGAGAGAACATAAATATGGAATAAGTTCCCTTTTTTCTGTTATCCAGTTTTCCCATTCTAGAACATAGCAATACCATTTGAAAAGGAAGTTCTCCCATTTACTCCTAAAGGCATGTTCTTTACGTTCTCTTGGATTTGCTTCCATTAGGATCAAATCAACAAAAAGCTGTATTATAAAAGGGAGAGGGTGGGACCCCTTAACTTAATGAAGAAATGCCATCTCCTGATGTAACCACCAGTCCCTGTGAGGTAACCTAAGTTAGTTAAAGAGAAAATGCAGACAGTATGATACTGTTTTGAAAGTCAAAGGGATTTGCTATTGCCTTTGGAGGAAAGACTTCACTCATTCCCTGGCATAGGAGCCTGGGGATTAGAGGATCAGTTAGCATTCTCCTGCCTCTCCTGGGCCACTTCTGATCATCATGAAGGCAACTTATATTCTCCCCAGATGCTTATTAAGGTACCCTACAGCTTTGTACTTAGCAGTAAATCACTCTTGTTCAAAACGTGGCTTGAGAACCACGTGATAGCCAACTTAGCACTGAATCCTATAGAATGTTCAGTGTCGAAAAAGACATGTGATGGATCTCCCTCAAACCATACTCCCCTGCCTGCCACCAAAAACTCAAACTCTTCCTAGACCATAAATAAGATCCTGGGCACTGTAAGTACCTCCAGTGAGCTATATGGAAGGAACTTGCCCCATCTTTTGACATGCTAGGAGTCTGAAAGTCAATTACAGGTGATCGTTTTGCACTGAAGAGAATGGTCTCTATGAGCCTGATTTTTCCGTCCTGTACAAAAAACTTTTAATGAGATCCAGGTGAAAAGTTTCTGGCCTACGATACTGAGGGGTCTAATATGTGCAACCAAAGATACCAGTTATTTGTCAGGATGATTATTCTGGGACATGCTGAGCTTTGGGTTGGTCCTTGTCTAACCACAGAATTGCTGCATGCCCTTTGGAGGTATTTTACTAGCTTCTCCATGTCTAGATGTACTAGTGTTATTATACAATATCAGATTTCCCCACAAAATGCCAATGCAATTGGCTATTCATTTGTGTGTACCAACATTATTATTTACTGTACTTAGTCCGTTTTGTAGTATTTAGTGACCTTCACCAGAAGTTCAGCATTCTTGGCAGGCATTTTTCCCTTGGCCACAGAGGAACTCTGTATTTTTCTGGCTGTGGCTCCTTCCAAGAGATGGGAATGTAATAGCAGCAGCTGAGGATATGAAAATAACTGGGAACAAAATAGACATCAAATTCAGAAAAGGACTGAAAAAAAAAAAACAGCAGAAGCAGTTCTTTTTCGACACTGAACATTCTATAGGATTCAGTGCTAAGTTGGCTGTCACATTGCTATTTTAAACAGAGGGAAAAACATAGGTAGATTGACATGTGATTTTATATTTTAAACACAGATATAGAATTCTGACTCTAGATTTTACTCTTAGATCCATGTGGGTGATTAATCGTAAATTCTGAAAAACATGGTTACAAGAATAGAACAGACTTCTAATATAGTTCCCTTTTTAACCAGACATAAATAAAACTTTAGAACTTCACAAAAAAATGAGTCTAGTGGGATGGATGATGTTTCTGTTAATAATTTTGGAGTGTGCTTTTTTTTCAGGTTTAAAAAAAAAAAGCTTCACTGATTGGAAGGCTCAAGTTCATTGAGATACACAATGTCTTTGAGTGAGCATTCCAAAAAACTGAATGTCTCCTTCTGGCATGAATTGTTCTTTCTACAGCATTCCAAGCTGACACAGCCACATTTCTTCCGTTATATGTTCTATTACCCATGAGACTGCAGGAGAGTCCCACCTAAAAGCATTAATGTTGCTACATTACCATAAAAGTCTGCCCTGCGAGTATTACTTAAAAAACAAACAAATGGGCCGCATTAGAACAGATTGATAGCAGCCTCCCCTCTTGGATTGAAGAAAACATCCACTTAACACTCTGGTTGCTGGAGGTTCATTCCTGCAAAGAGGGTATCAACTTCCAAGTTAAAGGCCTTTCTACAGTGTAGAGAGACATCCATCGCCTTTTTTGCTTTTTTTGTTTTTATTTTTTCCCTAAGGTATTTAAAATATGTGCAATATCTTAAATCTAAAGCTATCTTTCAGATTAATGAGAAATATTTCAACATTTGTGCATTCAGTTCATGATTCAGAGATTTATTTATAAAACTGTTGATTTTGGGACACCCAACTCTTGCATTTAAACTGCCGAAGTGAGTCATGTTTGTGGGGGGTAATTACTACCAGAAAGCACAACTAACTTGTAAGCTTCTCTTTAAAATGTCCACTCACAATCTACAATTACTGCAAATAACAGGCTTACCAGGACTTTTGCTCTGTTTTATGACTGTGTATATTTATTATGAGTGCATTAGGCAATACCCAAACATACTTTTCTCGCATAGGGGTTCTTGTAGGAGAAATGAGTCCCTTTATTAGTATCAGTGTAGATTTCTGAGGATGTAGGATTCAAAAGATATAAACTCAAAGTATCCCTTCTATTACAGGAAACAGCCTGGAGAACAGCTGGTTCAAGAGTAATAATAGATTCCAATTGTCAGAAAATGTATACCTATGATTTGTGCATCGTTAAAGAGCGTATCCAACCCACTGAAATTCTAACAGGCACTTCCCTCTTTAACACCTCCATGCCTCTCTGAGGCTGACTTTGTGTCCTCCTGGGAGGCTCTCTGAGTTTTCATTTTGTGATTGATGAAGTCCACGCCTAACTGACTAGAAGCCGAGTGGGCAGCTTCTTGTGGGCCATAATGTCAGAGTCTCTGAGAACATCCTGCAGTTCATGGCTCTTTCTGCACTGATCAGTGCCTAAAATTTCACAGATAAGATGTCCAGAGGTGGCTTACACCTGTAATCCAGCACTTTGGCAGGCTGAAGCAGGAGGATCACTTGAGGCTAGGAGTTCAAGACCAGCCTGGGCAACACCATAGGGAGACCTCAGTCTCTACAAATAAATAAATAAATAAATAAATTAGGAACAAAGATATCTAGAGAGCTGGTGTTGTAGAAAAGAGAAAGAGTAGTAGGAGGGAATTTGGTGTTTGAGTCAAAGTAAATACGAGACTGCTGCAGCAGGGGTTGGGGAAATCACCGGAAAAGAAAGGCTGGAATTTCCAAAGACAAACTCTGGCTACCTGATGTTTTTGCCCTGCCATATCCTTAACCTACCTTTGACTTAACCTTGCTCAGAGCAACTCTGCTGGGATACCAAGGCCAGCCAGTCTTCCCTAAAGCTCCCTTGACTCCTGCAACAAACACATACTCTTCTTCGATGGGCTTGAGACTTAACCAACTAAATAACCATGCCTCTTTACACTGCCTACGATCCAACAGCCTTATTGGACCTGTCCACGTTCATTCATTCGTACTGTTTCACTCATCATTTATTCAATACTGTTGACTGAGTGCCGTCTATGTGTCAATTGTTGTGCCAGGCCAGGCATGGTGGTTCACGCCTGTAATCCCAGCACTTTGGGAGGCCAAGTGGATCACCTGAGGCCAAGAGTTCAAGACTAGCCTGGCCAACATGGCAAAACCCCATCTCTAATAAAAATACAAAAAAAAAAAATTAGCTGGGTATGGTGGTGGGTTCCTTTAATCCCAGCTACTCAGGAGGCTGGGGCAGGAGAATCGCTTGAACCTGGGAGGCGGAAGTTGCAATGAGCCGAGATCGCGCCATTGCACTCCAGCCTAGGCAACAAGAGTGAAACTCCATCTCAAAAAAAAAAAAAAAAAAAAAATTGTTGTGTCAGGTGCCGGAACATAACCCAATCCCTGTCTTTGAGGAGCATATTGACTGGTTGGAAAGACAGACCTCAAGAGTGGCAATTTCCGAACTGCATGATGAATGTTACATAGGAATGAGTGGTGTTATGGAGACACATCAGAAAGGCACCATACCTGAGCCTGGGGAGCAGAAAGCACTTCCCACAAGTGGCCATGTTTTAGCGAAGACCTGAAAGAAAAGAGAGGATAGGCAGGGGACTTAAGGGGAAAACGAAGGTAAAGAGACCAGGTGTAATATTCTGTGCAGGAGGAAAGGAAGAGGCCAAAGCCTGTGAAAAACGTGAACGTGCAGTTCAGGGACATGTGATTAGTCCAAAATGGATGGAGCCTACTTTAGATCAATAATAGAGTGATGATAGAGGAAGCTACACAGGGAGACCAGAATGTGAAGGACCTTGTATGCCACACTAAGGAGTTTGAATGTCAGTGGGACCTATTGAAGGACACATCCTATGTGCTTCGTTTTCCTTCCAGGTACTACTGAGGCCTGACCCTGCTAAGCCTCCCAGATCAGATGAGACTCGCTGCGTTCAGGGTGGTATGGCTGCAGACCCCATGTAGGGTGTTTCTATTGGAGCAGCCATCCATCAGATTCTTTATATGCTTGCATCTAAGCTTGCAGGCTTAATCTTGAACGAGTTTGTACACCCTAAACATTTGGCCAGCTTTCCTCTCCTAGCTTTCCTCAATTGACCTCGGTCATGGCCAGAACTACACACTCTGTGAGTCCTCTGACTTGTGGCATTGCCTAATTTGTTCCACCTCTCTCAGCCACACACTCCACACTCCTCAACTTTACGATCCATCTGGACCCACAGTTTACCTGTAACGCTTCTAGTTCACATATTTCATGGAAGTCTCTCTCTTGCTCAATTTTAACTCAAATTCAGGTCTGAAACATATAAAAATGTTACCATTCACTCAACAAATATTTAAGGAATTAGTACTACATGTTAGGAAGTGTTCCAGGCAATACAGTAATGACCAAAAAAGATTAAGTCCCTACCCTCATGGAGTTGACATTTTAGAGGAAGAAAATAGACAAACAATATATCAGATAGCAATATATTGTTTTTTAACAATCATTGTTATTTAAAAATTGGTATGAAATAATAATGGTTATAAAGAAAACAATTTAGGACTGCTGGAGTGTGCTATTTTATATAAGATTTATATATATATATATGTACACACATATATACGTATACCCATAGACAAACACAAATAGAATTAATACGTGCTTCTATAAATATGTACCAACAAATTTTTAATGACTTCAGCTTTCAACAATTAAAAATGTCATATAACTAGTTTGAAGTTAGAGATAAGTGATGTTATTGTCACTTATAAATTTCAGGTCTCAAGAATCTTTCTGATTTTTTGTTTATCAAATTCAATGTGTAATTATATTTTTAGCCTTGTGGTGTAATATAGTACACAGGATTTTGCAATAATCTTATAGTCTTTCCTTGGTTTGAAATACAAATGTGACACATTGTATTTCTGAATTAGCATTTTTCATTAAGAAAATATAAACATTTCATTACATTTTATTTTAATTTTCCATTTAGAATGATGGCAAAACATTATTGGTACAACCTTGTGGGCAAGAGTAGGGATTTTGATAGAGTGATGTAAGTAAGTTCTATAATATGTGCCTAATAGGAGTGACAGCAAAGGGGGATGGAGGAGCAATATATGATAAAATAAGAGCTGAGAATTTCCAGAATTGTAAGATGGCAGGAGTACTCTGATTAAAAGCACGCTAGTAGCAAGCAGGATAAATAAAAATAAATGTACAACATAGTAAAATTGAAGAACATCAACAAAAAAGAGGCAAATATTAAAAGCTATCAGAAATAAAGAACAGGTTCCATGCAAAGTTACACTCAATAGATGGACAGTGGACTTAAGATGTAAGAAGACACCCAGCACTTTGGGAGGCCGAGACGGGCGGATCACAAGGTCAGGAGATCGAGACCATCCTGGCTAACACGGTGAAACCCCGTCTCTACTAAAAATACAAAAATTAGCCGGGCGTGGTGGCAGGCGCCTGTAGTCCCAGCTACACGGGAGGCTGAGGCAGGAGAATGGCATGAACCTGGGAGGCGGAGCTTGCAGTGAGCCAAGATCGAGCCACTGCACTCCAGCCTGGGCGACAGAGCGAAACTCCGTCTCAAAAAAAAAAAAAAAAAAAGATGTAAGAAGACAGTGATTATCTTCCTGGGCTGAGAGAAATTAACTTTCAATCGAGGATTTTATACCAAGCAAAACTATTAAAATGCATAAAATTAGGACATTTTTATAATCACAAAGACTTAGACAAGTAACCAATCATAAACTGTCATTACAGGATATTCTTTTAAAAATGAATGTAAAGAGCTTTTGCATGGCAAAAGGAACAGTCAGCAGAGTAAACATACAACCCACAGAGTGGGAGAAAATCTTCACAATCTATACATCCAACAAAGGACTAACGCCCAGAATCTACAAGGAACTCAAACAAATTAGCAAGAAAATAACAAACAGTCCCATCAAAAAGTGGGCTAAGGACATTAATAGACAATTCTCAAAAGAAGATGTACAAATGGCCAACAAACATACGAAAAAATGTTCAACATCACTGATGATCAGGGAAATGCAAATCAAAACCACAATGCAATAACCTTACTCCGGCAAGAATGGCTATAATAATAATAAAAAAAAATAGATGTTGGCGAGGATGCGGTGAAAAGGGAACACTTCTGCACTGCTGATGGGAATGTAACTAGTACAAACATTATGGAAAATAGTGTGGAGATTCCCTAAGAACTAAAAGTAGAACTGCCATTTGATCCAGCAGGAAAAAAAAAAAGGCCTGGAAACTTAAATAACACAGGTTAAAGAGGGAAATCACAATAGAAATTACATTTAGCATTAAACAGTAATGAATGTGCTACATAGCAAGTGGCTAAAGTTATGGTAGTCAGAGGTGAATTTATAGCACAAAATGACATCTTTAAGAAATAAGATATATTGGCCGGGCACAGTGGATCACGCCTGTAGTCTCAGCAATTTGGGAGGCTGAGGCGGGCAGATCACGAGGTCAAGGAGTTCGAGACCATCCTGGCCAACATGGTGAAACCCCATCTCTACTAAAAATACAATTAGCCAGGCGCGGTGGCACTTGCTTGTAATCCCAGCTACTCCGGAGGCTGAGGCAGGAGACTCGCCTGAACCCGGGAGTGCGGAGGTTGCAGTGGGCCCAGATCGCACCACTGCATTCCAGCCTGGGTGACAGAGCAAGACTCCGTCTCGGTGGGAGGGAAGGAAAGAAGATATGTTAAAATAAATTAGCGATTGGATTAAAAAGTTAGAAAAAGAAAAGCAAAATAAACACAAGAAATGTAGAAGAAAGAAATAATAAAGAATAGAAATTAATTAAAGGAGCAATAGAGAGGATAAATCAAACCAAAAGCTTTTTATTTGAAAAAAACAAGAGAACAATCAAGAAAAAATACAAAAAGCACAAATGTATAATATTAGCATCTAAATAGGGGACTTACCTATAGATATATGTGTTTTTTAAAAATACATTTTATTGTGTATGTTTGAGATTTGCGACAGGATATTATAGGATACATATAGTCAAGTGGTTACTATAGTGAAACAGATTAACATACTTGTCATCTTACATAGCTACTAAAATCTACTTAACAAAAATTCCTAATACAGTACAATTTTATTAACTGTAGTGCTCATGTTGCACATTAAATCTCTAGACTTGTCCATCCTACACATTTGCTATTTTATATCCTTTGACCTACATCTCCTCACTTCGTCTCCCCACCCCACCATGGGAACCACTGTTTTTCCAGATAGAGACTTTTTTTAAACCACAAAATACTACTAGTAACAAATCTAAAATTTTAGATGAAATAATTTCTTTAAAAATAAATTACAAAAATTAATTGAATGAAAAATTTGACAATATGAATAGTCTAATAGCTGTTAAAGAAGTGAAGTCAGTAACCAAAACTCCTCCCCACCAAAAAGCCACCGGGCACCGATGATTTTACAGCTGGGTGTTACATCTTCAAGGTATGGATGGTCTCTAACTTATGTACATTATTTCAGAGAGCTGGAAAAGAGGAAAAGCCACAGAGCTCATTTTCAAACCTAGTGTAATCTTGAGATCAGAAAAAAAATAAGAGAAGAAAACTGTAGATTCATTTCATTTATCAGCAGAGAGATAAAACATTCTAATTCAAATGGTATCAAACCATAAACCAGCAGTGTTTATGTTCCAGTTGGGTTCATATCAGGAATGGAAGGGTGGTTTCAAGAAGAGATTCCAAAATCTTTTGATATGGTATACCATATTTAGACGTTAAGAAAAGCCTTATGATTATCTCAGTAACTCCAGAAAAAGCATTTGATGAAAAATTAATATTCATCATAATTAAAAAAAATTAAACTAGGAATAGAAGTGAATTTTATTTACCTAATATTCAAAATCTACGTAATCCGCCTATTGATGAGACTTTAGAAGCATTACCATTAAAGTCAGAGACAAGATAAAGATATTTTATGTCACCACTTCTATTCAGTAATGTACTAAAGGTTATAGTCGATTCAGTAAGACAAATAAAAACATAAGGGTGTAGAACTGGAAAGAAATATGAAGCATATTTACATACACATAAAATCTAAGTGGTATTATCTCTAATGATTAACCAATATGCGATTCTAAAAGTAGAGAGTTGATCTAGATTTTTGGATACAAAGCGTAGCATAATCAGTAACACTCTAGTAGCCAGAAAAGCAATACAAAAAACATACTTTTTATAATGACAACAAAGACTATAATTTACCTAAGAAGAAATCTAATAAAGATATACAAGATAATGAAAAAATATATAGCATTATTGAAGTAAAGGAAGTCCTAAATAAATGGAGAAGTCCCGAGTAAAAACCATGTTTTTGGATAGGAAGATTCACTATAATAAAGATGGCAGTTCTCTCCAAATTTATTTATAAATCCAATGCAATTCCATCAGAGTTTTATATTTAACTTGACAAGTGTCTCTAATATTTAAATGGTAGAGAAAAGGACGACAACAATGGCCAAAAAAAAAAAATTGAAGATGAACAAGGTGAGAAAGAGATGAATAATTTTTGTAAAATTATAGTGATTACTACAATGTGATTCTGGCACAGAGACAGACAAGATGACAAGTGGAATAGAATACAGAGCTCAGTCCCATGCATACAGGGAAATGTAATATGTCAAGAGCTGCATTACAGATCAGTGGGGTAATAAAATGGTGGTGGAGCAATTAGTTGTCCATATGGAAAAAGATAAAAATTAATTCTTACCTCATTCCCCAGACCGAATTAAAAACTAAATGTGTAGAGCAGCATTTTAAAAATTTAGATAATAGCATACGAGAATATCTTTAAGACCTGAGGGTGGAGAGAGAGTTCTTGAACAATATACTAAGCAATTAAGAAAAAAAACTGATAAATTTAGCTCCATTAAAATATAAAACTTCTTTATAAAAAAGATACTATAAATAATGTTAAGATAAAACATAGACCAAAAGGAGGTATTTACAATACATATGGCTGACAAAGGATTAGTTGCCAGCATATATAATGATTGCCTGCAAATTAAAAAGAGAGAGAGAGAAATCGCTCAATAAAAAAGACAGTTATATTAGATAGCAGTCTATAGAAGAGGATTACCTAATGACCAATGAACATATAAAACATTGTTAAACTTTTTCTAGTAAACAGAGAAATGCAAAATAAAAATAAGTTGCCACTTCACATCATAAGATGAAAAAAATTACTTAAAGCCTGATGATACCAAATGGTGGCTTGGATGTGAAGCAAGGTGAACTCTCAAATATTTCTGTTGGGAATGTTAATTTGCACAAAATATTTGGAGAATAATTTGACAATATCTACTAGAGATGAAACTCCGTATACCCTGTGCACCAGCTTTCCATCCCTAAACAAAGATCCTTCACAGAGGAACATTTGAAGATTGCCGTGCAAGGACAATTTTATATGAATGTTCATTGTAGCAGTGCTAGAAATGGCAAAAATCAGGAAACCACTTAAATGTCCATCAGTAGGAGAATAGATAAACAAATTTTGATACAAGCAAGTAAAAAACCCCAAAAAACAAATACCATTTAAATGAATGAACTGGAGCCACATGTATCAACATGGATTAATTTCATAAATATAACATAGAAGGAAAAATTTCATAAAACATAATATAGAAAATCATAATATGTAAAATATGTCATTTATTTATATAGTTTATAATCCTTCAAAACAATGCTATACATTATTATAGAGATTTCTAAATATGTATGTAGCAAAGTAAAAAAATTTACATGATAAAGATAAACACCAAATTACTGACAGCAACTATCACTGGGGATGGAGAGAGGTGAATAAGATCCAGGAAAGGTATCTAGGGGGCTTCAACTTTATCTGTAATATTTAATTTCTTAAAAGACAATGCTGGGGCAAATATGGTAATATCTCAAATTTTGATAAAGCATGGGGGTACAGTGTGTTTTCTATATTAATTTTGTACTTTCCGATGTCCATTCATTCAAAATGAGGTATCTAGTATATCCCAAACTACTAGAACCAAAGATAGAGCACTGAACTACAAATAGAGCACTGAACAATAGACAAAAAATCTTCAGCTACATGGAGCTTATATTCTAGTGGGTATTTTTAAAACTTCACATTTTTTGAAAAGGGAAAAAAGACAAATAAGTGGACACAAGGAAATAATTCAGTTCCACAATAAAGAGACTTTAGCATCGTCAATAATGGATAGAATCAGACAGAAAATAAAGAAATAGAGGATTTGAACAACACAATAAAGCAAAGGGTTATGACAGACGTATACAGAACACTCTACTCAATAATCACAGAATACACATTCTTCTCAAGTGCACACGGACATTCTCCAGGACAGGCCATAGGTTAGTTAGGTCACAAATTAAGTATTAACAGATGTTTAAAAGATGATATCATACAAAGTATTTTTTCTCACCAAAACAGGATGAAGATAGAAATCAATTAGAGAAAGAAAACTGGAAAATTCACCAATTTGTAAAAATTAATACACTATTGAACAACCAATGGATCAAAGAAGAAATCACAAGAAAAAAAAAGAAAATACTTAGAGACAAATGAAAACAAAACACAGCATTCCAAAACATATGGGATACAGGGAAGGCAGTGCTATGGGAGAAATTTATAATTATAAATGCTTACATTAAAAAGCAAGAATGATCCCAAATAAACAACCTAATTGCAACTTAAGTAACTAGAAAAAACAGAACAAATTAAACTCAGAGCTATCAGAAGGAATAAAATAATAAAGATTAAAGCAGAGATAAATGAATAGAAAATAGTAATAATAAGTACATAGAAAAATAATAGAGAAAATCAATGAAACCAAAATATGTTTAAGAAGATCAACAAAATTGACACACCTTTAGCTAGGCTAAGAAAAAAAGAGAGGGAAGACTCAGTTTGCTCAAATCAGAAAGAAAATAGGAACATTATTACTGATTCTGTGAAAATAAAAAAGATTATAAGAGAATTCTATGAGCAATATATGCCAACAAATTAGACAACCTAGATAAAATTCCTAGATAAAAACCTAGATAAAAAAACCTAGAAACACAAAACTTACCAAGACTGTATCACAGAGAGTTAGACAATCAAAAAACACTTATGGTTATTAAGGAAATTGAATCAGTAATCCAAATCTCTCAACAAAGAAATGTCCTTGACTTGATGGCTTCACTGGTGAATTCTACCAAACATTTAAAGAACTAATACCAATCCTTCTCAAACTCTTCCAGAAAATTGAAGAGGAGAAAACACTTCATAACTCATTCTGGCACCAGCATTACCCTGACACCAATGACAGAAAAAGGCACTACGAGAAAACAAAACTACAGAACAATACCCCTTATGAACATTGATGCAAAAATCCTCATCAAGATATTAGCAAATTGAATTTGGCAACATATTAAAAGGATTATATATCATAACTGTGGGATTTATTCCTGGAATGCTAGGATGGCTCTACATATAAAAATCAATCATTGTAATATACCATATTAACAAAAAGAAGGGGGAAAACATGGATATTTTAATTAAAACAGAATAAGCATTTGACAAGATTATACACAATTATATGATGAAAACACCCAAGAAACAAAAAATAGAAGAAAACTACCTCAACCTAACAAAGACCATATATGAAAACCCCACTGAAAACATCATACTCAATGGTGAAAGACTGAAAGCTGTTTCTCTAAGATCAAAGACAAGACAAGGATGCCCACTTTCACCACTTTTATTCAATAATTCAATATACTACTAGAAGCCACAGCCAAAACAATTAGGCAAGAAAAAAAATCAAAAGCATCTAAATTGGAAAGGAAGAAGTAAAATTACCTCTGTTTGCAGGTAATGTGCTCTTATATGTAGAAAACTCTAAAGATTCCACACCACAAAAAAATAAACCCTGTTAGAAGTAATAAAGGAATTCTGCAAAGTAGCAGAATACAAAGTAGGATACAAAGTCAACATACAAACATAAATTTCATCTTTATACACTAAAAATGAACAGTCTGAAAGGGAAATTTTGAAAACAATTCCATTTATTTATTTATTTATTTAAATCCAAATAAAATTTGTTGTTTATCTTTTTTTTTAATTATACTTTAAGTTTTAGGGTACATGTGCACAACATGCAGGTTAGTTACATATGTATACATGTGCCATGTTGGTGTGCTGCACCCAGTAACTCCTCATTTAACATTAGGTATATCTCCAAATGCTATCCCTCCGCCCACCCCACAACAGGCCCCAGTGTGTGATGTTCCCCTTCCTGTGTCCATGTGTTCTCATTGTTCAATTCCCACCTATGAGTGAGAACATGTGGTGTTTGGTTTTTTATCCTTGCGATAGTTTGCTGAGAATGATGGTTTCCAGCTTCATCCATGTCCCTACAAAGGACATGAACTCATCATTTTTATGGCTGCATAGTATTCCATGGTGTTTATGTGCCACATTTTCTTAATCCAGTCTATCATTGTTGGACATTTGGGTTGGTTCCAAGTCTTTGCTATTGTGAATAGTGCCGCAATAAACATACATGTGCATGTGTCTTTATAGCAGCATGATTTATAATCCTTTGGGTATATACCCAGTAATGGGATGGCTGGGTCAAATGGTATTTCTAGTTCTAGATCCCTGAGGAATCGCCACATTGACTTCCACAATGGCTGAACTAGTTTACAGTCCCACCAACAGTGTAAAAGTGTTCCTAGAATTGGAAAAAACTACTTTAAAGTTCATATGGAACCAAAAAAGAGCCCACATTGCCAAGTCAATCCTAAGCCAAAAGAACAAAGCTGGAGGCATCACGCTACCTGACTTTAAACTATACTACAAGGCTACAGTAACTAAAACAGCATGGTACTGGTACCAAAACAGAGACATAGACCAATGGAACAGAATAGAGCCCTCAGAAATAATGCCGCATAACTACAACCATCTGATCTTTGACAAACCTGACAAAAACAAGAAATGGGGAAAAGATTCCCTATTTAATAAATGGTGCTGTGAAAACTGGCTAGCCATATGTACAAAGCTGAAACTGGATCCCTTCCTTACACCTTATACAAAAGTTAATTCAAGATGGATTAAAGACTTAAATGTTAGACCTAAAACCATAAAAACCTTAGAAGAAAACCTAGGCAATACCATTCAGGACATAGGCATGGGCAAGGACTTCATGTCTAAAACACCAAAATCAATGGCAACAAAAGCCAAAATTGACAAATGGGATCTAATTAAACTAAAGAGCTTCTGCACAGCAAAAGAAACTACAATCAGAGTGAACAGGCAACCTACAGAATGGAAGAAAATTTTTGTAATCTACTTATCTGACAAAGGGCTAATATCCAGAATCTACAATGAACTCCAACAAATTTACAGGAAAAAAACAACCCCATCAACAAGTGGGTGAAGGATATGAACAGACACTTCTCAAAAGAAGACATTTATGCAGCCAAAAGACACATGAAAAAATGCTCATCATCACTGGCCATCAGAGAAATGCAAATCAAAACCACAATGAGATACCATCTCACACCAGTTAGAATGGCAATCATTAAAAAGTCGGGAAACAATTTCATTTATAATAGCATGAAAAACAATAAAATACTTAGAGATTAACTTAACAAAGGAAATGAAAGACTTGTATGACGAAGACTGCAAAATATTGCCAAAAGAAGTTTAAAAAGACATAAATAAATGGAACGCATTCCATGTTCATGGATAAGAAGAAAATTTTATTAAAATGTCAATATTATCCAAAGCCATCTAGAGATTCATGCAATCCTTATAAAATTCCAATGATCATTTTGTCTGCAATAGAAAATCCATCCTAAAATTCATATGGAATCTTAAGGGACCCCAAATAGCCAAAACAATCTTAAAAAAGGAAAAAAACCCTGAAGGATTCACACTTCCTGATTTCAAAACTTAGTACAAAGCTATAGCAATCAAAATAGCATGATACTGGCCTGAAAACAGACACATAGACCAATTAAACATAACAGAGAGCCCAGAAATAACCTCTTGCTTATATAGTCAAATGATTTCAATAAGGTTGTCAAGACCATTCAGCAGAGAAAGAAGAATTTTTTCAACAAATTTTTGAAAACTGGATATGCATATGCAAAGGAATGAAGTTAGACCCTTATCTACCTTATACAAAAATGAAATCAAAATGGATCAAAGCTAAGAGATAAATCTGTGAAACTCTTAGAAGAAAACATTGGGTAAAAGCTCCACAATCTTGGATTTGGCAAGAATTTCTTGCATATGACATCAAAGGCAAGGCAATAAAATGAAAACCAATTGGACTTCATAAAAACTAAAAATTTTTGTGCATCAAAGGATGCTATCAACAGAGCGATAAGGCAACACAGGCAATTGGAGAAAATATTTTCAAATCATATATCTGATAAGGGATTAATATTCAGAACATACAAAGAACTTCTGAAACCCAATCTAAAAAATAACCTGATTCCAAAAGGGCAAAAGACTTAAATAGACACTACTCCCATGAAGATATACAAGTGATTAATAAGCACATGAAAAGATGCTCAACATACTCATCATTAGGGAAATGCAAATCAAAACCACAATGAGGTGCCACCTCACACTTATTTGGATGACATCTATTAAAAATAGGCTTAATGCCTGGATGATTAAATAATCTGCACAACAAACCCCCATGACACAAGTTTACCTGTGTAGTAAACCTGCACTCGTATCCCTGAACTTAAAAGTATAAAAACCCCAAAGATATCAAGTGTTGGTAAGGATCTGGAGAAATTGGAACCCTGTGCACTGTTGATGAGAATGCAAAATACTATAGTCACTGTAAAAAAAATGATTGTTTCTAAAAAAAAATGAAAATAGAATTACCATATGATTCAGAAATTCCACCTGTTAGTATATACCCCAAAGAACTGAAGGCAAGGTCTCCATTAAAAAGTGGGCAAAGGGCATGAACAGACACTTTTCAAAAGATGACATACATGTGTTGACACATAAGAAAAAAAGCTCAACATCATTGATCATTAGAGAAATGCAAATCAAAACCACAATGATATATCATCTCACACCTGTCAGAATGGCTGTTAATAAAAAGGCAAAAAAATAACAGATGCTGGTGAGGTTGTGGAGAAAAAAGAATGCTTACACACTGTTGGTGGGAGTGTGAATTAGTTCAGCCATTGTTGAAAACAGTGTGGTGATTCCTCAAAGACCTGAAAAAAGAAATACCATTTGACTCAGCAATCCCATTACTGGGTATATACACAAAGGAATATAAGTCATTCTATCGTAAAGACACATGCGTGTGTATGTTCATTGCAGCACTATTCACAATAGCAAAGACATAGAATAAACCTAAATGCCCATCAATTGTAGAATGGATAAATAAAATGTGGTATATATACCCCATGGAATACTATGCAGACATAAAAAAGAATGAGATCATGTCCTTTGCAGGAACATGGATGGAGCTGGAGGCTATTATCCTTAGCAAACTAATACAGTAACATAAAACCAAATACTGCATGTTTTCACTTACAAGTGGGAGTTAAATGATGAGAACACATGGACACATAGAGAGAAACAACAGCACTGAGACCTATCTGAGAATGGAGGGAGGAGGGAGAGGATCTGTATAAATAGCTAATGGGTACTAGGCTTAATACCCGGGTGATGAAATAATCTGTACAACAAACCCCCATGACACAAGTTTACGTATGTAACAAACCTGCATATGTACCCCTAAACTTAAAAGATATTTTGAAAAAGAAACCAGGGTCTCAAACAGATATTTGTATATCCATTTTCATTGCAGCATTATTTGCAATAGCTAAAACATGGAAACAAACCACATGTCCAACAACAAATGAATGAATAAACAAAATGTGGTATATATGTACGTATAGTGGAATATCACAGAACCTTAAAAAGTTAGAAAGCTCTGACACATTCTACAACACAGGTACATTTTGAGGTTATTATACTATGTGAAATAAGGCAGTCACAAAAAAAGACAAATACTGCATGATTCTACTTATATGAGGTACCTACAGTAGTCAAAATTATAAACACAGAAAGAAGAATAGTGGTTGTCAGGGGCTAGCAGGAGGAAGGAATGAGGAGTTATTGTGTAACAGGTACAGAGTTTCACTGGACTCCTACCTATCACTGTATGCAAAAATTAACTCAAGATGGATTAAAGACTTAAATTTAAGACCTAAAACTATAAAAATACTAGAAGATAACCTAGGAAATATCCTTCTGGGCATCAGCCTTTGCAAGAATTAATGATTAAGTCCTCAAAAAAAATTGCAATAAAAACAAAATTTGACAAATGGGACCAAATTAAAGAGCTTCTGAACAGCAAAATAAACTATCAACAGAGTAAACAGACAACCTACAGAAAGGGAGAAGATATTTGCAAACTACACATCCAACAAAGGTCTAATATCCAGAAATGATAAGGAACTTAAACAATTAAGCAAAAAATAAAACCCCATTAAAAAGTGGGCAAAGCACATGAACAGACACTTCTCAAAAGACACACAAGCAGCCAACAAACACAAAAAAATGCTCAACATCACTAATCATCAGAAATATGCAAATCAAAACTACAATAAGATACCATTTCACACCAGCAATCCCATTACTGGGTATATACCCAAAGGAAAATAAATTGTTCTACCAAAAAGGCAAATGCACTCCTATGTTTATCGAGGCATATTCACAATAGCAAAGGCATGAAATCATCCTAGGTGCCCATCAATGGTGAATTCAATAAAGAAAATTTACAAATTTACATAAATTGACATATTTACATAAAGTTACATATACATCATGGGATACTACACAGCCATAAAAAAGAATGAACTCATATCCTTTTCAGCAACGTGGATGTAGCCAGAGGCCATTATCCTAAGCAAATTAAAACGCAAACAGGAAACCAAATACCACATGTTCTCACCTATAAGTGGGAGCTGAACATTGCATTGAGTGCACATGGACAAAGGTGGGAACGATAGATATTGGTCACTACAGGAGAGAGGAGGAAGGAGGGAGGCAAGGGAGGCCAAACTACTTATTGGGTACTGTGCTCATTAACTGGGTGATGGGTTTAGTCCTACCCCAAACCTCATCATTATGAAATATACCCTTGTAACAATCCTGCACATGTACTCCCTGAATCTAAAATACAAATTGAAATTTTAAATAAATAATAGGTATAGAGTTTCAGTTTTGCAAGATGCAAAGAGTCGGGAGGTAGATGGTAGTGATGATTGCCAGCAAGTACAACATGGATGTACTTCATACCACTAAACTGTGCACTAGAAAATGGTTACGATGGCAAATTTTATATGTGTATTTTACCACAATAAAGTAAATATTTTCTTTCTTTCTTTCTTTTTCTTTTTTTTTTTTTTCGAGACGGAGTCTCGTTCTGTTGCCCAGGCTGGAGTGCAGTGTTTCGGCTCACTGCAAGCTCCGCCTCCTGGGTTCACACCATTCTCCTGCCTCAGCCTCCTCAGTAGCCAGGACTACAGGCGCTCACCACCAGGCCTGGCTAATTTTTTTGTATTTTTAGTAAAGACGGGGTTTCACTGTGTTTGCCAGGATGGTCTCCATCTCCTGACCTCGAGATCCTCCCACCTCGGCCTCCCAAAGCGCTGGGATTACAGGCGTGAGCCACCGCGCCCGGCCTAAAGTAAATATTTTCAAAAGAGCAAAGGTACAAGGAGGGGCCAAGGTAGGTTAGAGTATTTGCAAGAGAGTAGTTGGAGTAATGGACCACGGAATCCGAGAGTAGTTAGAGTAATGGACCATGGAATCCAACCTGGATAGGAGGGAAGTAGAAAGTGGGGAGATGAGTGGAAGTACCACTGAAATTGCAGAAGAGAGAGTGCCATGGGGTTCTTGAGCAGGCATGCTGGAAGAACAACAAAAAAAAACTGGTTGTAGAGGTTTGAACTGGTGAGGGTTTTGAAGTGGGGCATTATTATCCACTTGATGGGATACTACGAATGCTTTTCCATTTCAAAAGAAATATTCCATTGCATGCATTTTAATAATGTATTCCACCTTATAGATGTAACAATTTAACCAATCTCTTCCTATAATTATTATTTTAAATCATAGTGACAAAATACTGTTAGTTTTATTTAAAGTAATAAATTTATGATCCTCTCAGAAATCCTCACCAAGAAGTCTCTGACCTTCTTGAGACTGGTGGGAAAAAACCCCTGGGATTCCAGAAAAACTCAAGACCAAAGCTACTGACTGGTGCCCTCTCTAAGGAGAAACACAACTGTAATTTTCCTTGAGGTGGACAGCATGGAATTCCTCTGCACACTCAGTCATGTGGGGAGAAAAATGGTGTAACTGCACTTGCCCCTTAATGTATATGAATTTCTTAGTTAATGCGACAAAATTTACTGAGCAGCTTCCACGTAAAAATCAGCTTCTTTTTTTTTTACATGGAACTGGAAATGTAAAAATGCTCTCAAATATAGTAGGCATAATTACATGAGTACATAAATTATTATAATAGAAAGTAAATGCAGAGGCAGATTTTCCATGAAGCAAATGAAACTCGAGCATTGGTGCCCCTCACTTACATGGGCCTCTTCCAACACTCTGGGAGAGACCCTATACATATACTTATGTGGTCATGTATTCTGGTAAAATTTGCAAAAGTGAAATTTTAAAAAAAGTCTTCAGTTAAACTGCTGTCTCTTTTTCCTCTGACTTTCCCTACTGTTAGAATGGCCAAGGACATTTTTGAGGTCCTAAAAAGGCAAAGTATTGAAGACACATTCAGTTGAGTTTATTGAAATGCATGTCTGGGACTCACAGATATTTTGCTGTCAAACAAAAAGTTATTGCACCCAGCACAGGAAGTAGGTGAGTGCTGGAGGAGACACAAGGTTTGAAGTGCATGGAGCCAGGAGCTAGTCTGTGGAACAATGCTTCTAATCAGACATATAAAACTGAACAGTGGATTTCGTTCCCATCAGTGCCTGGTCAAAACAATTCTCTGAAAAAACCCCAGAATTCTCTGACTTCAGGAATACTTTCAATAACACAGCATAAGCAGTTCCAATTATACATGCACTATCCATTTGTTTTCTTTTTGTTGGTAATTACACAAAATAATAGAACGTGTGGATTTCTAGGGCACAAACCTGTAGCAGTATTTCAAAGAATAAGTGCATCTGTATGTGAAGTTGTATGTTTTATTCATTCCAATTATCGACAGTAAAAAATTATGACCATTATGGAAGACTGAACTATCTTTCCATGTCCTGTACAGAAAATATTAGTTAAGTAACTGTGGTAGGTAGTTGACTAATACAAATGTTATTTGTTTAGATTGTGGAATGTCTGTTGTATCTGTTAACTTTTTCAAAACTTGACTTCGTTGTAATTTCTTCATTGTTGTTGTTGTTGTTGTTTAGAAACAGAGTTTCGCTCTGTCGCCCAGGCCAAACTGCAGTGGTGCAATCACAACTCACTTCAGCCTTGAACTCCTGGGCTCAAGTGATCCTCCCACCCCAGCCTCCTTACAAGCTAGAACTACAGATACTTTTCAAATTCTAAATAAATATTCATTTTCATGCCTAATTTTGTATTAATCACTTTCAATTATATTCCCTAAAGAGGTCCCCCCAAATTGTTTAAGCTTCAAGCTCCACATAACTTGGATTTACCCCAGTACGAAGTAATGACTGTGATACGAGAGAAATATAAGAGAGCTCTTGGGAGTTCTGAGAAGGAAGAAATTATTAGTTACAGAGATGAGCAGGGAAAGGTTTATCTAAGTTATGATTGAGTGGAAGAACTTGAATTCAGAGATATGGCAAATGATGCTCTCAATGAAAAATGGAATTCTTCATAACATTTTAATAATTTCTCTCCCCGAATCTACTCACTCAAATACTCTATGATTGACACATTCTCATCTCTACATGCATATTTCTTTCTATTCTCATAGCTAAAAACCTTTTCTGCTGAAGTTTTGTGGCCACGGGTTCAAGCAACAAATTAGTGCAAACCTGCTGAGTGTTCAAGGAAGATAATTTCCCAGGATGGATTCTGGGTAGGGGTTCAAACCAGGAGAAATGTGACAATTCTGTCATGTAATCCAGACCCTATTACATGAATTATGTGGCAACAAAACAAACTTTCTTCTCTGCTCTTCAATTATCGTATAATTAGTGAGCAAGAGTCAGAGAAAGTCCTATTTTTAAGTTCTATGCTGCGCTCACCTTCATTCACTCGTGAGAAGGAAACAGTCATAATATTCAGAAGCCAAGCATGGTTTCTCCTATGGAGCAATATTGTCAAGGTACCTTTACACCATATCCACAGCTTGTTTAGAGAGAGAGAGAGAATGGTGTGTGTGTGTGTATGAGAGAGAGAGAGAGGACAGCAACAGGGACTGACCATGTTCTGTGAAGGGTGGAGGTCCGTGAAGGAAGTGCCTGGTGCTCTGTGTCTGCAGTCATTTCCTTCCCCATCTGGGACCACTTATTCCACTGGCAGACTCAGCCTTCCCCAGGTCTGGTGACTCAGCTTTCCCCAGGTCTGGTGGGCAGATCAAAGGGCCCTTGACATTGGATGACTCAGCACCCAGTGAGCTTACTATGAACCAAGGTGACATCAGCTGGGAGAAGACAGCATCAGGGACACAGAGGGTCAGCCCTTGGGATCTGAGAAGTAAGTCAGAGACAGTTGGAAAGAGCTGAGTAGTTGCTGAGTCATGGAAGGAAGAACTGAGAGTCATAACTCCTAGAGATGGGAATGGGGGAGCAATGACTTCTGACAATGACTTTCTCCGTGCAGGGGGCTGATGCTACAGGCCCTGCTGAAATGCAGCAGTGCTCTTGTCATCTGACCAGTTCTTCCCTAACCTCAGATAGAGTGACCAGCTTCTGCTTTGTGCTTATGACTAATCTCCTGGTTTCCATTCACTCCGGCCTTGGTTTTCCAGGTCCCTCCGGATTGGGGGCTGAGCTCTAGATTTCTTAAGCCATGTTACCTATGGCTAGGGTGTCCAGTATCAGCACTTCCCAGCCAGGATTGCTGTATGTCATCCTGCCAAGGCTGTCATTCGGGCCCTCTGCCAACCTCCCTAGGCATCCTCCTGTAAGACTTCTGATGGGCATTTGGAATACACACACTTACCAGCCCTCTCCAGGTGTGAAAGCCCATGGAAAGACTGGCATATTTGCTCCTTAATGCAATCTCCTCTTTACAACTAATCCTCCAAGACAGGTTTCACAGATAAGTGAACACAGACTGAGAAGTTGTTCCTTGTGTAGGTCACATGAATGCCTGTCTTTTCTCTGGTTTGATTCCTCTTTATTCTGCATTCATGAAACATGTTTTCCTTGTCATTCTTCAGAACTGGAGATAATAATATCCACAGGATTGTTTTGATGGTTAAATTAAATCATCAATATGAAAGCGCCTAGCACGTAATAGATACTTAACAAATGGCAGTTTCTTTATTTCATCCTATTCTGACCTCTGCCTAGAAAACCAGGCTCCTCTGACAGAAGTTGAACTGGTATATGTCTGGGACAGCACTGGAACACATAGTAGGTTGTAGTAAATATTGGATGAATGAAATTAGTTGGGCATGATGGTGTGTGTATATACATATATATGTGTGTGTGTGTGTATATACTTATGTATATATACATATATATACATATATTATATATATACACATATATAAGTATATATATAAGTATATACACACACACACACACACACACACATATATATGATGGATGAATGAATGTATAATCAATGGAAGTATTAAAATTTTATTTAGAGTTTGCAAAAACCTAAAGATCACTCTTTTCCCCCTACACTGTGCTACTCTTGACTTTCTGCTATTTGCGTATCAACTGAACATCAAATCCACTCTTTTGCTGGATTTCTCTTCACCTGCAGTGGAAGATGCTTATCCTCACCTGCACACAAGATCATGCTTTTTGTGTTTCATGTGTCTAGCCATTGAGTTCCAGGCTGTCCTCGCTTGCCTGTACCTTTACTTTCTAAGCAAAATCCTGATATTCTGCACTAAGGAGGCTGAACACGAGAGATGTGTTTATCTGAGTGAGTGGTCTACATTTCAGTAGACTTGCTTAGGAAATGGGGGCAACATACTACTGCAGTGTGGTTAGATCTGGGCTGAGTAAGGCTACCTGCTGCTGGCTCAGCACCTTTCCAAATAATTAAGCAATTTACTGAGAGCCTGGAGTTTGGAATCATAGAAAAAAGCTTTGGAGAGAAGTACAAGTCAAAAGTCTATAGATGCTTTTCCTCTAGCCAGCAGTTCCATTAAGGAAATTTATTTTCGTGTTTTGGAAAGGTGGAGATTTTAGTTCAGTCGTGGACATATCCAGCCATTACTCAGTCCTCAGTCAGCAGATTTAAAGGAAGCTCAGAAGGAAAAACCCAGGGCCCTGGGCCATCTGTAAGACCTAAGCACAGCTGCAGCCGTTCCAGGAAGAGGATACCTAGGTCTCCGCTCCAGCTCTGGGCATCCATTAGCGATCACAAAAAAGATACCTGGTAATCAAGGCAAAAACTGCCTCCAGATTATGATCAATTTCTAAAAATTAAGCTGCTTGGAAAAGGATAAATAAGTCCACAAAAAAGGCCCTAAAGTATAGAAGGGTATAATGACCTGGAAATTCCCTGCTCCTAAAGCTCTCCTGTCCCACAGCTGGAACCATATAGTGACTACCTGGAGATTCAGCCCTGTCCCAGACTCCATGATCAATTGCATTTCTGGTCAGGGAAAATATAGGAAATCTTTAGGTATCAGTTTGGGGGCTTACCATCAAATCATCCCTGTGCTAACACCTACTCTGACCTAGCACGCCTGTATCTGATAAATGTATTCTTACCTTATGCTTTTTGATCAGGTTTTCCCTTGGGACTCAGAAGTTCCAGACCTGCATCCTTATCTTACTCCTGAACACCTGAAATCCTCCTTGCCTCTGTATTTTCAAAATTGGAGGCTTACCTTTGTATCACAAGAACTTGCAGAATCACACTCCTCTGGTGCTTGTCAAATGTAAAGTAGATTTACTCCCCCAGTACTGAAATTTTCTAGGACAACTTGCTCTCGGGCATTGAATCAGCCAAGTTTTGCATCTCAACCCAGCCTCAACTCAGTCTGCCTAAATTGATGTTTGACTGCGTCCTGATCATGCAGGAGTAGAGTTTAGTGGATTAACCCATCCATGTCCAAATTTCTATCTGCACATAGAATCCTGAGGCAAGGGTGAAAGTTGCTAAGGCAGCAGGCTATCCAGAAGTCTTAGGGCAATCACTGAGCATGAAAGAGATAGCTACACCTTCTTCTACATCTGAATCAAAACCTGCCAAATAATTCCAAGAGGCCTGGTTTACAGTATTGCATATGTTCATTCACATTACCTGTCCAAGACCTTGGTACTTCACCACATGCTTTCATTTCAAAGACCTGGCCAATTAAGAATCTTAAACTGTTGTGAAGCAATAAAAATTTCCCTAAACAATAACTATACAGAGGATACTTCCAAGACTGAGATTTTGTTATTTCATTTCAGGCATTCTAAATTAAGCCCTGGAGAAACATTTTCCTGCTAATAAGTAATCGCTTGTTGTAATATGCATTATTGCTGAGATAATAGGCTATATCAATATCTATTCATGTTATTGTAGCTGGGAAATAAGACTTGAGAATACCACTGTGCAGTATTCTCTGTAGTGAGAAAAAAATGTTAATTTCCATACTGTCATGTTTGGTTTAAATCATCTATTCTAAAATATAGACATGTATTCACCTTCAATATAATGAATTCATTTGTTGCCCAGCCACATTTGATTTTTATCAAATTTCCTTCTAAAACAATCTTATATGATAGGACACAGAAGAGCAAAATAGCCCATGACTTATCAATTGATAAATAATACATTGAAATTTACTAAAAGAGAGTATTGATGAAATCTTACCTTTTTAAAAGGAGCTTTGTATAAACTTTAAAATTCATATCTTGAAGGTTTAAAAAAATCCTAGCTCAGATTCTTATGTTTATTTTCTCCCTGTTGATCTACGTTTCAGAATGTGTTGATTTTTTAAAAATGTGAATCACATATATATATATATATATATATATATATATATATATATATATACACACCAATTTTTAACAAATACCATCAACTCTTTAGGTGGAGAGTCACAACCTCTCATTGACTTCAATACTTATTTTCATTTAGCTGATGTGCAGTAATGGTACGTATTTACGGGATTCAGAGTGATATTTCAATACATGTATACAATGTGTAGCAATCAAATCAGGGTAATCAGCACATCCTCTATCTCAAATATTTATCATTTCTTTGTGTTGTGAATATTCAGTCTTCTAGCTTTTTGAAAAATGTACAGTAAACTATTATCAATCAAATTCACCCTTCAGTGTTACAGAACACTAGAACTCATTCCTCCAATCTAGCTATAATTTTGTGTCTATTAACAAACCTCTCCCTATCCTCTCCTACCCCTACCCTTCCCAGCCTCTAATAACCACAATTCTATTCCTTACTTCTATGAGCTCAGGATTTTTAAAAATTCAAACATATGAGTGGGAATATTCAGTATTTATCTTTCTGCGTCTGACTTATTTCACTTAATAGAATGTCCTCCAGGCTCATCTGTGTTGCTGTGAATGACAGGATTTCATTTTTATGGCTGAATAGTATTCTATTGTGTATAGACCACATTTTCTTTATGTATTCATATGTTGATGGACATTCAAGTTGATTCCATACCTTGACTATTGTTAATAGAGCTGCAATAAATATGAGGTGTAGGTATCACTTTGATATACTGATTTCTTTGGATAAATACCCAGTAGCGAGATTGTAGGAACAGTAATTCTGTTTTTAGTTTCTTGAGAAATCTCCATGCTGTTTTCCATAATGGCTGTACTCATTTATATTCCAAACAAGAATGTTTAAGAGTTCCCTTTTCTCTACATCTTCATCAATATTTGTTTTTTTGTATGTGTGTCTTTTTGATGATAGCCATTCTGACTAGGATGGGTGTTATCTTATTGTGGTTTTGATTTGCATTCCCCTTATGATTAGTGATGTTGATCATTTTCTTATACGTTTATTGGCCATTTGTATACATTCTTTTGAAAAATGTCTATTCAGATCCTTTGCTTGTTAATTAATTGAAATATTTGGGTTTTTTTTTGCTGTTGAGTTTTTAGAGTTTCTTTTACATTCTAGATATTACTCCCTTATTGGATGAATACTATGCAAATATTTTCTCCAATTCCACAGGTTGTTTCTTTATTCTGTTGATTGCTTACTTTGCTCTGCACCTTTTTAGTTTGGTATATTCTATTTTTGTTTTTCTTCCCTGTGCCTTTAAGTCTTACCCATAAAATCTTTGCCTAGACCTACATTCTGAAGGGTTTTGGCTATATTTTCTTTTAATAGTTTTATAGTTTCAGGTCTTACATTTAAGTCTTCAATCCATCTTGAGTTGATTTTTGTATATGGTGAGAGATAGAGGTCAAGTTTCATTCTACATCATATGAATATCCAGTTTTCTCAACACCATTTATTGATGAGGGTGTCCTTTCCCCAGTGTATATTCTTGGCACCTTTGTCAACAATCAGTGACTATAAATACATGAACTTATTTCTGGTTCTCTCTTCTGTTCCATTGGCCTATGTGTTTTATTCCAATACCATGTTGTTTGGGTTACTAGAGCTTTGTAGTGTATTTTGAAATCAGGTGGTGTGATGCTTTTGGCTTTATTCTTTTTGCTCGGTATGGCTTTGGCTATTTGGAGACTTTTCTAGTTTAATGAAGAATTTAGAATTGTTTTTCCTATTTCTATGAAGAATGTCATTGGTATTTTGATAGAAATTGTATTGAATTTTTAGATCTCTTTGAGTAGTATGGTCATTTTAACAATATTAATTCTTCCAATTCATGTACATGGAATGTCTTTCCATTTTATTTGTCCTCTTCAATTTTTTCATCAGTTTTTTTTGTAGTTTTCATTGTAGTGATCTTACATCTTTTTGGTTAAATTTATTTTTAAGTATTTTATTTTATTTTATTTTATTTTTACTTTTGAGATGGAGTCTCTCTCTGTTGCCAGGCTGGAGTGCAGTGGCGCGATCTTGGCTCACTGCAACCTCTGACTCCCGGGTTCAAGCGATTCTCCTGCCTCAGCCTCCCGAGTAGCTGGGACTACAGGCATGTGCCACCACACCCAGCTAATTTTTGTATTTTTAGTAGAGATGGGGTTTCACTGTGTTGGCCAGGATGGTCTTGATCTCTTGACCTTGTGATCCACCCTCCTTGGCCTCCCAAAATGCTGGGATTACAGGTGTGAACCACTGCGCCTGGCCTTGTTTCATTTTTATAGGTAATGTAAATGGGATTGTTTTCGTGATTTCTTTTTCAGCTAGTTTGTTATTGTTATATAGAGACACTACCCATTTTTGCATATTGATTTTGTATCCTGCAAATTTACTGAATTTACCTATTAGTTCTAAGAGGTTTTTTTTTTCTTTTGTGCAGTCTTTAGGTTTTCCTATCTACAAGATCATGTCATTTGCAAAGAGGGAGAATTTGACTTACTCTTTTCCAAACTGGATGTCCCTCATTGCTCTGGTAAAAACTCCCAGTACTATGTTGAAAATAAGACTGGTGAAAATGGGTATTCTTGTCATATTCCAGTTCTTAGAAGAAAGACTTTCAGCTTTCCTCCATTCGGTATGATGTTAGCTGTGAGTTTGTCATATACAGCCTTTATTATGTTCAGATATTTTCTTTCTATACCTAACTTGTTGAGAGTTTTTATCATAAAGAGATGTTGAATTTTATCAAATGTTTTTTTCTGTGTCTATTCGTTGATATGATATATCTCCTTTATTGATTTGCATATTTTGAATCATCCTTACATTTCTGAAGTACATCTCACTTTATTATCATGTATTTCTCATTGATGTGTTGTTGGATTTAGTTTGCTATTATTTTGTTGACAATATTTGCATCTATGTTCAACAGAGATACTGACCTACAGTTTTCTTTTTTTGTTTTGTCCTTGTCCTTTTTTGGTATAAGGCTGGCCTCATAGAATGAGTTAGAAAAAATTCTTTTCTCTTCAATTTTTGGGAATAGTTTAAAAATAATTGGAGTTTATTCTTTAAATGTTTGGTAGAATTTGACAATAAAGCCATCTGCTCTTGGGCTTTCTTTTTCGGTTGGGAAATTTTTATTGCTGATTTAATCTCATTCCTTACTATTGGTCTGTTCAGGTTTTCTGTTTCTTCATGGTTCAATCTTGGTAGGTCATATGTGTTCAGGAATTAATGCCTTTCCTCTAGGTTTTCTAATTTGTTGGTGCATAGGTCATAATAGTCTCTAACTATTCTTTGTATTTCTGTGATATCCGTTGTAATATCTCCTTTTTTCATTGCTGATTTTATTTATTTAAATCTTCTCTCTTTTTCTTAGTCTAGCTAATGGTTTGTCAATTTTGTTCATCTTTTCAAAAAACCAAATTTTCATTGATGTTTTATATTTTTTAGTCTCTATTTCATTTAGTTCTGCTCTGATCTTTATCATTTATTTTCATCTACTAATTTTGGATTTGTTTTATTCTTGCTTTTCTAGTTCCTTGAGTTATATCATTAGGTTTTTTAAAAAATAATATTTTCTTTTTTTGATACAGACATTTATGGCTATAAACTTCCCTTTTGGTATTGTTTTTGCTGTTCACAGGTTTTTGTTTGTTGCATTTCCATTTTCACTTGTTTTAAGACTTTTTATATTTCCTTTTTAATTTATCCACTGACTCAATGATCATTCAGGAGCATGTTATTCAATTTTTTTTGTATTTGTAAAGTTTCTAAATATTTCTTTTGTTATTGAAATCTAGTTTCATTCCATTGTGGTCTGAGAAGACACTGGATATGATTTCAATTTTTAAATATTTGCCGATATTTCTTTTGTGGCCCAATATATTGTCTGTCCTGGAGAATGTTCCATGTGCTGACAAGAAAAAAGAAGACTATGGTTTCAATGTGCATTCTGCAGCTGTTTAATAAAATGTTCTGTAAATGTCTGTTAGGTCTATAATGCAGTTTAAGTTTGATGTTTCTTTGTTGATTTTCTGTCTAGATGATTCTGTTTAATACTGAAAGTGTGGTACTAAAGTCCCCAACTATTATTGTATTGGGATCAATCTCTCTCTTTAGCTCTAAAATATTTGCTTTATATATCTAAGTGCTCTGGTGTTGGGTGCATACATATTTAAAATTGTTATATCCTCTTGCTAAATTGATCCTTTTATAATTATATAATGACCCCTCTTTACTTCTTTTTATGCTTACTGACTTAAAGTTTATTTTGGCTGATATAAGTACGGCTGCTTCTTCATAGTTTTTATTTGTGTGGATTTTCCTTTTCTATCTCTTTACTTTCAATCTAATTGTGTTCTTACTGGTTAAATGGTTTCTTTAGACAGAATATAGTTGGGCCTTGTTTTTCAGCCATTCAACCAGTCTGTATATTTTAATTGAAGAATTTAAATTATTTACATTCAAGATTTTTATTGATAGATGAGAACTTACTCCTGTCATTTTGTCAATTGGTTTGTGATTGTTTTGTGTTTCTTTTCTTCTTCTCTTATTGTTTATCTTTGCAATTTGGTGGTTTTCTGTAGTGATGAAATTTGATTCTTTTCTCTTTCCCATTTGTGTATCTGCTCTATCAGTGAGTTTTATACTTTTGAGTATTTTCACAATGGTAGATATTATTCTTTTGCTTCTAGATGTAGAAATCCCTTGAGCATTTCTTGTAGGGCTGGTCTAGTGATGACGTAACTCATCAGTTTTTGTTTGTCTGGTAAAGACTATATTTCTTTTATTTCTGAAGGATAGTTTTGTTGGGTGTAGCATTCTTGGCTGGCAGTTTTTTTTCTTTCAGCACTCTGAGTGTATCATTCTAATCTCTCCTGGCCTCTAAGGTTTCTGCTGAGAAGTCTGTTGTTAGTCTGATGGAGATTCCCTTATGTGTGACATGACACTTTTCTTCAGCTGTTTTTAAAATTCTGTCTTTGACTCTTGATAATTGGAATGCAACGTCCCTCAGAGATGACGTTTTGGGAGTGGAATCTATTTGGGGATCTTTGGGCTTCCTGCATCCGGATATCCATATTTTTTCCAAGACTTGGCAAGTTTTCAGCTATTATTTTGTTAAATAGGGTTTCTGTGACTTTTTCCATCTCTTTTTCTTCTAGAACTCCCCAAATTTGAGTATGCATTCACTTATGGTGTCCCATATGTCACATAGACTTTTTCCATTCTTTTTTATTCTTTTTTCTTTTTGTGTCTTTCTGATTGGGTTATTTCAAAAGACATGTCTTCAGCTTCAGAAATTCTTTCTTGTGCTTGATCAAGTCTATTGCTAAAGCTCTCAATTGTAGTTTTTACTTCATTCATTAAATCCTTTAGTTGCCACATTTCTGTTTGGTTTTTTTTTATGATATCTATTGCTTTGTTGAATTTCTCATTCAGATCAGGAATGGGCTTCTTTATTTCTTAGTATTGTCTACCCACATTCTTTGTATCTCACTGAATTTCATTAAAATCATCATTTTGAATTCCTTTTCACATCCCACATAGATTTCCTTTACTTTGGGATCTGTTACCGGAGAATTATTGTGTTTATTTGGAGGTGTTGTGTTTCTCTCCTTTTTCATGTTGTGTCCTTATGTTGATATCTGTGCATCTGGTATAACAATTGATTGACTGAATTTTATGGAGCAGCTTTCATAAAGAATTTCCCGTAGATGTATCTATAGTGTTGGCTGGGTAGGGTACCATCTCTGGTTTTGAGTGGCACTGTAGTATAACCTCCATGCATGTGATTTCTTCAGCTATAATCAACATCAGTAGTGTCTGCAAGTTTCTCAGTGGCTTAGGCTGCAGTATTTTATGCAGGCTGCAGTGTAGCTTTACCAGGGACTGGGATGCTAGGTGGACCAGTCCTCTGGGCCCTAAGTGGCTCACATGGACCTCAGTGGTGGCAGCAGTGTGCCCTGGATGGGCCAGTCCTCTTTTCCCTGTGTAGGGTACATGGGCTTCATCTATGGTGATGGCTGTCTGTGAAGGATGATCCTTGGGACTTTGGATGGTACACACCAGCACTGCTGGTGGCAACAACAGCCTCCGCAGGCTGGTTGGCCAATCCGTAAGCCCCTGGGTGGCATGTATTGGCATTGGCAGCAGGCTCGCTGAGCTAGTAGGGCTAATACTTGGGGCCCCAAGTGGTTGGAGGCACCTGCGTTAGTGGTCATAGCCTGAGCAAATTAAGTTTTGGCTTCCTGGGTAGCACATGCAGACATATAGTGGCCCTGTTACTGGAAAGGAAGGGGTCACTGTCACTGGTGGCAGTCCAGGGACAGTGACTCTCAGGCTCCAGAGAGCGCATGCTTCAGTTCTCTGTGTCCTGGGGACAGGTTGCCTTATGTGCTGAACTGCCTGTTCCTCCATGTATGGAGTACTGCATGTGCTTGGGTACTGGGGGTATGGCCGCATCACTGGTTCTAGCTAGCTTTATGACACTGCAGCCCTCTGAGTGATTGTAGGGTGATGTCAGTGGGATCCCAGGGATGTGGAAGTGTAGGGATTTTTGCATCAGGATGAGATGCAGTATGATGTCGGCTCCATTATCAAAATGTTGCTGTGCAGCAGCAGCTTGAATCCTAGTGGGTGGGTGGGACCCAGCATCAATTCCCTCTCTGGGACAATGTAGTTGTGTGAACTCCAGGAAACTCACCATACTAGGCTTAGGGCCTGTGAGGGCCTAGAGGCTCTCCTGTAGCTAGGATTGCAGGTATCTGTGGTGGGAATGTGGACTGTTGGGGATCTCTGGCTTATTGTTTCCCCACAATGGGGAATCTGTCCATGCTCTGATGCTCCAAGCTGATCCTAGCCAGCTTCACTTCCCTCTCTGTGCTGCCATCTTGAGTTTCTGTGCCTCAGAGGGTCTCTCTCATTTCTCTTCTGAATTCCAGTGTTCGTCCTTATATATTCTATTCAACGTGTGGTTATCTGCTTCTTGTAAGTCATTTAATGAATCTTAAGGAATACAGAGCAAATTTAGGAAACTAAGCAGAGGCAACCAAAATGCAGAATGGAATTTTTGGCAGTCTCTTGGTACTTGGAGGACAAAAGTAGGGTTTCAGAAACTCTCAAAGGAGTCACGGGAGGTAGTGAATACCCAAGCTGTCACTTGAGATCCCTGGAGGCTATAACACCCTGGAGGCTACATCACCATGGAGACAAACTAAGCTTTATAAACATTATGACCCTGGTAACTACTGTTCTACTCTCTACTTCTATGAGATCAATTTTTTAAGATTCCGTGTATGAATGAGATCATGTGATATTTGTCTTTCTCTGCTTGGCTTATTTCACTTAACATAATGTCCTCCAGGCTCACCATGTTGTGACAAATAACAGGATTTTGTCCTTTTTTATGGATATGCTAATTACCATGACTTGATTATTACCAGTGTATACGTGTACCAAAACATCACACTGTACCCCATAAATATGCACAGTTACTATATGTCAATTTACAAAAAGATTACAACTCTACCTTAAGTTAACTGAATTTGTTATTGGCTCTAACCAATCCGACTCCATTCTAGATGCCTCACAGAAGATCAATAAATTCTCACTAGAGAATAATGACAGCATCCAAAGCCATCAGTTTTTAACATCAAGATGTCCTCATTAAAAAATAATGCCATTTTTCAACAGGAATGCTTCCAGCTTTTGTCCATTCAATATGATATTGGCTGCGGGTTTGTCATAAATAGTTCTTATTATTTTGAGATATGTTCAATCAATACCTAGTTTATCGAGTGTTTTAACATGAAGGGATGTTGAATTTTGTCAAAGGCCTTTTCAGCATCTATTGAGATAATCATGTGGTTTTGTTTATGTGACGGATTATGTTTATTGATTTGCATATGTTGAACCAGCCCTGCACCCCAGGGATGAATCTGACTTGATAGTGGTGGATAAGTTTTTTGATGTGCTATTGGATTCAGTTTGCCAGTAACTTATTGAGGATTTTCATATCTATGTTCATCAGGGATATTGGCCTGAAGTTTTCTTTTTTGTTGTGTTTCTGCTGGGTTTTGGTATCAGGATGATGCTGGCTTCATAAAATGAGTTAGGAAGTAGTCCCTTCTTTTCAATTGTTTGGAATAGTTTCAGAAGGACTGGTACCAGCTCTTCTTTGTACCTCTGGTAGAATTTGGCTGTGAATCCATTTGGTCCTGGGCGTTTTTTTATTAGTAGGCTATTAATTACTGCCTCAATTTCAGAACTTGTTATTGGTCTATTGAGGGATTTGATTTCTTCCTGGTTTAGTCTTGGGAGGGTGTATGTGTCTAGGAATTTATCTGTTTCTTCTAGATTTTCTAGTTTATTTGCATAGATGTGTTTACAGTGTTCTCTGATGGCAGTTTATATTTCTTTGGGGTCAGAGGTACTATCCCGTTTATCATTTTTTATTGTGTCTATTTGATTCTTCTCTCTTTTCTTCTTTATTAGTCTAGCTAGAAGTCTACCTATTTTGTTAATTTTTTCAAAAAACCAGCTCCTGGCTTCATTCATTTTTTGAGGGTTTTTCATGTCTCTATCTCTTTCAATTCTGCTCTGATCTTAGTTATTTCTTGTCTTCTGTTAGCTTTTGGATTAGTTTGCTCTTGTTTCTCTGGCTCGTTTAATTGTGATGTTAGGGCATTAGTTTGAAATCTTTCTAGCTTTATGTGGGCATTTAGTGCAATAGATTTCCCTCTTAACACTGCTTTCGCTGTGTCCCAGAGATTCTGGTACATTGTCTCTTTATTCTCATTGCTTTCAAAGAACTTCTTGATTTCTGGAAGCATTCCCTTTGAAAACCAGTACAAGACAAGGATGCCCTCTCTCACCATTCCTATTCAACATAGTATTGGAAGTTCTGGCCAGGGCAATCAGGCAAGAGAAAGAAATAAAAAGTATTCAAATAGGAAGAGAGGAAGTAAAATTGTCTCTGTTTGCAGATGACATGATTCTATATTTAGAAAACCCCATCCTTTCTGCCCAGAAACTCCTTAAGCTGGGAAGCAACTTCAGCAAAGTCTCAGGATACAAAATCAATGTGCAAAAATCACAATCATTCCTTTACACAAACAATAAACAAGCAGAGAGCCAAATTATGCATGAACTCCCATTCGCAATTGCTATAAAGAGAATAAAATACCTAGGAATTCAGCTAACAAAGGATGTGAAGGACCTCTTCAAGGAGAACTACAAACCACTGCTAAAGGAAATAAGAGAGGACAGAAACAAATGAAAAAACATTCTATCCTCATGGATAGGAGGACTCAATATCATAAAAATGGCCATACTGCCCAAAGTAATTTATAGATTCAATGCTATTCTCACCAAACTACCATTGACATTCTTGACAGAATTAGAAAAAAATACTTGAAATTTCATGTGGAATCAAAGACGACCCCATATAGCCAAGACAATCCTAAGCAAAAAGAACAAAGCTGGAAGCATCATGCTACCTGACTTCAAACTATGCTACAAGGCTACAGTAACCAAAACAGCACAGTACTGATACCAAAACAGACATATAGACCAATGGAACAGAACAGAGACCACAGAAATAGCACCACACATCTACAACCATCTGATCTTTCACAAACCTGACAAAAACAAGCAATGGGGAAAGGATCTCCTATTCAATAAGTGGTGCTGGGAAAACTGGTTAGCCATATGCAGAAAACTGAAACTGGACCCCTTCCTTATACCTTATACAAAAATTAACTCAAGATGGATTAAAGTCTTAAATGTAAAACCCAAAACCACATAAACTCCAGAAGAAAACCTAGGCAATACTATTCAGGACATAGGCATGGGCAAAGACCTCATGGCGAAAACACCGAAAGCAATTGCAACAAAAGCCAAAATTGACAAATGAGACCTAATTAAACTAAAGAGTTTCTGCACAGCAAAAGAAACTATCATCAGAGTGATCAGGTAACCCACAGAGTGGGAGAAAATTTTTGCCATCTACCCGTCTGACAAAGGTCTAATATCCAGAATCTACAAGGAACTTAAATTTACAAGAAAAAAATAAACAACCTCATCAAAAAGTGGGCAAAGAATATGAACAGACATTCCTCAAAAGAAGACATTCACATGGCCAACAAACATATGAAAAAATGCTCAACATCACTGATCATTAGAGAAATGCAGATCGAAACCACCATGAGATACCATCAGAATGAGATACCATGAGAATACCATGCCATTCAGAATGGCAATTACTAAAAAGTCAAGAAACAATAGGTGCTGGCAAGTCTGTAGAGAAACAGGAACGCTTTTACACTGTTGGTGGGAATGTAAATTAGTTCAACCGTTGTGGAAGACAGTATGGTGATTCCTTAAGGATCTAGAAACAGAAACACCATTTCTCCCAACAATCCTATTACTGGGTATATACCCAAAGGAATATAAATCATTCTACTATAAAGACACATGAACACGTATGTTTATTGTGGCACTATTTACAATATCAAAGACATGGAACCAACCTAAATGCCCATCAATGACAGACTAGATAAAGAAAATGTGGTAAATATACACCATGGAATACTATGCAGCCATGAAAAGGAATGAGATCATGTCCTTTGAAGGGACATGGATGTAGCTAGAGGCCATCATCCTCAGCAAACTAACACAGAAACAGAAAACCAAACACTGCATGTTCTTACTTATAGGTGATAGTTGAACAATGAGAACATAGGGACACAGGGAAGGGAACATCACACACCAGGGCCCATTGTGGGGTAGCGGGGGCGAGGGGAGGTAACTTAGAGGATGGGTCAATAGATGCAGCAAACCACCAAGGCACATGTATACCTATGTAACAAAGATGCATATTCTGCATATGTATCCCAGAATTTAAAGTAAAATGAAATAAAAATAAATAAAAAATGAATAGCTAAAAATAAAAATAATAATAATAATAATAATAATACCAGGCATACCAAAAAAATAGGACACATTCATGACTTAGATATCAGGGTTATCAGACATGTACTTTAAAATAATGTATTATGAAATTAGCTAGGCACGGTGGCTCACACCTGTAATCCCAGCACTTTGGGAGGCCAAGACAGGCAGATCACCTGAGGTCAGGAGTTCCAGACCAGCCTGGGCAACATGGTGAAACCATGTCTCTACTAAAAATACAAAAATTAGCCAGGCATGGTGGCAGGTGCCTGTAATCCCAGCTACTTGGGAGGCTGAGGCAGGAGAATCACTTGAACAAGAGAGGTGGTGGTTGCAGTGAGCCAAGATCGCACCACGACACTCCAGCCTGGGTGACAAAAGCAAGACTCCTTCTCAAAAAAAAAAAATTAAAATCAATATGGAAAAATTTATTGGACTATTAAATCTAAGAGGAAATCAAACAAAAATTCAAAAACTAAAAAATACGATAAGCTGTAACTAGATGTACTTTATCATAAATACCACTGAAGAAGGAATTAGTAAATTGGAAGTCGTATTAGTAGAAAATAACCAGATTTGAGCACAGAGAACAAGAAGAGTAGAAATGCAGTGTAAAAACCATATGTGGCATGTTCAGAAGGTCCTTCCAGAATGACAGGGGGCGGGGAAATGAGATAAATGCAGTATTGAAATAATAATAAACATGTTTCCAAAGCCAACAAAACAAGCCACAAATTTAAGAAATACTAAAAGCTTTAAGTAGGATAAACATTTACCCACCTATCCCCTAACACCATTCCACTCCTGCATGTTACATGATAGTAAAAGTTGGATTTATTCCAGGAATGCAAGGTTGATTTAACATTATAAAAATCAGTAAAATGCAATTCATCAGTGTAATTGAATATAAGAGAAAAATTACTATCACCTCAATAGCTGCAGTAAAAGCATTGGATAAAATTTAAACCTCAATAATGGTTAAAAAGGGAAATAATTTAGCAAAGTAGATATAGAAGGGAAGTTCCTTAGTTGGATGTACAAGAATGTACAAAAAACTTAGAGCAAGCATTATACGTAAGTTTGGCGTATCAAAAGTTTTCCTTTTCAGATCAAAAATGAGACAAAGGTACTTAATATCTCTACTTTTATTTAACGTTGTAATAGGGGTCTTAGCCAGCACAATAAAGCAAAAAGATAGAATGACTAGAAAGGAAGAAGTAAAACTGCCATTAGACTTAGAATATTCAAAATAATCTACACTCTGTTATTTGTTGTGAACATAGTAAGGACATTAGATTAAAAATCAATATGAATTTTTTTTGTATTTCTATATACTAGTGACAAAGAATCTTAAAATAAAAATTTAAGTATACTGCTTATAATGGCATCAAAAAAATCAAATATCAAGGAATACATCTAACAAAAAATATGCAAGACTTCTATGGAGAAAATTTAAAAATACTATGGAAGCAAATTAAAGAGACCTAAATAAAGTTTGCCACACTCTAGATTGAAAGACTAATATTATTAAGATGTGACATCTCCACAAGTTGATCTATAGAGTAAATGCATCTCAATTAAGATCTCAACAAACATTTTTTGGGGAGGATGTGAAAATCAATAAGCTGATTCTAAAATTTTTATGGGATATAAAATTCCAGAAATGCTCAAGATAATCTTGAAGAAAAGCTAATTTGAAATATTTACACTACCATATGTCAAGACTAATTATAAGACTATTGTAATGAAGTCGGTGTGCTATTTGCACAAGGAGAGACATACTGATGAATGAAGCATAATAGAAAGTCCAGAAACAGACCCAAACAAACATACAGTAATTTGATTTATGACAAAGATGACACTGAAGTGCAATGAGGAAAAGATCTTTTATTTAGTGGTACTGGATCAATTAAATATCCATATTGTAAAAAGAAATTATACTCAAAATGAATTACAGGCAGATTATATATCTAAACATGAAAGGCAAAACCAATAAAGTTCTGGAATAAAACAGAAGAAAAATCCTCATGTTTTTGGGCTATGGAAAGACTTTAAAAGCTCTAAATGTAGTGATAAATAGAACACAAGCAAGCAAACAAACACACAAACAAATCATCATCAATAAATAAGACTATAAAAAATGAAGAAATTTGATCTAATGACAACATGAAGAGAATGAAAAGCCAAGCCAAGAAGGTAGAAGATAATTTTTGTAATACTATAACCTATCAAGGACACATAACTAAAATGTGTAAAGAACTTGCACAATAAAAGAGACATTACCAATAGAGAAATGGACAAAATATGTAAACACAGGCTTCAAAAAAGAGATCCAAATGGCAAGTAAATATGTGAACAGATGCCCCAAATTATTAGTTATCAGGTAAATGCAAATTTAAATCATAAGATACCATTATATATTCACCAGCATTTTACCTCTTGAAAAGATTAATTAAATTGATAAATATCAAGCAAGATTGATTTAAAAAATAGACATTAGCCATTGCCATATGAAAAAGGAGACATCACTACAGATATTCCAGACATTAAAATTAGTATTTCATTGTGAAAAAACTTGTCCCCAAAATTTTGATAATAGAGATATCTAAACACTTTGGGAGGCCGAGGCAGGCAGATCACCTGAGGTCAGGGGTTTGAGACCAGCCTGGCCAACATGGTGAAACCCCATCTCTACTAAAAATACAAAAATTAGCTGGGCATGGTGGCACGTGCCTGTAATCCCAGCTACTTGGGAGGCTGAGGAGGGAGAATTGCTTGAACCCAGGAGGTGGAAGTTGCAGTGAGCTGAGATCGCACCATTGCACTCCAGCCTGGGCAACAGAGCAAGGCTCTGTCTCACAAAAAAAAAAAAAGATTTCTAGAAAACCACAACTTTTCAAAACTCACCTGAGAAGAAACAGAAAATCAGAATAGTCTTGTAGTTTCTAAAGATATTGAAAGAGTAATTTAAATTTTTCCCGTAAACAAAACCATGTCCGTATGGCATCAACACTATATTCAATCAAGCATTTATTATTATTTATTATTATTTTAAGCAATTAATAGAATTAAGAAAGAATCCACTTGATCTTACTTGGTCCTAGCACATTCTCTTTTAAGGAAAATGGTATTGCGTTTTCGGAACAAGAGAGAAGAAATGTAACCCTAGAATGAAGAAGAATTATATAGCCATGATAATACTAACACTGTTCATTGACTTCCTATATTAGAATCAATCTATAGGCAAGCCTTGAAATACTTAACTGTGCATAGAGGCAAAATGTACATAACATGTTTTGACAATATAAAATAAGATCTATAAAAGGTAGAAGGTTAAAATTCATAGCAAAGGATAGTGGCAGTAATATTCTTATATTGCAAAATGGGGAATCAAGATATACTGTTAAAAACTGATGGAACAGGAAAAAGAAGTTTAGATACTGTATAGTGTTTTAAATCACAAAGGTAACCAAAAGAGGAACAAAAACAGCAATAAAACTATCAAATATTGAGGGATGAAGAAAAGGAGATAAAATAGTACAAATGTGCTAAGTCTTTACTAGTCATAAATTGAATTTATCTATTGAATTCATTGGCAGGAATTCAATAGATAATGACTAAGGGCATATTTTATTATTTAACTACATAGAGTTAATATCAGAAAAAAATAAAAACAGAAATGGTTAAAATTTTTTCCGGTGAACAGGACTATGTGTAGGAAAGGAAATATTGGAGGGAGAGGAGTGTTAATTTTTATTATGAACATAGCCTATACTATTTGATTTTTAAAAATGTGCACCTATATTACAATAAAATGTTTTTAATTAAAAAAACACAGCTAGACTTGCATGAGAATAAATGGATAAGTACACTAAAATAACCCTAGTTTATGTCAAAATCTAGTATATGAAGAAAAATCACAAAGAAGAAGAGAAGGAATTTTTAAATAAATGAGGCTGGAACAGTTTTTATCAACTGAATATGCTCAGTTCACACCATGAACCCAAATAATTTCAGGTGATTAATGAAATAAAGGTGACAATGAAACCATGAAAAGCTAGATGAAAACAAAGTGATTGTTTTCTCCTTCTTGGAGAAGGAATTTCCAAGCATAGAAGCAATGAAAAATAATTCAAGGGAAATAATTGACAACATAAAGTTTGAAAGCCTTGCTATTGGAAAAATAAGCCTAAATTGGATTCAAGGAAATAATTAATTGTGCGGAAACTGTTGCAATAATAAGGAAAAAGTTTACTACCTTGATAATATACTAATGTGTATTAATAATAAAAATATATAAAGAAATTACTTTGTAAAATTTAAGAGAATATTTAAAATAGAAACTATGCAGTGCCTATGAGGAGTGAATAAAATAGAGACTTTCATATAATGCTGGTAAGCTCAGCTAGAAACTTTTAAGAAAGCAAATTGTCAATATGTGTTTTGAACTCAAGAAGATCTATAATTTTTAACCTATGAATTTCATGTCTGAAAGTCAGTCTTAAGGAAAAAATCAGAAATTCTGATAAAGATTTATACATTTTTTTAAAAAAAATCAAAATGTTTAGAATAAGAGAGGGATGGTTAGTATGATATAACCATCAAATTTACACATTCAACAAGTATTTATTGAGTTTTACTATGTGTGAAGCAATGATGATTAAACAATGAGCAAAAACAAAAAATTATGCCTTTATTCAGCTTACATGCTAAGAATATTTAACAATAAGCTAAACAGGAATCTGTTACAATCTCAATTACGTGAAAGAGTATGCAAAGAGAAGAGAAATACATCAAACTGTTACCAGTGTCACTTTACATGGTACGATGTGTAGTGTTTATTGCTGGTACTTCTTTAGTATTTTCCAATTTTTCCACCATGTGCATGTATTACTTTAACAATTAGAAAAGGATGGAGATAAATGTATATATACTTAAAGGATGGTCATGAGGATTAAATGAAATGAAGTATAACAAGTATCTGACAAAGAGTAGACTTTCAATAAATGTCAGTTTTCCTTTTCCTTGCAATCTGAAGATTGATTTTGTCCTTTGCTGTTTTCCCTTTTTACTATGGATTGTTTAGCCCATTGCCATCATATTTCTACATTTATTTATAGTAGGTATATTTTAACTTTCAATCAAAATTGCCATGCCTCTTATTAAATGGGTTGTGTATTATTTTAGAGAATTCCCATTGCTTTAAATAGTTGAGACCTATAGGAGAGCTCTTTAGGCAGAAGTACTTGCTAGAGCACCTCAAATCATTCCATGGAAGGAATTGCTTTCTTTACTATGGAAATTAATAAATGCTATGTTTCTATGGTTACTACACTGTCTTTATTAATGCTAAAAATCTCCAGCTTTAGCCTCCTAAATAAAAGCCAGGAGGTATGCTGATCTTTAATGGCATGAGTATATCATTGCCATTTTCCAGGCTACTTTTACTTATGGTGCTATTCTTTCTATAGTGTAGACAATACCATGTCAGACTTGATACATAAACCTCAATTTTTAATGCTCTATTAAGCAACCATAAAATCACATGCTTGGCAGAAACTTGCCATTAAACATGCCGCAGGTGGGGGCCTTTCCTAAATTTCAATGATTAGTTAGACTATTGCCTTGAGATTGCTTGTATATATAACATATATGAAGTAGAATCACTCTCCTCTCTACCTCAACTAGTTCCTTGAGACTTTTGCTTATCATGAGAACTTAATGATGCAGATTATGTCTCAGCCTGGAAATTCTTGACTCTGATCAACGTTCCTTTACCTTTTACCTTATCACATGCAGGTTATCTGGTTATTGTGAGAAATGATAGGTACTTTGGGAGGGACTCAAGAGTCTGTAGGGATAATCATTACATTTACACTCTAGTTAGGGAGTTAGTACACATGCAGACAACAACTGAAGAAAGGTGATAGGACAGTATGAAACACTCCAGCTGCAAGCAGGTCAAGCACAGCCCAGCACTGAAGGCTATGGAAAGGGCAGGCAAGAATGATAACGCTGGTTTTGAGATCATGATGGGAAAATGCGTCATGCAGCCAGAAGGGATTTGCAAATGTAGCAAAACATACATAGGGATTGTACAAAACTGTGGCTATTTAGAAAAGACCTAAACTTAGAAGTACTGTGCACATGTTTTTTCTCCTTTGTCTTCTCTTAATCAGCAGGTACTCACTACTTTCTTTCCATGCACTGTGTATGCTTTTAAGTTTGCTTCGATTAGGATCTAAAGTTAACTGCCTTTTACTTTCTTAATGTGGACAAGGTGTGGTTTTTCACACACTCTAGCAAACTGGAGCGGGAATCACACACAAAACCCTACATTAGCTTTTGCTAAAAAATTTCAAGGGAATAAGAGTTGAAAAAAGTAATCATTAAACCACAGCAAGAATGCAGTGAGGTATGTTATTAAGGGTTTGAACTTCCTGGATGTGAAATCAAGTCAATGTTATAAGAATGGTGTTTTGTTAACATTTAAATCTAATCTTTTCTTTTCTTTCTGACAGAGTTTCACTCTTGTTGCCCAGGCTGGAGTACAGTAGCGCAATCTCGGCTCACTGCAACCTCTGCCTCCCGGGTTCAAGCGATTCTCCTGCCTCAGCCTCCTGAGTAGCTGGGATAATAAGCATGTGCCACCATGCTGGGATAATTTTGTATTTTTAGTAGAGACGGGGTTTCTCCATGTTGGTCAGGCTGGTCTCAAACTCCTGACCTCAGGTGATCCACCTGCCTCGGAAGCCCTCTTTATTAGTTTTCTATGGAGAAAAAGTTCACGACATTGCAGGACGTGTAAGACACACTTTAAAAAAAAAAAAAGAAAAAAAACAGAGTCATAGAATAATAGTATTCATAATAGCAAAATTCTGGAAATAACTCAAATGCCCATCAGCAGTATGATAAAAATACATAAATTATAGTATAGTCATGAAATGGGATACTCCATAGAAAGAAAAGAAAATACCAACTACTGTTAGATGTAACCACAGGGATGAATTTCACAGACACAATGTTGAGAGAAATAAACAGAAAAAATTACATAGTGTGTGATCTCATTTACATGGAGTTCAATCACAGGCTAAAACAATTTATACTGATGAAAGTCATGGACTTCCACCTTTCCTCCAGCTATCACTGTTTAGAAATCATCAGCTAATGTAATTGCACTTCTTTGTAAGTGATCTGTCTTTTTCTCTGGCTGCCATTAGGATCTTCTGTTTTTCTTTGGTTTTAGTGTGATTTTACAAAAATGTATCCTAGTTGGAATTCATTGGGCTTACTGCATCCAAGGATTGTCTTTCAACAACCCAAAAAAGTCTATCCTTGAAGAGTTCACATTCTCAGTATTCTCTCACTCTGGAACTGAAGTTAGGTTTACAGTAAACCTTCTAACTTTTTTTTTTTTTTTTTTTTTGTTTAGACAGGGTTTCACTCTTGTTGCCCAGGTTGGAGTGCAATGGCACGATCTCTGCTCACTGCAACCTCTGCTTCCCGGGTTCAAACAATTCTCTTGCCTCAGCCTCCCAAGTAGATGGGATTACAGGTGCCTGCCACCATGCCTGGCTAATTTTTTGTATTTTTAGTAGAGGCAGGGTTTCACCATGTTGGCCAGGCTGGTCTCAAACTCCTGACCTCAAGTGATCCACCGGCCTCGGCCTCCCAAAGTGCTGGGATTACAGGCGTGAGCCACCGTGCCTGGCCTGAACCTTCTAACTTTATCCCTCTTGCACCTTAGCCTCTCTTTCATGTTTCGCATGAAAATGTTTCGCAACCTTTATTCTCCAGATTTTATTCATTCCTTTGGATTTATCTCCCATTACCTTTTTTCTTATCAGTCATGTCTAATCTGTTATAAAGAAAGTCCACTGAATTTTCAATTTCAATTAGTATATTAACTTTAAACATATTAAACAAGTTATTCTGTGCCTGATATGTCCAATATATAAGGTATTTGTGAGTTCGTTTCCTGTTTTTTTCCTGATGAATTTCATCAGTGATGTCTGTTTTCCTTGAATGTTAGTGAATTTTGCCTGATTGTTCTGGAAGATTTTCTATGTGGGAATTCGTTGAGGCCTAAGTTGAAGTGGTGTTCTTCTAGAGAGGATTTGCCCCTCCTTCTCAGTCACCAACCTGGAACCATTTTATTTTATTTTACTTTTTATTTTTATAGAGACGAATTTTTCTATCTTGTCCAGGCTGGTCTCGAACTCCTGGTCTCAAGCGATCCTCCTGCCTCCACCTCCCAAAGTGCTGGGATTACAGGTGTGAGCCTTCCAGGTTGAGTTTTTCTGTGCCACTCAGGAAGCGTGAATTTAGACTACTGGCTTGTGCTTTCGAATTCTCAGAAGGAGGAATGGGATTTATTTTTCCCCATCTCCAGTTCAGCATAGAGACAAGCAAGTTTTCTTTCTGCCTCCTTCTGAATATCAGGGTTTACTGCTCGTTCATCCTTGCTTTAGGACTATGGCCTTTAGCAGTCCAGATAATTATGGGGTCTCCTATGAGATCCCCCTTTGGGCAGACCCTAAGGTTAATCTTTTGTCCTCTGAACTCTATGTAGTTATCAAAGAAGACACTTAGCATCTCCAGGGTTCAGCCACACTCTGGGGACATAAGTGGACTCTTACACTAGCCTACCTTCCAAGATTCATGTGTTCATTCCCTTTGGGGCTCTGCACATTTCTTAATTTGGTGCCAGCTCAGTAATGCATTTAAATTAATGTGATTTCAACATTTAATCTGGTATTTTTTATTTTTAGTCATGAGGGTCACTTAGGGTATCTTATCAGCCACACTTCTGGAAATGGAGTCCCCAAATCTATTCCATAGAAGTTGGTTAGTTTCTGCTAGGTGCTAAGCCTAGCATTTTAATAATGGTGTAATTTAAATATTGACTAGTTCTATGAGCTATATGCAAGTTACTACTTAAAATTAGAAAAAATGATCCCCCTTTTTTTTTTTTTTTTAACCTAACATCAGAATTTAATTAGGCACACAACTGAGACTTATTTGGGGGAATGTTTGAATGGCAGAAAGCTTCTACAATACTGGAATTAGATCTTCACATTTTAAATCAGTCCAAACATTCTTCACTATTTCCATTGCTGAAACAGTGGGAAGCTTGGAATGGGTTTTATAATGCAATCATTCTTCCAAATGCATAACATGGCACCAGTCCGAGCATTTGTAACCATCTCCAAAATGAGCAGAATGAGTCCAAATTCTACTGTAACAGTCTGACCTGTGGGAAAATGATTTGTTGATTTATAGGGATGGATGAAGACCATTAAAGTTATTGTTCAAGTTTGTTCTGCAAATTGTCTTTCCTTTCCCTCCCTCCTGCTTCTTATTTCCTACCTCTTTCCACAGTATATCATATTTTTATAAAAGTCACTGATTTGGAAATTCCATTTAGAGATCAATAACCACATTCATAAGTCAAGAAAGATAAAATAACACATCCCAGATAGTTATTTTTCAGAATTAGAATTTTCTCTTGTATAAGGAATTGGTTTCTAAACAGCTCTTCTATGATTATAAATCTAGTAGGCAATCCGATTAGGAAAAATGAAAAAAAGAAATATTTTATAGTAAGTCTCTGCAAATGGGAAATGCACAGACATAATTAATGCTAATAGTATTCTTTTAGATCCTTTTTTCTTTTTTATTCTTCTGCCTGCCTGTGAACCCACTACTAACCCATTACTCATAACTTGGATTCTAGCTAATTGAAGAAAATAATGAGCTGTGTTTAACAATGAGATTCTATTATTTGCAATGCTGCATGGGCAACATCAAAAAAGAAAACAAATAATCTTCAATAAATTCAGCCTAATACTCTGAGTACGGTTTCAATGTTTGGCTGCTGAAAATTTTCCAATTGATTATGAAAAGTCTCACATTAGCACCTTTATTGTTGCACTCCCACAGACAAGCTTCGTGAAGTCTCTGGGATCGGACTTCTTCCTCCCTGTTGAAGAAGTGCCTTCCTGCACTTGAATGAGATAAACTTACAACCTAAATTCTGGGCCTGGAAGACGAGGAATCTTAGATTTTCTCTTTCCTTTGGAAATGATCACAAAGTTATTCTGTAGGAGAAATGTCCTCTTAGCGTTTGCCATTTGAATATCCAGTCTTGCAACTAAAAGACAATGCCCCTTAGGGATCCTGGGTATCAGTGAATTTTCCACATTTGGCTTGATTTCCTAACAGTTTAGAGGTAAATAGCAATGCCTGGCTCTTTGCTGAGTGAGAATCATACTAATGATCGACACTTGCTGAGCATTTACCTCTCTTCCTAAGTGTTCCCTCTTTCTATTCGCAACAACCAGAAAAGGCAGCTGCTATTATCCTCATCTTACAAACGAGGAGCTGAGGCCAGAGAGGTTCAGGTTGTTCAGTTTGTAATCTTAAGGTTAGAGGGCGGGGGCTGGGCGTGGTGGCTGATGCCTGTAATCCCAGCACTTTGGGAGGCCGAGGCGGGCAGATCGGATCACTCAAGGACATGAGTTCGAGACCAGCCTGGGCAACATAGCAAGACCCTGTCTCTACAAAACATACTAAGAATTAGTCAGGCTTGGTGGCATGTGTCTGTAGTCCCAGCTACTCAGGAGGCTGAGGTGGGAGGATTTCTTGAGCCCAGGAGTTTGAGGCTGCAGTGAACTGTGATTGCACCACCACACTGCAGCCTGGGCAACAGAGAGAGACCCTGTCTCCAAAAAAAAGAAAATGTGGAAGGGACCCCCATTTCCACTGAAGGAAGTCATTTTACAATCTCCCTGACAAGCCTTTGGACTCAGCCTGAAAACCTTTAGAGACGAGGAGCTTTGACAGGTGTAGGAATATCATGGGGGCAAGTGATGGCATCTCAGCTGGGTGCTGCTGTGGGCAGTGGGTGTCTAACACACCAGCGGGCAGACTCAGGGGACCCTGAGGACAGGATGAAGCCCCAATTCCTGACTCCCTGCATCCCACCCACCCTCATCCACCCCTCCAAAGATGAAAAGGGTGTCATGGACCAAGTATTGTTGCTTGTTTATTTGTTTTAAGCTCCATTCAACCAGGCACTGAAAGAACTCTGGGCCTTGTGAGCTCACCCCCAGGGAGGACATAATGATTGGGCAGGGAGGAAAAGTTTTGGGTAACAGTAATCAGTCTGGAATTGGCACTGATTCACTGCAACATTTTCTGAAGCACTAATTGCCTGAGCCCTTTCCCTGCCTCCTCTCAGCCTGACCACCTGGCCAAGAATGAATAACCACCTGGCCAAGAGGGGCTGGCCCTGGCCACCTCAATGTTCACCCTGCTCCCTGGTTGGGGCCCATGGGGAGTGAAGCAGCCCCTGAAATGCAGTGGACCCTGCACAGAAGCTGCACAGCGGCCCGTGAGCACCCTGCAGGGAGCTGCAGTCCTCTCTGTGTTCGATTTTTCTCAGGCGCTGTCACCCAGGCGCTCTCAGATATGCTGTGTCATTTTGAGGGCTTGGGCACTGAGCAGATTTACTGAAAGGCAATAATCATGAAGAGGAAAATGAAAATAACCTTGATTAAAGGCATGAAAAAACTCTCCACTTTCATTCCTCTTTTTATTAGTCCTTTAGGTATCATCATTTTCCACTGTGAATAAGATTTCCTGTAGCAACCAGCAGCCAGGAGGCCAAGGTCTCCACTTAGAACTGGTTTACCTTAAAGGATGTAACATTTTGAATATGTCAAGTTTACTGCTTTTGGCATGGTGCGTGGGTTCTCTCTGAAATGTAAACTGGAAGCTGTACCTCTAGAAAGCTTCTCTCACCACTGAGCAAAGCTCTGCTGCTGAGATGTGCTAAGGCTACGGGTTCCATAGAATGTTCTCTATCCATTTACCAGTATCATTATCCCAGGTTTATTAATTAAGTTCTGTCTGCACACGATGGTGTCCCTTGATGATAGCTTTACCTTCCATTTAGGAAAAGGTGCCAGAGTTTTTCTTTGGGATACCCTAATTTGTAAATTATTTGCTGAAGACAATAACACAAGGATTTGGCAACAAGCAATGGTTTGGAAAAGGCTGATAGACATGGTTTAGTTAACTGAGCATTCCGGAAAATAAGTTTGGCAACGTCGTTTGAACCAATTTTCAAAGAATCGGGGTTCCAGACACAGCAAAATTGTGTCAAAAACCATGCAACCATTTGTGGATAAAATCAGGAAGTGTTTGAGGAGCTTGCTCTGAAAAGCAGCTGTCACTGCACGCGAGAATAGGTGGGGAGTCGGCCAATGCAAGAAGGTACATGACTGTTCAGAACTTAGTGAGGTCATCAAGAAACTATTATTTGATGAGGAAGACATTTTGGGAATCTGGGAGAAAAGCAATCAGTCATCTAGTCATCTTAGATTTCATAATAGCAAGAACAGGATGCAGTTTGCAAAGGAACGAGCCATTCCAGAGAGTGGGATGGGAAGTCAGAGCCTGGAAGCTGCACAACAGGAGGGGAGCAGGAATGCCAGGGGGCTCCCAGGGAAAGGCTGTGGAAGAAGTGGAAGGGCAGTCAGGGCCCCAGGAGCATCCTACAAGGAGAAACGTGGAAATTTGGATGTTTAGTGGGGCCCATCTAAGAGCCAGGCTCCAGACCCTGGAGGCTCCAGCCTCCCGGACAGGAGATGGGAGGACAGGAGCAGAGACACTTGGCCAGGTTTTGGAACACAGATGCAGGCATGAGGCAACCCTGGGAAAGGAGTACGGTTGGTGGAAGGGGCACTGCCGGGGTCAACCAGCTTGATACGAAGTGCCAGGGAGTGAGTACATTCCTAGGAAGGTGCCCAATGGGAGCGGAGCAGATGAACGAGTGATCATGAATACAGTCAGTTTCCAGGACAGTGAAGAGTCAGGCCTGCCTTGGGGTAGAGGCTTGTGCCACGTTGTGCTGTTGTCTGAAATGCTCCCTGTCAGTGTTGCAAAGGCTCGGTGTGACCTCTGCAACCTTCGCTGCTGAAGTGGGCCTTCAGTAGGGTCAGAAAATCAGGCACATCATTACAGAAGGAAGAACACCAGTCACTACCTAAGGCAGAGATCAGAAACTCAAATGTCTACAACGGCCAGGCAGGTACAGAAAATGTGTGAAGCAGGCAGATGTATGCGATGGTAGGAAGAGGTGGGAGCAAACAGGGAGCTCGGATTCAAACTTTTGTAAATAACACATCCGCCAAATCAAATGTGTGTAAGCTGGGCCCAGACTGGGGCTGTGGGCCACAGTTCACAATGCCTAGTTTCCACTGGGTCGAAGATTTAGGAAAAGAAAGTTCAAAGATTGAATACAAAGATGCTCCATGCCAAGACTAGAAGTTCTAAAAGGAGAAGTGGAAGGACTTAGCCAACAATATAACCACAAATGAACCTGTAAAGGACAAAAGAGGGAAGAGATCTAAAGAAATCATGTGATTAGAGACATAGCTCATCTACAGATTCATAGTTTCAGTGGGCAGGCTTAAAGGATGGAAGCAAGGGAACCTGACAAAGAATGAATATGACAGAGTGGCCTAAACCTACAAAAGTCAAAGAAGGGCAAAGGTTCAGTCTGAATTCAGACATGCAAAGATCCCAAAGGTATGACAAAGGCATTTAAAGCCATAACAGCAAGAAAAATAACAAAGGAACGGATTCTTTGCTTGTGGCTAGGAGTAAGAGTAACAGAAGATACAGAAAGCAGATACAGATGGAAGTGCCCATTCCTGTTTTACTTCCCTCTTTACACTTAGGAGAATATTCTCCACATCTAGTGTGGAGAAATAGAATTCCACATCGTCAAGCAGGATGAGGCCTAAAATAGGAAAGGACATAGCAAGCCCCCACTCAGCAATGGCTCCTTTTTCCGGGAGCACAAGAGTTGCAGTGTGGCACCCAACTCCACGCTCTGCTCTAACCAGGCACCTGAGTGGTGTCTGAGGATGAGTGAAGCAGGTGAGAAAGCTCCTGGCACATGGGCCTGGGCCACAGCCAGGTCCCCAGAACCCTTTTTATGCCTCTCCAGGCTTGGAGCCTTTTCTTTCTGAGACCTGCCCAGCCTTGGCCCTGTCACAGTCACTCCCTTTGTTTGACCTGTCACACGTGTGAGGTTTTGGACTTGCCTGTTCTGTAACCCAGTGGGGGACCTGTGCACCACACAGTTCACCTCTACTTACCTCTGGCTGCCCATGGGCACGGCGGCAAGCTTGTGAAAACTGCCGAGGCTGGCCTGCCACCCCACACATTGACGCAGAACCTCTCAAGGTGGGGCTTGGGCCCCAGTCTTTTAATTCGAATATGCCATCAGGGTTGGAGACACAGAGGAAAGCAAGCTGGGTGTTAGTCAGAAAAAGTGGTCCAGATCATATTTGACATGTATGCAACTTTAGGAAAGCCAATGAGGCTTTCTGTTACTTCTTCTGTTGGTAAATTGAATAAGAACAATGACTTTGCCTATTTTAAAAGGTTTTGTCATGAGATCAGCTGAGATAGTGTAAGTCAAAGTCATTCGTGGATTGCATCATGCTATTATTATAATGATTATGCATTTCTTAGTACCTAGAAACAGAGAGAGAAAAGCACAAAGGAAGTTAAGTAATCACTGTGATGAAAAAGGGTATCATGGAGCAAAAGGGGCCTTGTTCAGGCCTCTTTCTTCCATTTTTGCACACCAGTGGAAGTATAAAAGGTAATGTATGCATGGAGAAAATAAAACCAAGAACAGTTAGATCCCCTTTGTGGAGAAGATTTTAAACATATTCTATTGTTTCTAGATAGTGAATGACCCTAGGATAAGTACAGAGTGTTAACACCACGGTGTCTTGCCATAGTTAAATATCACAAAATGTGTTCAGGTGTGGCAAGACATTTCACTTCGGATTTTACAATGGTCATCACTTTGTGTCTCAATATGAAGAACATCTTAAAGCTGACAGCTTCTAACATTTCATGTTTCTTCTTTTGGGCTCAGGTAAAGTTTAACTGTTAAAATGAAGATATAAGAATTCTTATTTTAGCAGTAGCAAGGAGGACTAAAAAGACTCCATAATTTAAAAATATATAATATGCCCAGATCTTGGTTTCTAAATACCATTCTCCACTAAAAGGAACTAGGGCTCCTTGGAGAAACAGTTGATTCCAGGTATAGGACAAAAAGAGCCCATCATGAGCCTGGAACATAGTATTGTGTTTAAAGAATGATGGAGGTATGTCAAAAAGGACACAGGAGCCAGCTTGAAATGGGTCCCACTGACCAAAAATCTGGGACATTTTTGAGCATCAAAATATACAATGACATTAACAGATGATAACCCGGTGAGCAAAACAGGAACACATGAGTCCACATTCATATAAATAAATATCAAGGGAGAGGACAAAGCTTCCTTACAATGGAGTACCAATTAATGAATGTGGAATGAGTGACAGGGTTCGTAAAATCCCTGTTTGACTACTGTCACAGTAATAATTGATTCAAGCAAAAGTTTCCATGTATGCTTAGGATAGCAAGTAAAAGTGTGATGAGGAAAAGGATATTTATATCATCTAACCATGCCTCCCCCCAAATTACTTATTAATTACAGAAGGAAAAGCAATCATTTACCATGGAAAAACCTGACAGATACCCCCTAAACCAAGGCATTTAAGTTAACGCACTCCACATCAATTCGATAGAAAATCCTGTAGGCTCCATCTTCAAAACATATCCAGCCAAACTGCCCTCACCTCTGAAGAAGAGGTCGCAGTTCACCCCTGTCAAGGGTGTCCCTGCTTCCTCTTGTGGATCTAGAATCTATTGTCAGCACAGCAGCCAGAGAGATCTTGTTAATATGTGAGTCAGGTGGTGTCACTTCTCAGCAAAACCTGCTTCTGCCCCATCGCACTGAGAGGCAAAGCCCAAGTCCTTGCAATGGTCTCAGGCCCTCAGGGTCTGGCTCCTGCATCTCCAGCCTCCCGTTACCGTGGCCCTTGTACACTCTACATTGCCCTCCTTGCTGTCCCCTTAATGTATCTGACATGCTCGCATCTCAGGGTCTTGGTACTTGCTGTTCATGCTGCCTGGCCCCTCCAGATATTTGTAGAGCTGGTTCTCTCTTCTCCTTTGAGTCTTTGTTCAGAGGTAATCTCTTCAATGCAGCTTTCTGCAGAAACTGTTTAAAATCACAACTTCAGTTGTTTCCATATCTTGGCTATTGTGAATGCTGTAATCAACATGGGAATGCAGATATCTCTCCCACATACTGATTTCATTTCCTTTGGATATATACCGAGAAGTGAGATTGCTGGATCATACAGTCATTCTATTTTTAATCTTTTGAGGAACATCCATAATGTTTTCCATAATAGCTGTACCAATTTACATTCCCACCAACAGTACACAAGGCTTCCCTTTTCTCCACATTCTCGCCAACACTTGTTATCCTTTATATTATAACAGAATTGTGACTATATATATAAACACACATAATGTAATGTTGTTACACCTTTAAAAAGGAGATTCAGCCATTTTTGACAACATGGATGAACAGGAAGGATATTATGCTAAGTGAAATACACCAGACACAGGAAAAAAATACTGCGTGATCTCAGTTATATGTGAAATCTTTAAAAGTCTAATACATAGAAACAAAGAGAAACAAAGAGTAGAATGGTGGCTATCAGAGGTGTGGGAGTGGGGGAAATGGGGAGAAGTTGTTTAAAGGGTACAAAGTTGCAGTTATATAGGATGAATAAGTCTAAAGACCTAACGTTCATTGTGATGATGAGAGTTAATAATACTATATTATATACTGGAAATTTGCAAAGAGATTTTAGGCGTTCTTGCCTACACACAAAAAGGAAACTGTGAGGACATGAATATGTTAATTTGCATGATTGTAGTAATCATTTCACTATGTATAGACATACCAAAAATCACATTGTACACCTGAAATATAAACAGTTTTTGTTAATAGATACATACATAGAAATAAAATCACAATGTCCCTATGCCTCCAAGCCAAGGATCTCTTTAGTCTTCCTACTGTATTTTCTTGGTATTTGCTAATACTTCCTAATATACCATGTGATTAGTCATTTATTTTTGCTAATTGTCTGTATTCCAATTAGCAGTTAATCTGGGAGAAATATATCCCCAGCCTCTAGCACACAGCAGGTACTCAACACATATTTGCTGAATGTTGAGTGAATCTATATACTAATTAAATACCTATTCTGTCATGAGAACTATGGTAGGCATGGAATGGGATAATACAAACCCCAAAACCAAACGGAATTAAAAAGTATTTGCCATGATCCCCAGCCCTTCAGAACCTGACAGTTTAGTTAGGGAAGTAGAACCAACATAGAGGGGATTACCGTAGCATCGGGTGCTAAATTCTTGGTACCTTCTGTAAATGCAATGTAAGTTTCAGAAAGGAAGTGTTCCCAGTAGTAGTCTGGGAGGGCATTCTGGAGGAGGAGAGGGGGCTGGCTTGGTTGGGCAGTGGGGAGACAGGAGGAGCCAGTGCCGAGAGTGCTTCCTCCAGAGGCAAGTGAGGGAGGCCCTGGGGAGCTCTGGAGCAGGGTCTCAAAGCATGGGTGGGTCAAGCAGTGGAGGGTTTGCTGGCTCTCAAGGGCCTCCCCTACTTGTCCTAGGCGGAGCTTCATGTCTTAGTTTGCATCCCTTGGGAGCACACCTGAGACCAAGGGTTTGAGGCTGATGACACATTGGGATCATCCCAGGGAGCAGCAGGGGGCGGGAAATGAGACAGGGAAGGGGAGAAAGCTGACATTGGTGCATAAATGAGGGGGAAAACACTGCAGGTACTGGGCTAGTCTGGCAGGGGCCTGCGGGAAATGGCGTGGAACAACCTCAAAGTTATCTCCCTGAACTCCATTATCATTTGCAAAGAGCTGCTGAGCTATGGGGCATCAGCTCCCTCTTATCTCTAGCCTGCCCCGTGCAGGGCCCAAGAGACAGCCATGGGACCAACAGCTGCAGGTAACAAGGAGGGACCTCAGGTGTGATTAGGAACAGCAAGCATCTAGAGGCTGAAAGCCAGCACAAAAGCATCGGCACCCTGCAGTTCATGCATTTTATAGCAAGTAGAAAGGTAAGCTGTGGAAACCATAAGCGTGATTTTTTTTTTTAATAGAGGGGAGTAAGAATTCTTTTTGCACCACCACAATGCCTTGCCCAATTTAGAATTCCTACAAAACCTGCTTCCTAATTCTTGTAATACTTTGTAAAGACATGAAGACAGCTGTCGCATCTAGTAAAGTGGACTCATGGAAGCCGCTGATCGCCGCCATTGTAGTTGAGTCACTTACCAATCGTTCCTGCGAATGACTCTACAACTCAGTATCGGTACTATCAGGCCTTTAAAACATATTCTCCCCCATGGAGACTGAATGCGGGGCAAAAAAGTAAAACATAAGCCATGGCCCAATTCATTTACAAGGGTAAATGGCACTTGTCATTTAGTATCTAAATTCGATGCCATAATTTCTGGGTAAAAATGTAAAGCAAAAGCCATGTGCCTCGTGCCTCACAACACATTTTGGAGAAGACGTAAGTAAGCTCCCAAGGCCTAGAACAGCATTACATGGGGAGAGAAGTGCCCTTGACTCAGGGCTTCTCTATGGAATCATTCCAGAGCAAATTAAAAGAGGGGGCTACACACAAGGCTTTCCACCGTCATGGCGGCCAAGGGTGTTGGCAGAGGCCAACACAGGTGAAAAGAGTGAGGACTTCATAAAAAAAGGGAAACACGTCCCCACGAGAACATAACACAGGGTTTCTGAGGAACTGCCTGGCAGAGCCCTGCCTGCTGAGTGGGAAACACCCTTGAATTCTGCACGTCTGTAAAAACCATTTTCATCCGAACAGCCCCACCTTCCACCTGCTAGGAACTGGAGAACACCCAGGCACTTCTTGTTCTGGTGGATTTTTCTCTCAACTCCTAGACCTGCCAGAAATGCGGGGCAGGGGAAGCCAGCCAGGCTGGGGAAGTGGGAGGCTGAGGCATTTCAACAGCTGCTGGGGCGGGGGCGGGGCGGGCAGCACATTTTAATTGTCTTGGGGCTGTTACCGTAGAGTTTAGTTTTGCCCCTCTAACCTGTCAAGAGAGTGGTGTGTAAAGGGATTCTTTATGGTCCTTGTTTAGGAATTCAGTGAATGAGTTGATAATTAGGACCATTTACTTAATCTAGCAGCAGAGAGGGAAAAAGGAAGAGCAACATTTTTTGTCTTTCTCTTGGACCCTCTGTGAGGCTCTGCCCAGGAATTGCCCTCCTGTCTGCAGAGTCCTGTATCTGGAGCTACCCAGAAGCCACTCCACTCCTTCCACAGCTGATGCTGGAACAAAATGGGGTTTCCCCAAAAAGAATGGTAAAGGGATGCCACTGCTGAGGACAGTCGCCTCAGCACCCCTTCCCAGGCCGAGGTTCAGGGCGTTCAGGAGGCACTTTCCCTCCAGGCAGCCCCACCCAGGGCACCTCTTGGCCTGGGCTGGGCTTTCCCACCTCTGCTGATGTCTTGGGCCTTGTTATTGCCCCATCGTGGAAGCTTGCCTGCTCCTTCTCCTTTCCCGTGCATTCAGACATCTCGCTGGTGACAGAGAGGTTGTGAGCTGTTCAGGGGAAGCCGGCAGGGGCAAGGCCAAGATTCAAGGTCAGGGCTTTTGCCTCCAAACCTAGGGCTCTTCCCATTTCACTCTAGCGCCCTGCTCCAGGTCTTCCACAGAAACCACTGTATTTCTATGTTTATTTTTGTGTCTGTTTAAATTTATATTTCTAAAATTAATTTAATTTTAGACTCAGGGAGTACGTGTGCGTGTTTGTTACATGGATATATTGCATAGTGGTGGGGATTGGGCTTCTGGTGCACCCATCACCCAAACAGTGAACACTGTACATGATAGTTAATTTTTCAACCATCACCTTCCTCCTACTTTCCCTGTCTTTGGAGTTCCCAGTGTCCATTATTTTATTTTTATGTCCATGTTTACCCATTGTTTAGCTCCCACTTATAAGTAAGAACATGTGGTATTTAATTTTCTGTTTCAGAGTTAGTTCTCTTAGGACAATGGCCTCCAGCTCCATCCATGTTGTTCCAAAGGACATGATTTCTCTTTTTTTATCTTTCTTTTTTTTTTTTTTTTTTTGCGATGGAGTCTCACTCTGTCACCAAGCTGGAGTGCAGTGGTGCAATCTCGGCTCACTGCAACCTCTGCCTCCCAGGTCCAAGCCATTCTCCTGCCTCAGCCTCCTGAGTGCCACAGGTGCATGCCACCATGCCCGGCTAATTTTTGTATTTTTAGTAGAGACGGGGTTTCACCATGTTGGCCAGAATGGTCTCGATCTCTTGACCTCATGATCCATTCCCCTTGGCCTCCCAAAGTGCTGGGATTACAGGCATGAGACACCGTGCCCGGTCCATATTTCATTTTTTTTTTTACTGCTGTATCATATCCCATGGTGTATATAGACCACATTTTCTTCATCCAGCCATCCATTGATGGACACTTAGGTTGGTGCCATGACTTTGCTATTATGAATAGTGCTGTAATGAACACATGAGTGCAGGTGTCTTTTTTATACAATGATTTATTTTCCTTTGGGTAGATACCCAGCAGTGGGATTGCTGGGACAAATGGTAGCTCTGTTTTTTAAATTCCATGAGAAATCTCCATACTGTTTTCCAAAGAGATTGAACTACTTTGCGTTCCTATCAACAGTGTGTAAATGTTCCCTTTTCTGTACATCCATGCCAGCCTCTGTTGCTTTTTGACTTTTTGATAATAGCCATTCTGACTGGTGTAAGAGGATATCTCGTTGTGGTTTTAATTTGCATTTCTGTGATGACTAGTGATGTTGAGCATTTTTTCATGTGTTTATTGACCACTTGTATTTTTTCTTTTGGGAAGTGTCTGTTTATATCCTTTGCTGAGTTTTTCATGGGGTTGTCTGAGAAACAACTATCTTAAAGTACAAACCCATCATCACATATTAATAGGAAAAGGAAGGATGTTCCCCCTCACTTGTCCCTTTGTAGGTTGTCTTATCCAAGGTGGTTCTAATGTGTGGAGTGATTTCCAGATGGGAAAGATGGTGATGATGATGATAAGATGATGAAGAGTGCAAAGAGTGCATACTCACTGAGCATGTGCCAAGTTACAAAGATAAGCAAGTTGTAAGCACTTTTTCAAAGCCTTTCAACAATCTTATGATTAAGTAATATCATCATCCCCATTCACAGATACAAAAGCTAAGGCCTGGTTAATTACCAAGCCCAAAGTCCCAAAGCCAAAAGGTGGCCAACCTCACCAGGGCACTTCTTACCCCACCCTTTGCTGTGTCCCATTCATGGCATAAAGGGCCTCGGGCGTCTAAGTCACTCCACACAGTCAGCCACCTCTTCTCAGGCTGTGATAAGTGAACTCCTCAGCCAATAGAGCAGTGAGAGTTAACTTAGGAAGTCCAATGAGGTGCTGAGGACTGTCCTGATCCCTTTCACATATTAGCTCATTTAGCCCTCAACAGCTCAATGAACCATGAGCAATTATCATTCCTCCCCCATCATATAGGCAGACAGCCTCAGGCTCAGCCTCAGCCTCGGGCTCAGCCTTGTTACCTGCAGAGTCTGTGTAACCTGCCCCAGTGTACCAGCCACAAGGGTGGGCTGGAGCCCAGAGCTCGTGATCCAGCTACCACACTCACTCCTTCTGCTGCAGACTTGGCAGGTAACAGTTCTCCTTTCATTCTCAGGCTCAAAAGGTGAATGAAGGTAAAGCCAGTTTAACAGATACCTGTTTAGGTCCAAGTATAGTGGCTGATGCCTATAATACCAGCACTTTGGAAGGCCAAGGTGGGAGGATCGCTTGAGATAAGGGGTCCAAGATCAGTCTGGGCAACATAGCAAGACTCTGCATCTAAAAGAAAAAATTTTAAATTAGCCAAATGTGATGGTGTGCACCTGTAGGTCTAGCTACTTGAGAGGCTGAGGTAGGAGGATGGCTTGAGCCCAGGGATTTGAGGCTGCAGTGAGCTATGATTGTGCCACTGCACTCCAGCCTGGGCAACAGAGCAAGACCCTGTCTCCAAAAAGAGAAAAAAAATACATAGCAGTTTAGAAACAAGACACTATTTTGATTGATTTTTTTCTGGTTATTTTTTGAGGCCCTGGTTCCTTCTGGCAGGGACTTGAAAGAGAATCTACTTGATCCAGCCCCAGAAGCCACTGGGAAGCTGCTTATGGAACTGGGCAAGAGGGCAGTATAGACATCTGCTTTGCTGATAGTGCTGCTGGCAGCCCCAGCTGCTGGCGGCCCCGCCTACTGTTCCTAGCACCTTTTGTGCTATACTGCAGGACCAAACAAGAGACTCCATCTTTGGTAATGTCGTCCTATTGAGACCGGGAGTTGCCCGATGCCAATAAAAAATGTTTCCTGAACCTGCAGTTGGTGGAGACTTTCAGAAATGACCAAAGCACATCCTTCTCCAGCATGTCACTTTACATACAACACAATTTTTTAAAATTTTATTTTTCCATAAGTTATTGGGGGTACAAGTGGTATTTAGTTACATGAATAAGTTCTTTAGTGGAGATTTGTGAGAACCTGGTGCACCCATCACCTGAGCAGTATACACTGCACCATACTTGTTGTCTTTTATCTCTTGCCCCCCTCCCACTCTTCCCCCAAGTCCCCAAAGTCCATTGTATCGTTCTTACACTTTTGCGTCCTCATAGCTTAGCTTTTGCGTCCTCATAGCTTAGCTCCCACATATCATATGATGCATAACAAGCATACGATGCTTGGTTTTCCGTTCCTGAGTTACTTCACTTAGGATAATAGTCTCTAATCTCATCCAGGTCATTGCAAATGCTGTTAATCCATTCCTTTTTGTGGCTGAGTAGTATTCCATTATATATATATATATATATATATATATATATATATATATACATATATATATATATGTATCAGAGTTTCTTTATCCACTCATTGAGTGATGGGCATTTGGGTTGGTTCCACGATTTTGCTATTGTGAATTGTGCTGCTATAAACATGCATGTGCAAGTATCTTTTTCAAATAATGACTTCTTTCATATGACTCAATTTTAAAGGCTGCATTTACAGTTGACATTTTCTTCAGTCACAATTCAAATTTTTCCTCTTCAGCTGTGAGCAAAGGGAAGCATTTGGGCACCATTGCCAACCTATAAGGTCCGAGGACCTCAACCCAAACACTGAGTCGTGCATTTCATGGGGAGCATGGGGTGTTTCTCTACATACACTACACAGAATCCAGGAGTGCCATTTCTCAGAGCCAGACCTGCTTCCCAGGACTCCTTCCTACCTCCCTTGGGAATCGCTCAGAGCCATTTCCTTTTCATATAGTTTGGATGTTTTGTCCTGCCCCCAAATCCCATGTTGAAATGTGACCTCCAGTTTTGGAGATGAGGTCTAGTGGGAGGTGGTTGGGTTATGGGGGCGGATCCCTCATGAGTGGCTTGGTGCCCTCCCCATGGTAATGAGTTAGTGCACGCAAGAGCTAGTTGTTTAAAAGCACATGGCATCTCTCTTGCTCCTTCTCTTACCAGGTGATGTACCTGCTCCCCCTTCACCTTCTGCCATAATTGGAAGCTTCCTGAGGCCCTCACCAGAAGCAGATGCCAGCACCATGCTTCTTGTACAGTCTGCAGAACTGTGAGCCAAATAAACCTCTTTTTTAAAATAAACTACCCAGTCTCAAGTATTCCTTTATAGCAATGCAGAACAGACTAACACAGCTTTCTTGGGAGAAGAGGACAGAAACCTACATTGTTGAATGCCTTTCATGGACCATGAACCATGTGAGATGCTTTCCAAGTCATTGTCTTACTGTTCATAGAATTGTCTCACTAAATCCTCAGAAGTCTTTTAACCTGGGAGTTATTATTCCCATTCTACAGACTCAGAAAAGTTAAGCAACTTATCCAAGGTCAAGCAGCTAAAAAGTGGAACCAGGCCCTTTTGGATAACATTTTCATCACACTTGTGGCCTTCTTAAATTTCTATCCCCCAAAATAATTTTGGCATACACACCTGCTCTCTGCCATTTGCCAAACACAAGGTAGGTGCTTAATTATAGCTTTGTTAGTGAATGAATAAATGAATGAATGATATATTTTTTAGTTAACACTCACTTTGCCATAAACTTCTGTGAATTCCCATATCAGGCCATTCAGCTATTCTCCAGTTGTTAGCAACTCTCCCAGATAATTATCTAGACTGTACAATTCCTTTTGTGCAGGGTTCCAAGAAACTTAGACTTAAAGTTTTCCTTTTCCACCCCCACCTCTCAGTTGAATCTTTTGGGTTAATGCGCTTGGCTCCCACTGATCAAGTCAAAGCTGACAGGATTGCAGACCTGGCGAACCTCCAAATCTCCAGTTCCAGAAATAGATTATGAAATAAGCAAGGGTGTAAGACAGTTATAATCCTGATGCTATTAATACCCAATGAATGGAATTCTTAACACCCGCCATTGTTGGTCAACTATCATGCAGCATCATTCCTGCACTTTAGAGTTACAGAAACATTGAAAATAACTTATCCACCATTTAAGATCCCTTGAATTGGTCATAAACATATTGTCTAAGCCCTGGCAAACCTCAGTTTCCCGCTATTACGTGTGCTGTATCTACTCTTTCATTCTGAGGGATGGAAGTAAGTAGTGCAGTGTTTGGTCTATTCAAGATTCCATAGTTCTGCACCACAAAGTGTTCTCTAAGTCCAGTGGTTCCAAAAACATACGTTTCTACAAAAATTTTTCCTTTACCTCAAAATAAGAGAAAGGGAAAAAATTCTTTCTGCTCATGGCCCAGATTAACCATGAATTGCTAACATTTCCTTGTGAGAGGATGGAAACATGGAATAGTTAAAACTGAAAATAGCTATAATAACCTAGCTATAAATGTATCCTACACTCTTGGGTTTTTGAGGCTTAAAGAAGTTAAAAATGAAAGAGAAAAATTTAACTGGATTAATTTTTCTAGGAGTGTGTATTTCCGCACATCCATTAGTAAATATAAGAATGGTATTAAGGTATCCCAATCATTATACACTGTTTATTGGACAGACGTGATTTTCAAATGGTGTTTTAGAATTGAGCTTCTTGCTTTTACCATGGAGAACACAGTGCTTCTTTACCCTGGTAAGCTTCTCCTGAAAAAAGGCAATGATTTTCACATATATCCAAGAAAACATTCACTGACAACATCAATAATTAACTTCTATTCCTTATTTTTATCCCCTGAGAAGGGTGCATTTAAGGGAAGATTGTCAAAGGACAACAAAGAAATCTAGGTAGTGGTGACATCACAGGACTCTAGGACTTCCCTAGAGAAGATGCCTCTTGAGGTTTGAAACACATTAGTTAGGTAGACTAACTCCCAAGATCAAACTTATCAATATTTGATAAGTGCTGAAGCTGACACACACAAAGCTAGGAGAAGCTCATTTTGCCTGCCTGGCTGCAAAACAATGACAGCAAAGATCTACAGTCAAGCTATGATCCATTTGAGTGTGTGTTCAACTTTACTTAAATTCATTCATTCATTTATTCTTTCTTTTATTGATTCAACAAACTTATTAAACACTACACAGGGCACTTTCCTAGGTGCTGGAGGTATAGCCAGGAACAAAACAAACTCCCTGCCTCAATGACATTTATATTTTAGTTGGTGAGGGAAATAATTATGCATGCATATATAGACAGACACACATATAAATACACACATACATATATATATACTGTATGTATCCATACATACATTTAAGATACATATATAATATATTACATAATCATTATATATTACATCAATGTATTATATACAGCCATGGCTCACTTAATGATGAAGATATGTTCTGAGAAATGCATCATTAGGCCATTTTGTCATTGTGCAAATGTCACAGAGTGCACACAAACCTAGATGGTCTAGCTTCCTACACATCTAGGCTGTGTGGTGTAGCCCATAGCTTCCAGGCTACACACCTGTACAGCATGTAGCTGTCCTAAACACCATTAGGCAACTGGAACACAATGGTAAATATTTGTGTATCTAGGCATATCTAAACATAGACAAGGTACAGGAAAATAATGATATAAGAATCTTATGGAACTAATGTCCTATATGTGTCCGTCCTTGACCAGAATGTCATTATGGGGCATAGGACTGTACTAGTATATAATGTATTATATGTAACTGAATAATATTATATATATAAAACTCAGATAACGATACATGCCATGGAAAAAATATAAGGTAAAGCCAAGAAGCAGGGGTGGGGCAGAGCAGGAGGTGCTTTTTCTTCGTGTTGGAGGATGTCAGGAACACCACCTTGATCAGAAATCTGGAAGGAGAAGGGAACAAGCCACACCAGCGTCTGGGGAAGACTGTTCTAGGCAGAGGGCACAGTCAGTGGACAGAGGCTCTGAGGGAGAAAGGTGCTTGGTGAGTTTGAGAAGCCGCCAGGAAGTCCGAAGCTAGAGCAGAGTGAGCCCAGGGTGTGTCTGCAGATGAGGGCAGGGGCCTCAGGCCATATTATACAGCACTTGAAGGCCCCTGAGAGAAGTCTGGCTTTTACCTGAGTGAGCTGAGAAGTGATTAGAGTGTGATTAGCTGAGGAGCAACTTAATCTGACTCACTAAAACCAAAATGAAACAGAAATCCTCCACTGCCCAGTAGAAAATAGACTGCACGGTCCCAAAGGCAGGAGATGGGAACCCAGTTAGAGATGTTTTGCAAAAATCCAGACCAAAGATGGTATCTGGTGCTACCAATAGGTCAGGTAAGATGAGGGCTGGAAACTGATGACTGGATTTAGCCTTGGGGGAGCCTTGGTGACTTGGACAACAGCAGTTTCAGGGGAGAGGAGAGGACAAAAACCCTACTGAAGTGAGTTCAAGAGAAAATGGGAGGAGGAGAGGGGTGCAGACATCTCTCAGGGGGCAGAGGAGTAGGGCAGGGACAGAGGGGGATGTGGGGCTCAGAGAGGGTTCTTCTAAGACAGGAGAAATAGCAGGATGTCTGTATGCCAATGAGAGTGATCCAGTGGAGAGTGAGAAAAGTGATTTCATGGGACCAAAGGAGACAGAAGCAGGAGATGTGACTGGTGAATCTTCCCTGCAATGGGGGGGCGGAGCTTCCATAGATGCCCTCACCAATGGTTCACAGCTATGGGAGGGAAGATGTGTAGGTGGGTGAGTGGGTGTGTAGGGTGGTGGGGATTTAAGGAAGTCTTCTTCTGATCATCTATTTTCTCAATGGAATAAGAAATAAGGTTACATACACACAAAATCAGCAGAGAGTGAAGATACAGAAGAAGAATTCAGATATTTCCAGAGAGAAGACAATTTGTGAAATAGTCTCCTAGGAAAGTTAGAGAGGGAAGGATCATGAAATCCCAGCAAGAACTTCCCGGCACACTAAGGTCCCACGTGATATTAGAGTCATGGACTGAAAGTGAGACCAATCAGATTGGCTGTGTGTTGTTTTCCAACCATATTCAGCTAGCAGATTCAAGTACAAGATAGGAAGAGGGTTGGATTTAATTGAATTACTCTGCAGTTGAGAGCTGCAGGTGAGTGATTCCAGCACTTGGTCATCGAATCTGAGCTGCTCAAGTAGGAAAAACAGAGGGGAGTTGAATGAGAGGCAGTGAAAAGGTTATAGGATCAATGGATTGCAGGATTTAGTGGGATCAAAATGTTATCAGAGTTGGGTACTGGAGGAAGTAAATTGCAAAAATAGAATGGGTTGCATGAAGGCAACCTTGGCCTCATCTGCTAATGAAAGGAAGGTGTATGTGTTTCCTTCTGCTGCTGTAATGGATTATCATAATTTATTGGCTTAAAACAACACAAATGTGTGATTTGTAGTTCTAGAGATCAGAATTCTGAAATGGATTTCACTGGGCTGTAATGAAGGTGTTGACATGGCTTTGTTCCTTTCTGGATATTCTAGGGAGAATCCATTTCCTGGTCCTTTCCAGGACATAGAAGCCAACCACATTCTTTGGCTCGTGGCCATCTTCCTCCATCTGCAAATCCAGTGATAGCGGGTAGAGTTATCCAGAACAGCCTTCTGACCTCTTCCATTTCTGCCTTCCATATTTAAGGACCTTTGTGATTACACTGGGGCCAGCTGAATAATCCAGCATAGTCTCCTTACTTAAGGTCAGCTGATTAACAACCTTAATTCCATCTGCAACCTCAATTTCCCTTTGCCATGTAATGTAACATTTTCACAGATTCTGGGGATTAGAAAGTAGACATCTTTGGTGAGGGTTGGGGAGGGTGTCCATTATTCTGCCTACAACAGAAGGATTGTAGTTATTGGTAAAGACAAGGTCTAGATTTGACCATGGGAAGTGGTGGGTAAAGTGGAGTGGAGGACAAGATCACTGGAAAAGTGAAGGTCCAGGAATAAGGAGCCAGGATATTAGAAGCAGCATCTGCAAGAATATTGCAGCCGCCAAGAATTATAATAGGAAGAGTACTGGGGACAATGGTAATTAATCAGGACTTAAAGTTGTCAACGAATGGAGAGTAATGAACAGGGGATAAAGAAATTTTTATTAACAAGTTATTGGGTGAGAGGTGGTATTGGAGATCAATGCTGCTGAAGTCAGAGTCAAGGGAGAAGACATTTTCCAAGTTCTGCTGCTCTAGAAGAAGATTCAGAAAAGGTAATAAAAATGATGGGGAATTCTGGAAGTGCAGAATTTCCTTATCGTATCTCTCAACATGGGCTATGATAACTCTCAACATGGGCTGTCATAACCATAAGGTATTGTTTTTAACTTTTCAAAACTTTGACACATCTGTTATCTTCATATATGTTCATTACATCTGTGAGATGGAAATAGAAAAGTTTTCGTCCCTCTTCCATGGTTTGGAAAATAAGATGTTAATTGATGGCAAATAAGTGAAAACATTAGATCTGTCCTGTGCCCATTTAATTACTTAGCTGAGTTATTGAAGATATTGTGAAAAATATAATGAAGCATATCATATAATTACATTCCTCCAGGAGACTAGACTTTTGGGTCAAAAATCCGTTTGAGAATCTGATAACAATAATGAATTTTGCCCCTAAAAAGGCACATTGGCACATACACAAAATTTTACATATAATTTTATGATATCACCAATTTCCCTAAAGTCCCAAGGGAGTCTACACATCTCAGAATCAGAACCTCTTGTCTGAATGTTGAGGTAAAACTACAGTTGACCCTTGAATAACACTGGGGTTAGGGGCACTGAGTCCCGCTGCAATACAAAATCCATGTTTAACTTTTGACTCTTCAAAAACTTAATTACTAATAGCCTACTGTTGACCGGAAGGCTTACTGATAACATAAACAGTCAATTAACACGTATTTTGTAGGTTATATGTATTCTAGACTGTATTCTTACAATAATAGAAGCCAGAGAAAATAAATTGTTATTAAGAAAATCATAAGGAGAAGATAATACATTTACTATTCATGAAGTGGAAGTGGATTATCATAAAGGTCTATATCCTCTTGGTCTTCACGTTGAGCAGGCTGAGAAGGAGGAGGAACAGGAAGGGTTGGTCTTTCTGTCTCAGGGGTGCCAGAGATGTAAGAAAATCTACATATAATAGGATCCATGCAGTTCAAACCCATGTTGTTCAAGGGCCAACTGTAAAGACAGTAGAAATTGCCTAACAGTGTAAGTTACAAGAGAAAGTATAATCAGGTGCCAAATGGGTGATATGGAAAATTATTGTAAGTCCAGAAAAGCAATGCATCACTCAACTTAGGAATAATTATGGAAAACCTGTAGAATCTTGAAGACAGGAGATGATTCCATGGAAAAGAGGAGGGATGGCATTTAAGGTAGGAAGATGGAGAGAAGCTGGAAATTAGGTTGGAATGTTTCAGAGCCAGTGAATAGACCAATTTAACCATCTGTGAAATGTGGGCAAAAATGACTTCCAAGGTATATTTGTAAAAAATAATTAAAGCTCTTGGTGAAATGTGTCCCTCAAAACATTATTAATATGGTACATGGGTCTGTTTCAGGATGAGCAAGGCATAAAATTATTATTATTATTGATTTAGTAGGAATTTCTAAATTTGTGCTAACACTTACAAGGTCTCTCTATCTTTAAAATAAAATACTGAAGCAGAAAAAGTAACTTTCTCATATTCTCAGGGAGAAGGTTCTCAGACAATTATATAACAGCTACTTGAACCATACATTTTTTCCTGTGATTTTTATGTATGTTACATGTTTTTAGCTCTTTTAAAAAACAGACTTACGAAGATAAAACAAAGGCTTTTCTTTATAACTGGGATAAATAATGCTTCCCTTATTTCAAGAGCGGGTGTGAGATCCCAAACCCTGTTTTTCCCAACCTTCTTTTGCTCTCTACAAAATGTAAGCCGCCATGTGGAAGAAAGTAAGTAAAAATGTCAATACATTGCAGCTACTTGGACAGCATTTAGAGAGAGTAAAATGTTTTAAGAACACTTAATATTAAATGGAAAACAGATGAATGATGATAAATAAGTCTATATATAGGTCTGAGTTGCCATGTTGGAATCTAAATCTGAGACATTGCAGGGAAAATGCTGTGCACGACTCATCGGAGGGCTGAATTACACCAAAATGAGATCCAGGTTAAGAATGTGGAGACTCTGGAGAAATCCCTTAAGGCAGGTTTTTCTGAGCCATATTCCCCTTGGCAATGTAGCCATGCAGAATAATCACGAGTATCCTGGAATCGTAGAGTGGTAGGACTGGGCAGAACCTAACTGTTCTCAAGTCTGATTCTCTAACTGATGCTGGGGTTTCCTCTCCAGCACACCTGCCTCTTCCCTGAATAAGCATATCTGGAGACAGGCAAAGTCAGGGGTGTGCTGGTAAATGCTTATCAGCTAATCTCCAAAGAAAACAAAGGACACTGACAGGTAGCATTTGCCAAGATCCGAGGTGTAAATAATCCCACGGTGGCCAATTCAAGCAACCAATGTTACATCAACATTATGTACTATTTCCACTGCATAGATACGATGGCAGTAAATAACCTCAGAGGCATATGTAAGAAGACAACATAGTAAAATGAGTTGGAAGTGGTAGATTTTAAATGTTTTTACCTTTTTGGAAAATATTATTTATTTAATTATAATGTAATAGGATTTAACTTATAAGAATGGCTATATAACATATAACACATAATAAATTGGCACTTATGAGCCAGTACGTGCTAGCTCTGGCACACACTGATAATAGCCCTGGAAAATGACCCTGGACCACCTTCCATGAAAGAAAACCCCTTAGCAGGTCCTGATCAATGGCAACTCCCCAATATCACCACCCGAGCATCAGCACATTTTTTTTTCTTTTAAGAGACAGGGTCTCTCTGTGTTGCCCAGGCTGGAGTGCAGTGGCACAATCACAACTCACTGCAGCCTCAATCTCCTGGGCTTAAGGGATCCTCTCGCCTCAGCCACACCCAGCTAATTTTGTAATTTTTTTGAAGAAATGAGGTCTTGGTTTATTGTCCAGGCTGGTCTTGGATTCCTGGCCTCAAATGATCCTCCTGCCTTGGCCTCCCAAAACACTGGGATTACAGGCATGAGCCACTGACTGGTGTTCAGCAGTTTTAAGCCAGGCTTGTCTTCTTTGCTTCACTCTCGTTTCTTTGTAGTTTCTTCAAACAAAACAAACACCGATAAACTCCAAATGAATTAATGATATAAATGTAAAAATGAAAGAACTAAGAGAAATACAGATGGATATTTTTATAAAATTGGAGAATAGACTTCTCAAGCATCACATAAAATTCAGAAACCAAGAAAATAAATGAATAGACTTGATTTAATAACGTAAAACACTTGTATAAGAGAATATTTCATTATTAGTAAACAAAGTTAAAGAAAAGTCACAGAACGGGAGGACATGTAAGTACCATACCTAACAGGTTAATAGCCATACCCTGTATAAAACCTCTTGGAAACCAAAAGGAAGAAGACCAAAAAATCCCACAGAAAAATTGGTGCAGGATAGAAACAGATAATTCATGGATGAATCATAAATGACAATAAATATATGAATAGATGCTCCAAGAAACACACAATAAAATAATTAAATACTTAATTCACCTAACAGATTAGTAAATATTAAGATGTTTGATAAACCCATTGTTGAGGAGGTATGGGGAAACAGGCATTCAGACACTGTTGGTAGAAGTATAAGTCAGTGCAGCCTATTTGAAGAGGAAAAGACAGTAGTGTCTAAAAGACAAAAACAAAATGCACATACACCTTGACCCAGCAATTCTGTTATGATTTAAAAATTTTTTAAATGACCTAAAATATATGTACAAAAATATTTGTCACGGCATGGTGGTAACTACATAATATTAGAAACAATTGAATGTTCTCTAACAGGGGACTGATTAAAAAACGTGTGGTGTGTCCCTAAAATGCAAGGCCACTAAAAGCTCTGTCTATGTAAGTATCAATGTTCTCCAAGATGTATCATTAAGTGGGTAAAGGTGCCAAACATCGTGTTTGTTTTTGTTGTTGTTATTGTTGTTGTTGTTGGGACAGAGTCTCGCTCTGTTGCCAGGCTGCAGTGCAGTAGCTGGATCTCGGCTCACTGCAATCTCCGCCTCCTGGGTTCAAGCGATTCTCCTGCCTCAGCCTCCTGAGTAGCTGAGATTACAGTCAAGCGCCACCATGCCCAGCTAATTTTTGTATTTTTAGTAGAGACAGGGGTCTCACCATGTTGGCTAGGATGGTCTCCATCTCTTGATCTCATGATCCGCCCGCCTCGGCCTCCCAAAGTGCTAGGATTACAGGTGTGAGCCACCTCGCCCGGCTGCATCGTGTTTAGCATTATTCCATTTATGTAAATGTAAAAGGATGTGTGTATATATATTTGTATAATCGTGTCTCTTTCTGGGAAGAAATGAAGGACACTATTAACTGTTATTACCTTTGGGTTAGAAGATGATGTTTACTTTTAATTTTCTTTCTTTATAAAAAGAAAGACTTTTTTAAGTATAAACTTAAAAAAACAAAGTATATGCATCAATTTTATTTAAAGAACAAACTTTACTTTTTTTCATAAATAAATAAGAGTTTCTTAGTTTTGGTTCCCCAGAAACAGACCTTGAGACAAGGATTTGAGTGCAAGCGTTTGTTTGGGGGGTCATCCTAAGAAATATCAGTGGGGTATTAAGGAAGGGAGACTGGGCAGCGGAAGGAGTGAATGAAGAGCGTGCTGTCAATCAAGTTACCACTATGGGCAACTGGAAGCTGTGATCCAGCATAAAACATGCACCTGAGTTAACCCACCCAGCCAAAGAGGTATTTAGCCATCAATTCCTGTGGGTCATTGATTGAAGGCTGCTCGGGGGGCCTTAACTCCATGGCTCAGACACAGACAGAACAAGCTCTGCGGCCAGAGAAAGCCTCAGGCAAAGAGCTGGGACAGACGCAGGAGATAGGAGCTGGGAGGGGATGTGGGTTGGCCGCAAAGCATGTCTGCTATGGAGACCACAATCCTAGTATCAGATTATGATAACTAAATAGAACATGCATGTTTGCTGACCTAGCAATTTCACATTTAGGAATCTCCCTCCTGACGTCCTTACACACCTGGGCCCCAATCAACAATATAGAAAGACAGATTGATTGCAAAATTGTTTGTAATACACTACAGCCAAAACAAAACCAAAAAGCCAATGTGAATGTCAATCAGTAGGAAGAGATTAAATGCACCATGGTGTATCCTACTTATGCAAGTCAAGAAAAACAATGAGGTCCATCTTAGTAAATTTCATGAAAAAAAAATCTGAGACACATCACCTTGTGGAACAATATATATCATGAGACCTCATTTTTGTAAAATAGCAAAAACAAGAAAGAAGCAAATAAAAACATACACAAACTCCAGATCAACTCTATGTATGTGTATGTGTACACGGCAAAAGGTCTGAAAAAATAAACAAGTTGCCAGAGTGTATGCAATGTAAAGTGTACATTACTGATGTTTTAATGTATTATTACATGTTTTCATTTACTATAAGGACTCACATTACATGAAAAGGGGTGCTAGAAATAGTACCTATTTCATAGGTTATTGTGGAGACTGAGATAATACACGTAAAATAGCTAGCACTGCACTGCTCATAGAGTGAATCTTCAATAAATATTGAATGGTTGCTGTTAAAAAGGATGGCTTTACTCCATCTCAAAAAAAAAAAAAAAAAGGATGGCTTTATATGTCACAAAGAAACTGTAAGTATAAAGTGAGCCAGAGTTTGCTTGTCTCTTCACACCTCACTCTATTCACTTATTTATTTGTTTGTTTATAGACTCAGGGTCTCACTCTGTCACCCAGGCTGGAGTGCAATGGCATGATCATGGTTCACTGCAGCCTCAATCTCCTGGGCTCAAGTGATTCTCCTGCCTCAGCCTCCCAAGTACTTGAGACTACAGGTGTGAGCCATCATGCTTGGCTAATTTAAAAATTATTTGTAGAGCCGGGAGTCTTGCTATTTTGCCCAGGCAGGTTTTGAACTTCTGGCCTCAAGCAATCCTCCTGCCTCAGCCTCACCGCTGGGATTACGCACCCATTTATTTAACAACTATCACTGAGGTCCTCCTACCAACTAGGCATGGGAGAGGCATCAAGCGACAAGATCAAATCCCTGCTCCCTCCAGCAGGAGCTCACATTCTGCTGGGGCAAACAATGAAATAAACATGCAACATGTCAAGTGACAATCAATGCTACCAGGTAAGGAAATGGGGTCTTGGAGTTAGGGTGCTGTTGTTTATAGGAGGGTCTCTGATAGAGTGCTATTTGAGTGGAGATCCGATGAATTCACTGGGGAAAGTGCATAGGCCTGGGCAGGTTACGGGAAGGAAGAAGAGTTCACTGAGTGAGAAGTAAAATGATTGGAGCGGGTGGTTAATCCTGGCCTGATATTTTAACATCACTGCTGCTGCAGCATAGAAATTGGATTGGCGGAGGGGAACAGGGGCAAGGTGGATCATGTGTGTGACGTTTGCCTTCACAGTAGTAAGACAATGAAGACCATGGCAGTGAGTGTGGGACTGGAAGGAATGGGATGATGGGAAAATAGTTAAAAGACGAAAACAAGAACCTGATAATTAATTAGATGTGAGAAGAAGAAGAAAGAATTGTGAATGAGGCTGAGGTGAAATTGCTGCAGGGCACAGCCGTGAGGAGGTCTTGAAAGAAAGGGCTGCCCAGGATGGAGCCTCCAGCCTCCCATCCAGCCACTTCCCTCCTTCCCATTACATGCTTGAGTGCTCCCCCTGCACCAAACACTGTGTTCTCCAGAATGTCCTTGCTCTGGGTGGCTACTGCTATGGTTTGAATGTTTGTGCCCTCCAAAACTCATGTGGGACCTTGGTCCCTGAGGAAGAGACCTGAGCTAGCATGCCATGATGTCCCGTGCCACCTCAGGACTCTGCAGAGACCCTAGCATCAAGAAGGCTCTCACCAGGGGCGGCCCCTCGACCTTGGGCTTCTCAGCTTCCATAACTATAAGAAATATATTTCTGCCCAGGTATGGTGGCTCACACTTGTAATCCTAGCATTTGGGAGGCCATGACAGGAGGATTGCTTGAGGCTTTGAGTTCAAGGCTAGCCTGGATAATAGAGGGAGACCCCATCTCTGCCAAAAAATTAAAAATTAGCTTGGCATTGTAGCATACACCTGTAGTACTAGCTACTTGGGCGGCTGAGGCAGGAGGATTGCTTAAGCCTGCAAGTTTGAGGTTGCAGTGAGCCATGATTGCACCACTGCACTCTGGCCTGGGCAACAGGGTGAGACCCTGTCTCAAAAAAAGAAAGAAAGGGAAGGAAGGAAGGAGGGAAAGAAGGAAGGAAGGAAGGAAGGAAGAAAGGAATTTCTCTACTTTATAAATTACCCAGCTTCAGGTATTCTGTTTTAAGTAACAGAAAACAGAGTAAGGCAGCTGCTTAGAGAACTGTATTCATACTTCAAAACCGAGACCCAGCTCAGGCATCACCACCTCCAGGCAGCCTGATGCTACAGCTCAAATGAATCGTTTATTCTTCTGCATCACTTCCAGCCTCATCCACAGCCTAGCCACACAGCTTCCCAACCAACAATAAGCAACACAGCCGTGGGTCTGGATTATAGCCCAGTGGGGAGGGGGAATAGGAAGGTCTCGAAAGAACCTGTGAAGACCCTGCACTTGGCATGTTGCAAATAGGTTGTGCTTGCACCCCTTGGCCTTGAGTTGCTCACATTGGGCAAATGGAGCAGGTAGAGCTCCTGGCCAGTTAGCTCTCACCATGAACAGCACATCCATTTACCCAAGAGCACCAAAGAAATATCATCATTTTCTATATGTGCTATGTCCTGAAACAAAAAGGGGGGATGCTCTATCTGTACTAGGTGTTAAATTGGAATTATTTTAGTCTCAGTTTCAAGTGAGGCCCCAAAGAAATAGATAGAACATACCAAAGTGAGATGCAAGATTTGCAAAAAGTGCTTATGGAAACCAGTTTCGTAGTCTCAGCCAACTACCCACCTCCAGACTATAAAAGATGAGAGGGAAGCCAAGAAAAGAATTGAAATTTACAGTAGGGAATTTTTGGAGGAAATCTCTGCTGTGGGCCTCACCTGGAAGAAAGAATGAGGTCAGTTGCCCTACCTCAAGCCAAGGTGTAGGGGTGCCTCCTGATGCTTGGGGGACGCAGTGGGCTGGTGTCTGGCTGAGAAGTGGGGAGCCTGGCTTGTTGGTTGCTCTGTGGTTTTGGGGTCAGCTTGCACTCAGAGTTGGGTACAAAGGACTCGTCATGCTTCCCATGAATGGTGACAGCCGTTCGGGGGAAGGAGGGAGTAAGAGGGGCCAAATAGAAAGTGAGGCAGCCCCAGTAGGAAGTGACTTCAAATTCCCCGGGGCTGAGGAAGAGCCATAAGCAAGCAGCCAGAAGAGATGCATTCAAGGCCCCAAGGGGCTCCAGGGGAGACAGCCCCAGGATCGTGGCCCAGTAGGGAATAGAGAGTTGGAGGGTCTCAGAAGAACCTGTGAAGGCACCGCACAAGAGAAGGGCTGCTGTAACCCTGGCCTCTAGCTGCTGCGACCCTGGCCTTCAGGCTTTTGCTCATCCTCCTTCTCTCCTCCCCGATCTGATGCTGGGGAACTCAGAAACCAGCTGGAGTGAGCACCTGGCTGTGGCAGCCATTAGCCCTGTGGAGGCTGAGGCAGGAGAATCACTTGAGCCTGGGACTTTGAGGTTGCAGTGAGCTGTGACTGCACTCCAGCCTCAATGCAATGGGGGTGGGGACCAGGAGAAGTTTTACCCTTAAATGAAGCATGACGCTTTTGATTATTACACTTGATTCAACGTATTAATTACTGGACAGAGCTGATGTTTTGAGATTTAAGCAACTGGGACACTTTTAATGTCTAAAGGTGACCAGGAAAGCTATGGGCCCCTGAGTTTTCCCCCAGGACTGCGAAAGGGTGGGCCTTAGCAAATACTCTAAAAGGAGGTGGAGGTAAGAATAAACTCGCCTTCTCGTCGCATCCCGTGGGTCATGGTTAGTTCATCATAACAAATGCTTTTCTGTCTCCATTCTTTCCCTCTTCTGGGAGCTCCTTGAGAGCAGGAACTTACACCTAGTGTAAGCAGTTTGGCCCACAGCAGGTATGGGTTTTTGTAGATTGATCCAAAGTCTGCTGTGACGTGCTTCATTTCTGTTTATTCCCTCCCAGTCTTCTAAAATTGAGCTCCTCAACTTAGGTCCTTGAATGAGTTCCAAGTGTGAGGAGAGAGTGACTACCCTTAGCCCCCAACTTAACCCTTAGTGCATCCAGGCAAGTGCCCAAGGGCTGAAACCCAGAACCTCTTGCCTTCGGCTGCAAGCAAATCTTTATCCAAGAGGGCCTTAGAAAAATGATCATTTCTCCATGGAATCAACACAAATGCCAAGTTTATCAATGATAGACTGGATAAAGAAAATGTGGTACACATACACCATGGAATACTATGCAGCTGTAAAAAGGAATAAGATCATGTCCTTTGCAGAGACGTGGATGGAGTGAGAAGCCTCATGTTATGCTCCTGTTACGTGTTATCCTCATGCCACATTTTGTCCTCAGCAAACTAACCCAGGAACAGAAAACCAAACATGGCATGTTCTCACTTATAAGGAGGAGCTGAACGATGCGAACACACTGACACATGGTGGGGAGCAACACACACTGGGGAGCCTGTGAGTGGGAACGAGAGGACGGAGAGCATCAGGAAGAACAGCTAATGGGTGCTGGGCTTTAATACTTAGGTGATGGGATGATGTGTGCAGCAAACCACCTTGACACACAGTTACCTGTGTAACAAACCTGCACATCCTGCACATGTACCCCGGAATTTAAAATAAATGTCAAAGAAAAAAAGAAAATGATAATTTCTCTGAATGCCATGGGTTAGCAAAAGGCTGGGCTGGGAAGCATTGCTCTAAAATAGCTCCTGGGACCTTTGCATTTTGCTTTCTTTCTGCTCTATGTACAATAATTTTTTGTCACGCCTCCCCGAAAGTTCACCACTCTTTACCACTGCCAGCTACCCTGTCACCACATGAAACGATACTTCATCTACATGAGCTGAATATTGCATCCCTTCTTCTTCATGTTTGTACACAGCCACCGTGAGTTTCACATGTTTTGTGAAATGCAGGCATCACTACAGTTGATGTACAGAAGAACCCAATGAGGCTGAGAATGCTTACGCGCATCACCTCGGAACTGCTGCATGCGTCAAGAAACGTGGAATAGTTTCTCCCTTGCAATTGCTGTCAGGTGCCTGCTGCTTCCACCCACGTTTACACTCCAGGCTGTGGGTGCTGCTTGGGGTCCCCAGTGGGCCCAGCCTCCACAGGTAGGATTCCAGTTGGCCCTGGTGGGAGGCATGTGACAGCCATGGGGCCTTTCCCCAGCCTCTTCCTGGCTTATTCCTGGCCCCCACACCCTGTGTTTGCTACCTAGCTGCATCTCTGATTTCTGAGCTCCTGGATTGTGGGTATTGCTTTCTCGGGTTTGCAATATCTGCCTGATGCCAAACCCCTTGGCTCTGCCTCTCCTAGGGTACAGCCATGGTTTGGGGGCTCAACTTCTCAGGGTCACCGAAGCTGTAATCTGCTAACCCAATTTCAGTTCCTGGATCTTTCTGGCTATTCCTGTTCAGTGGATACCCAACCCTGGTATCATCTTACTAGTCCCGGAATCTTGAATTGAGAGCAAAAAGTAGTTGTGTTTTTGTTAGAAAAGATGGGGACAAAGTTAGAGGGTGGGAAAAAGCATCTGATGCCCAAGACTGTGAGCTGAACTGGAAAAAGAAAGAGTGTCTGAGGAACTCCATCAGAAAACTCTGCATGAAGTCTTTGGATTTGGGTTGTCTATCTCCAGTAATAATGTGCTGGTGATGACTACTTAGGTACACCATCGTTCGGAGACTCAGTAAAGACTACAAATGAAAAAGCATAGTCTATCAAGGCATGATTCACACTCAAAGGATTTTTGAAACAAGCAAAGAACTTTGTTGTTTAGTCTGGCAAACATTTCACTTTGAAAATAATCGTAAATGAAAACCGTGCTCCCTGAATCTTCCAGCTATCTGTGTGAAATGCTCTTAATTTCATAGGTGGTTGGTAAGGGACCAATTACTTTCGACATGTGAGTGAAATGACATCATCTTTGCCAAACAACTTGCAGTGAAATGAGAGACCACCTTCCTTATATCATATTTCATATGTTCTCTCTCTCTCTTTCTGTCTCTCTACAAATAGGCCCATGAGTATTCCTTCACTTTCTCATTATAACAAAACAAAAGAAAAATCCAATCACATGTATTGCCAGCTGCTTCTCCCTTGTGGCATAATTCTACAGAAGCAGTGAGAGGACAGTTTCAGTGGGAGGCTGCTACAGGACCACCAGAGAGTGCAGGAGTCCTGGGCCAGGGGTCTATGAGCTGCTCCAGAAGCTTCTGACTACTGTTTCTGGAGCCCAAGTTCTGGAATCTGAGCAAGGTGACACTGGTTCGGCTGGTGGTCCTCTCCCCTTGCAGAGGGAACAGGTGCTTAGTGGAGAAGCTGAGGCCTTGGGCACTCTGTTTTCTTCTCCCCTGGCCCAAGGCAGGCACTTGGGGTGTCCTCTTCCACAGGTGGCCCCTGCTGGGGATTTCCAAGCCCCCAACAGAATTACATTCTTCTTCCTCAGTCCTTGCACTGCCTCTGTTTTCCCACAATAGCAAAATACAATGGCAGCCTACACAGCACAGCACAAACTAGCATCATGGCCTCAGGGCCACTAAGAAGGTCCTAAGACCCCTTGAATCTTTTCATGGAAGGCAAAGGCTTTCATTCCTCCCTTAGGGATAGGGCCATAGATCCCTCCAGGCCTTGGGCAGCTGAGCGGAACCTGGAACCCCTCACCCCATCCCGTTCCCGTCCCCTCCACCCTTGAGTTGTGGTCCCAGTGACCATGCAAACATTACCATTTTATCCAACAGCTGTACCAGGACTGGGGCTGGAGGTGACGGCTGCAGATCCTCTCCCAGTGAGAAGATTCTGATGGAGGGAGCACCCACATTCCGTGGCAGGCATCCTCCACCTGCCCCCTCAGCCTTTGAGCCAGAGCACATCACTTATCCAGTGAGAGAGGTGGCCAGCCCAGGGCAGGAGAGGGGGCTCCACGACCTCGGGGCTGGCCAGGGCGTAGTGCTGAGGATCTAGAGAACATTGGCAGTGAAGATTTCCCTATAACTCCAACTAATCTGGAATCTATCCTGACCACTTTTTGTTTTCCCATTTTTACCCAAGGGTCAGCTCTGCTTCTGCAAACATCCTGCCCTTCCCCTCCTCTGGCCTGTGCTCAGAATTCAGAAGCAGGTGTGGGGGCATGCGGCTGTGCCCTTTAGCCCATGGTCACAGGAGAAATGGCCTCAGCAGAAAGACTCCAGAAATGACAGCCATGCTCAACCTTGGGAGGTTTTACAAAACAACAGCCCTTACCTCCCCTTCCCCTGAAATAAAAAATGCAGGAATATTTTTAAATAAAATGTGTCATTTTTTAAGCAAGAGGTATGTGATTTTCCCAATGGCAGTTTTCAAACATTTCAAAAATGTTAAATGGTACGTCAATTCTCCCTTTATTCTTCATGCTTTCTCTCACCCTGGAAATATATGTATATATATGCACACATTATCCTTGGAGGTGTATTTTCTAGGATGCAAATAACAAAGGAAAGTGATGGCATTTGGAATTCAGGTGCTTGAAGAGGTGGACATGTGCTTTTCATTCCAGCATATAATTGAGGACATTGTCACTTGTCTTACACACGTGTATCCAGTTCTGTTCATCTGCCACCCTCTTTGCCTGTATTTGCTGATTTGATCAACTAGGTGTTTGGGTGAATAACCCACTCTCATACCACCACCATGCTTGGAGTATTTCCAAGAGCAGCACATCAAACTTGGGGCCAGGGCATGGCCTATTTCCAACAAAATATGGTCTTATACACTTCAGGACCATTTTACTGCTGTTTGCTATAACCAAATGAGCAATGGGCAGGTTTACGGACCACAAAAGCAAAGCAGCATAACATTTGGAATGTTCATGTATGCTTATTTCTTAAATTTGAAGAACTCTGTTGTGATTTCAGGACTTGTGTACTAGTCTTTGATTCTTCTCCCACAAAGCCCAAGAGGAAATCTCCCCTTTCTCTTGTTCTTCTGGCCTTGGCCTTGCAATGTATGGTCTCACTCCCCTTGCACCTGGGCCATGTCCCTTGAACATGGTAGGGTTGTACCAGAGAAGCAAAGCTTGTATTGAATGGCACATTCCATCACAGAGGCTCTCCTAGCAACATGGCAACAATAACAAACCTAACAATAGCTTTTTGTTTTTAGCTCTATAAAGTGCTGTGGCCATTAGTCTGACCAGAAAATTCAAAGGATATTTTGCAAGTGACGAGTGGTTTCTAGCTGAAGCACTGAAGTTGGAGCCCCTTGATTGCTTTCCACCAATCTGCTAATATCTAAGTAGACAGGCACCAGAGTTTCATTTGAGGAGCAGGATGTGCCAAAGGGGGGCGCTGCACGGGGAAATAACAGGGCTGGGGAGGCTCTAGCCCTGGCTCTGGTTGGTGAACTCCCCACATACCATTGGCCAAGTCATGTTAACTCTCTAGATCTTACTCTCCTCATCTTCAAAATGAGGAGTTATTTCAGTGCTGTGAAAAATCCAGATTTTTGGGTCTGTACTCATCTTGCTGAATCAGCGTCTCTAGGGCTGTGCTCCAAGAATTTGACTTTTAACCAAAGGTAAATGGACGACTTTGTTGAACAGTTCTAAAAACGTTTATGTAATTAGCTTCCCAATTTGGCTTGCTTGGCAATAGAGGATCAATGCATACTTTAGGGTTGGTATGTTATGTATATTTTCTCTGATAGATTTTATAAAGGACTAAACTAACCCATTTTCTTTGCTGTTTCTGATTGGCTATTCTCTATAAAAGACTACATATCACGTGCCCCATCAGAAAAAACTTTTGAGCGTGTGTTTCTAATATATTTACTTTTAAAATATTTCTTATCTAACATCTATATTTACTTACATATGTCACCAGGCTTTAATAGCTACTATTTTATGTTAAATATTAAATATTAACATATTATGAACATTATAAAATATAAAAAATAAATATTTTTAAAGAAAAAAGTTGAAATAAGATTTAAACATTTTGATTAGTGAAAATCTTGGTGTAGCATTTTGTGGCATAGCAAGATGAAACACAATTTGTGATATTGATTTTGAGTTGTTGCTCTCTCTATATATATTTTTTCTTTCTTTTTTTTTTTTTTTTTTGAGACAAGGTCTCACTTGTCACCCAAGCTGGAGTACAGTGGCAGGATCTTGGCTCACTGCAACCTCTGCCTCCTCCTGTCTCCGCTTCCCGAGTAGCTGGGACCACAAGCCCACGCCCCGGTGCCTGGCTAATTTTTGTATTTTTTGTAGAGACTGGGTCTTACCATGTTGCCCAGGCTGATCTCAAATTCCTGGGCTCAAGTCATCTGCCCACCTTGGCCTCCCAAAGTGCTGGGATTTCAGGCATGAGGCACCCGGCGAAGTTCAGTATATTTTAATAGTTAAAATAGATGCAAATATGCTTCACAAAAATACTGTATGTAGATTCACGTACAAGAAGTATCTTTTTAGAAGACTCTCCTTACTAACTTATAATACTGATTTCTAAATTCCATCCACTAATTATGCCAAAGTGTCTTATGAGCTGGTAAATTTCTGCTTTTCTAGATATCAAATAGTGGTTGTTGCAAACTAATTGGAAGATTTGACATTTTTAATATTTCCAACAAACATTTTCAAAACATGATAAAATTCTTCACATGGAAAAAAAAAACTGGGGCAGGTTAGAAAATTATATTTCCAGGGTTTTTAATGTGTACAGATATGAGTTTTTATATTGTTTTTGGCAACAAAACCCGCATGTATTTGAGAATATTTCCAAGAATCCATTTCCAAAGGGCTCTTTCCATAGCATGAATTTCTTTCAACAATTATTACTTTCTCCCTCATTGTAACACTATTTTCTCCTCGCCTTTATCTCAAATGGACAGATCAAACATAGTTTTGGAAATATCTGATGAATACTGTATTGGCCTCAGAAAAAGTCAGCCAAATTGGAACCTTTGTATTTATAAAAGAATAACGCATATCTGTCTCAAGTTTAACAATACTTTTAAGTGCTTTGCCATGAAATAACTTTTAACCCTCCAAGGGCACAAAAGATTTTCATCATTATTCCCCATCTCATTAAGATTCTACTTCTATTTTTCAATCAAGTAACCACACTGACGACACCCTGTAACATTTTGTGGATTTCTGGTTCAACTTTTTGCAGCAATGATATCCATATGGCTGATGATGCAGTGAACGGATGTTTCAGGAGGGGCCATGCCTGTGGATTTCCACTTGATGTCTCTTCTTTTTTTTTTTTTTTTTTTGAGACGGAGTCTCGCTCTGTCACCCAGGCTGGAGTGCAGAGGCAAGATCTTGGCTCACTGCAAGCTCCGCCTCCTGGGTTCACACCATTCTCCTGCCTTAGCCTCCCGAGTAGCTGGGACTACAGGCACCTGCCACCACACCTGGCTAATTTTTTGTATTTTTAGTAGAGATGGGGTTTCACCGTGTTAGCCAAGATGGTCTCGATCTCCTGACCTCGTGATCTGCCTGCCTGGGCCTCCCAAAGTGCTAGGATTTACAGGCGTGAGCCACCGTGCCCAGCTGATGTCTCTTCTTTTGTAATTCTGTCAAAGCAGCTACTCCCTGAGTGGTTAGACTCATATGAGTAAACCCCCACTCCCCATTTCCCCATTTTTTAAATTAAAGAAGTCATTTACTGTTGAGAATATCTTTTTCTGGTACATCTTTTCTTTGGCAAGCCATATAAAAGCATTTCTTTGTGTATTTCGTTATTCAAACAGAATCTAGCAGCTCAATTATGGAATCATGTTGGAAGCATCTCAACTTTTATTCATTCAGCAACAACCCATTCAGCAACCACCCTGTTGTTTATCATTTTTACTTTTGTGCTTTGTGTCTTCCAAAAGATTTTTCTAACTAAAGAGGGCACTTTAATTTTTTACTATGCTTTTATGTAAATGATTTCACTGGTTTATACTGCAGCAGTTTCTTCAACAGTAGCTTTGCTATTAGATAAGAAATCTCAAAAGTGGCTGCTAAGTATGTATAAATATTTCATAAGAAGTTTTAAAATACTGGCTGAGACTCACACGACTTTACACTTGAAACAAAACCAGAGGCTCATTTTAATATTGTGGGTTCTTCATTTCAAATTAGTTTATGATATTGCAAAGCAACACTATTCATGGCTCAATGTTTGTTGGTAACAATAATGCATGTTAAAAAGCTATATTTCAAATATATTTTTAAAAGAAATTTTAATTCAAAAGAATTTTAGGTTTACTAGAGGATTGCAAAGATAGAACAGAGAATTCCCATACACCCTTCACCCAGCTTCCTTGAATACTAACATCTTACATAACCATAGTATATTTATGAAAACTAAGAAATTGACACCAGTACAGTACTATTAACTAAACCACAGATTTAATTTGTATCTCTCCAGTTCTTCCATCAATATATTTTTTCTGTCCCAGGATCCAATCCAAGATACCATGTCACCAAATAGTCAATGCCACATAATAATTTTGTCTAGCTAAAACTAAATAGGCCAGGTGCGGTGGCTCACACCTGTAATCCCAGCACTTTGGAAGGCTAAGGCGGGCAGATCACCTGAGGTCCGGAGATCGAGACCATCCTGGCTAACATGGAGAAACCCCGTCTCTAATAAAAATACAAAAAATTAGCCAGGTGTGGTGGGACTAAGCCTGTAGTCCCAGCTACTCAGGAGGCTGAGGCAGGAGAATCACTTGAACCCAGGAGGCGGAGACTGCAGTGAGCTGAAATTGCGCCACTGCACTCCAGCCTGGGTGACAGAGTGAGACTTCATCTCAAAAAAAAAAAAAAAAAAATTGGGGGGCAGGCGCAGTGGCTCACACCTGTAATCCCAGCACTTTGGGAGGCTAAGATGGGCAGATCACCTGAGGTCAGCAGTTTGAGACCAGCCTGGCCGACATGGTGAAACCCCGTCTCTACTAAAAATACAAAAACTGGCTGGGCGTGGTGGTGTGCACCTGTAATCCCAGCTACTAGGGTGGCTGAGTCATGAGGATCGCTTGAACCCGAGAGGTGGAGATTGCAGTGAACTGAAATGGCACCACTGTACTCCAGCCTGGGCAACAGAGCAAGACTCTGTCTCAAAAAAGAAAAAAACAAAAATCTAAAAAACTAAATAATTTTGGCAATGTAGTTCTCCAAGAATGAGTGAAGGGCAAAATATTACAAGAAGCTAAAAGTGAAGCTGTCTTTGTCCCCTCCATCTCTGTTGTGGTGTTAGGGCTTTTCACTGCAGCTCTCCTGTACTGTCCTTGAAATGAGACTGTCTGGCTTACAGACCAAATAAGGGAGCCTCCATATGTTTATTAAATATGATACTAGAAAATCTATTTCTTCCTTGCTTTTCTTTTTTTAAAGGCAAAAATGTGATGTGTAGAGGGTCTCAAATTTCTTTTCCATTGCAAACGTCTATACCTACCAAGAAAGAGCCAGCGGATGTCTTTTGCACCCCATCAAGTGCACACAACCCATTTTGTAGAACATTTCTCTGTGTTCTATTCATGTTCCTTTGGTTGTCCAGAGAATCAACCCTTAACTCCTACTAATAGTAGTAAGGTCTAAGCTAGAAAAACTGAACAATTTCAATGTTTTGTTCTCTACTGGTCAAGTCCATGTTTTTCTGAATTATTGATAGATAAGAAACAATTATTGAGTAACCTATTAAGCCAGTTAATGAACACAAATTTCTCCAGGAAGCACTGCCTTAAGCCATCCCTTAACAAACTGTTAAAACTTCATGTGCTTTTGGCAGGGTAGTGCAGAAAAAACTTGGGGGAAGGGCAGATAGCCCTATGGCACCCCTTAAATCACATCACAGAGGCTACCTGCTCCCCATAATTGGGCTAGCTCTGTGTTTTCACCATTGACACTGAAAATTAAATATTTGATAGTGCCAGGAGTGGAGGCTTATACCTGTAATCCTAGTACTTTGGGAAGTCGAGGCAGGTGGATCACCTGAGGTCAGGAGTTCGAGACCAGCCTGGCCAACATGGTGAAACCCTGTCTCTACGAAAAATACAAAAATTAACTGGGTGTTGTGGCACATGCCTATAATCCCAGCTACTCAGGAGGCTGAGGCAGGAGAATCATTTGAACCTGGGAAGCAGAGGTTGCAACGAGCCAAGATCATGCCACTGTACTCCAGCCTGGCGACAGAGCAAGACTCTGTGTCAACAAAATAAATAAATTAAATAAATAAATAAATTGACAGCTATGTTGTTCATTTATTGAAAGAATGAATGATGTTGTAGATTCTGTAATGTGCCACATGGTCTCCCTTTAGGAAGGAAGAGTTTACCTGCCAGTTGCTGGGGGTGTTGCTGGAACAGGCTCTGGATGGTCAACCCTCTTTGGGCATTGCCTTAGCTGAAGAAAATCTCTCTCAGGATTTGCCCCCTTCCAGGGACAGCTTGCAGCCAGTGACTGATCAACTGGAGGTAGGCGGGCTTGGCCCCAGTCCCATCTTGGGACAACTCCGAGGGGCTATCCCAGCTTCAGAGCTCCCTGAGGCCTTGGCTGGGAATCCATAGTAGATCAACTTCTCCATCTGCCCAATCCTGCTTCCTTTTCTTCCCCTCTACAGGTTTTGATTTCAAGAGCAAATAATTTTCTGACACACTAGTCTCAACTCAGAATCTGCTTCCTAGAAGACGATCTTCCCACATACGCAAGTGGTCAAAATTCAAACAGTAAAAAGAGTGTGCAAAGGAAAATAGGCATACCAGCACCTATGGATGCTTCCAGGCTGTGTGTGTGTGTGCATGCGTGTGTGTATACATGTATATTAAAATACGTGTACATTTTATACCCATTTTGGCCATTTTCATATAAAGTTTGTAGCACCTTATACATACTTTTTTCTATCTTATTTTTCATTTTAACCTATTTTTACATACTGAAACATAGAGTTTTACAATTACTGTCTAATATTCCATTTTGCATGGATGTACCATAATAATAGCTACCATCTGCATGACATCTATTGGCTGGATACTTTGGCCAGCTCTTTATATTTATTCAACACATATCTTTTGTTTTGTTTTGTTTTGTTTTTTTCTGAGACAGAGTCTCATTCTGTTGCCAGGCTGGAGTGCAGTGGTATAATCTCTGCTCACTGCAACCTCCGCCTCCCGGGTTCAAGCGATTCTCCTGCCTCAGCCCCCTGAGTAGCTGGGACTACAGGTATCTGCCACCATACCCAGCTAGTTTTTGTATTTTTAGTAGAGATGGGGTTTCACCATGTTGGCCAGGATAGTCTCGATCTCTTGACCTCGTGATCTGCCCGCCTCAGCCTCCCAAAGTGCTGGGATTACAGGCGTGAGCCACTGCACCTGTTCCACATATCTATTGTGTATCTATTGTGTGCCAGGCACCGTTCTGAACACTAGCAACACTAGAAACTGTATCTCACACTTCACTTCAACTTTAAGACTTTGCCACTATTTTTTTATTTTTTTGAGACAGAGTCTCACTCTGTTGCCCAGGCTGGAGTGCAGTGGCGTGATCTTGGCTCACTACAATCTCCACCTCCCAGGTTCAAGCGATTCTCCTGCCTCAGCCTCCCAAGTAGCTGCGACTACAGGTGCCCGCCACCACGGCCGGCTAATTTTTGTGTTTTTAGTAGAGACAGGATGTCACCACATTGGTCAGGCTGGTCTTGAACTCCCGACCTCGTGATCCACCCACCTTGGCCTCCCAAAGTGCTGGGATTACAGACGTGAGCCACCACACCTGGCCAAGTTTGCCACTATTGTTATCCCTATTTTACAGATGAGAAAACTGATGTTCAAGTAACTTGCCTAAGGTGTGACTCGTAAGTGGTGGGACCAGGATCCATGATGAGGCAGCTGGTTTCCACCCTCTGGGCTCTTAACCCCTCCACCGGCCTCCCCTCATCCTGCAACTTATTTCATCAGTTTCCCCCAATGGACAGTCAAGCTGCATGCAGTTGGTGGCTATTATAAACAATGCTGCTGCGATCAGCCTTTTCCATTTCTCTTTGAGTACCATCTCCCTACTGCTAAACAGGGAACAAGCGAGCTTATTATTCAATAGGATACCTGTTAGCAGTCCCAGGTCATTACCCAGACCATTTTAAAGGTGTCTTTCTTCAAAATTAGGGTTTTATGGAATCAAAAGATACGACATTCCATTCTTAATATGAAAATCTTAGGTTAAGCTTTCAAAATACTTCCACGCAGTCCCTGTGTGTTAGATGCATATTTGCAGATAGGGTAATACCTGAATTACCATCGTCAGTGTCCCTGGTGGGAAGTGGAATGTTTTTATTGAAATTGTTCTTGTTTGTGTTTCAGGAAAAAAAAAAAAGAAAGCAGATCTACAATCTGGGTCTGGTTTTCATCATAGTGCAATCTTTATGAGACAATGTATGGCTGAGAATTTTTTAATCTGATATTTCTTTAAAAAATGCATGTTCAAAAATGATACAAACCAATCAGAGTAAGAAGAAGAACGGTGGAAAAAAAAAATCCCTTACATAAAAGGGAAGCAGGAAATTCCAGCGAAGTTTCACAGGGAAGAGGGAAAATCCATCTTTATCGCTATTTATTAGGTTGTTATTTCTTGGTATAGTGTAATAGTTGGTTTTGTCGAACAATGAAAATTCCGTTTAGAGGAGATTTGACAGTTCACACTCCCTGAAGTGAGAACATAACATTTCACTGAACATTACAAACCCATCACGTGTCCCATGATCCACTGGCCCTTTAAGTAAATATTTCACTTTCTTTAGAGAATCTTCCTGTTCTGGTCATAGATCCATCTTTTTTTTTTTTTTATTCTGTATCTTAGATGATTGAATATCTATGTAATTTGTAATGTCTCTGTGGATATTCTTGAAATTCTCATATTTTCATTTAATGGTACACTCCACTAATTGGGGGCAAGAAGTAATTTGGCATGACTTTAGGGTTAGTTGTTGAAATTTAAAGGCATTTTTATATAATGCTCTGAATACTGGGAATAGTAAAACCTCAATCTTCCAATAAACTGGAAAACTATTTCTAGGTAGTGTTATTTAGTGTTAATACTCAGTGGAATATATTTTTCATTAAATATGAAAATAGTCCAAGTATGTTTTATACCAGGTGTGCTAACTTTACTGCTTCCTGGAGTGTCCATAATTTCAAAATTAATCTAGTCTTCTTTTATATGTTTTTTCATGAATTTTGGCTTTCTTTTTAACAGTCATAATGATTCAACTATGGAGAATAAAAACTGGCCAGAAAAAGCCAATAAAACTGTAAAGAAAGTAAAAAGTTTCAGGGAAATGAGATTTACCAAATGATATACAGTATAGTTCCCTCTCTACCAACGCTTTCAATCTTAAATTTATTCTAAAATGCCTCATTTAGTGTTTATTTGTGCCAGTTTCATAGCATGAATCAAATCATGATGGTTAGGTGAGTAAATCAAGCACCATATTAAAATTCATCCTTGGATTATAAGAGTATCTTTTTTTCTTATTCCCATTATCCTGCCTCTTTCCAAAGCAAGAAATTTAAATTTTTATGTGACTGAAATAATCATATGTCAGAATATCTGAGGACTTAAAATTTCAGTTGCTTTGGCTTACACATTTCAATTTCCTAAATCCACTGCGAAAAGAAACAGAACAGTGGATAAATTAAAATATCTAATATTTTCCTATTGTTATTCTCAATTTCTTTCTCTTTACTATAAATTGTACATGTTTACTAGAATGAATACAATTGCCTTTTCTCCTGTTGCTTAAATCTTTGTCTACAGAAAGTGATAAGAGCTCATCCATTATTTAAGTTACTATTTCTATAACTGAATTAATACATACATCTACCCAAGCAAATAGGTTGGTAGAATGAAGGTGAACACAGATTTTCTGCTTAAAGTCCCACTTCATAATCTCTGTTTAGATGCTTAATAGTGAAAACACATTGCCACACATACCAGGGTTTGTTAGTGGTGATAGTGTGAATAGTACTGTAAGAAAAAGAAAAACTCAAATTTTTTTTAGCAAAAGGATATTCTCCTTGTTGAAAAGATTCCTTTCTTACTCTCTTAATTTTCTAAGCCCTGGAGTGAAAAGGCATAGCTATTAAATCCCACTTTGCAAAGTGTAAATCAGGCTGGTGGGTATAGACTGCCACGGATTTTCAGTCTAAAATATTTGGGACTGAGTGCAGTGGCTCATGCCTGTAATCTCAGCTCTTTTTGAGGACGAGCCAGGAGAATTGCTTGAGGCCAGGAGTTTGAGACCAGCCTGAACAATACAGGGAGAACTCATCTCTACAAAACATTTAAAAAATAAGATTAGCCAGGAATGGTGGCACATGCTTGTGGTCCCAGGTACTTGGGAGAGGCTGAGGCAGGAGGATAGCTTGAACCCAGGAGATTGGGGCTGCAGTAAGCTATGATCACATGACTGCATTCCAGCCTGGGTGACAAAGTGAGACCTTGTCTCTAAAAAGACCCAGCAAAAACCACCCAAAAAATTTGGGGCTTTATTTTTCCTTCATTATCAGTCCAACCTCATGTCGCCCCTGCTTTGGTCTCCCAACTTTACTTTCCCGGCCCAGACCCCTAAATTTTTCACTAGGCCCAATGTCTGCTTCAGTGAAGGGAGAAGGTGGAGGGAAAGAAGGTTTAGGGGCAGTCCTATTTAGAAAGGAAGTATGCAAACTTGAAGTGGGTGAGAAAATAATATCTGTCACTTGTCCATATGGCCTCCACTGTTGAAGCTGCATGCATGTATTTGTTTAATATAAACACTGACATACTTTAGGAGAAGATGTGTTTCATTTTAAAAGATGGACTTGTACATTGCAGCTTACGAATGATAACCTTCTGGAAGCGATTAAATGAAGTCATACACACATACATAGTTTGCAACACTTATTTGTAAAGTAAATACTTGGTAGGGAGTACAGGAAAGTAACTGAGAGAGAACAAAAGAACTGTTAATAACAATTGTCCTGCTTAGTGCAGGGAATCTGCTGTCACACATTTAACTTGTCCACGCCTGGTTTGAGATATTGTCCCCAGAAGGCCTCTGTGAAAATATTTATGGTGAGTGAATGAGGGACCTCAGGCTGTCATTCACTCCTAATTATCTCTATTAATTAGGAGGTAATTAGAGCCTGAGGGACCTCATTCACCCACCATAGATATTTTAAAATTATTTATTGAGCCCCTACTACGCATCCAGCTCTGCTTAGATGCTGGAGTTAGAGGAGTGAGTAGAATGGGCATAGTCTTTTTCCTTGGAGAACTTACAAGTTTATAGTAGGATGAACTGCCAACATATTTGTAAGAATTATTTATCTATAAGATAGATCTAGATTTATCCACATGCAGATACATTTCGGGAATTGAGTCAAATGATTATGGGGGTTGGCAAGTCCAAAATTCATAGGACCGGCTGGCAGGATGGAAACTCAGACAGAATTTCCAAGTTACAGTCTTGAGGCAGAATTCCTTCTCTGAGAAACCTGTTTTTGCTGTAAAGGCCTCAACTGATTGGATGAGACCCATCTATAATACCAAATGTAATCTCTTTCAGGTCAACTGATTATAAATGTTATTCATATTTATGAAATACCTTTGTAGCAACATCTAGACTAGTGTTTGACCAAACAACTGAGCATTACAATCGGGGTACCTAGGCAGATCCTAGTATTCTCTCCAAGTTGAAGAGCCAGAGATGAGAGTCTGGGGAGGCCAAGGTGATTAACTTGGCAGAAATGAAGGGACCTATATGGAGAGAGAATTCCAGAAACATGTGGAGGGTCTCCCATGAGGCTTCAGCTGACAACTGATCAGCACGTGGACGTGAGGAAATGTCCAAGTTCAGTGAAAGAACTACCAAAAAGGATTAAAATGAACACTTTCCAGAGATCACACAGGGCCAGAAACGGTTCCTGTTCCCACCAGCCAGAACAAAACATGTCATAATTCATGAAGTGCTAGGTAGAACACTCAGAAGTATTTTGCCTCAGTGGTATGGCAAAATTAGACCCAGACTACATTGCTCTGGTTCTGCCTAACAAACCTTAGAAGCAAACCTGAAAGGCTCAAACTGTTTCCAGGTAATGTCACTGTGCTTCAGAATAAAGTTTAAGAGTAGTTCCAGTCATACAAAAATATATAGCACCCAAAAAGGTAGAATTCACAATGTCTGGCATCCAATCAGTATTACTAGGCATGCAGAGAAACAGGAAAATATGACCCACAATCAGAAGAAGAAATCAGCCAAGTGAAACTGACCCACAAATGACATTGATAACAGAATTAGTAGACAAAGGTATTTAAACCATCATCTGTTTTGCTATGTTTAAGAAATTGGAAGAAAGATCATGTGTGATAAGTAGAGACATGGAAAATAGAACACAAAAAGTGAAATTCTATGAGGATTACAATATCTGAGATTTTTTAAAATGCACTGAATGGGATGAAAACAGATGAGACATTATGCAGGAAAAGATTAGTAAAGACACAGCAATAGGAACAAAACAAAAGTAAATAGAGAGGAAAAACACTAAAAAACGAACAAAAACCAAAATACAACCCCTCCACCAGCATCCATGAGTTGTAGTGCATCTTTAAGTGGCCTAATATATGTATAATTGGAGTTCCTAGTCTCAGCAAACTGGGAATCAGAGAGAATGCCCTCAACTGAAAGAGGTTATCAATGAAAAGCCTATAGCTAACATTTATGGTGAAGGAATTAATACTTTCCCTTGAAGATCAGGAACAAGACAAGGATGTTCACTCTCACCACTTCTCTTCAGTATTTTATTGGAGGTACTAACTAGATAAATGAAGCAAGAAAAAGAAATAAGGGCATTCAGATAGAAAAAGAAGTAAATCTGTTTTTATTTCCTGATGACACTATGTAAAACCTCTTATGGAGGCTATAAAAAGTTACTCAAACTAATGAGCAGCTTTAGAAATATCACAGGATATAAAATTAATATACAAAAATCAGTTATTTCTGTATACTACCAATTAAATTTTTAAACATTTAATTTACAATAGAATAAAAATGTGAAATACTTAGAGATAAATCTGACAAAATATGTAGAAGACCTGTACACTTAAAAACACAAAAGAATGCTGACAGAAGTGAAACATCTAAATAAATAGATTTACCAGTTTGATGTGTCAGATGCCCAGTCTAGCTGACATGTCCAATTTTCCCCAAATTAATCTACAGAAACATAAATTCACAATCAAAATCCATTTTGTAGAAATTTTTTGTTGAAGTTGACAAGCTGATTCTAAAATTCATTTGAAAATGTAAAGGAACTAGGAAAACCAAAAAGACTTGGAAAAAAATGGGAAGAAATATTTTACATTATCTTACTTTAATAATTATTATAAAGCTACAGTAATTAAGATACTATAGTATTGCATCAAGAGAGATAAATAGATTAGCAGAACAGAGTAGAGTAATTAAAAACAGAGTAATTAAAATAAGTACAATATTGGTGTCAAGACAGACAGCAAGATCAACAGAGGAAAAAGGAGAGAATCCAGAAATAAACCCACGCAAGTATGAAGACCATTCAAGGAAGAAAGTATAATGTTTTGAACTAGTGGAGATAGAAAAATAAGATATCCATAGGCAAAAGAATTAATTCTGGTTCAATCCTCGCACCATATACAAAAATTAAATCAAAATGGATCAGAGATCTAAATATAAAAACAAAAACTAGAAAATTTCTAAAAGAATACATAGGAGAAAATCGTTCTGGCCTTGGGTTAGGCAAAGATTTCTTACATATAACACTACAATCACAATAACACAAACACAATAAATGTACTGCAAACTCTGCACTGGAAAGAATGGAATCAAATATGAGCTATATATTTTTTATTTTTCACCCAAGAAAGTGAATCACTAATCTAAGCATGCTGCCAGTCTTGGTATAGTTGTTTCAGATGCTGCTAATACACGAAGTTCAAGTTAGCAGTTCTGGTGATTTAGCGCAATATACTTGCTAATGACTTAGAGGATGCAGTGAATGGCCATGTGGAAAAATTTGCTGATGACACAGAAGTGTTTAGGTTGGGGAGAGCTAAGGAGGATGGTGAGAAACCTAAGATGGATCTAATAAAGCTGGCTGACTGAACAAACACTAAGACTGATAACATTTTACAGAGAAGGGCAAAAGGTAATAGATATTGAGAGAAATAACTTAAGCTCTACATAATTTAGTGTGTGCAGTACACAGTGATGGATTTAGGATTTGTTAGTCCCAAAGGAAAAGGACTTGCTGTAGGAATCAAATTAATGAAAATATTTCATGAAAACCATCCAATCTGCAGTGGTCTTGAAAAGAAGGCAAAAAAATGAAGGAAAAAATTTAAAAATATATATTGTAGTTGAAGCTGGGTGCCTGCCTAATAAGCTTTCTCTCACTAACTCATTTATTCTAATGCTTTTTCCTAGTTCCCCCAACCTTGACTCTGCTTTCAGAGCAGATTTCAATAAAGGTGACTTTTCCCCGGCACTAGAAAATGAATCAAATCAATCTAAACCACTGGTTCCCAAAGTATAATTCCCAGACTAGCCACAGCAGAATTACCGGACAACTTACTAGAATCTACTGACTCAGAAACCCTGGTGGTGGAGCACTGCAATCTATATTTTAGCAAGCTACCCCACAAGTATATTCCAATTCGTGCTGAAGTTTGAAAATCACTCGTCTAAATCAGTTATGATAATTTCATTCCCCTTAGTCAATGATTTTATTAGGAATAAGAATTGACCTTGTTCAGGCCAATGAGATACAAGTGGAAGTCTACTGGGAGATTCTGACAAAGATCTTTCTCTCTGATAAGAGGAGAAAAGACATTACAGCTTTTAGCAATAGTTGTGTGAGGATGTGATGTCTGGAGCTGCAGCAGCTATCTTGTGGCTATGAGGGGGGAATGCCTGAGGACTGCAGATTAAAAAAATCATGTCTTTGCACCACTGAATCAACCAACCTTAGCACCACCTTACCTCCAGGATGTCTGGCTATGTGAGGAGATAAACCCCATTTTTGGTCAGATGTGCACATTTGAAAGCATCCCCCGCAAAGCACCTCCCTTCCTTCTTCATTGTGGTACAGAGAAAGCAAATCTGAATGCATATATGTTCAGAAATAGTGAAACAGAAAACAGGAATACAGATCTTGTCCCTTTCATTGAACATTTGAAATCTACATTCCCTAACCTTAAAGCAATTGTATTTTTTAGCCTTGTTGCTTTTATATGCTGTATTGATGTAACATTTACTTTCTCACAGTTATTTGTAAGGCAACTTTAGCAATAGAACTAGGTAAAAACATAAAGAATCTTTCTGGGAGTCAGCGCACAATCCATCTACGTCAGGACTATGTGCAACTAAAGGATACCTTGGGAAGAAGATTCAGAGGCATGCAGTTCTTGGTTGCAACCTCAGAAAGTTAAAGTTGCACACCACACACTTTGGTTTCCCATAGAAATCCGTTATGAATTGACCATTTATTAATCTCCCCACCTCTTAATATGGCTCTTCACTTTATGAATTATGATCACATGGTGGAGGCCAACTTCATCTCTAAGATCACTTTCATGAAAAATAAAATACCAAGACAGATGGCTGGAAGGAGATCTACACAGAGAGAGGGCAAAAGGCGTTTCTTGCTAAACGTGTCCTGGATATCCTGGCGACCTGCATTGCTTGGTCCTGGAGCAGACTCACAAGAGGGCAGGGAGTGGGATGATCGGTCAAATAAATGTATCCTTTTCTCTGCACCATCTCAGCTTAATGTTAGACAAATGTTTTACAATTAAGACCCTCAACTGACTAACTGCAAAAGCAGACGGGTTTGTCATCATGCCCCACAGGTCAGGAAACTTGGGCTTTGCAGGACTGACAGCAGGAATTGCTCCAAAATCAACTGGCCTCCACTGAGAATTCCCTGTCAGCTGTTATAGAAGGCAGTGTCCATTGAAATCCACCTTCAAATAGTGCAAAAGGGGAGAGAAGATCTCTCAGAGACAAAAAGCAGACCAGGCAGGATTTCAGGGCTTAAGACCAATACCTTGCATTGCACTCAGAGCTATTAAGGAAGCCAGGAGCATATGGATCCCAGATGTTCCAAGCTGATCTCCCTCTGGGAAGAGGTTGTCCTAGCCTGCCCTGAAACTCAGAGCAGGTCACCAAAGAAGATACCACAGGCACCCAGCCAGGAAGGTGGAGGAGCACACAGAGTCAAGACATCCCAGGCTTCCTCATCCAGGCTTCAGTCCTGCATTCGAGGTTTCTGTGATTCCATTTCCTCCTCTTGTAAGGCAGGACTATTCCTGTCTTATGATGGTGGAGTGAGGATAAAATAGCACAGAAGGTGGGAAAAGGCATTTGGTCATATGACTTTTAAAGTCCCTGTGCAGAGACATTGTTATGCACTCCCCAGAACCTATTTCCCAGACTCCTTTGCAGCTAGGTGGGGGTCGTGTGACTGGGTCTCAGCCAATGAGATGTAGGCAAAAGTGATGTGCATCCCTTCCAGGCCTGGCTCCAGGAAACAACCTCAGCCATTTTCCACCATCTGTCTCTCCTGCCTACCGGTCCCATACACTGAATCTAACAGAGAACCTGAAAGCTCTACAAGATAGTGGAGCCACAAGATAGAAGGAGTGCAGATGCCTGAGTGACTATATGGAAAGCCACCTGCCTAATAGGAACAAGCACATCAGATTTCGCTTGAAGGAAAATAAAACTTTTATTGTGCTAAGCCATTCTGGAATTTGTTTCAGAATCAAACATTACTTAACTCACCCTACCCAATATAAGTCTCTATCAAGCTTGTCCATCTCATCTTATTTTGTTGTTATTCTGTTCTGTTTTGTTTTGGGCTTTTAGCAGCCTGAATCCATGGTTTTAGTTTCTGTCTCTAGTAATGAGCAGAAAAGAGGGACGAGGAAGGGGCTTTACTGACCCAACCAGAAACAGAAACTAAGAACCTGATATGGTTAGGCTTTGTGTCCCAACCCAAATCTCATCTTGAATTGTAATCTGCAGGTGCTTAGGGAGTGATCTGGTGGGAAGCGTTGGAGTAAGGGGATGGCTTCCCCCATGCTGTTCTCATGACAGTGAGTGAGTTCTCACGAGATCTGCTGGTGTTATAAGGCAGTTTTTCCCTGCTCCTGCTAGCTCTCTCTTTCCTGCCACCGTGTGAGGAAGGTCTTTGTTCCCCCTTCTGCCAGATTATAAGTTTCCTGAGGCCTCCCCAGCCATGTGGAACAGTGAGTCAATTAAACCTCTTTTCTTTATAAATTACCTAGTCTTGGGTATGTCTTTATAGCAGTGTGAAAATGGACTAATATAGAACTCATGACTATATTCTCTCCCTTGGACACTGCTGAGTCTTAGATAAAGGAACTGAGAGGTAACTGGGATCTGGGGGATAGGAGGAATGGGAGGCAGAAATGGCAAATGAATATGGATTTAGAGAGATGACTCAAAATGTCCTAGTAGCACACGTATCTCCCATCCACTTAAGGATTCTCAGCATCAGTGCTTTCATGCTCAGGGTGAAACTGCAGGCTTGCCTGGGCCTCAGTATGAGGGGCTGGGGGCCTCCCTGCTTTTCCAGCTGGCTGTCGGTGTCTAAACAGACAGACATTGAGGCACATTAAACAGACCTTAGGCACCTCAGGGTCTGAAGGAAATCAGGCCAGCTGAATCACCATCAAGTAAGTTTGTTCTTTTTTAGAAGGCAAACAGTGGTAAATATAACCCACACCATCTCTCCAAACTACATGTTCACTGCCATGTAATCCACCCATAATAGATTGTTGACAAGCGTAGGGAGGTTTGGTGAATGTACGCCAGATGAATACTCATTTTCTTTCTTTCTTATTTCTTTTTTTTTTTTTTTTTTGAGACAGAGTTTCGCTCTTGTTGTCCAGGCTGGAGTGCAATGATGTGATCTTGGCTCACCGCAACCTCTGCCTCCCAGGTTCAAGGGATTCTCCTGCCTCAGCCTCTGAAGTAGCTGGGATTACAGGCATGCACCACCAAGCCCAGCTAATTTTGTATTTTTTTGTAAGTAGAGACGGGGTTTCTCCATGTTGGTCAGGCTGGTCTTGAACTCCTGACCTTAGGTGATTTGCCCGTCTCGGCCTCCCAAAGTGCTGGGATTACAGGCATGAGCCACTCCGCCCAGCCTAATGCTCATTTTCACTGGCTCAGTAATCTGCGCAATTTTTTTGGATATACATGTGGTTGGTGTGAAGTAAGATCCATAGAATTCTTATTCAAGAGATTGTGATCATTTTATATCTGTTTTTAAATTTAGAGATGGGTTCTCACTGTGTTGCCCAGGCTGACCTTGAACTCCTGGACTTAAGCAGTCCTTCCATCTCAGCCTCCTGACTAGCTGAGATTGCAGGCACATGCCACCACCCCTCAGCTGTTATGATCATCTTGGGTAAATATTTTCATGCAAAAATTTCTGTCAGAAATTTTTATGCATGAATACCCTGATCTGGACAAATTCATTTCTGATGCTCAAATCTTACCTTGCTCTTTTTTTTCTGTTATTTGATTGTGGTAAAATATACAGAACATAAACTTACCATTTTAATAATTTTTAAGTGCACAATTCAGTAGCATGAATTATATTCACAATGTTGTACAACCATTACCAGTATTTATGTCCAAAGCTGTTTCATCATCCCAGATAGAAACTTGGATATCATTAAGCAATAATTCCTCATCCCCCCTCCCTTTCCCCAGTTCCTGGTAACCTCTAATCTACTTTTTATCTCTATAAATTTGCCTACTATGGATATTTCATGTGAGTAGAATCATAAACTACTTGTCCTCTTCTATTTGGCTTATTTTACTTAGTGTAATATTTTTAATGTTCACCCAATTGTATCATGTTTTAGAACTCTTTTCTGTTTATGGCTGAATAATATTCCTTGGCTTGCATATACCAGAGTTTGTTCATATATTCATCTGTGATGGACACGTGGGTTGTTTTTGCCTATTGGTTATGCTGAATAACACAGCTATGAATATTGACTTACAAGTATCTGTTTGAGTCTCTGCTCTGAATTCCTTTGGGTATATATACCTAAGAGTGAAATTGCCAGACCATACAGTAATTCTCTGTTTAGCTTTTTGAGAAACTACCAAACTGTTTCCCATTGCAAACCTGCAGGATTTTTTTTTTTTTTTTTTTTTTTTTTTTTTTTTTTTGAGACAGAGTTTTGCTCTTTTTGCCCAGGCTGGAGTACAGTGGCATGATCTTGGCTCACTGCAACCTCCGCCTCCTGAGTTCAAGCAGTTCTCCTGCCTCAGCCTCCCTAGTAGCTGGGACTAGAGGCATTTGCTACCACGCCTGGCTAATTTTTTGTATTTTTTTAGTAGATACGGGGTTTCACCATGTTGGCCAGGCTGGTCTCGAACTCCCGACCTCAGGTGATCCACCTGCCTTGGCCTCCCAAAGTGCTGGGATTACAGGCATGAGCCACTGCGCTTGGCCAAGCCTGTAAGATTTTTTTAAAAACAGATGAAATTAAAAATGTAGAAGAGGGCTTTTGCTGTGCAATAGCAAGCACTGAGTGATAAGGGTTTGCTCTGGATCTGGAAACCTCATTAGCCCAGAGCGTGTCTCTCTTTTCCTCAGCTGTCTCTCCTGAGCAGTCTCATTAAAGGATTCACATCTGAGTGACTCCTAGATACAGGGGTGAGTTGTCCAAGAAGCTAATGAAGCTTGAGCTCACCCTGGCTCCTCCTCACTTACTCTGGCTCCTTCCAAGGCCCTGAGAAGGACCCGCACAATGTGGTCATATTTTTTTTTCAAAAGTAAGATATTTTAACTAAAGTCTGTCAAGGCAACTGCCTCTTTCTACTATCATACTTCCCCTTGTTTTGGATGGCTTTAAAGAGCTCATGGACATTTTGGGCATCTGGTTAAGGGGAAGCTGAACTGGGGATACACTTCATTTTGGTTTTAGGGGCTTATATATGTAGATTGTGGTTTCTTTTGAGTACAGCTAAGTTACTACCAGTCATCCCCGTATGAGAATACTGCAGGGAATACTTCTACCACCCAATGTAGAAACTCACCAACATCATGACATGAAGGAGATATAACTGAGTCCCACACTATCTAGCAGGATAAATAAGGTTTGAAATGTTCTGAGCCATGCGCGGGTAAATTATTTCAAACATCGGATATATAAAATTGTCAGTGAAAAATTTACTTTTCCTAATTGCTGAACCCAAATGGAAAGTCTCTCCTGTCAGGATTTATACTTGATAATGAAGCATATACAATAATAAGTGCATCATGCATTTTGTTCTTTTTCAATGAGAATTGCACAAAATAGAAATGATCAAAATTCCTGTAGTTTCAGGGCTAGTTTTAGTTTTAGTATAATGGTGCTGTAAGTAGGGAGAAAATACAGTTTTAATAGTCCATATATGAAAGAGACTTGAAAGAGGATTTTTTCAAATTTGGCACCTATCCTAAAAATGTACATAGTATTATTGCCTATATTGCCAATAGTAGTTGCGTAGATGAAAGAAACCTCTCTAAACTATCAATTATGAAACCACATTTTGATCCATCATGCTAGAGGACATGTCTGAATTAGCCATCTCTTCATGCTGTAGAAAATACTATAAAATTGTTTTACAAAGAGGTGTTCAAAAAGTATACAGACATGAAATTAGAATGACAGCGTCATAAAGTGACATCAGGCGGTTAATAAAAGAATGTTATTTTTTAGAGCATATATGTTTGTGGTATTTGTCAGCTTTTCACATTTTATGATTTCTTTTTTTTTTTTTTGAGATGGGATCTCACTCTGTCACCCAGGCTGGAGTGCAGTGGTACAATCTTGGTTCACTGCAACCTCTGCCTTCCTGGATCAAGCAATCCTCCCACCTCAGCCTCCTGAGTAGCTGGAACTACAGGATGTACCACCACACCCAGCTAATTTTTTGTATTTATATTTTTTTTGTGGAGACAGTATTTCGCCATGTTGCCCTGGCTGCACAATTTTTGATATATTGTGGTTTTCTGTTCTTTAAAAAAATTCACATTCCTACTCAATTTTGTATATTAACTTTGGACTACTGTTCTTAACGACGTTCTCAAGGTAATCTAAGCTACAGTCCTTACAAAATCTGGATCTGCCTGTCTACATCATGTTTTGTCGCCAATGAGTCACCTTTACGCAAACCCATGTTTTTTTCTGGGCTTCTCTGGCACTCAGAGTCCTAATTCTGAGAACATCGCCCTGTACCATGAAACCTTTCAATAATTTTCTTCCTCCCTCATCCCTTCACTCCACATTTAACCAGCCACCAATGTCTCCTGCTTCCATAGCCTGTTCCCCTCACAGCAGCATTCCACTCCCATGTGAATTAACTCCTGTGGGAGGCAAAATGGCCCCCAAACATATCTAGGTCCCAAACTCTGGAATCTGTGAATGCTACTGTCTTAGTCAGTTCAGGCTGCTATAACAAAGTATCACACATTGCAGGGAGCTGGAGTGCGGGGACTTATAAACAGGAGAAATTTACAGAGGCTGGAAGTCTGAGATCAGGGTGCCAGCATGGCCAGGTTCTAGTGAAGGTCCTCTTTCAAGTTGCAAACTGCTGAATTCTCATTTTATCTTCACATGATAGAGAGTGAGAATGCTTTCTTGGGCGCTGTTTTAAAAGGGCACAAATCCCACTCCTGAGGGCACCACCCTCATGACCTAATTACCTCCCAATGGCCCTGCTTTCTAATACCATCACACTTGGGGTTAGGGACTCAACATATAAATTTGGGGAGTAATGTCAGCAAGATGGCAGAATAGGAGATCCCAGACCTCACCTGCACACAAAAACAATAATAAAGTCAACTTTGTATGGATGAAGATAGTTTGGGGAGAATCCCAAAGTGTATTTAGGGTGTGAATCCTAGAATCCTAAAGTGATGCAGAGGAGTTCAGAGACTGTGGATGGATGCATAGAAACAGGTAGAAAACATTCTGCCTGCATCACTCCATCCTCCAGGCTGGCACAGGGCCAGAAAGAATCCTTTTGTCCATGAGTTCCCCTTATGGGAGGAGAGTGAGAGAAGGGAATCTCAACAATTTTGCCACCGAGGATCCCAACAGCCCTAGCTACGGACTCCAGTGATCATTTTTGATGCAGATTCCAGCTGCCAGCACTGCCTGGAGCCAGAGCCACTTTATCTCCTGGAGCTGGAGCCACCATGTGCTGACCCTCCCTTGACAGAGTCACAGCTGCCACTCATCCCCAACCTTAACCTTGGTAAGTCCATGTGTGCCCATGCCTGGGAACCAGCAGCAGCTGCAAAGCACATGCCTGCACAGCAATCCCAGTGCCTGCTGGTGCCACTGAATATGCATCCATATGTACATGAGAACAGGCACCCACTTCAGCTGCACACTCGCAACCATGGGACCAGGTGCCCCTGAAGCTGTACCCACTGCACATTAGCCTGGGCTCCTGCATGCTCACTGTTGCCACAGTGCATGCACACCACATCTAATGGACCAGGTATCTGAGTGTATGCCCATGTGTCCAACAGACTCAAGCCCTGGGTGCACTCCTGGGACCAGCATACCCAGACATAGACCCAGATCAGAAGCTACTGCACATCTTACCCAGTTGGTGCCCTTGTGCCTTCCCATAGAAGGAGCTCTTTCTCTACCTAGGCCAGTCCCTCAAGTTTGGAATGGGTGACTGCCTCTGTAAATGCAAAGACAACAACACAAAAGCTATAAGAAACACACACACACACACACAAACAGGGAAACATGACACCACCAAAAGAACACAATAACTTTCCAGTAACCAATCCCAAAGAAAGAGAGATCTATGTATTGCCAGACAAAGAATTCAAAATAATTGGTTTAAAGAAGCTCATATCTCTAAACATAGATCTCTAAACAACTCAACTAAATCAGAAAATAATGCATGAACAAAGCGAAAATTTCAACAAAAAGATAGAAATCAAAAAGGAGCCAGAAATTCTGATGCTAAAGAATACAATGAAATGAAAAATAGAGAGTTTCATCAGTAGACTTAGTCAAGGAAAAGAAAGAATAAGTGGACTTGAGCACAGATCATTCGAAATTGTGCAGACAGAGGAGAAAAGAATGAACAAATCTTATGGAATTTAAGGGACACCACCAAGAGAACCAATATAGTCACAAAATTTTCAGAAGAGGAGAGAGAAAAGAGGCAAAAAGCTTAAATAAAGAAATAATGGCTGAAAACTTCGAAAATCTTGAGAGGGAAATCAACATCCACATTCATAAAGCTCAAAAGTTCCCAAATAGGATAAACCAAAAGAGGACCTCATTTTAAGATATACAATTATGAGTGCATCATATAATGAAACACATTACAATCAAATTATCAAAGCCAAGGACAAGGAGAGAATTTTGCAAGCAGCAACAGAAAAGTGGCTTATCTCATGTAAGAGAACCTCAATAAGGCTACCAGTAGATTCCTAACCAGAAACTTTTCAAGCCAGGAGAGAGTGGGATGATATAGTTAAACTTCTGAAAGAAAAAAAAGAAAAAAAACTGTCAGCCAAGAATTCTACACCTGGTAAAATTATCTTCTGTGAATGAAGGAAAGATAAATTCTTCCTGTGATGGTTAATACTGAGTGTCAACTTGATTGGATTGAAGAATACAAAGTATTGATCCTGGGTGTGTCTGTGTGGATGTTGCCAAAAGAGATTAACATTTGAGTCAGTGGGCTTGGGAAGGCAGATCCACCCTTAATCTGGTGGGCACAATCAGTTTCCAGCAAATATAAAGCAGGCAGAAAAACATGAAGAGGTGAGACAGGCCTAGCCTCCCAGCCTCCATCTTTCTCCCGTGCTGGATGCTATCTGCCCTCAAACATCGGACTCCAAGTTCCTCAGTTTTGGAACTTGGACTGGCTCTCTTTGCTCATCAGCTTGTAGATAGCCTATTGTGGGACCTTGTGATCGTGTAAGTTAATACTTAATAAACTCCCCTTTATATATATATATATATATATCTCCTATTATAAATATATATTATAAATTATATATTATATATCCTATTATAAATATATATAATATATATATCCTATTAGTTCTGTCCGTCTAAGAGAACCCTGACTAATACATTTCCCTAGACAAACAAAAACTGAGGAAGTTCATAATCACTGGACCTGCCTTAGAAGAAATACTTAAGGGAGTTATTTGTTGAAATGAAATTATGCTAAACAGCAGTGTAAAAGCATATGGAAACATAAATCTTATAAATGAAGGTAAATATAGAGTCAAATATAGAATAATGTAATACTGTAATAGCAGTGCATAAATTTCCTTTAACTCTAATATAAAAGTTAAGAAATATATTAAGAATAACCAGAATCGACTGGGCACAGTGGCTCATGCCTGTAATCCCAGCACTTTGGGAGACTGAGGTGGGCAGATCATGAGGTCAGGAGATCAAGACCATCCTGGCTAACATGGTGAAACCCCATCTCTACTAAAAAAAAAAAAAAATTAAAAAATAAATAAATAAATAAATTAGCTGGGCATGGTGGTGCGTGCCTGTAATCTCAGCTACTCGGGTGGCTGAGGCAGAAGAATCACTTGAACCAGGGAGTCAGAGGTTGCAGTGGGCCAAGATCATGCCACTGCACTCCAGCCTGGCAACAGAGTGAGATGCTGTCTCAAAAAAAAAAAAAGAAAAAAAAAGGAAAGAAAAAGAAAAAGAAAAAAAAGAATAACCAGAATCACAAAAGTTTGTCAATGGCCACCCAATATAAAAAGAAGTAAACTCTGACTACAAGAAAACAAAGTGTGAGAGGAGGGGAGTAAAAGTGTAGAGTTTTTTAATGCAATTGAAGTCAAGTTACCAACTTAAAATATGATGATTACAACTATAAGATAATTTATGCAAACCCTATGGTAACCACAAGGAAAAAGTCCATAATAGATATTCAAAAGATAAAAAGAAAGGAATCAAAACAAATCATTACCAAAAACTATCAAATACCAAAGAAAGACAGCAAGAAAGAGAGGAGCAAAACAATAGCAAAATAGATGAAAACTATTAACAAAATGGCAGTAAGTCTTCACCCATTAATAATTACTTTAAATATAAATGGATTAAACTCTCTAATCAAAAGGCTTAGAGTGGCTGAATGGATTTGAAAAACAAGATCCATCAATTTTCTTCTATAAAAGACTCACTTTAGATTTAAAAACACACATAGGTTGAAAGTGAAGGGAGGGAAAAAATATTCTATGTAAATGGTAACCAAAAGAAAACAGGGCTGGCTATACTTGTATCAGACAAAATAGACTTTGAGTTAAAAACTCTCCAAAGACAAAAAGAGTCATTGCAAAATGATAAAAGGGTCAAATAATCTAACAATTATAAAAATATATACACCCAATACCAGAGCACCTAAATATATAAAGCAAATATTGACAGATCTGAAGGAAGAGATTGACAGCAGTAAAATAGTGATAGGAGAATTCACTGCCTCATTTTCAATAATGGACAGAACATCCAGACAGAAAATCAATAAAGAAATAGCTGACTGAATAACGCTCTAGACTAAATGGACCTAACAGACATATTCAGAACTTTCTACCCAACAGCAGAAGAATACACATTCTCCTCAAACATATATGGAATATTCTCCAGGATGGATCACACGTAGGTCCCAAAACAAGTCTTAACACATTGAAGAAGACTGAAATCATTCCAAGTATCTTTAAGACCACAAGGGAATGAAATAGAAATCAATAACAGTGAGAAGGCAGGAAAACTCAAAAATATATGGAAGCCCAATGGCATTTTCTTGATAATCATTGAGTCAAGAAATCAAAAGAGAATTTTCTTAAATACCTCAAAACAAACAGAAATGAAAATGCAACATATCAAAACTTATGAGATGCAGCAACAAGACTACTAAGAGGGAAGTTTATAGCAATAAATGCTTGTTTCCATTACAAAAAGAACACCTCAAGTAACCTAATTTTATAGCTCAAGGAATTAGAAAGAAGAATAAACTTTGCCCAAAGTTAGCTAGAAATAATACAGATTAGAGTGGGAATAAATCAAATAGAGAATTAAAAGAAAGAACATAAAAATCATCAAAGCTGAATTGAGTTTTTGAAAAAAATAAACAAAATTAGCAAACCCTTAACTAGACAAAATCAGAAGTGAAAGAGAAAACATTACAATGGATGCCTGAGAAATATAAAGGATCATAAGGGACTTTTATGAGCAATTGCACACCAACAAATTGGATAGCCTAGCAGAAATGGATGCACTGCAATAAATATATAACCTATTAAGACTTAATCAAGTAGAAATAAAAAGGCTGAAGAGACCAATAAGAGATAAGAAAATTAAATCAGTAAACAAAAACCTAACAAAGAAAAGCTCAGGACCTGATGGCTTTACTGATTAATTCTATCAAACAGTCAAAGAATAATTAAGAGCAATCCTTCTCAAACTCTTCCAAAAACTAGAAGAGAAAATACTTTCAAATTCATTTTGTGAATCCAGCATTACCCTGACACCAAAATCATACAAAGACATCACAAGGAAGAAAAATTAAAACTAAAGGCAAATATCTCTGATAAATAAAAAGCAAGAACTCTCAATACCAGCAAACCAAATTACTAGCAAACAAAGTCCAGCAGCACATAAAAAAGATTACACACCATGACTAAGTAGGATTTATCCCTGGGATACAAGGTTGGTTCAACATATACAAATCAATCAACATGATACACTATATTAACAGAATGAAAGATAAAATCACATGATCATCCTAATAGATGCACACAAATCACTTAACAAAGTTCAATATCCATTCTTGTTAAAACTGTCAAAAAATAGGTATAGAATGAACTTACCTCAACACATTAAAGGCCATTTATGAAAAACCCACAGCAAATGTCATAATCATTGAAGAAAATCTGAAAGCATTTCCTGTAAGGTCTGGTACATGAATGTCCACACTATGACTTCTATTCAACATAGTACTAAAAGTTTTTCCCAGAGTGATTAGACAAGAAAAAGAAATAAAAGCCATCAAATAAAAAAGAAAGAAGTAAAATTATCTCTGTTTGCAAATGATATGATTATATACGTAGAGAACCCTAAAGACTCTATAAAAAACTGTTAGAACTAATAAATTCAGTAAAGTTGCAGGATACAAAATCAACATGCAGAAATCAGTAGTGTTTTTTTACACCGGCAACAAATTATCTGAAAAGGAAATCAATAAAAATCTCATTTATAATAGAATAAAAAATAATAAAGTATTTAGAAGTATGTTTAAACAAGGAGGTGAAGGATCTATTACACAGAAAACTATAAGATATTGATGAAAGGAACTGAAGAAGACACAAATGGAAAGATATCCTGTGTTTGCGGACTGGAAGAATTAATATTGTTAAAATGTCCATACAACCCAAAGTTATCCAGAGATTCAACACAATCCCTATCGAAATTCTAGTGGTAATTTTCACAGAAATGGAAAATATAATCATAAAATTTGTGTGGAACAACAAGAGATCTTGAATAGCCAAAGCAGTCTTGAGAAAAAAAGAATGAAGTTGGAGGCATCACACTTCTCAATCCCAAAGTATATTACAAAGTTATAGAAAATAAAATCAGTATATTGAAGAGATAGCTACACTCCCATGTTCATTGCAGCATTATTCACACTAACCAAGATGTGGAAACAATCTGTGTCTGTCAACAGGTAAATGGATAAAGAAATTGCCAGATAGATAGATAGATAGATAGATAGATAGACAGAATAGATAGATAGATGATAGATAGATAGATAGATAGATAGATAGATAGATAGATAGATAGATAGAATAGATAGATGGATAGCTAGCTAGATAGATAGATAATATATAGATAGATGCATGTGTGTGTGATACACACACACATGCACGCTGGAATATTATTCAGCTTTAAAAAAGAAGGAAATTCTAAATCCTGTCATTTGCAAAAACATGGATCTCTACGGCTTCTAGGGGCTGAGAGCTGGGAGAAATGGAGATGTTAGTCAAAAGGTATAAACTTTCAGTTATTTGGGATGAATTAGCTTCTAGAAATCTAATGTACATCATGGCGACTATAGCTAATAATGATGCATTGTATACTTGAACTTTGCTAAGACAGTGAATCTTAAGTGTTCTCATTACAAAAATAAGGTAACTATGTGAGGTAATGGATATGTTAATTAGCCTGACTATAGTAATCATTTCCCAATACATATGCATATCAAAACATCAAATTATATCTCAATAAAAGCAGTTATTTAATTTTTTAAAACCATGAATTTTGGGGGGACACATTCAGTGTATTGCAGTTACTTTTTATGGCAAAATACTCCATCTTTTGTGCATTCTTTGGTCCTGACTGCATCTCTTTCTTAAGGAGTCTCTTATAAAGTAGCTGTGTATTTCCTCAATCTCTTATGCAAAAGAACAAAACAAAACAAGAAACACAAAATAAAACTCTTAAAACCTTCCTAGGGGAGCATAGGTTGTATTCATTCTCCCACCTTGTTTCTCCCCAGTAGGTGAATGTTGATTATCTATTCTGGAAGCCACTGGAAGAAAAGACTCCTAGTTTCCGAGTCAAGAAAATCTCCAAATATCTATTGAGTAACTATATTCAGGTGACCCTGGGGAGATCTAAACATGGATAAGACATAACTTCTGCCCTTAAGGAGCTTAGAGACTAGGGTGAGAGGAGAAGCAATAGGATACTGATTAATATTTGTAGTAAAAGCCAGAACACTCAACATGCCATAGCGAAGTAAAAAGTGAGGGGAGGTCACATTGAAACAGGAGTTAGGAAAGCCTCCATGCAGAGGGTTCCCCTGAAATGGGCCTGGAGGGGTGCATTTCCCTAAGCAGAGGGTGTATTAATGAAAGCCAAGGCACGACGGCATGAAAGCCAAGGCTATAAAGAAATAAAACCACTTTGGGGGGCCGAGGCAGGTGCATCACGAGGTCAGGAGATAGAGACCATCCTGGCTAACATGGTGAAACCACATCTCTACTAAAAATACAAAAAATTAGTTGGGCATGGTGACACGTGCCTGTAGTCCCAATGCTACCGTTTGGGTGTATTTATTTCCCACCTACTCGGGAGGCTGAGGCAGGAGAATCGCTTGAACCCGGGAGGTGGAGGTTGCAGTGAGCTGAGATCATGCCACTGCACTCCAGCCTGGCGACGGAGCGAGACTCTATCTCAAAAAAAAAAAAAAAAAGGAAAGAATGAAAACCAGAAAGGAAAACTGGAACATAATTTAGAGCAGAGGCCAGCAAATGTTTTCTGTAAAAGGCCAAATAGTATTTTAGGCTTTGAAAGCCATGTAGTCTCTGTCACAGTGACTCAACTCAGCTATCATAGCACAAATGCAGCCATAAGCAATACATAAACAAATGGATGTGGCTATGTTCCAATAAAACTTTATTTATAAAAACAGGCAGTGGGCCAGAACGCACAAATAAAGAAACTATAGACCATGAGAAACCACTGAAGATTTGTGAGCAGGAGGATGATATTATAACATTGCCAATGCTATATATTTGGAAAACTAATCTGACCACCGGGAAATGCTATAATAGAATTGGAGGAAGTTGAGTTCCGTGTAGAAATAACAGCTGGGAGGCTGTTACAATGGTTGGATAAGAGGCCTGAATTACAGTATCGAGGGCAGAAATGAGAAGGCCAAATGTGTAGGATATGGTAACTTGGTGGACGCAGAGAGAAATGGAGGGAGCAGAATTAAAGATCACTGCCAATTTGGAGCCTGGGGGATGAGGAAAAATTTGTGAGCAATGTAATAAGGGAGATCTGGGGGGCTGGATGTGCCGCCGGATTCTCTTTGTACTCTGGATGCTCAGCAAATAAAGTCAAGGAAGCCAGCCAGACTGAGTGGTTGGGCCGCTCATGTCAGGTCTCTGAGTCTCTTTTGTGCAGAGGCGTCACCGCACATGTCTGGAGGCCATGTGGGACATGGGGCCAACGCGGGGCTCCAGTGCAGCCCCCACGGCTTCCCAGCAGACAGCACCTGACACTCTCTAAGTCTGGCCAAGCCTGGGCTCCGAGCAAGCGAGGACGAGGATCACTGAGCCGCTAGACATCTAGGAGGCCAGCCAAAGCAGAACAAAACCAGCCCCGCCAGAAGGAGGCTGAGGCTGTGCCAAGTGACCATGGAAGCTGCGTGTGTGGGCCAAATTGCTTTCTAATTACATTGCTCTCCAGACAAGACAAAATTGTGTCTCTTGAAAAGCATGTATGTGCTGTCAGAGTGAGTCTAGAGAGGTCAGGCTACGTGGACATCCAGAGCAAGGGGTCATGTTTCAGAATTCATTAACATCTCCTCTGCTAGGAAGGAAGAACTTGGAGAGGAGGCAGGGAGGAGACTGTGATTCAGTGGGACATTAGGGACACCTTCTAAAGAATCGAACACATTTAAATGGAGTAGGTGATTCTGCAAGAAAATGTGCCATTTCATCATGAATAGCTCATCATTTCTCTCTGAAACGTAATGTAATACCCTCCTGGAAAAAATAATATAAAGATTGTTTTTTTGCCTGTGTCCTATAGCAAACATTCTCCCTGCTGCTCTGCATGCTGAGACAATTTAGTCGAAAAGGAGTTGCCTTAGAATTTGCCACATTTATGTTTGACAAAGAGGCAGTTTACTCACTAGTTGCACATTTGCTTGCTGAGATGCAAACGTTCAGGTTTGGCAGATATTGAAAATACTATTTTGATATTTTATGCACTTTCTTGGGACTCTATTTCAGAGACAGAGCAATAAGGAAAATTTTCCTGACTTAGAATTATAAATATAATGCTACCGTTTGGGTGTATTTATTTCCCAGGCAATCAATCAGGAAATGTTAGGAAATATATTTAGAGTGTTTCAAACGTGATTCCAGTTAAATGAGTAATCTTTCCCTTTTGTTTCCATATGTTAGATAATTTTTTAAAAGATGAAATAGTAAAAGAATTAGTAAAATTTAGAATCTTGAACTCAGATTATAAATATAAATATGACAGTCAATTTTTAAAGAAGAAATGACTTTAATTATGCTGAAATAAATGATGGTAGTAAAACCAAATACTGCTCATTATATTTGTATGCACAATATTTAAAATACAACTGGTGATTCTAGGACTTTCTGGCAACTCTTCTGATTTTGTCAAGATAAAGGCTGAACTAGCTGGTATCTAGTCTCTTCAACCAGGTCCCAGGTGGTCCAGACCAAGAAGAGTCATGCACTGTATAACAACATTCCAGTTAATAACAGACACATGAAGGATATTGATCCCATAAAATTATAATACCATTTTTTTTTAGACAAGAGTTTCACTCTTGTTGCCCAGGCTGGAGTACAGTGGCGTGATCCCGGCTCACTGCAACCCTCACCTCCCGGGTTCAAACGATTCTCCTGCCTCAGCCTCCCTAGTAGCTGGGATTACAGGTGCCCACCACCACACCTGGCTAATTTTTTGTATTTTTAATAGAGATGGGGTTTCATCATGTTGGTCAGGCTGGTTTTGAACTCCTGGCCTCAAGCAATCCACCTGTCTTGGTTTCCCAAAGTGCTGAGATTACAGGCATGAGCCACTACACCTGGCCTATAATACCATATTTTTACTGTATCTTTTATTTTTATTTTCTTTTTTTGAGACAGGGTCTCACTCTATTGCTCAGGCTGGAGCGCAGAGGCATGATCATGACTCACTGCAGCCTCAAACTCCTGGGCTCAAGGGATCCTCCCACTTTAGCCTCCTCAGTAACTGGGATTACAGGCACGGGCCATTACTCCCAGCTAATTTTTGTATTTTTTGTAGAGACTGCGTTTCTCCATGTTGTCCAGGCTGATCTCAAATTCCTGGGCTCAATTGATCTGCCTGCGTCAGCCTCCCAAAGTGCTGGGACTACAGGTGTCAGCCATCACACCTAGTCCTACTGTACTTTTTCTATGTTTGGTTATGCAAATGCTTAGCATTGCATTCCAATTGCCTGCAGTATCCAGGACAGTGATACACTGTATAAGTTTTGTTACCCATACAACGGGTGAGTGCCATCACATGGCAGGTGGCAGTCCAATGACCACAACCAATGGGGACTTAAGGGGATTTTATTACTGGCAACAAATGAGGAGGATACAGGGGATAATTCTTAAAGGAGTGCCTCCTCCAATCAAAGGTGAAAACAGGCCTTTTATTGGGCTGGTGAGCTGAGTCACTGCATGTCGAGATGGAGCAAGATATTAACAGCACATGTGCAGTCATTGATTATGCTTCTACATATGTCGCATGTATAGAAAATGGGAAATAAGTTACTCTCTGGTCAGGGATTTTAGTACAGTAATGAGGGAAGTTCACCAAAGTTCATTTCCAACTCAGGCACCTCTGGATCCAATGGGTTTTTGCTTTTCCAGGGCTGAGCTTCTTCCTGGAACTTTTGGAAGCAACAAGAACTTAAGGTGCAACAGGTACTAGTGGGTACTTTTTCACAGTCCATACCCAAAAACCTAGGGACCCTGGGTTAAGTTTGCAGCCTGAGAACAATAGGCTATACCATGTAGCCTAAGTGTGTAGGAAGTTCAACCATGTAGGTTTGTGTAAGTGCACTCCGGTATGTTTGTACAATGATGAAATCACCTAACAGCACATTAAGTGACTGATGACTGTACATCCCTAGCCATTTCAATGGTTTAGATACATTTATGTACACACCATGTGCTCACTGTACTTTTGACCAAAATGGTCAAGAAGTTTTTATGAGAAAACCTAGATGTGGGTCTCTTCTACTTCCTTCCCATCAGTGCCATCAAGAAGAGTAGACTGCGGTAAGAGCTTGCCTGGCTAAGTCAGGCAAAGAAAGTAGTAAAGAAGAGAAGGAGAGGGAAAGTCAGGTTGGTCTTCTTGCAGAGCCCTTTCTGATAAGAAATTCCTCTTTCTGGACTGTCTAGCTAAATGTTTGTTTGGCCTTTGGAGGATCTGATGGAAAGGGTGGTTGGGTCAAGAGCAGACTGTGCTTCAGTATCAGTTCTCCTTGAATAGAGACTGTGGTGGTTTGTTTGTCTTCACCAAGTCTCATGTTGAAATTTTATCCCCAATGTTGGGGGTGGGGTCTGGTGTGGGGCATTTGGGCCATGGGGGTGGATCCCTCATGAATGGCTTGGTGCCATTCTTGCAGGAGTGAGTGAATTCTTATTCTTAGATCCTATGAGAAGTGGTTGTTAAAAGAGCCTGGCCTCTCCTCCCCTCTCTCTCTTCCTGTCTCTTTTTTTTTTTTTTTTTTTTTTTTTGAGATGGAGTCTTGCTCTGTCACCCAGGTTGGAGTGCAGTGGCGCAATCTCAGCTCATTGCAAGCTCCGCCTCCCAGGTTCACACCATTCTCCTGCCTCAGCCTCCCAAGTAGCTGAGACTACAGGTGCCCGCCACCACGCCCGGCTAATTTTTTTGTATTTTTAGTAGAGACAGGGTTTCACCGCATTAGCTAGGATGGTCTCAATCTCCTGACCTCCTGATCCGCCCGTCTCGGCCTCCCAAAGTGCTGGGATTACAGGCGTAAGCCACCGCGCCCAGCCTCTTCCTGTCTCTTGCCACATGATCTCTACACACCAGGTCCCTTTCACCTCCCCTTCACCCTCCGTCATGAGTGGAAGCAGCCTGAGGCCCTCCCCAGATACAGATGCCAGCGCCATGCTTTCTGTACAGCCAGAAGAACTGTAAGTGAAATAAACCTCGTTCCTTTACAAATTGCCCAGCCGCAGGTATTCCTTTATAGCAACACAAATGAACTGAGACAGAGACCCAGGTGGGCCCATGGATTCCTGCCCATGAAGGTGCATCATTGGCGAAGGCTTGAAAACCACAGGGCTGAGTCACTGCCCCTATAACCAGGTGAATGACAACTAGGCCTCACGACAAGGTCAGCTCCTCCCAGTTCTGCTGGGGATGAGTCAGTGCAGTTCAGGGTGAACCGGACATAAACCCAGCTCTGAGTGCTGCTAGTCTTGGTGCCCAAGGAAGCTTGGGAGGCTAAGCCTCTGTTACCATGGCCTGAGAGAAGCAAAGCAGCCTCTCTCCTTCCAAGATGGCTGGCCCACAGGCAGACTCTGCTGACAGGAGAATCATCAACTGAGAGACTCAGCACTTTGTGGAGTGGGTGAAATTGCCCTCTTTTTCTCTATATGCTCCTTTTAGTGCACTTCCAGGCACCCTCTTCCGTTTCAGGAACCCCAGGACCTCCTGCTTCAACCATCCTTCCCCATCCCCAATATCAACTGCCTGAAAAGCTTAGCTTCTGGCAAGAATCTGTATGATTCATTGAAATCTTGGTGGGAAATTTTCAATGAGCATCTTCTCCCATCACATTGGCATAGAGTTCTTATATCAGATGGTAGAATTAAAGATTGAGTTTCCCGTTTAAGGATTTCAGGCAGCAAACCGGCGAAGGAGCACATATGAGGAACATCTCCTCGTGCAGATGGCAACCCAAGTTCGGCCCTGCTATATCCACACCCTGGGCACACATCGTTGGCAATATTTGGAGACACAAAATAAAAATACGCTGATGCTTGGAAAAGATATTTGTATGTGAAAAGCTAGTTCATCAGTGCTAATTTGGGTGAATTACGTGGTTGGAACCACAGTACACAGCCTTCAGAATTAGAAGGGAAATGGAGATCATTCCAAAATCTCCCTACACAGAGATGAGGTATCAATCTCATTGTGGATCATAGACACTTCTAAATAAATCCTGCATGATTTCCTTCTCCAGCCAGTTCTGTGTTGGCCTACTTTCCCTAGCCCCAGTTGACCCAGCTCTGGTGGCTGTAGCCTGAGAAAGGAAGTGACCTGCTGTGATGAGAGGTTTTCCCTGGTGACATCTATCCAGCTGGACACAGTTGGGGCTCGTCTGGGGCCCACACATGCAGGATGTCAGAATGTGCCAAGATCAGCAAAGATAAAATCTTGGCACAGAATTCCTCTGTCCTGAGGGGCAAGGAGACAGGACCCAATGGCAGGTCTGAGCCCAGAGCTTGCTTCTAACATCCTTGGTCAATGGAACTAAACTGCATTTGGAGAGTGGCCTGCTTGGAGAGACAGGAAGAGACAAGTCAAGGTCATAGCTGAAAAGCATTGCATACTTTTGCAAATCAGACTGAAGCAGGTCTATCAGCTGTCTCGGAAAGTCAAGGCAGCCTATAGATAAGCTCCAAGTGGTTTGGATTCAGGAGAGTCACTCCTGCAGGAAAGCTCCACTGTGATCTGCAAGTGACAGCTTTTATCTGTTCAGCCCACACACTCCCAGACATTATCTTTATTCTCTTCTAATTGGTCTTAATGCCAAGCCTAGGGACATAATGAAATTAGAAAAAGCAATTCTGAAGGGAAGGAAGAAAACTGACTTGTACACTGACATTTGATAAAATACCTGCCCTAACTGAATACGGAGCTCTAGATCTGGTATTGCCTGATCTCACAATTGCTATGCAGCTGTGTGGAGTAAAATCCCATCTGATACCCATGTGAGCTCCCTGGGCTCCCCAAGAACTGGCAGTAAAGACAGAATCTAGTAATCTCCAAGAGGTGGCTTTCCACTTGGCATCTCAAACTGTCTTCTTATTGGTTGACAAATTACCTGTTGGGTACAATGTTCACTATTCAGGTGGGATGGATACACTAAAAGTCCAGACTTCATTACTTCATTACACAATATATGAATGTAAGAAATCTGCCCCTGTGCTCCTTCAATGTATATATTTTTTAGGCTGAGTGCAGTGCTCATGCCTATAATCCCAGCACTTTGGGAGGCCGAGGAGGGCGGATCACCTGAGGTCGGGAGTTTGAGACTAGCCTGATCAACATGGAGAAATCCTGTCTCTACTAAAAATACAAAATTAGCCGGGCAGGGTGGTACATGCCTGTAGTCCCAGCTACTTGGGAGGCCGAGGCAGGAGAATTGCTTGAACCCGGGAGACAAAGATTGTGGTGAGCTGAGATAGCGCCATTGCACTCCAACCTGGGCAACAGGAGCGAAACTCCATCTCAAAAAAAAAAAAATTATGTATGTATATATATAGTTGAAAAAAAACTATCTTCTTCTTAGCTTCAATGAATACAGGTTCTTCTTACCTCTGAAAGGAGAAATATTAGACTGGGATGGAAATGTGTGAAAAGATTCCTGCTCATTTAGACAACCAGGCTGTGCTTTCTGAGGTTTATTATTACAGAGAGCAGGATAATGGCCTTCTCTGGGTAGGGGACAGCCCTGGGATGCCCAGGTGTGATCGCTGACACTTCTCAACCAGTTCCATTGTCAGAGGAACCCTCCACTGACTTGTTCTACAAGCTGACTGGCCTGCTTTTCACTTTCACGTTCTCAATCTCCACAGTGGTGGCCTGGACCATTTATGGTGAATTAGCCTCTCTGTGCGTGCTTCTTTTTTTAAAAAAAAAAAAAACACTTTGCCTTAGTTAGTGCTGTGCTGTACAAAACAAGGACGGAGAAAGTTGGAGGAGTTGAAGATTATACCTTAACTTTCACAACAGATGTTTTTGAATTTATTTTTCCCCAGGAGGACAGTAAATGCAAATTGTTCATTTGAGCAATTTCTATCCCTTTTGGACGGTCCCTATTTTCTTGCTGTGAAATGTGCTCAGCTCCTCAACCAAATTGCATGGGATCGTTCCGAAGGGAGCAAACCTAGTTTGCATACTTCAAATTAGAAGAAGGCATTAAAGTATGCAGGAATCAGAGACTCAACCCCCCCCAACTAACAACCTACTTGGGCCCTTAGGGAAGAAGCTGTATGAGGCTTAGCAGTTCTGACACCTGAAAGGTGGAAGGAGATCTAATGGCACTTATTAAAAAATGTATAAATCATTATGAAGTGGTTTGAAATTTTAAGTCCAGCATCTTTCTAAGGCAGATATACTACAGATCAAAACATAACCACCTCCACCTCCACACAGGCCTACTAGGGCCAACTCCTGGTGTTAAAAAAACTGGGAGGAACCCTAATTAGGTTTTCCAAACGACCTTCTGCAGCTGAGCGGTGGGTGCTCACCTTCTCAGCAAGTTCAGTTGCCCTGGAACTCCTAGGCAAGCAGAAAACTCTGGAAACAGAAACCATGAAACCTACGGAGTTCCCAGAGGAAACTGGACCACCCAGAACCTTCCTAAAACCAGTGATAACTGACCAAATTACAAGTCAGGAAAATGGTCTTTGGTGAGTGAGCATTTCTGAGGTCTTGGAATGCTTTCACTTGACTGAGAACAGTTGGATTTGAGTTTTTGGTTTTGCATCTGGATTGGGGAAAAAAAAAAGTGGTGGTGTAAAATTTTTGCCTTAGGAGGAAAGAACAGAAGAAGGATGACCATCCTGAAAGCTCCCAGGATGGCTGAGAAAGACATGGCCAGGGCCCTGCCCCTGATCCTCTGCGTCATGCATCATGGTTCTCCAGTAGCTCCTACTCTTCACAACCAGCGTGACTGGACAGCCATGTCACAAATGTGTGTCATTGGGCCCGCCCTCCAGAAGTGCAATGACACAGACTTTTAGTAACAGGGATTCTTCAATTTAGCTGGTAAAGTTTCATGTTTTTCTCAAGCGGATAAAAAATCCTGACTTTCTCTGTTTCTAATTAAAGACCTATGGGCAGAGGATGGCCAGCTCCTTCCTTTGACCTCTGTGTGAAGGAGTGTGGCCCAATGACATCTCAATTTGCCTGTCACTGGTTTGCTAAGTAGGTTTTTTTTTTTTTTTTTTTTTTTTTGAGATGGAGTCTCGCTCTGTTGCCCAGGCTCGCCCAGGCTGGAGTGCAATGGTGCAATCTTGGCTCACTGCAATATCCGCCTCCCAGGTTCAAGCGATTCTCATGCCTCAGCCTCTCAAGTAGCTGGGATTCCAGGCAGCTGCCACCACACCCAGCTAATTTTTGTATTTTTAGTATAGACGGGGTTTTGCCATGTTGGCCAGGCTGGTCTCAAACTCCTGACCTCTGGTGATCCGCCCACCTCGGCCTCCCAAAGTGCTGGGATTACTGCATCCAGCCTGTTGGGCACTTTTAAACAGGCCACCTAATCTCTCTGCCACCTGAGAAGAATATGCACCTCATTGATTGGTGTCCTATGCTGTTTCACTGTTTGGTGATATCAAGTGGTCATAAAAATACTTTAGAAGCAAGGCCCTGGGTTGTGAAAATGCCCATCCATCACCGTAAGCAAATTTATTCCATAACACTTCACGTCTTTAGAACTAAATCGAATAAATGCAAGAAGTTTCTGAAATAAAAGGGAGAAGCTTCAAGTAATAGCTTGGTCCAAATAGAGAGTTAAGTACCCTCTGGGAGTGGAGTTTTTTTCTACTTGGGAGGCTTTAGTTCTATGAGTGCGGAAGTATTAGAACTGGTGACATGTTTCTACACTCCCAAAAGGCAAACTCTCGGTTTATTTTATGGCCCACACTTTGGGCCTTTTCCCAAAAAATATGCATCCAAAGAAGTCATCGTTTTTGTACAGTAGTTCCGATTAATGCCAGATCAATCTTTCCAAATGAATCAAGGTGTTCAATTAACATCAGACGTTTTCAGGTCTATTGGTTGTAAATGATGATGACAATAGGAGGGGGAGTTAGCATTCATTGAGCACTTATTCTATGCCAGGCACTGTGCCAAAGTGCTAGTGTGTGAGCTCATTCAATTCACAGGAACCCATGGGGCAGGGAATTCAGTCCTCCCATTTTATTTTATTTTTTTTTAAATTTTTTACATTATTTGTACGCATTTGTGGGGTACACGTGAAATTTTGTTACATGTATATGTGGAGTGATCAAGACACAGTGTTTGGGGCATCCATCGCCCAAGTATAATATACTTTTGTTAAACTATAGCCACCCTACTCTACTGCTATCAAACTCTGGATTTACTCCTTCTATCTAACTGTAGGCTTGTAGCCTTTAACCCACTTCTCTTTATCCTCTCCCTGACCCTGCCACTCACCCCACCTGGTCTCTGTTCTCTGTCTTTTCATTCTCTATCTCCATGTGATCAGACTTTTTAGCTCCCATGTGTCAGTGAGAACATGTGGTATTAATCTTTATGTGACTGGCTTATTTCACTTAAGATAAAGACCTTCGGTTCCAGCCATGTTGCTGCAAATGTCAGGATTTCATTCTTTTTTATGGCTGAATAATATTCCATTATGTATATATACAGCACATTTTCTTTATCCATTTGTCTAATGATGGGCTCTTCGGTTGACTTGATGTCTTTGTGGTTTTGAATAGTGCTGCAATAAACATGTGACTGCAGGTATTTATTTGATGTATTGATTTCTTTTCCTCTGGGTAGATACCCAGTAGTGGGATTGCTGGATTGAATGGTAGTCCTATTTTTAGTTTTGAGAAATCTCCATTCAATTCTCCCATTTTAGAGAAGACATTGAGTTGCAAAGAGATTAAACAATTTTCCCAAAGCCACATTGCTTGTAGGTGACAGAACTAGAATATGAACTGGGCGGTGTGACTTTAGGCTTGTCTTTTTTTTTTTTTTAAGAGATGAGGTCTCACCATGATGCCCAGGCTGGTCTTGAACTCCTGAACTCAAGTGATCCTTCTGCCTTGGCCTCTCAAAGTACTGGGATTACAGGCATGAGCCACTACCACTACCCCGAGCTTTTTTTTTTTTTTCTTTTGAAACAGGATCTCACTCTGTCACCCAAGCTGGAGTGCAATGGTGTTATTACTGCTCACTGTAGTCTCTACCTCCTGGGCTCAAATGATCCTCCCACTTCAGCCCCACAAGTAACGGGACTACAGGCATGTGCCACCATGCCCAGCTAGTTTTCTATTTTTTGTAGAGGCAGGGTCTCACTATGTTGCCCAGGCTGGTCTCGAACTCCTAGGCTCATATAATTCTTCTGCCTCAGCCTCCCAAAGTTGTTACGATTACAGACCTGAGCCACTGTGCCTGGTCTCTGGCGAGTCCTAACCATGTGCCATTCTCCCTCTGGGCTTCCTACACTAGTCTAATGGAGGAGCCCTGCTCAAGTGAGAATGCCATTTCCCTGGCCATTCATGAGCTGGAATCCAGTAGTCACTCAGAAAATACTAATTCTTTTTCCCTTCCTTTTCCATCAGTCCTATCTTACAGTCATACAAGAGAACTTATTTTAAAGAAAGACTCTTAAGGTTAGGAAAGAGAACAACCTATTTGAGAGGATCTTCCCCTTTAGTTGCATGAAGACTTAAAAGGGTAGAGCATATCAGTATCTCTACAATGTATGAGTCCCCAAATGCTGATGATGGTTGCATTGTGTATTTCAGTAACTATCCTTGTCAGACTCTAAAACACTGGTCATCCCCCTCAGTGTGACTCACCAGATACATGCTCAAAGCTTCTCACATTTAATATCCTGGGAAAATAGCTCATCCACCCTGCTAATGGAAGCCCTCTGAAGTTGCCCCTGGGGATCCAGGGGTGACTACGTTGTTTCATCTTCCCGGGAGTGGCTTTTTGGTGTGTGTTTTTTACTTGTTCTGGAAAGAGGTCAGAAGCAAAGAGGAAGTGTCTTTTCCATCCTAGAACACACCAAATCGGGATTGAAACCTATGATAATTCCAGCCACCTGGACCCAAGTCCCCTGCAAGAAAACTGTATCACCCCCCCAGTGGACCCACTAAACAGATGGAAGGGCAGATACTGACACAGGAGGGTCAGAAAAGGGACTCATACATTAGTTGCACATCAGGTTATTTGTCAGTCACCACTGATGAGTTGCTGCTCTGGATTTTGTCTGATCTTTCATGGACATAAACCTAGGGCTCTTGTGGCTTTGTCAGAGTAAATATCGTGTTTTTTGCGGTCTGGAGGATGGTTGTATATACTCGGAAGACCCTGGAAACTGTGAGTCCAGAGTGGCTGGCCACCCCAGATGAGATTATTCTTGATCCCAGATTTCACTGAAGGAAACCAAAGCCAGTAGGCTGTTTGGGGGCTCTGCACTCGCGCATGCGTGTGTGTGTGTGTGTGTGTGTGTTTGTGTGTGTACGCGCATGTGCGCCTAACTGGCTGTTCAAAAAGTCCTTCAGAGTATTTCTGCTTTGAGACTCCAGCCCTGCAGGCAGCATGCAGCCCCTCCACCACATCCTGCCTCTCCACTTCCTTCCCTCCTTTCCCAACTCCGAAAGCCAAGATGGGAAGTCTCTCACGACCCTGTGGCTTGGCGGGGAAGAGGCCTGAACTTGATACAGCTGGCTTTTCTGGGGCCTAGTAAGAGCATTTCTCCCTGAGTCTGGGCTTCTTCACTTACCTATTTTTAGACGTGTGCTGCAGACTTTTTTGAGGGCTCAGACAGGAGTCTACGGCGAGGCTAGTCCACGCCAGGCATGAGACTCATGCACCACAAGGTCTGCTGCACACCTGAGCAGGGATCCAGGGAGCAGTTACATGTGGTTTGACTGAAAGTCAAAAGGAAGAGAAATAAACAGCCTTTGGCAACTCCCTCGCTACCCGCCAAGAACAAAGTTCTGGGTTTTCCCTTCCACCTTAGCAGCAAGTCATGAAAGGTGGCTGAGGGAGCGTGACCTGGGAATCTGGGCACATTGAAGAGGCAGCATGGCAGGAATGTCACAGGCAGTAACTAGGACCTCTAACAGCTGATCACAGAGCACTGAGGCAGGCCTGGGCGGGGAGCTGTCTCTCCAGCCCCACTTCTTGCCAGTTAGTCCCCATGAGGCAGGCACTCCCTCCTTGATCTCCCTGGCCTCCCGGCTCACCCAACTCAGGGCTTTGCACCTGTCGCTTACCTGCTCTGTGTCCTTCAAGACCTAGGTCAAATGTCACCATAGCCTTTATCACCTCAAAAGGACCAATACCTGGCATTACTGTCACCGGACTGGGAGACGTTGAGGGACAGGGACCATATCTTATTGATCCGTATACTGCAGGTGTGCCAGAGATTAAATGTGCTAGGTGGGTGCAGGGACATGACAGGGATGTGTGGGAGACCAGGATGGAGGCACAGTTTGGGGCCAGCTTGTAAAGCGTCACAGGAAATCCCATATAACAAGTGTTTGGTGAAAGCTGAACAAATGAATGATCAAATGACATGCAACAAAAAGATGTTATCATTTAAGGCCAAGAATCAGCAAATAGCCACTAGAAAAAATAAAACTAGCCAATTCATGGTCCTGATTTTGTTTTCTACTTACAAAGCGTGTTAGTTTCAGTAAGAGTTTATGAATTCACTTTGTTTATCCATTCAAGAGACTGATGGTACCTAAACCTGGGTTGGTTGGGCCAAATGCTATACACGAAAATACCTTCTCTGACTTGCCACCAATATGGGCCATGTGCAGGCAGAATATCATATCTGAAATCATAGACTTGACAATAGACATTTTTGAAAAAAGAACCAGAATTCACAAGCTGGTGATGGCCTTTGCATGAGGTAAACCAGGGCCAGTCAACAAACATGTGAAAAACAGCTCATCATCACTGATCATTAGAGAAATGCAAATCAAAACCACAATGAGATACTATCTCACTCCAGTCAGAATGGCAATTATTTTGGAAAAATAGGAACGCTTTTACACTGTTGGTGAGAATGTAAATTAGTTCAACCATTGTGGAAGACAGTATGGCAATTCCTCAAGGATCTAGAACCAGACATACCATTTGACCCAGCAATCCCATTACTGGGTATATACCCAAAGGAATATAAATCATTCTACTATAAAGACACATGCACATGTATGTTTATTGTAGCACTATTTACAATAGCAAAGACTTGGAACCAACCCAAATGCCCATCAATGACAGACTGGATAAAGAAAATGTGGTACATATACACCATGGAATGCTATGCAGCCACAAAAAGAAATGAGATCATATTCTTTGGAGGGACATGGATGAAGCTGGAAGCCATCATTCTCAGCAAACTAACACAGGAACAGAAAACCAAACACCGCATGTTCTCACTCATAAGTGGGAGTTAAACAGTGAGAACACATGGACACAGGGAGGGGAACATCACACAAACAGGGTCTGTTGGCGGGTGGGGGCAAGGGGAGGGAACTTAGAGGAATGGTCAATAGGTGCAGCAAACCACTATGGCACACGTATACCTATGTAACAAACCTGCACGTTCTGCATATGTATCCTGGAAATTAAAGTAAATTAAAAAAAAAAAAAAGGAAAAAATAGTGGTCTTTTGGCACTGCTCCTGGGGATGCGTCCAGGGGTCACCAGAACTTCCTCCTGTGCACTCCAGGACAGGGCCAAGCTGAATGGATCCAGACAGGGACTTGGAGGAGGATGGCAGTGAGGGCGCAGGTCTCATGGACAGCAAGCTGGAGAGGCAGCTGCAGGCAGGGCTGTGTCCCTTCTGAGATGGGCTTTCTGCTCAGGACTTTCGCTGTCCTGTCGCGTCCCCTCCCACCCCCAGTGGGCACTTGATGCAAAGAACCCCCTACTCTCCCCACTGTCTAATTTGGCCCTCCTCTGTCGCCGGAGAAGGTGCTTTCTCTTTGTCCGGGACACCATGCTGAGTTCTCCTGCTCTGTCCAGCCCTTTGGGGTAGCTGAGCCCTCCCATCCATCCCCTCCTTTCGGATTCAACACTTTCCTAAATGCTACTTTTCTGACTGCTTTGTCAACTCCCCACACCGGGTCCCACAGAAAAGTAACTGCTCAGCCCAGTGTCTGACATCTATGGCCTGGGATCACTTGGCTAAGAAGGAGAACAAGAGAGGCATGAGGTGTCACTGCAGAGACAACACCAGAAGGTGAGGTTTTAGAGGCCAAAGTAAAGGTCATGAGTTAAGTTCAGAGGTCAGGTAAGTTGAGCATAGGGGGCCCAAAACAGCCCAGGATGAAGAACAGCAAAGATGCTCCTGTCTAGAGTTGGAGTGGGAATTGTACTAGTTTGTTTGCATTGCTATCAAGGAATACTGAAGCTGGGTAATTTACAAGGAAAAGAAGTTTATTTGGCTCGCAGTTTGTGGGCTGTACAGGAAGCATGGTGCCAGCATCTGTTCTGGTGAGGGCTTCGTGGAGCATCCAATCCTGGCAGAAGAGAAAGGGGAGCTGGTGTGTCACATGGTGAGACAGAGAGCAAGAGAGAGAGGGGAGGGAGCTGCCAGGCCCTTTGTAACAATCAGATCTCACAGAAACTAACAAAGCAAGAACTCACTCATTACCGCAAAGGCAGTATCAAGACATTCATAAGGGATCTGTTCCCATGACCGAAACACCTCCCACCAGGCCCCACCTCCAACACTGGGGATCATATTTCAACATGAGATTTGGTGGGCACTAAGATCAAAACTGTATCAGAATAGGTGACCAGAGCAGGCCTGACCCTAGGACTGGGCCCAGTCTCTCACACAGGGCAGGTTCTCAAGGCCAGGAGCCCAGGATTACCACCAGCCCAACTCAGGCACTGTCAGCCTTCTGACTGTCCAGCTTGGTTCAAAGAAGCTCATGGCTGTATATCCCCAGCAAGCAGCTGAGCTCTGCAGAGTTCTGGGAAGACAACTAGATCTGTGGTTCATAACCCAAGGATGTAATTCTGATTACAGTTTTTTTCAAAATCCACATGCCAGGACTTCCCTCTGGACCTGTCAAATCAGAATCTCAGATGATGAGTTTGGGGGGGATGGGCAGGCATATATGACTTTTATTATTATTATTGTTATTATTTAGAGACAGGGTCTCACTTTGTCACCCAGGCTGGAGTGTAGTGGTATGATCACAGCTCACTGCAGCCTCAAACTCCTGGGTTCAAGTTATCCTCCTGCCTCAGCCTCCTGAGTAGCTGGGACTACAGGTGCATGCCACCATGCCTGGCTAATTTTAAAATAAAATGTTTCGTAGAAACAGGGTCTTGCTATGTTGCCCATGCTGATTTCAAACTCCTGGCCTCAAGTGACCCTCATGCCTTGGCCTCCAAAGCATTGGGATTACAGATGGGAGCCACTGTGCCTGGCTCACTAATGACTTTAGAATGCTGTCCAGGTGATTCAGATACAGCAACCCACCACATCGCATCTCAAGATGGACACCATCTTTGTTGTGTGATTTTGAGGCTAGAGACCAAGTTTTTTACCTTGCACTTAGCATAGTTCCTCATGCATGATAGGCCTAAAATAAATATTTGTTGAATGAATGAATGAATGAATGAATAAACGGACACTTCTGGAGACTAAAAGAATTGTGGACTATGTCAACAAATACAGGAAAAAAACAGACTTTCCAGTTGTAAGCAAGTCTTCCAGTCACCCATTCACAACATCAACAAATACGACAACACTAACGTGCATTTTATGTAGTCGTGTAGCTCAGCAATATGTGGTATTAAGGAACGAAACAAGGATTTGTGTTAACATCATAGATGAGACTGTAAAATACAAGAAGGCACTCCACCCACTCACAATTAATTATATAATCTGAGGCTTAAGTCTGGCTTTGGAAACAATGGGAACCATAATTACATGTCCAAAGCCCAAAATGGAATCCCACAAGTGTTTGACAAGTAGAACATAAGGATGATGGAGTGGTTTACCCATAAGCTTGACCACAGGGCAACCCTGGTGAGTCAGGATTTTAGGTTGTGGTAGGATTTTTCATTATCCTCCATTCTTCTGCAGTGAGTACATTGAGCTCAGGGCCACTTGATGGATGTGAATCGGTCTGTGAATTCAGGCTGGCCTGCTGTCTTCATGCATCTGACCCGTATACAGAATAGCCATGCAAATTAGCATGGGTCTCGGGCCAGACAAAATTAATCTAGGCCTAAAACCAATCAAGTAAAAGGTGTCAAAGGGCAAAAGAAGAGGAAAATATGACTGGGAGCAGCGACGCTTTATTTTCCAGGTTTCTCTGACTCGTGATTTTTTTTTCTTTTGTCATGAGAAAACTCACAAATGTAGGAAAACCTGGTGGGAATCTTTGCAAATATTTATGGGATGAGAAAAAACTGTTCATATTGAAAGTTGGATTAAGAGATTCAGATTCAGGCCATCCCTGATATCAAATCTAAAGTGGGCCTCCATGCCAGCCCCTCGTGTCTTGATATCAGCACCCTGTTTTACCTGGACAGCAGTGGCCACAGTGGGTCATTTCATTCATTAGTTTTGATGACATTTGTCTCTCTCATTGGACTGTAAGATCCTTGAATCATTCTTAAGTTCCTAAGAATCATGTCTGGGCTGGGCACAGTGGCTCACACCTATATTCCCAGCACTTTGGGAGGCTGATATGGGCAGATTGCTTGAGCCTAGGCGTTCGAGACCAGCTTGGACAACATGGCAAAACCCTATCTCTACAACAAATACAAAACATACCTGGGCATGGTGGTGAAGGCCTGTAGTCCCACCTACTTGGGAGGCTGAGGTGGGAGGATCGCTTGAACCCAGGAGGGTGAGGCTGCAGTGAGCCATGAGAGCATGCCACGGCCCTCCAGCCTAGGTGACACAGCAAGACCCTGACTCAAAAAAAAAAAAAAAAAGGAAAGAAAGAATCATGTCTGTCCTGCCTACCTCTTATTCCCAGTATGTGTCACACATATTCAATAAATGTAAGTGCTCATTAAACTCATGATTGGACATTGCCTGAGGATTGCGGCAGCCTTCCTATAATAAGAGCAGGCCACGGGGTTGTCAGTGTCCCCAGGCCTACCGTTTACAGCATGCCTCCACCTCACAGAACTCCCTGATGGCCTTGAAGCTCTCACCTTTCTGTTCCGACCCAGTACGCCTTGAACAGTCATTCAGCTTTCTTTTATTGACCAGGGAAAGCTGCCTCAGAAATGGAGATAAAAGGCAGAGGCACACAGGCAAACCCAAGAAGGAAAGGCAGGGACTGGTTTAAAAATGGGCTGGATTCAGAGGGTAGATGATCAAGGGAGAGCCAGGTATGCAGTCCCAGGCCTGAAAGGCCAGGCAGAAGACCATATGAAGGGCAAGGAGTCAGGTAGAAGGCCAAGGTTACAGTGACGGAGACCTGGACACTGAGCTACCCTCTTTCACAGAGCACACCACTTCTGTGCTTTCTGTATGGGCAGTAGCAACTAAAAGCAGTAGCAATCATAATAACAAACATGGGTTTGTTATTATGAACTCTTACTATGGGTACTGTGCAGAATATCCTCCTTGTGGGAGTAATTGATCCATGCTAAGGATTGGTCATTGATAGAGGTCAGAGGTTAAAGAGGTGAGGGTTTGATGGTCAGGATGGTATCTGTGCTGGAGAACTAGGAATGCCTAAATCCCCTGTCAATCGGTCCTCCTCCCATGAGGTTTGATTGTGTGTAACAACACACAAGGGGAATGAGTCTAAAAACACACAAGGAATAGCAATCAAATTACCACTGTATTGTTATTTCCCAATTGCCCCCAACAGATGCTCGGTACTGCGTTGGAGCCTGTGGTTGAGACTTAAGGCCAAACAGGCCTCCTAATCCACCACTAAGACATCCCTTGCAAGAAAATAAAAATCATGGTACTAACACATTAAGAATGTTTGTAGAGGAAAAAAAGAGGATGAAGGAAGGCTTGTTAGGTAGAGCACAACCCTGACCTAACTGTGGAAGCCAGCAGTATCTCGAATGAGGCGGATCAGAAGGGAGACTCCTGGAGTGTCCATCACATTGCAAGTAGCAATCCCATCCATCATCAAAGGAGGTCAACAGGTGGCCTCTGAGTCTGACTGTCCTGATAGCAGCGCTTCCTTGGAGAACTCTGTCTCATGAGAAGCAGCAAGGCCAGGAGGCAGGTGAATGGGCACAAGCATGAAGACATGGGAGGGAAGCATCCCTCCCCAACAGTAGTAGTAGTAAAAATAATGATGATCAATATTTCAATATGATCATTTTCAGAGTGAATTTAAATGTACTGTTTAATCTTTATAACAATCATATTGGATAGCTGCTATTAGTCTCGGAATTAGCAGATTGGTTTGGTGACTTACCTAAGATTGCAAACCTAGTAGGTGGCAGAGACAGCATTCACTATCAAGAGGGCAAAGCCCACCAGCTTGCCATCCAACACACTGGTTGCTAAGTGAATCTAGCTGGGGGAAATACGTTGGATCTAAGTACAAAGCCTGACACTGTGCCAGGTGTCCTGCTCTGCCAAGAAGGGATGGTTCTCCTTACCTACCATTGCTGGTCCTTCTAGGGAGCTACCTCTAACACACTTGCCGATTCCCATTTACAGAAAATTCTTGATCTCACTCGACCTTTCCAATTTATGATTATATATAACTTAAAAATTTTCCAATCATCTATTAATTCCCAAACACAGAGGTGGCTCACTGATCGAGGATTTATGGCAACAAATACCATCTAGATAGATTGGTATAATAGCTTTCACTGTAAGTAAAACAGCATGGCCTAGGTGCTGGAATAGACAGATCAGTGAAATAGACCTAAGAATATGGTTACTTGTTATAAAGAAAAGATGACATTTCAAATAACCGATAGAAAGCATGGATTATATAACAAATTATGATAAAATAATGGATTTGCAAGAAGAACAATTCAGTTATATCTTTACCTGATTCCTTATTATCGACATACAGATGCATCAAACAAAGCCAGAAATGTACTGGGTGTAAACACAGATGAATATTTTCATAATCTTGGAACGAGGAGTTTTCTTACCCAAAATTATCTTGACACAATATATAATTTTAAATTTTCTATGGCAAAAGATCACAAATGACATTTAAGCAAAAATAAAAAACTGGAGAAAAATTATTTGCAAATGATATGATGGACCGAATTAATACCTTTACTATACACAGAGCTCCTACAAATCAATAAAAGGAATTAAAGAGCCCAATAAAAATGGGAAAAGATGCATGTAGGCTGCTTATAAAAGAAGAAACGCCAAACATATAAAACAATATTCAATCTTAAGTTTCAACTATATTAATATTCACACATAAAATAATAAATAAAACAGTAAAGTGTGTGTATATGTGTCTGTGTGTGTCCCTTTGCCTTTGCCTATCAAACACGAAGAATAAAGAGACTGAGAAAACCTACCATTGAAATGGGTATTCTCATGCCCTTATAGTTGTTTTTTATGTAAATTGGCATCATTCTTCTGAAGGGCAGTCTGGAAATATATACCACAGCTTAAAATATGCACACTTACCCTTAGCCCAAGAATGGCAATTCAACAAATTTATTCATTTTTATTGTAGTAAAATACATATACTATAACATTTACCATTTTAACCATTTTCCAGGTAAATGTAAGATATTTTTGTTCTAGTTTCTTTTTTAAAAAATAGTTTACATGTCTGTATACATATACTTATATACAATTATATCTCGGACACATATATATTTTTTAAGGTTAATTACAGCTTCAATTTTACTTGTTCAAGCTGTGAGGCAACTAACATTTTAACCATTTGTAAGTGTGCAGCTCAGTGGCATGAAGTAGATTCACATTGTGCAATCATCACCACCATCCATCTCCAGAACTTTTTTTTAATATTCCCCAACTGAAACTTTGCACCTATTAAACACTAACTCTCAGCCAGGTGCAGTGGTTCATGCCTGTGATCCCAGTACTTTGGGAGGTCAAGGCAGGGGATCCCTTGAGACCAGAAGTTTGAGACCAGCCTAGGCAACATAGTGAGACCCTGTATCTACAAAAAATAATTTAAAAAAAATTAGCTGGGTGTGGTGGTGTGCATCTATAGTCCCACCTACTTGGGAGGCTGAGGCAGGAGGATTGCTTGAGTCCAGGAGTTTGAGTTTGCAGTGAACCATGATCATGCCATTGTATTCCAGCTTGGACAACAGAGTGAGACCCTCTCTCAAAAGTAATAATAGTAATAAAATAAAAGTAAATAATCAAACACTAATTTCTCATTCCCCCCACCACCCTAACCCGTCAAGCACCATCCTACTTTCTGTGTCTATGAATTTGACTACTCAAAAGATTTATCTTAAGATAATTGTACAACAGTAAAATACATGTGCATGAAAGATATACTCATTCATTCAAAAATACTTCCCGAGTCCTTACTACGTGGTAATAATCAAGATAGAAGAGGTAACTTGTGTCATGCCCAAGTCACGATCCCGAGAAAGAAAGTAGAACATAAACAAGCATGCAAGCAATGAAACATTCGGTTGGGGTAAGCAATTATAAAGAAGATAAACAAATCGACATGATAGTAATTTTAGGTGGGGGTGTACTTTAGGTTTCTCAAGCACTGTTTATAATAGCAAACAAATTAGAAAAAGCTAAATGTCTAAGCCACATTCCTGCTAAGGCATCGAGTCCACCTGGCCGGAAGTCAGCATATGACAGTTCATCTTAGACAGTAAGAACCTTTCTCAGAACTAACTCCATTAATTCAACGTGCTTTCTGTAGAGCATTTTCCTGGAGAGAAAGTTTCCAACATTTGGGGGTAGAGAATAATTTAGCAGGGGTACATGCCAGTGCTTCCTTATTCTGAGAAGGAATATGTAGATGACAGTTTCAAGTGTTTGATGTCCAACCCTCCTAAAACTGTAAAATAGCAACAGGGTGATCAAGACACTGATCTAAATCTTGTTTTGTGGTTTTACTTTTGTTCTGGCGGGCTTAGCAACACTGGAAAAAAAATTACAGTGTGTGCACGGGAAACAGATTCTTTCCTCCTTCTTGACTAACTGACAAGTTGGAGATCAGGCACAAGTAAAGTGTGATGGCATTGCTTGTGATCTAGTTGGGATACATGGAACAATTTAAGCAGCATCAAGGGCCTGGCCTACCCTTAGCTTAGGCAGGAAATTCAAGGGTAATATAACACTTTGCTGTTAAGTAATGCCATTGGAATAAAAGCATGTTCAGGATGACTTTTGGCTTTAACTTGGAATTTCTGTTTCATTTGCTTCCAAAAAGAACTTTTTTTTCTCCTTAAAGTTCTTAACTTGTATTTCAAAAGTTCTTGTCACTGTATAAATATGATATATACAAGCCGGCCTTGAATAAAAACTGTATGTCATAGGATACGCTGAAAAACAAATTTGGGATATAAGTTTTAGCTGGAAACATCTGCAGCAGCAGCTTTGTATAATGCAAAGAGTAAGTCGCAGGTCAGACATATGAACCCTCCTACCTATTAGCTGTGTGGCCTTGAGTGGATGAATTAACCTTTGAGCCTATAAAAGGGGAATAACCATAGTACCCACTCAGAGGGTCTCTGTGAGGATAAATTGCAAGCACATGAACTAGCACATAGTAGGTCTTTTTTCTTCTTTCCTAGGCTTCATAACTGAGTGTGGCATAAATGACCTAGAGGAGAAAACGACTAAAATGAGAAACTGAAATGTAGTTTTGTCTGAGTAACTCAAACATGGTCCGACCGATCTGTCTTTTGGTTTTAACCCATGTTCCCCCATGCTGCCTGAGAAGCTGAGTTTCGGCATGAGTTGAATTTCTGTCTTTAGTTTCTAAAGGATTTACACTAACTAGAGCATCGCTAGATAACTCAGGGTGATGCAAGAGACTCATACCCATGAGAGAAATTGCTTTGGGGACAGCAGAGCTACCTCCAAAACATTTGTAGGGTAATATCATGTGCAAAAGAAATTAGATTTATTCTGCATGACTCTGTAAGTGGAGACATATTTTGGTTTTATAGATAGAAGACATTTATGAAAAATAAGATTGTTACCCAGGCATGGTGGCTCCCACCTGTAATCCCAGCACTTTGGGAGGCTGAGGCAGGAGAATAACTGGAAGCCAGGAGTTCAAAACTAGCCTGGGGCTGGGCGCAGTGGCTCACGCCTGTAATCTCAGCACTTGGGGAGGCCTAAGCGGGTGGATCAATTCAAGACTAGCCTGGCCAAGGTGGTGAAATCCCGTCTCTACTAAAAATACAAAAATTAGCCGGGCATGGTGGCACACGCCTGTAGTCCCAGCTACTTGAAAGGCTGAGGCAGGAGAATAGCTCGAACCTGGGAAGCGGTGCTTTCAGCGAGCCAAGATCTCACCACTGCACTCCAGCCTGGGTGACAGAGCAAGACTCCCTCTCAAAAAAAAAAAAACACACACGCACACACACACACAAAACAACCAAAAAACAAAACAAACAAACAAAAAAAAAAACAGCCTGGGCAACATAGCAAGAACCCATCTCTGCAAAAAATTTTAAAAATTAGCCAAGTATGGTGGCACATGCCTGTAGTCCCAGCTACTCAGGAGGCTGAGGTGCGAGGATCCACTTGAGCCCAGGAGTTAGAGACTGCAGTGAGCTGTGATGGTACTACTGCACTCCAGCCTCGGCGAGAGAGTGGATCCTTGTCTCTAAAAAATAAATTGATTAATTAAAAAAATAAATTTATAAAATCTAAGGTAGAAAGGGTCCCATCACTAGAGGGATCCTATCAGAGAATAGTTATGCACTCCCTAGGGGCCATACAGGGAATTCAGTATTGGAAAAGGGTTGAGTGAGGTGACTTCGAGGGTTCTTTTCCAGGCCAGGGAGGCTGCAATTCAGATGGCTCTGTAAATGCAAAGTTTTGCTGGAGGAACTTAAGGCCGAACAGGCATAGCGAGGTGTAAGGCACACGCAGGAGCACACAGATTGTGCTAATGCATGAACTTTAACCTTCTCTAACAAAAGAATGTCATGCCACATTGAAAAAAAAAGGCCTTCCACTGCTAGAAATGAAAACATTCATACTTTAGTGTATCGTATTTTATAGGTTCATGTAGACACAGGGGCCAAATGAAACTGAACCAAGATCTTAGGCATTAAGTTACATTTTAATTTTACCTTTTCCCCTCTGCGATTCTGACATAAGCAGTAAAAATGAACCTGGACCTTTGACCTGACCAATAGATATATTTTTTAATTAAATTTCTTTTTTCCATCCACCTGCGAACCTCTACTGATTGTTTCAGTATCTTGGTCAACTGCTTTTAACAGCGAAACATTAAAGCCACTGCGAGAATAAACAGGAAGCTGGTGTTTAGGTGGGAGTTCCTAGGAATTTTATACCACTGACCACAGAGGCCAAAAGAGAAAGGAAATAGGAAAAACAGTGTAAATACCTGGGTGACTAATGACTTTGCACAGCTCAGCTGGCTTTTCTGAACATTTCATGGGACGTCTCTCCAGGGGAAACACCCCGAAAATTTTTCAGGACTCCGGGTGGCATTGAAAGGCCAGAGAGGGGTGTTTACTGCACGCTGCTGGCTGGCTGGTTTTGTGGGTTTTGTTCACCGTCTACCGGGCAGAGAGCCTTTCTGCCGATGTCGCCAGATGCCTCTCTCCAAGCGAATGACCCATTTGCATGCGTGGTGCAGACATTTTCCGGAGCTCCAGGGCTCCCAGGCCTCCCCAGGCCTCCGATTGTAAAGGATCGTAGGGCCACCCCTTTCCTTGTTCACATGGACAGCGCCTAAGAGGATTTAGAATCAAGTGGGCACATTTGCACTGCCTTGTTGTGAAGAGGCAGCTGGAGCGCGGACTGGCCTGGCGCAACCCACCGCGGGTCCCGGGGGACGGCATTGTCTCCGAGGGGCCGCCACAGGGGCTCCATTGTGAGCGGGGCCGGCCTTTTTCTCCTGCCCTCTGTCTCCCCGGGCCTCCCCTCACCACCCCAACCCCCGCTCCACGCAGACTTTTCTCTCAAGCTGCCGGCACCCCCGGCTGCCGCATTTCCAATGCAGGGGAGCGGCGAGGCTCCGGGCTGGCCATCTGCACGCGGAGATTGACAGCAGCCCCGGAAGGTCAGCGCCTCAACGATTTCTGTCTGAACAGCAGGCCACCCAGGCCTCGCGAGCAAAACAGGGACATCTGCTCCCCTTAATTTAGAACACTGGTTCTAATTTCTCCGAAGCCCCTTGCTTAACGCCCTCCTCAGGCTGCGGGGGAGGGGGCGAGGAGGGGCAGGACAGACGCGGCTGCCCGCCCCCGGCTCCCCATCTCCCGGGGAGAGCAGCTGAGTCTGGCGGGAGTAGGGAGGGGGGTTGGGGTGAGGAGCCTGGTCACTCACGTGACCGGGGTGACGTGGCGCGGGGGAGGGGCGGGAGGGCGGAGTGGGCGCCGGGCCTGCCACGCCTGGGACGCACAAATGCATCTGGGTCTGCAGAGGAGCAAGCTGCGCTGGCCCGGGAGGCCCTTCTCCTCGGGGCAGATGGATTTCAGGCACCCCCGGCCCCTTGAGGAGAAGATCAAGGGAATGGACAGAAAAGTATATTGCAACTACAGTGGAGACAGGGATTCATCTCTGCCCTTGGCCTCGTGAGGGTCCCTGGGCTGGGACAAAGTCCTGCCTGGGCAGTTGACATCAAAATTCGTCGTGCCTTGGCTGCTTTATGTGGGCAAAAGGATGAAAGAATTGCACTTCTGTTGCGCTTCTACCGCTAGATCATAAGCTCCTTGAAAATACGTTGCATCTGTGTCTCTAGCATCTTCCAAAAATGTTTGGAGAATAAATTAATGTGTGGCGGGGCGCGGTCCCTGTGAACTCTAACTGTGCTCTTTTTCTCTATGACAGAAAAGAAGACATTGCAGCTAGGGATTCGTTAATTACTTTGTTCCCTCTTTTCCTCCCTCCCTCCCTTCCTCCTTTCCTTTCACTAACATTTTGATGGGTGTCCCATGTGTGCTGGAGATCAGGCAGTGGACCAGGGATACAAGAAACGAGACTCCTAACCCTTGAGATGCTCTTCATGTGGTGAGGGGTGCTGCATACAAGCAAGCAGTTCACCAGGGCTCTGGGTGACAAGTGCCATGGATAGCAGTAGGGCAGCCCTCAGCCCAGCTCCTGGGGAAGGAGAGAGGGAGGATGTCCAGGTGGAGGCTGGGTGAGTAGAAACTTACCAGGAGAAAGGCCCTTTGCCCACATAGATCTCCCTGCGTAGCCCACCCCCAACCCATTCCCCTCCCACTTATTCCTCAGGCCTCAGGTAAAATGTCACTTCCCTGATGCCTGGGCCAGATCAGGTCCTCCAGTTACAGGATCCTGTAGCTCTTTCATCTTCTCTTTTGTAATACTCATCAAATGTACAACTGGGCAAAGTTCACCCTCCTCACTGGACTGTAAGTTTCGTGAGGCAGAAACTGGCCATTCTGTTCATGGATGGAAACGCCACACCCAGCACTGTGCCTGGCTCCTCATGCCCCATAAATACTTGCTGAGCCAATGAATAGTCAGACTCCTCTTAAGTTAGTGAGAAATCCATACATACATTTTCTGTTTGGGATGCCAGGACAAGCTGTGACGGCTCCACTCAGAGTACCAGTGGGAACTGCCTGGTACCAAGGGGCTGTGGTTTCAAATTTATTATTTGGTGATATTCTGCACCTGGGTGATTTTGAAACTGCCTTCTTCCAAATGAGTGTTAAGTAGATGCTCCTCAAAAAGGGATCCTCGAGCAAACAGCTTTTTTTGCCACAGGATTTTACAGAGCCTATGATGCGCTCATGTGCACTGTCCTCAGGCAGATAGTTTGTTGAAGAAGCATCTAGTAACATTTGCAGCTGGGGGATATCGATGAAGCTCAATGTTAACTTTGCAGCACCATTTCCCCCCAACTCCTCCTAGGCTGTGAGAGATAGAAGGAGCTGGGACCAAGGGATCTGCACAAGATTAATTTGCCATAATGAAGGTCTACTCCTTCCCCTTGATTTCTTTGTTATGCCATGTGACAAATTGTTGTTTTTGACAAACAGAGCATTGAGGGAGGCCGAGGCAGACAGATCAGCTGAGGTCAGGAGTTCGAGACCAGCCTGGCCAACATGGTGAAAACCCATCTCTACTAAAAATACAAAAATTAGCCAGGCATGGTGGCATGAGTCTATCGTCGCGGCTGCTTGGGAGACTGAGGAAGGAGAATCACTTTAACCTAGGATGTGGAGGCTGTGGTGAGCCAAGATTATACCATTGCACTCCAGCCTGGGCAACAGAGCCAGATTCCACCTCAAAAAAAAAAAAAAAACAAAAAACATTGAAGATGTAGATTAAGGAGGCATTGGGGGTACTCTATAGTGTCACCTGAGTTTAAATCCAGCTCTGGCACTACTTAGCTGTATGACTTTGGAGGACTTCCTTAGCATCTCTGTGCCCAGGTACTTTATTTGTACATAGAGATAATAGTTTCTAATTTACAGTCTTGTTAACACATTAAAAGCTCTTATAGGCATGTAGAATTCTCATGGTAGGTATAAATTTTATTTAAATTGCTAATAATTGGTTAATTAAAAAATAAATATCCAACCTCTAATAGGTTAATTTAACTAATTAAGCCTGGTGTATTAATGGAGAGGGATCACAGTGGCTGATAGCCCGAGGGACTAGGTTTTCTCTGCTTGCTGCTTTGAGCTTGAGTGAAGCCTTCTGCGCCTTGGCCATTTGTTGCTTTTCCAGCTAGAAGGATTCCAAGTCTTCAACAGCATTACTGAGCTCTTCCTCTCAATGAGTTTAAGTTGTAATTTCATTACACTTCATTCTCAAATAGAAGAGTTGAGCAGCTGTGTAGCAAGATCCAAAACACTTTGTTTACAATCAGTTTTCCAAGGATTGGCTTAGTAGCCAGTGGCAAGTTTCTCAGCACTAGGTTTATGAGCCAGAGAAGCATTTTTTTTTTTTTTTTTTTTTTTTGGACACAGGATCCGGCTCTGTTGCCCAGGCTGGAGTGCAGTGGTGCAATCATAGCTCAGTGCAGCCTTGAACTCCTGGTTGAACTCCTGGGCTCAAGTGATACTCCTTCCTCAGCCTCCTTATTAGCTGGGACTACAGGTGTACACCACCACGCTTGGCTAATTTTTTTAACACTTTGTAGAGATGGGTATCTAGCTATGTTGCTCAGCCTGGATTTAAACTCTTGGCCTCAAGCAACCCTCCTGCCTTGGCCTCCAGAGGACCATATTATTTTAAACAATAGAGACTGTTTACAATGAAATGGAAAATAGAATCATACCTTATTTGTTGTAGCTTAATTTGGCCATTAAAGAATCAATACTGTATTTTCAGAGAAGAAAAATTTTCAGGGGCCATATATGAGAACACAGTGTGAAAATTCACATTATTTTCAAACTGTATTTAAACCACCCAGCTTAAAAGAAAGTTGCTTCTGGAAAGTCAAAGATGCTCTGAAAATGAGTGGAGATATGGTTTCTTACATATATGTATAAAATGAACAGTTCTATTCTTTCAACTCTTTATTATCTCTATAGGACATTAAGTTGGGCCGCATGTGCTAGACTAGGTGTCTGGAGTAAATCTGTTTTCAGATATAATCTCTGGAGCATTCATGAAAGCTTCATATTTTGACACAGGAAGCAAAGAACATACTTGCAAATGCTGGCTCTGTTCATGGATGGAATGGTGCTTAAAACAAGTATCCTGCTGACATTACTTAACTCTTACAGGGGTCATTACTCAGGGATCAGCAATTTGCTAAAGATGAACCGATTCTAAGAAGATGGTTTTCAAGCAACAACCAATTTTAAATCTGGACTGTGCATCAGGCACCTCTTGGGTATGACCTCAGTGCTTTTGGGTGTCCCTTGTCCCTCATTCCAGCTATTGATGCAGGTTCTGAGCAGCTTCCTGCTGGGGCCTTGCCTCATGCCTTTGCCTCACACCTCTGCTGGAGCTTCCAGAGTCTGCCCTGGAGCTTCTCTAAGCCATCGGGGGCCCATGCATTTTGCCCAACCCAGGAGTGACCAATGGAGTCTAAGTGCTAATGGATAAATGTTTTCCTTTCTTCCCCCAGATGGACAGCCCTGAAACATCTTTCATGCAACTCCTCAGGCAGCCCAGAAACAGCCAGGAACCATTCGCCAGGAGCTGTGGCCAACTTAATAACTTATCCTTGTATTGGTTTCCATCCTCTGTCCTTCATCCGTCTTGTCTTTTACTCCTACTTGCTGGATCACACATCCCAATAAATTTTTGCACTCAAGCCTTTGTCTCAGGATCTGCTGTCCGGAGGACCAAGACTAAGTTCAAGTCATTTTTTTTTTTTGAGACGGAATCTCACTCTGTTGCCCAGGCTGGAGTGCAGTGGCATGATTTTGACTCACTGCAACGTCTGCCTCCCGGGTTCAAGCGATTCTCCTGTCTCAGTCTCATGAGTAGCTGGGCTTACAGGTGCACGCCACCACACCTGGCTAATTTTTGTATTTTTAGTAGAGACAGGGTTTCACCATGTTGGTCAGGCTGGTCTCAAACTCCTGACCTCGTGATCCGCCCACCTCGGCCTCCCAAAGTGCTGGGATTACAGGCGTGAGCCACTGCGCCCAGCTGCCATTTTTTTTTTTTAACTAAATTGAGTTACACTGTCTAGGCTATCTTCACACACCCCCACCATCTCAGGCAGTTTTCCAAATGCAGAAAGCTCAGCCCTCTTTTCACCGAGTGCATCTGCATCCTGGTGTGTGCATGAAATGGGTGATGGTGTAACCTGTCTCCTTGCATTGCATGTGGTGGGTCTCAGGGAGAGTGCTGAGTCATGATGTCTTGGCAACAGTCACAGCAGGACCCAGAATGGAGTTTACAGTGCAGATCCAGCAACTGGTTGGGAACTCTGGCCCTGTGCTTTTGTCTGCTAACTTTAACTTGGCCCTGTGTTATTTTTCCAAGCCATATTTTTAACTTCCTCCCAAGTTTTTTAATTTGTTCATTTCATCCTGCTGTATCTGTGGATTTGATATAAATAAGCAAAGATTGGTGTGAGTAGACCTTTTTAAAAAAATCATGTCTAAAAGTCCCAAAGTCACATTGAATACTCTTACTATATGATGTAGCTTTTTTAAAATGATGAGAAAATTGTGATTCTGAAAAATAAAAGTGTAAAAACTTTACTGTGTTCATTTGGAGATGATTTATTGAGTGTGTTTAATCATTATCAGCCTGGAACAAGATTATGCCATCCACAGCAGAGAATTATACAACTTTGAACAACAGTTCTGGCATGCTATGGGGACCTTGTAGAGACACGGTATCTGACCATGGGACACAAAGTGACTACGTGGCCAAAGCAGCCCATCAGGAGCTGGGTTCTGTCGGAACCACTATGTCATGTCATTAGATAGGCCCTGGAACAATCCATTGTAAGACTGGACTGGTACATCTGGGATTAGACCTAAGCAGGACCAGAGGGCACAGTGAAGCTGCACAATAGCCATCCACTATTACTGTACCAGCACTTCCCTCTCAGCTCACACCCACGGCCATATGTAAGACCCTTATGATTAGCTGATCAAAGAGGAAGGAGCTCAAGCTTGCTTCATGGATGGGCCAGCTCTGTACATCCGTGCAAGCTGAAAATGAATGGGAACCGTGTTACAGCCCCATTCAAGGGTGGTCTTAAAAGACAGTGGATGGTTGTGTCCCTGGTCATACACTTTGTTTTGAAAAAGAAGTGGCCTGGGGACATGATATATGCAGACTCATGGGCAGTACCAAATGGCTTGACCGAATGGGCAGGGGCCTAGAAGGAGACAGATTGGCAGATTGGCCACAAGGAGGTCTGGAGTAGAGACACGTGCATGGACTACAGGAGTGTTGAAGGTCTTTGTGTCACATGTTAACACCCACGAGAGAGGCACTAAACATACAGGTAGACAAAATGACTAACCAGTTGACAGCAGTCTCTGTCATCATCCACTCCAGGGCCGGCGCTGAATAGAATAGCCATGGTGGCAGGTATGGAAGCTATGCATGGGCCCACCAGTATTGGCTTCCACTTACCAAAGCTTTTCTAGCCACTGCTACTGCCAAATGTCTAACATTCTAGCAGCAAAGAGTGATACTGGGATCCCAGTAGAGCCTATCCCTCAAGGAGACCAACCGGACACTCTGGCAAATTCGCTACACTGGATACCTTCCACCCTGGAAGACAGCAATTCATTTTAACCTGAATGGACGCATATCCATATCCTGGGCATGGGTTCACATTTCCTGCCCTTAGCACTTTGGCCAGCACCATTATTCAAGGGCTTCTATAGTGTTAAATCCACTTTCATGGGATCTGTATAATATCACATCAGGGCAAGGAGCCCACTTTTCAGCAAAGGAGTTGTTAGAATGGGCGCATGCCCATGGACTCCACTGAACGGTTCTAGCACATGCTATGACACCCAGGGGCTTCAAGCCACATAAAGCAATGGTATAGACAGAACTGTTGGGGCTTAATATACCAGCTCAAAAGTGATGCCTTGTCAGGATGGAGCACCATTCTCCAGGAGGCAGAATACATCTTAAAGCAAAGACCTTTATATGGCACTGTGTTCACACAGGTAAAATACATGAGTCCAGGAACCAAGGAGTGGAAACAAGAGTGTCTCTGCCAGCCATCACTCCCAATGACCTACTTGGAGAATCCTCCAAACACTGAGCTCTGTGGGTTTTGAGGTACTCATTTTTTAAGGGAGAATGCTTCTGACAGGTGACACAGCAACAGCCCATTGAATCATAACTGTGGCTGATCCATGGACACTGCTTGCACCAAGGGGACCACAGGCAAGAAAGAGGAGTTGCCATCTTGGAAGGGATAACTGAACCTGATTTTCAAGGTCACCAGGAAGAGGGAATGCTACTGTAACATGCAAAGAAGGGAAGAATACATGTATAACCTCAGAGATTTACTTAGGCACCTCTTGGCACTTCCTTCTCCAATTTTTAAAGAAAATAGACTGTCGCCTGTGAAGGGCATAATGACCAAGAAGCTCAGACCCCTAGGGATGAGCAACTGGTCTTAACACCAGGAAAGCCACGGAGATCAGAAGAGGTGCCTGTTGAGAGTGATGGAAATCTTCAATGGATAATAGAGGAGAGAGAAGATAAGTGTTAGTGTCACCCTTAAGCCAGCTCTAGCATCAGGATCTATAATTTGTCCCACTACTCTTCCTTTTATAAGTTCCCACTAGGAACAGAGGCTCACTAGTATCTTGAAGGAAAGTTTCCCAGAGCCTATAAGAGGACACAAGCACCACAAGGGGTGGACTGTTGTGGATGCTTTGATGCATTGTCATGTTTCCTACTCAGGAAGATTCTTGTTGAGGAATGAAAGTCTTATTTCCAAGATGCTGGGAATGCTGTCAGAAGATAGCCCTCCGCTGTTAGCCTGTGGGGTTTGCCTCACGTAGAGAATACAGCCTGCATGATCTGAAGATCACACCTCCTGCCAGGAATGACTTGTATTGAATGATCAATATGAAAGTGGAAAGACCTGACCTTCTTGCTCTAACTTGAGACAATTCTAAACCCCAGATCCAGAGCTCCACATGGACTGGCTGATTTTTTTGCTGAAAACTGCGTCGCATCTTAACTTCCCCCTCTGTCTCATCCTACTTGTCCTTCTCCCTTCACAGGTGTTGATCTCCAAAGCACTCCTTAATAAACTGTTTCCCTGGGACCTTTACCTGCAACAGCCAGTGAAACTTGGGTTATCACTGTATGAAATGATTTGTATGCATAGGCTGGTGAGGTCAAGAAAAAGCTTTTATTCTAAAAATAGTCCATTTCAGTAACACCAAACTATATAATTATGAGCCTCTTGCTAGTTGTCAATTGATGTTGATCAAATATACATATACATAGCAAGGTGAACTCTTTTTGAGAATTCCTGAATGCATTCAGTCTGAGCACATCTCACTTCAGATGCCAGATTTTCAACCCTGATTTCAATTCTCAGTTTAGATTTTAGCCATTTCATGAAAGATAATGCACTTTCACAGAGCTAAGTAGATGCAGACATTCCTTAGAGTTTTGACATATGGTCAGAAACTTTATGAGAATTTGTGGATTCATATATTCATTTCTAGGATCCTAAGGTTTTGTACCTTCTTCGCATGCATGGCTTGTTTTTCAGCCCAATCAGTTCTTGAAACTGAACCACACTGATACAGCAGATGTTTAATAATTCAGATATATGCTGAGGTTAGCATTCTGTGGGTAACTACAGAAACTTAAAACCATGATTCTTTTTTTTAATCAAACTCTATGAATCTTTTCTTGAATTATGACTTCCTATTCACCTAATAGAAGCTCCTTAAAATCTCTGGAGATTTTCTGGAGCTCAGGGAAGATCAGAAAAGGGAATCGGTATGTCCCCAGCTGCCATATGTGTGCTCACATGTCAACTTACATCAGAGTGTCTGGACAAATCAGTAATATGAGTTTTCTTCCTTGCCACTTTGAGTTCCAGTCTTGACTCACCAATGAGAAAGTTCCATCTTGGGGGCCTTTGAGAAAATAACAAGGTGGTTCCTCTGAGTTCTTTTATGACCAAAAGTTACTGATTTGATAAAGTACTTCAGGAAGCCTCTTCCATGGGTTTGCCCAAATTCTCCTGACAAGTGATGCAATGGAAGTTGGGCATGCATATCTGTTTTCTTGACTTGGGTAAAGAGAACTTTCCCCCCATTTTCCTATAAGCCTTCTGAGGCACATGAATTAGCTTTTCCTCTTTGGATCAAACTTCCCAGATCTTTTACTGGAAGAGGCATGTGGCTTATTCATTCTATGAATTGCACATGGCATTGCGCATGGTCCCAGGTAGGCCACACCTCAAGTAGGGTTGGTTGCTTCTCTCCCTTTTCCTCCCCACTTTCCTCCCATCCCCAAACTCTGTCCTTCGTGGTTTAGATAATCCTGTCATCTCTAGTAGCCTCTGGTTAAAAGGACTGGAAGAACATTCTCTCATTCCCCCCAGCTCTTGAAGGTAGGGGTCATGCTCCTGCTGTGATGCTGGAAGGTTGCAGAGGCCAGGGTCAGCCTTCAGAGGCACGGGGAACCAAGCAGTGAGGCTGGGTGATTGAGTCCAGGTTCTGTCAGAGCCTGAGTCAGGACTCACATCTTCTGGGCTTGTGTGCTTTCTCAATCAGGCTAGGTCATCCTTCTCCCTGAGATTGCCTTCACAATTGATTTAGCCCGTGCCAGGGGAGTTGGTTTATGAAACGTATTGCATCCAGTCCTCGTGTTTGCCTCCTCAATATGCCTTTTGATGTCAAAGTGCTTGCAGTAGTACTTTTCCTCTTACCTGCAAAAATGTTTATACTTTCCTCTGGACTTTCCCATTGAAAAGCTTACTATTTAAATGTTTAAAAGTAAACTTTCCCAGTCTTAGCAAGCTTGTCATTTTCAGCTCTGATTAGCCATCTGATGGTCTGTGCCTTGGGCTTCTCCCTCTTGTCAGGCCTGATCCGGCTATTCATATGTTCACACTGGAGTAAGGCGGCAGCTGCAGGCTGGCGTGTCTGACTGGAATTTCAGGCTGCTCCCTATACTCAGATCAAAGGAACCTCCTCAGTTCCTTCACGCACACTGTGCATAAGAATCTAGAATGGCACCCTAGCGCCTACCTGGTATAAGCTCCATACAATCAAGACTTGATCTTTTTCACCACTGTTTCCTTAGCTGCTTGGACAGTGCTGTTACAGGGCTGACCCTCCATTACCGTTGACTGAATCAATGAATGCTGCTTCAGGCTCAACCAGTGTTCACTGACAGGTACTGCACCAGGCTCTGAGTAGGTACTAGGATGCAGTACCTCCATTCTTGCAGGAGATCAGAGTTGAGGATGCAGAGAGAGTGGAGGGATTGATGTTTAACCAGATCACTTCAGTACAACTTAGTAAGTGCTATGGGCTGAGGCATACCTGGGGCAGGAACGCAGAGGTGACGCCTTGCAGAGTAGTAATTCGCCAATCCCAACACACTCCTCCGCTAACCATGGGCCATTTGCCATCTGCTCTCTTCCTGCCCTTATCTTTTTAATCTAAGTTCTCCTTACTTCGCAGCAAGCCAGGCCTTCTGTTCCAGGGACGCTAATCTGCTTTCTCTAACCCCCAAGGACTTGCTTTTGTCCATGCTAGCCTATCTCTGTGAATATATGTTCATTACAGCCCAAAAGGTCTTTCTCAGACTCATGGGGTCTAGGCAGCCTTTCCTAGTGATTTCTCTTCTGATCCCTTTATTTCTCTCCTACTCAGAACTTAGGCTTTTAGCTTGTGCAGTGTAATTCTATGAACCCAGATAAATCACACTGGCATTGAGCATGATTTGGATGTCTATAGATAAAAATAATACAAAGAAAGGTATTGGGATTCTCCTCATGTACTTTTATAAAGCCAGGAAATGTAGTGTGCACAGCACTGCATGTCAATGTGGAAATCAACACAGTGGGAAGTGACTACTTCCTTTTCGCAGGGACTCTTAGTGTCCTCGTTGTCACTATGTCAACGTGACATATCACAGACAAACTTCTTTATGTAAATTTAGCACGGTTTATAGATATAAAAATTTGGAGGAGGGGGATCTGGATGGGAGATGTATTAAATGGGCTTTATCACCACTGTTACCACCACTGTGGGGTTTTTGTATTTGACTCCCAACTGAGTTGCAGTTTCTTTAGGAATGTCTCCATCTTTGTATTCCAATAGAAGAATAGTTAAGGAAACAAAATAATAATAATAACTTTATAATTGTGAATAGTGCTAATTACAGTTCACATCCAAAGTAAATGTGACCTCCCCTGAGATGCCTTACTGAATTCCTAGGAGACATGTTGTCACTTTGTGCTCCCAATGCGTCTTGTCACACTTTCAGTGTAGCACCTCCAAGAAAGTATTGTGGTTGATGTTTCATAACTGACTTCTTAGCAGACAGACTTCTTCAAGGATGGGGAGCTTGGCTTCCTTATTTGCTGCTTGCTACTAGGACTTGAGTCACAGCAAAGCTCAGTACACTTTAAAAATACTTTTTTTTTTTTTTTTTCCCGAGATGGAGTCTGGCTCTGTCACCCAGGCTGGAGTGCAATGACGCCATCTCAGTTCACTGCAACCTCCACCTCCGGGGTTCAAGTGAGTCACCTGGCTGCCTCCCCAGCAGATGGCATTTCAGGTGCCCACCACCATTCCTGGTTAATTTTTGTATTTTTAGTACAGATGGGGTTTTACTATGTTGACCAGGCTGGTCTTGAATTCCTGACCTCAAGTGATCTGCCCGCCTCAGCCTCCCAAAGTGCTGGGATTACAGGTGTGAGCCACCGCACCTGGTCAAAAAAATACTTAATAGGTAATGAATGAATGAAGGAAGGAAGGAATGGTGTTTCTGTATTATGTGTTTGATAAAGGGATGCTATAATATACTCTTATTATGATAAGATAAAAATAAAAGCAGATCAATCTAATGGTAGGAAAAAATATTTGTGGGATGAAACGTGAAGTTATAGATGTAATTAAGATTCTAAATTCTCCTAAGAGTTCTTTTGTCCCTAGAATCAACAGTAAGGAGTTAGTTGTATTAACTTGGGCCAGCACCTCTGCAGAGTTATAAAATTGATTCGGTTAAGTCTTACCTTTCTGTAAGAGTTAGAAAAGAAAAAGTGTTTGAAGATTTTTAAAAGTATAGGACAAACAGTTACCGTGTAAATTCTGGAGTATTAGGTGCTTTTCTGGGTATTTCCTCCTTCATGCTAAAATGTTAATCTCTGAGTTATGCACTGTAATAATAGATTCTACTGAAAAAAGTGTTTCTGGCACTAATGCGTAAAATATGTTCATGCAATTTGAGGGCTGAAAAATGAATCATTCTTTGGGGGAGAAAGAATGGTATGAAAGTTAGTGCCATTCGGGGGGAACAGAACGTGATTATCTACAAGGTTAGCTGATTTTAAATACTGATTGCCAAACTCTTCAATAAAATATGAATACTTATCATGGCAATCCGCATCACATGTTACATATCCTATTTCAGGGGTGATGTGTACCTTCTTAAAGAAACATACACTAACTAGGTAATGTCAAGCATTATAAAGCCAGTGGAAATTAAGACTGAAGTGCTTATTTTCTATTGGTTGCTAAACTGGACTTTAACCTCCAGGAAAAGACTAAAACTAAACAAAACTCTGTATCCATGGTAACATGCATAAAAAGGTAATTATTTTTTCTTTACATTTTTAAATTTCAGAGTTTAATAGCGTATTATATGCATTGCCTCGGGCCCACAATCCCTCCAGTTGGCCATTAAGTATTAGGAAATGCCCTCTCTAGCAGTCATTATTGCTTAAATAAAATGCCACTTACAACCCTCCTGAACAAAAGAACTACAGTTTCCGTTGAAAGTACACCTTGAGTATTGTGGTGATTTGGCATAGGGAGCAGGTACCCCTAGAGCAGCTGGCCCAGAAACCAGGCTTGTGTCCTGAGAACAACCTACACAAGGAAGCCTTTTCAGTTGAGATTAGACACAAGAAACAGCTCTGTTCTTTAAGGGAACATACCAGAAGAAAGGCTCCAAACCCACACCCTCATAGGGTCAACCTGGCTGCAGTAGCAATTTTTCTTGGTAAATCCAGTTTTTATTAATTCCATCTTACCATAGAGAATCACTCCTGGATGTACCAATTTGGAGTTTGGGTTTGTAATGTTTAGGGAAGACACATTCGCAACACATTGGCTGATTGAGAAGGTATAAAGGGAGAATTTGCTTGCGAAATTGAGCTAATGTTCCTCCTACACAGGCAGAGTGATGACAGCATTTATAGTAATCCAGAAAATGCAGTCCAAATTGAAACCAAACCTCCTTTTGCGAGCTACAGAGGCCCTCTCCTCGACGTGGTACCCTTGGGTGGCTTACCCCAGATAGGTGTCGGCCTCACGGCTTCAGCTTACCTGCAGAGACACAACCCCAGTAAAGCCGTCCCCAGATGACTTGTGCAAACAAAAGGAAAAATATGTGCTGAAAACTAGAGCTAATCTAGGAAGTTCTAAATTTAGACTGGATTTTTCTTCCAAGAGTTTATTTGTAAATCAATTTTTGGAAGCTGGAGCAAACATTTTCCCATAGAAACATTGTAATAAATGTGGCTGTGCAAATTTAACCCCTAATGAAAATGAAATCCTACACATGAGCAAAAACATCTTTATCCACTGCATTTTTTTTCCACACTTTTTCAGCTACATTGTGGATTAAATGATCTTTTTTTGGTGGGCTAGTCTGGGAGCTAGACCACCATGTGCAATGGTTTCTCTGGGAAATTAGTCCTCACTCAAAAAGCTGGCTGTGAGAAATTCTCGTCTTGCTGCCAAAAGTTCACAGAAAAGAAAGAATTCCTTCCAACCGTTCTGGTGATACCACCCAGAAGTAAAAAGAGGCAGCCATCTTTGTGTAGGGGACATTTGTAAATTTGGTGTTTGTATTTTAGGAACTGCCAGCACTTAATTTAGAAAGCATTACAACTGGATTAGGCTAAAGGTGAATTCTACAGAGCTTAGACCAGGAAGTTGAATAAGAAAACATAAACAGTGAAGCAAAATATAGAACAGAGATTTGCTCGGAGATAAACACTGGAACTAAGAACGTCATAGCAGGGCTTTGAGCAAGACCAATATTCCAGTCCCAAACAAGGCAATGCAAACGTTTCTTTACTAGAAAAAGGAAAGAAATTCAAGGGTTGAGAAGCAATGGACTGTGATGCTGATCACAAGAACTTTCTCTGAGCCTCGTCTTAGCTACTTGCCTTTTCCCTGCCCCCCCACCAAAAAAACAAAAACGAAACAAGCTGTGGGCAATACCTCTTCTTCTAGGCAATTCCTCTAGTTGTTTTTGTCCCCCAACCCCCACCATGGCAAGAGAGATCAAGAATTCTTTTTAGCTGGAATGAGGAGTGAGATGAGACAGTGGGCAGAGAGCAGAAGATGGAGTCATGACCCATGAGAAAAAACAAGAATCAGTGTAAGAAGTTGTCAGGGGCAAGGGTCCTTCTCAAAGAGAGAGAGGCCATAAGTTGTGATTTCTGGAGAAAGGAATTACAGCAGAGGCTCCAGGAGCAAGGCAGAAAAATGCTGTGAAAGATGAATAAAATAGTGTGTGGACTCTTCCAGAAAAACAAACAAACAAACAAACAAAAAGTAAAAATGTTGACCAGGTGCAGTGGCTCCCACCTGTACTCCCAGCACCTTGGGAGGCCGAGGCTGGAGAAACACCCAAGGCCAAGAGCTCAAGACCAGCCTGGGCAACATGGGTGAGACCCCATTCTACAAAAAATTTAAAACAAAAATCATCCAGGCATGGTGGCATGTTCTGGTAGTGCCAGCTACCTGGGAAGATCGCCTGAGCCCAGGAGTTTGAGACTGCAGTGAGCTATGATCATACCACTATACTCCAGCCTGGGTAACCCTGTCTCAAAAGATAAAAAAAAATATGTGATGAGGTCAAATCTCTTGCAGCAGCCATGAAGGAGCAGAAGGTAAGTTATGAAGCAGGAACAACAACTGTGAAGCTAACCAAGAAATCTGCCAGGTTTCCAAAGTTGGGAGTTGGGGCCCAGTTTATCTAATATCCAAGGCTCAGGGAAGGAACCAGTGCTCTCCAAGCTACTCAGGAGTCACTTGACTTTCCGTTGTGATTACTCTGCCCCACTGGAGTGTGGGCACCTCTGGGAATCATGGGTTTATAACCTCAACTCTAGTTCTGATCCCGGGGGAACCCAGTGGCTTTGGGTTCGGATCCAAACTCCCTTTGATTTTGAGGAAGTGGAGAGGAATTCATACACTGCATTCCTTGTCATCTCATTTGGGACAGTCATTCATTTGGGACAGTCATTCATTTGGGACTGTTTGTTCCATTTGCTACCTACCATTAAAACAAAATGGCAGAAGGGAGAGATTTTTCCAAGCTGTTTGAAAAGCGCTTCTCACGGTCAGTTAGGAAAAGTCCCGTTGCTATAATTTGTGATTTCCACTGCACCAAAGCACTAAAGGGACAGTAGGCAGAGATGCTGTTAGATGAGAAAAGAGAAATTGTAGTGTGATGGTTGAGATAGATTGAAAGAGTAAATTTATATCAATAGTAGGAGGATTTTCCTGTTCTTCTGGACCTGAAATTTTGAGCATCTGTAAGACTAGTCTCTAGCTTATTTTCTCAGCACTTAATGTAGAGGCTTAGCTCTTTGAAACATGCTAATTTTGGGGAAAAAAACCTTGCTAGCTACTTAGCTCCAAATAACCCCTTCTTGGATGAATTAAGTGACGAGGAATAGGAAAGGCAATTGGGGAAAAAAAAAAGATCTATTCCAATCTAATGAGATTGTTGGATGCTGAGTTTCTGGGAAACCCGAGCCCCTGGGACAACTGCCATTGTAGCTGTGCCCTTGTGGTGCAGTGACTTCTCAGCTCACGATGTTTGAAAAGCGTGGTTCAGGCAACATGGATCATAAAAATATATCAGTCTGTGGAATGTTCAGCCCAGAAAGTTCATACGCAGGTGAACACTGCCCTCACCATCCATATCAGAAGGGCTTGTTTGCTTTGTGGACTGGCTTATGCTGGAGTTCATTTCAAAACAGAATTTGAGTTGGGTAAAAAGGATTGTATGTGCTCTCCTGTCAGTTATTTCCTAAACTTAATCATGTTTATTAATGCATATTATCAGGGTGATTTTTACAAAAAAAAACCTCACTGATTTAGATACACTAGGCAGAAAAAACCATTCTGAATCAGTAACTGTCTGGATTATGAAGCAAGTTTGAGCACAAAGGAAGACTGACTGTTTTAAGTAATTCCACTTGACTCTTTAATAGACTTCCCTAAGCAGCAGTTACTGAGAGAGCTGCATTAACAAAACAGTAGACGGGTTTTGTCTTGGCTCATCTACCAGTATTTCAATTCCATGTCTGCCCTTAAATTGGGTTGGGTAATATTCCCTCTGCCTCTGAGAGTCACAGATCATCAACAGGTGGGAAGGGACGGAGAGATCATCTAGGCCAAAGGCAGGCAAACTTTTCTGCAAAGGACTAATAATAAATATTTCTTTTTTTTTTTTTTTTTTGAGATGGAGTCTTGCTCTGTCGCCCAGGCTAGAGTACAGAGGCATGATATCAGCTCACTACATCCTCCACCTCCTGAGTTCAAGAGATTCTCCTGCCTCAGCCTCCCCGAGTAGCTGGGACTACAGGCACATGCCACCATGCCCGGTTAATTTTTGTATTTTTAGTAGAGACGGGGTTTCGCCATGTTGGCCAAGCTGGTCTCAAACTCCTGACCTCAGGTGATCTGCCTGACTCGGCTTCCCAAAGTGCTGGGATTATAAGCATGAACCACTGCGCCTGGCCTCAATAGTAAACATTTCAGGCTTTGCAGGACATTGGTCTCTGTCACAGCTCCTCAGCTCTGACAATGGCAGGAGAAAGCAGCCATAGATAACGCAGCAACGAATGAGCATGGCTGTGTCCCAACAAAACTTCATTTACAAAAATGAGTTGCAGGCTAGATCGGCCAGCCTCCGATCTAGTCCAATTTCCTCACTTTACAGATAAGGAAAAAAGAAGCCTGAGAAGACTGGGTATTTCCCAAAGTCACTAGAAAACGAGTAGCAAAGCCAGATCCCAAACCCAGAAAAGGAATCTAGCATCCAGCTTTATTGCTGCCATGTCACCTCAGTTCTGTCTTGTTTCATAAGGCTTCTTCTGCCCAGGAGATGACATAAGTTTGAGTTAAAAAGGAAATTATGCTCTGGCGATATTATATTACTTAATAAAAAGCACTTGGAGGAAGAAAAATATTGATTAGGAAGTTGTCACTAATTATCTACATTCTTGTTAGTGCCATTGTTGTATTTCAAGATGCCAGCAACTGAGTGCACCATGGAAAGTTTGTTAGTATGTCAGAGTCTCACTTTAACACGGTTTTTCACTAGGGGTGATTTGTGTTTTTTTTGTTTTGCTTTTGTTTTTAGAGACAGGGTCTTGCTCTGGTGCCCAGGCTGGAGTATAGTAGCACCATCATAGTTCACTGCAGCCTCAAACCCATGAGCTTAAGCTATCCTCCCACCTCAGCATCCTGAGTAGCTGGGACTACAGACACACACCAGCACACCTGGCTAATTTTTAATTTTTTGTGTGTGGAGACAGATGTCCCGCTATGTCATCCAGGCTGCTCTTGAACTCCTGGCCCCAAGCTATCCTCCCACCTCGGCTTCCCAAAGTGTTGGGATTACAGGTGTGAGCCACTGCACCCAGCCCACTAGAGATGATTTGATAAAGCTAGGAAACTAAGATTTCCAGTTCACAAAGGAAACTGATAGCCTCCAAACAGAAGTTCTTAACATGGGATTTGGGGGTTCGTGACTTCCTGAAGTCCATGTGGAAGTTTCTGTGGGTGTGCTTTTGTGCTCTGGGCAGGATACATCATTTTTTTTGGATCCCCAAAAGGATTTGTGACCCACCCACCCCCCCGCAAAAGTTATGAGGTTCTAAATGGTGAAATATTCGTGTTCCAGCCAAGCTTCCCAAAGAGAAAACGAAGACGCACCCTTTCCTCCCTGTTCCCTCAGTGGCAGTTCTGCAGAAGGTGGTTAGCTGGTCATGCAGAGGAATGGAAAGACATCATGATTTGGCTGACACAGACAGAGCCACAAATATGATCAGACCTCAGAGGGCCCAGATGCAGTGTTGCTCAAAGGCAGTGGGCAGCAGGCTGTCGCTGCAGGTTACTAGCTGGCTCAGAGCAGAATCCCGGTCAACGACTGGGTACCCAGAAGGTCAAATTCAACCACCAGAAACTACAGCATGCATGGGCTTGGCTCCTGGCAATGTGGTGGATTGAGCTGACTCAGCCACTCCAACTACCCCAAACATGGAGAAGTGTTGGATGAAACAGAATTTTGTTTAAAGGTTGTTGTTGTTGAGATAAGGTCTCACTCGGTCGCCCGGGCTGGACTTCAGTGGCACAGTCATAGCTCACTGCAGCCTTCCGAGCTCAAGCAATCCTCCCATGTCAGCCTCCCCAGTAGCTGGGACTACAGGTGCACACCACCACACCCAGTGAATTGTTTTTAGCTTTTTATTTATTTATTTATTTTGGTAGAGATAAAATGGGGTCTCCCTATGTTGCCCAGATTGTTCTCAAACTCCTGACCTCAAGCAATCCTCTTGCCTTGGCCTCCCAAAGTGCTGCAGTTGCAGCTGTGAGCCACCATGACCAGCTTGTTGTTGTTTTACTGCAAGTTAAAATCAAAAGAAAAGAAGGAAACTCCCACATACCAGAAGGAAAAAGTGAACTCAAATCAAAATTTGAAGCTACAGCATCCCAGAAGGCTAAAATCTAGGCATTTAATTCCCATGCACAGAGAAGAAATACGGCTTGGAGTCCACTTAAGGTGAGGAGTTAGAGAGGGAGCTCAGCCTAAAGCCAGAACTCTTAAAGGGCTGCTGGTCTATGAGAAGGGGTCCAGAAAACTTCACCCATAGCCTGTTAGGCATTAAAGAAGCTTTCTGGGTGGCCCAAAGCTCTAGGAAGGAAAAAAAAATGCCTACTGTGAATAAAGTTAAAATCTAACTTTTCATTTCATGTGCAGGAGTGGACTCCAAAATTATACTACTCATGTGGATTCGGAATGCCTCACTCAGGAAAGAATAGTCTAACTGGAGAATGTTTCATGTCCAGTGGGTGCTGCATAGAAGCAGGGCAGATGTGTCACAGCCCACCGTATATGGACTCCAGAGAAAGCCCCCCTCCCCTGAAGTTGAGTTCCTACCATATCTCAGACAGAAACTCATGCATGCACACTTACACACATAAACACACACATAACTCAAACACTGTGAGTGAAACAAAATCTGAAGATGAGTGAATGAGTTGGAAGAGACCACAATACAAACATTTAAAAAATACAACATAGGATATAGAAATCATTAGGAAAGATTACATTAAAAAAAGGTTTAAAAAAGAATCAGATAGAAATTATAGAAATAAAAATTGTAATCATTGAAGGTAAAAACACCGTGCACCTGTAAAAGAACAGTTTCAATGTAGCTGAGAAGAAGTTTACTGAACTGGAAGGTAGATCTGAGGGAATCACACAGAATGCTACACGAAAAGTTAAAGGCACTGGAATCCATTTTGACAAAGCCCAGGGAAGCCAAGAACAGCCTAAGAATACCAGCCTACGACAGCAGCCCCAACTCCAGGCCTGTCTACCAGCAGGCTGAAGTTCCTATCAAACCTGGCCAGAATTATTTCAGGAGCTAGACAGACCTGAGCCTGAAAATTCAGGGCCCCAGAAACTCTTGGTGAAAAACCCTGGGGAAAAGGAAGCTATCTTCCAGACAGGCCTGATTTACCTGCCATTACCTATTCTCTTGGTGCTGGCTGGTCCTGAGGTTAGCTCCAACCTTGAAAGGAACAGGGAAGGGCCCATTTTCTCTCCCAGCTTCTTACCAGGCCTGTGATCCTCCAGCTAAGTAAAACCTTGCAGGCATTTCTGGGCTATCAGGGATGTTTCTTTAAGAGGCTTCCATGAGCTAGGCCATATCCCAGGAGGTGGGGACATATTGCAAGGCGTTTGATAGACCTGATTAGGAACCAGCAGAGAAGCTGGCTTATACCTCTGAGCAAGAGACTTAACAAAAGGATGGACAGTAGAATGCTAAATCTCAACGTCACCTTGAGCAGCTTCTCACTGTGGAATCATCTTGCAAGCAGTCAGTCTCTAGTTCCTGATCTACTGTTGGCCAGATCTCTGAAAACGGGTTGCTGTCTTACCCCTTCCAACTTTGACCTCCAATAACTGAACCACATTCTCTTGCCTGCCTCTCTCAGACTTGATACTCATCAGTGGCCCCAGAGTGGCTGCAGCCCCCAGCTCTGATGTGGCCACATCCCAAGATGATGTTTTCATAGCCAAGTAGGATCTTCCCAGAAAGCAAACCCCCTACCCCTCTTTGCTTCTATCCTCAGAATCAATTCTTTTTCTGAGAAGCTCCTGACACGTAAGAGAGGTAGGGGAGCATTAGGGGAAATACACTTGCAACAGAGGTCCTGGAGTAACTTAATTTGGAGGCTGGACATGAATTTTCACAGGCCCATTACTTGGAGAACCCCAGAGAGCTGCAGTTATTAACATTTTGCAGAGATTTGAGCAGTGCACGCTAATGGCCAAAGAATATAGTACCATTAACAGCATAATGGTGCCACAGCATCTCTGCAGACAGCACTCCCATTGACTTCAGAGGCACCTAGACACCAGGTGACGTTAAAATGCTCTCTGCCTTTCTTCTTTGTTCAACAGGCATAGGTTCCAAAGCTGAATCAGCAAGAAAAGCCAGTTCTGGGACAAAATGAGGACCTTTGTTATCTTAAATTACTTGTACCATCTAACTCCCTATATAAAGCATAATGTCTCTTAATAAAATAACCTTGCTTTCCACAAGTATGTAGTACATCATCACAGCGATGATTTTATTAAGCCACTAGAAGGTACCCTTGGAGAGTGTTAAAAGGTTGGCACAAAGAATGTCAATTTCGTAGGGGAAAGCTTAGTGTCCAGTTTTCTACCAGAAACTAAAATCTTGACTCCTCATTAAATGATCTCAAGGCCAAATTTGTAGTCAAGGTATTCTTTATTAGAATTCAAAATAAAAGCCCAAAGAAATCCCTCTAGAAGGCAACTTCTAGCAAAGTATAATGAGAATAAAATATTCTTATTAAAATTCTCATAAAATAAAATAAAATATTTTCAGTTCAGTTTGGCTGCTGTGTTAACAGTCCCAAGCAGGAAGACAATCTATTTCCATTTGCTTCTCACTATTCCCCATAAAGGAGACCTGATACATTTTGGATCTGGCTTGCAGTCTTGATGCGTGCACACACATTTTTCTGAGGCCTTTTCGTGGCAATGCAGTCAGGGGCTTGGACCATTCAGAAGCTGGGTAGGATGGAGGAAGCACAAACCCCCTTTCTGTCGAGTGCCATTACTTCTGACAGAGTAATGGCAATGACTCAGAGCTGCCTGGGCTTGGATCCCAATTTGACCATTTATCAGTTGTGTGACTTCGGGCATTTCACTTAACCTTTCTGTGCTCTGGTCTCCTCTTCTGTAAAATAAAGATAATAACAGGCTGTCTTGTAGATTTGTTTTGAGGATCAATGTATAATATCTGTAAAGTACTTACCTTGTAATAAGCTAATTATTAGCTAAGAGACCCTTTCTTCATTTCCAGAGCAAGTATACAATTTTACATACCTAAGAGATGAATTCTTCCTAAATTCCATGGGCAGAAGAAGTCCTTTTATGGCTATGTGGCCACTGAGGAAGATACAGACATTCCCAAGAATACTTGGACATTCTTACCTGAAGGAATGTATTTTCCTTAAACAAGAACGTGACCTTGGTGGACTAGGGATGTAGTGTGTAAGTGAGGACAATTTAAGCTGTCCTAAATGCAGGTTCTTCTGACACGTGAAGTAGGATTAGCATCTCACTCGTAGAGTTACTGGAGTCTTTAATAAACTATCCCATGTAAAAGTGACTAGCACAGTGCCTGACACAAGGTAAGTACTTGATACATGGTATTTGTGCATGTGCCTTGATATGGATCTGTGCTTCCACCCAAATCTCATGTTGAATTGTAACCTCCAATGTTGGAGGTGGGGTCTGGTGGGGAGTGATTAAATCATGGGGGTGGATTTCTCGTGAATAGTTTAGCACCATCCTCTTGGTGCCATCCTTGTGATAGTGAGTTCTTGTGAGATCCGGTCATTTAAAAGTGTGTAGTACATCCCCACTAACTCTCTTATTCCTGCGCTGTCCATATGAGATGTCTGCTTTCTCTTCACCCTCCACTACAACTATAAGCTTCCTGAGGCCTCCCCAGAAGCCAAGCAGATGCCAGCCTCATGCTTCCTGTCATGCTTCATGTCAATTTTGTAGGAGAAAGCTTAGTGTCTAGCTTAGGTTCTGCTCATGCAGAACCATGAGCCAATGAAACCTCTGTTCTTTATCAATTACCCAGTTCCAGGTATGTATAGCAATGTGAGAATGGACTAATACATGCCTGAAGCTGTTGCACGTAGCCTCCTGTCCAAAGCTCACCATGACCCATTGGAATCGGGGGCTCCGAACAATCAAGTGAAAGCTGTATAGAATGTGCTAGAGCTAGGGCTGAGCCCAGGACTATGGGGCTGCATGGCCAATGCTTCCTTCAACACGCCTGTTTTTCACCTCTTGGTATTTTGAGACCCTGCAGGCCTCCTAATTTGTTCGTAAGACATGGCCACCTTATAGCACTAGGGTTTTTACAGCAAGGTGGCTGGTACCTACCTGAGTGGCTCCAACCTCCAGGGCTTCAGCAGTGTCAGGCTGGAGGGCTTCCTAATAAGGGATCACCAACAAGCAAGAGCTGTTCCAAGATCCCAAGGTGTTTCAGTCCTCCATACCCTGACCCCTGAAAACACCTCATGATCAAGAGTGGCGGGGCAGGGGGCAGGGGGTGAGAAATCAACTGCTCCTATAAAATGTTTTAAACACACTAATTAGTGGGCCAGCCATTATAACGCAACCAAACCCCGTCAAACCTCACATAGCAGGCATTTTGTAACACTGTTGATTCAGGTTTTAACTGGAGGGTTTTTTCCTCCCTTCTCCCACTTGCTGCTCATCTATGGAATTCATTAGCTCCTATTCATGATTGCAAATCACTGCAGTGACCTGTAACAGGGTTTCTCATTTAAGATTACTGAAGACCTAGAGGGGCAGGATGATCCAGCAACCTGGCTTTCTTGTTATTCTAAACAAACAAATAAAACCATGAGATCAGAAGATAGCTCCCTAAATATCTCTATGGAACCTGCATTTGCATTTTGTAATTTCCAGAGGAAAAACACTGGTGAGTTTCAGGTTGTGGTTGCATTTACAGATGGATCAACCCTGGAAGCAGCTGACTGACACTGCTTGGCAGTGATACTTTTCAATGCACAGAGGATTTTCTTTTTTCTTTGTTTCTTTTTTTTTTTTTTTTTTTTTATTTGAGACGGAGTCTTGCTCTGTCGCCCAGGCTGGATTGCAGTGGCACAATCTCGGCTCACTGCAACCTCCACCTCCCGGGTTCAAGTGATTCTCCTGCCTCAGCCTCCTGAGTAGCTGGGATTACAGGTGGGTGCCACCACGCCCACCTAATTTTTTTTTTTGTATTTTTAGTAGAGACAGATTTCAGCATGTTGGCCACACTGGTCTCAAACTCCTGACCTCGTGATCCGCCTGCCTTGGCCTCCCAAAGTGTTGGGATTACAGGCGTGACCCACTGTGCCTGGCTAGCAGGAATATCCCGGCCTTCAACACAATATTTCTAAACACTAAAGAAGAATGCTGGAGACTGTCTTCCCAGATAATGGTACTATCTTAACTTTGGAGAGTGCTTTCATATTTACAAAGCACTTTCATAATGTCTTTTTTTTTTTTTTTGAAACAGTGTCTCACTCTGTCACCCAGGCTTGAGTGCAGAGGTACAATCATAGCTCGCTGTAACCTCAAACTCCAGGGCTCAAGCAATCCTCCCACTTAAGCCTCCTAAGTAGCTCAGACTACAGGTGCATGCTATCATGCCCACCTAATTTAAAACAAAAACAAAAACAAAAAAAACCTTTTTAGAAATGGGCTATCACTATATTACCCAGTCTGTCTCCAACTCCTGGACTCAAGTGATCTTCCAGCCTCAGCCTCACAAAGCAGTGGAATTACAGGCGTGAGCCACTGAGACTGGCTACTTCCACAATGTTTCTTACTTGATCCCAGACCCAATCTGGGTCTGGTGTGAAATGTTTCATTTCCATTAACTAGTGCAATGACATATTGGGAGGTAAAAAAGGTGATGTTGGAGGTGAACAAAAGGAAGACAGGCAGACCTTCTTTACAACACTGGCCTTTCTGCTTACCTGTAACCTACCTGTGGCCCAGGTGTGCCTAGCGGGCTGGGGCATGGCATCGAGAGCAGAGTTCTTCTTGTCCTTTAAGAAACCTTTCATTTGGCTTTCTTGCCAAGAGAGCTTTCTGACCTCAGAGGGATACGTCTTTTACTGCCTGCAAAGGTGTTTTACTGACTTGGGTTAACGTCCACGGGGACTCATTTGAACTCACGCTTATGGGGGAGCCAAATAGTCCACATACCGCAGCGGAGAGTGAGGGGCTGGAGAAAGCATTACAGGCCTGGAGGGGCCTTAAGGAGGCGTAAGGCATGGAACCCTCCCCCAACTGCGGATGTAAACAATCCACAGGTGGAAATCTGGCCTAATTTTTTTCTTTTTCTTTTTTTTCTAAACCTTTCCAGGGTGCTGATTTTTTTTTCTTTTTTCTTTTTTCTCTTAAAGACAAGATCTCACTCTGTCACCCAGGCAGGAGTAGTGCAGTGGTGCAATCATGGCTCACCGCAGCCCCTAACTCCCAGACTCAAGCTATCCTCCTGCCTTGACCTCCCAAGTAGCTAGGACTACAGGTATGTGCCACCATGTATAGCTAATTTTATTTTACTTTATTTTTTGTAGAAATGGGGTCTCCCTATGTTCCCCAGGCTGGCATTGAACTCCTGGCCTCAAGCAGTCTCCCCACCTTGGCTTCCCAAAGTGCTGGGATTATAGGTATGAGCCCTTCACATGGCCTGGCCTAAGTTTTTATTTACAAAAAAAAAAATCTCTAGTCAAGGAGACACCCTGCTGGCCTTAGCATTGTGCTCTTGCTTGGGTAGACTTTGCTGCAAATGCTGCAGAGGTATCCACACCGTGAGAAAGAAGTGGGAAGAAAGAAGTGGGAAGAGGTGAGATAGGGCCGGGAGCCAGAGCAGACCCAGCTCAGAGGCCACCTAAGTGTGACAAGGGGGCAGTCAACAGCCTGAATAACTGCTTTCAAAGGAGAGCAGAAACTCCGGCATAACCCCCCCAAGAATGAGCCTTTTTCTCCGGGTTATTGAGCAGCTTTCTGATGGTTCTGCTTCCAGCCTTGTGCTTCTCCAGGGCACACGTCAGCCACACGGATCCTTTTAAACAGATCGTGTCACTCCTCTGCTCCAAACTGATGGCTCTGACTGCTCCTGGCTCACTCCATGAAAGCCCAAGTCCCTCCTAGGCCCTGCAGGCTTCACCTTCCCCCGGCCTGGGTCTGGGGCCTCATCTCCAGCTGCCTCCCTGCATCTGCTGCTACTGCTGCCTCCTGCCTGCTCCTCCACAGCCAGCCTCATTCCCATGAGGGCTCTGCACTAGCTGCACTCTGTCGAGAATGCTTTTTCCCTGGAAACACACAGGTCTCTTGTCCTCAACTCCTTCACATCTTGGATCATATTTCCCCCTATATTCTATTTTTATTTATTTTTTTAAGAGACAGGGTCTTGCTGTATCACCCAGGCTGGAGTGCAGTGGTGCAATCATAGCTCACTGCAGCCTCACACTCCTGGGCTCAAGCCATTCTCCCGCCTCTGCCTCCCGTGTAGCTGAGACTACAGATGTGCACCACCACCCCCAGGTAATTTTTTAATTTTTGTAGAGATGGGGTCTTGCTATGTTGTCGAGGCTGGTCTTGAACTTCTGGGCACGGCCTCCCAAAGTGCTGGGATTACAGGTAAGCACAATCATGGCTGGCCATATTTCCTCTTCTTAAGGCAAAATGCCCCCCAGCCCTCCTGGTCTCCATCACCCTGTTGCCTATTTTTTCACAGTGTTATTCATTTTTTAACCTCCAAATTTACTCATTTATTATATTCATTGTCTGTCTTCTTCCACTAGAATGTGAATTCCCCAGGGATAGAAACATCTTTGTCTTGCTTACAGATACATACCCCGTGCCAGGTAGCATTGGTTGAGTAAACGTGTGACTTGGAGGTATTTGTTCCAGCAGGCTGGATGCAGAAGTGACGGTTCTCAGTTCCAGATTGTGGCTGTTCCAAGATGTCCAGTGTTCCATTCATTTTGGAACAAGACCCTGATGGGAACTACAAATGCCCACATCAGTGTCCAGGTTTCTGGGAGAGGGGCTGGAAATGGTAGACAGGGAGTCTAGCTCCAGCTAAGCCAGCAGAGAGTTGTTTCAGCAAATCTGAGGCAGAACGCCACTCCTATAGGCTGCAGGGATGGGGTGGGTTGGGGTGGAGTGAGGGCTCCAGGACTGGCGGGAAAACATAAGCCAGGGTTGGGGGCTAGCAAGGCTCACGCTGAACCCCTGCACTGCCCATGATAGGTGACCTCAAATCTTGCCCATCCTGCTCAAGATGGGCCTAGCACTGAGCAAGGAACCCCAGGAAACCCCAGGTTAAGGTCTTTGGGGCTCTCTAGGAAGAGTCAGGGTACAGGGTACCAAACCAGCTACATAATCTGTAGGGCCCAGTGCAAAATGAAAATATGGCGCTCCTTGTCTAAAAGTGATTGCGAATTTTAAGATGACAAAAGCAGGGCATTAAACCAAGTGCAGGGCCCTCCTGAGCCCAGGGCCTGTGTGACTGCGTAGGTCACATGCCCACGAAGCTACCCCTGCTCAGGACTGACTGCACTGTTGGCTTTTCAGAGATATTCCTGCTGGCCAGGCACAGTGGCTCATGCCTGTAATCCCAACACTTTGAAAGGCTGAGGTGGGTGGATCACCTGAAGTTAGGAGTTTGAGACCAGCCTGGCCAACATGGTGAAACCCCATCTCTACTAAAAATACAAAAATTGGCCGGGCATGGTGGCACATTCCTGTAATCCCAGCTACTTGGGAGGCTGAGGCTAAGGCAGGAGAATCGCTTGAACCTGGGAGGAGGAGGCTGCAATGAGCTGAGATTATGCTACTGCACTCCAGCCTGGGTGACAGAGCAAGACTGTCAAAAAAAAAAAAAGAGAGAGAGAGATTCCTGCCAGAAAATTTCTCATAATAAATCCAGCTAACTTATGCCCAAGATGTGCAACATAAGGAAACAAGGAAAGAAGCCCTGGGGTGTAGTGGGAAACAATCTCAGAGAAAACCTAAAGGCACCCAAAACTGAATCCCTGCAACTAGCAAAAGGACCTGATGTGTTCCAGGATAGGGGCAGCCGGGAGCAGGGGCAGAATGGCGACATCAAACATCCAAGGTGGCCTCTGGGGTTGTCTGTGTTCATGTCCATGGAAAATGAGCCACCAAGACTCCGGCACATTCTTCATTCCAAAAGTGGTCAGTGACCAGCAAGAGGTAAGCAGAGAAGTGGAAGCAGGAAACTGCAGTTAGAAAAAACAAAGCTGGGTTGAGTCACACGGTTGTGGCTTGAAGTGCTGGGAAGCCCAGGGCCTTTCCCCTTGAGTCAGCTGAAGGGATACACGTTGCTACCATGACCTTACTAACAACACTCAGTAGGTGTCTACAAAGAAAAGCTGATGTTGAGCCAGGTGCCACCACCTTTTATTTGGATGGCATCTTACAGTTTAGAAAGTGCTTTGATATGCATAATGACTTCAGTTGATTCTCTCAATAACCCTATTAGGTTAGCAGAGTATCATTGTCCCCAGATAGGTGGACTGACTCACCCAAGGTTGTTGGCAAAATCCATTCGAGTCCAACACTTTTTTCTTCTCTTCCATAATGCTCCTGTCACTGGTGCCTGCCATCATCCCAGAGTTCATGGCCCGAGACTGGCAAACACCAGCCAGGGTGTTACAAGCATCCATGTTGACTAATTGCACCCAACATCCCAATATCTTGCCAGTGGTACAAAAGGGATAGGTGAGCTGCAGGGCTGTGCAGCACCTACCACATCCTCCAGAAAAGGTAGACAGTCAGAGGGATTGGACATTTCTCTCATACAAACATCACAGGAGCTGCTTTTGGGAATCGTCTGTTAAATGTGAGCTACAGATTAGATCAAGATGAACAGAGGGTTGTGATCCTGAGTGACTTAGTATTTTGAAACAGCCTGTTAACCTTTTATCAGAAGGATTCCTTCAAGGCATTAGTTTACGGCACTAAAATGTGGGCAGGTTATTTGCCAAATCACATTGTTATGCACAGCTAACTGCTTTGCAAAAACTGGTACCTGTGGATGCACAGTCAATGGGTTTGAGTTAAATATGTCAATCATTAACATTTTCTCTAAAAATTAACAAGTGCAATTAGCACGTATCAATGAAATAATCGTTGAGCTCACTATTTTTTTAAGCTGAATCTCCATTTGAGTCACACAAAAAGAAAATGAATCTTAAAATCATTTCCATTTTAGCAGCGGCACATGTTAAAAACAGCTGAACTTATTTTTCCCTCCTCAATTTCTGCAAAATTCACTCCCAGGTTTACTTACTATGCCAAGTTTCAGAGCTGAGCAAATTTTTATGGTCTAGTTATAAACCCTAGAAAAACAAGGTTTATAGGAAATGTTGACAGAACCTTAACTAAAGTGGTGCTAGCTGACACCTCTATATTTTCAATTTGGGGATTTCTACTAGGAAAGTATAAACGCTAATTCAGCAAAGGAAGCCAACTATAATAAAAATGTTGTAGTCTTCCTGTTCACCCCATGAAGTTCTACTTCAAAAGATGCCAGTGCAACGTGGAGGTAGAGTTTGAATGATCAGCATGGAGAGCACCTGCAAATCGCTCAGCCTCATGGTTACCTATAAACTTCGCCTGGGGATGCATGACCTCACCATGAGTCACGGCTGCCCACGGCAGTGCAGTTGGAGAGACGGCGGAAGATGTCAGGTCTTTACGCAAAGGTGTCTACTAGTCTCTCCCTGCACACCTTCTAATCTACGCTAAATGGAAACCCAAGTTGATTTTTCACAGACCAGTAAAGCGAGCCACTGAGACACTGAGAAGCTAAGAAGATGGGAGTGAAGGCACACCATGGAAGGTTGACTTTGAGTGCGGTGGGCTCAGACTGTGGTAGTAGTGGGGCACCAGGTGTAAGGGCACACTGAGACATCGGGAGGTAGGACCAACAACAATGCGGATTTCCCCCAGCCTGCTAAGCTGCCCAGATGAGAAGCACATGTGTTCAATATTTAGGCTTTGATTTTTCCCCCTCTGAAACAGGAGGAGGTGGGAGAAGGGGTAGCTTTGATTCAGGTCCAGAGATAAAGACTGACACACATACGGACCATAATAGGGGACAAAGTGAGTTAAGCGGAAGTAAATGTTTTAAAATCCTCAGCTAGATAGACTAAACAGCACTGGCCCGGGAGTCAGGAGACGCAGCTGTCTGTCTGTCCGGGCGTTCCCACTTATGAACTGAGACTCCAGGCGGTCTGAGTGGCCTCCCCACGTCCTGTCCCAATTTTGTCACTGGTGAAGTGGAGTTCAGCCTCTGTTATGGGACAGCGGTGAGGAATAAGTAGAGTTATGTCCCTGGAAGTGGTTTGTGAATTGTAAATTGAAAGGCAAATGGGAGTATTATTTTGTGTTGATTGTATTTCTACTTTGGAAAACTATGTTCAGAAAATGGAAATATTTTCTTTTTTTTATTTTACTTTGAGTTCTGGGATACATGTGCTGAATGTGCATGTTTGTTGCATAGGTATACATGTACCATACCATTCAGGACATAGGCGTGGGCAAAGACTTCATGACTAAAATACCAAAAGCAATTGCAACAAAAGCCAGAATTGACAAATGGGATCTAATTAAACTAAAGAGCTTCTGCACAGCAAAAGAAACTATCATCAGAGTCAACAGGCAACCTACAGAATGGGAGAAAATTTTTGCAATCTATCCATCGGACAAAGGTCTAATATCCAGAATCTACAAGGAACTTAAACAAATTTACAAGAAAAAAACAACCCCATCAAAAAGTGGGTGAAGGATATGAAGAGACACTTCTCAAAAGAAGACATGTATGTGTCCAACAAACATAAAAAAAGCTCATCATCACTGGTCATTAGAGAAATGCAAATCAAAACCACAATGAGTTACCATCTCACACCAGTTAGAATGGCGATCATTAGAAAATGGAAATATTTTCAATGGAGGGACAAATCCATCAGGATAATGGGGATAAGAAAAAAGCCTCCCTAGCATTGCTTTTAGTTCATTCCGAAGCTGATTTGGAAGGGAATTCACTGCTGACAACTTTGCTTTTGTGTTAAGTCGAATAGTTTGCTTAAAAGGCCCTTTGGGTTACACCCCCAAATGCCATCACATATGTCTAACCTTCACCAGCTCACAAGGGACGACTAAGTTACATATCTTCATGAGCAGAAAGTATTTTGGATTATGTTTTTTTTTTTTTTTCTCCCAGGTTTCTAAGCCTGTTGGCAGCATTTTCCCAGGGAGTTTTCAAAAGCTTTCACAAGAGATCCCCATAACATTGGCAGAAAGGCATGAAACTTACTTTAAGACAAATGCTTAACTTCTGTGGACCCTGGTTTTTTATTTTCAGGTTGAAAAGGAAGACAGTGAGTTTCTAGATGTACCTGTCAAGACTAAATGATTGTTCATTTCCTCTGAATTGGGAATAACGTAATAACATGCAGCTGGGGAGCTAGGCTGTGTTTCTTGTGTTTTCCTCTTTCAGAAGCTGGGTCTCTTACCAGCTGGGAAATATTACTGTCTGAACGTGCTGAAAAACTTATGGTAAATGAAAAGAACAACAACATTCCAGATGTCAGCAATCACTCTGATGGCCTTACCTGTACCAATCTGAGAATATTTTAATAGAAAAGGTAGACAAAGATTTATTTAATTCAAAATGAACTCCAGAGTTGGGGAGAACGAGTTTATAATGCCTCAAAAACCCCTGCTGTAAAATTGAGCTGATAAGAATTAACTCTGCAAAAATTATGCATGCCAATGACAAGGTAAGTTTGGGAGAAACAATTGAAAATAATAAAGTATTTTCACCCAGGAGCAACAGATTAGTACAAATAAAAGTATCCATGTCTTGCTAATGCAGCCATTACCTGGAACCAAATAAATAAAATAAAATCACGCGCACATTTAATGCTGAGTTTAAAACTGGAATTCAGCAAAATGAATCCCAGGCACTTACTTTAAATGCATGCTTATATCTTTTAGTGTAATAAATTTTGCTCAGTGTTTCATTAGCCATTATACTATATATTGTGATTATATCAGATATTAGATGTCGAGAGACGGAGCCAACATTTCACTTCAGGTGGCTCTCATTCCAGCTCATCATCACAATTAATTAGAGCAAGAGGAGGTAGGGTGGAGGCGGAGAGATGCTATTTGGGTCTCCAGCTTTTTCTGGAAAGGTAAGGAAGGAGAACCTACGGCAGTGGGCACGTCTCTGCCAATAGAATCTTAAAGCACCATTTCCCAGTGGACCCAGGCCTGTGCATGGAAGATAAGAAACTTAGGTTTGGGATAAGTGGAGGAGTGATAGGGCTGGCCCAGATCCCCATGAGCCTGTGGTTCTCAGCCCTGGCTAGGGCATCAGAATTACTGGTAGAATTTAAAATTAAACAACTGAATCCTATCCAGACAGGGTAAAGCTTGGACATCTGTGTGTTTAAAACAGGTTTTTTAAAAAAATTATTATTTCCATAGATTATTGGGGAACAGGTAGTGTTTGGTTACATGAGTAAGTTCTTTAGTGGTGATTTGTGAGATTTTGGTGCACCCATCACCCAAGCAGTACACACTGTACCCAACTGGTAGTCTTTTATCCCTCACCCACTTCCCACCCTTTCCCCCTGAGTCCCCAAAGCCCGTTGTGCCATCCTTATGCGTTTGCATCTTCATAGCTTAGCTCCCTCTTATGAGTGAGAACATACAATATTTGGTTTTCCATGTTTTTTAAAAAAATTAAAAAACTACAGTTGGTTCTGAATGCTGAGTCGAGTTGAAAACCATAGGTAGGTGGTAGTTGAGACTAAACTAAAAGGTGAGTTTGACAGTCTCACCCTTTATCTCAGTCTCTTTCATCTTGCACGCATCTCTCCCAAAATACAGCTGCATGTCCTGAAGTATATCAGAGAGACGTAAGATGATGAGGATGACAATATTACTAATAAAATAACACGAACAGTGCTGGAGTCCTTCTGGGACTCCTCCCCTACCTGACAAAGCACTTGCACATCCATGACGTTATTTCACCCTCACTCCCCTTTCTCTCCCTCAGTGCTGGGAAGCAGACACTGCAGAAATCATCATCCCATTATGCAGATAAGAAAATGCCACATCCTGCTAAATCCCCTAACAGCATGAATGGGCAGGCTTACCCCCATTTCTCATCCTTCCCCAGATACAACTCCTTACACCTGACAGCTGTTTTGCACCATCCCAGGGCCAGGAGGCAGGGACTTTGCTCCCGTGTGGTTTTCCACTCATGTAGCAGAGCAGGGAGAACCCAGCAGTCGAACACTTAGCTCTCAAGTAGACTGCAAATGAAGAGAAGTAGCCTTGGGTTTTGTTTTAACCCTAAAGGGTTGGCTTACATCCCAGTATGTATGATAGATTTTTGGCTCTCCATTTTACACAAGTCTTTTTCTTAAGTTAACACATCATGCTTCCCTTGTCTATTTCATTGTTTCCTGGGATTCAACAGAGAAGAGAGAGGAGAAAGTGATGCAGCAGGTACCGCTGAGCAGCAGGTCTCCTCTGGCATGCCTCTTGGAGCATGGTGGACTGTTTGCCTGCCAGCTTCTTTTACATCACATGATGCAAGTGCTCCCCAGGTTAAGGATGGAAAAAGAGGCTGAGAAATCTTCCAGTCATGTTTGGGTTTATTTCTCTGCCACCTGAGTAAGTTTTCAGTAACCTTGGTCTTATGATTCAATTGTTCTGAAGGAAAAAAAGAATGATCACAGCATTGGGGGGTGATGGATGTTTAGAGCTGAAAGTTACCTTTCTCTGGGGAAGATTTTGTGAAAAATAGACTTGAGGATAAAGAGATTACAAAGCTTGGCCCTACAAGCTGAGCTTTTGCTGATACATTTGTCTAAGTTCCTTTGTATCTTATGTTAACCTTTTTTTTTTTGAGACGGAGTCTCGCTCTGTCGCCCAGGCTGGAGTGCAGTGGCGCAATCTCACCTCACTGCAACCTCTGCCTCCCGGCTTCAAGTGATTCTCCTGTATCAGCTTCCCAAGTAGCTAGGACTACAGGCGCACACCACCAGGCTTGGCTAATTTTTGTATTTTTGGTAGAGATGGGGTTTCGTCATGTTGGCCAGGCTGGTCTTGAACTCCTGGGCTCAAGTGATCCACCCACCTGGGCCTCCCAAAGTGCTAGGATTACAGGTGTGGGCCACCGCACCCAGCCTACATCTTATGTTAACATTTAAAAAACCCAGCTCCCTAGATGAGATTGTCTTTTGGAAGTGTCTGATGTTATAATAGCTACCACTGTGGCCAAAAGTGGAGTGTTAAAACATGATAAATCCATCTCCTCTCAGGTCACTATTTCAGAGACTGATAAAAACAGATTGTATTTTTTGGTTTATGCCATCATATAAAAATATATTTACAAAAAGTATAACTCAAGTTTTTAACTTACTAAGCTGATCACCCATTTTATCATACTTTTCCTTTTATCTATGTCATTTAAAAGGTTGATGGTCATGTTTAAATCACATCTGGTTTTCTAATAGCATATTGAAAAACATTTTTTTACAGTAATACAAAGATATTTTATAGAGAGTTGAATATATGGAATGTAACTAACCTTTTAAACCAGGTATGTAGAGCTACCCTCTGGGACAGAAGTGGCAAATGGGTTTCACCTGAGTACCAGCCAACTGGCAGCTCATTGAAGTGTTATCTCGAAAAAGCTGTTCTGGGCTCAGCAAGAAAGGGTGCCAAGATTGATTAGTGATGCCGGCCATGGGAGAAGGACCAGCGTTTGGAGACCTGTGCACCATTTGTTTGCCATCTTGGCTATGAAAGTAAAGAGGAAATACACCTGCTGGGAAATGTACATTTCACTGGGACCTGAGACTGTTGATATGTATAAAGAGTTACTTTGATGGATGGCTTTTGCCAGAACAAAGACTTGATTGATCATTTCAAATAGTTATAGATTTAAGAGCATTCTTTAAGATGTTTAATGCATAGCTAGGTGTCTAAAAGTGCAAGGATTATTCATTTTTCTCAACACGCTTACAGTGTTATTTGAAATTCTGGAATCGAGTCTGTCATTGTTACAGTAGTGAATGTCAGTTATGATCTTCCAATTATGTAAGCAGCTCACAAATAAGGCTTTTTCCTTGAATTCCATCAGCATTTGGGAACACTTCAGCCTGGTCATTTTCATTAATGTAGTTTTCATTGCACTCAAAGCAAATGTCATCATTTACACTAGTGATTATGATGCCCAAGGGGAAGCCATAAAGCCTGTCCTATTTCTAAGTTCCTAATCTTAGAGAATTAGTGAGGATACAACTCCAGCAAAGTCATTTGTTTCCTGTTAAAGATAACGTAAATGGAAAAGCAAATGGGGATCATCCCTCTGGAGAAACCATGAGCTTGAGATGATTAATGTTGCAAAGAAAAAACTTTCTTATTGAATAAATGTTCTTTTCATCAGAGTGAGTTCTATTAAATTGCAAAATTTAATTTCGGGTGGAAGAAAACATATCTCAATTATATCATAAATAATGACAAATTTAAACATGTCTTTAGCCTGTTGGCTACCAAAGATTTATCATTGTAGATCATTTTCATGTGTGTTTTTTAGTTATACACTATTCCTTTTATTTTTCAAATGGATGGACACTTTTATTGTCTACTGATTGGGTCCTTGAAGACATGGATTCACCGATAAGGGTTTTGGTTCTGGTTAACTTATATAGCCAGGCAAGTGAACAGACATGAATGAAACCCTCCAAGAATTTATTTGTTTCTACTACCCCTTTTCTCCGTTAGCGAACAAATCCATGCTCTGGGACCCTCAGCAAATTCACAGTCCAGTGTTTCCAGCAACCATCTAATCATGACATGATTTCATCACCTGCTCCGAACCAACATGAGCCCAGCATGAAGTCTCTTCTAACTCACACTCTTCTCCCTCTCTCCATAGGCATTCCAGGCATGAGGTTTCTGTTGTTGCTTGGTTTTGTTTTTTTGCTTTTGCTGTAAATTATGAAAGTGGCTTCCTTGAGTTACAGGAGGAAACAGGACATGATTTTTCCAAATTCTTACACTGCTCTTGGGAAAGGGCATGTGATCTTTCCTGCTTCCACATATCATTAGTCTTCGGTGATCTTGGGGACACCAGCCTAGAGCCATACAGGAGGTAAGGAGTTCCTCCTTTGGGATCATCGTTTTAGAGATGGGTGTATTCACCAAAGTGGAGAATTGTAACTTACGTATATGTGGGGCCTCTGGGAGAAGAGATGTGGAAGATGATTTGTCTTTATTCAACCCTAGTGGCCAGAACAATAGATCCTCCCTCCAAAAATAGATAAATAAAGAGCTTTCGTTTATGTAGATATTCTAAGCTGAGTGGGTAGAAAGTGATCATTTACTCTCATTTCAGCATTTGGCAGAGCCTCTGCCTCCTTCTTTTTTTTTTTTGAGGCAGGGTCTTGCTCTGTCACCCAGGCTAGAATGCAGTGGCACAATCACAGCTCACTGCAACCTTAACTCCCAGGCTCAAGCAATCCTCCCACCTCAGCCTCTCAAGTAGCTGGGACCACAGGCATACACCACCATACTCTGTTAATTTTTAATTTATTTTGTAGAGTTGTGGGTCTCACTATGTTGCCCAGGCTGGTCTTGAATTCCTGAGCTCAAGGGATCCTCCCACCTCAGCCTTCTAAAGTGGCTTTGCTGGGATTACAGGTGTGAGCCACCCGCAGAGCCTTCTTGTAGAGCCTGTGACAGGACTGCTTGTTGCCTATACAGCATCCATTCACTCTTGTTACCAACAATGTGCCCAGTGAAAACACTTCATTTCCTGGACTGCCTTGCAGGCGAGGAGGGTGAGGGAGCACTGAGATATAAGCCTATGCTGTTGGGTGGAACTTTTGATATTTGATTATTCCTGCACTACCTCAAGAGAAAAATTTCTCCTTTCATCCCCTGTCAATAGGTTGTTGAGACCTAAAAACCGGTCTTAGTTCATGTTCCTGCAATTGCAAGCCTTGCCCTTCTAGCGAGTAATTTGTGAAATGTTATTGGGAAATGGCGGGGGGTGGGGGGAGTCTTTTCCTGTTAATACAGCAGCATATAAAACACAAATGGAAAGATCCACAAACGGAAAGATCAAACTAATTTAAATCTAATTAAAACACATTGCCTTGAAAAAATTTAGGTATGATAAATCCGAGTGTGAAGGTCACAAATTTCACCACCGTAGGTATCAGCAAGGAAAAATGTTGGCCAGGTTCAGTGGCCCACACCTGTAATCTCAGCACTGTAGGAGGCTGAGGAGGGAGGATTACTGGATGCCAGAAGCTTGAGACCAGCTTGGGCAACAGAGTGAAACCCCATCTCTACATAAAATTTTTTTAATTAGCTGGATATGGTGACACACACCTGTAGTTCCAGCTACTTGAAAGGCTGAGGCGGGAGGATAGTTTGAGCCCGGGAGTACGAGGTTGCAGTGAGCTATGATAGCACCACTGCACTCCAGCCTAGGTGAAAGAGCAAGACCCTGTCTCCAATAAATAAGTAAATAAATAAAATATTAATCACCTAATAGTTACTTATAGCAATAGTGCTAGGTATAGGGAATAGAATCATAAGCAAGAAAGATATGGTCCCACTCCTTCTGGAGTTGACAGTCTAATGGGGAAGACACACAATAAAATAAGCAGGCTGGGCACAGTGGTTCATGCCTGTAATCCCAGCACTTTGGGAGGCCGAGGCAGGCGGATCACCTGAGGTCAGGAGTTCAAGACCAAACTGGCCAACATGGTGAAACCCCATCTCTACTTAAAAAAATACAAAAATTAGCCAGGTGTGGTGGTGGGTGCCTGTAATCCCAGCTACTCGGGAGGCTGAGATGGGAGAATCACTTGAACCCAAGAGGTGGATGTTACAGTGAGCTGAGATGGTGCCACTGCACTCCAGCCTGGGTGACACAGTGAAACTCCATCTCAGAAAATAAAAATAAAATAAAATAAGCAGTCAAGGTGGAAATGTACAGTTGTGCAGGCTGTGCACTGCCCAACTTCAGGGGACATTATTCACATAGAATGTGGTCTAAATGGTGCCCCCCCAACAAGGCATGGCCTGTACCACCTTATGGTGGTGGCCCTTCAAGCAACTTTCTGAAAATGTGCTAAGTAATTGGTGACAGCAGATGTACTGAGCCATGGAAGCACGTGGCAACACCTCTTGATGTAATCTAGGTGGTTTCCTGGAGTAAATGACATTGCAGCCAAGACTTAATAATCAGCCTGAGTCAGGTATGCTAAAAGCAGGACGAGTCATCTAGGCATCTTCTTCTAGGAGTTTCTCTTCTCAATCAGAGAAACTGCATATACCAAGGCCAAGGACCAGGGGTTCTGAGGCTGAGCTAACCACAGAACAAAGATAAGGGACATCTTGGCAGTTGAATTCTGCTGTTGATGTGGGAGTTTCATTTTTCTCACTTGACAGACCCAGATCAGCTGCACCCAAACTTTGTGGATTCCAAGCTGTTTTCTAACAAGGTCTCAGCAATGCTTTTCAATATAGTGCAGTTGATTCAAAAGCTTTGGCTAAACATAACTTTCAGAGAAGATGCCTTCTCTTTAGACAGATGGTTCCAAAAGGTGGACTCCTATTCCTGCCACCCATCAACTTTATCAAATGTCAAGCATTTTGGTTCAGACAAACTCAATCTGATTGTGACACTTCTCTGCTTAAAACCTTTTAATTAGTGCTTTTGGGATTAAAAAACAAAATGAAAGACGTCTTGAGATAAAGTTCAAACTCCTTAGCCTGGCCTACAAGGTACAGTAATCTTCCAGAGGGCAGGGGTGATTTCTACATCATCACTTAGCCCAATGGCTTACATGGAGTAGCATTATGGAATGGATGGATGGATGGATGGATGGATGGATGGATGGATGGATGGATGGATGGATGGATGGATGGATGAACAGTCAGTCTTTCCCTGCCCACAATTTTCCCCTTCAATCTACTCCAATAAGAGATGACTGTCTTCCAGGCAGGGCATGTTCCTGTTAGGCCCTCAGTGTTCACAGGAGATTGTCACTTCTCCCACAGCTGACTGACTAGTAAAGTTTTAGTCCCTGGCATTCTGAAATGGTGGCACTCCAGGCACAACCAATCAAAGTGTATCATCTCAAAATCCCTGCAACCTGACACTTACCAAAACTTGGTTTATTACTCTAAAGAGAAAATCACAAAAGTATGAAAGGATATATGCACAAAAAGATTTGCTGCAGCACTGTTTATGTTTGGGAAAAATCGGAATGACCCAAATGTCCATGAATAGAGGGCGGGGCATGTAAATTAAGGAATATACCACATGGTAGAATATGGAGCAACCTTAAAGTGGGGGAGGGGTATATTGCATTCCATCAAATCTGCGATAACTTCATCTTTAAGATACATCATTATTTTATTTATTTTATTTTTTTGAGACAGGGTCTCACTCTGTCACCCAGGCTGGAGTGCGGTGGCACCATCTTGGCTCACTGCAACCTCCGCCTCTTGGATTCAAGTGATTCTCCTGTCTCAGCCTCCTGAGTAGCTCAGATTGCAGTTGAGCGCCTCCATGCCGGGCTAATTTTTGTATTTTTAGTAGAGACAGGGTTTCACCATATTGGCCAGACTGGTCTGGAACCCTGGGCTCAAGTGATCCACTCACTTCAGCCTCCCAAAGTGCTGGGATTACTGTCAGCCACTGCGCCGGGACAAGATACATCATTATTTTATGACAGTAAGAAAATGCTATCAATTAAATGACACAAGCTTTCTTATTCCCTAGAATTTTTATTTTCTACTAACTAGCTCTTTAAATATAGGCATATTTTTATTATATATCGCTCTTGTGCATACATGAAAAGATATATAAGCATAATAAATTGGTTAATATGTTCCTGAAAGTGCCTCTCATTTAGAGTCCAACCTTACAGATGCTCATCAACTCAGAATCATCAATGTCCATGGATTTCTATGCTATATTGTCCTCTCTGCCATCAAGAGAGTTTGGATGCTGACTTTTCAAAGAATACATAAAAAAGATAAATCTATCAAGCTCCTAACTGACTTTGCAGTTATGTAGGATTGGCCAACTTTGGACTTCGCGAATACTGATAAATCAGTTCGCTTTCAATAAATCATCTCCCACACTCCTCCTTCAATAATTTTGCTCCTAAGGGTTAGAGAAAAATTCACCTCTTGCTCATGGCTTTTCTCCTAAGCCATTAGCATCCATTCTGAACCTTTTGATGTTTTTGTGAATGTGCCTGGAGTAACTGCTGCCTGGCTAGACACCATCACATGGATTGTAAGACGCCAATCAATTTCAGGCATGCAAAACGTTTTTTTTTTTTTAAATTAGGATCAATGAAATATTTAATATGTCTACAGCATGTTAAGGAGTGATAAAAAGCAAGTTTCAGAATAGCACATACAATAAGTACATACATGTAATATGTATAAAAGTATGTATTACATCTATTTGTATCAGTATGAAAGGCATAAAGATGCCTAGAGGGATGTCCATCCAAATATTGTCAATAATCATGTCTAAGCCAGGCGCAGTGGCTCCTGCCTATAATCTCAGCACTCTGGGAGGCTGAAGGAGGAGGATTGCTTAAGGCCAGGAGTCTTTTTTTTTTTTTTTTTTGAGACGGAGTCTTGCTCTATTGCCCAGGCTGGAGTGCAGTGGCGCAATCTTGGCTCACTGCAACCTCTGCCTCCCAGGTTCAAGCAATTCTCCTGCCTCAGCCTCCCAAGTAGCTGGGACTACAGGCCCATGCTGCCACACCCAGCTAATTTTTTGTATTTTAGTAGAGAGGGGGTTTCACCATATTGCCCAGGCTTGTCTCGAACTCCTGAGCCCAGGCAATCTGCCCGCCTCGGCCTCCCAAAGTGCTAGGATTACAGGTGTGAGCCACCGCACCTGGAGGCCAGGAGTTTGAAACCAGCCTGGTCAAGCAAGACCCCATCTCTACAAAAGTTATAAATAAATAAATAAATAAATAAATAAATAAATAAATAAATTTGTTATTTTTACCAGATAGTGCATTTGGGATGATTATATTTTCTTTTTTGTATTTTTCTGTATATTTAGCACTTTTAAATTTTACTATAAATGTGTAGCACATTTTCAAAAGTAATAAAATTTTTTTTAAGGAGAAGAGAGAGTGTTTATGGAAAATTGCCCAAAACATATGGATTTCACTTGTATCTATATAAGTCTACACTTAAGAACAAATTTTCTGAGGTCTGTAATATCCCTAAAATTATACCCATACTTTTAATCTGCCTGTCACACTTACCGTAAAATTTGAGCTCCTCCCCAGGACTTACACAACCTCATCCTGCTCACCGGGCTGATGTCACATGCCACCTGTGTTCTGCTGCCTCTCTCTACTCTCCACATATGCCTACAGTCCCTGAACACACCAAACTCTTTCTCCCCTGCCTCACATGAGCCTCTGACATTTAGGCGTCAGCTTAGCAAGGGAGGCCATTCCTGGTCCCCTAATCTAAAGCAGGCTTCCCTTCATTCTCTCTCCCATAACCCTGTCTTGTTTCCTTTTGAGCACTAATTACTATCTGGGAGCCATCTCAGCTATGTCTTTGTTGTCTTGTTTGTAGTCTGTCTCTTCCCTGTGGGCAGGACCCCTGACTGTCACAGTAACTGTGAAATCTCAGTGTGTGGGTTAGTTTGGCTCCTCAAAAAAGCAGGTGACAAAATGAGATCAGATGCAAAAGAGATTTACTGGGAGAAACACTGTGAAGAATGACGGGAGGTAGCAGGAGGAGGCAGGGAGAGCCTTCCCACTGCAGTTCAGGTTGAACCCTATGAAGGGAGACAGGGAAAGAAGGGAGATTGGGTGAGAAGACTGTCAAACCGCAGTTCTAAGGCAGTTTCCTATAGGCCCATGGGATGTCCTCCAGCCAAAGTTGCCCATTTAAGGACTCTTGCGTCCTACAGTATTGGGTCAGCACCGTCACCTGGATCTACTGTGCTCCATCATTGGCAGGGACTGGGAGCAGCTCCAGGGATGGTGGCCTTGGTGCCAGTATGGCAGTGGACCCCGAATGGAGGGGACAGGGGCTCCCCACAGCAGGAGACCTGAGCAGCCCATTTGCAAGGCTGTCATAGCCTGTAACAGAGTGAAATCTTTGCACACATTTGTTTTTAACAAATGAGTGAATGGAAAGTTTTCCAAAGTGGCCCACAACTCAAAAGAGGAACTACTACTCTAATATTCTCTCTGAGATAAGTTATATGCTCATACCACAGGATTTTTACTGTCACAGAGTTTATTTTAATGAATTGGATGATAGTATTTTGACTTCAGCTTCCTTCGAATATTGATATAAGAAATATCTCCAAAGAATGCATTGCCTTTTGTAGTTTAAAAAGGCCATTGAGGTACTTATCACCGTATCACCCAGTGCCTTCTTCATGAAGACCCAAGAGGAAAATATTCTTTCTAATCTCAGTACTAGGAAGAGTTATGCTTTATCTGGGTAACTGGGTTGTAAATTTATGTAATTGACAATGTGATCAGGGTTTGCTTTCTTTTTTCTTTTTCTTGTATCTGTTTTGCGTATGCACCTGAAAGCTTGGAACCTAACTTGTAGTCCATTTTCAGCAAATGCCTAGGAAATCCTACAAATATTTCTGCGTATTTCAACAAAATTGATTTATTTTATTTTATTTTTAGAGACAGGGTCTCCCTCTGTCACCCAAGTTGGAGTGCAGTGGCGCAATCATAGCTCACTGTAAACTTGAACTTTTGTGCTCAAGTGATCCTCCCCCTCAGCCTCGCAAGTAACTGGACCTACAGGTACCCACCACCACACCCAGCTAATCTTTATTTAAAAAAATGTTTTTAATAGAGACAGGGTCTCACTATGTTGCCAGGCTGGTTTCAGACTCCTGGCCTCCAGCAATCCTCCCACCTCAGCCTCCCAAAGCATTGGGATTACAGGCATGAGCCACCTTGCCTAGCTCAAATATTGATTTTAGACAAGCCTTACTCGTAGGTTAATCCTATTTTCCTATCCTTAATTATATTGCCCCAAGTTCACGACATACTTTTTTATACTTGATCTTCTTGTATTGTATATATTTTAATAGGCCACTTTATATGCTTTGAAATATGGTGGATCTGCATAAATTGGTTGTTGTTTAATGGTAAGCATGGTACTATGGACCCGTGGTCTAGCCCCAGCCTTCAGCCTCACGTCCCACCCACCACTCCTTCCCAACCCTGCCCTGCTGCTCACAGCTTCCCTCTTATTCCCTCATTAGAATCCTTACCACACTTTATTACAAAGATTCGTGTAGGGGTCTTGTCCACCTGGAAGCAGAGCATTTTTTGCAGCCCTACTGACTTAGCCATGTCAAAAAGTAAAATCTCTATTATGTCACCCAGTATCAACCTGAACCCTCTCCCTTCTTCCATCTTCAACACCCTCCACCGCTGATTGTGGAAAACTCTTTTTCCATTTTATTCATTTCTAAGTGGCTTGTAATTTTTATAGGCATAGTCTTTTTATCACTGGAGGAAAAAGGGATAAAGACATATTAAAAGCTATACCTGGGTTAATCTCTAAGAGATTTGAGTCTTGTCCCTCCAACCATCATTTTAATAAAGCTTTAGAACATTAACTAAGATGTAGCTCTACAACAGAGAGTACTAAAAGAACAGTTAGACATTTATTTTAATCTAGGGCTGAGAATGGAAGATCATATTATAGACAAATATTCACCCACACCAATTTCCTATATATATCTAATCAATAAGATAAACCAAGTAAGAAAGAATACCAAAAAAACAAGAATGTCCACATTAAAAATAGAATGAGTTCCATGACTAAACAGCTAAATCTCTTTATTACTAGCAAGTAAATGCATTTGACCACTGCAACATTAAGGAAAAATTCAGAGAATCTGAGTGTGGACCAGTTGAGATTCATATGAAATCAAGAGAATGAGTAGACATCTTATTTAGAGTGATTGATGGCCCCTGCTGAGATGAGCGAGTGTGAAAAAACATATGCCACTTGGTTTTATGTGTTTTGGCTGCCAGATGGTGCCTAACCCCACCCCACTGCACCCCTGAACCATCCCTCACTCCCACCCATGTCAATCCTTGCCTCATCTGAAACTCTCTCTGGTGCCCGTAATCCACTCCCCACCAGGCCTGGAGTGGGGGTAGTGATGGGTGAGGCACAGGGATGAGGTTTAGATGTCCATTTTGCATATTACTGGGTAAAATAAAAACCTTAAATTAGAATGATTTGTTTTCCAGGACACATGTTGACAGCATCTAAATGTCATCTACCTGTCTCTCCTACTAGAAGTTCACCTTTCTATTTTTATCACCAAGGCAGTTCCTGGAATAGAGTAGTTATGTAATAATGTTTGTTGTATGAATGAATAAATAAATAAGCAAATACATGGTCAATTCATAATAACCCAGCAATAAAAGGGAATAAGGTGAATTTAGCATAAACTGGTCTCTGTGAATCCAGGCTTTCTTCCAGTGTCCATGGGTTATCTATGGAATAGGCTTGTAGAATTTGCTGGAAGGTCCCATCAACCGTCTCATTTTGTTATTTTTGAACCATACCCTTTTCGGTTCTTGGAGAGCTATGACATCACTTGCTTCACTCTGGTCTTTACTGCTCCTCTTTTTCAAAAGTTATCCCCAGTGGAATTGTGATCATATTTGCAGTCACTTTTCATTACCCAGATTATAGTTTGTCTGATTTTTACAGGCCAGACTCTCTTCAGGCTAAATATGCTTTTATTCTTACTCGGAATCAAATCTTCTCATTAAAAAATGTATAATTTTATATTCTTACTATGAAAGTAATGTAACCATATTTCCCGAAAAAATCCACAAAATAGGGGTGAAGGGAGAAAAAAATTCACTCATAAGCCTAACACCATGTTGAACGCAACCGTGATTCAAATTTTGGTAAACTTCCTTCCAATGATTTTTCCCAGAGATCTGTTTACATAGCTTCATGTGGTTGTGTTCACTATACATACATTTTTATTCCTTAATTTTGTTTAATCAGTCAAGAAAACATAAACTATTTATAGAAAAATAGAAACTAATATTTATTTATTTTAACACTAATTATTTAGCAGAAAGAATTTGTTTTTATGGAAAAGGAACCCTGAAATAAAACAGGTATAGTAACCCTAGGAAGCAACTCTCACCCCTGGGGCTGGAGGAAGAAAGGAAAGAAGTTGGGGTAATCGGAACCCAGAAGTGTGCGGGGGAGGGGTGTTGCAGAACTGGGGCCTGCGCTTCTGGGGAGGGGATGCCACCAGGGCTCAAGCTGACACTTCCAAGAGGAGGGGCGGTGAGGCTGGTTCGAGATGTGGCTACAAAGTTGGAGCCTGGAGCCAAGTGCTAGTGAGACCAGCTGCTTGTCCAGAGGGAAGGGCCACGCGAGTATCTCTGCCAAGACAGGAAGCAGACAGAAAGGAGCATGTCCCTTTGCTGCACTCCTGCCTTCAGTCTCCCTCTAGTGCCCTCTGTTGGTGGAATCAAACAGGGAGCCAACAGGCAAAGTAGAAATTCGATTGGCAAAGTTCCAGGTTGAGCACCGCAGAGCAACGTGGGTTCCAAGATGGAGACCACAGCTGAATAACCAGCCTATAGCTTGAGCTTTGTTTTCGTGTTACTACAAGCCCTACGTTTTGAGGGGCTGGGGAAAGGGAGGACAGGGGTCTTGCTCTCTTGCCCAGGCTGGAGTACAGTGGCACGATCATAGCTCACTGCAGCCTCAAACTCCTGTGCTCAAGCCATCCTCCTGCCTCAGCCCCCAAAGTAGCTGGGACTACAGGTGCATGCCTCCACGCCTGGCTAATTTTTTATTTATTATTTTTTTTTTTGTAGAGGTGGGGGTCTTATGATGTAGCCCAGGCTGGTCTCAAATTCCTGGCCTCAAGCGATCATCCTGCCTCAGCCTCCCAAAGTGTTGGGATTACAGGTGTGAGCCACTAAGCCTGATCCACAGCTTACATTTTTCATGACCGTGCCATATTTTGCACAGTGTACTTCAGTTTTTAAACCATTTCCTTATTGTTAGATTCTCTAGTATATGGCCAAGACTTTGCTTTTGAAAATAAAAATCAATGGAAATCGTTGTGCACTTGTGTTTTTTTTTTTTCTCACTCTTTCAGGATAAGTTTTCAGAAGACTTATCTCTCAGTCAAAGAGCATAAAAAGTGTTATGACATTTACTTCAGAATTCCAAATTGCCTTTCAAACCTGTTGTTTCCATTTCTGGTATCACCACCAGCACGGGAGAACAGAGGACGATGTTAAGAAAGTTAAACCCTGGGCTGGGCGCCGTGGCTCATGCCTGTAATCCCAGCACTTGGGAGGCTGAGGCAGGTGGATCACGAGGTCAGGCGTTCGAGACAAGCCTGACCAACATGGTGAAACTCCATCTGTACTAAAAATACAAAAATTAGCCAGGCATGGTGGCATGTGCCTGTAATACCAGCTACTCAGGAGGCTGAGGCAGGAGAACAGCTTGAACCCGGGAGGCGGATGTTGCAGTGAGCCCAGATCGTACCACTGCACTCCAGCCTGGGCGACAGAGCAAAATTAGTCTAAAAAAAAAAAAAAAGAAAGAAAGTAAGTTAAATCCCGCCACGTCTACAGACAATGTTGTACTCTTGTATGATTCCAGACATTGCCTTTAATCCCCAAAGCCTTCCACTTTGATTTTGTAAACAAATAGATAAACAGACAGACACTTTCTCTATATAGCTTACAGCAATTTAAGCCCTATGTCAACACTTTTGCTAACATTCTGGACTAGTGTGTAGTGATTTGATTTGCAAATTTTTTGGCATGCACCAGCTTTTTGATTTAGGCAACTCAGTTGAAGAAACTTCCTTTTCCTTTTTCTCTTCATCTTTAATTGTTCCTTCAGCTCATGCACCACAGGGGCTCAGACCTCAATAAGAGCAGAAACTATTCAAAGGAGTCCAGGTCTTGGAATGATGGCCTGAATTCTCCTAAATCCATAGGATTAACTACTGCAAGCTGGGATCCATCAGTTGGTGAGTTTGAAGATAAAAAATAAGGAGGTTAATTTAAATGTAAAACTCATGATGGGCTATATTCAAAAGCAGGCTCACTTTTCCCAAAATGATTTAAGACAGCACAGGTAACTATCTCTGGTTTTGAATGTATATTCTTACCTTTTTATTTTTAATATTTAAAAAATAACCTTGTTACATTTGCTTTCTTAAGATATTAGTGATCTGGAAGACAGAAGTCTGTAAGGGATTCCTTAATGTCTTTTGATAGTGACATTTTAAAATATGTCCTGCATTAATTGTCCAGGAAAGGGTGGCAAACATAACATGGGAAAACAGGCCTACTCTGTGTGCATATGTGGGCATGTGGGTACTAGGAAAAATTTATAAAATTTTATTCTTTATGATAGTTAATCTATATTACCATACAATGAAATATTATTTGATTCTAGACCTTTATAATGTTTTTTATTTTAGACCTTTGTAATTTAACAGATGAGAAAAAATACATTTGAGTCTCATTATTTAAATCATGAAATATATATAAATATAGGCCACTATATATCTACACACATCATGCCCACATGTATATATGAAGGGATTTGTATTCACAAACGATATTCCTTGGAGGGCTAGATTCTGTTAATAGATGATCACTTCCACTTCCTTTAATTAACTTTAATAAGACAGATTTCATGTAGCAGTTTGTTCTATTAAATCTAAGTCATCTCCTCTTGGCTCCCAAATTTATGATCTCTAATTTCAGCACAGCTCATATTTATCAAAACCATGAAAATGATGGCCTGCGTTTCATGGTGACTTATGGTGTGTTGTAAAGATATTTTCTTTGTTTCATCCTTTGGCCCAGGGAGGTTCGTGGAGCCCTGCTGAGGGCTTTTCTTTTTCTCTCGAAAGGAGTGGGAGAGAAGGGGAGAAGCTCAGGAGCAGCCTCTGCCTGCAGCCTCCATGTGGCCCACAGACTTCTCTCAGTGAGGGAGTGTGAGGGGCGTGGGGTGCAACCGTCATCATTTATGGCTCTTCCCAAGTGACAGGTTAGTTACCAACACAGCCTGGAAAGATGTGTCTATGGCCAGAATCGGGTTTCAGGGCTGATGACCTTACTCCTTAAATAAATAGAGAAACATTTGGAGCCAAATTTGAGGGACAATCACGATTCTGCAAATACGTGGTGGAAAAGAAAGAAGGAGGGTGAGAGAAAATAGAATTAAGGTCCAGTGTGGTGGTCACAATTATAATCCCAACTACTCAGGAGGCCAAGGCAGGAGAATTGCTTGAGGCCAGGAGTTTGAGACCAGCCTGGGCAACATAGCAAGACCCCATCTTTACAAAGAATTAAAAAATTTGGCAGGCATGGTGGTGCACACCTGTAGTCCTAGCTACTTGGGAGGCTTCAGCCTAGGAGTTCAAGGTTACAGTGAGCCATGGTTGCACTGCTGAACTTCAGCCTGAGTGATAGAGCAAGACCCTGTCTCTTTTAAAAAAAAAAAAAGAAGAAGAAGAAGAAAGAAAGAATTAATGACTTCACAGGCAAGCTCCTGGGATGGTCTGGAACATGCAGCAAATGCTACAGAGTAGAGCTCTTAGGAGAAGGTGAGTGGTGGAGAGGTGGGGAGGTGAAGGAGGAGCAGAGTAGAGGCAACACAAGAATTCAGAAGAAAACACTACCTGTGCTTGCAAAAAAGATGCTTGCAAAGAAAATACATTCTAGCGATGCAGTTTGTCGTCACAAACGTTGTCAGAGGCCAAAGTGATACAAGGAACCTAAGAATGCACTTTGGGATGAGAACAAAGGGAGGATTATGGCATTTTTAAAATTTCTAAATGCTAAGAAAATAGAATTGAATGAGTCAATATATGTAGGGTGTACATATGCTCTGTTTGCTACTGTTATTAGGAGTAGCATCGTATGTGCCAGATAAGGAAAAGAGACGGGAGGAAGGGGAAAGGCTAAGATGTGAGGACCGAGTCTGGAGAGCAGGGGGAAAAGCTCCAGGTACTCAGCTGTGGTAGGTCACAGTGGGGGTCCGGGACACAGGGCGAGTTGCTAAGAAAGTTGGCCAAATATGTGCAGGTTCTGAAAATAGATTTTTGTTTGTTTGTTTCTGTCACCCAGGCCGGAGTACAGTGGTTCGATCTCAGTTCACTTCAACCTCTGCCTCCCATGTTCAAGCGATTCTTCTGCCTCAGCCTCCCGAGTAGTTGGGACTACAGGCATGCATCACCATGCCTAGCTAATTTTTGTATTTTTAGTAAAGATAGGGTTTGCCATGTTGGTCAGGCTGGTCTCAAACTCCTGACCTCAAGCCATCTGCCCGCTTCGACTTCCCGAAGTGCTGGGATTACAGGCGTGAGCCATTGTGCCCGGCCTGAAAATAGGTTTGACAGGGGCACCCAGGCAGCCCTGGGCTGGTCTTCCTTCTGGATCTCTCTGGAGGCGGTAGGGCAGAGCCCTACCTTTTCAGAGCATCCACTCATCATTCTAAAAGAAGAATCTATAATTCCACTGTCACCCAGCCGTCTCCTGCCTGCTGCCTCCTATCCTTTTCATCTGGGACCCCAACTTTTGTTCCACAATTGAAAATGAGATCTTAAAATGTAAATCCTGCAAGTGGACAACATCTTGCCTAAAACTTACATTCACCGAGTATAATGGATTCACCTGTATCTGTAATTCATTATTCTTAGAACTTGAGCAGGGTGGTGAAAAGCCTCGGCTTTGTTGTCCTACAGAATTGGATTTACTTCCCAGGCAGTTAAGTGACCTTGTGCAAGTTACTTAATCTTTATGAGCCTAATTTTCTTCATCCATAAAATGGGGTAATAATAATACTACGCTTAGGATTGTTGCAAGGATTGAATCACCTATTATATGTAAAGGAATTAGTACATACTGTGAAGTTAGCATGTACTAAAGCTCAATGGGCATAGCTGTTGCAATGGTGGGTGGGTTAGAAAGCAGGACTACACTGACCACAGGAGGGGAAAGGGTTAAGGACACAGTGAAGACCCCAGTTTGTCATGAGGCCAACCTGTCCACCTTCACTTTGTACAGCCAAGCCCTTGGGATCTGTAGCAAACTTTGGTCACTGCATTATGTGATGCTTAACAATGTCACCCATGTGACTTATGAGCATAACTCATTTTGAAGGCATTTTATCCCCAGAAGCATCCTCCATTGAGGTATGGAGGCCTAGAGAAGGGAAGATGTTATGGTTTAAGTTCCAGGCCTGCTCAATTCAATCTCAAACTTCAAGATGTCTGTGTGAAGTTTCTGAAGAAATAGAGACTCCTTACTAACTCAGATAATTAAATGGTGTAAATACTGCACCTTAGAAGACCTGAAGCAAGATCGTTTGCAGAAACCTCCAAGCTAGAGGGGCTATTCCCACTCCACAATGTTGGCACCTGTTGGAAAAGCCCCAGCATGTTCTCAGTGCTCCCAGCCTGCATGCCAAAATATTTGCCTCAGTCCATATCTTGCTGGTCATTTCCCTTCCTCACCTGTTCCTGATTGTCCAAGGCCATGGCCCTAGACCTGTTTCCTGACCCTCTGACCTGTGGACTCATACTGTTTCCATTGAGCTGAGCTCTAGCTTCCTTCCTTAGCTCCACTTTGGACTGCCCCTTGATCACATTGCTTCATGGTTGCTCCAAAATGGGGTCCAGCCTCTCCCTGGTACCAGTTCCCATGCTAGAGGGTGCTTCAGGTTTACTCTGCCTGCAGGAATGAACCCCAGACCCACATCATCTTTTATCCTGTAAGAACTGAATTTTAAGCCACTTTAAAAAAAACTAAGACTTGAGAATTTGGTCATTAATGAGAACATAAATATGGATCATATAGCTAGAAAGGCCATGTGTACATAAGAATTGACCTCTCTAGGTATGCACACAGTGAAAATTAGACCTCACTTATATATAATTAAAGAACAGTAATACAAAGTAGACCTTTGCATATGCATCAGTCAATCCAATATTCAGAGAGAAATTGGCTGTAATTGGTTGATTAGAAATGGGCAACATAAAGATGATGTTAATGACTTCCCATCAGCTCACATGGTGTTCCAGCCATTCCTTGTAATGACATTCCAGACACCCTGTCCACATGCCAGAATATGCAATATTTTCTGAATACTGTTCTTTTTTGCAGATGAGGAAAGTGAAGCTCACAGGTTAAATACTTGCCCAAGGTCACAACTTACAAATATTGGAGCTGGAATTTGAACCTGGGTAATCTAGCTCCAAATTCCATGTTCTCCACATATCCACGATGCTACCTCTCTAAAGAAGGATTTCATTCAAACATTTTGTAAGTATAATTATTTTTACATATTTGCTTGCTTTATAGGATCCTTCAAGCTGGGGGTGAATTTACTGGACAAGTGGTGCTGCCTTATTCAACATGGTCATTGACTACTTTCAAATGCTAGAAGAATAAAGTGTTAAGGAACACTTCAGAAATACAAGGAATCCAGGCTTAGCACTTGCAAGCTAAGGAAGAGTATAATTTATATCAAATGCTCAATAGTTTCAGGGTTCTAACCTCTTACTCATATTTGGGTAGCTAGGTAGAAAAACCTAGAATTATCTATCCCTGGATAGATCACTACCAGATAATTACCTATTACCTAGATAATTACCTATTACTAGAACCTTCAATCACTGGATTTTTTTAACCTATTTTCATAAAGAGGTTACCACCAACAAAATACTCTGAGAACCTGAGTTCTCTCTCTCTCTTTTTTAGAGCAACTTCTAGTGGCTGTCTTGGGTTAGTATTGTTTAGATGCAGTCTTCTCTATCCAAATGATTGTTAGAGTGAGGACTATGAGGTGCTCCCACAGTTTCCATTTTGTCATTCGGACTGTGTTTAACAAGTCAGAAAAGTGGACATTCATGCTCGATAGGTTCCAAAAAGCACTGGCTCCGAAACAAAAAATCAAGAACACTGTATTCCCTGAAATTTCTGAATCAAATACAGTTTCACTCTTGATCCAAATGTATTATATTTTATTAGTAAAATTAATGAGAAAAACATGTGTGTACCTACTCTATATTCAGTGTTCTATGGACATAGGTTTCCATGGGTGTCACTTTCATGACACTGTTCAATAGCTATTAAGGATCTCACAAGTTAGGAACACTCAGTTAAGTGTAAGGTCAATTGAATTCTAACATCTCTTGAGCCCCATTCAGTGCAAGACTTGGCCAGGTAAGGCGATATGAGTGAATCAAAACTATTTAAGACACAATATAGGTGACTACAACATAAGCAAAACAAAGGGACACAACACCAGAAAACTCAGAAGTACGTAATGCAGGTGTGGTAAAAACCTGGTGATGCACTACCACACCCATTCCCACATCCATGACAGACATTATCAATCAATCACAGCACTCTTCCCATGAGCCCAGAGTTAGCCTTGAGGAATGATAATGCACCTAATATCTCTCTCATTCACTTGCTTTTCCTTCTTGAATAAGACAAAATGAGTAGAGTTATGAAACTATACCTTGGAGAGTTAAAGAAACCAATGATTAACAGAAATTCTTGAGCTTGCAGGATGACAGATTTTAAAAAGCACAACTTATTAAAATGCTGAACTCTCTCCACTTGTAAGATAACAAAACTGGTTAAAATTGGTTGGGACCAATATGGCTGACTGGAGTTTGTGCAGAATTAGCTTGCTGACATCACAGCCTGAATTTCCGCCCTGTGTTTCATACCAACTCCCCCTGGATTTGCACATGGGACCCATGAGGAGGCATGAAGAGATAATTGTGCATGCCCAAGAACTTTCCAAATCTCCCCTTTCCTTTCACCAATCACCTGCTAATCCTGAAATCCATACCCTAAACCTTTTCTAATAAAATTACTGCCTGAAAGCCAGGACACGGAGACAGATTCGAGATGGTCTCCTGTCTCCTTGTGAATTGACTTGCAATAAAAAGCTCTTCTTTTTTCAAAAACTTGATGTTGTTGTATTGGCTTCTAGTGAATCAGGAAGCAAGCCCCTTTTCCTCACTCACACTTCTAGCTATCAAGCTGGGAACACCCACTGGATCATGTATGTAAATATCAACTGTCACTGGTGTCACAGCAATGAAAAAAATAGAGGCCTTTTCTGGGAGTCTGTTTTTAAGTATCTATGGTTTTCACATTATTCATTTTAAAAATTGTGGTGTATTCATTTGCACAATTTTGGATCTTTATTATTAGTAAGAAATTACTGCATTCCTCACAACACATTCCAACACATCAGTTTGTTGAGACACCTCCCTTAAGAACAGCTGCTCTAGAGGCTTAAACTCCAAAGACCATTCCAGACCAAGGTGAAAGAACAAGTGAACTAAAAAAAACTCCACCACAACACATTGAGAAGGGACCAATCCTATCCAAAGCAAATTATTCCCTTCCCCTCCACATTCCTGAGCAGCTATGCATGTTCTTCCTACACTTAGATGCTTACAATTCTTGGTCAAGAAGTCAATTATGAGAAGTAAGAGCCAAGACGTTGGTTTTTTTCTTTATGGAAACCCCTCCTGAAATGTGAGTAACAAGGTGTGGCTGTCCTTGCTGGCAGCGTCCTGTGTTCTCACCCTGCGCCAGTCTTGGCGAGTCTCAGAGCATTTCTCTTCCTCTCCAAGAGAAAATCTATTCCAGGAGGCATCAGTGAGAAGTAAGAGACTTCACTGAAGATTCTTTAGGGTGGAGTCGGCTTTATCTCCAGCACCCAAAACATACCCTGGCTCACCAAAGGGGCATAGTAAGGAATAAATGAATGAATGGAAAATCAGTAAAAGTCTTCATTGCACCTGTGGGTCTGTTTCGCCACCATGTTGACTAACCCAAATTCTGAGAATGCCTCTAAGATTTCTCTTTTTCTCTTTTTAGAGACAGAGTCTCACGCTGTTGCCAAGGCTGAAGTGCAGTGGCGTGATCATAGTTTACTGTAGTCTCAGACTCCCAGGCTCAAGGAATCTTCCCACCTCAGCCTCCCTAGTAGATGGGACTACAGGCATGGGCCACTGCACCTGGCTGATTTTTTTAAACTTTTTTTGAAGACAAGGTCTCGCTATGTTGTCCCTGCTGGTGTCAAAGTCCTGGCCTCAAACAATCCTCCCACTTCGGCCTCCCAAAGCACTGGAATTACAGGCGTGAGCCACTGTACCTAGCCTGCCTCTAGGATTTCTACTTTCACATATACTTCCTGTAAATCCTGCCCTTAGGTCAAAATAACCATGCTGTTATCATAAACACATACTTACCATAAATCCTGCCCTTAGGCAAATTCCCTATAGTGTATAAGCCCTGGGTCTGCGGGGTAACGGTGCAGTGATCCACCATCTCATGGCTGCCTGAGACATGGCTTCTGTTCTTAAGTCCCTGTTAAATGTTTCTCTCTGAGAAACTGGATTTATCACCCTCTTTCTTCAGCTTCTCAACTCCCTGGGCCTTTGGGGTAGGTTTGCACAGACCTGCTCATCCAGGAACACCCTCCTGGAGCCTCATCTCATTCCCTTTCTTTCCCATTTACAGCTCCTCTATGTGGGTCCTTCCTGATTCCAGGGTCTCCCCTCACCACCCTGCCATCTGATACCCCCCCCCACACTCTGCAGAGCTATCCCCAGAGATTCCTCCAATCTGTCATCTTCATCCCCAGCACTTCACTCTGCAAAGGGCCCTCTTAATTTGGGGGCCAGTTTTTTTTTTAAAACTATTTTCTTTTATTTCAAACATTTTAGAGGTACAAATGGTTTTTGGTTACATAGATGAGTTGTATAGCGGTGAAGTGTGAGATTTTAGTGCACCGAGGGCCCTCTTGAGACTCCCCGCTTCCTTTGAAAGCAGCAAGAGATTGTAAATAACAAAGTACTTTTCCTCTCACAAATAAAACTTTCCTGTCACTTGCATATTTGTCATTGTTCTGCTTCCAATAAGCAGCCATCTCTTAAAGGGCAAGGGATCTTATCTGTTGAAATCCAATGTGATCTGTGTCGTTTGTGGATGTGGAGGGAAGACGGCTATTAATGTAATACTCTGCATCGAGCGGGCTCTTTATGTTTTTGGACTCTCAGAACAACAAGAAAACCTCAGAAATATCAATATGGTATCAAATGGAATGTGTTGCAATTAGAAGGAATTAAGTTCTTTCCTTGTTTCCCCATAGACAGGGTCCTCTTAGAAGTAGGATTTCATGAACTTTGAGCAAAGAAAACCTGAGTTTTCTGAAGACAATAATCTAACAAACACAAACACATTAACTTAGGCAGACTTCACAAAGGTTCCTTAATTCTTTCCAGTAACAGGCAAAGAGAAAGAATTCCTATTTTGCTAGCTCCTTCGTTCTTTTCTCCTACCTCTTCTAAACTTTCCCTATCCCTGTCCCCTTTCCATGTCCACCCTACACACACACACACGCGTGCACGCGCACACACACACACACAGAAACATAGACAAGGTATGTTAAGATTACCTGGTATTCAACAAAAGTCAAAATTGTATGATTTATGGTTGAAAATCTATTTTTCTCTAACAATTTTCTCCTTTAAAAACCAGTTCCAATAGCTCAGCTTCTTCTCAAATGCACTTTCTGCGGTAATATTGTATATCTCCACTCCCTTCCCTGGAACTTCATTTTTATTTGATTTTATTGACGCTGCTCTATTGGAATGTGTATCACTTGAGCCCCCATGGAGAACTGAGCAGGTGTGAGTAAAGCAAAACATCTTTTGTTAATAGAAGTACACCCTGGGAGTTCATGGAGATGCTGTAATTTCAATTGCTTTTATGAAAATTCTGTAAATTCCTGTGTTGTGAATTTTGAACAGAGCTTAGGAGACCAACAGTCTTTAATACAAGCCAAAGACATGCTTATTTCTATAACTGAAATAAATGTTCTGCTTACTTTCTTCCAAAAAAATAAATGCAGGTATTTAATTGGAATGTTTAAGCTGTAGAAAATCATATTAACTCTGAGTCTGGCTCTTGGAGCCAAAATGGAGACCTCACTGTGATCAGCCTACAGGAAGATGACTTTGGTTTTCCTGCGTAACTTCTTGAAGCATGAAGAAGAGCTTACCCCACCTTCATGTGGGGTTGAGAATGACTTCACAACTGCATTGTCCATTCCCTGCTCAAGTCTTTGTACATATTTATATTTAAAAACCTAGAGAATGTGAACAGGATCCCCCAACCTCTCAGCTTGAGGGGGTGTTGTATTATTATAATTCTCTCTCTGTGTCTAGCCCTTTTGGATTCACTGCCACAGAGACTCTGGGGGTGAGGTCAAGCCTAGCTTTCTTCCTGGTTTGGGGCCAGACATGTATGGTGCTGCACTCTCCTAAGCTGGAAGGAAAGACGTAAGCTTGGTATGTTACAAAATTGCATGTGTCATTAGCAAAAGATGTCAGAATGCTTTATTTAAAAGTTTGTTTTCTCAGGTTGTGTTGCCCAAGTGTATCTTGGCATAGACAACTTCAGCTTCAAAAATTCCAAGACGTATAAAGAGTTTCACATAGCTGAGGCTATTATAGTTGGTTATATGCCACTAACACCTTTTCCCCCTTCTTTCTTACTGAGCGAAGTGATGACTGCATTTCTACTAAAAATTTCATTCTCTTCTCCTGGCAACCACAAGGTCTACTCTTGATGGGATCATTTATCTGTTCCAAAAAGAAAAATGTGGCATTTGCCATGGTGTGGGATCTTTGAGGGTTTCTTAGATAAAGCCTTTAGAGTAAAACTTTCACTATTCTAGGACAACTTTCAGAAGAATTATCTAGCAGTCTGCCCTGGTAAACTTGCCAAATTGCTCGTACTTGGCTAGAAACCATGGGCACTCTAAGGTCCGTCTTCCCCCTGTAGAGCAATAGAGTGTTTTTGGCTAGGAGCTAAGCATACTCATTTGATGTTTGGGAGAGTTTTTCAACCTGAAGATAAATTCCTTTAAAGGATTTGTTTTAACTGACAATTAGACAGCTTCATATCTACTTATGCTGAAATGAAGGTCACCTATAGAGAAGAAGAGAGATGCCTTTTTAAGCATATTCCCTCGTGGTTTCTGATGCTACTTGGCAACTGGGTGGTGAACTAACAAGGGCTCAGAGTATTTTACCCTCCTACTTCTCCCGTCAGACTCTTACAGGGCATTGCTATTCTTTTTTAAGTGTAAAGAACTTGAGGATGCTCCAGTACAGCCCAGAAACTTCTTTGGAAACACAGTCCTTATGGTCAGGGACTAAGTCTAGTCTCCCAGGAAGGTCCCAGCCTTTGCTGGTGACCTCAGCACATACCAATGGAACCCGACTGGACTGAGTGTACTCACATCTGTCCCCAGAAACCTTGCTTTATTTCCACAGCTACATTACCTCAGCCCTTCAAAGTTGCCACAAGCAATGTTGGAATTTAATGTCGGTCCCCTTGGCCACAGTGAGTAAGATCAGTTGCTGAAAAATAACAAATGGGTGTGGAAAAATAAAAGCGGGGCGATATTCAATAATCAGAGGCTGCATGAAATCAACAGAGTAAGAGATGTGCCATGATGCTCTCAAAAGTGCTGAAGCCATCCGGCCACCAATACTGACTCCAAGTGTCTTAGGACCGAAATATACCACTAAAATGGTATGATCCTTAAGAGAGGCTGTGTGGTGAATGGGGCTGTATGAAATAGCAGGAAGTGATTCATAGGCTCAGGTGTGCCTGGCACACGATTCCCCCAAGTCACCTGCTCACCTGCCCAGCCAGAGTTCAGTGAATGCAGGCATATGACGGAAAAGACGGGCAGGGTGGTGAGAGTTAAGGAACCTGAGTTCAAGGTGCTGAACTGCCCTGCACGAGTCCCGAGCCTTTAGGACAGTCATTTTCATTCTCAAAGCCTCATTTCTCACTAGCAAAATGAGAGGTCTGGACTGTCCAGCATCCAGCTCTTTGGTCCCAGAAGAGAATCTTCCTGCACATGTTTGCATGGCGGTACTGCCCATGACCCGACTATCTCTTTCATGCCCAGCAGGTCATGCAAAGGGAGCAGCAGCGATCTGGTAAGTTCAATGATAAGTATACTGGGCTTCTGGGAGGAAGGTATCAGGGAGCCAGAACTTTAAAGAGGACACCCACATGGGGCAGAACAGCCAAGACCAGCTGCTGGCTTCACCTTCTGCCCAGGAAAGGAAGAGATTAGTCCTGACATCTCATTTCTCTGGCAACTCAGCTGCAGGAAACAGCACACCTAACCACCCAGATCCTGTGCTAGTGAGGAGTGGGTGTTTTTCAGCTGTGTCCTTACAACACCCTTCCAGCTCATGCCTCACCTCCCTGTTGGCCGCAGAAATTCTGAGTTAAATTATTTTACAGTAACATGAATGCAACCCTGTAGGTAAGCAGGTTCACATTTATACCTCATTCACATGCTGCAAAATAGCGATTGTGTGTCTCAGGGATATTATTATTGTAATAGGTTTATTCAATTACAGCACTACGGCTTGTTCTTGGATGTTCAGTATTCATAATTCTTGAAAATAATTGGATTCTTGTTGTCATTTAACATCCAGGTACCCAAATTTCTAGATAATAAATAGTAAAACTGAAACCAGGCATTCTCCAATATTAATATGTAGAGGAATGTTAAAGTTTTGGAGTGTTTCTTAAAATGCAGGTTCCCGAGCCATGCCACCAGAAATCCTAGGTTAGCAGATCTGGAGGAGCCCGGGAGTTTGCACTGTAAATGGGTACACTCAGTGATTCCAAAACTCGTGGTGGGAGGGGACGCAGCTGGGAAGATACTGATCTCAATCCCACCCTTCTGCCAGTTTCCGTTTCCCAGATGCCTGTCTCCTGTTTCAGACCTTAACCGGTTCTTCCTGAATCAGCCAAACAAGTCTCCTTCCTGTCTCCCATCTTCAAACTTAGTGAACATGGATTTCCTGGGCACCAAGTCTGAATTCACAAGCAAACATCATCCCACCTGGCTCAAGAATGACCTCCCATGAGCCTGAGTTCTAGTTTTTCCTGTTCCATCCTTTAGATTTCCCATTTGCCTGATCATTTGACTGCAGGGAGCTCAAATTGGTACCCTGAATGTTTCTACTTGCTACATTATATTTTATCACCCTAATATTTCTCCTGGAAAATGCCTTTCAGTTCTAGCATGGGATTCTAGACTCTTTTCTCCCCAGGAAAAGGCTCTAGAGACTCCTTGGTCTCTCCACACTTCCTAGACATGGGAGTAGGACATCTCACTCCCAGAACCTAGTGAGCAGGTCTGAGAGAAGAAACTTCCCCAGGGATGGGGGCAGGGTTGTTGCAGGGGCGCGGCCTCCAGATGGCCTCCCCTGGGCTGCTTTTCTGTGTTGGGTCCATTAATTCATTTTCTTCCAAGAATTCTTGGGCTTGTCCCATTGCTTTGATTTCCACTGTACCCACCTGTTTCTTGGGATCAAGGTTTCCTTCCTTCTCTGGCTCCTAAGCCTTGGGATCAGCCATAAATACCCTCCTACTCTCTGACTCCTGAAGTAAGCCACAATCCTTTAATCCTTTTGAAGTTGGAAACAGCTGGAAACAGGCTGAGGGTAAAAAGAGCAAACAGAGACCCATAAATGTTAAGTACAAAGTATCCCTGGCCACTCTGTTCCATCAGACATATCTCCATGTAACTGAAGCCTGAGGTCAGGGTGCTTCCCAGGACACCCCGCCTTCTTGGGAGCCCCTCCCAAATCCCCTCTCCCTGAATCCCAGACTTGTCTTCCTCTAGCGGTCTCTTTCTCTCACTTCGGTAGTCCTTCTCCTGATTTCATTATGTTATTTATTTCATTTCATGTTTCCCTCCACCTGCTCCACCTCCACAGGAGAGAAGAAAATTGGAACGGCACTATTGATAGGACTCCAAAGGATCCCAAGAAAGATCCCTTTACGTCGTAGAGAAGCAGACTGTTCTCCCAGTATCAACTTCTTTTTGTTTTAAACCCAAAAAAGTCCACATTCTCTTCCTCCCGGGAACCAGGGCTGGCACGAAAGCATGATAGGACTTTTGGAGGTGGCATCTGAGAGGCACTGGAGAACTGGCGGGTGATGGCACTCACTGGCACTCGACCAGGAAGCGACATTTTTGTCTGTCCACCATGCCGCCCTTCCTCTCTGTTTCATGTCATGGAACACTTTCCCACAGATGGTCTCTCTGAATTAATATCTCTGTCTGTGCCTGAGGGGAGGTTCATCTAGCTCATTCAGGGGTTCACCATGAGCCCGCAGAAGGAAGTCACGTCCACATACACCTATGTAGCTATTCCGGCTGCAAAAGTAACATTTGCCAAAGCTGTTCCATGTAGCCATTCCATGGGCAGCCTCAGGAGCTGAAAGCCTGGGTTCAAAGCCCAATTCAACACTCATACAATCCTCAGCAAGCCACTGAAATTCTCTGTGCCTCTGTTTCCTCATCTGTGAAAGTGGAGCAGTAAAAACCACCTTATAAGGATTGCTGTGAGAATTAAGTGGGTTAACCCATAAAAGGCACTTAGAACACTGCAAGGTATTCATTGTTGACCTCAGTTCTCTAAGTATAAACCCCTCCTATTACTAGTTCACCTCCATCTATCTGCCTTCTTTGCTTACTCCTCAGCTCCCTCAAAAATCACCAGTTCACTCCAAGTTGTAACCTCTTCCAGAGTGTCAAAAGCAACATGTTTCCTAGTAACTTGCTTTGGAATTTTTCTAAACATGTATAGAAATTTTAACACCTTTTTGATCACATTAGATAACCTAAATGCAAATTCACTCACACACAATTGATCAATAGGTGATGAGGTTAGTAGAACCAGGAAATTGTTTTGGTTCACGATCTTTCTCTAGGCAAGGGGCGCCATTCTAGCAGCAATAGAATTGTAACCTTCATCAGCAAGAGTAAAAGAAAACCCAGATTGATTACCACACTGGCACCTATAAACGATTATTGTTATTTTTACTTTAAGTTCTGGGATACATGTGCTGAACGTGCAGGTTTGCTATGTAGGTATACATGGGCCATGGTGGTTTGCTGCACCTATCAACCCGTCATCTAGGTTTTAAGCCCCGCATGCATTAGGTATTTGTCTTAATGCTCTCCCTCCCTTTGCCCCCCAGTCCCCAAAAGGCCCGGGTGTGTGATGTTTCCCTCCCTGTTTCCATGTGTTCTCATTGTTCAACTCCCACTTATGAGTGAGAACATGCAGTGTTTGGTTTTCTATTCCTGTGTTAGTTTGCTGAGAATGATGGCTTCCAGTTTCATCCATGTCCCTGCAAAGGACAGGAACTCGTTCTTTTTTTATGGCTGCACAGTATTCCATGGTGTATATGTGCCACATTTTCTTTATCCAGTCTATCATTGATGGGCATTGGGGTTGGTTCCAAGTCTTTGCTATTGTAAATAGTGCTGCAATAAATATACATGTGCATCTGTCTTTATAGTAGAATGATTTATAATCCTTTGGATATATACCCAGTAATGGGATTGCTAGGTAAACAGTTATTTTTAAGCAAATAAACAGTGCTGGCCTCTGGGGCACCCTCTGTAGAGAAGTGAAGCCCAGCCTGTGCTGTGAGGCTCTCTTCTTGTGGCAGATAGATGCCTTGGGGCCCACCCTACCAGCAGCCCAGGGCCTCCTCCACCTGCCCCGTTGATTCTCATGTAAATTTGGCCAGCATAGCCACTCTATTGCTCCATGGTGGCATTTTCTAGCTGCACTGAGCAGTCTAACTGGGCTCTTAAGGTTATTGTTCCTGGAACCAACCAATTTTTGTTTTTATACTGCTCTGGTTACAAAATTGCATAGTTTCGAGTGGCCTGCTCCAACCATAATTTTTCCTAAATTTGGTTACTTTAGTACACGGTTTTGCAGAGCACAAGGTTTTGTAAGAAAACACATATCAAGTTAAAGCAGAAACACCTGTATTATTATCCCTACTTTGAAGACATATTTCAGTGTATCCATATTTTCTTTGTAACTGGATTTCCAGTCCTTATGTTAAGTCTTGAAATTACCACAAAGAAAACTTATGGGCTCATTTGTTTGGAAATTAGATAGTGCTCTAATGCTCTTTCACCCAGGTAGTATTGATCCAGTGCTGACTGATTTCTAAGATCAGTTGAAGATACTGTCTAGACTTCAGTTTTTGAGCTACATGATTTATTCAGAAATTGAGCATGCCCTCTCTCCCCCACTTCCTCCTTCCTTCCTTCCTTCCTTCCTTCCTTCCTTCCTTTCTTCTGTCACTCTTGGAGAGGAGGGCTAATTTTATTAAAACCTATTTCTTGACAGCACAGTGGATCATACCTGTAGTCCCAGCTACTTGGGAGGCTGAGGCAGGAGGATCACTTGAGCCCAGGAGTTCAAGGCTGCAGTGAACAGTGATGGCACCACCACAGTCCAGCCTGGAAAACACAGCAAGAACCCTTCTCTTAAAAAAAAGTTTGTTTTTTTTTTACCTGTTTCTTAGTGACTGTTCTATTTTCTGTGTTGTCAATATGATATATCATACTAAGAGAATAATTTATATTCCTTGAAAGAGAAATAAAGAAAAATGATATTGCATAATGTGAATTTAGAGAGATTACTTAGGTGTTCATTTGTTTGGATATTTCACATATAAGGTCTCCATTACCTTGCCATGTGATATATGATTCATTTGCCCAAAATGATGACATCAAATCAAAAAACTTAACTGATGTTCATACAGAATATACCCCTTGCTATGAAATCCATCCAGATCAAATCCTTGTTATGGCCAGGCTCAGTGGCTAACTCATGTAATCCCAGAACTTTGGGAGGTCGAGGTAGGTGGATCGCTTGAGGTCAGGAGTCTGTGACCAGCCTGGCCAACATGGTGAAACCCTGTCTCTACTAAAAATACAAAAATTAGCTGGGCATGGTGGCAGGTGCCTGTAATTCCAGCTACTCGGGAGGCTGAGGCAGGAGAATCACTTGAACCCGAGAGGTGGAGGTTGCAGTGAGCTGGGATTGCACAACTGCACTCCAGCCTGGGCAACAGAGCAAGACTCCATCTCAGAAAAAAAAAAAGAAAAAAGAAAAAGAGAAAAAAAAATCCTTGCTATATTAGGTTGGTGCAAAAGTAATCACGGTTTTTGCTATTAAAAGTAAAATGGCAAAAACCGTGATTACTTTTGCGCTGACCTAATAACATTAACACTTACCATTTTCTTTACATTATTTAATTTAAAAATCATCTCAATATCAAATAAATTAGTAGCCTATGTTTATTAAATGCTTATCGTGTGCCAAGTCCTCTTCTTTTTTAAAAAATGCTTTTATTTCCATAGGCTATTGGGAAACAGGTAGTATTTGGTCACATGAGTAAGTTCTTCAGCAGTGATTTTGAGATTTTGGTGCACCCATCACCTGAACAGTATACAGTGAACCTGATTTGTAGTCTTTTATCCCTCACCCCCTTCCCACCCTTTCCCCCTGAGTCCCCAAAGTCCATTGTGTCATTCTTATGCCTTTACATCCTCACAGCTTAGCTCCCACTCTTGAGTGAGAACATAAGATGTTTGGTTTTCTGTTCCTGAGTTACTTCACTTAGAATAATAGTCTCCAATCCCATCCAGGTTGCTGCAAATGCCATTAATTCATTCCTTTTTAGGGCTGAGTAGTATTACATCATATATATATACATTCCAGTGGTAACTATTTTATCCTCAAATCACCTCTTAGAAGGTAAGTGCTCAATTTTCAGGAAAGGAAACTGAAGCCCAGAGGGACTAATGTGCCTAAGGTCAGGCAGCCAGTGTGTTGTGAAGCAGACATTGACAGCCCAGCATGTGGCTCTGGAGCCTGCAGCACAAATGTCTCCACCCCTCAGCACTACCATGCTGCCCTATGGAGGGAGAAATATCATTTCCATTAAGTAGTTGAAGAAGCTGAGGCTTGGAGAGGTTAAGTTCTTGCTCCAAAGCCACAGGTGTTAAGTGGTAAAGCAGGAATTTGAGCTGAAAACACACGCACTTGAACTCTTGGGTCCCTCCTGAATTTTATGCCCCTCTGTTGTTGCAGGCTCCTATAACTTCATGTCTATTGTCCCTTGAACATTTTTAAGGCTTCAGGCAGAAAAACCTCAATGCATTGCACGTATTACTTTTAAATTTACATATTTATCATTTACTTCTAAAGTGTATGCAGAAATATCTGGTTGAAACTGGAGGTCTTTAGTAAAAAGACATCAATTTGAAAGAATTCTCAAAAAAAGTTCTCAAATATGTAAAGAGTTTTTTTCTCCATTTAAAAACTATTTGAATGAACTGGGCGAAAGACTGGCCATTCCTGATAACTTTGCGATTCCTTCCAACTTCTCTTTAAAGTTCTCCAGGAAGATAAACAAAAAGATTAAACAGGGAAATGAAAGCTGAGAAGACCATATGCAAAACACCAGCCTGATTCTCCACTCTCCGTATCATTCAAAAGGGATTGTATAGAGCTGCACATTTTTTGGATTAAAAGTTACACACTCCATAGCCCGAACCAAAACAGGACAGATGCTCCCAGAGGAGACTGGGCCTGCTTCTGAGTCATGCATTCTGTTACTGTGAAACATCAGGTTAGCACTAACCAGAAAAACAGACAGACTCCCCCACTTTTGAAGTGGTCAAAGCCAGATTTCTGCCGTCCACCCACGAGTTAGCATCTCCTGTTTTGTTTTAGTCAGTCTCTTCCACTGTTCTTCTTTGGCCAGAGTGGTAGTAGAAGGTGGACGGAGGGAAGCAAGCAGGGAGTATTGGAGAAACAATTTAGTAGCTCCCACTGGAAGAAGCCACTCACAACACGCAGTTCCCAAAAGAAAAGGGATCCAAATCTAACCCTCTTGCCCAGGAGATTGGCCCTAGATAAATCAACTGACCTGGGTTCTATACAGCAGCCTTATCCTCCACCCTGCATAGGAAAGGGGTGCTGCCAGCATCCACATCCCCTTTCTAAGCCAGAACCTCCAACCCCCACGTGCTGTGAGCTGAGCCACTCCTGAGAGTTGACAGGAGCTGCCTCACTTGGAAATGTAATGTTCATCCAATGAGTGACACTGTGCAGAAGCCCAGACCCTTGCTTCAAGGGAGGACAATGCTGTGGGGTTGTTCACACTTCAGAGCTCCCCGTGGGCTCAGGCTGAGACCAGACTTCAGCTTAACCCACAATAGCATCAAGCTCCATCCTCGGCCACACGCTGCTGTGTCTCTTACAGGTTTTACCCCCAAGTGCTATCTCACCACGTCACTGCACAAGAATCCCCATCCCACGGCCAGGCATGGTGGTTCACACCTGTAATCTCAGCACTTTGGGAGGCTGAGGTAGGCAGATCACTTCAGGTCAGGAGTTTGAGACAAGCCTAGTCAATATGATGAAACCCCATCTCTACTAAAAATACAAATATTAGCTAGGTGTGGTGGTGTGCACCTGCAGTCCCAGCTACTGGGGAGGCTGAGGCAGGAGAATCATTTGAACCCGGGAGGTGGAGGTTGCAGTGAGCCAAGATCACACCACTGCACTCCAGCCTGGGTGACAGATGGAGACTCCGTCTCAAGAAAAAAAAAAAAAAAGAAAAAAATCCCTATCTCAGGCTCTGCTTCTCAGAATACCAACCAAAACTTCTACCCGTTCTAGGTACACTTAGTATCTTGTAAATAAAGGTGAAACAAAACCTTCCTATATGTATTTTTTTATTTTATAGATTTCAAATTAAACTCCAAAAAAACACAGAGCCAGGCTGTTTTGTAGTTCTGAAAATGCACTGCCAAATTATTTTTCTATAGGGATTGTCCCAGCAGTACTCCCTCCAGCAATGTTTCAGAGTTGAAGCCAGAGCTGGAGCTCATCAACGGTCCAAACCAATAAGGTTATGTTATTGCTGCTTTTATTTGTATATCTTGGACTGCTAATGAGGTTGAACGTTTCCCCACATTTGTCTACTAATTGCACATCTTTCTTATGTGGATTTCAAATTTGAGAAGAAAATTCCACGCCGACTTTCCAGAAGTTTCAACACCATGAGATTAATTTCAATGTGTGTGAGGGCTTTTCAGTTCCATGGAAGACAATTCCAAGTTTAAAAACTGGGCAAAGTCATCAGGACTGTTTTTCCTGTGTAGAAAGGTTAAAGTAAAACAGATGTGAAACTCGCCTCCAATCTCTTTTCTGACTGTATTATTTGTCAGGGGATGTTAACTCTTGAACGTACATGCAGAAGAATGCTGGAGAAATAATTTAATAGTCATCCAGCTTACATGTCACGCCCTTTTACTAACAAAAGCAAACACATTAATTAAATAAGCATAATTGTGATAAGTGACTGCCTTGGCCTTATTTCCTTAGTCCACAGCAAATGCTTCTTGTCCTATTGTCATTCTCATTTTCTTCCCTTTATTCTTCTTCAAGTGCTCTGAAGGTATGTACTCCCCAAATTTCAGTCCCTGTGCCTTTTGCTGTTTCCTCTTTACACTCTCCCGTGGCAATGTGTTTTGTTTTGTTTTTCAGACGGAGTTTCGCTCTTGTTGCCCAGGCTGGAGTGTAATGGTGCTATCTCGGCTCACTGCAACCTCCGCTTCCTGGGCTCAAGCAATTCTTCTGCCTCAGCCTCCCGAGTAGCTGGGATTACAGGCATGCGCAACTAGGCCTGGCTAATATTGTATTTTTAGTAGAGATGGGGTTTCACCATGTTGGTCAGGCTGGTCTTGAACTCCTGACCTCAGATGATCCACCCACCTCGGCCTCCCAAAGTGCTGGGATTACAGGCGTGAGCCACCTCGCCTGGGAGGTAATGTATTTAAAGTGTAAGATTAAACTATCTAGAGGGATTTTTCCAGATCTTTCCATTTTACCAAGAACTGCCAAATTCCTCAGGGTTCCCCACAAAGTAAGCAGTGCTCTCACGTGGGAAGAGAACCTTCACACTGAGGACAAGCACTCCTCAGTAAGCATTGTTCAGGAGGAAATGCCACAGAGATAATATGGGTGTTTCTACATCATTCCCAGACCACCATCTGCACATTGATCTGCTGTGTCAAGACAGCTTGTTCTCCACAGCAATGAACTTTTTGTTATGCGCATGAAACAGGAGTTGTTAGACAAATTTGGCCAGGTGTGGTGGCTCACGCCTGTAATCCCAGCACGTTGGGAGGCCAAGGCAGGTGGATTGCTTGAGGTCAGGAGTTTGAGATCAGCCTGGCCAACATAATGAAACCCTATCACTACTAAAAATATAAAAATGAGCAGGGCATGGTGGCACATGCCTATAATGCCAGCTACTTGGGAGACTGAGTCAGAAGAATCACTTGAACCCAGGAGGCAGAGGTTGCAGTGAGCTGAGATTGTGCCACTGCACTATAGCCTGGGCAACAGAGCAAGACTCTGTCTCAAAAACAAACAAAGAAACAAAACAAAACAAAACAAAAAGAACAAGAGGAGTTGTTAGAAAAATTCTGCCCACGGATGTGTGTTTCTGGCCTGTGTTAAGTCTAAATTACAGTGGACCCCTGAACAACGCGGGTTTAAACCGGTGGATGCGTTTATACATGGCGACCTTTGCTACCCCTGAGACAGCAAGACCAATCCCTCCTCTGCCTCCCCCTCCTGCCCCCAGCCTACTCAGCATGAAGACAATGAGGATGAAAACCTTTATGATGATCCACTTACACTTAATGAATAGTAAATGTATTTTCTCTTAGGATTTTCTTAATAACATTTTATTTTCTCTAGCTTACTCCATTTTAAGAATACAGTATACATATAATACAGGTATTAGTCTGTTCTCACATTGCTATAAAGAAGTATCTAAAACTGGGAGATTTATAAAGAAATGGGGTTTTTGGCTCTGCAGGCTGTACAGGAACTATAGCAGCTTCTGCTTCTGGGGCAGCCTCAGGAAGCTTCCAAACATGGCGGAAGGCGAAGAGGGAGCAAGACGTCTCACATAGCAGGAGCGGGAGCAAGAGAGAGACTAGGGAAGTGCTAACACTTTTTTTTTTTTTTTTGAGACGGAGTCTCACTCTGTTGCCCAGGCTGGAGTGCAGTGGCGCAATCTTGGCTCACTGCAACCTCCGCCTCCCAGGTTCAAGTGATTATCCTGCTTCAGCCTCCCAAATAGCTGGGACTACAGGTACGTGCCAGCACAGCTGGCTAATTTTTTGTATTTTTAGTAGAGATGGGGTTTCACTGTGTTAGCCAGGATGGTCTCGATCTCCTGACCTCGTGATCTGCCCACCTTGGCCTCCCAAAGTCCCAGGATTACAGGCGTGAGCCACCACGTCCAGCCGCTAACACTTTTAAATGCCAGATCTCGCAATAACTCACTCACTCACTATCACGAGAACAGCACCAAAGGGATAGTGTTAACCATTCATGGAAGACCACATCCACCATCTAATCACCTCCCACCAGGCCCTACCCCCAACACTGGGGATTACAATTCGACATGAGATTTGATGAGGATGCAGATCCAAACCATATCACTACATATAGCATACAAAATTATACGTTAATTGATTGCTTATGTTATTGATAAGGCTTCTGATCAACAGGAAGCTATTAGTAGTTATGCTTTTGGGGATTCAAAAGTTATCTATAGATTTTCAACTGCATGGAAGTCAACACTCCTGACCCCCATGTTGTTCAAGCGTCAACTTTGCTTGCCACTCTAAAACGGGGAGATCTCATATCTAATTTCTAGCTTCTCTTAAAAAAAAAAAAAAAGCATCCAACCATATTTGGCTCCAAATTCCCATGTGGCAAGGTACTGGCCTCTCTCTTTAATTGAGGCATGTACTCTACAGTTTACTACAGTCCCCATTGCTCTCTCTGGCCTTCAGCCTCCATACTTTTTTGCCTCTTAGTACCCTTTTTTCCTTCCCTTCCTTCCTTCTTAAACATCCTCTTGGCTGGGCACGGTGTCTCACACCTGTAATCCCAGCACTTTGGGAGGCTAAGATGGGCAGATCACCTGAGGTCGGGAGTTTGAGACTAGCCTGACCAACATGGAGAAACCCCATCTCCACTAAAAATATGAAAAAATTAGCCGGGCGTGGTGGCACATGCCTGTAATCCCAGCTACTCGGGAGGCTGAGGCAAGAGAATTGCTTGAAGCCGGGAGGCGGAGGTTGCGGTGAGCCGAGATCGCGCCATTGCATTCCAGCTTGGGCAACAAGAGCAAAACTCCGTCTCAAAAAACAAAAAAACAAAAAAAATCCTCTTTCCCTGGCTGGGATTCTCTCTCTTTATGCGCCCTTCAACTTACACCTCTATGTGGCATGGTCTATTCCATGGAGAATCCTGACTGATGGTACTTCTTCTCCACAGCCTCTACTGACTGCCCCTACCAAGTTAATCCTTGACTCTTCCATACTTCTTCTCTGGAACATGTATACCTGCATGTATTTACCTATAAACACTGGGCAGCAAATTTATATTGAGAGACTAGAATACAACAGACACTCTGTGAGGGGCTTCACATATAAAATGCTCCAGGGCAGCATGGAGTACATAGCTGGTGGGAAATGCCAGGATCACAGGTTGTGCAGGGTGTCATGGGAGGATACAGCAAAGGCCACTCCATCTGAACCAGACTTCCTGGAGTAAATGACTCACTTGATCTGAGATTTGAAGGACAAGGAGAAATTAGCTTAGCTAACAAGTTGAGGAAAGGTGAATTTCAGGGAAGGAAAGCAGTACCTGAGAAGGCACACAAGCCTAAAGTTTGGCCGCAAGAAAACAATATAGGTCGTTTATCAAGCCTATCATGCTGCTTTGTTTTCATAGCCAGCAAAGCAAAAATTAAGGAAAAAGTTTTCACAAGCATAGTCGATCAAAACTGGATGAGGACATGCAAAGATTTCTCACTTATTTGGGGTTAAATAAGAACCCATTTTATCCAAAGCTTTTCCAAATTATTTTCTGGAAGTTGCAGTGAAATTAAATCTGATTCCCCAAATCTCCTCGTGGGGATCGTTTAGCAAATAAAAAATGTAAGTGAGTAACAATTTCCTCCCAAACTTCCAAATGAAATTTTTTGCTATAATGTCACAAAAATTGTTACCTGAATTTATCTTGCAGGCAAATTAGATGATGTTTTACATTCTTTCCCCCCATGAAATCACTTTCAAGAATTAAGTCAGAAAGAGAAGAGGCCAATTTTAGCAGCAATTTGCTCTTGCTGTAGCTGGATTTTGGTTAAAACTGCCTGAAGTAAACTTAATACACACTAATATCACGATCTACCTTTTAAAATTTCAGGTTCCACGTATAAAATTCCAACTGAATCTGCCAAATATGCAAAGCCCCAATGAAAGGTATTAGTTTTGACAGTGTGAAGTTATTGGTAGCTTAACATTCTGAAAATGAAGTCCCTATATTCTTTGGCCAAATATCTTTCCTTGTGATAACTTGGAAACTTCAGGATAGAACATGTGAACCTTGCCATGAGCATTCAAGTTCTCACAAAGCAAGGCATGTATTCTAGTACTTTCCATGGGATTGACAACCTTGATAATAATATGAACAATTCTCATAGATTGCCAGGCAGGGTTTTGGATGCTTAGCAGTGAATACCTGATTTTTTTCCTGTCAAATTCCTCACTGTGAATTCCACATTATTGGAGCAATATTAAATGCGCATTCTTATAAATTTTTTTAAAAATTTAATTATTGTATTTTTTTAGAGGCATGGTCACTGTCTGTCACCCAGACTGGAGTGCAGAGATAACAATCATAGCTCACTACAGCCTCAGCCTTCTGGGCTTAAGCAGTCTTCCCACTTCAGCCTCCCAAGTAGCTGGGACAACTGGCATACATACACCACCATGCCTGGCTAATGTTTTTATTTTTTTTTGTAGGGACAGGGTCTTGCTATGTTGCCCAAGCCAGTCTCGAACTCTGGGCCTCAAGTTATCCTCCTGCCTCAGCCTCCCAACATGCTGAGATTACAGGCATGAGCCAGTATACCTGGTCCTGTTATCAATTTTTAATATCTCATTTGTTTGGAAGAATTTTGACAGAGCTTCAAAGATATTATTAGGTTTCGTTGTAGCACCAAAGGCTTGAGAAAACAGCTCCTTTTATTCCGCATCCTCTTTAACCACAAGTCATGCAGAAACACACGGTGTAGCCCAAAGTTCTTGGCGGAAATCATAAGATGCGTCAAACTAATGATAAGAAAATGCAGGCCGGGAGTGGTGACTCACGCCTGTAATCCCAGCACTTTGGGAGGCAGAGACAGGCAGATCACCTGAGGTCGAGAGACCGAGACCATCCTGGCCAACATGTGAAACCCCATCTCTACTAAAAAATACAAATATTAGCTGGGCATGATGGTGCACTCCTGCAGTCTTAGCTACTTGGGAGGCTGAGGTAGGAGAATCACTTGAACCTGGGAGGCAGGGGTAGCAGTGAGCCAAGATCACGCCACTGCACTCCATCCTGGCCGCACAGTGACACTCCATCTCAAAAAAAAAAAAAAAAAAAAAAGCCATGATTTGATCTTTTGCAAAACTCAGAGTGTGATGTCAGCAGGTAAGACATTCTAACGTGTGACTGTAGATTCAAAGAAACATTCTGGAATAGCTTCTACATATCCATTCAAATAAACTGGTGGCAGCACTCAGACCACATAGCTCTTTGAAAATTTCTTCAGCATTGCAAAGTTTTATTCTCCAGTGATTAAAAGGGCCAGTGATTTGGTTTGGCTCTGTGTTCCAAATCTCCTCTCGAGTCGTGATCCCCATGTGCTGGGGGAAAGGCCTGGTGGGAGGTGATTGGATTGTGTCCGGAATTGATAGGTTCTTGGTCTCACTGACTTCAAGAATGAAGCCACGGACCCTCACAGTGAGTGTTACAGTTCTTAAACGCAGCGTGTCCGGAGTTTTTTCCTTCTGATGTTCGCATGTGTTCAGAGTTTCTTCCTTCTGGTGGGTTAGTGGTCTCGCTGGCTCAGGAGTAAAGCTGCAGACCTTCACAGTGAGTGTTACAGCTCTTAAGGCGGTGCATCTGGAGTTGTTCATTTCTCCCGGTGGGTTCGTGGTCTCACTGCCTTCAGGAGTAAAACTGCAGACCTTCGCGGTGAGTGTTACAGCTCATAAAGGCAGCGTGGACCGAAAGAGTGAGCAGCAGCAAGATCTATCGCAAAGAGCAAAAGAACAAAACTTCCACAGTGTGGAGAGGGACCCCTATCGCAAAGAGCAAAAGAACAAAACTTCCACGGTGTGGAGAGGGACCCGAACGGGTTGCCGCTGCTGGGTCAGGCAGCCTGCTTTTATTCTCGTGTCTAGCCCCACCCACATCCTGCTGACTGGTCCATTTTACAGAGAGTTGATTGGTCTGTTTTACAGAGAGCTGATTGGTCCGTTTTGACAGGGTGCCGATTGGTGTGTTTACAATCCCTGAGCTAGACACAGAGTGCTGATTGGTGTATTCACAATCCCTTAACTAGACATAAAGATTCTCCAAGTCCCCAACAGTTTAGCTAGATACGGAGGGTCAATTGGTGCATTCACAAACCCTGAGCTAGACATAGAGTGCTGATTGGTGTATTCACAATCCCTTAGCTAGACATAAAGATTCTCCAAGTCCCCACCAGATTAGATAGATACAGAGTGTCGATTGGTGCATTCACAAACCCTGAGCTAGACACAGGGTGCTGATTGGTGTCACAAACCTTGAGCTAGACACAGAGTGCTGATTAGTGCACTCACAATCCCTTAGCTAGACACAAAAGTTCTCCAAGTCCCCACTAGACTCAGGAATTCAGCTGGGTTCACCCAGTGGATCCTGCACCAGGGCCGCAGGCAGAGCTGCCGGCCAGTCCCGCCCTGTGCCCACACTCCTCATCCCTTGGGCAGTTGATGGGACAGGGTGCTGTGGAGCAGGGGGCAGTGCTCATTGGGGAGGCTTGGCCATGCAGGAGCCCGTGGGGGTGGGTGGGGCAGGCTCAAGCATGGCGGGCTGAAGGTCGGGAGCCCTGCCCAGCCAGGAGGCAGCTAAGGCCGGGTGAGAAATCGAGTGCAGCGCCCGTGGGCCGGCACTGCTGAGGGACCTGGCGCATCCTCCCGCAGCTGCTGGCCTGGGTGCTAAGCCCCTCACTGCCCGGGGCAGGCAGGCTGGCCAGCAGCTCCAAGTGCAGGCTGCCAAGCCCATGCCCACCCAGAACTCTAGCTGGCCCACAAGCGTGGCAGGCAGCCCCGCTTCCTGCCCACCCCTCTCCCTCTACACCTCCCCCAAGCTGAGGGAGCCAGCTCTGGCCTTGGCCAGCCCAGAAAGGGGCTCCCACAGTGCAGCGGTGGGCTGAAGGGCTCCTCAAGTGCGGCCAGAGTGGGCGCCAAGGCCGAGGAGGCGCCAAGAGTGAGCGAGGGCTGCGAGGGCTGCCAGCATGCTGTCACCTCTCAGGATCATGGGGGCAGATTCTTGCCTTGCTGTTCTTGTGACAGTGAATTAGTTCTCATGAGATCTGACGGTTTTAAAGTGTGAAACATCCCCCCTCACTCTATCTCTCCTGCCACCATGTAAGATGTGCCTTGCTTCCCCTTCACCTTCAGCCATGATTGTAAGTTTCCTGAGGCCTCCCTAGCCATGCAGAAACGTGAGTCAATTAAACTTCTTTTCTTTATAAATTACCCAGTCTCAGGTAGTTCTTTATAGCAGTGTGACAACAAACTAATACAGCTACTTTATACAAAATCTTTACAGCCTTTACAACATCTTCTGCATATGTTCCCATATTAATATTATATATGCAGAGAATTGCACTCTAATAATAAAGCCTACCCATATAAAAATAAGGTTTATGTAAATTTGATTTAAATGCATTAAAGCTAAGCGAGGGCTACATGGTTCCTTTGACTGGTGTTTTCTTCACATGAAACACACTGAGGAAGTTGAATCCCTGTTGCTTGCAATATACCTGGATCTAACCTTGATATATAAGTAAGTCTCATCAGATTTGTGTGTTTGGGCTGCCATCTTCAGCTGCCTTATAGAAGAAAAACATTAATGAGGGGTATTTTCAAGAATGCCAAGCTGGTTTTGAAGAGCAATTAGTGCTGCTAATGGCAGTTGCTACATGACTGCCTAGTTTCTTCTCATACCTGAACCTTATAAGCACATTATTTGTTCATTCTATGAGTACAAATATGTTAGAGGTCTAAAATATGCCACCCATTAGAAACCCAAACCTCAATATCATACAATACACCATATAACAAACCTGCATATGTGCTCCTTGAATCTAAAATAAAAACTAAGGCTGGATGCATTGGCTCACATTTGTAATCCCAACAATTTGGGAAGCGAAGAGCAAGGGTCACTTGAAACCAGGAGTTCCAGACCAACTTGGGCAACATAGCAAAATTCTCTCTCTACTTCTTTTTTTTTGACAAACAGCCAGGTACGGTGATGCATGCCTGTAGTCCCAGCTACTTGGGAGGCTTAGGTGAGAGGATTGCTTGCATCCAGGAGTTTGAGGCTGCAATGAACTATGATTGCACCACTGCATTCCAGCCTGGGTAACAGAGTGAGGCCCTGTCTCAAAAAATAAAATAAAAATAAAATAAAATAAAGTAAGATGCTACCTTTTAAGAGAGACTTAGGCAAGGTTTAAAATATTTTTTATGATTCTCTGGTTTTTGTTGTTGTTGTTTGTTTGTTTGTTTGTTCAGATGGAGTCTCGCTCTGTCACCCAGGCTGGAGTGCAATGGCACGATCTCAGCTTACTGCAACCTCCACCTCTCAGGTTCAAACAATTCTTTCGCCTCAGTCTCCTCAGTAGCTGGGATTACAGCCACCCCCCGTCATGCCAGGCTAATTTTTGTATTTTTGTAGAGACGGGGTTTCATCATGTTGACCAGACTGGTCTTGAACTCCTGACCTCAGGTGATCAGCCCGCCTCAGCCTCCCAAAGTGTGATTTTTAAATTTACTGTTGGACTGAACTCCATTGTTAAACAATATAAAGATATATCAAGAAAAAAGAATTATTCCCCCAGCCTCTCTACAAACTAATCCCTCTGATGTAAATCAAGTTATCCATCTATCCTATTCTTCATGTACATATAAATGTATTCATACTTACATTAACATACACACAAACATGCAGTGTTTTTATCTTATAAAATTAAATGGTATTATATTGCACATTTTCTTGCAACTTGCTTTATCACTTAACAGTTTCTCATAGATGATCTAGCTGGTCCATAGATGGATATATAACTCATTTTCATTTTAAAGAACACCATAAACTAAGATTCTGATTTAATTTGCATTAAAATAGAGAATTTTTTTATCATACTATATTTCCATCCAGTAACATGGCATAAGTTTTCATCTATTAAGGTTTACTTTATGTTCTTCTAGAAAAAATATTTGCATATAGACACTGTAATTTTTTATTAAATTGTTTTAGAGCTTTTTTTCTTGGCTGTTGGGAAGAGGGCTTTATTTTCCATTTATATTTAACTGCTTTTTGTGAGTATGGTAAATTGTATTATTTGTCATTAACTACTCCCTCCTTGGTTAGAGGACTATACACCCATGCATGTTGGGTATAATTTACAATACCTTCAGAGATGAAGCATGCTTCCTCCCCCAATTTGGGCTGGCCATGGGATTTGTTTTGGCCAATGAATGTGAGTGGATGTGACATAAGTACATCCAAACAGAAACTTTAAATCAGCTGTGTGATTTCTCTTGGCCTCTTGAGCTTCTGCTCCATGACATGGAAATGTCCATGTAGGGGCTACTTCTTCAGTCTAGATCCCAGAATGAGAAGGCTTGTGAAGCAGACCTCCTACTGACCCACAGCATGGAGCAGTGTAGCAGCCAACTGTGAAGAAATGGGAAGGGTCTCATATTTCACCTTACTTTCAAGCCAACATGTTAACTTGCCAGTTTCATGGATGCTGAATAAAAACACTTGGGTTAGAGACAAAACACTTGATTACAGCAAAAGCAGTAGTCAGAATGTCAGCATGTCTGTTTTGGTTCCCTGAGTCTTCATTTTCAGTGATGATGTGAATAGGCCCAGATGGATGCCTGACCAAATGCTGGGTTGCATTATAGGAAAGGAATATAGAACTTAAATTCCCATGATTTCACAGCAAGTAGTGAGCAAGCCAGCTCTTTGTCCCAGAGGTAAAAATCACCTCCTCCCTCAAGGTTGCTTGTTGTAAACATAACCCGGAGAAAAGGCTAGGTAGGAAATGATTAGGCCCTTGCATGCTTAGCACACCCAGCAAGATATGTAGGAACAAGAGTAACACATGGAGGAGAGTTTCCCAACACCAACCTTCAGCCCTCATGTAAAGTTAGTGAGAAATAAATGTTTGCTCTTGTAAGCCACTGTGGTATGATTGTTTTGATACACAACAAAGTTGTAGCTAGTACAAAGTACATTATATTTGTATATTTATCTTATATCTTGCCACCTTACCCAATTCTCTTATTTTAAAACATGTTCTAATACAGTTTTTTGGGTTTTCTAGGTATAATAATGTCTTTGCAAATAAAGTGAATTGCCCCCTTTCCCAAGTATTTATATTATTATGGTTTATTTTGGGTTTTTTAAACCTTCTGTGTTAGCCTAAATCCTAAAACTATTTTGAATAAAATGATGATAGTAAATATGTCATTTATTAAGTTATTGTGTCTTACTTCCAAAGCCAGCCTTTGTTACTCTACCGGTAATGCCTGGGCTGGAACTTCAAACCGTATTTTTGCTTTGCAAGTTGGCTCCCGTTAAATTTTGCTGATAGAGGTGCTTCACGGAGCTCACAGGCTGAAGGAGGAGGAAGAGGCTTGTTCCTTCCTGCATGTTTTTTGGGGGCTTCCTATTTGCCTCTTTTTCATATGAGCGGTATCCCACCAATGCTTCTTCATCTTGGCAGCAGCAGTTCCTTCCTGTAGCAACAAGTGAACCCAACTGACAGTATTTCTAAATGCTGCATCTCCCCTGGAGATGCTATCAGCACTTTCTACTCAGAGGTCTGAGCTTCATTTCCAAGAGAGCCCTTCTCCAAGCTCCTAAGCTTTAATAAATCCAACCTCTTTTCTTGATCCCACCCAATCACAGAGCAGTAGCTGTTTTCTGCAGCTCCTATTTCTGTGATCTCAACTTCTCTTTTAGCTACCTCATGAACAATTTAATACCTAGTTAATAATTCTTTAGATTAAATGCTCTCTGCTAAAATAACTGGTGTAGTTTCTTCTTCCTGACTGACCCTTGACTAATACAGTAGGTATTCTGACCTATTTCCTGATTTTAACAATAGTTGCTTTAGGTATTTGCCTTTTAACATTACGGTTGCTGGTTTTGAGTTTTTGGCTAATCACTGCTGAAGTTTATCAAATGTGTTCTTGTGTATATTTATAAATACATATATTTTCCTCCCTTAATAGTTAATATGATAAACTAGATATATCTCATAATGTTGACTCATCCTTATATCCCTGGAATACATAACTAATAGTATAACACATGTATAGTACTTACTACATATGTCCTAAAACTGTATAAATACATATGTATACATATTCCCTTAATAAACCTATATAGGTTTATACAGTTTATAAATACAGTTATAAATACAGTTTATAAATATAGTTATAAATACAGTTTATAAATACTTATAATTAATGTTAATGTTGCCAAATTTGCATTACCAAATATTTATTTAGAACTTATATTCATAATTAAAATTGAACTATACTTAGAATTTTCTATCTTGTACTATTATTATTACTTGTTTTCTACCTATCTGATCTCCTCTGTTCAATTGAAAGATTAAAAGTCAATGCCTTACTGATATTTTTCTCTTACAAAGTCTATATTATAGTATATTGCACAGAGCACGTGATTGATAATACATGTTGAATGAATAAATGCAGGTAATAGATATGAAAGTAAGCCTTTTAAAAAAATTAGCATTTATTCTGTAACATAAAATTCTAATTTCATACATTAAAAGTATTTGTAAGGAATAAAAATACTTAACGATAGATAAATTTGGTGTTCAATTAGGTTTTTCTGGGCATGTGTTCACTTCAGAACTTGGAAATCTTTAAAATTAATGCAGATCCTGTTTCCTTAAATGTCTCTTCACAGAATTTTTAAAATTCTCCATTTAGTTAACAGCAATAATTGCTTTTGTACACTTAAGAGTTACTGTATTGTTTTATGACACAGATTATATCAAAATCAGTTCTTTTTCCAGAAGATTAAAGAAAAATTAATGGAAGATATGCATCAAGGATTCTTAACGTATAAAACCATTTTCAACAGAATGCTTTTTATTTAAGTCAAAATTGGATTTCCATGGTTTGGGGCTTGAGGGTTTCTAAGGTTTTCCTCCTGCAGATTCAAGACTTGTACTAGACATCAAAGGTTATCATGTTGCCCCTTCAAGACACTAGCTAAAGGAATTGGCAACTATTTACAATTTAGTTTTGCTTGAGTCCTTCCCTTCAAAGTAGCTATCAATACGTCTTTGTAATTATGTTTAAGGACAAGACATGCTCTTATTTATTTAAATGTGTTTTAAAAAATTGTATTTCAAGGACCTTCTGTGAACACAGCACAATACTGGGAGACAAATAAGAAAAGCAAAAATGTATCCTCTGCTACCAAGGATCTTACAATACAAGGGATAAACCATAAGCAAACCCAAGTTTTATATTAGAAATAACAGTATAGGACAAGTGTTGTTTTCAGTCCCAATAATACTAAAAAGAAAAATCCATCAAAATGGAAGGAATAGGGTGCTTATGGGGCACTCTGAAGGTTTTTTTTTTTTCTATTTGTTTTTTGTAGTTTTTTGTAGTTGTTTTAATTCCAGGTTCTAATTTCATGTGACTGGGGAGGTAATAATTGGCCATTTATGATCAGGATAACAAAGAACATTTTTCTCATATCCTCAGGCATGCTTGGAAGCGGTAATGTAAACAATAATAATGGGAATTATTTTACTTCTTATTTTGAAAATAAAAATGTAAATATTTGTTTTTAAACTTCCTTACAACCCTAAGGTTTATAACTGTAATTTTTATTATAAAGAAAGATTACTATGTATCATTATTACTAAAAGACAGTAGTTTTACAAAGCCTGGGCTGTAATTATTTGAGAAAACATTATTTTTGAATTTATTACATATCCTAAAAGTAACATAAAATATATTTTATCAATTCATTTCAGTTTATGTACCTCAACCTATGTGGTTTCAATGTGTGTGTGTGTATCATACATCTGATGATGGCAAAAATCTACATAAAGTTCTGAAAACCATGCAATTTTAATGAAACTCATCTAAACTTTAGAAGTAAGTGAGGGTATAGAACTATATAGTGAGGGTATAGAACTATATGTATACCATATATTAGGTATAGTTTATATTACTATCCTTTTTTTTTTTTTTTTTTGAGACGGAGTCTTGCTGTCACCCAGGCTGGAGTGCAGTGGTGTGATCTTGGCTCACTGCAACCTCCACTTCCTGGGTTCAAGCCATTCTCCTGCCTTAGCCTCCTGAGTAGCTGGGACTACAGGCATGCGCCACCATGCCCAGCTAATTTTTGGGTGTGTGTATTTTTAGAAGAGATGGGGTTTCACCATGTTGGCCAGGCTGGTCTTGAACTCCTGACCTCAAGTGTTCCGCCCGCCTCGTCCTCCCAAAGTGCTGGGATTACAGGCTTGAGCGACCATGCCAGGCCTACTATCCTATATTTTTAATCCCAGTTTTTACTTTTCTTCTCTATATAGATCCTTCTTATCATTGGTTTTCTTGGATGACGATTTAATGACAAGGAAAAAAGAAATACATATAGTTTGCAGATTGCTAAGGGACACAAACATCTATTTCAGGGAATTAAAATGGCAACTTGGGGGAATTTTGTTTTCTTTTTCATTAGGTTTATTAAGAAATATAAGTTTTACCATTCACATCAATTATGTTATATTTAAAAATACTAGAGTTGGCAATTTTAAAAATCCACACAATTGACTTAAAGAAGATGTTTGCAAGGAAAAAAGAGAGAAGACCCAAATAAACAAAATAGAAAGAAAAAAAGAAACATTACAACTAGTTATCACAGGAATACAAAAGATCGGCCGGGCACAGTGGCTCATACCTGTAATCCCAGCACTTTGGGAGGCCAAGATGGGTGGATCACGAGGTCAGGAGTTTGAGACCAGCCTGGCCAACATAGTGAAACCCCTCTCTACTAAAAATACAAAAAAAAAAAAAAAAAAAGCCAGGCATGGTGACAGGCTCCTGTAGTCCCAGCTACTTGGGAGGCTGAGGCAGGAGAATCACCTGAACCCAGGAGGCGGAGGTTGCAGTGAGCAGAGATTGCGCCATTGCACTCCAGCCTGGGGAACACAGTGAGACTCTGTCTCAAAAAAAAAAAAAAAAGAAAAAAAAAGAAATACAAAAGATCATTAGAGATGATTATGAACAATCATGTGCTAACAAACTGGAAAACCTAAAGGAAATGGATAAATTCCTGGATGTATACAACCTACCAAAATTGAATGAGGAAGAAATAGAAAACCTGAGCAGATTGATAACAAGTAATGAGATTGAACCAGTGATTAAAAAGTCTCCCAACAAAGGAAAGTCCAGGACCAATGGCTGCATTGCTGAATTGTACCAAATTTATAAAGAAGAGCTAGCCTCAATTCTTCTAAAACTATTTCAAAAAAACTGAAGGGCCAGGCGTGGTGGCTCATGCCTGTAATCCCAGCACTTTGGAAGGCCGAGGTGGGCAGATCACAAGGTCAAGAGATCGAGACTATCCTGGCCAACATGGTGAAACCCAGTCTCCACTAAAAATACAAAAATTAGCTGGGCGTGGTGGCGGGCGCCTGTAGCCCCAGCTACTCAGACCCAGGCTGAGGCAGGAGAATCACTTCAACCTGGGAGGTGGCGGTTGCAGTGAGCCGAGATTGTGCCACTGCACTCCAGCCTGGCAACAGAGTGAGGAGGAAATTCTGTCTAACTCATTATCTGAAGCCAATATTACTCTGATACCAAAACCAGACAAGGGCACAACAATAAAAGAAAACTGCAGGCCAATGTCCCGAAAAAAGATAGATGCAAAAATCCTCAAGAAAATACTAGCAAACTGAATCCAACAGTACATCAAAAACACACCACGATCAAGTGGGATCTATCCCGGGGATGCAAGGATAGTTCAACATACACAAATTGGTAAACATGATACAACATGTCAATAGAATGAAGGACAAAAACCACACAATCCTCAGTAGATGCAGCAAAAGCATTTGATAACATTCAACATCCCTTTATGATAAAAACTCTCAACAAATTAGGCATAAAAGAAACATACCTCAATTTAATGAAGGCCATATATGACAAACCCTTAGCTAACAGCATACTGAATGGGAAAAAGCTGAAAGCCTTTCCTCTGAGAACTGGAACAAGACGAGGACACCCACTTTAACCACTCCTATTAAACACAGCATGCGAAGTCTCACCAGAGCAATCAAGTAAGAAAAAAAAAAGATAAAAAGGCATCCAAACCAGAAAAGAAGAAGTCAAATTTTCCCTCTTTGCAGATGACATAATCTTATATTTAGAAAAACCTAAATACTCTACCAAAAAAGTCTTAGATCTATCTGATAAACAAATTCAGTAAGGTTGAAGCACACAAAATCAACATCCAAAAATCAATAGCATTTCTACACACTAATAACAAATTATATGAAAAAGAATTAAGAAGGATTCCATTTACAATAGCTACAAAAATAATAAAATACCTAGAAATAAATTTAACTAAAGAGGTAAAAGAGTTTTACAATGGAAACTACAAAACACTGATGAAAGAAACTGAAGAGGACGCAAATGAATGAAACACCATCCTGAGCTCATTGGTCAGAAGAATCAATGTTGTTAAAATGACCATACTATCAAAAGCAATCTACAGATTCAATGCAATCTTTATCAAAATTCCAATCTAATTTTTCACAGAATTAGAAAAAAGAATCCTAAAATTTGTATGGAACCAAAAAAGAACATAAATAGCCAAAGCAATACTGAGCAAAAAAGAACAAAGCTGGAGGCATTATGCATGCTACCTGACTTCAAAATTTCTTTCTTTCTTTTTTTTTTTTTTAGCCAGAGATTTGCACTTGTTGCTCAGGCTGGAGTGCAATGGCACAATCTCAGCTCACTGCAACCTCTGCCTCCCAGGTTCAGGCGATTCTCCTGCCTCAGCCTCCCAAGTAGCTGGGATTACAGGCATGCATCCCCATGCTCAGCTAATTTTGTATTTTTCTAGTAGAGACAGGGTTTCACCATGTTGGTCAGGCTGGTCTCAAACTCCTGACCTCAAGTGATCCACCCATCTCGGCCTCCCAAAATGCTGGGATTACAGGCATGAGCCACCGTGCCTAGCCCAAAATATATTTCAAGGCTATAGTAACCAAAACTGCATAGTACTCACATAAAACAGACACACAGACAAATGGAACAGAATAGACAACCCAGAAATAAATCTACATATTTACAGTCAATTGATTTTCAATGAAGGTGCCAAGAACGTACTTTGGGGAAAGGACACCTTTTTCAATAAGTGGTGCTGGGAAAATTGGGTATCTATATGCAGAAGAATGAAACTAGACCTGTATTTCTCACTATATACAAAAATCATCTCAAGATGGGTTAAAAACATAAACGTAAAACCTGAAACGATAAAACTATTAGAAGAAAACATAGGGTAAACACACTAGGACATTGGTCTAGGCAAAGATTTCATGGCTAAGACCTCAAAATCACAGGCAACAAAACTAAAAATAGCCAAATTAAACTATATAAAACTAAAAAGCTTTTGTACAGCAAAGGAAACAATAAGTAGAGTGAAGAAACAAAAATGGGAGAAAATATTTGCATATTTCTCCCTATTCATCTGCACTATTCATCTGACAAGGGACTAATGTCCAGAATATACAAAGTACTCAAACTCAACAGCAGGAAAAAAACAAGTAATACCATTTAAAAATTGGCTAATGACAAGAATAGACATTTCTCAAAAGAAGACATACATACAAATGGCCAACAGGTTTGTAAAAAAATGTTCAATATCACTAATCATCAGGGAAACGCAAATCAAAACCACAATGAGATATCATCTTACCCCAGTTAGAATGGCTATCATCAAAAAGACAAAAAATAACAGACAAGCTGGCAAGGATATATAGAATAGGGAGCTCAGACACTGTTGATGGGAATGTAAATTAGTACAGCCATTATGGAAAACAGTACAGAGACTTCTCAAAAACAAACAAAAAAATGGAACTACCATGAGATCTAACAATCCCACTAATGGGTATTTATACAAAGGAAAGTAAGTCAGTATATCAAAGGGATACCTGCACCCCCATATTTATGGCAGCACTGTTCACAATAGTAAAAAATATAGAATCAACTGAAGTGTTCATCAACAGATGAATGGGTAAATAAAATGGAATACTATTCACACAATGGAATACTATTCAGCCACAAGAATGAAATTCTGTCATTTGCAGCAACAGGGATGGAACTGGAGGTCATTATGTTAAGTGAAATAAGCCAGGCACAGAAAGATAAATATCACATGTTCTCACTCATATGTGGAAGCTAAAACAGTTAACCTCATGGAGGTGGAGAGTAAAATGATAGTCACCAGAGGCTGGGAAGGGTGTGGGATGGGAGGGATGAAGAGAGGTTGGTTAATGGGTATGAACATACAGTTAGATAGAAGGAATAAGTTCTGATGTTACATAGCAGAGTCAAATGACTATAGTTAACAACAATGTATTGCATATTTCAAAACAGCTGGAAGAGAAGGCTTGAAATGTTATCAACACAAAGAAATAATAAATACTGGAGGTGAGGGATACCCTAAACACCCTGACTGGATAATTACATATTTTATGCATGTAACAAAATATCACATGTGCCCCATAAGTATGTACAAATAGTATGTATCAATAAAAAATTAATTAAAAAAAGAAAAAGAAGAAGTTTGTTCAAAGTTTTCTTACTAGCTCTCTGGAATGCCAACCAAAGGATGAAAACATAAAACATACACTTATTCTTAATATGGTGTTAAAAGCCCCTCTATTGTATGGCTTAGGGACTGTTCAGTTTTCTCTAAAGTTTATTTTTTCATTTTTAAAATTTACTAGTTTGATTTTTTTGTTGATTGTTCAAAAAATGTTATTTTTGCATACAAAAAATGTATAGATGAAAGGAAGAAAATTATATCAAACAAATAGTAAAAAATTACTTAGGACACTTTCCTAGTTTTAAAATGAAAGTTGATACTTTAGAGCTGTCAAGGTTTTTTGTGTTTTGTGTGTTTTTATCAAAATCTCAGATTTAACTAGAACTACTGAAATTTGAAGATGGTCCTGAATGGAAAAAGATGGAAGACAAAGGTGAAATCAACTAATGGAGAAACTTTAGCAAATGTCTCAGTTCCACAACAACATCTTTCCTGTTTTGAAAATGAGTCTTTGCAGGTGTGTTTCCTATCTTGCTTTCTTGCTCAAGAAGAATGTTTATCATTTTCTGAATTTACCAGCAATTGGTGTGTGCTGAGGGCTCATTTATTACAAAATGTCGCTAACTCACTCCTGTCCTCTTAAATTTAAAACAGCTGCTACCCACTGCCAGGATGTAAATCTTCACAGACAGATTTCCAGACTCTCTGTATGCCTGTATTACATTTTTGTTAATAATAATCTCTGTCCATCAAGGTGACAAGGGGACATTGTGCTTCTACACACATATTTTCTCTGTCCATATATAAAAAACTAAAGCTTTCATTTTGTTAATACAAACCCATGATTTAACGTTTTAAAAAAAACACTGATTGTTGGTGCCATTTGAAGCACTACAGTTTAGTTTTGCTTCAAGAATCATAACTTCCAAAGTTGTTCCTTTCCCATGGAGTTATTTTTTTTTAATATTATCTCTGAACTAGAATAGCTCATTTACTGAGTGAAAGTAGCAGAGGGATCCCAACTAAATGTTAAAAGACAGAGCAGGCCGGGTGCGGTGGTTCACACCTGTAATCCCAGCACTTTGGGAGGCCGAGGCGGGTGGATCACGAGGTCAAGAGATCGAGACCATCCTGGCCAACATGGTGAAATCCTGTCTCTACTAAAAATACAAAAAATTAGCCGGGCATGGTGGCAGGCACCTGTAGTCCCAAGTACTTGGGAGGCTGAGGCAGGAGAATCACTTGAATCCAGGAGGTGGAGGTTGCAGTGAGCCAAGATTGCACCACTGCACTCCAGCCTGGCGACAGAGCAAGACTCCATCTCAAAAAAAAAAAAAAAAGACAGCAAATTTGGAAAAAGAAACTTATGCCGTAATTTTAAATTAGATTATAATTTTGTTTTTCAGATTAAATTTTCACAATTTAGAATTTACAATCTTGTCAACATTCATTTGTAGAGAAAGTATAATTTTCAACTTTTTCAATGACCACTTCACTGTCTTAAAATATATGAAAATATGGGCCAGGTACGGTGACTTAAGCCTGTAATCCCAGCACTTTGGGAGGCCGAGGCAGGTGGATCATGAGGTCAGGAGATCGAGACCATCCCGGCTAATACAGTGAAACCCTGTCTCTACTAAAAATACAAAAAATTAGCCAGGCCTGGTGGTGGGCGCCTGTAGTCCCAGCTACTCGGGAGGCTGAGGCAGGAGAATGGTGTGAACCCAGGAGGCGGAGCTTGCAGTGAGCCGAGATCGTGCCACTGCACTCCAGCCTGGATGACAGAGCGAGACTCCGTCTCAAAAAAAAGAAAAGAAAAAAAAATATATATGAAAATATTAATTTTGACATAATCACTAAATTCTTGGATTTTCAAAGATATCATTTTCATTTTACTTTGTTTTTACTTTGTTACCTTACCAGAAAGAAATAATTTTGTTTCTTCCCATTAGATTTCCTTCTGGAACAATTGTTCAATTTCTATAAAGAGAGAGTAATCTGTTTTGAAAGATGCTAAAGATTACGTTCACGCATAAGATAAATCACTGAGACAGTAAAAGATTCAAAAGGTACTTCATGTTCTACCAGAGTGAAATCCAAATCATTCTCCTCCACAGTGAATTCATGGTTTCATGCAAGATAAGATCTCATCCTGTTAAGGACCTTATCTTTGAAGCAAAAAGAACATAATTTCTCAAGGGAACTCCAGTATCATAATTCACAAAATCAAAGATATTAATATACACAACTTTTATTTTAAAATAGTCATCCAAGGCTTTGGAACCTAGAGTATAAAGTATGGATGGTAAATTGTAATACTGCATAATAAAATAAATATGGAGAAGTGAAAAAATAATTGTCTAATTATTTAAAAGTTTTCATTCTGATGAATAAAATTAAAATGCCCAGTAATCCTTAATTAATACATTTAGAATCCCTTCCTTAGTGATGAGAATTAATTTTGCAATTTAATTTGACATTTTACAGTGTGAAAAAGAAAGATAAAAAAATAAGCCTCTTGGGAATGGAAAGAAAATTTCCAGTCTCTCACCAGCCAATCCAATTTAATCAGGTCTTTCTCTTATTTTTTCTGAAATCATTCATGTTTCCACACCCAGCCCTTTCCATTCCCTGTGTTTTATAAACAGAACTAGCTTTAAAGATCTGGGGTTTGGATTTCATTTTGTCTTGAAATGTGTACTTAGATTTGCTGCTGGTCAACGTGGTAGTCCATCATCTCAAAGATTTTTTAAAAATAGACTCTAAAAGAAGATATATGGTATTCTAGATATAAGATACCAGGAACCAAGTATGGCACAAATTTCCAAATGTTTAATACTTTTAACAGTGTCCAGCTTATCTTGGTGTTTATTCATTCATTATTCATGCATTTATTCATTCATTCACTGAAAATATATTGAGAATCTACAATGCACAGAAGACAGCATAGGGCTGAGGATATAAACTCTACCTAGAGGCACTCATGGCTTAGTAGGAGGGTCAGGCATGTAAACAAACACGTTTCAATTTTAGATGGTATTATAAATTATTATATAAAGAGTTGTATGGTGCTACGGGGAAAAATGAGAAGACTTCCCAGAGCAGGTGACATCTGATTCAAGGCTTTAAGAAAGAACAGAAGGATAAGCAGAAGGCGGGAAATTTATCCTTGGCAGACAGAAGACCATATGCAAAGAAATGGGGATCAGGGATTTGGGGATGCAGATATCTGAGGTTGCCTGAAGGACAGAGTCATGGTGACAGAGGAAGCTGAGGAGAGAGAGAGAAAGATTGGAGCCAAACTGTCTGTGCCAAATTAAGGACTTAATACTCTAGTCTGTTCGCAAAGGGTTTTAAGCAGAGAAATGACATAATCAGCTTTAAGATTATAGCAGGTCAGACTCCCTAAGAAACGGTCTCTGAAACTCTGTGATTTGCATGCAGGAATTCATATGGGGAATAATTTTGGGGACAATATCTGTAAGGAAGCGAAGAGAAGCAGGGAGGGAAGAAGAAACACTGGGCTGCCATGCAATATACATGTTTGTTTGTTTTTTTCCTGGTTCCCATTCCCCCTCCTTGGGGTTGTATACAAACCCATAAACAATGGGGAAGAGCCTCTGGTCTTTGGTGCTGGTGGCTGCCACGCCTGGTCATCCTAGCCCACAGGCCCATGTAGTCCATTCACAGACCTGAAGCCTCATGCCTCTGGGTCAGATCTGGCCTCAGGATTGTCTGTCCAGAATCCTAACCTGGGCTTTCTGAGGTCCAGCTTTCCTGGGCACACATACTTCTTATGGTCCTGTGTACAAGTGAGTCATTGACGAAACCTGCAGTGTATGTGAACCCACTGGTAACTCCATTTTTTTGAGACAGGGTCTCACTGTCACTAATTTTTAACAAATTATTTTTCTAGAGAGGAGGTCTGGCTACATTGGCTATGCTGGTCTCCAACTCCTGGCCTCAAGTGATCCTCCTACCTTAGCCTTCCAATGTGCTGGGATTACGAGCATGAGCCACTGCACCCAGACATGCAATGGTTCTTCAAGTATGGATCCTGGACCAACAGCAGCACCTGAGAAATGCTTTTAATTTTAAAGTTTGTCCAGTAGCCCTAATTTACCGTTTTTAAATCTAGAATCTCCACCTTACAATCTTGTTAACAACCTCCACCTCCTGGGCTTAAGTAATTCTCGTGCCTCAGCCTCCTGAGTAGCTGGGATTACAGGCACACGCCACCACACATGGCTAATTTTTATATTTTGAGTAGAGACGGGGTTTCACCATGTTGGCCAGGCTGGTCTCGAACTCCTGACCTCAAATAATCCACCTGCCTCAGCCTCCCAAAGTCCTGGGATTACATGTGTGAGCCACCACATCCAGCCTAAACTCTACTAAAGTAAGTTTCTAGTTAATTCATAAGAGAAATTACCAATCTAATCTCTCAACTAGCTGAGAAAGGATTCTTGGAGCAGGTAGAATTTAAGGAGTTCAAGGGCAGAATCTTCTGACCCTTCTCCTTCCTACAGGCTGGGGGATCACCAGAGCTAGGCTGAAATCCTGGTGACTTTGGGAATGTAGGTCATGCATGACCAAGCAACGGGATGGAGGGAGCCTGAGGCCCAGGCCTCACCCTGGGCAAACTGATCCTGGACCACCTACATCCAGACATTCTTATATAAAATAAGCTTGAATCATCTTGTTTAAGCCGGTTATCTTGGTGTTCTCTCATTCACTAAGAAGTTATCCCAACTAACATTAATAATATCAATAGTAGCACATATTGTATGACTAGGCAAGAGACTCTCACCATAATAACAGATTAATTAGATACCCACATTCTATGCAGCGTTGGAGCTTAGTTTTAAATGTAATCAAAAAGTCACTGCTATTACCATTTGTGGTATAAAATAAAACGTGAACATGATAGCTAACAAACATTCACCTCCCTTCTCTCATGTGTTATGTGAGAAGACAGGGCCCCAGCGAAAGAAACACATGGGACTCTTAGCTAGGTAAGACTGTGTGTTCTGTGAGTGCCATCAACACAACATTATACATGCAGGGCCACACTGGAAACCCAATTTCCTATTTTACACTTCAACTTTATTAAGTATTTTTCTCTTTTGTTTTAATAGCAAAAGTTGACACCTTAACAGATAATTCCTAATGCACAAAAAGTTCCTTCTCCAGAAGACAGATATAAAAATTGTGAAAAATCTATTCGTAGGGGCAAATGTAACTATTAAAAATCATGAATTCGTGTACAACATTAATGAATTTCTGGGCAAAGCTGTTCATTTTGCAGGTTTTATGATCATTCTTAAGCTGGAGGCTTAAGTGATCAAGCTCTTCACTTAAGAGTCATCATAAACTCAAGGGCCTTCAGGGGCCAGGCAGATAGGTTAAATAATACCCAGCTGGGGTTATAGGAAAATGTGGAACATCTGTGCCTTTGAACCAGGTAGCCTCATTCCAATAATAAAAGCCCTGAGTGAGTGGGGGACCAACACTGTCAGAGCTTCTGATTTTTCAGAAAAAGCCAAAATACTTGTGATATGGTTAGGTTTTGTGTTCCTACCCAAATCTTATCTTGAATTATAATCCCTATAATCCCCACATGTCAAGGGAGAGACCAGGTAGAGGTAATGGAATCATGGGGACAGTTTCCCGCATGCTGTTCTCCTGATAGTGGGTGAGTTCTCACGAGATCTGATGGTTTTATAAAGGGCTCTTCCCCGTTCGTTCAGCACTTCTTCCTGCTGCTTATGAAGGTTCTTGCTTCCCTTTCTCCTTCTGCCATGACTGTAAGTTTCCTGAGGTCTCCCAGCCATGCAGAACTGTGAGTCAATTAAACCTCTTTCCTTTATACATTACCCAGTCTCAGGCAGTTCTTTATACCATCCTGAAAATGTACTAATACAACTTGCTTTTTAAATGTGTTCTCTTCTGATATTCATTTCAAAATTTAAAAAACACAACATGAATCAGACCAAACACCTCTGAGAGCTGAGTGCCACCTTCCACTTAAACTCTAAATGCAATTAGACCTGAGTTTGCAAAATCAGACTTTAAAATTTTACTTTGTCATTAATATAACTGCCTTAATGGATTAAAAATGGCCTGAACCAAACATGAAGGATGGAAAATAAATGACAATTTGTCAAGCAGAGAAGGAAACTGATGAATTAATTGCCAAGGGGAGAAATTACAGGCCTTTAAAGGCAGATAGAACTTAACTGGGACAAACTTCAGAGAAGTTGTGACTTTGTTTTCATAGGCCATTAAGGTCTTGGGGACAGCCATGAGTTTTGGCGACAATAGTAATGACTTTTGACTCCTAGACTCTACCCACCCATCACCCCATTGGGTGGATGACCTTTCTTCTTCAAATTTACAAAGAAATTTGTAAAATTCCTTTTTATTGTGCCAGAAACTGTGCTTGGTATTAAGGACACAAAGTTGAGTAAATCGGTCTCTGTCTTCAAAGGATTCATAGCTGAGGGGGGGCAAAAGAAGCATAAACAATTATAATATGTGTTACTCAATCTAAGGTGCTACCAATTATAAGAAACCATTAGTTTTTTTACCTCCTAAAATTAAACTATGATATTCTTCAATTTCAAGATGAATTCTAATTTCAGAGATACTTCAATGTTAAAAAATAAGTGTGTTTAAATGAATAAATACTGTATGCATTATAGGAGAAGTTGTGTTGAAGAACAGGGAGAAGAAATGATCTGACCATCTGGGCAAAGTAGGGAGACACAGTAAAGTTTGTAAGAGGGAGTCAGATTACTTTAAGCAATGTAACTATCTTAGTATGCTTGGGCTGAGGCTTAAACAATGGAATTTATTTTCTTACAGTTCTAGAGGCTGAAAAGTTCAATATCAATCAAGATCTTGCAGATTTGGTTCCTTGCTGAAGGCTTTCTTCCTGGCTTGCAGATGAGTGCCTTCTCACTGTGTCCTCACGTTGTGGCGAGAGAGAACTCTCCTTCCTCTTTTTCTTATAAGAACACCAATCCTATTGGATTAGGGCCTCGTCCTTATGACCTTATTTAATCTTACCTCCTTAGTTCATTTGTCTTACTATAATAAAATACCATAGGTAATTTATAAACAAATTTATTTAGACACAGTTCTGGGGGCTGGGAAGTCTAAGATCAAGGCAGCAGCAGACTGCCTTGTCTGGTGAGGGCTGCTCTCTGCTTCCAAGATGGTGCCATGATGTTGTATCCTCCAGAAGGGAGAAACACTGTGTCCTCACATGGCAGACAAGAAGGGATGAACTCCCTCTATCATGCCTTTTGATAAGGCACCTAATCCCATTCACAAGGGCTCCACCCTCATGACTTAATCATCTCCTAAAGGCGGCTCCTCTTAATGCTATTATATTGGTGATTAAGTTTCAACACACATTTGGGAGGTGACACCAATATCTAAAGCATAGGACCTTCTAAAAACCCTATCTCCAAATACAGTCACACTGGGAGTTAGGCCTTCAACACACAAACTGGGGTGTTGGGGGCAGAAGAGACACCATTCAGTCCATAGCAGTGACCCATGGCTATGGGTCTCACTTTTTTCCCTCATCTGCAAAATAAGATAATAATAGTAGCTACCTCATAGAGTTGTGAAGATTAAAAGATTTCATATGGAGTGCTCTGTGATGTCTTAGATCTAGTACCTGTTTAGTAAAGGTTGGCTGTTATCAGCAGAGGTAATTAATGATAGGATTTGAACTCCAAGAATCAGCAGACCTTCTCAAAGGGCTAAGAAAGCAAGCAGATTCCAGGGAAGAACAGAATGCCTAAAGGACTGTTTCTGGAACATTCTGCCTGTCTGCTATGATGTCTTGATGTAGTTGGCGAGGTTTTTTTCCCTTGAGGAATTAAAAATCTTTTTTTTTTGAGACAAAGTCTCACTCTGTCACCCAGGCTGGAGTGCAGTGGCATAATTATGGCTCACTGCAACTTAGGCAACCTTCCTAGGTTCAAGTGATCCTCCTGCCTCAGCCTTCCAAGTAACAGGGACCACAGGTGCACACCATCATGCCCGGCTAATTTTTGTATTTTTTGTAGAGATGGGGTTTGCCCAGGCTGGTCTTGAACTCCTGGTCTCAAGCTATCTGCCTGCCTAGGACTCTCAAAGTGCTGGGATTACAGGCATGACCACCGTGCCCTGGTGGAAATCTTTTTGATATCTTTTCTCCTGTACCTTCTTCCCTGTTCCCCAATCCCAATGCACCCACAAGGACAGTTTGGTTCTTTTCGTTTTACAGTCAGAAGCATGCACCAGGCCCTGTACTCAAATCAAGAACTGGGCTTCTTAGAACAAGGACACAGGTTCCTTGTCTTTCCATTTCCCTCCTCGCTTCCCTCCACCCCTTCTTGTTGGGGACAGCCTTTGTCTAACATCCTTTGTTTAAGAGAATTAATTGCTATCCCCCAGTGCCTGTCAGTGTCTTTCAGGAGACCTCATGTAAATAAGGCTCCAGGTGGCCTGCTCGGATTTCCAAGTTACCAGAGGGGTAACATCCTGTTAGGACATTCATCAAGGATAACATTTAGTGAGGCCCAGAGCAGTGACTCATGCCTGTAATCCCAGCACTCTGGGAGGCCCACGCGAGAGGACTGCTTGAGGCTAGGAGTTCGAGACTAGTCTGGGAAACACAGCCAGACCTCATCTCTATGAAAAGTAAAAATAACCAGATGTGGTTGTGCATGCCTGTAGTCCCAGCTACTCAGGAGGTTGAGGTGGGAGAAACCCTTGAGCCTAGGAGTTCAAGGTTATAGTGAGCTATGGTCTTGCCATTGTACTCCAGCCTGGGCAAGAGCCTATCTCAAAAATAAATAAATAAATAAATAATATTTAGTAAGTCTAACCCCATTTGAGGCTTGCAGAAGTTACTGGACTTGCCATAAAGTACCCAGTTAATAACAGAGCTGGCCCTGTTCAGTGCTTTACTATGTTATGCTGCATTGCCATTCAAAATGTCTTGTCTCCTAAAGGAATTTTCTCATCAGAATTATTTCTATTGACAGAGTCCCCTTTTTAGAAAGCAACTAGCATCTTGAGTAAGAAAGCTACCCAGTCTTTGATTTCGAGTTCATCCATCCATTCACCACGCATTCCTCTACACATATTAACTGATAATCTATTTGGGATACTACATGTAGAGGATTCGAGGTTAAGACTCACATTTCCCCTATTCTCACAGAGCTTACAGTCTAGCAGAAGAAGCAATTAAAATAATTTGCAATGCAGAGAGCCAAAGCTGCTTAGGAAAGGCTTCTCAGAGTCAGTTCCTGCAAAGTAGAGACCTAAAGGATTGGGGAGTATTAGCTAAGTAAAATGATGAGGGAAGGGAGATGATAAAATGAGATGAAATCCTGTGCAAACTGTGTAACTGCAGACTTGTAAGACTGTTATTAAACAGACATCCCCCCAGAGCTCTACAATCTCTGTCCCAGGTCTTCTTCCAGCAAAGTCTCTATCTCTGCTCCTTTGGCAGAATAAGCCCCCTTTTAACCTGTGTAACTCTCGTTTTATAGATGGTTATTTTGTTGTTATTAGTATATTCTTGGGTTTGAGCTGGAGACAAGGGCCTATCTGTAATCATCAGTGACCTGATTTTTATGTCAATTACCTGAGAAGAGATCATCAAACCAGATCCTGGGACTTAGAGATGAATGTAAGGGGATTGCAGAATGGGATTTTGTTTCCCTTAGTCTTGATCCTGAAGGATAAATGATGCATGTTAGTTAGGCAAGGCGTGGTTATAATAGTGTTTTTCAAATTTTTTTTTTATTGAGATCCATAGTATGAAACACATTTAACGTTGCAACACAGAATACACACATGTGGCTGAAAGTTTCCCCTAATTTGTGTTGGGAAAAAAATACCCTTATTACATGTGATACGATCTGATATTTTGTATTTTGGATTCTGATTAGTGTTTTTCAGAGTAGCTACCCTTTAACGGATCACAAAATCAACTTAGTGGGTGGGTCATGATGACCACCTTAAAAAATCAAATAAAAGCACTCATGCAAAGATGGGATGGAAAACAGCGAAGAAGATACCCATACACTGTGGTCAGTATTTTAGAGCTAAGTCCATATTTTGGACTTCCTAAGTCCCTCTGTTTCTTGCAGAATTTGTGCCTGGTTGTATGCAACTTGAGACAGATTAGTGGCTAATGGCTGTGGGTTCTGAAGTATGAAGTCTGGAATCTTGACTGTTACTCAGCAACTGTGTGACATGGGCACTTAACCTACTTACCTTGTGTTTAAAATGGGGATAGTAACAGTTCTTATCTAGTTGCAAGAATTCAAGGAAATAATGCAATGCTTGGCACAGAATCAACACTCAGGAAATATTAGCAATTATATTTCTTTCACTTTTATTTTCCCCAAACATTAAGTACTCTGTTTTGTCTTAATTCAGCTTTTCTTAGCTTGCTAAGCAGGACCAAGGGAAGAGATGTGTGTATTGACATAGAGGGCTCTGGAAGCCAGATTGCTATGGGCAGCAGATATCAAAGAGAAAGAATCACAAGGTGAAACTGAAAGCCTAGGGGCCATAGTGGAGGACCTCAGTCCTTCCAGTGCTAAACCTTCAAGGTCCAGAGTTTTATTTTCTTTAGAAAAGCAGTTCCTCTCTTTAATAACAACACTTTTGGCCCTAGCTTCTCGCTTCCCGTCTAGGTCAAATTCCAGTTTGTTATAGAAACTTGACTGAACGTGAGTGGTATTTTCCCACAAATTTCTACTTGACATTCCTTGAGACTGTGATCCTTGCTTGGGTACCTTTACTGTTAGCCATCTTTTGTTCACTGCGTTTACTTTTTTCCTGCATCTAGCAAAATAACAACTTTTTTTTTTTTTTGAATACCTGAGATTTCAAGAGAAAGTATATTGAACAATACGATGAGAAGACTATATTCTACAACGCCATCTTTCAAGGGCAAAAGTATCTATAGTAAAAACATTTAATACATTTGGTGTATGCTTCTTACCCATTTCCACTCCAAAAAATAACAGATGACATGTACCTGTGAAACACTCCCATAAGGTATACCTAGAAACTCACTTAAAAAAATCACGATTTTTAGAAATGATATATATAAAACATTTTATAAGCATGTAAACTATTAAATTAACAATTTAAAGGTTTCTTAAAATTGTTTTGCAAGGAAAAACATAAATATCACTGTTTTAAAAATATGCAGAACTTTAAAAAATGTTAATTTTTCTATACCTCTGCTCTACAGAAAAACCTTATTGTTACAATTATGGTACAGCCTTTACAAATTTCTTTTACATCATTTGATAATAACTAGTATTCAGATAAAATACACAAATATTTTTTCAAATCAGAACATTTAAAAACATTTTTGTAGATTTATGGAATAATAAACGTTTTTATTTTTAACCAGCTCAGATCTCGAATTAAAGCCTAATATTCCCGTCATCACTCTTTCCTACAAAAATAAGACAGCATTTTCAATGAGAGTGGAAACAAACCATTGTTTCAGGTTTTACTTACAACTGGAGCTGCCTTGCAAAATCCCTGCCCTGGCCATCTGCCGTGGTTTCAAATAAGTTTGTAAAAGTGAATCTGCCATTTTCAATACTTCCTCCTTTGGGTCTATTTATTCCGAAGCCTGTTTTTCTCGTTCTTTTAAATTTTTCTCCCCCAAGACGGATTTGTCTGAGACACTTTTTTGCCATAACATTTGCTTTTTCTGCTTATGAGAGTGTAAGAATTCCCCAAGCCAAATGTTAGTATTTTGTTGTCAGTTCTTTAAGCCTTCATTTTTTCCGTCTATCGAGCCCTTTTTTTTAACCAGAACTCATTGTTTCTGAGGGTATAAAAGAGCAAAGAGCCAGGCGCGGCGGCTCACACCTGTAATCCCAGCACTTTGGGAGGCCAAGGCGGGCGGATCACGAGGTCAAGAGATGGAGACCATCCTGGCCAACATGGTGAAACCCTGTCTCTACTAAAACACAAAAACTAGCCGGCTGTGGTGGCGCGCGCCTGTAATCCCAGCTACCCAGGAGGCTGAGGCAAGAGAATCGCTTGAACCCGGGAAGCAAGGGGTGCTGTGAGTTGACATCACGCCACTGCACTCCAGCCTGGGAGACAGAGAAACACTCCGTCTCAAAAAAAAAAAAGTGGGGAGCAGAGAGCCGGACTTGGACACGGGAAGGTATCGTGACATGAGTGGGTGGGGGGCTGGAAAGTTTGCCCAGGCGAAGAAGTGAACATGTTTATCCGGATCACCGTTTGTTAAATGAACAGCAACCCATAGGTAGCTTCACCGAGCCGCAACAGGAAAGGCGGCAGGCAAGGGAGAAGCTAAAATCTGCAAGAAACGGGCTGGGCTGGAGGCGGCGCCAGGGCAAGAGGGGCAGGTGGGGGCCCAAGGGAGCCAAGAGCCGGAGCCGGAAGGGCGGGACCCAGGGGCAAGGTCTACGTGGGCGTGGGAGGGGCACAGTCAAGAGATGGGCGGGGCCTGGTGGGGTCTGGGCGGAGTCTAGCGGGAGCCGCGTCGAGCTGGGGAGGAGCGAGGGACCCTGGGAGAGCTGTCTTCTCAGGGCTGAGGACCCGCCGGCACCTGATGGAGAGCAAATGGCTGTTTCCACACGTGGAGAACTTTTAACGAACACGTGAGGAAGGCGGGCAATGTCTGTGGAAAAACTACCTCACAACTCAGGCGTCTTACTCCAACCCCCAGGGCGAGAGCTTGTTTACAGTATTTCTGAAGGTCTCCGTCCCCTTTTGTCGGCCCCTCCTCCTCCTCTAACCCCGACTTAAGGCTTTGAGTGAGGCTTTGGTAGAGCAGCCGCCGCCGCAGGCGCCCCGGTCGCCGAAGCCCACCGGCATGCGGGCGCTGACGCCGTCTGCGCCTGCGCGCGGTGTCCGCTACGGGGCGGGGCGTGGAGCTCCGGGGCGTGGAGCTCGGGGGCGTGGAGCTCGGGGGCGTGGAGCTCGGGGGCGTGGAGCTCGGGGGCGTGTCTCCGGTTGCGGCGCCGGGGGCGGGGCGGGGGCGGAGCCTGGGGGCCCAGCGGCCCGCGCCCGGTGGCCTGACCTCCCCGAACGCTGGGCCCGTGACGTCACCCCGCCGTGACGCGCACGCTGTAGGAAAACTGTAAGTTTACGAGGATTCCTGCAGCTCCTAGGGCTTGCGGGGCCCGCTGGCAGCTGGCAGTCCCGGCGGTGGTGGTGGCTGTGGGGGCGTCAGTTCTTTGGGGAGTCGCCGATTGTGGCGAAGAGACAGGTGTCTGCTCAGAGTGGCAGCGCGCCCTGCTGGGCGGGCGGGACCTGGGGTGCGGGAGGCGAGGCCGCGCCCCGTGGGGCCGGGCCAGCACCTTTTCCCCTGGGGCGGGGAGCGTCTCCGAGCCTGGGAGCGAGGCTTTAGAAGGGGCGGAAAGTCCAAATGGAGAGTCCCTTTTTTTCTTCCGTGATAAAGGGACTTAGATTCCTTTTCTTCCTCCTCTCAGCCCTGGAGTTGGACATGTTAAGTAGGGGATGGAGGCTTCCTCTCAGAGAATAGGAATCCTATGTCCTGGCCGTTGGGATCCCACAAGTGACCCAGTCGTCGTGGACACATAAGATAACCAGTTGCTGCCTCAGTTTTCTTTTTGTGTAAAAGGCAGGTACAGCAGCCTCTGGCCTCCCTAATGGTTGTTCCCACAGCACTAGGAACACGTGAGATAACACAAGTGTGTAAATTTGCTAGGAGAAAGCTTATACACAGACACTTGGTTATTCTGAGGAATGTGGTAGCCACTGGCTATTTGACCAGGAATCTTGTAGAAGGGGAACTTTTTCACTGTTTTGCCTCCCCCCGACAACCTTCCCTCCATCTGATCCTATACCACACTGGAGCCTGTTGGGTGATCTGAACTATTGTCACTAAACTTGATAGAATGGGGGTCCCAAGAAATAACAAGTATCGTTAGCACGGTACTCTTGGCAGTTACAATGCCCCCCTTGTCTGGGTTTTGCAGAGGAAGCTTTCAGTGTGCTGGAACTAGCACATCATAGACAACACAGACTCACTGAGTTTTAAGGGTTGCTGTATCGATTTGGAATATCCAATCATCGCATCTGACTGCTTGAATATTTTGGTCAAGGGGTAGTACATTATTGATTAGTTATTACTAGACTATAATGCCTCTCAAACTCCGGGACTAGTATTCTTCAGGAACATCGAAGGGAAGAATACTGTGCACACTTCAGGGTGTATTTATACAGGAGCTCGAGAGTTCGCATTTCTGTAAATTCATTTCAGGAGTGTGATATCTTTTCATCCGGGTGGGAGGAGCCTTTGAATCAGAAAGCAGGGCTTCTAATTTTTGTTCTATTCGTTAACTAGCTTCGTGTCCAAGAACAAGTCACGCAAACTTGGAACTTTGTTTTTCGTATCTAAAATGAGAGCTGATGGTTTATCTGTTGTTGGTTTTTCCAGGATCAAATGAGATCACGAGTGTGCAAATGAAAGGCTTTCTAAGTGTGCTATTGTTATTAGCAGATTTGCATTGGTCCCCTAGCCTGGATGAGGTGTGAGTCAGAAATCTCTAGAAATAGAGCAGCAAGGAAGACAGCCTCCAACCTAGCAGGGCTCATGTTGAAGTGGGAAATAGACAACGAACAATACGTGCATAATGTAATTTCAGGTAGTTATAAGTGCAGTGAAGGGAAGGAAGAAAGACAGTGGGGGAACAGGGAAGGTTGTTTTTGGTGGGGTCTGTCAGGAAAAGCCATTCAAAGGCAGGGACACTTGAAGTGTGAGGGAAAGAGCCTGAGGTAAGAACATTTCAGAGAGGAATAATTAATAGCAATGAACACTTAAAAAAAGTAGAGCTTACCATATGTAAGGCACTATTCTGAACACTAAATTAAATTTTTACAAGTCTTTTGATATAACCTAGTATCTCCATTTCATAGATGAGGCAACTGACACACAGAAAGATTAAGAATTTGCCAAAGATTGCACAGCTGAAACGTGGTAGAGACTATTTGAACGTGGGCAGTCTGACTTCAGAGTCCAGGCTCCAGGTGACAATGCTCTGAGGTGGTCCAGACACAGTGAGAGTGTTTAGAGCACAGCAGGGAAGGGGGAAAGTGGTGGCCAATGATGGTCAAGGGCCAGGCAGGCCGTGGGGTCCTTTGTAGGCTGTGGTGAAGTAAAGATGTTGTTCTAACTGTGATGGAAAACCATTGGAAGGTTTGCGTCAAGGGACTGATGTCTGATTTAAGTTTTATTGTATGGAGAATTAACTGTAGATTAGAGTGGGTGGGGTGGAGTGAAAATGGGGAGAAAGCTGCTGTGCCCTGCAGGTGAAATGATGGTGGTTTGGGCTGGGAGAGGTAGTTGTGGAGATGATGGTAGGCAGTAGAATTGGTGATACATTTTGAAGATAGAGCTGAGGGGACGAGCTGATGTGGAATTTGAGGAAAAGGGAGAAGTGATGATTTTTTAGGTTTAGGCTGGAACAACTAGAAGTATAGTGGTGCTGTTTACTGAGGAAAATTACAAATTTAGTTTTGCACAAGTTCTAAATGCCTGTTAGACATAGTCATAACAACAGTGCTAGTAAAAATAGTAAGTATTATGTAAGTGTAAACTGAGTCCCAGGCAGGGTTTTAAGTACTTTTACCTATATTAATTCATTTAATCATCATAAGAATTATATGTGCAAGGAACTATTATTGTCCCCATTTTACACACGAGAAAACAGAGGCAAAAAGAGGTTATAAGTGATTTGTCTGAAGTCACCCAGCTTGTGAGTGATGTAGCTAGGATTCAAACCTAAGCAGTGGGGCTTTGGAGTCCATGCATTGAATCCCTGTAACCACCTCCAAGTGAACATGTTGAGTATGCATGCCTGTGAATATGGAACTCAGGGGAGTGGTCAGGGTTGGAGATACCCATTTATTTTTCTGAAGAGAAAGCCTGCTTTTGTTTTTCATCTAAGCTTTGGTTGGCTGTGGGAGAAAGATTATAGGCAGTGGGACTGTGCTAACTGGTCTTTGATTACGTACCTGATTGGGTTCATGCAGCCAGTATCTGGTATTCCCCTGCCCATTCCCCCACTGTAGGTTCCATAGGGGCAAGGTCTGTCTCTTTAACGTCTCTATCTCTAGTCCCTAATCCAGTGCCTGCTGTGTAGTAGATGTTAGGGATGACTTTATATACTGGGCATTCAGTTAGGTTTCAGAAGGTCAGAGATGAATAAAACATAGTTCTTTACCTAGAGGAGCAGAGTATGAGGAAAAACCTGTGGGAATAAAATTAGAGTAGACTAAATGCATAAATACATGCCGATTAGTTCATTCGGGTTTTCTGCGCCCTCCCCTCCCCAGCTTCCATGACTTGTGAGATGGGGCATGAAAAGGGCAAAGGGGCAAAAGAATGCCTAAGCTGTTGCAGGATGAAGTTGAGGCTCCCCAAGAGTCCTTTTCAACAAAAGAATTACTCAGAATCATGCATATTTTACTATATTTGCATTAGCTTTATTTGGCAATGATAGAATTTTTACCAAATGAAATAAATTCTGATATTTGACTATCCTTGTGAAGTGATGAGTTTTTCCAGTTCTATTACCTCAGTGTTGATAGGGCTCACCAGAGAAATAAGGGAGTTGGCTTGAAATGTTGCAGCTTGCATAATAGAGGGTGATGGAGGGGTTGGGTGAAGTATTCAGGCAGGTTTCCACCTGTTTAAGTGTATCATGCCAAAGTTCCACCTATTGGAATAAGTTTGAGTTTCTTTGCTGACCATCTCTAACATTGACATGTATTTTTTTTTGTCATAGAAAGGGGATCTGGTGATATATATCGTAGGTGGAATTGCAGATTACATCTCGTATAGCTGGATCATTGTAGAACATGGAGACTAGAACAATACCAACAAAAAAAGATGTGTCTTGTTCTTGTAGATCTTTCACGGCATACCATAACCTCAACAGTTGTCACAATTTTGTTACTTCCTAACATGAATATTTCAAATTTAAACCATGTAAGGATTATATAAAATTGCACTGCTGTAGATTTTATGGTTAATTTCAGAATTTTTTTAAATATGTAAAATTATATTTTGTTTTAAGCTTTCATTGGGAAAGTATCTAAATAACCAGATCTATGATTACTCTAAACAGGAGCCCTCTACTAACATAAATGTAGAGGGGTGCCATCTTATTTTGCAGTTCACAACATTTTAAATCTGCTCTTGTAGCTTCCCTACATTTAATGGAGTTGAAATGATTAGTCTTTATTTACACTACATTTGCAGTTAGTTTCCCAGAAACATCAGATACCCATATATGGTATAAAGTAAAATTACATAGTCAATAGCCTGTTGATGCTCAGGTGTTATTGACTTTTAAGTTCAGGCACAGTGAGGGCAGGTTGATGGTTATTTAATTGTGTCAGGTAGCTCCCAGCAGAGGGGGAGTGATGGTAAGTTCTATTTGAAAACAACAGGAGCCTCTGTTTCTAACACTGACCATGCAAAATATAACATCCTAGATAGTAAATAAAATTCAGATTCCTTTTAAAATTTACATTTGCACAAGCAAATTTTAAACTATTTTATGAGTACTTTTATATATATGAAGATTTATTGTTGAAAACAGTGTGTCTAGCCCAGTGATAGTACATACTGAGCATTTAAATATAATTCTTTTTTTAATTAAATTTATTTTTTAAATTATACTTTAAGTTCTAGGGTACATGAGCACAACATGCAGGTTTGTTACGTATGTATACATGTCCCATGTTGGTGTGCTGCATCCATTAACTCGTCATTTACATTAGGTATATCTCCTAATGCTATCCCTTCCCCCTCCCCCCACCCCATGACAGGCACTGGTATGTGATGTTCCCCACCCTGTGTCCAAGTGTTCTCATTGTTCAGTTCCCACCTATGAGTGAGAACATGTGGTATTTGGTTTTCTGTCCTTGTGATAGTTTGCTCAGAATGATGGTTTCTAGCTTCATCGATGTCCCTACAAAGGACATGAACTCATCCCTTTTTTATGGCTGCGTAGTATTCCATGGTGTATATGTGCCACATTTTCTTAATCCAGTCTATCATTGATGGACATTTGGGTTGGTTCCAAGTCTTTGCTATTGTGAATAGTGCCGCAATAAACATATGTGTGCATGTCTCTTTATGGCAGCATGATTTATAATCCTTTGGGTATATACCCAGTCATGGGATGGCTGGGCCAAATGGTATTTCTAGTTCTAGATCCTTGAGGAATCGCCACACTGTCTTCCACAATGTTTGAACTAGTTTACAGTCCCACCAACAGTGTAAAAGTGTTCCTATTTCTCCACATCCTCTCTAGCACCTGTTGTTTCCTGACTTTTTAATGATCACCATTCTAACTGGTGTGAGATGGTATCTCATTGTGGTTTTGATTTGCGTTTCTCTGATGGCCAGTGATGATGAGCATTTTTTCATGTGTCTTTTGGCTGCATAAATGTCTTCTTTTGAGAAGTGTCTGTTCATATCCTTTGCCCACTTGTTGATGGGGTTGTTTGATTTTTTCTTGTAAATTTGTTTAAGTTCTTTGTAGATTGTGGATATTAGCCCTTTGTCAGATGGGTAGATTGCAAAAATTTTCTCCCATTCTGTAGGTTGCCTCTTCACTCTGATGGTAGTTTCTTTTGCTGTGCAGAAGCTCTTTAGTTTAATTAGATCTCATTTGTCAGTTTTGGCTTTTGTTGCCATTGCTTTTGGTGTTTTAGTCATGAAGTCCTTGCCTATGCCTGTGTCCTGAATGGTATTGCCTAGGTTTTCTTCTAGGGTTTTTATGGTTTTAGGTCTAACATTTAAGTCTTTAATCCATCTTGAATTAATTTTGGTAAAAAGTGTAAGGAAGGAATCCAGTTTCAGCTTTCTACATATGGCTAGCCAGTTTTCCCAGCACCATTTATTAAATAGGGAATCCTTTCCCCATTTCTTGTTTTTGTCAAAATTCTACTTCTTGCAGTCACTTTTATTTTTGCCTTATTATCTTCAACTCATATATATTTGTAGTAGTAGCTGGATGCTTATTTGGATACTTTACACTGTAAATGTTTGAATATATTTAAATAATTTATTTAAGTAGCACTTATTTTTGCTTCATTTCACATTTGGTTGCTTAGAAATTAAAATCTTTAGGTTTGATTTTAACATATTACACTAATGGCTAATAATTAGTAAGTCTAGGTGGAGACTAAGCTTTAGTGACAGGTTAACCAAGTTTTAACCCCAAAAGAACACCCAGAAGAAAATTCTTAGGGAATAGTAAGCAAAACCAGTATGTCGATGAAAGGAATAATTTAACCATAACTATGTAGCTATTATTCTTCAAGTTGTTACCATTCTACAGGGAGTATTTTCTTATTTGGTTCTTAAATTGCAAAGCTGTTAATTTCAGTCTGCATTGCAAGCCACCAAGCAGTGTGAAATAAATACTGGAAGATGATACTGTGAAGAATCTGAACTCAGAATGATTTTTTACTCTCCAGCACACTCTGGGGACATTTGGCAATGTCTAGAAAACATTTTTGGTTGTCACATTTGTGTGGGGGGGCATTACTCCTAGCATCTAGTGGATTGAGGCCATTATAGCATGTCACTGAATGTCCTACAGTGTACAAGACAACTTCTGAACAACAGAAAATTATCCAGTTCAAAATGTCAGTACTCCTGATGTTGAGAAATCCTGTAATATCTTTTCTTCCTTCCCTCCCTCCTTCTGTTCCTCCTTTTTTTTTTTTTTTGCTTCAGAAATGGAGGTGGTAGTTTTAAGTGGCAAATGCCTGACTTGGACAAAGGATTGTGTTGTACTGCTTTTAGTTTGTTGGATAGCTGAGCTAATTTGGTTCATTTACTGAATGGGAAATAATTCTTGGAGCTAATAATAGTAGCTTTGAATTTTTTTGGTTGCTAGTGTGTCTAGTGGTTTTGTATTTGTTTTTGGCTATGAATATTTTTCTTACTAAAATTAATTTAATCTGGACTTTATATAATCCTGGATTGTAACAGGTTTCCTAGTGTGAATTCCCTTTATTGTTGTATATGTTAAATTAGCTATTTCACAGTTTCATGGTTTATATCTATCAAAATCCTTTTCACATTAATTTTCATTTTTGATTGTTACAAACAGCCCATAAAATGTGTAGGGCAAGCATTATCCTCACTATTAGACCAATGAAGAAACAGACTTAGGTTAAATGACTTTCCATATGTGTTAGCAAGTTAGTGATGAAAGCAAATCTAGAACTTTATACCTAGGAATCCTTTTTTTTTTTTTGAGACGGAGTCTTGCTCTGTCGCCCAGGCTGGAGCGCAGTGGCGCGATCTCGGCTCACTGCAAGCTCCGCCTCCTGGGTTCACGCCATTCTCTTGCCTCAGCTTCCCTAGTAGCTAGGACTGCAGGCAACTGCCACCACGCCAGGCTAATTTTTTGCATTTTTTTAGTAGAGGCGGGGTTTCACCGTGTTAGCCAGGATGGTCTCGATCTCCTGACCTCATGATCCGCCCGCCTTGGCCTCCCAAAGTGCTGGGATTACAGGCATAAGCCACCGCGCTCGGCCATACCTAGGAATCTCTTAAAGTTATCAGTTATTGTTATCCCGTTTAATCTTCTTGACAGTACTGTGAAAGAGTTATTACTCTCATTTTATTGAAAAGGAAGTTGGTTTAGAGATATTAAATAACCTATTCAGTGTCACCCAACTCTATGTAGTTTGGCTGTTTCCACTGAGCTATTCTGCGTCTTCAGATATTCTCCAATAAATAAATCTGACAATTTCTGGATAAATTCACAGAATCTTTGCCTAACTTAATTAGGTTTCTTGACACTCATGTTGCCACTTGAATCATTGGTAATTCAGTGTTTGTAAGCCTATTCTAATTTGACTTAAGCAGAAACTTATCTGAGTTTTGGTAAACCATACTTGCTGGGTGGGGGAGAACCGTGCTTGCGGAAGACAGTCCTTTAAACAGGCAGAGACGTTTTTATGTAGGGTTTTGAGGAAGCACAGAGTTTGATATTGGCTGATTTTGAAAAGTGCAAAAATTTAAGGATTAGCCAGCTTTAAACTTAGAGTTTAGAGACTGACCGGCTTTGAGGAGCAAAGGTACTGAAGCGGGGCAGTTGCTGATTGGCTTACTTTGTTGGCAAAGTGCTTAAGTGGAGAGGTTGAGTAGACTTTAAGGATTGATTGACTGGGGTAGATTTAAAACTGGTTTTGTGGTTACTTGTTTCCAGCTTAGGTCGAGAGCCAAAGAACAATCTTTTCCTTTCTTGAAGTTGAAGAATACGTACTTTTTATGTCAAACATGTTAATGTTAGCTATGGCGCTAATATAACATACTTTTGATTTTGCTTTTCTTCTGAAACTTAAAAGAAAAATGGATGTACAAATATCACTTGTTTTCTGTCTATCAATTTCAGGACAATATATTTGGAACCCAGACTGCCTCAAGGATTATTTTTATATGTAGTTAAAAAGGTAATATATTATTTGTGGAAATATATTAATGCTTTAAAAATTACGGTGAAGGCTATGCTGTCTATGGTGAAGGTTATGTCTTTTTTTTTTCTCTTTTGGGAGTGTGTTATATTATGTGCCTGCCAAAATTAGTCTTGATAGATGCCGAATTATAGATCTAGAAATGTGTTGTTTTTGCTGTTATTAGAGATACATCTAGAAGTGATTACTTTTTGAATGTTACTTGGAAAGTATTCTTATCAACATTATGAAGAATTAGTGATTATATTGCATATATTTTATAGAACAAGGCAAGCAAAATATTTTAGTATTGCAAATCATGTTACTATAATTATTATATCATAGTACCATTTATATAAAGTATTAGGTTGGTGCAAAAGTAATTGCGGTTTTGGACCGTGAATTTTAAATCATTATAAGTAGGCTCAGACACATCTTTATTAATCAGAGTAGGAAGCATTATAATCAACACATTTTTGCCAATAAGAAATAAGTTTGTTCATTCCTGTAGCTTAAAAATTCATGCTTTGGGATTTGGAAAGCATTTTCTGCTTTCCAAAAACCTGCTGGTTTTGGAAGCATTTTCCTTTCAAATAGTTGTCGAGATGCTTGAAGAAGTGGTAGTTGACAAGAGGTCAGGTGAATATGGCGGATGAGGCAAACTTCATAGCTCAATACATTCAGCTTTCGAAGCGTTAGTTGTGTGTCCTGCGGTTGAGCATTGTCATGAAGAAGAATTGGGCCCTTTCTGTTGACCAACGCTGGCTACAGGTCTTGCAGTTTTCAGTGCATCTCATTGATTTGCTGAGTGTACTTCTCAGATGTAATGGTTTCACCAGGATTCAGAAAGCTGTAGTGGGCCGGGTGTGGTGGCTCACGCCTGTAATCCCAGCACTTTGGGAGGCCGAGGTGGGTGGATCACCTGGGGTCAGGAGTTCGAGACCAGCCTGGCCAACATTGCGAAACCCCGTCTCTACTAAAAATACAAAATTGGCCAGACATGGTGGCGTGCACCTGTAGTTCCAGCTACTTGAGAGGCTGAGGCAGGAGAATTGCTTGAACCTGGGAGGCAGAGGTTGCAGTGAGTTGAGATTGTACCACTGCATTCCAGCCTGGGTGACAGAGTGAGACTCCATCTCAAAAAAAAAAAAAAAAAAAGAAGAAGAAAGCTGTAGTGGATCAGACCGGCAGCAGGCCACCAAACAGTGACTATGGCCTTTTTTTGGTGCAAGTTTGTTTTTGGGAAGTGCTTTGGAGCTTCTGGGTCCAGCCACTGAGCTGGTTGTTGCCAGTTGTCATATAAAATCCACTTTTTGTCACACGTCACAATCCGATTGAGAAATGGTTCAGTATTGTTGTGTAGTATGAGACGGCACTTCAAAATGACGATTTTAAAAAATTTTTCCTCAGGTCCTGAGGCACCCACTTATTGAGCTTTTGCAACTTTCCAATTTGCTTCAAATGTCAAACGACCATAGAATGGTCAATGTTGAGTTCTTTGGCAACTTCTCACATAGCTGTAAGATAATCAACTTCAATGATTGCTCTCAATTGGTCATTTGTCAACTTCTGATGGCCGGCCAATGATGTTCCTCATTTTTGAGTCTCCATTGCAAAATTTCTTGAACCACCACTGTATTGTGCTGTAGTTTTTAGTAGTATTTGTTAGTAATTCCTAGGCCAAATGTGTTGTTGATGTTGTGAGTTGTCTCTGCTGCTTTATGAACCATTTTGACCCCGAATAAGAAAATTGCTGGAATTTGCTATTTGTCTAACATCATTTCCATAGTCTAAAATAAATATAAAATAAACAGCAAATAATAAATCATTAGAAAAAAAAACAAAGTGAGAAATGTCCATTAAAATGATATATAGCATAACCACATTTATTTTAAGAATGTATTCCAGTATCAAAAGGCAAATTCCAACAATGCAAAACCTGCAATGAACGTTTGCACCAACCCAATATTTCAGTTGTTTAACATTTATTTAGAATATTTTTCTTTTTCAGTATGAAATAAAGAACTACTGTACTATCTATAACTATTTACTCTGTGACAAAACATTTTTCTAAATTGATCTCTCACAGTAATATTTTAAATTATTATTTTCCTATGGAGATGTTAAAATAAATTTAAGGCATTTATTATCTTAGAAGTTATAGAAGTCAGAATGAGTTTTTGGTGTAATTTCTTTTTTGTATTGAAGTTTTATTTTTAAATGCCCTAAGTGCTGTCTGTATTTACATATGTAATAAGCTCATAACATGTTAAAAAATGGGTGCTGTTGTAAGCTGAGATTGCGCCACTGCACTCCAGCCTGGGTGACAGAGTGAGAGCCTGTCTCAAAAAAAAAAAAAAAGGTTGCTGTTGTTTTTATATGCAGTCCCTATTTCCTTCCTTAATCTACAGCTGTTGTGTCATACCTTCATTCCTGCCTTCCAGGTAGGAATAATCCAGTGGTAAAACTATGTGCGATTTAGATATTTTTATGGGAACACTCTTTAAAAATGTAAAGTCTGATTCTTGTTTCTGTTGACAGACCAAATTTCTGACCTGTATGATAGTTAACCTTAAGAGGTTAATCTTAGCCTAGTGTGAAAATTAATACTATAGTTAATATATTATAAAATTATTTATATATTATAACATTAACATTATGAGCAATAAGTAATATTGTTTTTGACAGAGCTGTTGTTTAACTACTAAAAGGTATTCAAACACTGTTATCTTTTATACTAAGGAGAAATAAAAAAATCCTTTTTATTTGGGAATGGAAGCTCCTTTAAATTATCAGGCCCAGAAAGGCATTTAAAATGTAACAGCAGTCATATCTCATTCCCCCTAGAGCTAAATAATGACCTCTTCAAGCTGCTTGCTTTTGGGGCTCCAGACTAACTGACGCCAAGTACCCATAAAATGCCATATTACCCTGTAGTTCAACAACGTATATCCAATCACCAAGCAATGTTATTTTTGTAAACCAATGAGAATTTCTGATGAACAGCTTTTGTAATTGCCGCCTCTCCTGATTCGTCCTTTTTTTCTTTAAAAACTTGAGACTCTTTTGTTTTCTGGAGCACTCAGCTAGGCAACTTGGAAGTGTGTCCCTGGCTGCGGTCCTCAACCTTTGTGCTTGAATAAACTCTAAACTACAGTTTCACCCTTTTGATTATTTTAGGTTCACGCTAAATATGTACTTAAAATTCCTAGGAAAAAATTGATTCCTGAATATGGTTACTAACATTATTCTTGTTATCTGCAGTATGAAATAAATGGATTTGAAATGTATTTTTCTCTGTGTACATGCAGTGAATAGTTGGGCTCTTATTTGCCTAGTGATATGATAAAGAATCTTAGGTTAGGTTATCTTTTGTAGTAAAATGGAAAAAAAGAGTTACATGTTCTTCAATAAAAGCCTTATTTTCTAGTCTTTGCTAGTATAATGGGTAAAATGGTAGCTCAAATTTTAATTTGCATTTTTTTACTTACTAGTGAGTGAGAGTGAGATTCTCTTCATTTACTTGTATGGATTTCACTTACAGTTCCAAATTTAGCAAATAAAAATACAGATACCTTGTTAAGTTTGAGTTTCAGGTAAGCAACAAATAAATTTTTAGTGTAAGTATGGGCCATGCAATATGCAGGACATGCTTCTACAAAAAACAATAATTATTTATCTGAAATTCAGATTCAGTGGGGCATCCTGTATATTATCTGGCAAACTTCACTTCACTTTCTGTGAGTTGTCTGCCTCTGGCTTTTTGTCAGATTTTCAATTGCACTTTCTATCTTTTGGTTGTTGTTTTTGCAGCAGTTCTTGGCATACACTGGATTTGAATCCCTTGCCTTTTTAGATGTTGCAAACATATTCTTCCAGTCTTTTGCCTATCTTCTAATTTTGTCTGTGGTGTCCAATTCATCAAAATTGACACCATCAAAATTTTTCCATGTTTATGCTTTTGAGATCTTGGAGAAATCTTTCGTCATCCCAAGGTTGCAAATATGTTATTTAACTTTTTCTTTCATTAGCATTATAGTTTTACGTTTTATACATTGGTTTTTAATACATTTGTTATTTATTTTATGGGAAGAATATTAGGAGATGAGGTTAGAGAGGCAATGAAGGGGCACATTGTGTGAAGACTTGTCGGTCATTGTGAGAACTTTGGTTTTTATGCTAAGTGAAATAGGAAGCCCTGGAGGGTTTGGAACAGAGGGTGCCATTGTCTGAACCGTGCCTTTAAAGAAACTCTGATGACTATGGAGAATAGATTGTATGAGAGTGTGGCAAAGACTGCTAATTCTGCTCCAATATCTAATTCCTCCTTTCTTCTACTACCAGAACCCTGTTGGTTTAGCCAGATACATGGCTATGTACATAGAGACTGTTTTTAAACTCCTCCTGCCAATAAGTATGGCTTTGTGATTAGGTTTGGGCCAGTTAGATAAGAACACAAGTGATATGTGCAAATTCTGAGTTATCTTTGTAAATATAAGGTGCTTGTCCTGAAGTTCGTCTGCCCACACCACTCCCTTTCCCCCTAACTGAAAGCAGCAGCAACTGGAATGGCAACAGTTACCTTGAACCTAAAGATCCCTCTGCCTAGGTTCCTGGATGACCTTGTGGAACAGAACCAATTACTACTCTCCATCTTCTCCCTGGCCATCTGCCTATCTCTCTCTTGTTTCAAGGAAGAGAATAAACTTTCTTGTGTTAGCCACTGGTTCTTGGCATCACTTTATTACAGCAGCTTAGCCCATAGCCTGTATAGTAGAAAAAATGGCACCCGAAGTGGTGTTCAAGAATTAAAAAGCTGAAATGTATAGCACTGGTTAAGTGGTTGGTCAACACACAGTAGAAAACATGTTATAGGCTGGAAAACTGGTGACCCTTATTATGTGGTGGCAAAATGTTCAGTGAGACTGTCACCTCTAATAACTTGGAAGAGAGTCAATTTGTCTACCCAGTTTGTACCTCCAGGGAAATAGTTAGAAAGAATCAGACTGCTAATATGAGTTGATTAGTCCTTGCCAGTAACTACAAGAGGGCATCAAATAAGAGAACGATTAGTCAGTTTGCAATTAGAGTTGAAAGGGAGTATAGTTTTTAGTTATAATATACAGCTAAAGGAGGTTCTCTCTGCCAATGGCCTGTGGTCTGAATTGACTGAGAGGCCAGTAATATGGGGCATTGCAGTGTTGGAAAAAATTGCTTCTCTGTGCCAAACAGCAAGAGGTAAGATAGTCATTCTCAGGAATCTCCTGTTAGATTTTCTTGGCCTGACAGTGGCAGACAGTCCAGGCAAGGTTCAAATTAAGGATTTGCTTTTCCACCTCAACCAGTCATTTGAACTATGTAAAAGCTTCAGTTACAAATACAAAATCTCAGTTCCTTACAACAACAAAGGTTTATTTCTTACTCATGACATGTTAGCCGTGGCTGTGTTCCACATACTTTGTCACTTCAGTATTTAAGCCAAAGGAATAAGCCTGTTTGGGACATTGCCATTCTTGTGACAGGCAAAAGAGATATGGCAGAACCAGTGTCTTGGAAGTGGTACGTGTTACTTTTGTTCATATTTTAGTGGCCAAAGCAAGTCAAATGGCTAAGCCTGAAATCAGTCAGGTCAGAAGGATTATCTCAAGTCACGTGGTCTGTCCTGATGTCAGTGGGTTGGAGTGGTATAATCCTCCTGATGTGAATCAGATAATCTCAAGGTAGCTAACCTTCAATCAAGAGAGGGTTGAAGAGAGGGAGGGATGACTGTGTCACAGAGACCAGCAGATAAAACAGGAGAGTTGACAAGCTTAATATCTATGACCAGATTAAATCCTTAGTTGTGATTACTACTTTCTTGTGGAACTGACTGAGGCAAACAGACCTTTTGAAATTTTTAGGAGATTATGTTGCCAAAGATCCCATAAGTTTGGCTTGCAAAAGCCTCTGCTGGTTTGATATTGTTTGACACCTAAAGCAACCCTTGGTCCCAAATTTGCACCAGCAGGAAGTAGGCTATTAGATCTTTGCTGCCCTATTGGAGCACATACTCTTCCAAGTTTGCTTCATGTATGACCAGAAAGGATAATGGAAAAGAAAAAATCTTCCAAAAGCAAAGCCAAGACTGCTTGGACAAGGGTCTTCCCCTCAGAGAACAGAATCTGAAATGAACCAAGGGACTTGCCTTCTTGCTAGAGCAGAGATACTTTGCAATTCCTTTCTAGAAGTATTTCATCATTGATAAAAATGTGTGTTTGCTATTCTTTTATTTTCAGAATGGAAGACTTAATTGCATTAATCTCATTTGTATTCCACAGTTGTATTTTGTGTGCGATGGTGGTGGTGGAGAGCAGAGGTTATACTCTTTTGTTAGTTTGTGGGCCGCTGCCCTAGGAAGGAGCTACACGGATGTGCATGGGTTGAAGAGGGTTGTGTATTGCCCAGAGACCTAGACTTTAAGCTAAATCCAGTAACTGGATGAGACTTCAAGTTATCCCTTTAGAAAGGAGATGACTATTTCAGAGTGGGAAGAAGGATGCACTCCCACCTTTGGTACGTATTTAGCTAGGCACATAACCCCTACATAGAAATTGTATTTCTTATGCTCCTTGTAGCCAGATGAAGCCACATTTCTAAGTTTTGGCCAGTGGGATGACAGTGGAAGTGACATATGGTACTTTTAAAAGCATATTTGTATTAAAAAAAGCAGCTTGTTAGTCATATTCTTTTCCCTCCCATCCCCATAAATGAAGCATTGGTGAGTTAGCTTCAATCATGCACCTGAGGGCAGTGCCCCAAGGAGTGGTAAGAGAAGACAGGAGGAATCTTAGTCTCTGGATGACCTTATAGAGCAAAGCTACTTACCTTCCCTTGAACACTTGTCTGCCTCTTGACTGTAACATGAGAGAGAAATAAATTCTTTTTTTTATCTGAGCCACTATATTGGTCTCATTACAGGAGTTTAGCTTGTATCCTAGTTAATAGAGATGGCAATGATATAAGCAGGAAACAAATATAGAATGTTAGATTGGAAATTATTCTTGATTTTTTTCAGTTGAAACTTTTCATTTATGTATTCTTTCTATGAAAATTTATTTTTCAGATTGTCTAATTATACCAATACTTTAGAAATAAAGCTCTTACTTTGACATCACCCCTGTTATAATTATGCTATATTTCTTTTTATTTTCATAAGCATATGCTTTACATATTAAAATTTTATATCCTGATATTTTCATGTGATATCTATTTTCTTTCTTGCTTTAGAGTTCTTATATTTGCATGGTTATTATTGTATAACACTTAGTTTTACTGTACTTAAAATTTTATTATGATTGGTCACTGTGGACTAGTTATGTTCCCCCAAAATTCGTATGTTGAGGCCCTAACCTTCCACATGACAGTATTGGAGATGTGGCCTTTAAGGAGGTGATTAAGGTTAAGTAAGGTCATAAGAATGGACCCCTGATCAGATAGAACTGGTGCCCCTATAAAGAGAGGAAGAGATACCAGAGCTCTTTTTTCACCTGTGTGAAGACACAGTAAGAGTATGGCCATCTGCTAGCACGGAAGAGGGTCCTCATCAGAACCTGACAGTGCCAGCGCCATGATCTTAGACTGCAGCCTCCAGAACTGTGAGGAAGTCCCAGTCATGCTATGTCATTATCGCAGCTGAAGTTGATAGTATATTGGCATTTAGATTGCTTTCAAGTTTTCCTTCTATAAACAATGCTGTTTTTTGTTTTTGTTTTTGAGACAGAGTCTCACTCTGCCGCCCAGGCTGGAGTGCAGTGGCGTGATCTCAGCTCACTGCAACCTCAGCCTCCCAGTTTCAAGCAATTCTCCTGTCTCAGCCTCCCGAGTAGCTGGGATTGCAGGCATACACCACTACGCCCGGCTAATTTTTGTATTTTTAGTAGAGACGGGGTTTTACCATGTTGGCCAGGCTGGTCTTGAACTCCTGACCTCAGGTGATCTGCCTGCCTCGGCCTCCCAAAGTGCTGGGATGACAGGTGTGAGCCACCGCGTCCGGCCATAATGCTGTATTCTTGTAAAAATTATTTATTTGTTAAATTATCTTACGTAGGACTCAGTCTAAAATAATTTTATTTTATCACTGGTTAATGACAGAAACAATATTGATAATAATAGTAATAACAATGGCAATCAGCAATGATGATTATAATAAAGACAGCTATGAGAATGACAAGATCAATAACAGTAACAGACTGGGTATGGTAGCTCACGCCTGTAATCTCAGCACTTTGGGAAGCTGAGGTGGGAGGATCGCTTGAAGCCAGGTGTTCAAAACGAATCTGGGTAACATAGCAAGACCTTGTATCTACAAAAAAAATTTTCTTTTAATTAACTGGGCATGGTGGCATATGCCTGTAGTCTCTGCTACTCAGGAGGCTGAAGTAAGGGGATGGCTTTAGCTCAGGAGTTGGAGTTATGATCACACCACCGTACTGTAGCCTGGGTGACAGAGTGAGACTCTGTCTCTAAAAATATATCTATCTATCTATATATATATCTATATATATATACACACACACATTTATATATAATTATAGCAGTAAGAATGACTTATATTTATTGCATGTTTACTGTATGCAGGCACTGTTTTAAGGGTTTATCTTATTTGATCCTTACAACAGATTTATGAGGTAAGTACTGTTGCTCGTGTTTTGTAGATAAGGCAAGTGAGGCACTGGGAGGTTGGGTACCTTTGCCGTCGTCACGCAGCTGATTAATGGTAAAGTGTAGATTCTCGCTAGGCTTTACTTGCCACAGAGCATGCTATGGACTGAATTGTATTGCCACCAAACTCATGTGGAAGCCCTAATCCTCCATGTTGATAGTAATTAGAGATGGGGTCTTTGGTAGATAATTAGGTTTAGATGAGGGCTTGAAGTTGGGGCCCTCATGATGTGAATAGTGTGCTTATAAGAAGAGACACCAGAGAGCTTACTCTTGCTCTTCCACTGCCATATGAGGCCACAGTGGTAAGGTGGCTGTCTGCAAGCCCAGAAGTGGCCCTTATCAGAAAGTGACCATGCTGGCACCCCGATCTTGGACTTCTCAGCCTACAGAGCTGTGAGAGAATAAATTTCTGTTGTTTAAGCCACCCAGTTAAATTTCTGTTGTTGTGGTAGCTCAGACAAAGACAAAGCCCATGCTCCTAACTGTGACATGACATGATTAGAGGCTTTTTGTTTTGTTTTGTTTTGTTTTCAGATCACACAGTCAGTATAGCAAATTGGACTGCAGAGAAGGGACCAAAAAAGTGGAAAGGACACCAAGAAAGAATAATGTTACTGAAGCCAAGAGACAAGCATTTTAAGATCAAGGATGTCATTATTAAATTGATACACTTTGAGGGAATTTTCATTTAAGAAGTCATCTGTGCTTTGGGAAGAGCAGTTTTTGTGTTTGCAGTCTAGATTGCAGAGGGTTAAGTAGGAAATGATGTGGGGTAGGGGAGACAGTAAAAGCAGTTTAAACTCTTTTTCGGACTTGGCTGTGAAGGAAAAGAGGCAAATAGGAAGTGGCAAGAGAGACATAAAGTCTGGGGATGTATATTAGTTTGGTTCATTTTTTTAAATGAACCAAATGATGGGAGAAATGTAAGCATTTATGTGCAGCAGGGTAAAAGAAGAGAAGGAGAGATAGAAAATGTGGAGGGGGGAGTGGATAAATGATGGCATCAGATCCCTATGGAGGTGGATACCTTAAGTTGCAGATTAGTTTTGAGCAGGAAGTTTCTTTCCTGCATCTTCCTGGCACCTTCCTCCACAGTGCCAGGAAGGAGGGAAGAATGTACGTGTGTTTGTTGGTCAGTGAGGGTGGAGGAAACTGAGGGAGTCTGACCTAATAACCCCTCTTTTGTTTCTGTGGAGGTGATGTCATTTTCTGAGTGAAGGGGGAGTAGGAAGCTTGAAAGTGGTGGACCTTTGGAATTGAATCTGTGGGACATGAGAGATCCTGAGAGAGGATTGATGGCAGCAGTGAGAAGGGTCTGCTGAGGTGGGAGGCCATGTATTTGTGGAATTCCCAGCTTGTGCGGTTGGGGATTTTAAAACAATGATCTCTAGTCCAGGTATGGGACTAAAGAAGTAGACTCTTACATTGGTTTAGGGAGTGTATGTGGAAGGACAAGCCAGTAAGACAGTTGAGAATTTAGGCCAGGGAGTGAGAGGTTATTAGGTCAGACTCCCTCAGTTTACTTCACCCTCACTGGCCAATAACCACACACACATTCTTACCTCCTTTCTGGCATTGTTGGGGAAGAGGGTCCCTCTTTCTGGGAGATCAGATTCTGGGTTACAATGGATAAGAAGTGAAGCTTGGAGGATGGTTAATGGATTAGGAAAGATAGAGTGAAGTGGGAAAGAGAGAGTCAAGTGGGGAAAGACCAGAGCTTAACAGGTTTAAGAACAGAGTTGGTGTATGCAGTCATTCCTTCAATAAATGTGTATTGAGCATTTATCTTCTAGACACTGTTCTAGGTGCTATGGCCCCCTAGATCAAAACAGTGATCAAAACAAAATCTGCCCTTGTAGAGCTTAATTCCAATGGGGAGGTAGATGATTAACATATATTATATGTATAAACATATACATACTTGTATGTATAATTTCAGATGGTAAGAAAATGTCAAAAAGAAAATGAGATTGGCCGGGCACTGTGGCTCATGCCTGTAATCCCAGCACTTTGGGAGGCCGAGGCGGGCAGATCACAAGGTCAGGAGATCGAGACCATCCTGGCTAACACTGTGAAACTCTGTCTCTACTAAAAATACAAAAAAATTCGCCGGGCGTGGTGGCGGGCACCTGTAGTCCCAGCTACTTGGGAGGCTGAGGCAGGAGAATGGTGTGAACCCAGGAGGTGGAGCTTGCAGTGAGCCAAGATCACGCCACTGTACTCCAGCCTGGGCGACAGAGCGAGACTCCGTCTCAAAAAAAAAAGAAGAAAAAAAAAGAGAAAATGAGATCAGGGAAGAGACTCTGAGAAGTGACCTCTGAGCAGAGACATGAATGTTATCAGGGACACAGCAATGCAGATGTCTGAGAGCATTCCAGGGCAAGGAAACAGCCCATATGTGTGCAAAGCCCTGGCAGGGGCTTGTATGAGGAACAGCCATGGCACTGGGGAGCGTGAGTGAGGAGGAGGACAGTGGTAATAAATTAGGGCCATGATACATTAGGGCCACTGTAAGGACCTAGGATTCTATTCAAGGGTCGTGAAAAGCCGTTGAAAGTGTGAGTCAGAGACGTAACATCTGTTTTACTTTTCTGAAGGCTCATACTGGCTGCTTTTTGGAGAGTTGATTGGCCATGGGTAATTAAGTAATCCAAAGAGGTGGAAGGACAAGAGATGGTGGTTCACAAATAACATATGGGAATTTGAGATTTCAGCAGTTGAGTGCTTCTGAGTGAGAATCTCGTTGCTATTCCTTTAAGCAGACACACCCACTCCACAATAGACATTCTTTTCTGTGGATGAAGGCCTGACCCTGACCCTTGGCTTATACCGCACCCTTTCCTGTTTTTGACTCTCTTCCTCACCAGCTCCATTATTCATTCTCCCATTTTGTCCTCACCTTGTCTTTCATATCTGAGGCACATTGTTGTTTTCCTGGCCAAGACTTCCTCTAGATCTAGGTTTTCAGACCTTTTATTCAGTCTGACTTCAGACTTCAGTCTGCAGAAAACTTTGATGGAAGCCCAGTGTGTCAGCCAGGGGAAACTGAGGGAAATGGGGGTCAGGAGTGCAGTGCTCTGCCCACTTGCAGTTGTACTCTGACCTCCAAAGCAACTTTGAGACACCTTCTGAGAAGCATTAGCCTGCCAGCTCACAGTGTGGGAAAGCCCCACGTTGAACTGTTGTTCTTTTGCAGCAGCTCATCCCTGGGATCACCCCAGGCCATGCTCTCTCTGCTCAGCCTGTGCCTTCTTAATCCTCAGGCACCCGTTTTGCCTGAAAGTGGTACGTGCACCCTCCCGTTACAAAGTGGTGTGCTGAGGGCACTCAGAACCATGAAGCATGCATGGTGCATCTTCCTGAGTGTTAATTTTCCTCACTGGCTATTATTTAATCCACTACATTTTTATAGTAAAAATTAACATAGTTCTAATTATACACCATGGGTTCTGTCTGTCCTTCTCAACAAAATCTTTTTTTTTTTTTGGAACAGGGTCTCACTTTGTTATCCAGGCTGGAGCGCAGTGGTGTAATAATAGCTCACTGCAGCCTTGAACTCCTGGGCACAAGTGATCCTCCTGCCTCAGCTATGCAAGAAAGTACCTAGAACTACAGATGTGCACTACCGTGCCCGGCTAATTTTTAAATTTTTTTTCTGGAGCAGGGTCTTGCTTTGTTGCCCAGGCTGATCTAAAACTCCTGGCCTCAAGCTGTCCTCCCTTCTCAGTCTCCCAAAGTGTTAGAAACACAGGCATGGGCCATTGTGTCTAGCCAACAAATTTTTTTATTGACCCTAATTAAACATGTTAAATTTTTTTATGCTGAAAGAAAATAGATGTATTATAGTTTAGAATGTAACATTTGTGTACAATTTTTAAGGAAAAAAAATAAGATCAAGAGATTTAAAGTTTGCATGGGCCACTTAGGGTTATGTCTTTAGTCTTCTCAGGATTATTAGGTCCCTCAGCTCTGAATTAGGACTACTTTGATGGAAAAGGTTAGAACTACCTATTTAAGTTGTCAGATTTGTAATTCTGTATTTTAATTCTGTTTTGTTTAATGGAGCTATTATAACATTTTTATTCAGCATGGAGTAGGAACTGGCCATGAGTTAGTCTCTGAATCATTAGGCTTTTCTGGTTAAAGGTAAACATATAAGTATTTCCTTCTTTTAGCCATGTTTAATTTTGAAAAATGTCATTAAAGTAAGCATTGCTGCATTGTAAAAAGGATTGACAAGGCCGGGCGCCGTGGCTCATTTCTGTAATACCAGCACTTTGGGAGGCCAAGGCGGGTGGATCACGAGGTCAGGAGTTTGAGATCAGCCTGGCCGATTGGTGAAACCCCATCTCTACTAAAAATACAAAAATTAGCCAGTTGTCATGGCAGGCGCCTGTAATCCCAGCTACTCAGGAGGCTGAGGCAGGAGAATCGCTTGAACTTGGGAGGTGGAGGTTGCAGTGAGTCGAGATTGAGCCACTGCACTCCAGCCTGCTGGGTGACAGAGTGAGACTCCATCTCAAAAAAAAAAAAAAAAAAGATAAGAACCAGGCGATGGCCTAGGTATTGGAGCAGTACTCAAAAACAAGGTTGTCCTAGGCCACAAAGTAAGTTTGATGCTTTGCATTTAAAAAAAATAGGGTATCACTTGTGTTAAGCTTTGTAATGCTTCCTCTGAGTTGAGAGTGGATCTTTAAGATAAAACTTTTCTTTGTCAGGACTGTTTGCAACCAAGGAATTTAAGGTTAAGGGTTTTGCAGGATACCGCCAAATTATAAGACTAATGCGGGCAAGGATTGGATCATGTTCATGGATGCACGCGAGCTAGGAGTAGTGAGGCACCTCACATATAATACTTAGTATTTTTTGAGTGAAGGAATGAACTATCCTTGGTATAACTGTGGAAAATATTGTTAGGTTGTGTAATAGATAGAGGATAGCTTCCCGGTATCTACTGAGTTGAACAAGGCAGCCTTCCTGGATGTGTTGTCACAATGTTGCTTCAGTATATGGCTCTTTTAAATTAATAGAAGCAGAGGCACAGCTGTATGTTTTCTTTTGAGTGCCAGTTATCAGGTCTGTTTAATCATATGCCAATTCTGTCTGCAAAATGGGGATAGCAACACACAGTCTATCTAGTGCAAGTAGCTGCACTAAGGTTAGATGAGGTATACAGGGTAAGAGAAAATACTTGCAAATTATATATCTGATAACAGACTTATATCCACATTTATAAAGAACTCTTGCAGCTCAATATTAAAAAGACAAAAATACCCCATTAAAATGGGCAACGGATCTAAATAGACATTTCTCTAAGGAAGATTTATGAATGGCTGATAAGCACATGAAAAGATGTTCAACGTTGTCACTCATAGAGAGAAGCAAATCAAAACCACATAAGATACTACTTCATGCCCACTAGTTAGCTGTAATCAAAAGCAGATAACAAGTGTTAGTGAGGATGTGGAGTAATTGGAAGCTCCATACATTGCTGGTAGGAATTTAAAATGGGCAGCCACTTTAGAAATAGCTTGGCAGTTCTTCAAAAGGTGTTACCCTATGTTACCTAGCAGTTTCACTCCTAGGTATCTGTGCAAGAGAAATGAAAACATACTTACATACAAAAACTTATATATAAATGCTAGTAACATTATTCCTAATAGCTAAACAGTGGAAACAAACTAGATATCTATTAGCTGATGAATATATAGACAAAATGTGGTACATCCATACAGTGGAATATTATTCAGCATTAAAAGCATAAAGGAATAAAGTACCGACACATGCTATAACATAACAAAACATGCTAAGTGAAAGGAGCAGACATAAAAGGCTATATGTTGTATGATTCCATTTATGTGATATGTGCAGGGTAGGCCAATCCATAGGGACAGAAAGTGGATTTGTGAGCTGAGAGGGTTAGAGGAGGGAGATGGGGAATGACTACTAATGGATAGGGAGTTTCATTTTGGGATGATAAAAATGTTCTAAAGTTGTGGTGATGTTGGCACAACTCTGAATATACTAAAACCATGGAATTGTATATTTCAAAAGGGTAAATTGCATGGTATGTGAATTATACCTCAATAAAGCTGTTAAAAAAGAATAAGTGAGGTAATATGTGGGAATATAGTTTGAGCTATTTGAAAAGATATTATTATTTCAATTTGACTGTAAGGCCATTAAATAAAAGCAGGATGACTTAGATATTTTTCCTTGCTTGCGGGCCTGTGATTTTTATGCCATGACTCAACTTCATAAGGCTGTAACTCAGCAATATAAAATACTGAAAATGTTGAAACATAAAATGAAAACTGCCTGGTCTACTGTTTATATTTAATAGGATTTTCTGAATCAGTTAATTAGCAATAAGAAGAATATGTCATGAAGGAATTAGATTTTGGAATCGTAAAATTTTAGAGCTGGCAGAAACTTCAGAAGTCATCTAGTCCCCCCTCATTTTGCTTTGTGAGAGAGCTGAGTCCTACAGAGGCAAAGTAAGATGTCTTATGTCACAGCATTGAGTAAATTCTAGAACTGAGTCAGTGTTCTTCTTGTTGACTATTTGGTTTCAGTGCTATTAAGAGTGTTCTACTATTAATAGAACTAACACTCTTAATAGCTATTTAAATGCTTCCTATATACTAGGCACTCTGTTAGGTACTTTATATATTTTATCTTCATTAATCTACACAAAGCTTATGAAGCCAGTTCATTTTACCTGTGTATTAGTTTTGTATTGCTGCTGTAAAATAAAACAAAACAAACAAAAAACAAAAAATCTAGCCGGGCGCGGTGGCTAACGCCTGTAATCCCAGCACTTTGGGAGGCCAAGGTGGGCAGATACGAGGTCAGGAGATGGAGACCAGCCTGACCAACATGGTGAAACCCTGTGTCAACTAAAAATACAAAAATTAGCCGGGCATGGTGGCGTGCACCTGTAATCCCAGCTACTCAGGAGGCTGAGACAGGAGAATCGCTTGAACCTGGAAGGTGGAGGTTGCAGTGAGCTGAGATCACGCCACTGCACTTCAGCCCGGGCAACAGTGCGAGACTCTGTCTCCAAAAAAAAAAAAAAAACAAACACCAAAAAAACCTTTGTGGCTTAAAACAACACAAATTTCTTATCTTACATTCTGAAAGTCAGGAGCCCAAAATGGACCTGACGTCCTGTTAGCAGGGCTTCCCTTCTTCCTGAAGGCTTAAGGGGGGTCAATTTTCTTGTCTTTTCCAGCTTCTGGAGGCTGCCTGCATTCCTTCACTTTTAGTCTTCTTGCATCTTCAGAGCCAGCAGTGGCTGGGCAAATCTTTCTCACAGTGCCATTTTTCTGGTTTTGAGTCTTTTGTCCCCTCCTTCCCCTTTAAGAACCGTTGTGATTACTTTGGGCCCATCTGGATAATGCAGATACTCTCCTTATTTTAAGGTCCACTGATTACCAGCCTTAATTCTGTGTGCAACCTTAATTCCCCCTTACCAAATGAGTGGAAAAAACACACTCAAAATGCTTTTTTTTTTTCTGTTCTCTCAGCCAACAGCAATCAACACAGAAGACTTTTGTGATCACACGTGTGAGAGTTCCTCCCCCCACCACACCAAGCCATTTTGCGGCAGACACCACTTGGGTTGCCTTCAATTCAATGCTGACACCACCTAGAGAGAGTGTCAGATCCCATATCTTCAGGCCTCAGTCTCACAGCAAGTCTCAGGAGGCTCTACCTGTGCTCTGACCGACCTGCTATAAATTGGGGTTCCCACAACCACCTCTTTGGGTTCATTTAATTTACTAGAGGGCTCGCAGAACTCAGGAAAACACATCTACTGGTTTATTATAAAGGATATTACAAAGGATACAGATAGAGAGGTGCACAGGGCCAGGCATGTGGAAGGGGCAAGGAGCTCCCTTGCCCTCCCTGGGTGTACCACCATCTGCGAACCTCCATGTGTTCAGCTATTTGAAAGCTCTCCAAACTCTGCCGTTTTGGGTTTCTATTTAAGCTTCATTGGGTAGGCATGATTGATTGAATCATTGGCTGTTGGTGATCAACTTAACTTTCAGACCCTTTCCCCTTCCTAGAGCTTGGAGGGTGTCGCTGAACATCCCAACCCTCTAATCAAGCTTTGGTCTTTCTGGTGACCAGCCTCCATCCTGAAGCTACCTAGGGACTGCCAGCCATTAGTCACTCATTAGCATACAAAAGACATCACTTTGGAGATTCTAAGGATTTTAGCAGTTGTATGCCAGGAAATGAGGATGTAGACCAGATATATATTTCACAATATCATACCATGTAATATAGGGTAGGTAGAGATTCCAGGGAATAAGGTATGGACATCCTTTGAGGGAGGCGATATTCTATGTACCACAATCTGTTAATAAGCTGAAGAGATTTAGGCTCAGAGAGGTTAAATAAGTTGTCCAAGGTCACAACATAGTAAATGAAAGAGCTGATATTTTAACCCAGGTCTGTTATTTATCATATATGCATATCTTTCACAATAACATGATCTTTCCCACAAATGCCATTTGATCTTACTCTGGAAAAGTAAATAGGATGTGAGCATTGTTCAAATAGTAAATACCTATTTTTTTATTGTATATATTTAAGGTATATGATGTTTTGATGTATACACACAGTGAAGTGGTTACTACAGTCAAGCAAATTAACATCAGTCATCTCACAGTTACCCTTTTTAGTGGCAGGAAAATCTCTTTTAGCAAAAATCTCAAATACAATACAGTATTAACCATAGTCCTCATGTCGTACATTAGACATCGAGACCCCTTTATCCTGCGTATCTGCAGCTTTGTATCCTTTGAGCTACATCTTCCCATTTTCTCCCCCGCCTGCCCCTGTTTACCACCGTTTTGTTCTCTGAGTATTCAACTTTCTTTTTCTTTTCTTTTTTTAAGATTCCACGTATAAGTGAAATCATGCATTTTCTATGTCTTGCCTATTTCACTCTGCGTAATGTCTTCCACATTCATCCATGTGGTAGCAAATGGAAGGATCTCCTTTTTAAAGCTGAATGATATTCCATTTACATACGTGCATGTACATATATATATACACACACACACACATATGTACAAACACATAACTCACAGTTCATTCATCTGTTGACAGACACTTTGGTTGTTTCAATATCTTGGCTATTATTGTTTCTAAATCTTGGCTCATGCTACAGTGAACATGGGAGTGCAGGTATCTTTATGAGATGGTGATTTCATTTCCTTTGGATATCTACCCACTGGAGGAATTGCTGAGTCATATGGTAGTTGTATTTTTAATTTCCTTAGGAACCTCTGTACAGTTTTTCACAATGGCCACACTGATCTGCATTCCCACCAACAGTGTATGAGGTTTCTCTTTTTCATACCATCACCAACACTTGTTATCTCTGGTAACTTATTAAAGTAATAATCACATTTGCTTAATAATATCAAGAAATAGGCTATGTTATTATGAAACAGTTAAAAGCATATAGGAAGTATATTTATTGATGTGGGAAAAGTATTTATGACTCATTATGACTTCCAGCCCCCTCCCCACATTTCTACTTATCACTTCCTTTCTGTTACCAGTTCCTTCCTTATCCAGCCTAGATGCTTTGATTCAAATTATTTTCCAGCAAATTCTTTCAATTCCTTTGTACCTCTTTGGTCTCTGCAATCTCAGAACTGGATGAGCTCAACTACCTGCCAGTTTTTTCACTTTAATGATATACTCAGCAGCCTTAAAATTGTCGAGCAGTCTTCCGACGTGTCTATTATCTCACTCCCTCACTCCTCACAGCATACTGCCTTCATTCTTCTCAAACCTTTTAACCCCCTATCAGTATTATTTGATGTCTTAGCAGTTTTCCATGCAGTTGACCACAATTGACCATTGCTTCCTTTTGGAAACACTTGTCTCTTGGCCTTTGACACAAACCCTTCCCTGGTTTTCCTTCTCCTATTCTAGTTGACCATTTTCTGTCTTCTGTGTTACCTGACATCTAAAAGAGGAGAGGTTTAGTTCTCTTGTTTTTCATCTTGTACTTTTGGTTAAATATAATCTTTTTGTGTAAGTCATATTATCTCTAGCCCAGAGTTTGTCATCTTCAACACTATTGACATTTTGGGCTGGAAAATTTTTTCAGTGTCAGGGGATGTCTTGTGGATTGTAGGATGCTTAGCAGCGTCTCTGGCCTCTATGCTCTAACTGCCAGTAGAGTTCCCTCTACCCTTATTGTGACAATCAAAATGTCTCCAGATATTGCCAAATGTCTCCTGGGTGCATAAAATCACCCCCCATTGAGAACTACTTATCTAGCCTGAAGTTCTCTTCTGAGGATCTGGGGATAACACCTTTCTGACATCTCCACTTGAATGTCTCCTAGGCATTGCAAATTTAATGTGAACAAAATGGACTCTTGTTTTTTCTTCCATATGTGCTCTCCCCCCAGATTTTCAGATTTTAGATCATTTATGATCTTGCATTGGAGGTACCAATAAAAGCCATTGGAGGCTTTTATTTGGAGTAAACTAGGGAGCCACCAGAGAGTTTTGGGCCAAGAAATGACATGATCTCACTTAGACCAGCTCTTTCTTGAGCATAGACTATGACTTGGAAGTCTTAAAGCAGGAAGACCAGTTAAGAGGCTACTGTGGTAATCACAGTGAAAAATGGTAGTAGCTTGCATAAGGATGGTAGTAGGGTGTATGATAAGGAGTGGCATCTTTAGTTTAGAGCTTAAACACAAATAGCCCTGAGAAGAAGAATGCACTTGTACCTTCATGAAGTTAGTATCAGAGTATGCTTTGTTTTTCAGATGTTTTCTAAGAACTTGCAGGGAACAGGTTTTGGTGGGTCAGAATGAGAAGACAGTAGCCAAGTTCCTGGGTTCCTCCAAGCCAGAACTTCCTGGGATGTTACTTGAAGGGATTCAGGCCAGAACAGGGTTTTAAAACAAGGGACCCAACAAGAAGAGTAAGCAAGACATCCAATACTACCTGTTCTACCTCACAATCTTACTTAGGGCTGGTCCTCCCACGGTAAAACATGTACTGGGGGGCAGGGTAGATAGAACAATTGGAAGTCAGGAGTGTTTCCTTCATTAAATATAGGAAGCACATCATCTTGGGCTGGAAGGCCCTTAGCTGAAGTGAGGTGGCTATCGGCATTTGGGATGGGACAGGTTTTTGTTGTACAAGATTGCCCTACACGTCTCAAGACTTGCAGTAGTGTGCTCTCTCATTGTGACATCTAAAAAATGCCTCCCCACATTTCCAGACTCCCCATGGGAGTCAGACATGTTCACGTGTATACCACTGGACTGAGCCCCCTTTGCTAATTTGAAAACTGCCTTCTGTAATAGGAAGTTAGTCAAAAGGCTATACATTCCAGGCCCTTAAAGAAAACGTGCATTACTTGTTTGGGGACTTAGAAGGTATCTACTAGTACTTTAAATTAGCATCGATGTTTATTGCTGATACATCCTGTAAATGTTTACTGTCCATGTTGTGTACCTTAATGTACTACTTTGTAATTCTTTCGTAGAGGTCATAGCCATTTCAGGGCCATCTCTAAAGACACTGCAAAGGACACATGCTCTAGCTGCTCTCTTCTCCGTATTGTTATATCAGGGAACCTGAATTAAAATGAATTGAGAGTTTGGATGAAAGGGCATTCCCTAGCCATCTTAGCAAAGGGAGTGGGAGTAGGATTGGAAGAGGGAGGATAATGGCCTGTATGTGAATTTTTATGCACATCATGTTTTTTTTAATCAGGTCTAGCGAGTATCAAGAGCTAAATATTTTTTAATCATATTTTTGGAAAGTAGTAGAAAATAGAACAATATTCAGATTTGTGAAGGATTGATGACTCAGTATTAGAGGGAAAACTCACCAAGGAAAAGATCTAATAGTTTTGAACATATCAAATGTAAGGTTTATTTACAATGAAAAAAATCACACAACACACCGGAGGAAATGCTTGTATCAAATGTGACTAAGGGTGAATATCTATAATATCTGAAGAGGAAGTTCTCTCGAACTTAATGAAGAAGTTTTAATACATAAGTAAACAAAGTATTTTAGCAGTTAATGATTAATAAAAAGGTGGGATTATGTTTACCGTCACTGGTAATCAAAGAAATGCCTTTTAAGTTAACCTTGAGTTATCTCTTCTATTCTTTCGAAAATACTGCAAATTAAAATAACTGACAATTCTGAAGAGGCTTTAAGGAAATGGACCCATTCAGTCTTATGTGTTTCTTGTGCTACTCCCAGCCACTGCCTTTCCCTGAACATGCTGTGCCATTTTAAATTCTTACATCTCATCTTTATGAGTCCTTCCCCTCTTCTTCCTGTTGACTTCCCATCTCTTGAGAGCAGCAGTCAGATCCTGGGGGCATCCCTTCTTACTCAGCCCTGCCAATGAGCACTCTGATTTGCGTTCGGCGCTGCATTGCAGTCATGGGTGTATGAATCAGTCCCTACCACTTGGCTGGGGAGTTCTTGAGGTTAGGGCTGGTCAGGCCCTGCATCAGCGTCTGGTATACAAGTAATTATTCAATAGCTATTGAACTAAATTATTGGACTTTGGTGAATGTTTTAATGAACTACAATATGTTAGGGTGATGGAATAACATGATCACTAAAGTGCAATTATAAGTGTAACTTACGGCAAAATTTTGTAACCAAATACAGAATGGTATGTTTAGTGTGATTTCAACTGCATTTGAAAGGTAATATGCAGAAAGTGAATTTTTAAATATTTTAAAGTTATAGATAACAAACTTTTATTTCTTTATTACAATCTTTATGATACAATATATAATTTTTAAAATCAGTTGGCACACTTGACCTCCCTCTCTTCTCATCAGAAATTAACCTCTGTGTGTTCCGTCCAATTATCTGATTGAACTCTCAGGAAATAGGGTGGGCCTCTCCAGAATGTGGGCTTTTAAGGATAGCTGCATTTATGTGACTGAATTAGGTCCCCAAGCATTTTTTGAACTTTTACTGTGCCTGGGTGCATATAACTTGAAAGATATGGTACTTAGTATTTTATAGTTTGTAAATACATTCACATTATCAGTGATAAGTTCTACAGCTTTTAATAATGTCAAATATAAATGGTAGTTGATTTTTTTAAAACATTTTTTGAGTATCTGCCATCTGCCAATGACTGAAATACAGAATTCCTTTAAGGAAGTCCTTGTCTGACAGGAAAGACAGACATCCATGGGCGTTTCATACAGCAAGATGAGTGCCATAATCGTGTATTGAACAGAGTGCAGTGGGTTGTAGAGTGAATGGAGAAGCAGTTATTTCTTAGAGGGCTGGTGAGATGAGATGACTGTTCTCCAGTAAGATAACTCTCGAACAGGACTTTAGAAGATGGGCAAGATTTTTGCAAGGTGGATAGGAGAAAAGGGGAAAAGCATGAACAGAAAGGTAGAAGTGTAGAAATACATGATGTCTTCAGAAGCCACTAAAAGATTTTGGAGAGGGATATAACATGATTAGGTTTGTATTTGGAAAGAAAATTGAGATCAGTGATTATAACAAGGAAACACAAGAAAAGTTTTTTTGTGTGTGTGTCCTTTTCTATGTGACAATTTTGTGAGCATCTCCAGATTTTAAATTGCAACATAGATAGGACAGGCTTTACATTATGCACAGTTCTGGCCAGCCAACCATATGCCCTCTCATAGCTGTACATCAGAGTGTCGCTTCAAAAAGTCTAGGTGAACAGTGGGCTACAGGAATGAGGTCAGCTAAGAAGCCATTGCAGTGTTCCACATCACCACAGGAAGTGATGGCTTAATCAGGGCCATGATAACAGAAATGGATGGGAGGGAATATATTTGCCTATGTAGACTTGGTATCAGAGTTTTGTGGGGGTAGAGAGAAAAAGGAATTATACATCAGTGTTTCTCAGATTTTAATGTGCATGCGAATTGTCTAGGGATTTTGTTAAAAGGTAGATTTTGATTCAATAGGTCTGGCAGTGGGACCTCAGATTCTGCTCCCAAGTGATGCCAACACTGTTGGGCCATGGTCCAGTGAATAATTAACAAGGACGAGATAACGTGGGTGTGAGACTCCACTGGCTAGATGGTGATGTCATTATCTGAAATACCTGAAATGGGGAATACCAGAGAAAAGGTTGGGCAGGGGGATGGGGTGAAGTTTTTGTGGGACATGCAGGTATAAAAATTGTAGACAGCTGAAAGTTTGGATTCTAAGCTTGAGAGAAAAATCAAGCATAGAGATACAAATTTGGGAATAAGCATTTCGTTGCTGACAGTAAAAGTCATGGAATGAGTGACATTACCTACAAAAAAGAGATAAAGTTAATATTAGAAAATATACCTATTCCTTCATCATTCAAAGGCCTCATCTTCTAAAAAGAAAAATAAAGAAAATATACCTATTTGCTAAAATTTTAGTGTCCATTTAAGTGACTATAAACCAGCAATGGGAAAGAAATTGGATAGGTAGCTTCCTCCCTATGAACAATCTCTAGGTGTAAATTGAGGGGAGGAGAAGTCTTCTTTGGAAAACCCCCCTTTTCCTTGGTAATGACCGTAGATCAAGTTAAAAATGATTAAAGTATCTTATGAGAAATCATTCATATAAATAAATATGTGTAAAGAATCGTCAAAATGCCAGGCAGTCTTCTGACCTTAACATTAATAGCAAATGAAATGAATCCCTGAAACAGTGGAGCTTATGGGGGAGATTGACAAATGCTGTGTTAGGAAAATATAGTGTGATGTGAGAGCACACACATCAGGAACACATGACTCAGTGTGGAGACAAGGGATGGCCTTCCTGAGGAAGTAGCATTAAGCTGAGACCAGAAGGCTGAGTGGAGGTGACCTACAAGAAGAAGAAGGGAAGGTCATAACAGTAATGACTTGGAGGGGAGAGGCCCCGCAGGTTGGAGAAGTTCAGTGTGGCTGACCATGGAGTGTCAGAGTGAGGGAGATGACTGCTGAGCTCCGAGAGGTGAACAGAGCCCCTGGTGAGGCCCACTCCTCTGGGACTTAGTAGAGAGAAGAGGGAGAAAATGATGTATTTTCCCAAGGAAAAACTATTATTCTACTTTGGTATAGTTCAAACAACAGTCTTATGCATATGGTTTTACAAGGTTTTTATGGACTGGCCGAGTAATGACATGACTCATAGTAATGTTGTTTCTATAGGAAAAATGTTTTGGGCTTCAAAAGCTGTCTTACAATTTAACTTTCAGATTTTTTTTTTTTTTCATTTGGGAACCGCTTGGATAAGAGCACAATTCTAGTGCTTTTTGTTATTTCTGCTAAAAGTGTGCTTTCTCTGGTGTGTATCTATGTGGCTACAGTGTTGATTTTCCATCTTCTGATATGAATCAAAGCTATCATTGCACAGATGCAGTTGAAATGTTGTTTTATTTTCTTGACCAGATTCAGAAAGTGTATGGAAATAGAGAAATCTTTTTATAAATTGTTTAGTTTTCAAAGTGTTCTTCAAAGTTAAGGATTTCCTCTGTAAACTATATTGTGGTATACTGTGTTATATACCATGAAAGTATGAAAAATGAAACTGCCATGAAAATTGTTATAAACAGAAAGTAAAAGAGATTGGTGTGTTTTCACTTTGAAGTCAAATAGAATGCAGAAGGTAAACAATAAAGGATAAAATACCTAGCTTTAAAAATATTTTAATAACCATGAGCTTATGATCATAATCGTCTTCATTACTAGCTATTGTTATCATCAGTAATACTTGATTTTTTTTTTTTTTTTGAGACAGAGTCTCGCTCTGTCACCCAGGCTGGAGTGCAGGGGCGTGATCTCGGCTCACTGCAAGCTCTGCCTCCCGGGTTCCCGCCATTCTCCTGCCTCAGCCTCCTGAGTAGCTGGGACTACAGGCGCCCGTCACCATGCCCGGCTAATTTTTTGTATTTTTCTTAGTAGAGACGGGGTTTCATTGTGTTAGCCAGGATGGTCTCAAACTCCTGACCTCGTGATCCACCTGCCTCGGCTTCCCAAAGTGCTGGAATTACAGGCATGAGCCACTGCGCCCAGCCAATACTTGATATTTTAAAGCAAGAAACAGCAGCTGTTAAGGTCACTCCCTTTGTAAAATGGATCTATATGAGTTTCATTTTCTCTAATAAATGAAACTTTAGGTTGAAACTCTCAAATTCCCTTATCTCCAACATGCAAAGTTAATTTCATCCACATCTGTCTTGTGAAAGTATCTTTCTTTCTATATCAGTTAGAATGCTTTCAGCTGGTAAGTGACAGAGACCCAACTGAAAGTATCGTATGTAATAACTGCATTTTATTATCTCATATAACTAGAAATCTGGAAGAAAGATGGTTTTTAGTTGGCTTATATAGCAGCTAACTGTTATCATCAGACTCTCTGGCTCTGTCTCTTCATTCTACCATCCTGAGAAGTTGGCTTTTGTCTTCAGACTTTCCCCTCCTCATTTCAAGATGGCAGCTTTAACTCCAAGAATGACATGCTCATATCAAAGCGCCCATGACTGTAAGAAAAGAAGGTGTCTCTCTTATGTCTTTTTTTAAAATGAAGAAAACTTTCTTAGAAGCCTCCTAGAAAACAGTACCTCATTAGCCAAAATTGCATCCTATACCCGTTTCTAAGCCAGTCAGTGGTGAGGGGTACAGAAGTCCTATGTTTGGCTTAGACTAGTCAAGATTCATGGCCCTTCACTCCTCCCAAGGTAAAAAAAAAAAAAAAATAGGATTTTGTTATTCGGAAAGAAGGGAAGACTAGGTAGGCAACCACTAGTGTCTGCCGTATCTTCCAATAAATCTTCCAATTTATTTGCCTAGACCCTTATTCCTTTCTGCCTCTCAGAAGACTTTGTTAATCATTTCTTTTTGCCTTCATTTTCAGTCTTCTCATTCTTTTTCTTCAAGCTTATTGAAAGAAGAGTCTACATATGCTGCCTTCATTTTTTTCCCCTCCCATTTATTCCTTAAATTCCTTGCAATCTGGATTTTGTTCCTCCTAATAAGAAACCTTCCTTTCTATCAACAACAATGACCACCTGATTCCCAAATCCTTTGCCAGTGTCTTTTGTTTTCTGGATTTTCTATTCTGTGTTTCATTTGTTTGTACATTATTCTTTATTATTTCCTTCCATCTGCTTGCTTAGGTTTAGTTTGCTTTTCTTTTTGTAGGTTCTGTCTTAAGGTGGAAGATTAGATTATCCACTTGAGATCTTTCTTTTTTAATATAGGCATTTATAGCTACAAATATCTTTCTGAGTATTATTTTCTTTAGCTGTATCCAATACATTTTGGTATGTTGTGTTTTAGTTCTCACTAATCTCAAGGTATTTTCTAATTTTCTCTCTGATTTCTTTGACCCATTGGTTATTTAGGAGTGTGGTTCCCTCCCATCTTTGTGAATTTCCTAAAATTTCTTCTGTTACTGATTTGTGTTATAATTGCATTCCATTGTTTCAGAGAACATTCTATGTGTGATTAATCTCTTTAAATTATTGAAGGTTGTTTATGGCCTAGCATATGGTCTCTTTTGGAAAATGTTTCATATGCACTTAAGAATGCATATTGCCTTGTTGGGTGGAGTGTTATATAGTTGTCTGTAGGTCTAGTTGTCTTACAGTGTTGTTCAAATCTTCTGTATTCTTGTTGATTTTCTTCCTGGTGGTTTTATCTAGTATTGAAAGAGGGAAGTCTCTAATTATTATTTTTGAATTGTGTATCCCTTCAACTCTGTCTTTTCTTCTTTCTCTTGTTAAGTGCATATATGCTTCTAATTGTTATATCTTCCTGACGGATTGACCCTTCTGTCATTATGAAGTGTTTCTCTTTATTTCTAGTAATATATTCTTGCTTTAAAATCTATTTTGCCTGATTCTTTTATGTTTACTGTTTGTATGGTATAGCTTTTACTTTCAACCTATTTGTATGATTGAACCTAAAATGTTTCTTCTGTAGATTTTATATAGTTGGGATCGTTGTTCTTTTTCTTATATAAGAATACAGCCTGATAATCTTTCTCTTGATTAGATTGCTTCATCTGTTCACATTTAATGTAATTACTGATATAGTCGGATTTTTGTCTGCAATTATGAATTTTGTTTTCTATAGGTTTCAAGTCTTTTTTGTTCTTTCCTTTCTTGCATTCTTTTGAATTAAGTAGATATATTGTAGTGTGATGCTTTAATTCCTTTGCTACTTTTAAAAAAATATATTTTGAATTATTTTCTTAGTGGTTGCTCCAGGGTTTACAGTGTACATCCTGATTTATAAGAATTTCACTTCTGATTTATACTTACTTTCAGCAAAATAGACTTCCTCTATTAGCTCCATTTCCCTCCCCAAATTTTTTGTGCTGTTATTGATGTACCTATTATGTCAAACCCAACAATACACTGTTGTAATTTTTACTTTATGTCTTTTGAAGAAGCTGAGACAAGGGAGAGCAAGTACATATTTATAGTTAGTTGTACTGACCTCTCTGTTTTTTATTTTCTTTACATATTTCTGCATATTTGAGTTAGCTCTGGGGTCATTTTCTTACTCCCAAAGAACTTTGTTCTCACCTGCTTCTTTTGTACTGTTATTGTCTAAATGTATAACAGTGAATGTTGTTAGCCCAATAATAAAATTATAGCTACAGTGTTTTATTGAATTATTCTTTAAATCAGTTAAGAGAAGAAAGGGGAAGAAATATGCAATTACACTGTCTTTTGCAGTTATGTACGTAATTTCCTTTACTGGCACGCTTTGTTTTTTGGGGCTTCCAATTACTGTTTGGTGTTACTTGCTTTTAGCCTGAAGAATTTCCTTTAGTATTTCTTGTAAAACAGATATTCTAGCAAGAAATTTTCTGTCTTTATTTTTCTGGGGATGCCTTAATTTCACCTTTATTTTAAAAATACAGTATTGCTGGATATTAGAGTCATAATTCACAGTATTTTACTTTAGTACTTTGAATATTTAATTCCATTGCTTTCTGGCCTCCCTTGTTTCTAATGAGAAGTCAGCTGTTAATCATATTGGGGGCTCCTTGGTACTTGTCTGGTCATTTTTCTCTTGCTGCTTTCCAGATTTTCTCCTTGTCTTTGGCTCTCAAGATTTTGCCTATAATGTGTCTGGAAGTATATCTCTTTGTATTTATCCTATTTAGAATTTGTTGAGCTCCTTAGGGGATGTGTAGATTCATATTTCTTTTTCTTTTATCAAATTTGGAAAGATTTCAACCATTATTTATTTATTTTTTGTTCTTTTTCATTCATTTTTTTTTTTTTCCTCTCTCTGAGACAGGGTCTCACTCTGTCACCCAGGCTGGAGTATAGTGGCATGATCTCAGCTTACTGCAGGCTCTACCTCACTGCAGGCTTAAGCAGTCCTCCCACCTCAGCTGGAACTACAGGTGTGTTTCACCCTGCCTGGTTAATTTTTAATATTTTTTATAGAGACAGAGTCTCACCATGTTTCCCAGGCTGGTATCAAATTCCTGGGCTCAAGCAATCCTCCCATGTCGGCCTCCCAAGGTGCTGGAGGTACAGACGTGAGCTACCATGCCTAGCCTCATTATTTCTTTAAGTATTATTTCTGCCTCTTTTTTCTCCTATTGGCATCTGTTTTAGTCCATTTTCTGTTACTATAACAGAATACCAAAGACCAATACCAATAAGGAAAAGAAATTTATTTCTTATGGTTCTGGAAGCTGAGAAGTCCAAGAGCATGGTGCAAGCCTCTGGTGAGGGCCTTCTTGCTGGTGGGAATTCTCTACAGAGTCCCAAGGTGGCACAGAGCATCACATGCTGAGACGGCACATGAGTGAGAACCAAACTGGATTTTATAAACAGATGCACTCTTGTGATAGCTAACCTACCTGTGTGATAACCCATTAATTCAATAACTTATTAATCTACTAATCCATTCATGAGAGCAGAACCCTCATGACCCAGTCACCTCTTAAAAGGACTACTTCTCAGTACTTCTGCATTCAGGACCAAGTTTCCAGTACAGTGAACCTTTGGAGAACACATTTAAACCATAGCATTCCACCCTGGGCCCCAAAATTTATGTCCTTCCGGTGTTTAAAAATACATTCATTCCATCCCAGTAGCTCCAGAGTCTTCATTCATTCTATCATGAATTCAAAAGCCCAAAGTTCCAAGTCTCATGTAAAGCAGATTTGAGTGAGACACATGGTGTAATTTGCCTTCAGGCAGATTCTTTTCAGCTGTGAGCCTGTTAAATCAAACAAGTTACCTACTTCCAAAACATAGTGGTGGAGCAGGTGTAGGACAGACATTGCCATTCCAAAAGGGAGGAACAGGAAAAAATTAAGGAGTAACAGATCCCATGTAAAATGAAAACCCAACAAGGAAAACAGCATTACATCTTACAGCTGGAGAATAATCTCCTTTGACTCCATGTCCTGCATCCTGGGAACATGGGTGCAGGGTTGGGCCCCCAAGGCCTCAAGTGGTTCCACCCCCATGGCTTTACTATGCTCAGTCCATATGTCAGCCCTTCTAGGTTACAGTTGGGTGCCTGTGGCTTTCGCAGGTTGGACCTGCATGCTGGTGGTATAGTTCTGGGGTCTCAGCAGCATTCCTGCTCCCACAGCTCCATTAGGCATTACTTTAGTGGGGACTCTGCTGTGGCCTTGCTTCTGGCTGCACTAGGCATTGCCCTAGTAGGGGCTCTCAGCAATGGGTCTACCCTTGTTGACAAGTCTCTGCCAGGGCATCAGTCTTTTTGGTATATCCTTTGAAATCTAGGTGAAACTACCATAGCCCCACATCTCTTATATTCTGTACACCTGCAGAATTAGCACCTTGTGGATGCCACCAAAATTTATAGCTTGTGCCTTCCAGAGTGGTGAGTTGAGCCACACTTGCTGTTACTTGGGTCATGGCTGGGGCAGCCACAGAGCATTGCCCTGGGGTGCAGGGAGCAGAGTCCTGAGGCAGTCCTGGACAGTGGGCTGTGCAGAATGCCATGGATGCCGTGGGCTGTGCAGAATGCCATTCTGCACTCCTAGGCCTCTGGGCCTCTGATGGGAGGAGCGGCTTTGAAGATGTGTGAAATGCCTTTTGAAGTCTTTCTCTAATTGTCCTGATGAATAGCCTCTGGGTCCCTTGTATCAATATGAATCTCTTTAGCAAATGGTTGCTAGGCCACATTCTTGGTTTCCTTTCCTAAACAAGCTTTTTAAATTCTACATAGCCAGCCTGAGGAGAGTTTTCCAAATCTTTCCACTTTGCTTTTCGTTTGATTATAAATTCTGTCTCTGTCATCCCTTTGCTCCCAAATCTCACTGTAAGTGGCAAAAAGTAACCACACAGTATCTTGAATGTTTTGCTGCTAGAAATTTCTTCCACTCCATATGCTAGTTCATCACTCTCAAGTCCAGCATTCCACAAACCCCTAGGGCATGGACATAGCCTTGAGGCATGTCAGGCTGTTTGCTGCTTTGTGACAAGTGTGGCGTTTATTCCAAGTTCTAGTACCTTGCTCCTCATTTCCATCTGAGGCCTCTTCAGAATGAGCTTTACATATTTCTATCAACATTCTGGTCATGAGCACTTAAGTAATCTCTAAGAAGATTCAGGCTGGGCACGGTGGCTCACGCCTGTAATGCCTGCACTGTGGGAGGCCGAGGCAGGCAGATCACCTGAGGTTTGGTGTTTGAGACCAGCCTGGCCAACATGGCAGAACCCCTCCTCTAATAAAAATACAAAAATTAGTGGGGCTTGGTGGCGCATGCCTGTAATCCCAGCTACTTGGGAGGCTGAGGCAGGAGAATCGCTTGAACCTGGAAGGTGGAGGTTGCAGTGAGCTGAGATTGCACCATTGCACTCCAACCTGGGCGACAGAGCAAGACTGTCTTTTTTAAAAAAAAAAAAAAAAAGAAGATTCAGAATTTCTCTAGTCATCTTCAGAACCTTCACCAGAATCACCCTTAATGCTCCATTTATGGCAATGCAGGTTTTTTTCTATCCAGCTCCTCCACAGTTTTCCAGCTTCTACCTGTTACCCAGTTCCAAAGCCTCGTCTTCATTTTCAGATATTATAGCAAAAATCCTACGTCTTGGTACCAATTTTATGTCTCAGTCTGTTTTCCGTTGCTATAACAGAATACCAAAAAATAAATTTATTTCTTACAGTCTATAGGCTGGGAAGTCCAAGAGTAAGGTACTAACATCTGGCAAGGGTCTTGCAGGTGGCAAGAAGTTTGTTTTGCCCCATGTTCAGCCATAGATTAGTAGCTTGGATTATACATTCCCAGACACTCCTGAGCGAAGGAAGCCTTGAGCATGCCCACGGTCTTGTAAACTGCCAGGGATACTTTCATATTAAAGCCTGGCTTCCTAGGAGTTGATCTTGGGGCAGAAGAGCTTATTGTTTAGCCACTGTTTGATCAGAGGTTATACTTCAGCCCCCGAGTGACAGTGAAGCTTCCTTTTTTAATTGATTGATCTGTGTGTGGCTTGTGCCCATAAAAAGCTCTCATTGCTCGAGTGGATGCAGCCTCGCACTTGGGCATGGCCTTCCTGACCTCTGTGTTTACTGTGATCTGGCTGTCTCTTTTTCTAGTTCTGTTAAACTTCTGATAGTCCTAATGTGTTGGTTGCTGCTTGTATCGTGGGGTCATGAGCACCTTCTTAACTGCTCTCCACAAAGTTCTTCATTGTTTTTGATGTTGTACTTAGGCATTCAGTTCTCCAAGCTCTCTTGCAAATAATGTCAATTCCCTCAGCCAGAGCAGAGGAACTTTTTGTCCTTAAGGGCTGCTGTCTCCAGTCTGCATCTCCCCACAGGTAGAACCTTGCACCACTGCACAGAAACTGGGGGCAGGAATAGTGACTCACTTCTTCCAGAGTGACACCCCTGCTATAAAAGGGTGTTGGGAGCATGGGCATTTGCCACTAGTCTTCTTGGCTTGCCCCTGTGGATATGGAACCTTTGCGCCACCAGCAAGTTGATCCAGGAGTGATAGAAGCCCAGTGTTTTCAGCCTGCTGCACCTAGAGTAGAACTTTTGCCCCACAAACGAGGGCTGGCTAGAGTGAGGAACCCCTGGCCCTCTCAGCTGTGGCTGTACAGAATAGAGACTCTACCATACAGGGCTAGGGAAAATGAACAGTGCCAGTGGCTTGTTCTACCAGGGTGAAAATGCAGCCCCAGCTTGGGAGCTGAGGGGAAAAGGAGCCCCCATATTCTTGACAGGACCTTCTGGACTAGAGCTCTTGAGTAAGTAAAACAGACTAAGACATAAGTCAGAGCTTGGAGGTGCAGGGGAGGTGAGGTGGGAGCAGGTCATGGCTCAAATGCCACTGACAGGCTTTTACCAAGATTTAGAATATTTTCTTGAATGCATGTTTCTCCATTTATTATATACTCTTCAAACAATTTCCAGTTTAAGTGGTTGTTTTAAACAATTTTTTTTCCAGTTAAATTGTTTTTGTTGGGGATAAATTCTGTGGCGCTCTTCATTCCTCCATTCTGGAAGTTGTCTCCTGGTTTTGCTCATTAAAAAAAAAAAGATATATCTTCAATCTCTCTTAATCTATACAGGTTACTTTATAGATTCTTAATCTTTAGGTTCCTTCTCCATCCCTTTAAGTTCCATACTGTTTATATGTTGAAGAACCTGGGAGGTTTGATCTGTAGAATTTCCCACATTCTGGATTTTAATGTGTGCATATTTGTGGTGTACATCCACACGTTTCTCTGACCTCTATAATTCCTATAAATTGGCAGCTGTCTATGAACTGGATCAGACTCAGATTTGATTCCTTTGTCAGTTCTGTACATAGAATTTAATGAAGTTTAGGATACCTCTGAATCACCTGTTGGGCTTGTAATAATAAAATGTAGATTACAGGGTCCTATGCCCAAACCTTCTAATTCAGGAGATTGGAGGTTGGACCTGAGGGTTTGTATTTCTGGCAAGTATCTGAGTGAGGCTGAGGCTGCTGGTCTGGATAACCTACTTTCAATGTTTGGTTGCATCTTTTTTTGTGATCTTAGCAGCCATTTTTGCATATTATTTGTATCTATTTGTTCATTAAAGTTTGAAAAATAGTAACATCCTAATTCTTTTTATTCTTTTTCATTTATTCATTGGAATATTTTTATAAAGAGATACATGTCCTCATCTCTTATTCGGTTACCCAGAGTTCTCAAAAGACAGGTAACATAAATTCTTGATTTTTTCCCTTTGATTTTTTTTTAAGATAATGAATTGGTTGTCTATCATCTCTTAAAGGTGACCAGTTTTTTAAGA